>NC_071100.1:42002500-44402500 GCF_024256425.1 Clarias gariepinus
ACACCCATATTGCTGATTAGTCCAACATACTGAGATAGTATTGTCTACCCCCTCACACACAGCCATTTGCATTTCTGTCAGACCTCTTTTCCTGCCCTCCCTGGGGCAAGCTATTTGGGAATTTCTACCCCCCTTCCAGGGTCATAGACTGGTGGCTCTTGTATAGACCTGGCACACACAGACTACCAAAACTGTTTTTAGCCAACACAGCCATACAAATACACACATTAATATGCAGCAGTGTCCAGGACTCCTATTTAGTTGATTCGAATTTCAGTAGAGCTGAACAACCATAAAGTATGCCAGGAATCAGCACGCTGTCATTGCACCATCACCATAAAGGGGTTTTTATGACCTGCTTCATACAAATGTAACTCTTCTGTCCTCGGGTCTAGCCATGTGGCTACATGAAACTTGTACTAAATACTGTATACTGTAGCCTTTAAAGAGAAAAGCTTTCAGTCTCAGCTGAACCTCAGGGTTGTGGAATTACTTAGATTGAACTTGCGATTTAGGTGAGAAACTTCCCAGGCATTCGGCGTAGCACACTGGCTTTCCATTTAACGCTATCTCCATCTAACCAGAGCTGATATTCTAAAGCAAAATAAATGTAAATATAAGGTAAAACTTAAGAGACTTACAGGATTATCCATCACTTCTATGGTTTACTCTCCTTTTGGCTACATTTGTATGGTGCTTAATATCTGAATATGAAACTAACTTCATAGTGGTAAAGAGGGCACATCCTACATTCCATAGAATCCTAAACCTTGGCCCAAAAAAAAGGTGTGGTCACTAGATGGAGACACTGACCTATTTATTTGCATATTTGGATTGTTTTATCCTCACCAGCATTGTTATGACCATGATATATCAACTGGAGAAACTATCATGTTTAGCCTAAACCTCAGAACAGGATCCAGATTGACAACAAAACTAAGTAATTCTAACAAGTAGAAACCATTAATTTTATTGTATTGTATTATTGCTTTCCTAATTTTACGTGGGCTGGGTCCAGATTGACTTGCTGTGCGGTCCGTATTATTAATACCCTGTATTAAGATAATACTATTTAATAGTTTAGTGTGATTAGATTTAGCCGATGTGTTTTTGTTTTATAAATAGAAGTGCTCCAGTAGTGACAGCGCAAAGCTGTCAACAATAAGCTAAAAATTCAGCGTAGTTTAGAACTCCACAATCCATTATGAAGAGAAACCTACAATAAAAAAAAAACTTTGAATAACTTACAAAGTTTGATTTTAGTCAGTGACATTTAAAAAAAAAAATTGAGCATGCCCTTGCACGCATACCAGACTCTTACAAACTTACTTTTTCTTCAATCTTGTGATCACATAGGTTGGAGATCATATTCGGGAACATGGGGAAACTCCCTTAACAATTTCCGTTCACCGAAACTGAGGGGCTCCAACATGTTCCCACATGACCATGATGTCATGCGCTTCACTGCCTGACCTCACTGATCTACGGGCACAATTCAAAATCTAGTAGAAAGCTGTCACAGATACTGAAGATTATTATATCAGCAAAAGAATAGGCTGTATCTGGAATGGGGTGTTTAAAATTGCTCACATGGGCATGATGGTCAGGTGTCCACAGACTTTCTTCGCCAAATTTGGCTTCTTTGTACTCAAAACAGCATTTCTGCAGGGGAGAGAATAATCCTTTAATGAATCCTTTGCGCTGCTGGTTAAAGAACACCGCGGTCAGTATTTACTGACCTTAAAACTGTCGTGTGAGGGGACCAAAAGTTTGGACAACCTTTTTTGAGAGCTAGAAGTTGAAGAATGGTCTGAATGCAGGATGTGGAGGTAGCAGATCTTCCTTTATAATATATATATATATATATAATATATATATATATTATATATTTTTTTTTTTTTTTTTTGGGGGGGGGTTTCCAATTTTCTCCCCAATATTAGTCGTAGCCAATTCCTCCCCGTCACTAGGGGGCTCCCACATTAAGGCTACTACTACCACTCGGGAGGGCGAAGACTATCCCGTGTTTCCTCCGAAATGCGTGACATCAGCCGACCGTATCTTTTCGAACTGCTTGCTCACGCACCGTTAGGGGCGGAGTAACACACTCGGAGGAAAGCGCTAGCCGCTCCTTTCGCGTGCGCGAGCTCATAGACGCCCCTGATTGGCTGTAGAGCCGTGATTAATGTGGGAGTGCAAGTACCTCTCATCCCTCCCCCCTGAGAGAGCTCGGCCAATCAGCTCTCTCTGTGCCTCCGGCTGTGAGAGGAAAACAGCATCACCCGGGGTTCGAACCAGCGCTTCCCGAATGATCGGGCAATCGCTTTACCACTGCGCCACTCGGAGGCAGATCTTCCTTTATAAACGTGTTTAAAAAGAATTTTTCTAAAAACACTGTACTGTACTTTGCTAAACTTCATACTTAAGTTTTTTTTTTTAAATAAAAAAGTAGCTTGTCATGTTGGTAATATGACATAATCTCTATTGTGGACAAAATCCCTTTTAATGCTGTCTTACAGATCCCAGTAGGGCTAAAACGATTCCTTGAGTAATTCAATTACAATAAATGATCGAGGCAAAATCTTCTGCATCAAAGCTTCGTTTAATTCATTCTAAAAGCTTGCATTATGTTTTTGCACAATTATTTGTTGACAGCGCGCTTTTGACAAAGTGCGCTCCGGATGCAAGCCGGCAGTAAACACCAACGAAGAAGAAGCGCTTACGTCACCCACAAAGCGGAAGGAGACGCAAACAGTTAGCTGTCTATTGATTTGATAGAGCGTTCTGTTGTGAGTTGCAAAATGGAAGGGAGCAATAAAATTATCATTTCAGTGCCAGTCAAACCACATAGGTGAGATCGGGGTATAAGGTATTCCTTGTATTATGATTAATGACACTGTTTATTTTTTATATAATGCTGTATGCATTTAAAAAATAAAAGGTGATTTTTCTAAAAAGAAAACCAATTAATCTTTGTTTCTCTTATATATTTTACATTGCTGTTTAATTAAGCAAAAGTACATTTTATCCGATTAATCGATTAAATTTTTGGTAGAAAACTCAATTACTAAACTATTCAATACCTACAGCCCTAGATCCCAGGTGTATTTGCATTTCAAAATAAAGTTGTAGCAGTTATTGTCTGGGAGCAGTGTTTCAGGAGCTCATTTTTGTTTCCACTCTTTATTACAAACAAATGTGTGAGCAAAGCATTGGCACTCGAGCTGTGGACTGCTAATATTTCACATGTCTGTGAATGCCGTATGATCTGTTTAAGTGAAGCTCTTTATCCTATGCTGTTTAGCATATGCTGTTGTGGCATGAAGCCGTAGCCAATACATGCTAGCATCTCACGCTTGTGTTTCTCACACAGCGTCCTCTCTCCTACTCTGTCACAGTGCCTATGGAAACATGTATGTTTACTTGGTCATTATTTCCATGTTTGTGTAACAGAAGATGAAAAAAGCAGTAGATGGAAAAACATCTTGTGTGCGTGCCAAATCAGAGTGCCAGCCTTGTTAGTGTCTTTTTCATACCAACTGAGCTTTTTCACTTTTCTTTTTTTTTCTTCTCCTTCCATAGTCTTCTCACTCCTGCCAGCCCATCAGAATTAATTCACTTATTGTTTAAATGGTACTCCTTTTGTCGTTGTGAGTTAGCAAGATGCACACAGAGCACTGTAATGTTAGCTAACAAGCTTGCTAATAAAAATGTTAGCTAACCAGCTTGCTAAGCAAATTCACACATTCTCTGGTATATCCTGGCCATTTTACAAACAGACTAGCCTAAAGATTTATCATTTTACTGTCTAAATGTTTGACTAAGGTTAAATTTAAGTTACTAAGTTCAACATGCTAGCTTAATAAATGTGCAGTAAGATAACTTAAACCTACATTACTGTGCTATCGGCTTGAGCTGCGCCTCATGTTGCCAGGATTTCTTGTATTTTTACATGGAGTAGTTCTCCAGGCTTTTTAAAGGATCTCATTTTCAGTCCATTCCCTGACTGATGTCACTCCAACTGGTAAAGTTGAACAGCACATTCAAAAAAAAACTCCAAGTTTAAATGGAAAAGGGGGGTTTTCTACACAGAAAGCCCTGTAAATGTCCAAAATGGTCAACAAGGGAGGAATTTTTAGGAGAACTCACAAGTTTATTCAGGCAGTATGTGGATGTGATTTACTCTTGCACCATTAGCTGTATGTATATTAGATTATTTGTTTTGGGCGTGTTCTGGTTAGGTCGGACTCTTCCCCTTTTTGGGTCTCTTTCCTCCATTTGTGGTCCCAGGATGATGTGTATTAAGTAGAAAAGCCTGTTTTTAGTTTAACTGTCCAATACTGCCCCCTAGAGATCGTATTGTAGAAGCGTAGATAGTCCTGCGTCCTTAGAGAAGCGTAGATAGTCCTGAAGCTTTTGTCACCAGTCCACAGAATATTTGTTTAAATTTACTCCCCCCCCAAAAAAAATAATTTTTTTTTTCTTTTAGCAAATGAAATAATCATTTAAAAACATTTTGTATTTATTAGGATTATTTTTGTGAAATTGTAAAACTTGTTTAATGTAAATAAGTTGAGTGTTATTTAATTAATAAAAATCAGGAAATACTTTTTCACTGCATCATGGAAGAAAAAAACCACTGATGGAAAAACCTGGTCATTAACTAAATTCAGATTGTTCGCTGACCTCATTTTTGGGTGCACTTTTTTAATTTAATTAATTTTTTTTTCTACAATTTGATTTCAATTTGTAAGTCATCTCCCATCACACTTATTCAGGATGTTTTTCTAACCACATTTCTTGCACCACTGTCTTTCCAGGTTTTAACAATGTGTGTTTTGTGTGTGTGTGTGTGTGTGTGTGTGTATACAACGATGGGTATAAATGTATACACACTTTAACAGTTGTTATCAATGCTCTTTTAAATGTGAAATTGGATTATGGCAGCAATGTGTAGTATTATGTTTCTTTTACAGATGTCAGTAGGTTCACTATCCTAGATGCTATCATGTGACCGTCAAAAGAGAGGCATATATTGTTGATCATGTTGAAGTGTTTATAAAAATTTTGAGCTCCTGTGTGTGTATGTGTGTGTGTGCGCATACCACTAGTCACCACGCGATACATTATTACCATGATACGAGATGCCAAATCAATTAATAATGCAATCTTATGAGTATTACACTTTTTTAAATATCCAGATTTAATATTACATTTGTTTTTAATTTTGTTACTGTGTAATGAGTGAGCTGGAGATTTATAAAATGTATTCACTTGCAGTGTTTGGAGAGAGAAAGTCATTCTGATGTTTTTTAGTTATTATATAGTTATTTAGTTATTATATTATATAGTTATTTTAATTATATATATATGTTGGTGTTTAAACGGTGCAGTTGCAGCCCATAACTGTTTTGCTCAATGTATTATCATTTAAAGTATTACTGTATTTTTCCACCATGATGAAAGTATTGCCTGTTTTTCAGATGAATATTTTTTTTTTTAAGTAAACGGTCACACAAATCTTTTTGTTGTTTACATTTATTTATTTAAATATGAGCTAGTTGCACATTGCGAGAGCATTGTCTTTCAGGATTTTGTGTCCCCCCCAGTGCTTAGTGCTGTGGTTCTGTTTCCCTTGTGTACAGATGTGAAAGGGCCACCAAGCCACCGCTTCTCCTGTGGCCAGTCCCCCTTCTCAGACCCCAGCGTCTGGGAGAAGAAGTACTGCATCCTAACTGACAACCAACTAATCCTGCTAAACCGCGAGGAAGAGGTGAGACTTTTTCCTGACTTCTTTTCTTTCTTTATCCACTGAAAGGGTGTGGGATACAGTGGAACCTTGGAATAGGTGGAGCAGGTTCGTATTTCAAAACACTCGTAAACCTAAATTAAATTTTTCCATAAGAAATAATAGAAAATAAAATTATTCGTTCCACAGCCCAAAAAATTAAATACATAAAAATAATTAACACAAAATATAAGGTTCAAATAGAACAAATTAACCTGCATTTTACCTTAAAAAAAAGTTACAATAAATCCAGACAGATAAGTGTTTCTATTTATGCGCACAGGCGCTGTGTGTGTGTGTTTTTCTCTCTCTTGCGCTGCAGAGTGTGTGTTGTGTGTGCGTGCACATAATTTGACACTGTGCTGGTTGTGTGTGAGTGAAGCACCCCCTCTTTGCTTCACACACACACACACATTAAAGGTGAGAGAGAGAGAGAGAGAGAGTGAACCGGCAAGGTGTCAAATTAAGCGTGCGCACACATAAAACACACACTTAAACGCTGACACACACTAAAGACGAGAGTGTGTGTGCGTGTGCGTGTGAGAACCGTCGTGGCGTCAAATCAAGAAGTGCATGCGTGATACATGACACTCCATGCTCGTAAACCAAGACAATGCTCGTTTTCCAAGTCTCACGGGCTCGTCTTACGGAACACTTGCAAACCGCGTTACTCGTAATCCGAGGTTTTACTGTTTATAGATAGTGGGATACTGAGAGTTTTTATTGTGTGTTTCCCTTATAAAAGGTGAGATTGGTTTCTTTCTCAGATAGTGGTTGGTTGACAATATCTTTTCAGGCATGTTTTAGTTTGCCTATTCTGATTTATCTTCCCAGTCTTTCTAGTAAAAAAAGAGGTTATATGCTATAAAACCACAATGTAAGAAAAACTCCATTAATCACTTGATCATTCAGTATTAGCCCTAGCCAACTGAAGCAACCCCACATCATAACACTGAGGCCAGAGGCCTATACCGTGGGCCCTGTACAAGTGGCATGATGGAATAAGCTTCACTTCATACCCTGACACTACTATTGTTCTGGAACAGGGTCATTCTGGACTTATCACATCACATGACCTTTTTTTCTATCTATCTTGATATAGTTGATTTAAGAAACATTGGGATAATTGTTTTTTATAATTCTTAATTTTGTTGTCTAATTCCTGTATTCTGACCCGATCCTCCCTTTTCCTTTTAGAAGCATAACCAATTATCTTCCCTCTCACATAAGCCTTAGATGGCTCCCATTCAGTTTCCCTTCTATCAGTACTACCTGTATTAATTTCGAAGAAGGACTTTAAATCTTCTTTTAACGACAAACTAAAGGCCTTGTGTGACAGCAGTGAGGTGTTTAATCTCCATCTGCCTTTTCGCTCTTTGTCACAGTTAATATCAATGCCTAATTTTATGGCAGCGTGATCTGATAAAGCAATAGCATTTATGTTACAGTGTGTTACATGCTTTGTCATGGTGTTTGAGATCAAAAACATATCAATTCTGGAGTGGGATTTATGACGATGAGAATAAAAGGTGTATTCCCTCTCACGTGGGTTCACAAGACGCCAATATATAGGATATGTTTGGTCCCTACATATACTTCTATCTATAAAGGCATCCTACATTTGGTTAAAATCTCCGGCCAGTATTATTTGGCCATCCATTTTCCCTAAATTCTTATTTAATTCAGAGAAAAAATTTGGATCCCCTATATTTGGAGCGTAGATATTACACAACACCACAGCAGTACCATTTATCGTGGCCTGTATACACACCTTTCTCCCCTCACTGTCTTTGACCTCACCAGTCATAACAAAATTTAGATTCTTTTTCACTAGTATGGGAACCCCATTCCGTTTGCTGGAAAAGGAGCTATGAAATACGTGTCCAACCCACCCGTACTTTAATTTTAAAGCCTCGTCTCCTTTAAAGTGTTTTTCCTTAGTTTAGTAATTTATCCATGAATAAATGCGATATCCACATTATGTTTTAAATAAGTCATTACTTTACCTCTTTTTATAGGACTCCCAAAGCCTTTTATGTTCCAAGACATACATATTATATGGTTCCCCACCATAATGCACTATGAAATATCGATATCAGAAGAAAGGGAGAAATAAAATGAAATAAAATAAAATTCCAGCACCAAAGAAACCCACTGTTGTGTATGTACTGTATTCCTATATAGACCTTCCTGCCTAGCAAGTCCAGTAACAAACTTTTAGTAGTAAACTTTGTCATGACCGAACCAAATAAGTAACTTAAAATGCTCCCTTACAACAGAACCTGGGAGCTCTGACCAGTCCCTCGTCTCTAAGCCAAAGCCTAAAAAAAAAAAAAAAAGTTGCAAATATAACATGCAACAACGAAAAATAACTCTTATTGGTCCGTGGGGCACCCCCCATGCAGCTCGTAATGACACTCTCCAGCTGCATGCTGCTCGGCAGCGTACCATAAAGCACAAAACCCACTCGTGTTTAATTTCCACCCATGGTTCACTTTTATTTAATCCTCATCATCTGAAAATATCACTGTCTTATACGGCGTATCTGTTTATGACCCATCATTACGTAAAGTGCTGATGAAACGCTCCGCTTCCTCCGTGGTGGTGAAACTACGTTTTCTACCTTTCCAAGTAAATCTCAGAGTAGCAGGGAAAGCAAGCGTGTATCTCACGTTTAACTGTTGAAGCGATTTCTTGGCAGACAAAAAAGGCTTTCTTTTTTCAGCCAGCTTCTTCGTCATGTCGGGAAACACGGATAACTTAACATCCTCCCACTCGATTCCACAGAGTTCCCGCATGGCTCGCAGAACTTTCTCCCGCGCTGATTGTCTCAAAAACCTGATCAGCACCGGTCTCGGCGGTTGATCCTCACTCGGCAGCGAAGCGGGGGCCAGTATTTGATGAACTCTCTCAATTTCGAATTCCCCCTCCGATCCCCAGGCTTTCACTCAGAACTTTCTTCACACAGCTCTCCAAGGTGCCGTTCGTTCCATACTTCTCTTTCAGCCCCATGAGCCTTACATTGTTCCTCTTACTATGGTTTTCAAGTATTTGAACACGGTCCCACAAAACTTTTCTCTCCTTTTCTTTAGCATGTTTATCTGTCGCCAGCCTCTCTGTCACATCCTCTATTTGTGAGATACGGCCCTCCGCCTCCTCCATTCTGACTTGCAGCTCGTTCACGGTATCTTTTAGCTCCGTCATTGTCTCTTTAATGGCGATTGTGTCCGCTGCAACTACCTGAAGGGTCTTGCTCATTTTAGTAATTTCAGCATAAACTTTATCCAGGCTTACTTTAGCGTCAGTCTGCTTTTCGGGCGGACTCGAAGCAGCCTTAGCATCCGTTAAAGGTGGGGTCTGCCTGGTCGCCATGCGGTTTGCTTCTTTGAAGTATTTGGTTGTTGTAGTCATCGTGATTCACTTAGAAACGTGATTAAGTTCTTAGCATCCGGATCATAAACGTTTTCAAAATATTATTTTAAACAAAATGTCAACTACTAATTATATAATTATTACCGAGTGGGTAGGAGCCTATCTAGATAGCCGCCATCTCGCTTGGGGTACGCACGTGACTCCCAGTATGACTCTGTTTTAATTTCTGATGTGATGTTTCACAGCTTATAATATCATCTGCGTTATTATTATTTGTGCCATAGTGTAATTGAGCAGCTCTACTAAGTCACAGTGATTTAATTTATATTGTCTTATAATTGTTCAATTTGAAATGCTGTATGGAACTCCCAGTTTGTGTCCAAAAATATTCATTAGGAGCTGTCATCAAACTGACTCAAGTGACTTCTTTTTAAAGACCTTTGACCTTTCCCCAGATGCCTGCAGAGGTGCATGAAAGTCCTACTGCTTCATCATCCAAGAGCCGCAGTTTAAGGAGAACCGTCAGTGTGCCCTCTGAAGGACAGTTTCCAGAGTATCCAACAGAGGGAGCATCTGTATTGGGTAAGACACTTAATGAAATTCACAATTTCCTGGGAATCTACACATGGATTTCTGGCTAATATCTTAAATGTCACCATATGGGACCAGTACGTGTGTACAAGATATTTGTTGAATTCTACAACAGTCTCTTAAACTGACATGAAGAAATAAAGTTTTCTTCATGTCAGTTTAAATTAATATGATGGTGCTTCTTTAGCTATCAAAAGTTTTATATGTACTTGTTATGAAAATAAAGGTCATGGCAATGTTGGGCTTTCAGAGTATCCGAATGTAATGAGACATTACAGACATTATGCTGTCACAATTCGGCAAACTGCTCTTTTAATTCCAATATCTGTTTATGCTTGACCATTAGCACTACAATGTTGCGGCTGTTAAATAAGATTTGTGTACTCCTTTTGAACACTGCCAGAAGTTTATTAGCTGTCATGGGATGCAGCTGCACTCAAATTGGCCCCTGGTGAGCACAGTACATTATGTATTTTAAGACCACTGACCTATTCTTTATGACTCTCAGTTATGTGATGACAAGGTCGGGCTGAATATTACACAGTGTAATCCCAGTTTAAGATTTGAATTGAGAGAAGAAGGCATTTTTAAAGGGAATTTTTTATTAAAAAATTAGAATGTGGAGGCCTCCCAGTTATAACTTCCTAAATTGCTCTCGTGTCCTAATTTTTTCTCCTGATTTTTGTTTTGTTTTAGATTAACTGATAAACTGAAGCTGTAAGTGGGGTAAAGTCAGCTGAACATTGTCCTCTAAACCCAACAGAGTGCTGTACTTTCTCACTAATGTGGGCTTCTGGATATTTGCTAGTGGGTTTTGGAATTTGAAAATAAAACTGGAGTCTGTGTTAGACATTAAATTGGTCTCTGTCTCTCTCTTTCCTTCACACTCTCTCTCTCTCAGAGCAAATATCGAGTGTGCATACCTCACTATGACCACTGACCCCGTGGGTGCAAAACGGGGCACTGGGCATTGTGGATGAGGGCAATGGCTGCAAACATTCCGCAAACTTCTGCTTTGGGGCTTGCCATTCATTTTCACTGACCTTTGCGGGTCAACAAAGAGTAGCGGGTTATTTAGATGTTAATGTATGTGCTGCTTAACAATGAGTCACTGTGAGAAATAAATGCATTTCTGTGGCTATTCACACAAGTACTGTGTTGGATTCTTCTGATAAAACATGTTGGAATTTGGTGTGTTTTGAAGTTGGGATGCACACATGATAGCAGTATAGGTTTGTGTGTGTTTACAATACTGTTTGTTATTTACCTGGCTTTAGAATTTAATTGAAATATTGATCAATCTGAGGTGTCGGAGTGTCAGGTCTACATAAAGTAACCAGGATAAGGTGGTTACTCTGGAGGAACAAATGAATAAATGAAAGATAACAGTGTACTGAGCTGTAATAAGCCAGTTTAACTTGTTATGAACCAGCAGTACCAGCAGGTACTAAAGGTTTTAGCACATGCAATTATATTTTCTTTTTTGTTTTTAATTATCTGTATTAGTTTTATTTTCTCAATTAATGTAGTACTATCTCAGAGGTCAGCTAATTAATTTCAGGCATAACTAATTGGAATGTGAAGTAAAAGTCAATTTCTCTGTCAAGATACAGAGCTGCAGCTTGTGCATGTATGTTTAACAAAGTGCAGCATTTTGCCAGTTCATGCATTAATGCTGCTTTTGTTTGGCTCTTTTCAGCAGTCAGACAGAAAGCTCGGTGGGTTTGACTGATCCGACATGCCGGCTTTTCTGCATTCCAGAGTAGGGTGAAAGACAAACCAGCACAGAAAAACACTGGCTCTGTTAATTAGCCGGTTACTTGATTTTGTTTGGTCAGAGGGATGTAAGACAAATGTTGGACTATTGAGGCTAATATGGAGTACATGGGTGAGTTAGGACAACTGCTGCCTTAGCAATATAGCGGATATTTGTCTTGCTAACCACTGTAAAGTTGGTTAGGAAGACAAGCAGTTGTAAACTGCTTTTTAGATATTTTTACTAATAACAAATGTTTAAGCAAGGTACTAAATGTACAACACCAATATGGATGTTTTATGTGTTTGCCTCTGTTAAGATTGGTGATATTTCTTTGTGTCTGTTTACTTTGACTATTTTGCTACGTGATGCAGAAATAAGAGTGCAGAGTTGTATTTTTCCATTGCTATGTTTTCTTCCTGCAGCTGCAAATGTTTAGGACTGAAGACGTTAGTGTTTGGTGACATAAAATTTCCCTACATTCTGTTTCTCTAAAACACAAATACATACAATCCAGGAGGTAAACCCTGAAAAGATAACTGGTATCATGAGTAGAAAGGGCTAAATTTTGAGCTTTGTTGAGATCTGCTTATCATAATTTTATTGTAATCATTAAATAAAATAAAAAATAATATACAGAAGGAAAGTATTCTATTAAGCAAAATATAATAAGGGTTGCAATATGTGGCTTTCCTGTAAGTCATTCAATCTGTGGTTCCATAAAGAAAAATGGAAGCTGTGCCAGGCAGAAAGCTCAGTATGGGTGGAGGTTCACAATTACCTCGGCTGATGTCCCAGTGAATATAAATAATTCATTTGTGCTGTGGTACATTTAATATCAGGTATTATTTCATCATAATGATTGCAGAAACCTTGCCTTAGAAATCATGTCTTTTTAGACATTGCATTGAGGTTTGAACCTTGCTAAGGATAGTATAGATCATACTGATCCCCTCTTTCTCTCATGGCTGATGGAAAAGAATTAAACCTATGTACTGACCCAAACATTGTTTAAACTCAAGGGGAAAAATAAATAAATACATACATACATAAAACATGTGCTGTTGTATAAAAAAAAATCACTTTTTATATTAGGATTTTATATTATATTATATTACAGTATAATAATATATTATATTAGGACCCTCAAAATGGATAATCCAACATTCTATTTATTTTTAATAGTTAACAATAATATATATGAAACAAATAATTAAAAAATGGACACGTAGCCATCTACAGTACATCACCGTACATGGTATAAATCATTATTATGATGTATATAATGTAAATGTCTTTTAAAAATTAAGTACATGATTTACAGATTAAATATATATTTGTTGTCCAAGGTATTATTGCTTAGTCAACATTCCCTGTACCTTTCGCTATTTTTCGAGTCTCCCCTCGAATCAATGCATCAGGTTAAATTAATTAATACAGTAAGTTATATCACAATTCGGACTGTACATGCCTGTCTCTGTTCAGATAGCATTATATATTTTTCATATATTTTTGTTTTTAATATGTGTGCTTGAATCCAGGGAAATATAAAGTCCTAATATTAAAAGTGACTTTTTTATACAATAGCGCATGTTTTATGTATGTATGTATGTATTTATTTTTTCCTTTGTGTGTACAGTACTATATGCTGATAAAAAATAAGAACGATATGATCATGCGATTATAAATGCAACAACAGAAGAAAATGTAATGGTTTGGCAAATGCATATTGCCTGTCTCCTGCTTCTGATTGGCTGGTATTGTCCCTCCTCTAGCCTCTGATTGAAGTGAGTGAGCAAAATGTTGCATGCGCAGGAGAGAGTAAAAATGCAGATTGAGCGAGCAGAAAAACAATTTACACAGGTGCTAATGAGAGTATAAACAAGCAAAAATCAAACCACAGTGCAAAACGGAGTTTTATGCTCAGGTTTGTGGCACAAAATATAACAGCATGCTATTCCAACTCCACTAAGTAAAGTGACTAGTCTGTTTAGGTCTATCTCTATGTAGGTGACAGTGGAATGCTGTACATGAGGAAGACAGATGACAGAAGCGATCTAGTTGTACAGTATGACTAAATTATTGTCTAATCTCTGTCCTGATTAGTGAAATAATAGTGTCTCATTTTACACTATGCGAGTGTGTGACCAATTAGTGTGCTAGACATATCATCATATCATCAATTAAATAAATGACCATGTGAATGCAGCATGATCTGAATGCAGGGATATGCCTACAAGTAAAATACTGTCATTCATAAATGTATGTATTAATCGATTGTGTTGTGTTTGTTGTTTGTTTGTTTTTGTTTTCATTATTCATGCAGCCCTCTTCTCTCCTCCAAAGGAAATCAGTATTGGTAATGAAAGCTATTCATGATAGGCGATATATATAACTACTCACGCATATAAAAAGCCACGAGATGGTGAGTGTTTAATCTGCATTTGGTAGCTGAATTCTTAACATGAGGTCTAAATAGGTGTCAATGCAAGTGAGGGTGGCCATCATTAGGCTAACATAAATAAATAAATAAACCCATCAGAGAGAAATCAAAAACCTTGGGAATTAACTGGCTAGCTCAGCAACAGCAAAAGTGCTAGAAGACTATGGAACACAACTAAAGTGGATAACCACTTATCAGTGGTGATTAAGAATCATTTTACAACATCTAGCCAAGTCAAAAAGACTTAAGCTATGTGTGTCATTGTCAAAATCTACATTCAAGTATACAACAAAGTGCCTTACAGAAAAAAAAATTGACTTTACTAGAAAACTTTACCAGATTTTGTGACATCAGAATTGATTTATACCAGAATTATGGGAAGAAAAAAAGTTAAGCTCATGATCTAAGCATACCACATCCTCTGTCAAACATAGTGGAGGTAGTGTTATGGCATAAACGTATATACATGTAGCTGCCAGTGGAACCAGATCACTGGTGTTTATTGATGACCTGACTGCTGATAAAAGAAACAGAATACATTTTGAATATAGGCTGCTGCAGTAAAAGCCTGGCAAAGCACCTTGTGGTAGGTAACTTAGCGTGTAATCATGTCCATGAGTTCCAGACTTCAGTCATTGACTAAAAAAAAATGCATTAATATTATGTCACTTAACATTAACTCCTTATGTTTTTGTTCCATTTTTTATGATGTACCGTGTGTGTGTGAGAGAAAATGGCTGTAATTACTGAATGGTTAATTCCACACGTTTGTTAAGTGTTGTGGTGTACAGAACTTATCTTTATTACCAAATGTATCTGTCTGTATTTCTGAAGACCTTTGTATTGTTTGTTTTGTATCAAAAATGAATGATCCAACTTTATGCTATTACGGGAGCATGTTTATGAATTTAAGTTGCTATGAAAATATTGGACTGAGAAATTTTATTTATTTGGTAACATATTAGTAGATGTAAGATTTAGACTTTAATGCAGCCTGCTATGTCATTCACATAATGTACTGTGCAATTGTGATGAATTAAGATGGTTGAGTTGATTGGTATTGATTGCAGTAGCTTTTTCCTTAATAATTTTTCTGTAACTATAGTTGTAATATTGAGAGCCCGAATTGTGTCACGTTGCTGTTTTTATGAAACTGTTGGCAATGAACAACTCTTAATCTGATCTAATACTTAAACATCTAGTGTGTGTGTGTGTGTGTGTGTGTGTGTGCACGCATGCTTGTGTGGCTACTGCAACAAGAGCCTGATGAGAAGAAAGAGGGTGGGAGAAAGCCTGTGCGAGGTAGGCTGATCAAGAAGCAGAGAGAAAGGAAGTGCTCACAGTTCTGCTGAAAGGAACAGGGGAGTGAGGTTACAGCGATTGATTAAATAAATGCGGTAAAATCTCTTGTGCTGGTGGGCCAAAAAGCGAAATGAGGAGAGGCCAGTAAACTGAATGCTGGAACTCCAGCTGAGAGAGATACAGAAGCGTTTTTGCAAGAGTAAGTAAGATCTTATTTAGGAGGAGATAGAGAAATAGATATCTAGAGAGAGCACGAGAAAAGATGCCAAAGAGACAAAAGACAGAAGAGGCTTCTTATAATAGTGTCTTTTGGAATAATGGACAATTAGGAAGAAAGCTCTACAGCTCATTGGATGAGGGCTGTTCTGGCTAGTGCGATGCTGACCCGGTACATTCACTGAGCAGGTGATGGGCAACAGCTGCGATAGAGGTATCTCTCTCTCTCTCTCTCTCTCTCTCTCTCTCTCTCTCTCTCTCCTAATTAGATTTCTGTTCTGTTCCATTAGATAAAGGTTATTTATACCTTCTTTTCTGTTCAGTGCTAGTTGTTTATTAAGTTGTCTGGGTCATGCTGCAGAAGTCGACATTTGCATACACATTGCTGACTCGCAACTGCTGTGATATCCCTTTTATTTATAAACACTGCAAATATTGGGCATGTTTATTGCTGAGTCATACTGCTCATCTCTGTTTTCAGGTTATGCATAGCTGAGAGTGTAGAGACACACACACACACACACACACACACACAGGCTACAGTGTGGGAGTTCTCTCTGCAGAGTATGAAGATGCTGTGAATGATGCAGCAGGCACTCTGTAAAGCATGAGAAAGAGGGAAATTTTGGACAGTTTAATGTACAGTAGTAGCCTTTCAGTAGTTTCCACTGCTGCATACCACTGTCTCTCTCTTTCTTTCTATAGGCGTCTGAATTGGATGTAAAAAACCTATGGCATTGAATAAACGGAGCATTAGTGGGCTGAGCACCAATACACCCATGTCTTGTGTAAGACCACTGGGTCATGGCAACTGAAACTCCAGCCTCCCTATGGGCTCAAGGCACCAAGCTATTGCCAGCTGCTCCTCTTTAGCATTCTAAACACACGGGATCCATTGCAGCTTCTGATCACTAAATACAAAGTGGTCCATGATGCCTTATATGCAGTTTAACCACAAATGCAAGAAATTAAATGTAAGTGTAGAAGATGTTAGGAGTAACTTTATTGTTGTCCTCACTGGGAATTTAAATATTTGCTGATTTCTCCTCGTTTTTATAAACTGAGAGTGCTATGCAGCTGCAGCTGAGAAAATGGTGCAGATGTAGGTTGTGTCCCTTTTCATCCTTGACACACATACAGTGGAGATCTGTTTCCAAAAAAAGATTTTACTGCCACTATTTTTTTTTATTGTGTCTGAACCCCCCATAATTAAGTAAGTATGAGTTGCATACATAGTAAGGAAAGTTTGCCATTACAGTGTTAAGTGTCCTGGGGGTCCTGGTCATTGTCTAGCTTGTCTCTTTAGCACTTTTTCATAAAGTACAGTGGAACCTTGGATTGTGAGTAGCTCGTATATAGTCAACATTTATGTGCGCGTGTACTGTTTACTGACCACAGGTGTGTGTGTGTGTATGTGTGTGCGCGCGTGTCATTAGAAAGGTTCCCTGTTAAAGATCCGGTTTCCAGAGTCTGTGATTCGGTTAGTGTGTGTGTTCAACCTAAAGAAGTTTCCCAACAGAGCAGTGTTTCCATTAGTGTATGTAAGTCGCCCTACACAGTAGCCCCCTCCCTCCTCCTCGCCTCTCTTGTCTTACTTCAGCCACAATTCTTTTCAAAGGTAAAGTGCAGGTTAATTTGTTTTATTTTTACTTTATATTTTTAATATATCTTACATTAATTATTTATATATGATTATGTTCAGGTTGTGGAATGAAGCATCTGGTTAGTTAGTTAATTAGTTAAAGAATATTTTTCTTTTTAATTTTTCTTTTTTTCTGTTTATTATGTTATTTATTAAATGCAGATGTTTTTCACTCATTTTTAAGGCTGAGTCTTTGGGCTACTACATGGAATCCTTGGGAGTAATTTAAGTCCCTAGTCTCTGCTAGACAGGCCAGTGAATATATGAATACCTTGTCTTCAAGGTATTGAGTCATTTGCTGGTGTCGCTATAGACGTGTCGGGAAGACAGTGAATCAGAGACTTGTTCTTTTACAACTTCTATCGCAAATTATGTATTTTTTTGTGTCACGGAGCAACAAGACAAGAAAAATGGATAATGGACATCAAGCAGCATTCTCTTAAATTTCTCTTAAATTTTCTGTTAAGGAAAAAAATAAATAAATCAATGCCAGATGCATTAAGCGGTCTTAACCATCTAAATCTGCTCTTACTCAGGTGAGCTAAGAGATGAGCTTACTTACTCACTCATTCACACTCACTCACCAATTCACTCACTCACTCACTAACTCACTCACACACACACACCCACAAACGGAATCACTTCTCCAAACAGATTCATCTCCCGCACTGCTACAGCTTTTTAAACTTTTCTTTTTTACAGGGGCGTTTTTGCAGTACATTTAATTCAATTCAATTCAATTTTATTTGTATAGCGCTTTTAGCAATTTTCATTGCTGCAAAGCAGCTTTACACAATCAAAAGAATTATTTAAGTTTGTATGAAATGTGAATTTGTATGAATCAAAATGGTCAGTTTGTCCCTGGTGAGCAAGCCGAGGGCGACAGTGGCAAGGAAAAACTCCCTAAAATGGTAATAGGAAGAAACCTTAAGAGGAACCAGACTCAACAGGGAACCTATCCTCATTTGGGTGAAACAGAAAGCAGTAAATGATCTGCATTCATACAGTGTGTAGGGTGGGAGGCAGTTCAGCTATAATAGCTGATGTTAATTGATGTTAATATGGAGTCCAAGTAGTTATTGAAGACCCAGGTAGACTTGTAAAAAGTTCCAGTCATGAACTATCGAACTGTCAAGTCCCCAGAGAAACAGTTGCCAACACCAGTCAAGGCCAGAACTATTTTCTAGGTAGAGAGAACCATCCCCAGACACCAGACGCATTCCAGAGAGACATACGGGGCATCCATGTGACGAGATCTTCAGCCAGAAGCGGGGCACCAGGATGGGTTAGACAGGTCTGGAGGGCAGAAGGAGTCTGGATCACTGGCAGCTCGGGAACGACATGTGTAGCTCGACAGAGAGAGAGAAAGAGTGAAAGGGGGAGACAGGAGGAGAGAGGAAAAAGAAAGAGGGAGGGGGAGAGAAGAAGAGAAGATATGGCAGTTAGGTATGGTCACAGTCACACAATGTATAATGTGAATGTATACTGACTATAGAGTGCAAGCAGAGACTCCGGCAGGACTAACTATGACAGCATAACTAAAAGGGAGAGCCAGAAGGAAACACAAATATGAGGGCTTCCTGACATGTAAAGCAACCAATCACCTCACCGTCAGCAAACCTGAGTGATAAATGAGAGTGAGGAAGACAGCATCTAAACATACCAGTTCACCATAATGCTCTACGTCCACGAGTCCCCCAGATCTGCTCCTTTACCTATGGCAAATCTATTTATAAAAATGCTTGGCTAAATAAATAGGTTTTTAGCCTGGACTTAAACACTGAGACTGTGTCTGAGTCCCGAACACTATTTGGAAGACTATTCCATAACTTTGGGGCTTTGTAAGAAAAAGCTCCGCCCCCAGCTGTATTTTTCATAATACGCGGTACTGACAAGCAGTCTGCATCCTTTGATTGAAGTAGGCGTGGCGGATCATAAGACATTAGCAGTTCGCTCAGGTACTGCGGCGCGAAACCATTTAATGTTTTATATGTCAAGAGTAGTATTTTAAAATTAATACGAAATTTAACAGGGAGCCAATTCAGTGTGGATAAGATAGGGGTGATGTGCTTGTATCTTCTGGTTCTAGTGACGATTCTTACTGCTGCATTCTGGACTAACTGAAGCCTGTTTATGCACCTAGTTGAACAACCAGACAGTAGGGCATTACAATAGTCCAACCTAGAGGTAATAAAAACATAAACTAATTTTTCTGCATCATTAAGTGACAATATACCGTACTCCTTTTCTTGCCAATATTTCGGAGTTAAAAGAATGCTATTATGTTAATATTATCTACATGTGCTTCAAATGAAAGACTAAAATCTATAGTCACAGCAAGGTCTTTTACTGTTGCACTTTTGATGAAACAGGCCATTTAAAGTTACAGCATGATCAAAAAGCTTACTTCTAGCTGCTTGTGGTCCTATGACTAGAACTTCTGTGTTGTTAGGATTAAGCAGAAGGAAGTTAATTTAATAGTTTATTTAAAAATACATAAATTATGCCGTTGTCCAAATACTTGTGGACCCGACTATAATTTATGTTTACTGTTATTTTTTGTTTAAGCTAACACTTTTTTTATTCTCTGTACAGAAATCTCCTCAGATCGCTCCCCTAGACGGAGGAGCATCTCTGGCCTCGGCACCTCTGAGAAGAACATTTCCGTGGATGGGCCCAGCTCCTCACCCTTCAAAGTGCCAGTGAGTAATATCTTTCTTTAATTAGCAACATACTGCACCAGCAGGGGCAAACTGGGACAAAAAAAGTGGTCCTGGACTTCCTGGGAGTCAATATCATAATACATTGGCTCATTAATGTAGAGATATATTTTTAACACCAGTTACTAGTACAAAAAATTGCAATCAAATTTAACATGTAAGCTGAAATAAAATCAGTAGCAGCATTAACTCACTCTAGTAAACTAGTTACTTATTTTAATTATTATGGTAGTTAATAATAATTCTAAATTATGCTGAGAAACTTTATTTTGAATTAATATTGACTACCATAATAATTACTAGCACGAGTTAATGCTGCTACTGATTTTATTCCAGCTTACCTGTTCAGTTTGATTGGCATTCTTTTCACTTGACTCTGGTAGATCAGGGGAGAGGTGTTGGTCATCATCAGCAGGCACTGCTTACACTGATGAGTGGTATATCTTACACTGCAGCTAGATGATACCTCTTGAGAAATGTTCATCTCACTAACAAAAAGGCCAATTTGTCTTTTCCCCATATAGTGTTTAGGTGAAATTCCACCCATACAAGTGTGATAAATATGCAAAGTAAAAAATCGAAAAGGGTCAAATACTTTTTCATGGCACTGCACATGTAGTCAGATTGTTCCACTGGGATGAAACTGTGCCAGGTGGAGTTATAGCATTTTCAAAATCATGCTAACTTTACACTGATCTAAATAACTTTGAATGATGATGATCATTTTCTAAATGATCCTGGATATTATACATTTTGGCAGTATTGTCTTGCATCTTTTGAAATAAATAAATCACAATACTGCCAAAATGTCTCATTTTGCTGTCAAACTGTTTATAAGCCTCCCGGGTCTCTGTGAGATTGGTGCTACTGGACACTGAAAATATTGTTTTTATACCTAGTTTTATATGTTGTTTGTCTTATTGTTCCTTCCTTTGTTTCTTTGTTTTACAAATATGACCCAATATATGTTCAATGTTTTACGTTTTTTTATTGCATTATATTTTATACTAGTATGTTTTAAAAATTAATCTTTGCTTTAATGAGCCAATGTATTATGATGTGGGATGTGGTGGACTAAGGATAAAGCGGAATAAAGCGGTATAGAAGATGAGTGAGGGAGGGAGGTCTGGGGGGCGTGTTTCAGAACACGGATGGAATAGACAAAACTATTTAATATTGAGAGAGGGAAATACATGCAACATAACATAAACAGGAAAACTTCCGGTGCTCCAGATGGCCGGTCCGCCACTGTGCACCAGAACTGTTCCCAATTTTATGAGCTGTCATCTTTATAAAGAAGGTAATGTTCATCAACTTCATAATGGTTTCAACTAGACTGTTTTAAATCTCCTTTGCACAGTTATTATTGTTTAATAATAAATATTATTGTTTATTAACATACAATAATATTATTGTGTTGTATAATTATTGGTAATGGACCACAGCTGAGCGAGAGAGACAAGTTTGCTGATATTTTTGTTTTATCAACATTAATGCATTATCAATTAAGTTTTAGTCATTTATTCATAAAATAATTTATTGGATACTTTCTCGGGATGTGCTTGGAGCATCTGATTGTACAGATTTTTTTTAACCCGAAGACAGATGGACAAACAAACAGTTCTAGGGACAGAAAAGGGATATTTTAAGTAAAAATCTAGTCAATCCTAAATTTCTAGTCAAATCCTAAATGGATAGGATGAACTGACCAACATTTGCATGCTGAATCATGTCAGTGAACATGCTTGTTAATATTAATTACTTTACTGAGATGTTAACGTTACTTATGGTTTAAAATAGATGGTTAAAATGTGCCACCATTTAAAAATTATATAAAATGAATGAACTGGAATAAATATTTTTATCTCTGAAGTCTCAAAATATGAAAAGTGGCTCATCCATGTCAGTCTGTGCACTTACATTCAGAGGTTTTTCTGCATGCTTGATTCAGAACAAATTACTTTCCAAAAGTCACAGAACTTTGCACACATTTTGAATTGGTTCACAAACTATCACAGGTTGCGCTTCCTATTAACTAATACTGTTTAAACACCAGACATGACATTTTTATCCATATAAATATGAGAGGTTTTGTCTGTACATTGGTCAGAACTCTCTTTTAACTATATCATTGTTTCATAAATTGTCGGACCCGAAACTAGTCTCTGTCTGTGTGTATGTCTGTATATGTTTATGTCTGTCCAGCGGATTTTGTTACATCACGCAAAACTGTCTTTCGGTATTTGTCTGAAGTTAAGTCTGAGCCATAAATTAACCAAAATGTCGATTAGAAGGGGATGTTATGGGCAAATATGTGCTAGATTACCTCACAGCAGCCAGTTATTTTTGGGATAAATACACTTTCCCCCTTAAAGTGGGCATGGCTACTGTATACGTGTCACTCAACAGTCAATCAAGACGATAGTTTACTGTAAATTTACAGAGTGTGCGGAACACACAGAACTGACTGTAATGTCAACATGTTGATTAGAAGGGACTTTGAGCAGTTTTGTGCCCAAATCTTCGCAGGAAACAAATAACGGCACAACACAGCATGGCTTACTGCAACACACACACAAAAAAAAAAAACAGTTTGTTCCATATGTTCGGAAACTGTAGTGCTAATTAAAGAAGTAAATGTCAAACACCAGTGTGAGATAAAACACAGGTCGTTGGAACAAACATGTCCACGGTAGTCCGAAGTGAGTGCGGAGAGTATCTGAACTCACTGTGTTAGTTGCTTAAATCAAAATGTTGAGTAAAAGTGATGTTATGAACATCCATTTGCCGGATGTAATAATCTACTTTTAAACAGGAAGAATATTTGGCTGACGATGAAAGAACAACAACTTGGCATAAACAAGGCGTAAGATACTCAACCTTACAAAAACTTTTTTCTTTTCTACTAATAAGTTAGGCAGAGTGTTCCGCCGTACAGAAAGACAGGCAGACGTGTACTGTATACCTGGGCTTCAACCTGAAATAATATTACTGATTACATTAGCTTGAAACTTTTAATTCTTTCTAAAACTGTCAAGGATGACTACTAACGTTAATAAATAAAAAAATCGATCTATAATAAGGCAGACTGTCAAGGCACAGATAACACAAGCAGCATAGAATGGACGTCATTAGGACATTAGTACATTGAAAGCAAGAACTATGTCACAGTAATTACAGTAATAAAATAAACATTACATCTAACAAAGAGAAAAACATAAGAGTAACAAACTCTAAATGACTATAGAATGGCATAATACAGTGAAGGAAACTAGACACTGGTGAAAATCAGGGGTGTAGCTGAATTTGGAATGTACCAGGAAGTTCAAAGACAGGTCAATCTGAATAAAACTTGCATGAGGTCATACCCCAGCTACAGTCCACCCAAGGCATGAATCACCGGAAGAGATTTAGTGAAAAACTGTTTGATGTTGCAAAATTTATTTTAATTTTAGAATTTGAGGTTTTTGATTGTTGTTCTTAGCTCATCTGTTACAGAACCAAATCAATCAAGGCTTGAATGTCAGATATATTTTTATAGATATATTTGTTCTTTCTGCTAACTGTTTTTATTTCTCTCATTTTCTCTTCTGTCTTTCTTTTCTGTGCCCTTTTTCTTATATTATCCTCCTTTTTCTGTAGAGGGTTTTTCTAGATTCTGACAAAAATCAGTAGTTGCAACTAAATCAAATGTAGTTTCAATTATTGTGCTCTTAAACTTTAAATAAAATTCAGTTAAATAAAAAATAAATAAGGGCTGAGAAATCTTTCTCACAAATTTCTGATGTTTACATACCCATTGCAGGCACTTTTGAAAGTGACATTATATTTTTATTTGGTCATGCATATTATTATTTTATATGCATATAATGCATGTATTATTATTTGTTCATAGAAAACACATGATCATTTTTCCAACCTGCGGGTGCCGCTTTTATAAAAATCATTTGGCCCGTCCCAGTCCGCCCCGCACCACTGTATCTATTTTTACAACCCGCCCCGCACCTGCGACCATTAAATAGACATACTAGGCATTGTAATTCAAATAAAAACAGCCTTTATTTCAGCCTGAAAGTGCTTGGAAACATCGCCCTGTAAACTGGCAACAACATATGATTATAAATATGAACGATAAATCAGGTCATATTAATAACAAGATAATGATACACATTTTAAATATTTACAAAGCACCGTTTGTAATCTAGGCTAAACAATTTTTTATTTTAGATTTTATATATAAGGCAGGCCTACAGTTTACAGCCAACGCTAAATAACCACTGACTTTTTTTTTTTCATTTATCACACGGAAATGTTCATTTAGCGTTTTTACGTCCACTGTGCAAAAAAAGAATAATAAAACATTTGATTCAGCAGCCTGACCTTTTTTCTTTTAATGATGTAAATTCCCCACCTTAATTTCTCGCGCACCTCGTCTTCCATCTTCACTTTTATTTCTTTGTTTTTGTTGTGACTGGCAGCGGTGGCTGCTTGGCGCTTTTGTGACTTGTCACGTGACGTGACCTTATCAAAAAAATAAAAAAAAATTTATATAAAATATGAAAATAGATATTCCCAAATATTTAATATAGGCTATAGGGAATTGCACGCAACATACATGGATTTTTTTTTTAATTTTGTTTTTAATGACCCGCTCCAACCCACCTCGCAATTAAAGTGACAATTTCTTTTCCCGCCCCAACCTGACTACTTGCGGGGTCTGCAGGTTACCAGATGACCCGCGCATCACTCCTGGGCACTATTCAGAGCCCCTGCTTATTAAAACTGAATAACATTAAATACAGGTTATATATGTGGGTATTGATTGTGCATTACAATAACAGACCTCCCTCTTGTTTAGGGTTTTTTCAGTAAGCGGCTAAAAGGATCAATCAAGAGGACTAAGAGCCAGACCAAACTGGACCGTAACCCAAGCTTCAGGCTCCCATCACTACGACCTACTGAGAATGAGAGGTGCGATATTTGGTTTGTAAACTATTCTACATCACGAAGTGATTATTTCTTAATGGTCTTTCCTGTTACACTCTGCATTTAAGTAAAACATACTTTACAAATTGTCATATCAATATGTTTGTTTTTTTTGTTTTGTTTATTACATTATAGTTCCTTAGTTAGAGGAATATAAAATTACAGAGATAATACCTGTCACTTGCTGTGACATAAATCCATATTTTTATTGTATGAAAACTAGTCTGCTCTACTGGTTTGGTTAGTTTATCTACTCAGAACAATACAGTCTTTGTAATTCTTTAGACTGAATGATCCCGGAGATACTGAAACTGAAAAACTAATTCAGAATACTACGACTACTTTAGCATTCACATGGTCATATGATTTTTAGATCTTGTACTCGGTATTGCTTTAAGGTAGGACAGAGTTCTCATATTCTTTAACAGAAGTGAAAATTACACGTGCACAACACATTTCCGAAATATCCAGAGTGCTGCAGCATCCCAACGGGTATGATCTATGAAAGAGAGTTAACTTTGTACACATTGGTCGAGGGACAACCCAGCAGCAAGTGTTAAATTCTTCTTGTTTATCTGTCAAAAACAGATAGAAATCTATAGAATAGATTTGTAAAAGCCAAAGAATTACAAACTCCACTGGACACTGGCCTTCCAGGTCTGAATTTGAGGGTCAAACCAAAGCATAGACACAAATCCATAAGAGCACATTGCTGAGCACTTCCTGCTAAAAATCTCATACACATTGGTGGGCATAAAATAAGAGAGGATGTTTAAAGGTTTAAGATTTAGTATTTATCACTGTGTGTAATAACTATGACAGTGCAGTCGAAACTGTTCATATTAATGTTCATATACTGTTTCATATGTCACTTATTACATCAGTTGTACATCCTCTACTTCATACTGAGAGTTGATCTAGAAAAATTGAAAGGACTTATTCTTGTCTAATCCCCCCAGTTCTCTACTGCCACCTTGTGGATCAGTTATCAGTATCAATTTATACTGTCAGAATATGTGTATTATGTTTAGGTTTATGATTAGGCAAACTATTTAGAAACATTTAGATAGTAGGTCGTAGCATATAAAAACTGTCCACACCAGTGTATTTCTATATGAAATAAGTTTTATTAAGCATTTCTCCTGCTTCTAAGCATTTCATTGATGAGACAAATTATAATTTATTATGTTATTGTTAATTATATTAATTAACTATATTAATTTTAAATATAAAATTCTTATGCTCAAAAGTATGTGGACACCTGACCCCCTGTCCAAATTTGATAATCACTATTGGACAGCATTTTTCATGTCATGACAACACACTGTTTGATGTTAGAAAAGGTGATACCTCAGTGGTGGGTTGGGTGTAGTCTGCCAGACCAAATGTCGCGTTTTTTGTTTTTTCTTCCCCTAAACTGCCTCCTTTTGGCCATTTTCTTAAAAAATATATACTGTATGTGTAAATAGCCAATGATATTGGTGCTATTTGCACAGATTTTGTCTTATTCAGTGAGCTCCGGGGATGAATACTTATCCACTGAGTGTTTTTTTTTTTGTTTGTTTCTTGTATTTAATTAAATTCATTATTGCCATCAGAATAATTTATTTGTTTATTATTTTAAGACTAAAAGAGAATAAGAGACTGCATTTCTTTGTTTAAATGCTGTGTCTTGGGCTGTTATATTTGTTACTTATTTGTTAATTCTGGACTTTATTGCGAAAATTGTTGAGTGTTTGTTTAGGCCGAGACATTTTTTTTTTTTTTTTAATGACTGGAAGCAGACATATTGCACTGAGATACCTAAAAGATAACTGAGGTAATTTTATTGACGGTCACTAATGTTACTTTCTGTTTGTGTATTTATGAGCTGGAGGCATTTGTTTAAAAAAAACATGGTTCGAACATTTAGTGTAACAACAGCTTGCACAAGTGCAGGTGTGTTTTGGCTGTGTGTATGTGGCTGTACATGACAGCATTGTTTGAGATGTTTGTGCACATTTCAGACTCCTTGGCCACCACTTCTCTTAGGTGCATCTCTATAGTGACACTCTCCTGGGCTTCAGGAGCGTTTTCCTTGTTTATCAGCTGCTCTTCAGCAGAATGGTGTAGTCTAGTCACCTTCTGCTGCACCTTTATGGCACTGTGGCTTGTAACTGATATAAGGGAGCAGTCAAGTAAAAGGCATTTATTTTTATAAGGAATATTGTGGACTACACAGACGACATGAGCCACTGATATGCTCTGGGGAGATTCCCTCAAGAGGATCTTTAGTTGCTTTTTGTAGGTATTAACTTTCTCTTCCTGGAAAACAGTAAGGTCGAGCTATACTACTGAATTTCATTGAAAGATTAGGTATGTTGGGAGTATTTGTCTTTTGAGGACTCTTTTTCTTCTTTTTCTATAGTCATGTCATTTTTTTCTGTCAAGTATTTTTATTTGTTGTTTGATGACTGACGAAGATGCGAAACCCATTGGACAAAATTGGACAGGCTAATTGTTTGAGTACCATGATTTCCTTTACACTGAATCTCATATGACTATTTCAGGGACAGCAAGCGGGATAAGAACTGAAGGAAAGGATTCACTTCAATAATGCATTTTTTCAGCTAGTTGACTAATGGCTGAATATGAATAATTAAAAAAAAATCAGTTTAATGTGTTTGTAATAAATATAGGTCACGAGGCCTGCCCAAGCTGAAAGAGTCTTGTTCACATGAGTCTTTGCTCAGTCCAAGCAGTGCAGTGGAGGCACTAGAGCTCAGCATGGAGGAGGATGTGTACATTAAACCGCTTCACAGCAGCGTGCTCGGACAGGAGTTCTGTTTTGAGGTACATGTATCAGCTGTTATTACTATATTATTGTATATAATGACAATATCATGTATATATTCATGTTTTTTGTGTAATTGGGTTTCATATAATTGAAAGCCTAATTTACTTTAATATACTCTTTTAATTAAGGTTTCCTAACCTTAATTATTACATTAATTTTAGTCATCTCTAGCCCACGTCATGTGGTTTGTCTCACTTTCAGACATGCAGTGCATCCGGAAAGTATTCACAGAGCTTCACTTTTTCCACATTTTGTTATGTTACAGCCTTTTTCAAAAACGGATTAAATTGAGCTGAGATGCATCCTGTTAATCATCCTTGAGATGTTTCTACAACTCAAAGAAAAACTCAAAGAAACACACCTGTCTATATAATGTCCCACAGTTAACAGTGCATGTCGGAGCACAAACCAAGCCATGAAGTCCAAGGAATTGTTTGTAGACCTCCAAGACAGGATTGTATCCAGAAAAGGTCTGGGAAAGGGAACAGAAACATTTCTACAGCGTTGAACATGCCGATTAACGTAGTGGCCTCTATCATCAGTAAATGGACAAAGTTTGAAAAACAAGTTTTTTGTTGAAGCACCTTAGGCACCAATCACAGCCTCAAGTCTTTTTGAGTATGATTCTACAAGATGTTTTTTTTTTTTTTTTAGGTTCTCCTCTCTAAACAGAGAAACACTGGAGCTCTTTTAGACTGACCATCAGGTTCTTGATCACCTTCCTGACTAAGGCCCTTCTCCTTGATCCTTCAGTGGGCAGACTGGCCCAAAGAGTCCTAGTGGTTCCAAACTTCTTCCATTTATTAATTATAGAGGCCACTGTGCTCATCAGCATCTTCAATGCTGCAGAAATGTTTCTGTACCCTTTCCCAGACCTGTATCTGGATACAATCCTGTCTTGGAGGTATACAAATAATTCCTTGGACTTCATGGCTTGGTTTGTGCTCTTGACATGCACTATTGTGGGACAGTGCATGGAACCAAGAGAGACAGCTGTGTCTTTTCAAATCATGTTCAATCAACTGAATTTACCACTAGTGGACTGCAATCTAGTGGTAGAAACATCTCAAGGATCTCAAGGAAGCACATGTGTTCAATTTTAAGTTTCATTGCAAAAGCTGTGAATAGTTATGTACATGTGATTTTAATTTTTTTTATTATTATTTATTTATTTATTTATTTATTTTTAATAAATTTGCAAAGATTTTAAACAAACTCCTTTCATTTTGTCATTATGGGGTATTATTTGTAGAATTTTGAGGAAAATAATGAATTTAATTCATTTTGAAATAAGGCTGTAACATAAAATGTTTTTTGCAAATAGATGTTTGCAGATGACATTGTGCTTTGTAGCGAGAGCAGGGAACAGGTGGAAGAAAATTTGGAGAGGTGGAGGTATGCTCTGGAAAGCAGAGGAATGAAGGTTAGCTGCAGTAAGACGGAATACATGGGTGTGAGTAAGTGGAACCCGAGAGGAACGGTGAGGCTACAAGGGGCAGAGGTAAAGAAGGTGCAGGACTTTAAGTACTTAGGGTCAACGGTCCAGAGCAACGGAGAGTGTGGAAAGGAGGTGAAGAGGCGGGTACAGGCAGGTTGGAATGGGTGGAGAAAAGTTTCAGGTGTGTTGTGCGATAAAAGAGTATCAGCGAGAATGAAAGGAAAGGTGTACAGGACAGTGGTGAGACCAGCGATGCTTTACGGCTTAGAGACAGTGGCACTGAAGTAAAGACTGGAGGCAGAGTTGGAGGTAACAGAGCTGAAGATGTTGAGGTTCTCCTTGGAAGTGACAAGGATGGATAGGATCAAGAATGAGATCATCAAAGGGGCAACCCATGTTAGATGTTTTGGACATAAAGTCAGAGAGGCCAGATTGAGGTGGAACATAAAATGTGGAAAAAGTGAAGCACTCTGAAAACTGTATGGATTACACTTGGCTGGATTCTTACATAATGCCTAATTTTGACTATGATTTTCTCTTTTCTGTAGGTGACATACTCAGGGGGCAGTAAGTGTTTCAGCTGCTCCTCAGCTTCTGAGAGAGACAAATGGATGGAAAACATTAGGAGGACTGTTCAGCCAAATAAGGTACTTGATGCATTTAGGTCCTATCTTTTTTTTAAAGCACATTTAGTTATTTCTGCATTTTCGTTAGTCAGCATTATCACTTTGCATTGCTGTTTGCTTTGTGGGTTCATGTTGCTTACTGTTTAAGTCAATCAAACTTTCTGTCATTTGCTCCTGATGTTGGCAAAACAGAGGCATACAAAATCAAACAAGTTATCTAGTTTCCTGAAAGATAAATGGTGCATTAATCATCCTTAGGACAACTGCCGGCGTGCAGAAAATGTGCTGCGCCTTTGGATCATCGAGGCTAAAGACTTGCCGCCCAAGAAGAGATACTTCTGTGAGCTGTGCCTAGATGATGTACTGTATGCACGCACCACTAGCAAGATGCGTTCAGACTGTCTATTCTGGGGTGAGCACTTTGAGTTTGGTGGTCTTCCTGCCATTAGTAGCATCACTGTGCATGTTTACCGTGATGCCGACAAAAAAAAGAAAAAAGACAAGAGCAACTATGTTGGACTGGTGAACATCCCCGTGCAGGCTGTAAGTGGACGGCAGTTTGTGGAGAAGTGGTACCCAGTGAGCACACCCACCAGCAGCAAGGCAAAAGGCGGAGGTCCCTCCATCCGTATCAAGTGCCGCTTTCAGAGCGTTGCAATCCTTCCCATGGAACTGTATAAGGAATTTGCAGAGTTCATCACTAACAACTACACTATGCTGTGTTCAGTGCTCGAGCCTGTAATCAGTGTGAGGAATAAAGAGGAGATGGCCAGTGCACTTGTACATATCCTCCAGAGCACAGGCCGTGCTAAGGTACATTCCCTTCATTCTTAACACTTGTTTTGTAGTGGGTACTATTGATCATCAGTTGATGGGTTTTTTTTTGTCTTCACTTGCTAACACATTTTCACTTTGCTTTAGGATTTTCTGACAGACCTGGTCATGTCTGAAGTGGATCGGTGTGCAGATCATGATGTGTTAATTTTTAGGGAAAACACTCTGGCCACCAAAGCCATAGAAGAGTACCTCAAACTTGTGGGTCAGAAGTATTTGCATGATGCCCTAGGTAAGGAACATGTGAGCATACTAAGATGTGTATTTGCAGTTTAAATGAATTTCCTGTATTAACCATGTAAAAAGTATTTGCTCAAAAGCCCTAAGAATTTAATTTAATTTTGAGACTTTTATCTCTAACACAATTGAGCTAAAGACAAATTAAATGGAAATGCTGGATTGTAATGTAATCATAACATATGAAAAACATAAAATTGCACATCATGACCATTTGTAATATTTTTCCTTTGCCATTATCGCCTCCAGTTTGTTCATTAATTGATAATATGTAAAAAAAAAAAATTTTAAATGTATGTCCTCTTATATGCTTATATGACTCACAAATCAAGGTGAGTCTATCGGTAATACACTATACAAATAAAACTTAATTGAATTGAATGAATTTGCTTTAATGATTATGATGGTTTAATGCTTTATTAAATTTAAACACATGCTCTGCATTACGTTTTTAGGTCATCAGTCCATATCCCTAAGTTCTTAATTGGTGAGCTTTACGTCCTCGCAGATCAACTGATTCAATTTATAAATTTATCCAAACTAAGGTCATGGTCACAGCAAGGCCAAATGCAAACAATTTTCTAAAATTACAACAATGTTTTTAAAATGTTTCTGTTTAGCCAGATAGGACACCCTGTCTTTCATGCTAATTCATGAGAATTATTGTATAACATTGGAACTAATATTAATTAATTCAATCCTTAGTCAAATTATAACTAATTAGCATGAAGTTGCCAGGATATCTATGGTAGCTCATAAGTAGCTACAAGTAGTACAAACTAAGGCAGGATGTCTAGTTCATGTCTAGTAAATGCTTATCTTATTTATGTAGTTACTAGTAGATTATAGTAAGTACATTGTAAGGTTATTGCTAGCCCACCTGTCTCAGTACCACAGAAGATCTACTGTATCAAAAACTGCTGCAAAAGTTAAAGCTGGATCAGGTGTCAGAACACAGTTCTTCTCAAGCTTGCTGCATGTGGAGCTGCATAGCTGCAGACCAGTTAGAGTAGCAAAGCTAACACCTGTCTATGGCTAAATATAATGCTCTGGGCAGTTTTCTAAAATCTTCAGTCCTGGCATTCGTGTGGATGTTAATACCAGCTAAACATGGTTACAGAGCAAGTACAGAACACTGCTTTATAGCAATTGTATTCCCTAATGGTACTGCCTTTTACAATGTGATGATTCATACCGACACTACAAAATTGTTCAATTTTGTTCAAATTGGCCTCCAGATTTCCCAATCTCAATATGATTGAGCATTCTCTGTGATGTGCTGGACAAACAAGAGAGATCTATGGAGGCCCCACCTTACAAATTGCAGGACTTGGTACTATGTACCACACCACACCTTTAGAGGTCCTTTAAAGGGGGACCTACACATTATTAGGCAGGTGGTGTTAACCTTCTCAATATGGACAGGCAGACGCAAAAGGCTGAAGGACATCGACAGTAACAACTAAATAGAACATTGACAGTAACAGATGATTAAATAGAACTCATTCTCATGTACTATATATACCGTAGTATTCTTTACATACAGAAGTTTTTTTTTGCCAAATTATTCAGCATTTGCTTGTTTGTGAACATTCCTCTAATATTACCATGTTTATGCACACACACACCCACAGACACACATGCAAACATTAGTGTGAGTGAAAGGTTTCATTTTACTGGAACCAGAGGGCTCCAAATGTGTACTAGCATGACACAGCGGGTAATGTGCATTGCAACAGTTTGTACCCAACAAACTGAAGAACTTTGACACAAATTCCATCAAGGGAGTACAGTCTCACTTTTAGCTCCCACCACAGGCCCGGTCAGATAGTCAGACAACTGCACAACATGTGTATGCAAGTGAGAAGAATTGAAGATAAATGTGTGCGCCTACACACAAGAAATTATATTGGGAAAAATAATAGACTGACTATATATCATATAGTTTATATAGATTACCATTCACACAAGGACATTAAACTCATGCCAGTTATATTTGTCCTAAAAACACTATTATATTAGGACACCTGTGATTGTGGATTGACATTAAAAGTCAAACATTACCGATCTTTTTTTGACTACCGATTTGCTCAATATAAACATTTGATTTTTTTATTATATGTCTGCCTACCCATTGAGACATAACCAATTTATTTCCCCATCTTTAAGGAGAGTTTATCAAAGCTCTGTATGAGTCAGATGAGAACTGTGAAGTGGATCCATCGAAGTGCCCTAACAGCGAACTGCCTGAACACCAAAGCAACTTAAAAATGTGCTGTGAGCTAGCGTTTTGCAAGATCATCAACTCCTACTGGTAAACTCAATTAAACAATCCAGATACATGTTTTATACAAGTTTTGTATTTTGTACAAAATTTTGGATGTAGACAAATGTTTGACATTTGTTTTAACAGAAATGGCAGTGGCCTGGCCAATAAATGTGTAAAGCGAGCAGAATTGGCAAACTTAAAAATTCATTACATTTAGTGACTTGGGCACTGCTATTTCTAGGAGTTTGTCATCCACTTGTTCTTTCCTTCTCAAGTAAAAATAAAATGTATACTTTAATTACAACATTTTGTTTTTAACCACAGACTTTTTTAACTGTATACATTTCATTGAATATAATTCTATCATTAAATGTTAATTTACCTTATATAGCCCAAGCATCTTTTTTTTCTATTTTCACTGTGTCTTATTAAAGACACGTCTTTAATAAGACACAGTTCCTTTCGGATCCTTTATTCTACCCCTGCTGGGGCTTCTGGGTATCCTATTTCAATCCCCCAAATATTTATTTTTTAATCTTTATATTTCCCAATTACATGGGCAAATATAGGAAATATTAGGAAATTCAGGATTTGAATACTTGTTAAGTATAAATGTAACAGTTAACTAGGAGAACTAAAATATAATTTAGAAAATGAATATATAAATTCATAAATTATTTTCCTTGTTTATTTCTGAATGGATATGGATTAAACAGATTTTACATTGATTTACACAAGAAGAGAAGTGGTTTTTTTTATTTGTTTATCTCCTATATTTATGGTGTTTTGTCACTTAGTGTCTTTCCACGTGAGCTAAAGGAAGTGTTTTCTTCATGGAAGCAACAGTGCCATGCTCGGGGGAAGCAAGACATTAGCCAGCGGCTAATCAGTGCCTCCCTGTTTCTTCGCTTTCTCTGTCCAGCCATCATGTCACCATCCCTCTTTAACCTCATGCAGGAATATCCTGATGACCGCACCTCACGCACACTTACCCTCATTGCTAAAGTTATCCAAAACCTCGCCAACTTCACCAAGTATGCAACACACCACCACATTAAGTATACACTGTACATGCTATAACTAATTATATTTTTAGGGTTCCAAATGTCCAGATATACTGTTCTATTTATATTATATTCTATTGTACTTAAATATTACAGGGTTCTCAATTATAGATAGTACATTCTAGAAATCCATTTGTTCTAAAAACTATTTCTAAAATTTGTAAATCTCATGAATAATTTCATGTTGTCTTCAGATTTGGTAACAAAGAGGAATACATGGCGTTTATGAACAATTTCCTGGAGCATGAGTGGGCAGGCATGACTCGTTTTCTGCTGGAGATTTCCAACCTTGAAACCATCTCCAACACACCAGGCTTTGAGGGATACATTGACTTAGGCCGAGAGCTCTCCCTGCTGCATGCCCTGCTGTGGGAAGTGGTGTCTCAGCTAGACAAGGTACAGAAATGTCAGTTAAAGCACCGTTGGAAACTTACATTTATATATTATGTCTTTCTATATATTCAATTTCTGTTAAGTTTGTTTTGTTTTGTTTTTTCCCCCAATTTCATAACTTACCATGGTCAATCTCATTGAAATGTAATTGTACATTTTTTTGACATGTTAACTTTTATATTAGATATGATTTGTGAATTCCTTTTATGTTTACATTTCATGTTTACATTTCTATGCTTAGAAATTTTTGTTCTCATTTAAACAAAATCAGTGGTGCATTCCTGTTCCCACTCCTTTAACCCTCCTCTAACCCATGCTGGCCCTGGGCCTCAACCTTGTAGCCTTATTATGTCTTGACTTTATTATTTTCTCACAGTGATGTGTTTACTTTTGGTCATTAGCCAACTCTTTATCACAGACATTCAGACTTGATATTTGGCCTTAATGCATGTGCATTTTACCTTTTAATTCCACTATTTAATTGGTTTATTTTGGAATGGCTCATAATTTTTTGCAAGCATGTATTTTTTTTCTATTTATTCTTAATTTTGAATCTTTTTTTCTTTGTCCCCATCTCCATGTTCTATTATCTCCCTTTTTTTATTTTCCTCCTCTATTTGCTCCCTCCATTTTTCCACACTGTGTCTCCATGATTCTGCTGTGCCAACACCAATGCATTATGGTATCTCTTGGTCATCTCCTTCCTTAAACCACTTGGACTGAAAAAACACATCAACCCCAGGGTGACAATTCCTTCCTGCAGGCAACAGTGGCCAAACTAGGGCCTCTACCACGTATCCTGGGTGACATCACACGTGCACTGTCAAGCCCCACACCACTCCAGCAGCAGCTGCGACGTTTCCAAGACCAAGACTCCACTCACATCAGTGGCAGTGTTTCTTCAGGACTACAGAGGATATTTGAGGACCCAAATGACGGGTACAGTAGATAGCCTTCCTTGTAAAACATCACTTATTCTGCTATCAGGTCTTAACAGACTGAGAGGATTTAGAATTGCTTTGAATAGCTTCCGAATGCAGTGGCAGCTGATTAATTGGGTTCTGTGAGTTTTATGGGGTTTTCCTTATGTTTCTATTTTTTTTACAGTGAAATTCAGAATGCCAAATCTCCAGTGCAAGAGCACACAGAAGTTTTGTCACGGGGAAAGCCACCCTTACTGTGCCAGCAGCCATCATTGCACAGCATGAGCTTCTCTGACAAAGAGCGAGAAAGTCATCTTCCTAATGGGCGTAGCATCTCCTTGATGGACCTACAGGACTCGCATCTTCTTCTTGAAGCCCCACCAAAAATGGGCCGCGTAGGCTCCCAAGCGTCGATCGGTCCACTACCTTCCCCTCTTTCTCACCCACATCATCACCATCCACAGCAGCAGCAGGCCAAAGTGGTCATGCTAAGGGAAAATGTACCTCAGAGTGCACCACAGGTCCGCCGGCCAATGCAACCGTCCTTAAGCCAGCAGCGCAGCCTACAGCCCCTCTGTTTTCAGAACCCTGTTTACCAGCTCAGCAACATGCATGCACTGCGCTCATCTCAGGCACCACTTCAGGCCCACTCCAGCTCAGAAAACCTAAGCACAGCAAGCTCACACAGTGCCAGCCCCAGCACTACACCCAGAAAAAGGTTGCCCTCTACCATCAGTCTTGAAGAAAAAGAAGCACCGTCTCCTTGCTGGCATACAGCTATAGTTGATTCTCACGCAGGGTCACCAGTTATGGTTGTTGCCAGACAGAGTGGTGCAGGGACAGCACATATTGTAAAGGTAGAACAGCAAAGTAGGACAAATGCAGGGGTGTCACGCTCACTGCCACATAGCACCTCACTACGCAGCAGCAGTAGTGTCAATACAGACCCACAACAGCAAAGTGGAACAAGCTCCAGACAGCAGTCAATCTGCTCAAGAGAAAGCCCCATACCAAGCAGCAGAAATAACAGACAGGTATGCACATTCATATGGATTTACAATGCATGGCAAGTTGAGTTTCTTTCCACATCAGCCTTGGCAAACAGGTTGAAGCTAGACCCTTTGATTCCACCCAATCAAAATCTTAACACCAAACATATACAACATATAAAGATATTATACACAACTGTGTGCATTATTTTTTTGGCAACAGTTTGAGGAAGTCTTAAATATGGGTATGATTACAAAAATCTTATGCACTAGTTTTTCAGTACAAATCTTGTGTATACTGTATATTTGTGTGTGTTTTATGAGTGCATTACTAAGTAAGTACAAAAAAAGTTCAGTGTTCCAAACATTCAATTAAGTTTTCTTTGTTACAAAAAAGGGTATTTCAGTAATGAGAGCATCATATAATCAGAGGTGGAAAGAGTAATAAACTGTTGTACTCAAGTAAAAGTACTGTTACTTCAGTGAAATTTTACTGAAGTACAAGTAAAGTTACCATTATAAAAATCTACTCAAGTAAATGTAAAAAGTAGCTCATAAATAATTTACTTAGAGTAAAAGTTAATGAGGATTTTTTTTTAACAGTGGGGGAATGATGAGGCATTCTAGTGCAGTTCAAAAACGACAAGCAGATACAAGTCTCAAACTAGTTGTTTTTAATTAAAGAAACACCTTTGCATAATAAAGCTGTTGCCTTTCTTGTGCTTAAAAATTAAAGTGGTTGCTTAAATATGGTGTCTAGGGTTGAGCCGTACATCTAGAGAATGGTTCTGGGTTCTGTTTTAAACTGTATGGAAATAGTGGTATATGGCAGAAAGAACCAGATTCAGTCGTTAGCTGATGGAATAGTGTGATTTGTAATGCTTTACAAAAATATACACACAACACCAGGATCAGCTTGGATCAGGGTGGACCCAGGCCAAAAGTTTGGAGCGCATGAACTGGACACAATATACACACGCGAGCGCAACAAAGCACAGCAACACAAACAAATAGAAACATACCAACATTTTGCGTGTCACAGCATTGGGCAGGGGTTTGCTTTGTAAGAATTTGATGGCATTTCGTTCTTGTGATTTTAGCGCGTTTGTTCTCCCCGCCCATCAATCAATTAGTACAGTGCAGCGTTTTTTTATACTCTGTAGCGAATATGTTTTAAAATGTAGCTAAGTACAATACTTTAGTAAAATTAGATTTTAAAAACTACTTTTAAAAAGTAGAAGTACACAAAAAAACTACTCAATTACAGTATCATGAGTAAATGTAATTCGTTACTTTCCACCTCTGCACATAATAACATAATAACTGTCAGTTAACATAATAACAGACCATCACTGACAAATAGTCACTCTAGCACCCTGACATCAATCAGTGCTCTAGCCAGTCATGGGGGTCTGTGAGCTTGCGCAAGTGGAAGGAGTGTATAGTGCTGTCCTCTGAGTGTGTTACGTTGCTCTCTTCAGTGTGTGAGCAAACAGTTTGAAAAGATGTGGTTGGCCTGTGATGTGTCTCGGAGGAAACGCATAATAGCCATCAACCCTGCCTGATAGTTGTAGCCTTGATGAGTAAGTGCCCTAATGACTAGTAGGAACATCTTACCTTTTATATAAACTCAAAATAAAGAATTTAAAAAAATTTAATAAAAGCATAAAAAAAATAATCAACTTCACCAAAAGTTTGAACATCCTTGCATTTTAACAAATTAGAATATCGTTGAAAAGTTATTTTAAAAAGAAAATCTCAAGTATTCTAGATTCATTACATGTAACGTGAAATATTTCGAGACTTTTTTGTTTTAATTTTGATGATTATGGTTTACAGTTCATGCAAATCAAAAATCCAATCTTTCAGACAATCACAGCAAGCCACAGAAGGTCATCACTCAAAAGACTGGCTATTGACAGTACTGTATTAAAGCATATTTTTGGAAAGTTGACTGGAAGGGAAAAGTCCATGACCTGTTGGCATGATCAGTTGTTAAATCAGACAACTTGTCGCTTTACTGTACTTATAAACCTTTTTTCACAGTGCTTCTGTTATACGGTCATTAGTGCCAGCTAATAGAGAAGAAACAGCCAGTCAGAAGTAGTTTGTGGAAGTCTGTGATTGGCTAGTTTTGTGGCAGTTTTGTAAAGCTGGACAAGCCTACAGGCAGAGTTGAGCACTCACAGAAATTGGATCTTGCACGTATGCGCAAAAAAACCATTGTATCCATAGGATTTGGACCCTTCTAACCCCGACCCCCCCCCCCTTTTTTTTTTGCATATTTGTCACATTTAAATGATTCAGGTCATCATGCAAATTTTAATATTACACGAAGATAACACAAGTAAATACAAATTGCAGTTTTTAAATCCTCTTTTTCTTTAGGCTGTTGTTTCACCAACCTGTCCTTCCACACTACATGCTCTCCCTCACCACATTCATAAACTTCCTCTTGTCCAAACCATCTTAATCTGGCTTCTTTTACTTTGTCCCCACACCATCCTATCAGCACTGTCCCTCTAATATACTCATTCCTATTTATTCCGTTCTCATATACTCACTCCTACTCATTCCATTCTTGTCACTCCCAAAGCAAATCACAGCATCTTCAGCTCTCCCACCCCCAACTTTGCTTCCTGTCTTTTTGTCAACAGCAACAAAGTAAGCACCCCCCTTTTGAAAAGCTGAGTTAAATTTCCTTTTCAAGAAATCACTTAAATAGAACCTGTCTAACAAAGTGAAGCATACTAAAAGATATTCAAGAACAGATGAGAAACAAAGTAATTGACATGCCTCAGGGTTACATAACCAAGCTAGGCCTTTGGGACACCAAGGAAACCATGGTAAGAGCCAAAATTATTCCGAAAGCACAACAGCAGCTCATCCAGGAGCTCATAAAAGAACCAAGAACAACATTAAAAGAACTGTAGGCCTCATTTGCCTCAGTTAAGGTCAGTGTTCATGATTTAACAATAAGAATTTTTTTTTGTTGTTGCATATTTGTCACACATTTTTTGAAAGAAACTGCTGACCAAAAAGACCACAAAGACTTGTCTCACATTTGCCAACAGATTATCCCCAAGACTTTTGGACAACTATTCTGTTGTTTAATAAGACAAAAGTTAAACTTTTTGGAATGCATGCATCCTGTTACATCTGGCATAAAACTAATAAAGCGCTTTACAAAAAGATCATACCAACAGTCCAAAATGGTGGTTGTAGTGTGATGATCTGAGGTTGCTTTGCAGCTTCAGGACCTGTATGACTGCCATAATTGATGGAACCATACATTCTGCACTCTACCAGAATTGGAGAATATCTGGTTATTAGTTCAAATTCAAATTTTATTTGTCACATACACAGTCATACACAGTACGATATGCAGTGAAATGCTTTAGACAACTGCCCGTGATCTTAAAATAAAAGACTATGAAATAGAAAAATAAATATGAAAAGGAAAACAGAAAGGTAAATTTAACTAAGAAAGAATAAAATAAAATATAGAATTAAAATAAAATAACATAACTGTACAGTAATAGATTAAGTATAAATAGAAATGTCACGGATTTAAAGTGTTTAAAGTGACTGTGCATCCGGGTAACAGAATGTCCAGGGGGTGTGCAAATATACTTGAAGTACAGTAACACAAGTGACTTGTGATAATTTAACTTAACTAATGTCCACGAATGTGTAGTTGTGCAGTGGCCACTAGTGTAAGTGAATGTCCAGAATGTCCACAGCGAGTGCAAAAACCATGTGTGTGGATGTGCAAAATGGATCAGTACTGTGTGGTGTACTGATTAAGAGACCGTATCGCCTGTGGGAAGCTCCTCCTCAGTCTCTCTGTGTTGGTCTTCAGGGAGTGGAATCGCTTTCCTGACCTCAACAGAGAGAACAGTCCATTGCTGGGGTGGCTGAGGTCCTTTAAAATCTTCCTGGTCTTGGTCCAGAACCGCTTGCTGTAGATTGAGTGCAGGTCAGGGAGCTCGGTGCGGATGATGCGCTCAGCTGATCGCACCACCCTCTGTAGAGCTCGTCTGTCCTGCATGGTGCTGTTCCCAAACCAGGTTGAGATGTTTCCCGTCAGGATGCTCTCTATGGTGCGGGAGTAAAAGTTCCTGAGCACCTTGGAGGGCAGTCGGAAGTCTCTCAAGTGTCTGAGGTGGTAGAGACGCTGTCGGGCCTTTTTCACCACGGTTTTGATGTGACAGGACCATGACAGGTCCTGTGTGATGTGAACACCGAGGTATTTGAAGCTCTCCACTTTCTCCACTGGGCTCTCGTTGATGATGGGGGTCTTGTAGTTCCTCTCCTGCTTAGTGCTGAAGTCCACTATCAGCTCCTTTGTCTTGCTGACGTTCAGAAGGAGATTGTTCCTCTGGCACCAGTTCTCCAGATTCCCAATCTCCTTCAGGTAGGCCGACTCGTCGTTGTCAGAGATCAGGCCCACCACGACTGTGTCATCAGCAAACTTAATGATGGTGGTGGAGCTGGAAGTGGCCGCACAGTCATATGTGTACAAAGAGTACAGCAGGGAGCTCAGAACACAACCCTGGGGGGCTCCAGTGCTGAGAGACATGTCTGCCCATCCTTACTGCCTGTGGTCTGGCAGTTAGAAAATTAGAGATCCACTGGCACAGAGATAAGCTGAGTCCCAGGTGCTCCAGCTTGGTGGTGAGTGTAGAGAGAATTATGGTATTAAATGCATATGTATTAAAAAGTTCTTGAGCTTAAGCTCAAGGCACAAATTTCTCACAATTTTCTGGCCACATTGATGAGGTGTAAGCTATAATCGGTAATATTAAAAGAAAAAAAGGCTTGAAATTTTTTCACTTCACGTTTGATGAATCCTATAACATACGAGTTTCACTTTTTTCAATTAAATTACAGGAAGGGACTTTGCATCATTGATGGCTTGCAGTTTTTTTTTTTTTTATATATATAATTTTGGATGATTTTGGATTTATTTTCTCAGGTGCCAAGGTGCTGAAAATTAATACGATGTTTTATATAATTAGCTCAGAAATAGCCTTTTTCTTTGGCAAATCGGTCATGCAGCCTATATTTAAGTACATCCTCATTGGGCATCTTGAAACAGCTACACCTTTTTTTTTTTTTTTTTTTTGCAATGAAAGCTATATTTCAGCTAAGTTGCTTACTGGTTTTTCTTTGCATAGCAAACAATTTTCCCTGGCTGAAGTTTTGTTGTTTGTCTACTTCTCTGTGACTTGGTATCAACAGAACCCCTAATAACTTCTTTATCAGAGTTTAAACAATAGATTTTTTGTATATCTTCTTATATCCTTATATATAGTTACCTTCACATTTTCTGAATGATCATTTGACAGTTCTTTTTGCCTACCCCATGGCTCAGTATTGAGTCAATCCATTCAAGCTTTCCACATTTTCTTATGCTGACAAACACAGGGTTAAAAGGTTCTAAAAACTTTCCATGTGCAATTTGCATGTGCTTGCATGTGTGCTTCTTTCTCTGTGAGTATGTGGTCTGTTCCTGTATGTGTGTATCCGTTTCTGTGTGTACAGTATATCTGTCTGTCCCTGTTTGTATCTGTCTATGTGTGTGTACGTGTGGTTGTTTGCATCTGCATTGTCAATCTAATAAAAAACACTTCTTTATTTAAAAATTTTTTTGAAAAAAAATCAGATTTCCATAAAACTTCTTTTAAATAAATTACCACTTAGGCAGCAACTACAAACATTAAACCTGATTATATAGAGTAGTATAAAGAAAGAAAGGAGCGATTCTGCCTTTCGGCAAGGAAAATCATACCCACACTAGTAGTGCTGGTAAACTTGGTAGCTGTTGTTTTATACCAGGTGTTTTAAAAGAACATTGGCTGTTAAAGTGATAAGCAATGACCAACGCCAAGCATCACATGATCACAACTGAGCCAATGGTTCTTCTCTCGCGCGCTGCGGAATTACAGTATGGGTAATTGGTTCCCATGTTCAGCCTCAGTGCGCATGCATCACTCGTATAGTCAAGATTTGTGCAAGAGTGTACTGTTTATTTTAACATTGTGACTTTGTGTGTGTGCCCACGTAAAGCATTATTTTCGTCTAAGTGTAGTGACTGTTCTTAAGTAACTGTACTGCTACAAACACCCCCAAAAGGAAAAAGGTTTAAAAAAAACATTTGAGCAATAAAATTTTTGTCCAGACAGTACATTCTGAGATTATGATTGTGTGCGTGTGCACGTTACAGGTGCACTCTCCTGTGGAATCAGTTACCATGTCTCCAGTGGAGCGGACAGCTGCATGGGTGCTGAATAATGGCCAGTACGAAGAGGAAGAGGAGGATGGCCAGAGCAAGAAGGAAAGCAAGCATGTAGAGAAGGTAACAGTTAAAGTCAAGTAAAGTTCAATTGTAAGGAAAAATGTTTTTTTAGCTAGACTACCATGAAAAAAGTATTGCTCAGTAACACTAAACAGACACTATATTATGTCATTGAATCACTATCTTTTCCAGCCTCACATGTACAAAATGTTTATTTAATATTTCACATTCCCATAAATATTCTTTATTATATGATCACTCCTGTAGTATGAACAAGAGATCACAAAGCTAAAAGAGCGGCTGCGTATGTCTGGTCGTCGCTTAGAAGAGTATGAGAGACGGCTTGCAGCACAAGAGCAGCAAATGCAGAGGCTGCTTTTGGAGTATAAGACTCGCTTGGAGGATAGTGAAGAGCGCCTCCGGCAGCAACAGGAAGAGAAGGACAGCCAAATGAAGAGCATTATTCGCAGGTATATTTGTGTATACTAAAAGCAATGCAAAGGTTTCAAACTCCATTTTCCTTAGGCTACTCAGTGAGGCAAATAAGTATTTGATACACTGCTGATTTTTCAAGTTTTCCCACTTACAAAGAATGGAGAGATCTGTAATTTTCCTCGTAGGTACACCCCAACTGTGAGAGACAAAATCTAGAAAGAAATCCAGAAAATTGCATTGTATGATTTTTTTTATAATTAATTTCCATTTTATTGTATAGAATAAGAATTTGATCACCTACCAACCAGCAAGAATTCTGACTCCCACAGTCCTGCTAGTTTGTCTTTAAGAAGCCCCCCTATCCTCCACACATTGCCTGTTTTAATTGCACCTGTTTGAACAGTTACCTGTATAAAAGACACCTGTCCACACATTCAATCTATCAGACTCCAACTTCTCTACTATGGGCAAGACCAAAGAGCCATCTAAGGACACTAGGGACAGAATTGTAGACCTACACAAGTACACAAATACTTATTTGGAAGCAGGAAAAATGGGCGAGTGTAAGGATCTATATAACTTTGATAAGGGCAAGATTAGATTTTGCCTAGATTGGCTTATTAGTCCCTACCAAAAGTGGTCCATGGAGGACACCCAGTGAACCTTGAGTATGAATTATTAATGTTAATAAGGGGGAAGCTCTGAAGATGTAGCACTTACTCCATCTAATGTTGAGACTGGGTTTTGGAAGTTGGTCCATATGCCTCCTTCTCAAGCTGGAAAAGCTGTTTTTCAAGTGCTGCATCAACTTCTACCAGTTCTTGCAGACACTTCCAGGCTTGCGCAGCATAGCATATGCTCACCAGTAAGTATGCTCACTCACTCCTCTGCTTGCTGTTGGATGACACACCGCCATCCTCCACCCTTTGTTGACACTCATTTTGGGGTTTCTCCTCACCCCGTACACTGCCACACATACTAGGTCAATTCCTCGCGGTTATTGCGGAACCCACATCTCCCAAAGCACTGCCATGCTCTGTCCTAAAGGGCACACATCGTATCGTGAGCCAGGAGCTTTCCCAGGTGGGTTATGCTGGTTGCTCACCCCTCCCAGTCTCTCGCTAGGGTGCGCTGTTGGATCTCACGCCCTTCTTTCCCACGCACTCTGCAATGACAGTCTCCTTCCCCCGTTGGTAAGGGCAACAAGTTCAGATAGCCCTGCTAATGTTGTCGAAAACTGATGGTACTTAGTAACCTAGTAACCAGTGTAACCAGGATCTATCCAATAAGGGAAATTTTAAAGCACTCGTAAGTTGCTCTGGATAAGATCGTCAGTCGAATTCATTAAAGTAAATGTCAACATGAAAGTCCCATGATCTTATGAAAACCCCCAAGAGTGTCTGGGCGCATCGCTCCCTCTAAGGGTATTATTAAATTAAGTTTTAAATTCCTTAAAATATACAATATTGTTGCGTTTTACTGCCAGAAGGAACTTGGAGATATGAGTGAGCTTGTTTGCTGCCCAATGCAAATGGCTGGGAGTATTTTATTCAGCACAGAGTCACAAAACAGCATCAGCAACACATTCACCTTGAGAACCACCAATTCAGCCGAAGCAAAACGGAGCACGGATCGCTAGCAATCTCTTGAGCACTAATTATGTGACCCAGAAAGACGGTCTCTTGCCGCAACAGCTGGCACTTTTTGGGATTGAACCGCAAATTCGCCCACCAGATAGCCAGAAATACCTCCCGTAGGTTAGCTAGCGCGACCTCAAATTCCTTGCCGTGCACCAGTCTAGGTAGACGACACAACGGTTGCGAGGAATAACTGCCAACACTTTCTCCATCAACCATTCAAACGTAGCTGGAGCGTTACAAAGGCCAAAAGACATACGCCGAAATTGTCATAGCCCTTGCCCGATCGAGAACGCGGTTTTAGGTCGGGCCTCTGGGGCGAGCTCTACTTGCCAGTACCCGCTACGCAGATCCAACAAGCTAAACCAAGCCGAGCTCGCTACATGTTCCAGCGCATCATCTATCCGCGGCAACGGATAAGAGTCCTTCCAAGTTACCTTGTTTAACCGCCAGTAATCGACACCAAACCGCCAAGAATCGTCCTTTTTACGCACAAGCACAACCGATGAAGACCACGGTCCGGACACTGTTTGGCGACAGCTTGTTTAGCTAATGGAAGGCGTCTCGGATGTAGCCGAACAGGAGCTGCGTCACAGATATTCACGGATTCACAGATATTTTCGCGGTAGATGAGCGCGAGTGCACCCATACTAACCTGGTGCAGCACACGATCAATACGGGAGGTATTGATCATGTGCTGCACCAGGTTAGTATGGGTGCACTCGCGCTTATCTACCGCGAAAATGTCTGTGAATTCGTGAAGGAATGACCTCAAAGTATTGGTCTGTGTTGGATTCAACTCCGCGCTGCTACGCTGCAGAAGTTCGCCCAGTATACTCGCTCGGTCTGGCACCGGATGTTTACATGGCGCGACCTCCGGAAGTTCTGCCCCCCGGGTGTGTGCCACCAACGCGTGCGGCAGTGGTTTAGGTACTAGCAACCTGGCTACCCCGAAATTACCACGCAGAGGCCCCTCAGTCATCTTCAATACAATCATCTTCGATGTCTCCCACAAAGAATTTATGAGAATGAGTAATTTCACCTACTTGTATTCGCACTGTGCGACAGGCCCGTATCTTTAGATAGCTCCCAGACACGGTGCGAATGTTAAAGGCTGGGTCAGGCAGTGTGCAACTGCGCTCGCTTTGTCCCAATAATCCCCAGCGCAACAGCGAAACCGTAGAACCGGTGTCTACGAGCGCCCATAGTGAGACGTCGTCCAGGACGTCCACAGTTCACATAGACCCCCGCGCGAATTCCTACACGTCCCGAACGGAAGTTGAATCCACCAGTTGGGGGAACAAAGACGGCTGTGGGAGGCGGCTTCCTCTCGGCGCCCCCCGGAACTAGTTTAACGGCTGCTGGGGTAGGCTGTCCTCAGGCCTGAAAACGTTGCAGGTTCTGTAACCTGATGGTGCTTGCGGAGCCGTGGCAGTCGGAGTCCCCAGAGAAATGCGCGATGAGCTAGCTCTTCCTGCTTGTCGGTTTCGAATTCCGGATAGCCCCCGGCGCACGAGACATCTTAAATCCATGGTGAACGCGCCCAGAGGCTCAGAAGCGCGCCGCTCACGGACCGCCAGCTCCTTGCACGCTGCCTCCTTATGGTCACCCGGAACCGGAAGTGGAGCGACTCCCGCAGTTTTAACCAGTCCTTCCGCTCATCGGGCCTGAGGTCTTCCAGCACCTGGAGCGCGTCGCCCTCCTGCAAGAGTGCTACTCTGACGGCTGTTTCCTCCAGGGACCAGCCCTCGAAGTCGGCGGCTAGATCCACTAGAGCGAAAAAGGCGTAAGGTTTGACAGCGCCGTTGTAGGAGGGTAGGCGCAGCTGCAGCTCGCCTCGCCAGCCGGTGGCACACACAACTGTAGCTTGCTCCGGCACTGAGACTTTCAATGAGTCAGTTCCAATATCCGCTTCTGCATCGAGATCCAATGCCGGAATCCTCATCTCACAACTCCGCTTTGGTCGCCCCGCTTTGGTCGCTCCGCTTTGCTCGCGCTGGCTCCGTCAGGAAGGGTTTTTTTCATCCTCCTAAGCTGCTTTGCTACTCGCCAGCCTACTTGGATCTTCTGTAGGTCTTCTATAGTGCGCTTTAACTCGGTATCCTCCATCCCACTTCTGACACCAATGTTGCGTTTTACCGCCGGAAGGAACTTGGAGATACGAGTGAGCTTGTTTGCTGCCCAATGCAAATGGCTGGGCGTATTTTATTCAGCACAGAGTTACAAAACGACATTAGCAACACATTCCTCTTGAGAACCACCAATTCAGCCGAATCATAAACCAGAGCATATTCAACAGGTCACACAAACACTTAACACACACACAACATGGCCGAAACCACTAACCCAAACACCCTTCCCCAACAGGGTGAACACACAGCAACCCCTCCCACAAGGCATGATGGTCGCCAGCCGAAGCCCCGCCTACGCCACAATATTAAAACTATCCATAGGTTGTCCACTTACAAACAAGTTCGGTCCAGGGAGCATGTTCATAAGTCCAATTTTTTTTTTAAGTTCGATAAAGTGGGTTTTATACACTTTTGACATGAATATACAATGTAAAGCATACCAATCCACATGTCTGTCCCCACACTGCCATCATGTGGCCAAAAAACATAATTACACCTAAAGTAATTAATCTCACAGTGAAAAGTTGCCTCTGCGCCTTTAAATCGTGAGGGGTATCACGGTTGCCATTTTGTCTCAGATCTTTTTTTCAGTGTATTGGACTGTTTTGTTGAGGATTTTCCGAAATTAGGATTATTCACCATCAGGACAGCTTTACAGAACAGGCATTTTCTATCGTCAAGCTTCCAGGCGTTTTATTGAAACCAGTGAGGCCAACTAATTTCTCCCACACTCCCACACCCACACATACCATTTTTCACCCAGTATGTTTTTAGTAGTCCATAAAACCAATTTAACATCATCAGAAACCAGACTAATTCCGAATGATCATTAGATGTGTCTTTTCAGTTACACAAATGTGCCTTTTCAGCTACTGACAAAACTTCGGAATTTGAGTTCATAATTTTTTGTTGATTCTGCTTTACCGCAATTCATTTTGGCACTGTTAAAATCCAGACTGTTTCATATGTGTTTTTTGCAAGTTTGTTTGGGTTAAATAAGCCATGCTTTTACTTTATACATTGTGATGTGGTCTTTTATGTTCTTTCTGTCCTCATATTGATAAAAGTTTTCTTGTTTTCATGTGGCAATTATCTGAAATCTCATCTAAGGATTTATTGGCATCTAACATATGTTTTTATGTGTGTGCTATGGTGTACTGTCTTTCTTTGGGACAACAGGTTAATGGCAGTGGAGGAGGAGCTAAAGAGAGACCATGCAGAGATGCAGGCAGTTATAGATGCAAAGCAGAAGATCATAGATGCACAGGTAGAGTGATAGCAAGTCAAAGCTCATGGACGCAATTGTTGGCAGAATCTGTGTATTCTATTTTACTGTGTATTAATTTTCTAAATCTAAATTTTGGCTATGCTTATAAAAGCTTTGTGACTCTGGATTAGTGCGGTAAAGGCAGGAGCAGTGTGTTCATCTGAGGCCTTGCTGTAATTGTGTTTCAATGAACTGCAGGTCTTGAAAGGAGCGGAAGTTATACAAACTGGCAAGTATAAGCAGTGCATCACACTCTGGAGCAGCTAGGACAGCTATGCTTGTGTGAGCACTACCCAAACCCAACATCCATGCCTGGTTGCAACGTTTTTATCTTTAGGATTTTAAACTCTGAGTTTAAGAATGACACTATAAAGAAGAGTTTTTCTTCAATAGAGAGAGCAATGTGGTAATTGATTAAAAACACTTGGGTTCTGAGTACAATAATCAATCTTATTTCATATTAGTGTTAGTATCTGTCATTGACATGTGAAGAGTTTTTAGAAATAGTTAAAAGTAGTAAAAATGTTAAATCTAATAATAAGCTGATCAGCTTTAATGTAACCAGTGATTATTCCTGATTTATTATTTCGGGTAATGCCAACGTACATGTCTGCCTGTCTTTATGTACGGCAGAACTCTCCGCCAAACTTATTAATACAAAAAAATATATATTTTTTAATTAAAATTTTGTAAGGTTGAGTCTCTTTCGTCTTGTCTTAAGTTTTACTTCTTTTGTCGTCAGCCAAAGAAGTAAACCAGGCTTATTCCCTGTTTAAAGTAGATTATTACATCCAGAACACGACATTACTTTTAATTTGATATGAGCGCATAACAATGACAGTTTGAGTATATTACATGCCCTTACCAGTTATGTTAGCTCTAATGAGCTGTGTTTTATCTCATAGAGGTCCTTTACATAATTTTTTAATTAGCAAATAAATTTTTTAATTAACGGTTTTGGAACATATAAGCCAAACTGGTTTTAAACTTCCCGCAGGTAAAATAAACATACAATGGTCTGTCCATACATCTTTACAGATAGAGTTTTCAAAAGTTATATGCCTGTTTTGGAGCAATCCATGCTATGCCGCGTGTTTGTTTGTGGTTCGTGAGGGCTCTGTAGGCACATTTTTTCCTCAAATTATTACAATAAGCAGCTCACCTAGAGGGCAAAAGAACTATATTCATCCTTCTACTCAACATTTGGATTTCATTTATTTAGCAGATTTAACTTCAGGCAAGTACTGAAGGACTGGCAAAGTTTCATTAAATTCTGTTTGGCCTGTTCTGTGTGATGCTGTGACAGAATTGGCTGGACAGACATTCGGATTTACAGAGAGACAAACTGAAATTTTTTGAGAATTTAAGAGGCTGGTTTCTGGTCCACCAATGCATAAAATGTAAAGATATCATTGAAAGAGCATGAGCTTTTATTTATATAGATGGATAATGCTTTTGACAATGAACATCCATTGCCAGTTTGTATGTGGCGCCATTAATTTCATTAATCTTTGGCTGTGCATGTGGACCATCTTCAGCAGTAGTAAACAATTTCAGATGATGAAAATTACATCAGACATAGTAAGCTTACTAAAATACTCCATGCTACTTCCCAGATCTGCTACATTCCCTGAGAAAAAACCTAGAGCATACATCAAATAAGTATATTAGTAAATTAAGTAGGTGTGGTGGATCATTTAAGATCAGTTCTCACTTTTTGCTCGGGTACTACATACCAAATAAGCTTCAAATGAAAGTTCAAATAATTCTGAAATCAAGAATTATACAAAGGTCTTTTACTGCTGCATATGGTGAAAACAAAAAGGCCTTCCAGAGTTATTTAATCAGATGGATTACTTCAAGCTGCATCTAGAACTTCTATCGGTATAGAAATTAATATCATGTCACAAAGAATTGTATCCAGGGGTAGCATATGTAGAGAAAAAGTCAGTGGGTCTAAAACATAACCTTGTGAAATACCAGACCTTTATTTATTTACATCTACTGTACAAACTGATAACAATTGGTCAAGTAAGATCTAAGCCAGACTAAAACTTTAACAATATTTTCTAATCGATCAAAGAGAACAGTATGAGCGATTGTTTTGAAAGCTACACTAGGGTGAACAAGCAAGAAGACACAAACCTGATTAATATGCTAATAGTGGGTCATTTCCCACTTTAATCAGTACTTTCTCTGTGTAGTGAGAAGGCTCAAATACTGACAGATACATTTCATGAACATCTATTCTATATATTATATGCAAAATTTTCTAGGATCTTGGAAATATATTATGTATGGTATGTTTATTCTACTTTTGTTATCTTTCTTTTTTTGATGATGCAACTTACAGGACCAAAGGCACAGAGCAGTGCAAGGAGGAGACATTTAGGGAAGATAGTGTGTGGAAGTGAAAAGCAGACAAAGAGTTTGAGACACAGAACAAGATATGGGAAGGAAGCATGGGACATTTTTTAAGGAAGGCTGGACAGGACAATTGGCTTTAAATGTCTACAGCAAATGCTAAGTCTTATCTATTTATGTTATCCTGGACAGCACCGGGCATAGAGTGATTTCAACAACATGCACACATGCCGCTAAACAGAATTGCTTTTCTGAAGTAGAACATAACTTTCTAATTTATATAGGCAATGCACACAATTAAAAAATCACCATATAAAGCCTTAAAAGTGCTTAAAAACTTTGTAGGTAAGCTTTTAATGTCATTTTAATTGGGGAAACAGACAAATAACATTTATGTCCATAAATAAAATTTCTCATGTGCCTGATTAATACTTGAAGGCCAATTCACACCGGATTCATCTCATTTAATTACATATTAAAAGCACTTTAGTTTACTATGCCTGACTTTGTCGCATTGCCTTTGTCTGTATTTTCTTTTTTTCTTTTTTTCCAGTCGCATGTGTAAATAGAGACATATGGAGTAAACTTGGGAAAACCAATACAAATTCACACTGGTGTCAATATCTTTCTGTCTTGTCTTTAGTGGACATTTGTGAACTGCTGACAGATCACTCTGACAAAATGGACTTGGTAATAAAGGCTTAAGGGCAAATATGTTTCTGGTTAATGTGGGATTTTTTACATACTTTTAGGGCTTCAGACTTTAAATAAAAGTCCATTGTATTAGAGAACATTGTACATTGAACATTAGAGTAAACTTCAATACAGTCTGACAATGCTTTAGTACTGTAGCATATGGAAGAGTTTCCTTAATGTGGTTAAGAGGGGGCATGTCTTTTTTTTTTTTTTTTTTAACTAGGTTTATTCCATTAATAATTCCTTCTCTGTATGAGCACTGATGTACACGTTGTTGTAACTATTTGATTTTTTTTTAGAAGTTTCACCCAATAAAATTCTGATAAGAAGGAATGTGTGTTGAATGTGGTGCTGTTGGTAGATTTATTAGCTGGTGCCTATGAGCTTAAGCTTTGGCTGCTCTCCTAGAGTACCCCTCCAGCTCCTCCCAGCCTCCTTAGCCCAGTACTTTATAATTTGTGATGAAACCGTGCAATCTTTTCCTTCATGTTGTTTTTTTGTATTTTTTATTTTGCTTTATAATATTGACATCCTCTGCACTACAGTGCACTACAGGTCGGTATTCAGACTTTGTCTTTGTGGAATTCTTACAAAGCACCTCATGTTTTGAGAGATTTTTTTTTCGGTTACTCCTTTCCGCAAATTTTTGTTTGAGAATTCAGTCGTTTTCTAAATCCACCAAAGATGTACAAACACTGCTCCGTGCCACTACAGTCTTTATTTAGAATATTACTTTTGCAGTAAAATGAAATGTGTGCAAAACATTTACTTTTCCCACTTTTCTTTTACTTTACTTTTACTTTACTTTTCTTGTGTCTGTAGAGACTGACATGTCTGTGTTTATGGCTCTGTGTGTTTCACAGGAAAAGCGGATCAGCTCCCTTGATGCAGCTAATTCGCGCCTCATGAGCGCGCTCACTCAGGTCAAGGAGCGCTACAGCATGCACAGTCTTCGCAATGGCCTCTCTCCCACTAACCCCACCAAGCTGTCCATCACTGAAAATGGAGAATTCAAAAACAGCAGCTGCTGATTAGACCATTCACTCATGTTGAACAATGCTAGTCAATACTCAAATATAGGATCGCTGGCACCAGTTAGATTTTGGACTAAGGTGAAATGTTTGTGTTCTATGACTACTAAATAAATCATATGCAAGGAATGGGTGGTTATAATGTATATAGATTGGACCTTGCATTGGGACTGTACAGAAAGGAGTAAATCTGTTTAGAATAGCTTCAATTTGATTTAGAGATGTAATGCCATACTGTATCAGTGATTTTATGATTTAAACATGATATTACCATACATGAGGGCTAAGATTGCAATCTAAACAATTTTAAGTATTGTTATACTAAGATATGATAAATTAAGGATATGAACATTTCAGAAAATGGAAAGTTGTTTTTAAAAAAAGATGCCATGAAACCACATAGAGGAGGTGTGCAGCTTAACTAATGTGGGTTAAACAAACAAAAGTCAGTTTTGTGCACTCAATTTTCTAAATCAATTTTCTATGTTTTTGATCTCTAATTTGAACCGTTTTATTTAATCTCAGGTAGTTTTTTGTTAATTTTACCTGATTTAAGGTCAAGTTTAGTTGACAAACTGGCTAGATGCTTCTGGTGGGCGGTGGAATCATATAAGCGTTACACCAATGGAAAAAAAAAAAGGAAAATTCATGTAAAAGTAAATGTACCAATCTTGACTCCTGACAACCATGACATTCACACCAATATCTCTTTCCAGATGTAGTCTCTTTTTCTGTTATTACAAGTTCTGTTTCTGCAAAAGCTTTCACCTAGATTTTTGAAGGCATGAATGTATTTATTTAACCATGAGGGGCAGCACTGATCTTAGACGAGGTGGCCTGGAGTGCACCTAAGTGCAGGATACTTGAGTTCTTTTACTAGAACCTTAACACGTCATTGTCCTCGCTTTGTGCATGGGGCATTGTCATGATAAAACATGTTTGGGCCCCCTTAATTCCAAAATGGGAAAATTATATTGTTCCTGCATACAAAGATATTGATAGTACAGTTTGGGGAAGAACCACATTTAAGTGGACAGGAGTCCACATAATTTTGTCCATATAGTGTATTATGTCTTTAGATTTATACCTTTATGTGATGCACACATAGTCTAGTCTAAAGAATTAATCTTGCACCAGTGGTTTCAGTTCATGCCATATCACCTATATTGTCTGCCCAAACAAATCCAAAGTTAGCACTCAACTTGCTGCTTTATATCACATTTTGTTAGATCATCAGTTATTTTAAAATCCCTGTTCATTTCCATCTTATTTAATGTTTGCCAATGACTACTTTTAAAACACATTGTTTTGCCATAATCATCTCACTCTGATGTAAACAATATTTTGTAGCACCAAGACAGAAATGCATTTCTGACAGTCACTGCTCTGTAACCTTTATGACAAGATTTTTGAGGAATAAAGATGGCTGAGACTTGAAAAATTAAACTGTTTAATTTTACAATGCAATTTTTAAAACAGTTAATTCAATTAATTGATTGTGTTTAAAAATAAAAGAGATGCTGACATTGTTTTCTAAAACCCATGGGAAATCCTATGTTATTTGTAACTTCAGTTTAGATTAAATCGAAATTATCTCAAGAGAAAAATTCTCAATTTTGGTTAAAATAGCATACTGTAAAATGGGTCAAATTTAAACATATATTAAGTGTACACAAAACCCACTATCCATGCTATTGCATTAATTTATTATAGCTATTTTCTGAGATTATTACATAATTTTATATCACAAGTAGAGCATTGCAATACAATAATTAATTTAAAACTTTGTGAAATCAGAGGAGAAGAAATGCATTCCGATACATCATTTAAAAAAAGAAAATCCTTCTATAGTTTGTCTACTTGACCTGCAAAGTTTCAAATTGGAAACAACTTCCATATTAAAACTGATCACAAGCCATTGGTCTCTTTGCTGGGTTCAAAAAGTGTTGATGAACTACCACCTCGCATACAGCATCTACGCATGCGATTTATGAGGTTCTCTTGTACTATATCACATATAGCAGGTAAAATTATCACCACTGCAGATGTGAAAAGAGTGGAGAAAGGGTAACTGTGTAAGACAACATGAGGGAAAGAGTAGCTTACTTTAGATTCACACACACATACACTGTGCCTGTCGAAAAAGAAGATGGTCCTGGTCGAGAGATAATGGGCTCTTCGACTGTTGCATGGTGTCAGGGTCATTCCCATCCGTATACAGTACCACTGTTTCTTCACTGAACGATCCTAGACATGAAGGACAGGTCATTCATGGCAAGCCAAGACAGAGTTCCTGGCAGACTTCAACATGATGTTCCTTCTGCTCCTGGGTCAGCAGCCTGGTGATAAACTTCGCAGCAACAAATCATATGTGAGGATTGTCTGGACTATTCCGTATAACACCGACAATGGCAGCAACTTTGTGGATTGTTCTCCGATGATCATCATGCACAAATTGCTGAATGCTTTCAGCATTTTCTAGGGTTAACCTCTCATTGTCTTCCAGTGATGTTCTTCCACTCTAAAAGCGCGTATGCCAGTTAAACCACATCAAACGACTCATTGCAACTTGGCGTAAACTTGCCGAATCATGTCAAACATCTTCATGACGTCCGCACTTTGTTCTTAACTTTCTGTATATGATGAAATAGCAGACAAACATGTCTGGAACAAACATGGTAACAAAAGCTGTTGCACAGCTACCAATGTACACAGGATGATGTTTTTTGGCACATTGACCTATTAAGGTGAGTCCTCCATGTGACTGCATGCAACTTTCTGTTGCCATCTGTTGGCAAGTTACAGAACTGGTCTTTAATCTTTTTGATACCACCTCACACTGCAGTAGGTAGGGAAGGTTAGCCGCAGCAAGACAGAATACATGTCTGTGAATGAGAGGAACCAAAGAGGAACGGTGAGGCTACAGGGAGCAGAGGTAAAGTAGGTGCAGGATTTTAAGTACTAAGGGTCAACGGTCCAGAGCAGCGGAGTGTTCAAAGGAGGTGAAGAGGCGGGTACAGGCAGGTTGGAATGGGTGGAGAAAAGTGTCAGGTGTGTTGTGCCATAAAAGAGTATCAGCGAGAATGAAAGGAAAGGTGTACAGGACAGTGGTGAGACCAGCGATGCGCTACGGCTTAGAGACAGTGGCGCTGAAGAAAAGACAGGAGGCAGAACTAGACGTAGCAGAATTGAAGATGTTGAGGTTCTCTTTGGGAGTGACAAGGTGATAGGGTTAGATGGAGGCAGATGATTCGCTGTGGCAACCCCTGAAAGGGAACAGCCGAAAGACAAAGAAGAAGTATAAGTGACTTAAATGTAAGTGAAAATATTGATAATTTAATGTGTCCACTAATGTGTTTTTTTGTGTGTCCAGGAAAAGTGGACACACATTTTTGAATGGATTTTGAGGCAATAAGTATTTGAGGAAAGTATTGAAGTAAAATGAAGAATTATTAAATATTAATTATTAATAAAAATAAAAAGTGATAATATTGACAAAAAAAAGGTGTGCCCCTGCAGGACAGGGGGAGATACATTTTAGAATGGATTCTAATCTGGTTAAATCTGGTCGCCGGAGCTCGAATATCCATCGTCCAAACTTCGTCAAACCAACTTCAAATGACCGTTGTCTGACAGACCCCTACGTAAAGCCCCACCCCACACTGTAGTTCATGGATGAATTTGTAAACATTTTTCCAAAGGAAAATAGGAGACTGTTGTTGTAGAGTGGATTGGAGAGAAGAGAGCTGTTCATTTACTATAAAAAAAAAGTAACAAAAAAAAAATATATAAAAAAAAAACATAATATGATCTGTTCTATGCCCCATCTGTTTTAACTTATTTTTTTAATTATTCATAAGACAACCTTTCTGTTTTGTATATATTATAGTTATAGTGTCTTAAGTCTTACTTTAGGGTAAACATTTTTGAGAATTAGACCATCCAGCTAAGATAAATGTTATGTCATTGATTAATAAAATCTGAATTAAGGATTTTTTATTTTGTTTTATTTTATTTTATTTGTATTTTTTATCCCTTGAGGGATTGCCACTTATTGTGGTCAGGGGGTTTGCGTGCCTCAGTGACCTTAAGAGCTATACCAGCAGGAGCTTAGTCTTCAAGTGGGACACCCAAGTTGGACAGGTCTGAAGGTAGAGGCCTGACAAAGTGCAATCCACTTCTCCAGGTTTTGGACGCAGCTAACAACACAATTCAACATGGACAATACTGTTATTATAAGTACAGGGGAAAAAACAGTGCTCGAACATGATGTGTACACATGATGCCCCCTTCACATTTCTGACTGCCCCCCCAAATGGTCTGGTCTAGAACCGGCCCTGATGACAGAGATATGGTTTGAGTAGCCAAGATGGGGGCGGGTCTCTCTCTCTCTCTATATATATATATATATATATATATATAGATAGCAGAACAACATTGAATCATCATTGAATCAACATTAAAGCATCAACCAACTTGTCATTGAATCAATGTTGAAATTTAGCATTGATTTTTCATCAGGTTTGCACCTTAAAATAATGTTATTTCAATGATGAAAAATAGATCAGGATGGGCATAAAATTAATGTTTGTTCAACTTAAATTAAATCACTTATTTTACATTGAATCAACATTGAGCAAATATAGGTTAGTCTTGCTTTATGTACAGAAAGATTCTATGACAGTAAATCATGTCCGTTTTGATTTATTTCTTTAAATCAGAGACGATGTAGGGCTGAAAAGCTTTTTTTTTTTTTTTTTTTTGGAAATGTGACTTTTACAAATGTACAGATATTCAACATATGTTTTGAAATTTCCTACAATCTTCCATGGATACAATGCACACTTTTGATTTTTTTTATATACATGTTATTTCACAATCTGCAAATGTTGTCCTACAATGTACATATTCAATGCTATGAAAACAAATATACTTAATGTAACAATGTAGTCTGTTATTTTATGTGCAAAAAAAAAAAAAATCTGTAGGACAAAAAAAATAAAATATAATAAAAAATCAATCCGTGGCGACGGTTTTGCAATTTGTCCCCTTAGATATAGACCGCACTCTCAAATACTGTTCCCTCAGTTAAAAAAATCGTGGCCATGGATTAACAAACCGTACCCACGAATTTCCGATCCGTATGCTCAGATACCGTACTGTATAAAAGGTAGGGGGCTAGGGGTAGGGGGCTTGTCGAAAGCTCTTCATGATTGGTTGCACAAGTTGCCTGTTTAAAGGCTATGTTACGACCTCTATCGGAATCATAACAGGCTAATATTAAACGCTATTGTTCTTTCTAATGCGTTTAAGTAATGCAGCCAACATAATCCTCTATATTAAAATTCTTTTCCTGGAAAATATCAATATTACAAATATTCCTTTCTAAACATTCTACTGCGGTGCCACGGGTTACTGACGTCATCCTCGCGCGTTTGAGTCATGGTCGTGGCTAAAAGGGATATATAGCTCCGACCGGAAACTAACAATGAAATGAATTGTTATGCCTATTGAATCATTTTTCATGTCTAAAACTTATCCTTTCTGTAATACAAAAAGTTTTATCGTTGTATAGTGAGAGAAAAAAAACGTTAGATTGATGTGCGCATGCCCAATAGAGCTCGAGCTGTATTCCTTCTAGCCTTAACTGTATTAAACCCATAATCAAAATCAAATTACAATTATTTAAAAGAATATAGTACCACAAGCTGTTCATAAAATTTTAATGTAATTTTAATATTTTTTAAATACTATTAACTTTGTATTGGTTAAACAAGACCAAAAAAAGTTACAGAATTAGTCATTCAGAATGTTTTGAACTGACAGTTGTTTTTCTGTAGTTTTACTAAAACTGCATAAAAACTAAAAACATTCTTGTTTATACTGTTTTTATATTGCTCTTTAAAATGTCACTTTACTCAACTAAAATAAGTACACTTGCACTATTCTTATTGCACTGTTCCATTTTTCACCATATCAGCCTTTTGTGTTGTAAACTGTCCCTTTTTGCAGAACTGTAACTCAATTATCTTACCTCTGTTGTTCTCCAAGTTCTCAAGTGTTATTTAAGTTTTTTTTTTAGGTTTATTTAAGTTTTTTCAGTGTTATTTGTAACAAGGGTTGAGAGAAATGTAATTTCAATTCTCTATATCTATGCACTGTACATGTAGCAATATTGACAATAACGTTGACTTTGACATTGCCTGATAAGAACAAATATTAGATTAGATTCAACTTTTTTCTCATTACACATGTACAAGTACAAGGCAACGAAATGCAGTTTAGGTCTAACCAGAAGTGCAATTAGTAGAAAGTGAAGGATAAAGGTATAAAGTCTAAGTACACTTAAGAGGGATATGTGCGGGGAGAAGCTATGGGTAACTATTACTGAAGGATATTATGGTAACTGGTATGGCTGGTAACTATACTTATAAATGTACAATGGATGAGTCGTATATACAGGTTGTTATTAACTGTAGTCAGAAATTTGCAAATAGATATGAACATAATGTGCAGGATATTATGTAAGCATAGTATACATATTGCAAGTAACTATAATTATAAATTTACAGTGGGTGTTCAATATATACAAGTTGTTATGACCTGTAGACAGGAATTTACAAGTAGATATGAGCATAATGAAAATTGTATAATGTAATAGTTCATAAAACACCACAATAAAGAGGAGGATGGGTACAGTTTAGTAACCTTTGAAGTGGCACTTATTCAGTAAACAGTAAACAGACACAATTTTAGCCAATAAAACATTTTATTTAGAGGCAGAGCTGCTCCGTTTAAGAGTGTACTCCACCCAACCTGTACACTCAATCTGCTCATTCATTCATTTATTTATGCTGTAGTAGCAGTCCATGGAACAGAATCTTCAAACTCTCGGTCAGAATAAAATGACGAGGCCTAAAACATTAACGAGGCCTAAAAACATCTGTAGCGCAAAACGGACACCGATACACACTGCCAACCCTCACTTCGAGGGAAAACCTGTCCGTGTTTCGTCTCACAGTAATATGTGTCTGGCGACAACAATTAAACAAACAATTAAATGACGAAAATAAAGAAAAAAAATATTTATATTGACTAACCACAGCAAGCCTTACCGCCGCCATGTTCTTCCACGCTAAAATAAAGGTACTTACATATAAATAGGATAACAGCTGATTGGCCAACGCAGAAGCTCCTTTCACCAATGAGAAAGCTTTCGACACGCCCCCTACCTTTCGGGCACGCTGATTGGCCAACGCAGAAGCTCCATTCACCAATGAGAAACCTTTCGGCACGCCCCCTAGCTTTTGACACGCTCCCTACCTTTCGGCACGTTAATTGGCCAACACAAAAGCTCCATTTACCCACCAGTTTTTTTTTTAAATGCCCTCTATCCTTCGGCACGCCCGACCTTTCGGCATGCCTTATTGCTCTAGCCTGCAGTTAGCCAAAAAGCCAACCGAACTCAAAGAAGAAACTTCCAACTTCACCAGGTGCTTTTTAAGACACTGAAGGACAACGGTGAATAGACATTTTTTATTTGCTTTTCCAAAACAAAAAGCACCTGGTGAAGTTGGAAGTTTCTTCTTTGAGTTCGGTTGGCTTTTTGGCGTGCATTTTCGGTAGGATAGATAGATAGATAGATAGATAGATAGAATTACCCGTGGCTTTGCGCGCGGGTCCGATTCCAAAAATGCAGGCTTGGTGTAAAATTCTGAACAAATAGACACACACACACACACACACATATATATATATATATATATATATATATAATATATATATATATATATATATGTGTGTGTGTGTGTGTATATACAGTACTTATATATATATATATATATATATATATACACACACACAATGTGTATATATACAGTGTATATATACTAACACTATGAGTAATAATGAGTTAAAACGTGAGTAAAAATAGTCGGCATTTTTGTGTATAAATGAATGTATTAACACTAGAATTACTGACAATTTATTTTCTGGTGCAAGCCCCGAGGTGTTATTCACCCCTGAGATTTTTACAGTTCTTCAGCTCAAAACTTTTGTTGTGCAAACCACCCATTATCTGTGAGGCCTGGCACATTTGCACAGGGTTAGTAAATCTAGTGTTAATAAAAAGCTTCCTTGGCATATGACTTTCTTTAAATTGCATGTATAATAACAATATTAAAAAGTTAATATTGTTAACTTTATTTTGGAGATCGCACAACTAGTGTTGACTTTATTATCTAAATATTACTGTTAAATCATGCATTATAATGTCTTTAAACGACTAAAACGACTTTAATGACTAAATGACTTTAATGACTATTATTACATATAAATAGTGTCATGTCGATGTTTGCTACAGTTTTTTTTTTTTTTGCATTTAAAGAAAGTTTCTGTAGGCCTATTTGCATTTCTATTAGCTTTTATTCCCATGTTTAGCACATATTAACGCTCAATACGGATACCATTAGATTCTATCCACACTTAGTACAAATGGTTTTGATAACTACAAGTATAAATACAAGTGCAAATAGTGATACTGTAGTTGTCCTAACTATTTCACAGTCGTTCGAACTGGTGATCCAGGTTTTCTTTTTTGTAACTATCTTTATCTTTAGGAGGGGAGGTCCTAAGATATAAAATGCTGTATCAAACTAGCCAAACTACAGTGTATGCATTTGCAGTTCGCGTAAAATTGGTATTATATACTCAGCAAAAAAAGAAACGTCCCTTTTTCAGGACTGTGTATTTCAACAATAATGTTGTAAAAATCCAAATAACTTTACAGATCTTCATTGTAAAGGGTTTAAACAATGTTTTCCATGCATGTTCAATTAACCATAATCAATTAATTAACATGCACCTTTGGAATGGTCGTTAAGACCTTAACAGCTTACAGAAAGTAGGCATTTAAGGTCAGAGTTCTAAAAACGCAGGACACTAAAGAGACTTGTCTACCGACTGTGAAAAACACCCAAAGAAAGATGCCCAGGGTCCCTGCTCATCTGCGTGAACGTGCATTAGGCATGCTGCAGGGAGGCATGAGGACTGCTGATGTGGCTAGGGCGATAAATTGCCATGTCCGCACTGTGAGACGCCTAAGACGGCGCTACAGGGAGACAGGAAGGACAGCTGATCATCCTCGCAGTGGAAGACCACGTGTAACGACACCTGCACAGGATCGGTACATCCGAATATCACACCTGCGTGACAGGTACAGGATGGCCACAACAACTGCCCGAGTCACACCAGGAACACACAATCCCTCCATCAGTGCTCAGACTGTCCGCAATAGGCAGTCCATGAGGAGGAGATGCACTGCAGTACTTCAAGCAGCTGGTGGCCACCCCAGATACTGACTGGTACTTTTGATTTTGAGCCTCCCTTCATTCAGGGACACATTGTGAACCATTTTTAGTTTATGTATTTTTAGTTTTAGTTTTTAGTATATATATATATAATTTCATGTTGACACATGCAGTCACAGACTCTTTTTTTTTTGCAATAAGTACAAGCGGTTACAAAGAATAAAAAACAAAACAAAATATTAATTGTTCTCTAGTGATTGGCCAGTATGTCCTGTATGACTGCATGGAATTTCAGTTTTGTTTTTTATTTTGGCATATTGTATGCAGTCACAGCTTATTTTTGTTTCCCTTGATTTATGTATGTGCTGGATGTTGTGTTCATGTAATTTCAGTTTTTGTTTTATGTTTTCACATATTTGGTCACTGACTCTTCTATTTGCATTGGTTTACATAAAAAAAACACATTGTTACAAATGTACAAAATATGCTGGAGGGGAAAAAAATAAAGTTTTGTTCACTGTTTACCCAGTACGTAGTGAATTGATGCTAGAAAGATATTGGTGCCATATGACGTTGATGGTCCCATGGGATTAATGGCTGCTTGAAGTCCTGCTAGTTCTTCTGGGCTCAATAGGCTATCAGCTGTAGGAACAATTACTCCATGTTGGGGGTCACAAGGCAGGCCACAATCTTCCCAGTCAAGCTGTTGAAGGTATAGCTCCTAAATCAGAAAGATATAAATTGTATCAATCATTATTTTACTTTAATAATAATAATAATTTAATTTCTTTATGGATAAAACCATAGCTTTTCTTTATAATAATTTGTGATGTTGCTTAGCTGCAACTGAAAAGCAAGCTAGAATTTCTTTTTACAACAGAAAAATGCTTACTGGCATTTTTTCTGGCTCTGTCACTGTATGCCGAATGTTTCCCCATCTCCCATAGCTGATTGGGTGTCATGTTTCCCTCAGTTCTAATTGGGTGGTTGTCCCAATCATCATGAAATGTGTCCAGGCTAGCTTGTAGTCTGGGCAGGAAAAAATAATGGCAACTAAAAAGATGTATGTTGCTAGATAGGTCAAGGAACCATTCATCTTCCAGTGAGTGCAGCACACTGTAGTATATGGAAGTTACAGCACACCACACATCTCTCCACAGCCTCTCAATCCTGGCGGAAAAAAAGATATATTAAATAATTGCCTTTTTCAAATTGTGTTTTCAAAAAAGAATCATGATGCTATAATTCTTGGCGATTTAAAGAAGGACTCTGCGCCTACTGCGGGTCGGCTACGCACCATCGGGCGATTTGTCCTCTCCGGCCGGGAAACGCGCAGGCCCGGTGAGAGATGGGAGTCACTCACCGGGTCACCTCATCCTCAAGTGCACCTCCAATTTGGCCACAAACAGGTCAGAAGTACTGCATTCATTGACTCCGGGGCAGCAGGTAACTTCATTGACTCTTCTTATGCCAAAAGATTGGGGGTAAAATTTGAGGCGTTATCCCAGCCCGTTCGCAGATGTAATATCTGTCGACGGTCGGCCCCTATCCACCAGTCCCATCACCACCCAAACTCAACCCATCACTCTTATCATCGACCAACATCACGAACAGATCAGTTTTCATGTCACCACCATCTCCTCTCCTCCCATCATCCTTGGACATCCGTGGCTCCTTCAACATGACCCCCTCATCTCCTGGACACAAAACCGGATTTTACAGTGGGGTGCGACCTGCACCGAACTATGCCTAAGGGCGTCGGCTGGGACGTGCTCTAGGGACCTGGACGCCCTCTCTGGTGCCACCATCTTTACAAAGTTGGACCTTCGGAGCGCCTACAACTTGGTGCGCATCAGAGAGGGCGATGAGTGGAAGACGGCCTTCATCACCCCGACAGGACATTATGAAAGCCTTGTGATCCCATTTGGGCTATGCAATGCCCCCGCCGCTTTTCAACACCTCATCAATGATGTTCTCCGGGACATGCTAGGACGGTGGGCATTTGCATATCTAGATGATATCCTCATCTACTCCCGTACCGCTGAGGAACACACCCAGCATGTCAGGGCGGTCCTAAAGAGACTACTCGCCCATCAGCTGTGGCGCTTTTCACGCTTTTCAAAGTGCGCTTTTCACGAGCGCTCCACCACGTTCCTGGGTTTTGTCATCTCGCCCCAGGGTGTGGCCATGGACCCGCAGAAGCTCGAGGTTGTGCGTCATTGGCCCCTACTCAAGACTCTTAAACAACTTCAACGGTTTCTCGGGTTTGCGAACATCTATCGTCGCTTTATCCGGGACTACAGTACAGTTGCCGCGCCCCTAATCTCCCTGACCCGTCCCTCATCTCTCCTTTTCCACCTCAACCCTGCTGCCATCTCCGCCTTCAGAAGACTCTGCCACCGGTTCACCACCGCTCCCATTCTTCTTCATCCTGACGTCAGTAAACCATTCGTTGTGGAGGTGGACGCTTCAGATGTGGGCGCTGGAGCTGTTCTCTCTCAACGAGGTCCAGATCAGAAACTACATTGATGTAGTTTTTTCTCCAAAAAATTTGACCCCACTCAGCAGCAATACTGGGTAGGGGATCCGAGGTTCTTCAATGGGGGCACTCCTCCCCCCTCTCAGGACACCCAGGCACAAGACTTCTGGTGGCCATCTATGGCTCGGGATGTCAAAGAGTTCGTTCAGGCATGTCCAGTGTGCGCCAGGGCCAAGAACACTAACCAACCCACAGAGGGCCCCAGTTTACTGCCAAATTCTGGAAGGCCTTCTGTCGTCTGATCGACACCACCTGCAGTCTATCGTCAGGATACCATCCACAGACTAACGGTCAGACGGAGCGGACCAACCAACAACTAGAGCGCTATCTGAGATGTTTTATCGCCGACCGTCAGCGCTCCTGGGCTCGCTACCTCATCTGGGCTGAACTTTCACACAATCTCCACGTATCTTCAGCCACGAAGCTAAGCCCATTTGAGGTGTGCTACGGCTACCAACCTTCGATGTACAAGAACCGGAGGTTGATGTGCCGTCAGCCCAACAGTTGGTCCGCCGGTGTCGCCGGTTATGGAACCAGGCAAATCGATCCATCCACCAGGCCAACAGCCGCTATACCATCCAACATCGCCGTGGACACCCTCCGGGACGATTGTACCACGTAGGTGACAAGGTATGGCTTTCCACGAAACATCTCCATCTTCACACTGAGTCGAAGAAACTATCACCCCGATTCATCGGACCATACCGCATCACTCTCCGGATAAATCCAGTCACCTACCGGCTCCAGCTGCCTGCGGCGCTCCGGTTTCACCCTGTATTTCACATCTCTCAACTAAAACCCTTCACTACCTCTCCCATGGTACCCGGAAGTAAGGCGGTCGCAAACCAGGAAGTATAAAAGGAGTAAACAAACCACAGCTTAGCGCTCAGTCATTGAGTTTGGCCCATGTCGGTTCAGGCTGTTTGTCTACCAATTCGTGAGTACTCACCTCTTTGGGTTTTGCTTTCTGATTTGAGTGTGTGTTATAGGACGTGGGTTAAATTTGTGTTTTTCCCTTGCTCCCCTTTTGTGAGAGTCCTTAGACCAAATCGCGTGGTTATCCTGCCTACTCGCTTGCTTCCGCGTTTGGGTTTACCAATCGCGCAACAAAGGGCTAACCGCTAAAGCTAAGTCTTCTGGTCACCTCAGATTAGTTTTGTGACAAATATATGTTACAAAAACATTTATCATTAGGTTTTGCTGAAGAAATCTGCAGAAATCTGAAGGTTGGGAATGAGGTAAGTAAATATTTGTTTTAGTTATTTTTTTTAATACCTCAATGGAAATCCATATTCTTCAATGGACTGCTGGAAAAAAGCCAAGGCTGTAGATGACAGATTGTTATTTGCTGCACCTAGGTACATTATCTGTGGAATATATAAATAGGATATAAATGAGTCACAAAAAGTTTGGTCAAACTGACTTTGCATTGATTTATGTTTTAAAAGATATTGTCACCTTTCAGGAAAACCCATCAATGGCACCAAAGATGACTATATTTTACCTAGATATACAATTGACAACTCTCAGACAACTCTCTTGAAGAATCTTGCATTTCCTTTTAGACAACAAAATTAACTATATTGAGTAGTTTGTGTCAGACAGACAGATACATACACATACTCACCAAATCAGTTTGTGGTTTGTATCAATGTGGACAAGTGCTTTCGGTATTTGCGCCGTACAACACACCCCAGCCTGTTTAAACAAGAAAGGATGCCCATGGTGTCAACACGATGCATTGATGCCCTAACTCTATCCCATTGAACACATGTTTTCTTTTATTTCAGCAACAAGGTTGTCAAGTTCTGAGTCTGGCAATACATGACACAGGAAGGCCTTGATGGAGCAAATGCAGTAGATAATCTTGCGACACATCAAAACATGGACGTCCAGCTGCTCCATAAGTAACTTAAATGAACACTGTTGTGACAATATTTGATTTTTCCTCTGTTACTAATCTGTACAGCTCTGTGAGCCCATCCACAATACACCCAGAAAGAGCAATCTAATCAGAAAATGCACTAAACAGCACCATCTTGTGTGCATATGAACTGTAAGTAGTCTAAGTCCAGAGGCTGTAGACTGAGAATATGCTGAAGTCGCAACTGAAGCCGCTCCATCATTGTGCGAAGCACCTGGGAGATGTGATCAATGGAAAAACACAGATAAGTTGTTAGATTAATTAAAAGATATTAAAATCTGCTAAAAAATCTGGAATGCTGATCTAATGATTAGGCTAGCCCTTTTGGAATTACATTTGAAATACAGTTGACTTTATTATAATTATATTAATGTAAAATGACAATAAATGAATATGAAGAACAAAAACAAATGAAAGAAATGTGTGAGAAAGTCGATTTTTTCTTTGCAAAGCAGATTGTTTTTGTTTGTTAAATTTTGGCACATAAATAACTCCATACTACTGTAGTCATTTTGGGCACAGGGACGAGGTATTTTGGGGGCTGGTGTGCATGACGTTTTCCACAATGCAGGGACTTTTTGTAGCGACAGACTTAGACTAAATAGGTGCCAGAGGACACTACAGAGTTGGGGAGCACATGATTTCAGGACTCTTGACTCTTGGGTTGATTTTATCTGGACCTGTAGCTTTTGTGGGGCTGAGCTTGCTCAGACCAAGTTTGACCTGGGGAATATTCAGAAAGCAGGTTATGTGACATACCTGGGTAAGTTTAGGGGTAAGTTAGTGGATAACCAACTTTCGGTTCTAAAAACGGAGGTAACTTTCTGGGTATGTATGTAACCATAGCAACTTACTCTCTGAAGATAACCTGCTCCGTAGCAGGATATGTTTCAGGGTAAGTTTGTTTCAGAAGGTTATTACAGTAAGCATAGCGTGCCCTTTTGCTGATGATCCCGTGGACGTGGAGGCACAAATTATACGAGGTTTTTTCGCCGGGAGAGAATTATAAGACCGCATATTGATTTTTTTTTTCATTTGCTAATGCTTATTTGAAAGAGCGTTATTGGTTTTCAATGGAATCGTTAATTTACTTAACACATCTCTTGAAACCGCATATTGCAAATGTCACAAACTGCGGGTCTGCATTTAGAACAGAAAACATTCTGTACATACCCCAGTGAAAAAAATATATACTTTAGTGTATTACAAATATATTGAAATCCTCGATAGTACATTGCAAATATACTAACAAAAAATTGTACCATCAGTTAATATATAAAAAGTATACTAACATCATGCTTTTACCAAATTTTGGAATTAAATTTTAAATATACTTAAAAATAATTGTATTATGGTACACTTTCCAAAGATATATTATTGGAAAATATACTTTAAGTGAAAGGTAGGACCTGTTTCTGCATGCTGAATCTCTCTCGCGCAGGCGATGTTAAACTCGTTTTTGTGTGCTGAAATTCATTTTTTCCTGTTCAATATAATTTGTTTGCACTCTTTCACTCTTCTGTGCACTCACAGAATAAAGTGACACACTGCAGCAGTGTGATATCTCTGTATCTATTCCAGCCAACCATAGACTAGAATCGGGGCCCCATCAGCCAATCAGAGATTGTAGGCGGGCAGATTCGGAAAGTCCGCTCTCTGATTGGCTCCCTAGTCCTCCACTTCTAGTTTGAATTAACAGCTGGAAGGGATCATCACGTGCGTTAGTTCGTATTGTTATTTTCATCGGCATAAGGTAAATTTAACAGTTTTTGTTAGGTAGTTTGTAATTAATTACATACTTTAAACTATAGAGTGTATTGTCTAATGTGTTGTTGCTAAATCTTATGTACTTTGCTTGTGGTATAATGCTCTGTAGCTCTCGGCCTGTTTTCAGAATCAACACACCAGGTTTAAACTAATAATGTACCTTTATACTCTAATACTAATGTCTGTCTGTGTCCACGCACCAGGTTTAAACTAATACTGTACCTGTATACTCTAATACTGATGTCTGTCTGTGTCCACACACCAGGTTTAAACTAATACTGTACCTGTATACTCTAATACTGATGTCTGTCTGTGTCCACACACCAGGTTTAAACTAATACTGTACCTGTATACTCTAATACTAATGTCTGTCTGTGTCCACACACCAGGTTTAAACTAATACTGTACCTGTATACTCTAATACTGATGTCTGTCTGTGTCCACACACCAGGTTTAAACTAATACTGTACCTGTATACTCTAATACTAGTGTCTGTCTGTGTTTAGACTACAGTTTAAATTTTAGTTTGTGTGTTTGTTAAATACAAATAAACTATAGGACTGTTTTTTGTAACCTTGTGCAAATTAAATCTGTTGAACTCATGAATAAAATCTCCCTCATAATTACTGTACTAATGTAATGTGTTTCAAAAACATGTTATAGTGTAGAAAATACATTCAGCATTTGTAAATTATCCTAAACATCTTTAGTGTACTGCTAATACATTTGCAATACTGTAATATAGAAGGTTTTATGTAGTGTATGATACAATAAAGTATATTTGTATTAACCACAAAGTGTACTTTTTTAGTATTTGTGATTGATCAGAAGTATAACAGCTACTGCTGCAATAAGAATATATTCATAGTATATTAATCATAAATTTGTAACACAGTAAAAATAGCTGTAATGTACTTATAATATATTAAATAAATACTTAAATTGTATTAATTACTGTCAGGTATGTATGTTAGTACACACACTGGCATATAATTTAAGTGTACTAAGTATACTTAAAGTTGTTCCACTTTAGCACACAAAAGTATACTTAATACACTTAAAATTGTGCTTTTGTACAATTTAATTACAACTTAAATACACTTAGTACAAAATTAGTTTTTCCAAAATAGCTAACTTCAAGTATACTAGTCATTAGTCTGGCTGCAAGTACATTTAAGTATGCTTTGGCATGCTAGGAGTTAATATACTTAGTATACTTTTCTTTTTTTTTTTAACTAGGGATAGCACTTATTTTTTTTTGCATCAGGGCATTTTTTGTACTATGTGGGGCATGTGATGCAGAGCATGTGGGAAAGGCAACTGTATGTCTGGTAAACACTTCTTACACACATGTGTACAGTTCCCTGGACATAAACCTCTGCATGTTATTAGAGGAATTCCAGAGTGGCAGGTTTGTCCTTTTTAGTAAAATCGATGACGCATATTTAATATGTAGTCATACTATTTATATATATGTATTCATCCTGCATACACACACTTGATCCTTCCATATATGACTTTCTATTTCAGGGTTTCCAAATGTAATTGGGTGCATTGATGGCACCCACATTCCTATTAGAGCTCTTTCGATAAATGAGGGAGACGATGTTAATAGGAAATCAATTCATAGCATCAATGTACAGGTAACAACTAGATTTTGTGTCCTTAATTTTTTGCCTTGTTAAAATCATTAACCTCATTACTTTTTTTCCACTAACTATAGGTAATATGTAATGCAACACACATTATTACTAATGTTGAGGCCAAATGGCCAGGATCTGTGCATGATGTCAGAATTTTCCAGGAGTCATCATTATAGCAGACATTTCAACAGGGTATGTTTTGCTTTATACATTTTTTTTTATTTTTACAAATTTGTATTGTACACTTGAATCATTACAATGGTTACTTGCTGGGGGACAGAGGATACCCTTGTCTGCCCTACTTAATGGCAACCTACCCTGAACCTGATCCTGAACCACAGACACGCTTTAACCTGGCTCACAGCCGAACACGGGCCAAGGTGAAGATGACCATAGGGATCCTAAAGTCTAGGTTTTAGTATCTGCGTGGGCTCCGGGTCAGTCCAGAGAGGGCATGCGACATCATAGTGGCTTGTGTTGTGCTTCACAACATTGCCACTATAAAAGGAGAGTGCCATCCTCCTTGTATCGAAGAAGATGGCCCAGAGGAACCTCTACAGATTTGTGCACACAGATGGAAGACTTTTGAGAGACAAAATTTGTCAAAATTTCTTTTATTAAATTGTTTGCAGTGGTCTGCTGTGCAGTTCATTTCTTTATTTTCTTTTTTTCCTGTGGTGTTAATACATTGCTTTATATACAAAACACTTAACATGCAACAGATTAATATTTACACAAGTTCTCACCTTAAGGCGCTGCTCCAGTAATTCAATTAATAGAGTACCTTTTTAATGGATGGCCTTTTTTCTTCCATTTAAAGCTGTATAAGGTCCATCTCCATTTTCACCTTTTTTGTTTTTGAAGATGGACCTTATACCTATAGCTCCTTTGCTGGCAACTAGCAAAAATAATTACATAAATGACATTCTGTCAGACAATAAATTTAAAGATGGACAACTGCACACAAATTCTTACACTTCTTAGATCGTGCATTGAGGTTGAAGGACCTTCATCTGTTGGTAAATCCCCAGGTATGTACTGTGAAAGAACAATGCCTCTAATGACTCTAATAAAAAGGGTGCATACATTATAATGGTATGCATCATACCTCAGTGGATCTTCCAGCATTGTCCACTCCACTATGTTGAAGCGGCATCATGATCCTTCTATTTAATTTCCTGCGTAGTCTAATCAGCACTTAGCCGCACATAAGTTTTTCCAGAGCGCACCGGCAAAAATAAACGAATGATTATGAATGCGTCAGGGAAAAACTGCAAGGAGACTGACTCTGACCATTTTTAAATACATTAATAAATAAGTAATTTCTTTGGTTTTGGCCGTAGTGATAAAGGTAGTGAATCATGTCATCTCATCATCTCGGCAGCAGTGGATGCACCTATATTTACGTTTCAGACAAATTGAAATTTGATAAATCATCTGAAATTTGTTTTCCATTAGTTTATATAAAAGTAGAGATTTTGCTTTATATAAGTATATATTTTTCACGTCTGTGAGGCAAGTATATGCGGGGTTTTGGTTCATTTTCTGACATTGATATACATGATAAAATCTAAAGGGTCACTGTGTTAACATTTACTTTGCTTAAATTCTGTGCAAATAAGAAATGTGTTGTGATTGTAAATTCGTTTAATGTTTCATTTGTATTTTAGAAGGTTTTGCCCGTGGTGGTACAGCGCAACGCTGGCGCTACTGGAATGTAAAAATTTAACTTGTTAAAATATTTTCATTATTTAATAAAGCGAAGTATGACGATCCTAATAGCCTACTGCATATCATTCTTATAATAACCTAAAACCATAACCGCTGCTAAATGACATCGACATCTCCTGACAATGTTTGCATTTTATGGTAATTTAGTTTCATTTATTTCAGTTGATAAATTTACTACAAATTTAAGGAACACAAAGTGTAGGATGATACAACACCCTTCACACGTACTGTACCTTTTGTAATTACACATGATAAAATCTAAATGTTCACTGTGTTACTTTGCTGAAATTCAATCCTAATAAGATTTTATTTCATTTAAATTCAAAATGTTTACTGTAATTTTAGTACTGTGATTATGAATTTGTTTAATTACAATGTTTCACTTGATTTTATCTGCTACTACGTGCAGCTCTAAAGGAGCACGGCTCATTAATCCTTAAGGGAATGAACTAAGGCCTGAGGCGTCAGTCTATAGTTATATAGCGCCACCAGCGGTAAAGCCAGCAAATGCACAAACCGAAATGCTGTCGTTGTGAGACGTAGCGGTAAAACCATTATCCCAGACGTACCAATTTAGTTTGAGCCATTTATGTTATTGTTTTCGAGTGGCCTGTTTATAGGTGTGTGGGTGTGATCATTATACAAGGGAGAGCAGGTTTTTTTTTTTTTTTTTTAATCTCGAATTATTGGAGCTACTGGAGCTACATTGCCTAAGTTATAACAAAATGTTTACTCTAAATATTCAGTGGCCTCATCGAGTTCTGTGGGCTCAATCATCAATTTAATCATAGCTGATAACTCTGGAAAATTTATGTTAAAGCTCTGTGCAGTAGTTGATGTGGATGTATGTTTAATGTGGTAGCGCAGTGCTTTTGTGTACATTATGACTAAGACACACTTTAAAAGTATGAGGTTTTGATTTAAGATAACTTCAGATTGTGGAATTCGTATTGCTGTGACTACACCCAGTGTAATAAGAGAGAACTCCTTGTTTTTGATCTGTAAGATCTCTGATTTATCTCCCAACAAACATATCCTGGTGATAATAAAATGTCAAATCCCAAACATTCCCCTACATATTTTAACACAGCTTTCCAAAAACTGTTGTGTTTCCTTGGAACATTCCATAGGGTATGCATATATGTACCATTTTCTCCTTTACATTTCCAGCATTTATTACAGTATCTTCCATTCAACATATATCTGTCAGTATAATTTCTATATTTAGTACAAAGGATATTATTAAATGTCGAGTGTGGCCAACCTTGTGAGGAGGTCCTGCTACACACTGATTTTCTTTGAAAAATGCTGTTCTCAGAGGGTCTTCTGAATGTTTAACATAAATATATATTTTTTGAAAATTAAGTTTTTATTGGTTTTCTTAAACATAACATACAAGTACAAAAATCCAACAACAGCTAGGTTCATGTACTATTTACAAAACAAACACACACAAAAACAAAAACACACAACAATGGTGATCACTGAGTAATAACCAGAGATAACATTGTAGAGCACAACAGGTTAAGCAAGTCACAATCTAAACATGGATCTATTATTAGTTATCCTTTAAAACCATGGTAACAGGAGGCATGGTAACAGGGACCATTCCTGATATGTAATTAAACTGTGGCACTACCACCATCTTTATTATATTACTCTTCCCCCATAAAGTTAACATAAGTTCTTTCCAACTATCTTATTTTGTCTGTATTTTCTGCAACAAAGGTTCCATATTTAAATACAATATATTCTCTAAATTAGGGCTCAAATTGATGCCTAAATATTTAATTCCTTTATTCATCCATTTGAATTTAAATGTGCTCACTGAGGAAGAAAAACATACTCGTGATACTGGCATAGCCTCTGACTTATGACAGTTTAATTTATATCCTGAAAATTTTGAATAAGATTCAATCACATTAAGAAGTACTGGTAGGGAACATGCTGGTTCTTTAACTAAAAGCAATATGTCATCAGCATATAATAATAATTTGTGTTCTATTTCCCCAGCAAATATGCCTTTAATCCTTGGGTCTTCTCTAATCAAGCAGTTCTAAAACTAATATAAAAAGTTAATGGACTGAGAGGGCAGCCTTGACGAGTGGACCTAGACAAATTTAAAAAAGAAGAAGTTATTCCATTAGTTATTATAGCTGCTTTAGGGTTGGAGTAGGGAATTTTAACCCACTTCACAAAACCTGAACCAAAATCATATTTCTCTAAGGCAGCAAACAGAAACCCCCACTTCACTCTATCAAAGGCTTTTTCCGCATCTAGGGATATTGCCACAATGGGGTCTAAATTAGAATGATTCATCCATACCAGATGTAGTTGTCTCCTTATACTGTCTGTCATAGATCTATTTTTTATAAAGCCCACCTGATCTTTATATATTATTTTAGGTAATCTCGAGGCTAGTAATTTTCTTAACACTTTAAAGTCTACATTTAATAAACTTATTGAATGGTAATTAGCAGGATCTGTCAGATCTCTTCCTGGTTTTGGTATGACTGTTATTATAGCTTCATTAAAACTGTCAGGCAGCATATTATCTGACCCTAAGTACCTCTGAATATACCTCTGTTAATATTGGGGTTAACTCCTCCACAACCTTTTTGTAATATTCTACTGGGAATCCGTCAAAGCCTGGTGATTTTCCAGATTTCAGAGACATTATGATCTTTTTGATCTCTTCGTGTGTTATCGGTACATCTAATAAGTCTCGTTCATCAGGGGATAAAATAGGCAATATAACATTGGTCAAAAATATATTTTAACAATTCCTGACTATAGCTGGATTCTGATGTATATAATTTTAAATAAAATTGGTTAAAAACCCTATTAATTTCTTTGTCTGAGATAAGCACCTTATTTCCTTCCTTATTTGCAGGTATGATATGGGATTTATCACATTGCTTCATCTGTCAAGCTAGAAGTTTCCCAGCTTTTTCCCCACTTTCATAATACTTCAATACTTTTTAAATAAAGCATATTTTTGTTTAAAGAATTCGTGTAAATTAAATTGTAACTGACAAAACTGTTTAAATTTTGGTTTCATGAAACCTTGCACCAATTCTTTTTCTAAATCACTAATTTGTTTTTCTAAAAGTTTGACTTTTCCAAACTATTCTTTTTTTTGTCTACTAGCATAACCAATACATTTCCCCCTAATATATGCTTTAGATGCATCCCATACTGTTGCTAATCTGCAAAAATGCAATATCAACTTTTCTTAGCTTAAAATATGTAAGTATTTTCTTCCTTTTAACAGGTGACCCACATCCGTTTATATTCCAAGTTATAATATTTATAATTTGCCTATTCATCCCACACTAATAAAATATAATACTTTGCACCTGATGTGCTCCATGACAACTTCCCTGTTGTGCTCCAAATAAGAAGGTAAAATAACCCTTTAACATATAAACTGGTATTATCCTTACTGTCACATCTGAGTTAAAACCAACAGACAAACTTCCACTATTTCGGGGCGTGCCGAAAGGTAGGGGTGTGCCGAAAGGTAGGGGCATGCCGAAAGGTTTCTCATTGGTGAATGGAGCTTCTGCGTTGGGCAATCAGCGGTAATCTTATTTATATGTAAATACCTTTATTTGACTTCTGTAAATACCTTTATTTTAGCGTGGAAGAACATGGCGGCGGTAAGGCTTGGTGTGGTTAGTCAATATAAATAATTTTTTTCTTTATTTTCGTCATTTAATTGTTTGTTTAATTGTTGTCGCCAGACACATATTACTGTAAGACGAAACACGGACAGGTTTTCCCTTGAAGTAAGGGTTGGCAGTTTGTATCGGTGTCCGTTTTGCGCTACTGATGTTTTTAGGCCTCGTGAAATGTTTTAGGCCTCGTCATTTTATTCTGACCGAGAGTTTGAAGGATTCTGTTCCATGGACTGCTACTACAGCATAAATGAATGAATGAGCAGATTGAGTGTACAGGTTGGGTGGAGTACACTCTGAAACGGAGCAGCTCCTTAATAAAATGTTTTATTGGCTAAAATTGTGTCTGTTTACTGAGTTAATGCCACTTTAAAGGCTACAAAACTGTACCCATCCTTCCTTTATTGTGGTGTTTTATGAACCATATTTGTCCTTATTAGGCAATTGTCAATTCTGCTACATGTACACTGCATACATATAGAGAATTGAAATTACATTTCTCTTAACCCTTATTACAAATAACACTGAAAAAAAAAACTATAAAAAAAACCCTTAAATAACGCAAACTTGGAGAACAACAGAGGTAAGATAATTGAGTTACAGTTCTGCAAAAAGGGACAGTTTACCACACAGAAGGCTGATATGGTGAACAATGAAATAGTGCAATAAGAATAGTGCAAGTGTACTTATTTTAGTTAATTAAAGTGACATTTTAAAGAGCAATATAAAACAGTATAAAAAAACGGTGAACAAAACAAGAATGTTTATACTTTTAACGTAGTTGCACATTTAGTAAAACTACAGAAAAACAACTGTCAGTTCAAAACATTCTAAATGACTAATTCTGTAACTTTTTTGGTCTTGTTTAACCAATACACAGTTAATAGTATTCCAAAAATATTAAAATTACATTAAAAATTTTATGAACAGCTTGTGGTACTATATTCTTTTAAATAATTGTAATTTGATTTTGATTATGGGTTTGATACAGTTAAGGCTAGAAGGAATACAGCTCGAGCTCTATTGGGCACGTGCACATCAATCTAAGGTTTTTTTTCTCTCACTATACAACAATAAAACTTTTTGTATTACAGAAAGGATTTGTTTTACACGTGAAAAATGATTTAATAGGTATAACAATTAATTTCATTTTAAGTTTCTGGTCGGAGCTTTATATCCCTCTTAGCCAGGACCACGACTCAAACGCATGAGGATGACGTCAGTAACCCGTGGCAACGCAGTAGAATGTTTAGAAAGGAATATTTGTAATATCGATATTTTACAGGAAAAGAATGGAATTTTAATATAGAGGATTATGTTGGCTGCATTATTTAAACGCATTATGTATGTTTTTTTTAATCAATGCAGTAATGTGCTGTAGAACACAATGTATTCTGGGAAATATTTTGCTCTTTTTAACAGTAGTCTTCTGTATTTTGCAATGCATTGTGGTCTAGTCCTATTTGCTAATGTTTTAAATAAAGGTACATGTCAATATTTTGTTGGAAACTGTGTGAGTGTATAAGTGCAAACCTGATCAAATATCATTACTGTTGTATTGAAGTAATTTGTTTTGTGTTATCTTAAACATAAGTTTTAGAAGCAGCAATTTAAAATATAATTTTCAGTCAAGTATATTTGTACTTCCTGCAAACGTCATTACTTATTTATAAAGGTTTTATTCTAAAGAGGACGCACAAGGAAGTCCTTCATCTTCAACTCTTTGATTATCAGCATCTGGACCATCAAACTGAACGGTAATTTAAAACTTTTTATTTTCTTGAACGTATTTCATTCATAAAGTTTGTACTACCAGAAGCAATACATGATGTTCATGCTTAGCAACTTTGTGAAAATGTGTTTAGAACGTACTTCAGTGCTGACATGTGAGTAACTCGAGCATTTATATTTTCATGGATTTTGCTCTCATCAAGCCTTATTACATTGTTTTAAATTGCCTTTTGAATGGTAAATAGTGTTAATTATTTCATGTTAAGTGTTAACCATCATTATTAACGGAGATAATTTTGGTGGCTTATGTTTAAAATGTAAGGGAGCAGATTGTTTTTGTGTATAAAATATATTTGTGTATATTTGATATAAAAAAAAATGCTTATTACAACAGTGTCATCATCCCCAAATTCCAGAAGTTATCATGGCATTGAATATAACTTTTCTTAGAATTGATAAAATATTGCATGTTTAAAGATATTTATTATCTATATAGTTATTTATACCTACAAAATGTATACTATTATTTATACTGATCAGGTACTATGTACAGAGTTAATCAAGTACTTAATGATTTTTAATGAGGCAAATTTTAAAATTTCATAAACGTTAAGCAAATTGTGTTAATGTTAGGAATGGTTTGAGACATGTTTTTGTTAGACAATGCTGTGTGCATATTACCTTACTATCTGAGTTGTTATCGTTGCTTGACAATTCTAAAGAAAGTTTCTAAATTACTGCTTTATTGTAGTGGTACTCTGGCATATTAATTGGCATAATCATGCCTCTGATATGCAATTTAAGAATTATTTCTGCCTATTGTTTTCTCTGTACATAATTTTTTTGGTTCCTTAGTTCATTTTTTGACTCTTACTTTTAATAAATGTTTTGTTGTATATAATTTCTAACATGTTTATTGTATATTTTATAGATATTTACATAGCAATACTTTTCTTTTATTTGGATTTTTAAATATAATAAGATTTATACTGTAGATTTTTACAGAGAAAACAAAAGTTAATCTGGGATAATCAGTGATGCATTTTTGCTGTAAAATAAGTACTAGCTGTATATTGTAAATTTACCGTAAATTGCTGGTGTCTGTGCTGCCAGAATTCTACTGTAAATTGTATAAAATACAGAAATATAGTGTGTTTTATGTTTACAGTAATAAAGTGTCATTTAAAAGTATACAGTATACAGTATAAAGTACAGTGTGTGTGTGTGCGTGTGCGTTTATGTTTGTGTAGTAGTAGTGTATGTAATGTGTGTCCATTGAATGGGTTTTACAAATGACCTGAAATATTTGACCTCTAGGTTAGTTAAGCCAAAGACCAGTCAAAAGTGTCAGTTTTTAATGCAGGAACACGTATAACATACAAAATGAATTTATGTGCATTTTTCAGAATGAAAAGTTGAAAAAAAATTACAAACAAGTTGTTTCTCAACATGTATGCCAGAATGCATGAATGTGTTGGAAAGTATGATTCTTTTCACTTTCATGCACCTGATGTTGACATGAAGCGTTTGCCGGGTTCTTAGCGGTGTAGGACCTCAGGAAAGCGGTTTTCTGACACTACTAATGTATTGTCATATAAAACATACAAAATAAGTTTATAATCTTCATTCATGGTGAAAATGTAAAAACAATAACAAAAAATTTGTTTTTAAACATGTATGTCACAATGCATGAATTTGTTGTAAAGAATGATTCCTTTCACTTTTATGCACCTGATGTTGAGATAAAGCGTTTCCCATGTTCTTAGCGCTGTAGGACCTCAGGAAAGCGGTTTTCTGACATTACTAATGTATTGTCATATAAAACATACAGAATAACTTTATATTCATCTTACTTGGTCAAAATGTGAAAAACTCTAACAAAAAAGTTGTTTTTCAACATGTATGCTAAAATGCATGAATGTGTTGGAAAGTATGATTCCTTTGACATTCATGCACCTGATGTGTGAGATAAAGCGTTTCCCGTGTTCTTAGCGCTGTCGGACCTCAGGAAAGCGGTTTTCACACAGTACTAATGTATTGTCATATAAAACATACAGAATAAGTTTATATTAATTTTTTCATGCTCAAAAGGGAAAAACAATAACAAAAAAATTGTTTTTCAACATGTATGCCTAAATGCATTAATGTGTTGGAAAGTATGATTCCTTTGACTTTCATGCACGTGATGTTGAGATAAACCGTTTGCCGAGTTCATAGCGCTATAGGTGCTCAGAAAAACTACTAAGGTATTGTCATACAAAACATACAAAAGAAGTTTATATTCTTGGTTCATGGTCAAAATGTGAAAATAGATTTATGTTTTGAAAGACAACTTTTAACTGAAATTATTTTAAAAGTCATATATTACTTTTTTGGATCTTAAAGACATTTATGTAATTTTTATTATTGTTTAATCCAATGTGTTTTGACATGCTTTTCTTTTGAAAATTAAAAAATGTTCATTCTTTAATACATTTGTGCCTTTTATAATTATTTGTCTCTTGTCTCTTTTCGTGTTGTTCAAGCTCAGAACCACGGAGATCTTGCAATACTTTTAAGTTCTTGTAATAAACTAAGATCTGAAAAATGTTTTTGACACAGTTAATTAGGATTACACACGTGATTGTTTACAAAGCAATCATTAAACCACAGGTCAGGTATTCCAAAATTAAGAAGTTTCCATTATATGACGTTTCTACGTGTTCATAATAAATCATTAAATGAAATCTCATTTTCACATTCATTTCATATAAGCTGATTTATACCCTTATGTTTAGACATACTGTTAAAAACAAATGACAGAAGTGCTATCATGAGAATTATTTAATATATCATGCTAATTAATGTGAATCTTTGTTTCAAAATAACCGGCCATGACCATTAAAAAGAGAAAATAGAGTATTAAAACAAAGAATATGACTATAATATTAGTCTATATATAGTCTATATATATATATAATTGCTCTCATGCAAATGTGCAAACTAGAGTAACAAAGTGACACATTTAAAAACTTTGTGGCAATGATGTAATGAGGTAATGAGTTGAGTTATAGGGAGGAGAAAAAAACATCAAATAGTATAGATCAAATAACTATTTACAAATAACAAGTAATGGATACATCTGATTTATTGTGTTCAGAGATGGCACAGTTCTCAAACTAGATAGTGATACAGCTACTCAGGATGCTCTTGATAGTCCTTCTATAGAAAGTGGTAAGGATCAGTGGTGGAAGCTAGGCCTTCCTTAGCCTTCTCAGGAAGAGTGTACGGAGCTGGTGTTGAGGGACCAGCTGAGGTTCTCCTCCAGACAGACATTCTACTCAGAGGAGCCATTGATGTTCAGCGGAGAGCCCCATTCTCCTGAAGTCACCAAATCATCGTTTTTGTTTAAGCAACATTCAGATACAGGCTGTTGTCCCTACACCAATCTGTTAGCTTCTGTACTTCCTCTCCGTATCCTGACTTGTCGTTCTTGCTGATGAGACCCACCACAGTCGTGTCATCTGCAAATTTGATGATGTGGTTGGAACGCTTACAGTTATAATCGAGTAGTGTGAACAGCAGGGGACTGAGCCATAGTACTCAGTGTGGTGGTGTGGGAGGTGCAGTTGCTGATCCACACTGACTGATGGCTTCGGTCAGAAAGTCCAGGATACAGTTACAGAGGCGTTCAGGCACAACGTGTTCAGCCTTCCGGTCAGGTGTTGGGAGATGATAATATTGAATGCTTAAGTGAAAACTGCAAGGAGTCCTGATGTGTCTCAGGACTAGCCGCTCAAAGCACTTGATGATGATGCGTGTAAGTGCAACAGGGTGCTATAAGTAGACTAAAATGTCCAGAATTTTAGTCGACTAAAACTTGACCAAATAAAAATAGGATAAGATTAATAAAGATTGAAAAATAGGATAAGAATATGATAAAAACTATCAGGGACATTTATCTCGGAACTAAGACTAAGACTACAATTTAAAATAGCTGACAATTTTATTAACACTACTCTGCACAGAGTTTTCCTCACATCAGCTGTGGTGAGACACAACACTTGGTCGTTGGGAGGAGATAGGTCTTCCTCACCGACAGGTCGTTCTGCACATCGAACTGAGGGTAGAAGCTGTTCATCTGGAAGGGAGCTGTCACTGTCACAGGCAGGTGATGTCTTGTATCTGAAGTGGTTGAGGATTCTCTGGCGTGTGCGCTTTGCCTCTCTCATGGCCCAGGAAAGTTTGGCCCTTGCTGTTCAGGACCACCTTGTCCCCCACTCTGATGGCGGAGTCTCGGGTCTTCAAAAGTGCACGCACCTCCGCAGTAACCCACAGTTTCTGGTGAGATGACGTTCTTGGAGATACTGGCGCCATCAATGTACTGGATGTAGCTATTTGATGATGTCGTGTACTCCTCCAAGTCAGTAAAGTTGCCATAAGTTGCAGCTATCCTAAACAGGTTCCAGTCAGTGTTTTCAAAACAGTCCTGAAGAGGAGAGATGGCTTCTATTGGCCAGGTTTTCATCTGCTTCAGAACCAGGTGTCCCTGAATCATCAACTGATCAAGAACACGAAGCCTTTCACATCTAGGGAGACATGATAGATGACATACTTTTACCATGCTAGGCTACAGTAGGTATTTTTGGAACTCCAAGTATGCCCGGCTCACCTTTGCTAGGACCTGCAAAAAATTGAAAGCACAGAGAAATAAAAAGCACACAGAAAGGGCAGAATGGCTGTATGATGTGATGGGTGATAAGTGTTTCAAAGTAGGCAGTAAGTTTGCGGAAATGCATGAATTACTTGCGACATCCTGTCAAGCAGATAGATTCATAGAGTCTGAGATTTCATAACATACATATACACATATATCCAGGAGCTGGAAGTTTTTTAGTTCTGCATACAAAAAAAAAAGGGAAAAGAAAAACAAACAGACAAACAATTAAATAAGAATGGAATCAAACTATAAATGTATATGAAAAAAGCGAAGAAAGGGCTGAAATTTCAAGTCTGAATAACGGATTGAGTAGTGGATCTTCTTCAGGGACAAACAGGACATAATATTTCTGAGCCACTGGGCGTGAGTGGGTGACGTGGCATCCTTCCACTTGAATAAAATAGAACGCCTAGCCAGGAGTGACGCAAAAGATAACAGACGCTGTTTAGCAGGAGTTAGACGCTTATCTTCCTCTCCAGTGACACCAAAGAGAGCGATCAGAGGGTCTGGTTCAAGGTTGCATTTCAATATGTACGACAAGGTTTTAAAAACATCCCTCCAGAATTTTTCAAAATTCGGGCATGTCCAATACATATGAATAAGAGACGCATCTCCACTTGAGCCCTGTGTACAACCTTAAACTGTAATAAAGAGTGGCGGGCACATAAGAAAGTTGAGTTGACCAGTTTAAAAATTGAATTCCAAGTATCATCTGATAATGACAAATTTAAATCTTTCTCCCAAGCAGTTTTAATTTTACACAAAGGGGAGTAACTCAAACCCATCAATCCACCATAAATAGTGGATATTAGGCCTTTACGGAACGGGGACAAACAGAGGAGATTATCTAGAATATTTACATCAGGAGCTTCAGGGAAATTTGGTATTGAAGAGCTAATGAAGTGTCTTACTTGCAGGTATTTGAAAAAATGAGAATTGTAGGTTAAACCTTTCAGAAAGCTGTTCAAACGATGCAAACCTATGGTTAACAAACAGATCTTTGCAAAGCTTGATGCCCTTATTGTACCATTCCTGAAACACTGAATCATGTAAAGAAGGTTGGAAGAGATGGTTAGAGACAATAGGACTGGACAGAGAGAAGCCCAGAAGACCGCTGTGCTTTCTGAACTGAGCCCATACTCTCAAGGTATGCCTAACAACTGAGTTATTGATAGATTTAATTGAGGGGATGGGGAGTGCGGATCCAAGAAGTGCAGAGACAGAGAGATTTTTTACAGACTTTATCTCCATTTCCACCCAGGCAGGCCGATTAGGTTGGTTGTGAAAATATGCCCAAAAGATGACAGATCGAATGTTTGCTGCCCAGTAGTAGAAACGAAAATTAGGCAGAGCCATGCCACCGTCTCTTTTAGATCTTTGAAGTAGGGACTTATTCAATCGTGGATGTTTACCTTTCCAAAGGTAAGAAGATATAATTGAATCTAAAGCACCAAAGTAAGATTTGGGAATAAAAACAGGTACAGACTGGTAAAGATATAAAAATTTAGGAAGAATACTCATTTAATGGCATTAATGCGTCCCACCAGGGACATGGACAGTGGTGACCATTGTCCCAAGTCCTTTTTTGTTTGGCTCAACAACCTAATGAAATTTTCTTTAAAAAGGTGTTTATGTTTTCTTGTGATTGTAATACCGAGATAGGTAAACTGATTATTCACTATGTTGAAAGGAAAATTGTGCATACCAGTTGTTAGTGCTGTATTATTTTAAACATGTATGTCACAATGCATGAATGTGTTGTAAAGGATGATTCCTTTCACTTTTATGCACCTGATGTGTGAGATATAGCGTTTCTCATGTTCTTAGCGCCGTAGGACCTCATGAAAGCTGTTTTCTGACATTACTAATGTATTGTCATATAAAACATACAGAATAAGTTTATATTAATTTTTTCATGCTCAAAAAGGAAAAACAATAACAAAGAAGTTGTTTTTCAACATGTATGCCTAAATGCATGAATGTGTTGATATTCCTCTTACTTGGTCAAAATGTGAAAAACAATAACAAAAAAGATGTTTTTCAACATGTATGTCACAATGCATAAATGTGTTGTAAAGGATGATTCCTTTCACTTTTATGCACCTGATGTGTGAGATAAAGTGTTTCCCGTCTCCTTAGCGCTGTAGGACCTCAGGAAAGCGGTTTTCTGACATTACTAATGTATTGTCATATAAAACATACAGAATACCTTCATATTTATTTATTTTTTATGCTCAAAATGTGAAAAACAATAAGAAAAATGTTGTTTTTAAACCTGTATGTCACAATGCATGAATGTGTTGTAAAGGATGATTCCTTTCACTTTTATGCACCTGATGTGTGAGATATAGCGTTTCCCATGTTCTTAGCGCTGTAGGACCTCAGGAAAGCGGTTTTCTGACATTACTAATGTATTGTTATATAGGACATACAAAATAAGTTTGTGTTATTTTTTCTTGGTCAAAATGTAAAAAACAATAACAAAAAAGTTGTTTTTCAACATGTGTACCAGAAGGCATGAATGTGTTGGAAAGTATGATTCCTTTGACTCTTCTGCACCTGATGTGTGAGATAAAGCGTTTCCTGTGTTCTTAGCGCTGTAGAACCTCAGGAAAGCTGCTTTCTGACATTACTAATGTATTGTCATATAAAACATACAGAATAAGTTTATATTTATTTTTTCAAAGGAAAAACAATAACAAAAAAGATGTTTTTCAACATGTATGCCTAAATGCATGAATGTGTTGTAAAGGATGATTTCTTTCACTTTAATGCACCTGATGTTGAGATAAAGCGTTTCCCATGTTCTTAGCGCTGTATGACCTCAGGAAAGCAGTTTTCTGACATTACTAATGTATTGTCATATAAAACATACAGAATAGCGCTGTAGGACCTCAGGAAAGCGGTTTTCTGACATTACTAATGTATTGTCATATAAAACATACAGAATAAGTTTATATTTATCTTACTTGGTCAAAATGTGAATAACAATAACAAAAAAGATGTTTTTCAACATGTGTACCAAAAGGCATGAATGTGTTGGAAAGGATGATTTCTTTGAATTTCATGCAGCTGATGTGTGAGATATAGCGTTTCCCATGTTCTTAGGGCTGTAGGACCTCAGGAAAGCGGTTTTCTGACATTACTAATATATTGTCATATAAAACATACAGAATAAGTTTATATTTATTTTTTCGTGCTCAAAAGGGAAAAACAATAACAAAGAAGTTGTTTTTCAACATGTATGCTAAAATGCATGAATGTGTTGGAAAGTATGATTCCTTTGACTTTCATGCACGTGATGTTGAGAGAAACCGTTTGCCGCTATAAGTGCTCAGAAAAGCGGTTTTATTTCAGAACACTACTAATGTATTGTCATAAAAAAACATACAAAAGAAGTTTATATTCTTCGTTCATGGTCAAAATGTGAAAATAGATTTACGTTTTGAAAGACAACTTTTAACTGAAATTATTTTAAAAGTCATATATTAAGTTTTTGGATCTTAAACACATTTATGCCATTTTTATTATTGTTTAATCCAATGTGTTTTGACATGCTTTTCTTTTGAAAATTAAAAATGTTTATTCTTTAATACATTTGTGCCTTTTATAATTATTTGTCTCTTGTTCAGCGGATGCACAAAGCAGGCGTTTTTCGCGTTGTTTAAGCTCAGAACCACGGAGATCTTGCAATACTTGTAAGTTCTTGTAATAAACTAAGATCTGAAAAATGTTTTTGACACAGTTAATTAGGATTACACACATGATTGTTTACAAAGCAATCATTAAACCACAGGTCAGGTATTCCAAAATTAAGAAGTTTCCATTATATGACGTTTCTACGTGTTCATAATAAATCATTAAATGAAATCTAATTTTCACATTCATTTCACATAAGCTGATTTATACCCTTATGTTTTGACATACTGTTAAAAACAAATGACAGAAGTGCTATCATGAGAATCAGGCCCGGAGTGGCTAATCGGGAGGACCGGGACAATTCCCGGTGGGCCGGTCTGATGTTTGGGCCGCAAGGGCCGGTGACTAATTCTTTTCTTCTTCTTCTTTTTTTATTTTATTTTCCAGTTCCAGTATTACGTTTTTTTCGTGGGCCATCCCATTGCTCAGTCATGGCATTAGGTTGATCATACACTGCTACCGCTGTCCCTGTGCCGCCTCCAATGGTGGCTCTTTTGTTTATAAAAAAGAAAAAAAAATGCCTGTATTATTGGCAGACGCACCCTGACGTAACGCGTCGGTGCACTGGGTCAGCGCCAGGTCAGCGCAGCAGAGTTCTCCTGGCCGGATCAGCTGTTGAAAGATGGAAAGTAGAAAGAGCAAAGGTGGCGCGGAGAAAGCAAGAATTAAAAAGTGGAAAGCTCTGGAAACAGACGCAGCTAAATGTGCCAAAATTGGCACCTTTTTTTACTAAAACGAGCTCGCAGTTTCTAGCACCACATGAGGACGATTAAACGGGTAAGGAAAGATGTTGAACTTTAACTCCAAACCACAGTTCAACTTAAAGGTTGGATATGGTATATGAACACGATAGCGGCAGCATCTGTGTGTTTAGGTTGAAGTTACAATAATACAAAAAATATTTCCAGCCGCTGGGTTGTCAGGTTTTCTGCTGATACGTCCAGTGATTAATTTATTGTAGAGGAGTTTAACTGACAGCTAACGTTAGCAAGTGAGTTAGCTTACAGATCCAGGAGGAAAGTAACATTAGCCGTTTCTCAATGACAGATAAAGCCGTTTCTACGTGTGTTTTGATGCCGTGAAAGTTTTCTATGTGGGTCCATCTAGTGTAGCAGACACATCACTGCCCCCCCCCCCCCACACACACACACATTATTTAATTCCAGAGTATTCTTTTATTTCTTAGTTTTACAAATAATTATAATTATAAAGTCAATGAATTGTGTGTTGTTGTGGCATATAACAAAACGTTATACCATTTAAACGATAGTGGCCTATAATGTGACGCCACATAACAGGGAAACTTTGTCTTTTAGCTCCTCAGAAGCTAGATCCAGCACCATGCACCAGCCATGAGCCTGCAAATCCAGAGTGGAAAGGTAGGAAAGGGCTACGCACTGAGTGAATAACTGAATATTATTAGAATTAATATAATATATATATGGTGTATGGTGTAGACCTGCCATATATGAAATGTGCCCTGAAATGCTAGATGATTCAGCACTACATTAACGAAACTGACCTAAATTGATCAGAAAACTTTGTAAAAGGGAGAGATTTGTGCTGAGAATCATGACCATTGTCATAATATGATTTGGTGTCAGAATCAGAGCCAGGAGCCAGTCGTGATGAGAGAGTTGCTTCTGTCAGTATGGAAGAAAGAGGTGAGCTGCTGTAACAGGATGTGTGAACAAGCAAGCATTAGTTCCAGTATAACCACTTACTATGCCCAAACAAAAGTCGTGAATTGGAAATGTTTTAGAAATATACACTGAATTACAAGGCTTTACAGAACAATTTGCACTATTGTAGACTTAACATGTAAGCTTAAAATTACATGATTTTAATAATAATAGGTTGTGATCTAAAGTGGGCCGGTCTGAGGCATGAAACTCCAGGGCTGAAAATAAGTCCCACTCCGGCCCTCATGAGAATTATTTAATAGATCATGCTAATTAATGTGAATCTTTGTTTCAAAAATGCTTTTATAACCGGCCATGACCATTAAAAAGAGAAAATAGAGTATTAAAACAAAGAATATGACTATAATATTAGTCTATATATAGTCTATATATATATATAATTGCTCTCATGCAAATGTGCATACTAGAGTAACAAAGTGACACATTTAAAAACTTTGTGGCAATGATGTAATGAGGTAATGAGTTGAGTTAGAGGGAGGAGAAAAAAACATCAAATAGTATAGATCAAATAACTATTTACAAATAACAAGTAATGGATACATCTGATTTATTGTGTGTGTGTGTGTGTGTGTGTGTGTGTGTGTATCTAGTCAAACTAATATGTGCTCTGTCAGTTTATCAAGTAATCTCCTCTGCTGTCCTTACATTCCGCTGTAGGGTCTTGCGTTCCGAAATGGCACAATTCCCAAACCAGACAGTGATGCAGCTACTAAGGATGCTCTTGATAGTGGTAAGGATCAGTGGTGGAAGCTAGGCCTTCCTTAGCCTTCTCAGGAAGAGTGTATGGAGCTGGTGTTGAGGGACCAGCTGAGGTTCGCCTCCAGACAGACATTCTACTCAGAGGAGCCATTGATGTTCAGCGGAGAGCCCCATTCTCCTGAAGTCACCAAATCATCGTTTTTGTTTAAGCAACATTCAGATACAGGCTGTTGTCCCTACACCAATCTGTTAGCTTCTGTACTTCCTCTCCGTATCCTGACTTGTCGTTCTTGCTGATGAGACCCACCACAGTCGTGTCATCTGCAAACTTGATGATGCGGTTGGAACTGTGTGTCGCTTACAGTTATAATCGAGTAGTGTGAACAGCAGGGGACTGAGCCACAGTACTCAGTGTGGTGGTGTGGGAGGTGCAGTTGCTGATCCACACTGACTGAGGGCTTCGGTCAGAAAGTCCAGGATCCAGTTACAGAGGCGTTCAGGCACAACGGGTTCAGCCTTCCGGTCAGGTGTTGGGACATGATAACATTGAATGCTCAAGTGAAATCTGCAAGGAGTCCTGATGTGTCTCAGGACTAGCCGCTCAAAGCACTTGATGATGATGGGTGTAAGTGCAACAGGGTGCTATAAGTAGACTAAAATGTCCAGGATTTTAGTCGACTAAAACTTGACCAATTAAAAATAGGATAAGATTAATAAAGATTAAAAAATAGGATAAGAATATGATAAAAACTATCAGGGACATTTATCTCGGAACTAAGACTACAATTTAAAATAGCTGACAATTTCATTAACACTACTCTGCACAGAGTTTTCCTCACATCAGCTGTGGTGAGACACAGCACTTGGTCGAGGAGATAGGTCTTCCTCACCGACAGGTCGTTCTGCACATCGAACTGAGGGTAGAAGCTGTTCATCTGGAAGGGAGCTGTCACTGTCACAGGCAGGTGATGTCTTGTATGCCCGGCCACATGCGCCATATGTCACCGCCATCCCTGAAGTGGTTGAGGATTCTCTGGGCGTGTGCGCTTTGCCTCTCTCATGGCCCAGGAAAGTTTGGCCCTTGCTGTTCTTAGGACCACCTTGTCCCCCACTCTGATGGCGGAGTCTCGGGTCTTCAGAAGTGCACGCACCTCCGCAGTAACCCACAGTTTCTGGTGAGATGACGTTCTTGGAGATACTGGCGCCATCAATGTACTGGATGTAGCTATTTGATGATGTCGTGTACTCCTCCAAGTCAGTAAAGTTGCCATAAGTTGCAGCTATCCTCAACAGGTTCCAGTCAGTGTTTTCAAAACAGTCCTTGAAGAGGAGAGATGGCTTCTATTGGCCAGGTTTTCATCTGCTTCAGAACCAGGTGTCCCTGAATCATCAACTGATCAAGAACACGAAGCCTTTCACATCTAGGGAGACATGATAGATGACATACTTTTACCATGCTAGGCTACAGTGGGTATTTCTGGAACTCCAAGTATGCCCGGCTCACCTGGGACCTGCAAAAAATTGAAAGCACAGAGAAATAAAAAGCACACAGACAGGGCAGAATGGCTGTATGATGTGATGGGTGATAAGTGTTCCAAAGTAGGCAGTAAGTTTGCGGAAATGCATGAATTACTTGTGACATCCTGTCAAGCAGATAGATTCATAGAGTCTGAGATTTCAGAACTACCCACAACCAATTTCCCTATTTTTTTTTTACAAACAAGTGGACCTATTTAGGATCTTCTCAAAGAGGTAGGGCCACAAACTGCCACCCTCACTCCCACAAAGAACCCAGGATCAATCTGCTCCCTGCAGCCAATTTGGCCACGGTCTACCCATGTTCCCCGAGCCTCACCCAGGACTGTGGGTCTGGAGGTTTCCTGAAACACTGAATCATGTAAAGAAGGTTGAAAGAGATGGTTAGAGACAATAGGACTGGACAGAGAGAAGCCCAGAAGACCGCTGTGCTTTCTGAACTGAGCCCATGCTCTCAAGGTATGCCTAACAACTGAGTTATTGATAGATTTAATTGAGGGGATGGGGAGTGCGGATCCAAGAAGTGCAGAGACAGAGAGATTTTTTACAGACTTTATCTCCATTTCCACCCAGGCAGGCCGATTAGGTTGGTTGTGAAAATATGCCCAAAAGATGACAGATCGAATGTTTGCTGCCCAGTAGTAGAAACGAAAAATTGACAGAGCCATGCCACCATCTCTTTTAGATCTTTGAAGTAGGGACTTATTCAAATCGTGGATGTTAACCTTTCCAAAGGTAAGAAGATATAATTGAATCTAAAGCACCAAAGTAAGATTTGGGAATAAAAACAGTTACAGACTGGAAAAGATATAAAAATTTAGGAAAGAACACTCATTTTAATGACATTAATGCGTCCCACCAGGGACATGGACAGTGGTGACCATTGTCCCAAGTCCTTTTTTGTTTGGCTCAACAACCTAATGAAATTTTCTTTAAAAAGGTGTTTATGTTTTCTTGTGATTGTAATACCGAGATAGGTAAACTGATTATTCACTATGTTGAAAGGAAAATTGTGCATACCAGTTGTTAGTTTTAGTTAGCTGCTGTATTATTTAGCAGAAATAGTTCACTTTTGTGCAAATTCAGCTTATATCCTGAAAAATAGCTAAATTCACTGAGCAATGACAGCACAGGTGGAAGGGAGGAGATTGGATTTGATATAAAAAGTAGAAGGTCATCTGCATAGGAAACTTTATGTTCTTCTCCCTGCCTCCAAATCCCAGATATATCCCTACAACTGCGGAATGCAATTGCTAGTGGCTCAATGGCAAGGTTAAAGAGCAATGGGCTAAGAGGACACCCCTGACGAGTTCCCAGCTGAAGGCTGAATGGTTGGGACTGCTGAGCATTTGTCAGAACTGAGGCAGTAGGGCTTGAATATAATAATTTAACCCAAGTGATAAAACTTGGACCAAAATTATTTTTTTTTAAAGCCCTAAATAAATACTCCCATTCCACATGAGCAAAAGCCTTTTCAGCATCCAAAGAAAGGACACACTCAGGGATCCCCTCTGATGGTGTGTACAGGATATCCATAAGGCGTCTAATGTTAAAATAAGAAAAACGATTTTTGACAAAACCGGCCTGGTCCTCAAATATAATTGAGGGTAGAACATTCTCTAATCTACGAGCCAAGACTTTAGCAAGGATTTTAACATCCACGTTGAGAAGAGAGATTGGCCTATATGAAGAGCACTCTGTTGGGTCCTTATCCTTCTTTGCTATGAGGGTGATGCAAGCCTCATTAAATGACGCGGGCAGCTAACCTTGCAAGGGTAGGGGAGTCCACTCTCAGTACCCTCCGGAAGACCCAGGACACGCAGGACCCAGGACCCTGCTCCGGCCTTCTAGGTTTACGACTTTGGCCCTTAACTTAGAGTTACTTTCCCGAAGTCCGGAGCAGATGTTCTCTAACTCACTCACCCGCTGGCTCAGGTCATCAGTAGCGAGTTTTAGTGAAGGTAAGCGCTGTCCATGGTTCTCTACTTGGGCCAGTTTACTTTCCAGTAAACTAAACAATGATTTAAATTCAGCCGCTAACACTTCACGATGTTTATCTAACAGCGCTGAGATAGTCTCGACTGTTAGAGTGGTGTCGTCTTTTTTCCCGGCCTTAACACTCCTGGTAGCCATTATAGATGAAAAGTAGTTAGCTGTGGGGTAGAGTATAAAGTTATTGTAAACTAAGGATTTAATTCAGCATTTAAAGACGAGTAAGGGAGTAAAGAAATTAAAAATTGTCGGAGCACCTAACTCACACGTCTACTCCATGTGGCTGCTAACCGGCAACTTTTAAATATTTAAATATTTTAAATATTAACTTAAGTTTAACCTTAAACTTATGCCATATTTGTTATTTCATAGTTAGCGATTGCTTAATGGCGACTGTAAAGGCGCTGGTGCTTGGGCCATTCATCATTTCTGTAGGATGTGTTTAGGATGTTGCACTGTGTGTGAGGTGTGTGTGTGTGTGTGTAGCATGTGGACTGTATTTTTAGCAAAAGTAGTTGGGTGTGTTTGTGTTTATCTCTAGTGTGTGTGTATGTGTGTGTGTGTATGTGTGTGTGTATCTTGTGTGGATGTAGTTTGTAAAATGTTTGTGTGTGTGTTTAGGATATGGACATGCAGTGTGTGTAGTGTGTGTGTATGTGTGGGTGTAGGGTGTGTGTAGTATATGTGTATGTGTGGGAGTAGTGTGTGTGTAGTAAATGTGTATGTGTGTTAGTTGTGTGTGTGTATAGTATGTGTTTGTGTGTGTGTTTTGTGTGTGTGTGGGTGTGTATGTGTGTGTGGGTAGGATGTGTAGTGTTTGTGTGTGTATAGTGTGTATAGAATGTAATGTGGGTAATGTATGCTAGTGTATGTATGTCTATATGAGTGTGTATTTGTGTGTCTCTGTGTCTATTTTTGTTTACAATATGTATGTGTATGTGTCTGTGGGTGTAGGTATAGGTGTGTTTGTAAAGGATGTGTGTCTATTCCTGCTAGGAGAAGGGGGTTGTAGCACAGAAATGAAAAGCACAGGGAAAAGGCTGAGGGGCGAGGATGTGCTAGGTGTTGAGTATTCTTTAGTGGGCTGCAGTACATTTGCGGAAATTCATGGGTTACTCATGCCATCTTGTCGAGCAGATAAAGTTATAGAGTCTGAGCTATCTGAACCACCCACGACCACATTCCCCCAGGAGATATTCTCAAGGAGGTAGGGCCAAAAAAGTCTGCTCCCTGCAGCCAATTTGGCTACCATCTACCCATGTTCTCAAAGCTAGTCCTAAGGGACCAGAGACTAACCCAGAACAGTGGGTCTAGGAGTTCCCCAATAACCACCTGCTGAAGGTTGAAGGTAAGAGTGTAAATCGGTACATTGCATTTGGTTGGATTATTGTAACGCCTTACTGTCTGGTTTATCAACAAGGTGCTTAAACAAGCTTCAATTAGTCCAGAATGCAGCAGTGAGCGTCCTTACTAAAACCAGAAGATACAAGCATATCGCTCCTATCTTATCCACATTGCATTGGCTTCCTGTAAAATTTTGCATCGATTTTAAAATACCACTCTTGACGTGTAAAGCAATGAATGGTCTCGCGGCGCAGTATCTGAGTGAACTGCTAGTGTCTTACAATCCACCACGCCTACTTCGATCAAAGAATGCAGTACCATGTATTATTAAAACTACAGCAGGCCGCAGAGCTTTTTCTTACAAAGCCCCAAAGTTATGGAATAGCCTTCTGATTAATGTTCGGGATTCAGACACAGTCTCAGTGAATAAGTCTAGGCTAAAAACCTATTTAGCCAAGCATTTTTGTAAATAGATTAGCCTTAGGTAAAGGAACAGATCTGGGGGCTCATGGACGTAGAGTATTAGGTGAACTGTTTGTTTAGATGCTGTCTTCCCCACTCTCATTGATCACTCAGGTTTGTTGATGGTGAAGTGATTGGGTGCTTTACATCTCAGGGAGCCCTCATGTCTGTGTTTCTTTCTGGCTCTCCCTTTTTAGTTATGCTGTCATAATTAGTCTTGCCGGCGTCGCTGCTTGCACTCTGCACTAAATATACATTCACATTATACATTGTTCGACTGTGACCATACCTAACTGCCATCTCTCCATCTTTTTTGCTCTCTCCTCTTCTGCTCTCTCCTCTCTCTCACTCCCTCTCTCCTTTTTCCTCTACCTATCTCTCTGTCGAGCTATACATGTCGCTCCTGAGCTGCCGGTGATCCAGACCTCCTCTTCCGCTTAGGACCTGTCTGGCTCGTCCTGGGGTCCTGCTTCTGGTTGGAGATTTCATCGCATGGATGCCCCATGTGGTCTGCCTGGGATGCATGTGGTGACTGGGGATGGTTCCACTTTTTCATGAAGGTGGTCCTGTCCTCGACTGATACAGACAGTTGTTCTCTGAGGACCTGTGACTTCAGTCGCTCAATGGTTCAGGACTGGAATTTCTTGCAGTCTACCTGAGCCTCCAGGAACAAAGTGGACTTTAATCTTACACATCTCCTCTTATACTGAACTTCCAGTCTCGCATAATATTATGCACATCAATCCCTGCTATCCATTATCACCCAGATGAGGATGGGTTCCCTGTTGAGTCTGGTTTCTCTCAAGGTTTCTTCCTATTACCATCTCAGGGAGTTTTTTCTTGCCACTGTCGCCACTTTTCTTGCCACTCGTCCTCGGCTTGCTCATCAGGGACAATCATATCATTTTGATTTATACACATTCACATTTCATGCAAACTTAATTATTTTTATTGTGTAAAGCTGCTTTGTGACAATGTAAATTGTTAAAAGTGCTATACAAATAAAATTTAATTTAATAAATTGAATTTGATTTTGGTTGTGTACTGCTCTGGTCGATGAAGATAAACACCTTCTCAAGCTTGGTCAAGCCAGTCCTGTGCAGCACTCTGGCGGGTACAACACCAGCTAAGAAATCTTAAATAAATATGACATAAATTTAAGCCATCATCATGGCTTTACGTGTCTTTCTGGTGGCCCATTGCTAGTTGTCACTCAATGTGGACCAGGTTTGGTGGCGCCAGTAATGCCACAGGTGCTTGAGCAGGTCATTGTTTGAGCAGGATATGTATGTGTAGTCTGTGTGTGTGTGTGTGTGTGTGTGTGTGTGTGTGTGTGTTTGCGTGTGTGTGTTTACGATATGTATGTGTAGTGTGTGTGTAGTGAGTGTGTTTATATGTGTGTAATATGGATGCGTAATGATTCTGTTTGCAGTGTGTGCATGTAGTATGTGTGTGTGTGTCGTATGTGTGCGTGTGTGTGTGTGTGTGTGCACATATGTGTGTGTGTGTGTTCAAATTCAAATTTAAATTCAAATTTTATTTGTCACATACACAGTCATACACAGTACGATATGCAGTGAAATGTTTAGACAACTGCTCGTGACCTAAAAATAGAAGACTATGAATAGTAATAGGAAACAAATATTAACATTTTAAAAAAGGGTAAATAAAACTAGGAAAGAATAAAATAAAATATAAAAATTAAAGTTAAAAAATAAATAAATAAGTGTGTGGGTAAAAACCATATGTGTGGGTCAGTACTGTGTGGTGGTGTGATTGTGATTGAGAGACCGTATCGCCTGCGGGAAGAAGCTCCTCCTCAGTCTCTCTGTGTTGGCCTTCAGGGAGCGGAATCGTTTTCCTGACCTCAACAGAGAGAACAGTCCATTGTTGGGATGGCTGAGGTCCTTCACAATCTTCCTGGCCTTGGTCCAGCACCGCCTGCTGTAGATTGAGGGCAGGTCAGGGAGCTCGGTGCGGATGGTGCGCTCAGCTGATCGCACAACCCTCTGTAGAGCTCGTCTGTCCTGCATGGTGCTGTTCCCGAACCAGGTTGAGATGTTTCCCGTCAGGATGCTCTCTATGGTGCAGGAGTAAAAGTTCCTGAGCACCTTGGAGGGCAGTCGGAAGTCTCTCAAGCATCTGAGGTGGTAGAGACGGTGTCGGGCCTTTTTCACCTCGGTGTTGATGTGACAGGACCATGACAGGTCCTGCGTGATGTGAACACCGAGGTATTTGAAGCTGTCCACTCTCTCCACTGGGCTCTAATTGATGACGGGGGTCAAGTAGTTCCTCTCCTGCTTAGTGCTGAAGTCCACTATCAACTCCTTTGTCTTACTGACATTTAGAAGGAGGTTGTTCCTCTGGCACCAGTTCTCCAGATTCCTAATCTCCTTCAGGTAGGCAGGTCTCATTGTTATCAGAGATCAGGCCCACCACGACGGTGTCGTCAGCAAACTTAAGGATGGTGGTGAAGCTGGTAGCGGCCACACAGTCATATGTGTACAAAGAGTACAGCAGGGGGCTCAGAACACACCCCTGGGGGGCTCCAGTGCTGAGAGTGATGGAGGCTGAGACATGTCCGCCCATCCTTACTACCTGTGGTCTGCCAGTTAGGAAGTTGGAGATCCATTGACACATAGATGAGCTGAGTCCCAGGTGCTCCAGCTTAGTGGTGAGTGAGGAGGGAATTGTGGTATTAAATGCAGAGCTGTAGTCGATGAAGAGCCTTTTAACATAATTCCCCCTTCTAGTGTCCAAGTGAGTAAGTGATGTGTGGAGTAGATGAGAGAGGCTGTGGAACGATTTGGACAGTAAGCGAACTGTAGTGGGTCCAGTGTGTCTGGTAGTGAAGAAATGATGAAGTCTCTGAACAGGCCTTCAAAGCACTTTATCACTACTGAGGTGAGGGCTACAGGGCGATAGTCATTGAGAGAAGCAGGGTGGGGTTTCTTCGGGACAGGAACAATGATGGACTCTGACTGAAGCTGACCGGTTCAACTTATCGCTGCTTGCTGCCTTTTGCAACCTTGTGGCACAGAAATGAAAAGCACACAGATAAGTCTGAAACGCTGTATGATGTTCTAGGTGGTAAGTGTTCCATAGTAAGCCGCAGAACATCTTGTCACCCAGAACATCTTGTCGAGCAGATAGAGTCATGGGGTCTGATCCATCTGAACCAATCATAACCCCAGTGTTTCACAAACAGGTGGACTTTAAAGGGGGTTTTCTTAAAGAGGTAGGGCCAAAAACTGCCCCCTCCCCACCACAAAGATCCTACGATTGCAGGATCAATCTGCTCCCTGCAGCCAATTTGGCTACCCTCTACCCATGTTTTTTAGAGCAAGCCCCAATAGGCCAAAATCTCACCCAGAACAGTGGGTCAAGGAATTCTCCAAGAACCATCTGCTAAACTTTGAAGCCTAGAAAGTACATCGGGCCATTGAAGATACAACGAAGATTTAATTTCTGTTGCATACCGCCAGTCACTCTCCAATCGATGAAGATAAACACCTCCTCAAGCTCCTGAATGGGGATCCCGCATGCACGGTCAGGTGAGGAACACTCATGGGTCCCAGAGAGGCACATACTATACCCCGGTCTGGTAGTCCACCAAGGATCGCTTTAAGGATAAAAACTAAGTTGGTCCTGCTGTCTTTAAAGAAAAGAAGAAAAATAGTCACAAGGAATGATGAGCTGGCCCAAGCACTTGTGTCCTTCCCACTTTTGCGCACCTTATAACCTGTGTGCCTGTTCAGCACACTAAGACCTCTTAAACAAGTATGACATGCATCGTCATGTCTGGACGTGTCTTTCTTGTGCGCCATTGCTACCTGTCACTTAATGTGGGACGGGTTTGGTGGTGACTGTAATTGTTTAAACAGGTGGTGTTTGTGTAGGATATCTGATGTGTGTAAAACGTGTGTGTATACGATATGCTTCTGTAGTGTGTGTGTGTGTGTGTGTGTGTGTGTGTGTGTGTGTGTGTGTTTACAATGTGTCTGTATTCCTGGAACTGCCCGGCTCAGCGTATCGCTGCTGTCTGCCACAACCTTTGCTAGGAGCCACCCTTATGGCACAAAAAAAAAAAAGCACACGGAGGCCGAACTGCTGTATGATGTGCTAGTTGGTGAGCTTTCCATAGTAGTATGTTTGTTAAAATGCGTGGGTTACATGTGCCATCTTTTCAAGCAGATAGGCAGGGTCTAAGCTATCGGAACCAATCACAATCATTTACCCCAGCGTCTTACATATAGATGGACTTATAGGAGCTATTTTCAAGGAGGTTGGGCCAAAAACTGGCCCTCCCCCATCATTAAGATCCTAGGATTGTGTGATAAATCTGCTCCCTGCAGCCAATTTGGGTACAGTATTCTCAGAGCAAGCTCTAAGGGCCCAGAGCCTCACCCAGAACAGTGGGTCTAGGAGTTCCCCAAGGACCATCCTCTGAAGGTTGAAGTCAAGAAGTTATTCCTGTAGGCTCTTAAAATAAAAAGAAGAAAAATTGTTACAAGCAACAATGAGCATGTCCAAACACCTGTTTGTGTTTGTGTGTGTGTAGTATGTGTTCGTTTGTAGTATGTGTTCATTTGTAGAATGTGTCTGTAGTGTTTTTGTGTGACTGTGTAGTGCGTGTTGATTTTTCAATAATGCCAAAATATTTGACCTCCTCTTGAGTTAGGAAAATAGTATTTAGTGAAAATTATTCAGTTTGATGTTCAGGGCCCTGAGGTCCTTTTTTTTGTGCATGTGTGTGTGTAGTATGAGTGTGCACAAAAAAATTGCTGTTAAAACCAGGCACAATCTGACAGTTATGTATGTTTTTTTATCAACGCAGTAATGTGCTATAGAACACAATGTATTCTGGGAAATATTTTGCTCTTTTTAACAGTAGTCTTCTGTATTTTGCAATGCATTGTGGTCTAGTCCTATTTGCTAATGTTTTAAATAAAGGTACATGTCAATATTTTGTTGGAAACTGTGTGAGTGTATAAGTGCAAACCTGATCAAATATCATTACTGTTCTATTGAAGTAATTTGTTTTGTGTGTGTTATCTTAAACATAAGTTTTAGAAGCAGCAATTTAAAATATAATTTTCAGTCAAGTATATTTGTACTTCCTGCAAACGTCATTACTTATTTATAAAGGTTTTATTCTAAAGAGGAGGAAGTCCTTCATCTTCAACTCTTTGATTATCAGCATCTGGACCATCAAACTGAACGGTAATTTAAAACTTTTTATTTTCTTGAATGTATTTCATTCATAAAGTTTGTACTACCAGAAGCAATACATGATGTTCATGCTTAGCAACTTTGTGAAAATGTGTTTAGACCGTACTTCAGTGCTGACATGTGAGTAACTCGAGCGTTTAAATTTTCATGGATTTTGCTCTCATCAAGCCTTATTACATTGTTTTAAATTGCCTTTTGAATGGTAAATAGTGTTAATTATTTCATGTTAAGTGTTAACCATCATTATTAACGGAGATAATTTTGGTGGCTTATGTTTAAAATGTAAGGGAGCAGATTGTTTTTGCGTATAAAATATATTTGTGTATATTTGATATAAAAAACCTGCTTATTACAACTGTGTCATCATCCCCAAATTCCAGAAGTTATCGTGGCCTTGAATATAACTTATCAGAATTGATAAAATATTGCATGTTTAAAGATATTTATTATCTATATAGTTATTTATAACTACAAAATTTATACTATTATTTATACTGATCAGGTACTATGTACAGAGTTAATCAAGTAGTTAATGTTTTTTAATGAGACAAATTTTAAAATTTCATAAATGTTGTTAAGCAAATTTTGTTAATGTTAGGAAGGGTTTGAGACATGTTTTTGTTAGACAATGCTGTGTGCATATTACCTTACTATCTGAGTTGTTATCGTTGCTTGACAATTCTAAAGAAAGTTTCTAAATTACTGCTTTATTGTACTCTGGCATATTAATTGGCATAATCATGCCTCTGATATGCATTTTAAGAATTATTTCTGCCTATTGTTTTCTCTGTACATATTTTTTTTGGTTCCTTAGTTCATCTTTTGACTCTTACTTTTAATAAATGTTTTTGTTGTATATAATTTCTAACGTGTTTATTGTATATTTTATAGATATTTACATAGCAATACTTTTCTTTTATTTGTATTTTTTAATATAATAAGATTTACATTGTAGATTTTTAGAGAGAACATAAAAGTTAATCTGGGATAATCAGTGATGCATTTTTGCTGTAAAATAAGTACTAGCTGTATATTGTAAATTTACCGTAAATTGCTGGTGTCTGTGCTGCCAGAATTCTACTGTAAATTGTATAAAATACAGAAATATAGTGTGTTTTATGTTTACAGTAATAAAGTGTCATTTAAAGGTAAACAGTATACAGTATAAAGTACAGTGTGTGTGTGAGTGTGTGCGTTTATGTTTGTGTACTAGTAGTGTATGTAATGTGTGTCCATTGAATGGGTGTTACAAATGACCTGAAATATCTGACCTCCAGTTTAGTAAGGGCAAAGACTAGTCAAAAGTGTCAGTTCGATTATATCTAAAAGATCCAGATGTGACTTTGTGCGATGTATGAGCTCAGGGAAGCGGATTTCTCACACAACTAATGCAGGAACACGTATACCATACAAAATGAATATATGTGCATTTTTCAGAATGGAAACTTGAAAAAGAATTACAAACAAGTTGTTTCTCAACATGTATGCCAGAATACATGAATGTGTTGGGAAGGTATGATACTTTTCACTTTCATGCACTTGATGTTGACATGAAGCGTTTGCCGGGTTCTTAGCGCTGTAGGACCTCAGGAAAGCGGTTTTCTGACACTACTAATGTATTGTCATATAAAACATACAAAATAAGTTTAAAATCTTCATTCATGGTGAAAATGTAAAAACAATAACAAAAAAATTGTTTTTAAACATGTATATCATAATGCATAATTGTGTTGGAAAGTATGATTCCCTTGAATTTCATGCAGCTGATGTGTGAGATATAGCGTTTCCCGTCTTCTTAGCGCTGTAGGACCTCAAGAAAGCGGTTTTCTGACATTACTAATGTATTGTTATATAAAACATACAGAATAAATTTATATTCCTCTTACTTGGTCAAAATGTGAAAAACAATAACAAAAAAGTTGTTTTTAAACATGTATGTCACAATGCATGAATGTGTTGTAAAGGATGATTCCTTTCACTTTTATGCACCTGATGTGTGAGATATAGCGTTTCCCATGTTCTTAGCGCTGTAGGACCTCAGGAAAGCGGTTTTCTGACACTACTAATGTATTTTCATGTAAAACATACAAAATAAGTTTATAAACTTCATTCATGGTGAAAATGTAAAAACAATAACAAAAAATTTGTTTTTAAACATGTATGTCACAATGCATAAATGTGTTGTAAAGGATGATTCCTTTCACTTTTATGCACCTGATGTGTGAGATATAGCGTTTCCCATGTTCTTAGCGCTGTAGGACCTCAGGAAAGCGGTTTTCTGACATTACTAATGTATTGTCATATAAAACATACAGAATAAGTTTATATTTATCTTACTTGGTCAAAATGTAAAAAACAATAACAAAAAAGATGTTTTTCAACATGTGTACCAGAAGGCATGAATGTGTTGGAAAGTATGATTCCTTTGACTCTTCTGCACCTGATGTGTGAGATAAAGCGTTTCCTGTGTTCTTAGCGCTGTAGGACCTCAGGAAAGCGGTTTTCTGACATTACTAATGTATTGTCATATAAAACATACAGAATAAGTTTATATTCCTCTTACTTGGTCAAAATGTGAATAACAATAACAAAAAAGTTGTTTTTAAACATGTATGTCACAATGCATGAATGTTGTGTAAAGGATGATTCTTTTCACTTTTATGCACCTGATGTGTGAGATATAGCGTTTCCCATGTTCTTAGCGCTGTAGGACCTCAGGAAAGCGGTTTTCTGACATTACTAATGTATTGTCATACAAAACATACAGAATAAGTTTATATTTATCTTACTTGGTCAAAATGTAAAAAACAATAACAAAAAAGATGTTTTTCAACATGTGTACCAGAAGGCATGAATGTGTTGGAAAGTATGATTCCTTTGACTCTTCTGCACCTGATGTGTGAGATAAAGCGTTTCCTGTGTTCTTAGCGCTGTAGAACCTCAGGAAAGCTGTTTTCTGACATTACTAATGTATTGTTATATAAAACATACAGAATAAATTTATATTCCTCTTACTTGGTCAAAATGTGAATAACAATAACAAAAAAGTTGTTTTTAAACATGTATGCCTAAATGCATGAATGTGTTGATATTCCTCTTACTTGGTCAAAATGTGAAAAACTCTAACAAAAAAGTTGTTTTTCAACATGTATGCTAAAATGCATGAATGTGTTGAAAAGTATGATTCCTTTGACATTCATGCACCTGATGTGTGAGATAAAGCGTTTCCCGTGTTCTTAGCCCTGGAGGACCTCAGGAAAGCGGTTTTCACACAATACTAATGTATTGTTATATAAGACACACAAAATAAGTTTATGTTATTTTTTCATGGTCAAAATGTAAAAAACAATAACAAAAAAGATGTTTTTCAACATGTGTACCAGAAGGCATGAATGTTTTGGGAAGTATAATTCCTTTGAATTTCATGCAGCTGATGTGTGAGATAAAGCGTTTCCTGTGTTCTTAGCGCTGTAGGACTTCAGGGAAGCTGTTTTCTGACATTACTAATATATTGTCATATAAAACATGCAGAATAAGTTTATATTTATTTTTTCGTGCTCAAAAGGGAAAAACAATAACAAAGAAGTTGTTTTTCAACATGTATGCCTAAATGCATGAATGTGTTGATATTCCTCTTACTTGGTCAAAATGTGAAAAACTCTAACAAAAAAGTTGTTTTTCAACATGTATGCTAAAATGCATGAATGTGTTGAAAAGTATGATTCCTTTGACATTCATGCACCTGATGTGTGAGATAAAGCGTTTCCCGTGTTCTTAGCGCTGGAGGACCTCAGGAAAGCGGTTTTCACACAATACTAATGTATTGTCATATAAAACATACAGAATAAGTTTATATTTATTTTTTCGTGCTCAAAAGGAAAAAACAATAAAAACAAAATTGTTTTTTAACATGTATGCCTAAATGCATGAATGTGTTGGAAAGTATGATTCTTTTGAATTTCATGCAGCTGATGTGAGAGATATAGCGTTTCCCGTCTTCTTAGCGCTGTAGGACCTCAGGAAAGCGGTTTTCTGACATTACTATTATATTGTCATATAAAACATACAGAAGAAGTTTATATTCTTCTTACTTGGTCAAAATGTAAAAAACAATAACAAAAAAGATGTTTTTCAACGTGTACCAGAAGGCATGAATGTGTTGGAAAGTATGATTCCTTTGACTCTTCTGCACCTGATGTGTGAGATAAAGCGTTTCCTGTGGTCTTAGCGCTGTAGGACCTCAGGAAAGCGGTTTTCTGACATTACTAATGTATTGTCATATAAAACATACAGTATAAGTTTATATTCCTCTTACTTGGTCAAAATGTGAATAACAATAACAAAAAAGTTGTTTTTAAACATGTATGTCACAATGCATGAATGTTGTGTAAAGGATGATTCTTTTCACTCTTATGCACCTGATGTGTGAGATAAAGCGTTTCCTGTGTTCTTAGCGCTGTAGAACCTCAGGAAAGCTGTTTTCTGACATTACTATCACATTCTCATATAAAACATACAGAATAAGTTTATATTCTTCTTACTTGGTCAAACTGTGAAAAACAATAAGAAAAAAGTTGTTTTTAAACACGTATGCCTAAATGCATGAATGTGTTGTAGAGGATGATTCCTTTGAATTTCATGCAGCTGATGTGTGAGATGTAGCGTTTCCCGTCTTCTTAGCGCTGTAGGACCTCAGAAAAGTAATGTCAGAAAAGCGGTTTTCTGACATTACTAATGTATTGTTATATAAGACATACAAAATAAGTTTATGTTATTTTTTCATGGTCAAAATGTAAAAAACAATAACAAAAAAGATGTTTTTTTAACATGTGTACCAGAGGGCATGAATGTGTTGGAAAGTATGATTCCTTTCACTTTAATGCAACTGATGTGGAGATAAAGCGTTTCCCATGGTGTTAGCGCTGTAGGACCTCAGGAAACCGTTTTTCTGACATTACTAATGTATTGATATAAAGCATACAAAATAAGTTTGTTATCTTTTCATGGTCAAAATGTAAAAAACAATAATAAAAAAGATGTTTTTCAACATTTGTACCAGAAGGCTTGAATGTGTTGGAAAGTATGATTCCTTTGACTCTTCTGCACCTGATGTGTGAGATAAAGCGTTTCCTGTGTTCTTAGCGCTGTAGGACCTCAGGAAAGCTGTTTTTCTGACATTACTAATATATTGTCATATAAAACATACAGAATAAGTTCATATTTATTTTTTCTTGCTCAAAAGGGAAAAACAATAACAAAGAAGTTGTTTTTCAACATGTATGCCTAAATGCATGAATGTGTTGATATTCCTCTTACTTGGTCAAAATGTGAAAAACTCTAACAAAAAAGTTGTTTTTCAACATGTATGCTAAAATGCATGAATGTGTTGAAAAGTATGATTCCCTTGAATTTCATGCAGCTGATGTGTGAGATAAAGCGTTTCCCGTGTTCTTAGCCCTGGAGGACCTCAGGAAAGCGGTTTTCACACAATACTAATGTATTGTCATATAAAACATACAGAATAAGTTTATATTTATTTTTTCGTGCTCAAAAGGAAAAAACAATAAAAACAAAATTGTTTTTTAACATGTATGCCTAAATGCATGAATGTGTTGGAAAGTATGATTCTTTTGAATTTCATGCAGCTGATGTGAGAGATATAGCGTTTCCCGTCTTCTTAGCGCTGTAGGACCTCAGGAAAGCGGTTTTCTGACATTACTAATGTATTGTCATATAAAACATACAGAATAAGTTTATATTTATCTTACTTGGTCAAAATGTAAAAAACAATAACAAAAAAGATGTTTTTCAACATGTGTACCAGAAGGCATGAATGTGTTGGAAAGTATGATTCCTTTGACTCTTCTGCACCTGATGTGTGAGATAAAGCGTTTCCTGTGTTCTTAGCGCTGTAGGACCTCAGGAAAGCGGTTTTCTGACATTACTAATGTATTGTCATATAAAACATACAGAATAAATTTATATTCCTCTTACTTGGTCAAAATGTGAAAAACTATAACAAAAAAGTTGTTTTTAAACATGTATGTCACAATGCATGAATGTTGTGTAAAGGATGATTCCTTTCACTTTTATGCACCTGATGTGTGAGATATAGCGTTTCCCGTGTTCTTAGCGCTGTAGGACCTCAGGAAAGCGGTTTTCACACAATACTAATGTATTGTCATATAAAACATACAGAATAAGTTTATATTTATTTTTTCGTGCTCAAAAGGAAAAAACAATAAAAACAAAATTGTTTTTTAACATGTATGCCTAAATGCATGAATGTGTTGGAAAGTATGATTCTTTTGAATTTCATGCAGCTGATGTGAGAGATATAGCGTTTCCCGTCTTCTTAGCGCTGTAGGACCTCAGGAAAGCGGTTTTCTGACATTACTCATGTATCGTTATATAAGACGTGCAAAATAAGTTTATGTTATTTTTTCATGGTCAAAATGTAAAAAACAATAACAAAAAGGATGTTTTTCAACATGTGTACCAAAAGGCATGAATGTGTTGGAAAGTATGATTCCTTTGACATTCATGCACCTGATGTGTGAGATAAAGCGTTTGCCGCTATAAGTGCTCAGAAAAGCGGTTTTCTGACACTACTAATGTATTGTCATACAAAACATACAAAAGAAGTTTATTTTCTCCGTTCATGGTCAAAATGTGAAAATAGATTAACGTTTTGAAAGACAACTTTTAACTGAAATTATTTTAAAAGTCATATATTAATTTTTTTGGATCTTAAAGACATTTATGTAATTTTTATTATTGTTTAATCCAATGTGTTTTGACATGCTTTTCTTTTGAAAATTAAAAAATGTTCATTCTTTAATACATTTGTGCCTTTTATAATTATTTGTCTCTTGTTCAGCGGATGCACAAAGCAGGAACCACGGAGATCTTGCAATACTTTTAAGTTCTTGTAATAAACTAAGATCTGAAAAATGTTTTTGACACAGTTAATTAGGATTACACACGTGATTGTTTACAAAGCAATCATTAAACCACAGGTCAGGTATTCCAAAATTAAGAAGTTTCCATTATATGACGTTTCTACGTGTTCATAATAAATCATTAAATGAAATCTCATTTTCACATTCATTTCATATAAGCTGATTTATACCCTTATGTTTAGACATACTGTTAAAAACAAATGACAGAAGTGCTATCATGAGAATTATTTAATATATCATGCTAATTAATGTGAATCTTTGTTTCAAAAATGCTTTTATAACCGGCCATGACCATTAAAAAGAGAAAATAGAGTATTAAAACAAAGAATATGACTATAATATTAGTCTATATATAGTCTATATATATATAATTGCTCTCATGCAAATGTGCAAACTAGAGTAACAAAGTGACACATTTAAAAACTTTGTGGCAATGATGTAATGAGGTAATGAGTTGAGTTAGAGGGAGAAGAAAAAAAACATCAAGTAGTATAGATCAAATAACTATTTACAAATAACAAGTAATGGATACATCTGATTTATTGTGTGTGTGTGTGTGTGTGTATCTAGTCAAACTAATATGTGCTCTATCAGTTTATCAAGTAATCTCCTCTGCTGTCCTTACATTCCGCTGTAGGGTCTTGCGTTCCGAAATGGCACAATTCCCAAACCAGACAGTGATGCAGCTGCTCAGGATGCTCTTGATAGTCCTTCTATAGAAAGTGGTAAGGATCAGTGGTGGAAGCTAGGCCTTCCTTAGCCTTCTCAGGAAGAGTGTACGGAGCTGGTGTTGAGGGACCAGCTGAGGTTCTCCTCCAGACAGACATTCTACTCAAAGGAGCCATTGATGTTCAGCGGAGAGCCCCATTCTCCTGAAGGCACCAAATCATCGTTTTTGTTTAAGCAACATTCAGATACAGGCTGTTGTCCCTACACCAATCTGTTAGCTTCTGTACTTCCTCTCCGTATCCTGACTTGTCGTTCTTGCTGATGAGACCCACCACAGTCGTGTCATCTGCAAACTTGATGATGCGGTTGGAACTGTGTGTCGCTTACAGTTATAATCGAGTAGTGTGAACAGCAGGGGACTGAGCCACAGTACTCAGTGTGGTGGTGTGGGAGGTGCAGTTGCTGATCCACACTGACTGATGGCTTCGGTCAGAAAGTCCAGGATACAGTTACAGAGGCGTTCAGGCACAACGTGTTCAGCCTTCCGGTCAGGTGTTGGGAGATGATAATATTGAATGCTTAAGTGAAAACTGCAAGGAGTCCTCATGTGTCTCAGGACTAGCCGCTCAAAGCACTTGATGATGATGCGTGTAAGTGCAACAGGGTGCTATAAGTAGACTAAAATGTCCAGAATTTTAGTCGACTAAAACTTGACCAAATAAAAATAGGATAAGATTAATAAAGATTGAAAAATAGGATAAGAATATGATAAAAACTATCAGGGACATTTATCTCGGAACTAAGACTAAGACTACAATTTAAAATAGCTGACAATTTTATTAACACTACTCTGCACAGAGTTTTCCTCACATCAGCTGTGGTGAGACACAACACTTGGTCGTTGGGAGGAGATAGGTCTTCCTCACCGACAGGTCGTTCTGCACATCGAACTGAGGGTAGAAGCTGTTCATCTGGAAGGGAGCTGTCACTGTCACAGGCAGGTGATGTCTTGTATGCCCGGCCACATGCGCCATATGTCACCGCCATCCCTGAAGTGGTTGAGGATTCTCTGGGCGTGTGCGCTTTGCCTCTCTCATGGCCCAGGAAAGTTTGGCCCTTGCTGTTCTTAGGACCACCTTGTCCCCCACTCTGATGGCGGAGTCTCGGGTCTTCAGAAGTGCACGCACCTCCGCAGTAACCCACAGTTTCTGGTGAGATGACGTTCTTGGAGATACTGGCGCCATCAATGTACTGGATGTAGCTATTTGATGATGTCGTGTACTCCTCCAAGTCAGTAAAGTTGCCATAAGTTGCAGCTATCCTCAACAGGTTCCAGTCAGTGTTTTCAAAACAGTCCTTGAAGAGGAGAGATGGCTTCTATTGGCCAGGTTTTCATCTGCTTCAGAACCAGGTGTCCCTGAATCATCAACTGATCAAGAGACATCTAGGGAGACATGATAGATGACATACTTTTACCATGCTAGGCTACAGTGGGTATTTCTGGAACTCCAAGTATGCCCGGCTCACCTGGGACCTGCAAAAAATTGAAAGCACAGAGAAATAAAAAGCACACAGACAGGGCAGAATGGCTGTATGATGTGATAAGTGTTCCAAAGTAGGCAGTAAGTTTGCGGAAATGCATAAATTACTTGCGACATCCTGTCAAGCAGATAGATTCATAGAGTCTGAGATTTCAGAACTACCCACAACCAATTTCCCTATTTTTTTTTTACAAACAAGTGGACTTATTTGAGATCTTCTCAAAGAGGTAGGGCCACAAACTGCCACCCTCACTTCCACAAAGAACCCAGGATCAATCTGCTCCCTGCAGCCAATTTGGCCACGGTCTACCCATGTTCCCTGAGCCTCACCCAGGACTGTGGGTCTGGAAGTTTCCCAAGAGCCTCCTGCTGAAGGTGGCAGCCAAGAAGTACGTCTTGAAGATAAGATTAGGATTAATTTCAGTTTCGTACCACCAGTCATAAGTTCAACTTTTTTTAGCTCAACAATATTTTTATTGATTTTAAACAGGGATATAACAGGGTAAACCTATAAAGTTTCAATATACTGTAGATTCTATGACCCCCTTATAAACCCTATAGCACCCACCCCACCCCTCCCTGACTCCAAGCCAGCTTTACATGTATAAGAAAGGCTAGATGCCAGGCATCTAAAAAACAGGAGAAAAATGAAAAAAAAAAAAACATATATATATATATATATCCAATAGCTGGAAGTTTTTTAGTTCTGCATACAAAAAAAAAGGGAAAAGAAAAACAAACAGACAAACAATTAAATAAGAATGGAATCAAAGTATGAATGTATATGAAAAAAGCGAAGGAAGGGCCCCCACACCTGCTGAAATTTCAAGTCTGAATAACGGATTGAGTAGTGGATCTTCTTCAGGGACAAACAGGACATAATATCTCTGAGCCACTGGGCGTGAGTGGGTGACGTGACATCCTTCCACTTGAATAAAATAGAACGCCTAGCCTCAGAGAAATGAGCCCTGTGTACAACCTTAAACTGTAATAAAGAGTGGCGGGCACATAAGGAAGTTGAGTTGACCAGTTTAAGAATTAAATTCCAAGTATCATCTGATAACGACAAATTTAAATCTTTCTCCCAAGCAGTTTTAATTTTACACAAAGGGGCGTAACTCAAACCCATCAATCCACCATAAATAGTGGATATTAGGCCTTTACGCAACGGGGACAAACAGAGGAGATTATCTAGAATATTTACATCAGGAGCTTCAGGGAAATTTGGTATTGAAGAGCTAATCAGGTATGGTATATGGATAACCATGCAGGTATCTGAAAAAATGAGAATTGGGTAGGTTAAACCTTTCAGAAAGCTGTTCAAATGATGCAAACCTATGGTTAACAAACAGATCTTTGCAAAGCTTGATGCCCTTATTGTACCCCTCCTGAAACACTGAATCATGTAAAGAAGGTTGAAAGAGATGGTTAGAGACAATAGGACTGGACAGAGAGAAGCCCAGAAGACCGCTGTGCTTTCTGAACTGAGCCCATACTCTCAAGGTATGCCTAACAACTGAGTTATTGATAGATTTAATTGAGGGGATGGGGAGTGCGGATCCAAGAAGTGCAGGGACAGAGAGATTTTTTACAGACTTTATCTCCATTTCCACCCAGGCAGGCCGATTAGGTTGGTTGTGAAAATATGCCCAAAAGATGACAGATCGAATGTTTGCTGCCCAGTAGTAGAAACGAAAAATTGACAGAGCCATGCCACCATCTCTTTTAGATCTTTGAAGTAGGGACTTATTCAAATCGTGGATGTTTACCTTTCCAAAGGTAAGAAGATATAATTGAATCTAAAGCACCAAAGTAAGATTTGGGAATAAAAACAGTTACAGACTGGAAAAGATATAAAAATTTAGGAAAGAACACTCATTTTAATGACATTAATGCGTCCCACCAGGGACATGGACAGTGGTGACCATTGTTCCAAGTCCTTTTTTGTTTGGCTCAACAACCTAATGAAATTTTCTTTAAAAAGGTGTTTATGTTTTCTTGTGATTGTAATACCGAGATAGGTAAACTGATTATTCACTATGTTGAAAGGAAAATTGTGCATACCAGTTGTTAGTTTTAGTTAGCTGCTGTATTATTTAGCAGAAATAGTTCACTTTTGTGCAAATTCAGCTTATATCCTGAAAAATAGCTAAATTCACTGAGCAATGACAGCACAGGTGGAAGGGAGGAGATTGGATTTGATATAAAAAGTAGAAGGTCATCTGCATAAAGGAAAACTTTATGTTCTTCTCCCTGCCTCCAAATCCCAGATATATCCCTACAACTGCGGAATGCAATTGCTAGTGGCTCAATGGCAAGGTTAAAGAGCAATGGGCTAAGAGGACACCCCTGACGAGTTCCCAGCTGAAGGCTGAATGGTTGGGACTGCTGAGCATTTGTCAGAACTGAGGCAGTAGGGCTTGAATATAATAATTTAACCCAAGTGATAAAACTTGGACCAAAATTAATTTTTTTTAAAGCCCTAAATAAATACTCCCATTCCACACGATCAAAAGCCTTTTCAGCATCCAAAGAAAGGACACACTCAGGGATCCCCTCTGATGGTGTGTACAGATTATCCATAAGGCGTCTAATGTTAAAATAAGAAAAACGATTTTTGACAAAACCGGCCTGGTCCTCAAATATAATTGAGGGTAGAACATTCTCTAATCTACGAGCCAAGACTTTAGCAAGGATTTTAACATCCACGTTGAGAAGAGAGATTGGCCTATATGAAGAGCACTCTGTTGGGTCCTTATCCTTCTTTGCTATGAGGGTGATGCAAGCCTCATTAAATGACGCGGGCAGCGTACCTTGCAAGGGTAGGTACTCTCAGTACCCTCCGGAAGACCCAGGACATGCAGGTTTTGTCTCCTGCTCCATCCTTCTAGGTCTACGACTTTGGCCGTTAACTTAGAGTTACTTTCCCGAAGTCCGGAGCAGATGTTCTCTAACTCACTCACCCGCTGGCTCAGGTCATCTGTAGCGAGTTCTAGTGAAGGTAAGCGCTGTCCATGGTTCTCTACTTGGGCCAGTTTACTTTTCAGTAAACTAAACAATGATTTAAATTCAGCCGCTAACACTTCACGATGTTTATCTAACAGCGCTGAGATAGTCTCGACTGTTAGAGTGGTGTCGTCTTTTTTCCCGGCCTTAACACTCCTGGTAGCCATTATAGATGAAAAGTAGTTAGCTGTGGGGTAGAGTATAAAGTTATTGTAAACTAAGGATTTAATTCAGCATTTAAAGACGAGTAAGGGAGTAAAGAAATTAAAAATTGTCGGAGCACCTAACTCACACGTCTACTCCATGTGGCTGCTAACCGGCAACTTTTAAATATTTAAATATTTTAAATATTAACTTAAGTTTAACCTTAAACTTATGCCATATTTGTTATTTCATAGTTAGCGATTGCTTAATGGCGACTGTAAAGGCGCTGGTGCTTGGGCCATTCATCATTTCTGTAGGATGTGTTTAGGATGTGCACTGTGTGTGAGGTGTGTGTGTGTGTGTGTAGCATGTGGACTGTATTTTTAGCAAAAGTAGTTGGGTGTGTTTGTGTTTATCTCTAGTGTGTGTGTATGTGTGTGTGTGTGTATGTGTGTGTGTATCTTGTGTGGATGTAGTTTGTAAAATGTTTGTGTGTGTGTTTAGGATATGGACAAGCAGTGTGTGTAGTGTGTGTGTATGTGTGGGTGTAGGGTGTGTGTAGTATATGTGTATGTGTGGGAGTAGTGTGTGTGTAGTAAATGTGTATGTGTGTTAGTTGTGTGTGTGTATAGTATGTGTTTGTGTGTGTGTTTTGTGTGTGTGTGGGTGTGTATGTGTGTTTGTGTGTGTGTGTGGGTAGGATGTGTAGTGTTTGTGTGTGTATAGTGTGTATAGAATGTAATGTGGGTAATGTATGCTAGTGTATGTATGTCTATATGAGTGTGTATTTGTGTGTCTCTGTGTCTATTTTTGTTTACAATATGTATGTGTATGTGTCTGTGGGTGTAGGTATAGGTGTGTTTGTAAAGGATGTGTGTCTATTCCTGCTAGGAGAAGGGGGTTGTAGAACAGAAATGAAAAGCACAGGGAAAAGGCTGAGGGGCGAGGATGTGCTAGGTGTTGAGTATTCTTTAGTGGGCTGCAGTACATTTGCGGAAATTCATGGGTTACTCATGCCATCTTGTCGAGCAGATAAAGTTATAGAGTCTGAGCTATCTGAACCACCCACGACCACATTCCCCCAGGAGATATTCTCAAGGAGGTAGGGCCAAAAAAGTCTGCTCCCTGCAGCCAATTTGGCTACCATCTACCCATGTTCTCAAAGCTAGTCCTAAGGGACCAGAGACTAACCCAGAACAGTGGGTCTAGGAGTTCCCCAATAACCACCTGCTGAAGGTTGAAGGTAAGAGTGTAAATCGGTACATTGCATTTGGTTGGATTATTGTAACGCCTTACTGTCTGGTTTATCAACAAGGTGCTTAAACAAGCTTCAATTAGTCCAGAATGCAGCAGTGAGCGTCCTTAGTCAAACCAGAAGATACAAGCACATCGCTCCTATCTTATCCACATGGCTTCCTGTAAAATTTTGCATCGATTTTAAAATACTACTCTTGACGTGTAAAGCAATGAATGGTCTCGCGGCGCAGTATCTGAGTGAACTGCTAGTGTCTTACAATCCACCACGCCTACTTCGATCAAAGAATGCAGTACCATGTATTATTAAAACTACAGCAGGCCGCAGAGCTTTTTCTTACAAAGCCCCAAAGTTATGGAATAGCCTTCTGATTAATGTTCGGGATTCAGACACAGTCTCAGTGAATAAGTCTAGGCTAAAAACCTATTTAGCCAAGCATTTTTGTAAATAGATTAGCCTTAGGTAAAGGAACAGATCTGGGGGCTCATGGACGTAGAGTATTAGGTGAACTGTTTGTTTAGATGCTGTCTTCCCCACTCTCATTGATCACTCAGGTTTGTTGATGGTGAAGTGATTGGGTGCTTTACATCTCAGGGAGCCCTCATGTCTGTGTTTCTTTCTGGCTCTCCCTTTTTAGTTATGCTGTCATAATTAGTCTTGCCGGCGTCGCTGCTTGCACTCTGCACTAAATATACATTCACATTATACATTGTTCGACTGTGACCATACCTAACTGCCATCTCTCCATCTTTTTTGCTCTCTCCTCTTCTGCTCTCTCCTCTCTCTCACTCCCTCTCTCCTTTTTCCTCTACCTATCTCTCTGTCGAGCTATACATGTCGCTCCTGAGCTGCCGGTGATCCAGACCTCCTCTTCCGCTTAGGACCTGTCTGGCTCGTCCTGGGGTCCTGCTTCTGGTTGGAGATTTCATCGCATGGATGCCCCATGTGGTCTGCCTGGGATGCATGTGGTGACTGGGGATGGTTCCACTTTTTCATGAAGGTGGTCCTGTCCTCGACTGATACAGACAGTTGTTCTCTGAGGACCTGTGACTTCAGTCGCTCAATGGTTCAGGACTGGAATTTCTTACCTGAGCCTCCAGGAACAAAGTGGACTTTAATCTTACACATCTCCTCTTATACTGAACTTCCAGTCTCGCATAATATTATGCACATCAATCCCTGCTATCCATTATCACCCAGATGAGGATGGGTTCCCTGTTGAGTCTGGTTCCTCTCAAGGTTTCTTCCTATTACCATCTCAGGGAGTTTTTTCTTGCCACTGTCGCCACTTTTCTTGCCACTCGTCCTCGGCTTGCTCATCAGGGACAATCATATCATTTTGATTTATACACATTCACATTTCAAGCAAACTTAATTATTTTTATTGTGTAAAGCTGCTTTGTGACAATGTAAATTGTTAAAAGTGCTATACAAATAAAATTTAATTTAATAAATTGAATTTGATTTTGGTTGTGTACTGCTCTGGTCGATGAAGATAAACACCTCCTCAAGCTTGGTCAAGCCAGTCCTGTGCAGCACTCTGGCGGGTACAACACCAGCTAAGAAATCTTAAATAAATATGACATAAATTTAAGCCATCATCATGGCTTTACGTGTCTTTCTGGTGGCCCATTGCTAGTTGTCACTCAATGTGGACCAGGTTTGGTGGCGCCAGTAATGCCACAGGTGCTTGAGCAGGTCATTGTTTGAGCAGGATATGTATGTGTAGTCTGTGTGTGTGTGTGTGTGTGTGTGTGTGTGTGTGTGTGTTTGCGTGTGTGTGTTTACGATATGTATGTGTAGTGTGTGTGTAGTGTGTGTGTTTATATGTGTGTAATATGGATGCGTAATGATTCTGTTTGCAGTGTGTGCATGTAGTATGTGTGTGTGTGTCGTATGTGTGCGCGCGTGTGTGTGTGTGCACATATGTGTGTGTGTGTGTGTTCAAATTCAAATTTAAATTCAAATTTTATTTGTCACATACACAGTCATACACAGTACGATATGCAGTGAAATGTTTAGACAACTGCTCGTGACCTAAAAATAGAAGACTATGAATAGTAATAGGAAACAAATATTAACATTTTAAAAAAGGGTAAATAAAACTAGGAAAGAATAAAATAAAATATAAAAATTAAAGTTAAAAAATAAATAAATAAGTGTGTGGGTAAAAACCATATGTGTGGGTCAGTACTGTGTGGTGGTGTGATTGTGATTGAGAGACCGTATCGCCTGCGGGAAGAAGCTCCTCCTCAGTCTCTCTGTGTTGGCCTTCAGGGAGCGGAATCGTTTTCCTGACCTCAACAGAGAGAACAGTCCATTGTTGGGATGGCTGAGGTCCTTCACAATCTTCCTGGCCTTGGTCCAGCACCGCCTGCTGTAGATTGAGGGCAGGTCAGGGAGCTCGGTGCGGATGGTGCGCTCAGCTGATCGCACAACCCTCTGTAGAGCTCGTCTGTCCTGCATGGTGCTGTTCCCGAACCAGGTTGAGATGTTTCCCGTCAGGATGCTCTCTATGGTGCAGGAGTAAAAGTTCCTGAGCACCTTGGAGGGCAGTCGGAAGTCTCTCAAGCATCTGAGGTGGTAGAGACGGTGTCGGGCCTTTTTCACCACGGTGTTGATGTGACAGGACCATGACAGGTCCTGCGTGATGTGAACACCGAGGTATTTGAAGCTGTCCACTCTCTCCACTGGGCTCTAATTGATGACGGGGGTCAAGTAGTTCCTCTCCTGCTTAGTGCTGAAGTCCACTATCAACTCCTTTGTCTTACTGACATTTAGAAGGAGGTTGTTCCTCTGGCACCAGTTCTCCAGATTCCTAATCTCCTTCAGGTAGGCAGGTCTCATTGTTATCAGAGATCAGGCCCACCACGACGGTGTCGTCAGCAAACTTAAGGATGGTGGTGAAGCTGGTAGCGGCCACACAGTCATATGTGTACAAAGAGTACAGCAGGGGGCTCAGAACACACCCCTGGGGGGCTCCAGTGCTGAGAGTGATGGAGGCTGAGACATGTCCGCCCATCCTTACTACCTGTGGTCTGCCAGTTAGGAAGTTGGAGATCCATTGACACATAGATGAGCTGAGTCCCAGGTGCTCCAGCTTAGTGGTGAGTGCGGAGGGAATTGTGGTATTAAATGCAGAGCTGTAGTCGATGAAGAGCCTTTTAACATAATTCCCCCTTCTAGTGTCCAAGTGAGTAAGTGATGTGTGGAGTAGATGAGAGAGGCTGTGGAACGATTTGGACAGTAAGCGAACTGTAGTGGGTCCAGTGTGTCTTGTAGTGAAAAAATGATGAAGTCTCTGAACAGGCCTTCAAAGCACTTTATCACTACTGAGGTGAGGGCTACAGGGCGATAGTCATTGAGAGAAGCAGGGTGGGGTTTCTTCGGGACAGGAACAATGATGGACTCTGACTGAAGCTGACCGGTTCAACTTATCGCTGCTTGCTGCCTTTTGCAACCTTGTGGCACAGAAATGAAAAGCACACAGATAAGTCTGAAACGCTGTATGATGTTCTAGGTGGTAAGTGTTCCATAGTAAGCCGCAGAACATCTTGTCACCCAGAACATCTTGTAGAGCAGATAGAGTCATGGGGTCTGATCCATCTGAACCAATCATAACCCCAGTGTTTCACAAACAGGTGGACTTTAAAGGGGGTTTTCTTAAAGAGGTAGGACCAAAAACTGCCCCCTCCCCACCACAAAGATCCTACGATTGCAGGATCAATCTGCTCCCTGCAGCCAATTTGGCTACCCTCTACCCATGTTTTTTAGAGCAAGCCCCAATAGGCCAAAATCTCACGCAGAACAGTGGGTCAAGGAATTCTCCAAGAACCATCTGCTAAACTTTGAAGCCTAGAAAGTACATCGGGCCATTGAAGATACAACGAAGATTTAATTTCTGTTGCATACCGCCAGTCACTCTCCAATCGATGAAGATAAACACCTCCTCAAGCTCCTGAATGGGGATCCCGCATGCACGATCAGGTGAGGAACACTCATGGGTCCCAGAGAGGCACATACTATACCCCGGTCTGGTAGTCCACCAAGGATCGCTTTAAGGATAAAAACTAAGTTGGTCCTGCTGTCTTTAAAGAAAAGAAGAAAAATAGTCACAAGGAATGATGAGCTGGCCCAAGCACTTGTGTCCTTCCCACTTTTGCGCACCTTATAACCTGTGTGCCTGTTCAGCACACTAAGACCTCTTAAACAAGTATGACATGCATCGTCATGTCTGGACGTGTCTTTCTTGTGCGCCATTGCTACCTGTCACTTAATGTGGGACGGGTTTGGTGGTGACTGTAATTGTTTAAACAGGTGGTGTTTGTGTAGGATATCTGATGTGTGTAAAACATGTGTGTATACGATATGCTTCTGTAGTGTGTGTGTGTGTGTGTGTGTGTGTGTGTGTTTACAATGTGTCTGTATTCCTGGAACTGCCCGGCTCAGCGTATCGCTGCTGTCTGCCACAACCTTTGCTAGGAGCCACCCTTATGGCACAAAAAAAAAAAAAGCACACGGAGGCCGAACTGCTGTATGATGTGCTAGTTGGTGAGCTTTCCATAGTAGTATGTTTGTTAAAATGCGTGGGTTACATGTGCCATCTTTTCAAGCAGATAGGCAGGGTCTAAGCTATCGGAACCAATCACAATCATTTACCCCAGCGTCTTACATATAGATGGACTTATAGGAGCTATTTTCAAGGAGGTTGGGCCAAAAACTGGCCCTCCCCCATCATTAAGATCCTAGGATTGTGTGATAAATCTGCTCCCTGCAGCCAATTTGGGTACAGTATTCTCAGAGCAAGCTCTAAGGGCCCAGAGCCTCACCCAGAACAGTGGGTCTAGGAGTTCCCCAAGGACCATCCTCTGAAGGTTGAAGTCAAGAAGTTATTCCTGTAGGCTCTTAAAATAAAAAGAAGAAAAATTGTTACAAGCAACAATGAGCATGTCCAAACACCTGTTTGTGTTTGTGTGTGTGTGTGTGTGTGTGTAGTATGTGTTTGTTTGTAGTATGTGTTCATTTGTAGAATGTGTCTGTAGTGTTTTTGTGTGACTGTGTAGTGCGTGTTGATTTTTCAATAGTGCCAAAATATTTGACCTCCTCTTGAGTTAGGAAAATAGTATTTAGTGAAAATTATTCAGTTTGATGTTCAGGGCCCTGAGGTCCTTTTTTTTTTTTGTGCATGTGTGTGTGTAGTATGAGTGTGCACAAAAAAATTGCTGTTAAAACCAGGCACAATCTGACAGTTATGTATGTTTTTTTATCAACGCAGTAATGTGCTATAGAACACAATGTATTCTGGGAAATATTTTGCTCTTTTTAACAGTAGTCTTCTGTATTTTGCAATGCATTGTGGTCTAGTCCTATTTGCTAATGTTTTAAATAAAGGTACATGTCAATATTTTGTTGGAAACTGTGTGAGTGTATAAGTGCAAACCTGATCAAATATCATTACTGTTCTATTGAAGTAATTTGTTTTGTGTGTGTTATCTTAAACATAAGTTTTAGAAGCAGCAATTTAAAATATAATTTTCAGTCAAGTATATTTGTACTTCCTGCAAACGTCATTACTTATTTATAAAGGTTTTATTCTAAAGAGGAGGAAGTCCTTCATCTTCAACTCTTTGATTATCAGCATCTGGACCATCAAACTGAACGGTAATTTAAAACTTTTTATTTTCTTGAATGTATTTCATTCATAAAGTTTGTACTACCAGAAGCAATACATGATGTTCATGCTTAGCAACTTTGTGAAAATGTGTTTAGACCGTACTTCAGTGCTGACATGTGAGTAACTCGAGCGTTTAAATTTTCATGGATTTTGCTCTCATCAAGCCTTATTACATTGTTTTAAATTGCCTTTTGAATGGTAAATAGTGTTAATTATTTCATGTTAAGTGTTAACATCATTATTAACGGAGATAATTTTGGTGGCTTATGTTTAAAATGTAAGGGAGCAGATTGTTTTTGCGTATAAAATATATTTGTGTATATTTGATATAAAAAACCTGCTTATTACAACTGTGTCATCATCCCCAAATTCCAGAAGTTATCGTGGCCTTGAATATAACTTATCAGAATTGATAAAATATTGCATGTTTAAAGATATTTATTATCTATATAGTTATTTATAACTACAAAATTTATACTATTATTTATACTGATCAGGTACTATGTACAGAGTTAATCAAGTAGTTAATGTTTTTTAATGAGACAAATTTTAAAATTTCATAAATGTTGTTAAGCAAATTTTGTTAATGTTAGGAAGGGTTTGAGACATGTTTTTGTTAGACAATGCTGTGTGCATATTACCTTACTATCTGAGTTGTTATCGTTGCTTGACAATTCTAAAGAAAGTTTCTAAATTACTGCTTTATTGTAGTGGTACTCTGGCATATTAATTGGCATAATCATGCCTCTGATATGCATTTTAAGAATTATTTCTGCCTATTGTTTTCTCTGTACATATTTTTTTTGGTTCCTTAGTTCATCTTTTGACTCTTACTTTTAATAAATGTTTTTGTTGTATATAACTTCTAACGTGTTTATTGTATATTTTATAGATATTTACATAGCAATACTTTTCTTTTATTTGTATTTTTTAATATAATAAGATTTACATTGTAGATTTTTAGAGAGAACATAAAAGTTAATCTGGGATAATCAGTGATGCATTTTTGCTGTAAAATAAGTACTAGCTGTATATTGTAAATTTACCGTAAATTGCTGGTGTCTGTGCTGCCAGAATTCTACTGTAAATTGTATAAAATACAGAAATATAGTGTGTTTTATGTTTACAGTAATAAAGTGTCATTTAAAAGTATACAGTATACAGTATAAAGTACAGTGTGTGTGTGAGTGTGTGCGTTTATGTTTGTGTACTAGTAGTGTATGTAATGTGTGTCCATTGAATGGGTGTTACAAATGACCTGAAATATCTGACCTCCAGTTTAGTAAGGGCAAAGACTAGTCAAAAGTGTCAGTTCGATTATATCTAAAAGATCCAGATGTGACTTTGTGCGATGTATGAGCTCAGGGAAGCGGATTTCTCATACAACTAATGCAGGAACACGTATACCATACAAAATGAATTTATGTGCATTTTTCAGAATGGAAACTTGAAAAAGAATTACAAACAAGTTGTTTCTCAACATGTATGCCAGAATACATGAATGTGTTGGAAAGTATGATACTTTTCACTTTCATGCACCTGATGTTGACATGAAGCGTTTGCCTTCATGTCATGAAGCGTTTGCCGGGTTCTTAGCGGTAGGACCTCAGGAAAGCGGTTTTCTGACACTACTAATGTATTGTCATATAAAACATACAAAATAAGTTTAAAATCTTCATTCATGGTGAAAATGTAAAAACAATAACAAAAAAATTGTTTTTAAACATGTATATCATAATGCATAATTGTGTTGGAAAGTATGATTCCCTTGAATTTCATGCAGCTGATGTGTGAGATATAGCGTTTCCCGTCTTCTTAGCGCTGTAGGACCTCAGGAAAGCGGTTTTCTGACATTACTATTATATTGTCATATAAAACATACAGAAGAAGTTTATATTCTTCTTACTTGGTCAAAATGTGAAAAACAATAACAAAAAAGTTGTTTTTAAACATGTATGTCACAATGCATGAATGTGTTGTAAAGGATGATTCCTTTCACTTTTATGCACCTGATGTGTGAGATATAGCGTTTCCCATGTTCTTAGCGCTGTAGGACCTCAGGAAAGCGGTTTTCTGACACTACTAATGTATTTTCATGTAAAACATACAAAATAAGTTTATAATCTTCATTCATGGTGAAAATGTAAAAACAATAACAAAAAATTTGTTTTTAAACATGTATGTCACAATGCATAAATGTGTTGCACCCTTTTATGCACCTGATGTGTGAGATATAGCGTTTCCCATGTTCTTAGCGCTGTAGGACCTCAGGAAAGCGGTTTTCTGACATTACTAATGTATTGTCATATAAAACATACAGAATAAGTTTATATTTATCTTACTTGGTCAAAATGTAAAAAACAATAACAAAAAAGATGTTTTTAAACATGTATGTCACAATGCATGAATGTTGTGTAAAGGATGATTCTTTTCACTTTTATGCACCTGATGTGTGAGATATAGCGTTTCCCATGTTCTTAGCGCTGTAGGACCTCAGGAAAGCGGTTTTCTGACATTACTATCACATTGTCATACAAAACATACAGAATAAGTTTATATTCCTCTTACTTGGTCAAACTGTGAAAAACAATAAGAAAAAGTTGTTTTTAAACACGTATGCCTAAAAGCATGAATGTGTTGTAAAGGATGATTTCTTTGAATTTCATGCAGCTGATGTGTGAGATATAGCGTTTCCCATGTTCTTAGGGCTGTAGGACCTCAGGAAAGCGGTTTTCTGACATTACTAATATATTGTTATATAAGACGCACAAAATAAGTTTATGTTATTTTTTCATGGTCAAAATGTAAAAAACAATAACAAAAAAGATGTTTTTCAACATGTGTACCAGAAGGCATGAATGTTTTGGAAAGTATGATTCCTTTGACTCTTCTGCACCTGATGTGTGAGATATAGCGTTTCCCGTCTTCTTAGCGCTGTAGGACCTCAGGAAAGCTGTTTTCTGACATTACTAATATATTGTCATATAAAACATACAGAATAAGTTTATATTTATTTTTTCGTGCTCAAAAGGGAAAAACAATAACAAAGAAGTTGTTTTTCAACATGTATGCCTAAATGCATGAATGTGTTGATATTCCTCTTACTTGGTCAAAATGTGAAAAACTCTAACAAAAAAGTTGTTTTTCAACATGTATGCTAAAATGCATGAATGTGTTGAAAAGTATGATTCCTTTGACATTCATGCACCTGATGTGTGAGATAAAGCGTTTCCCGTGTTCTTAGCGCTGTAGGACCTCAGGAAAGCGGTTTTCACACAATACTAATGTATTGTCATATAAAACATACAGAATAAGTTTATATTTATTTTTTCGTGCTCAAAAGGAAAAAACAATAAAAACAAAATTGTTTTTTAACATGTATGCCTAAATGCATGAATGTGTTGGAAAGTATGATTCTTTTGAATTTCATGCAGCTGATGTGAGAGATATAGCGTTTCCCGTCTTCTTAGCGCTGTAGGACCTCAGGAAAGCGGTTTTCTGACATTACTAATGTATTGTCATATAAAACATACAGAAGAAGTTTATATTCTTCTTACTTGGTCAAAATGTGAAAAACAATAACAAAAAAGATGTTTTTCAACATGTGTACCAGAAGGCATGAATGTGTTGGAAAGTATGATTCCTTTGACCCTTCTGCACCTGATGTGTGCGATAAAGCGTTTCCTATGTTCTTAGCGCTGTAGGACCTCAGAAAGCGGTTTTCTGACATTACTAATGTATTGTCATATAAAACATACAGAATAAGTTTATATTCTTCTTACTTGGTCAAAATGTGAAAAACAATAACAAAAAAGTTGTTTTTAAACATGTATGTCACAATGCATGAATGTTGTGTAAAGGATGATTCTTTTCACTTTTATGCACCTGATGTGTGAGATAAAGCGTTTCCTGTGTTCTTAGCGCTGTAGAACCTCAGGAAAGCTGTTTTCTGACATTACTATCACATTGTCATATAAAACATACAGAATAAGTTTATATTCTTCTTACTTGGACAAACTGTGAAAAACAATAAGAAAAAAGTTGTTTTTAAACACGTATGCCTAAATGCATGAATGTGTTGTAAAGGATGATTCCTTTGAATTTCATGCAGCTGATGTGTGAGATATAGCGTTTCCCGTCTTCTTAGCGCTGTAGGACCTCAGGAAAGCGGTTTTCTGACATTACTAATGTATTGTTATATAAGACATACAAAATAAGTTTATGTTATTTTTTCATGGTCAAAATGTAAAAAACAATAACAAAAAAGATGTTTTTCAACATGTGTACCAGAAGGCATGAATGTTTTGGAAAGTATGATTCCTTTGACTCTTCTGCACCTGATGTGTGAGATAAAGCGTTTCCTGTGTTCTTAGCGCTGTAGAACCTCAGGAAAGCTGTTTTCTGACATTACTATCACATTGTCATATAAAACATACAGAATAAGTTTATATTCTTCTTACTTGGTCAAACTGTGAAAAACAATAAGAAAAAAGTTGTTTTTAAACACGTATGCCTAAATGCATGAATGTGTTGTAAAGGATGATTCCTTTGAATTTCATGCAGCTGATGTGTGAGATATAGCGTTTCCCGTCTTCTTAGGGCTGTAGGACCTCAGGAAAGCGGTTTTCTGACATTACTAATGTATTGTTATATAAGACATACAAAATAAGTTTATGCTATTTTTTCATGGTCAAAATGTAAAAAACAATAACAAAAAAGATGTTTTTCAACATGTGTACCAGAAGGCATGAATGTTTTGGGATGTATGATTCCTTTGACTCTTCTGCACCTGATGTGTGAGATAAAGCGTTTCCTGTGTTCTTAGCGCTGTAGGACCTCAGGAAAGCTGTTTTCTGACATTACTAATATATTGTCATATAAAACATACAGAATAAGTTTATATTTATTTTTTCGTGCTCAAAAGGGAAAAACAATAACAAAGAAGTTGTTTTTCAACATGTATGCCTAAATGCATGAATGTGTTGATATTCCTCTTACTTGGTCAAAATGTGAAAAACTCTAACAAAAAAGTTGTTTTTCAACATGTATGCTAAAATGCATGAATGTGTTGAAAAGTATGATTCCTTTGACATTCATGCACCTGATGTGTGAGATAAAGCGTTTCCCGTGTTCTTAGCGCTGTAGGACCTCAGGAAAGCGGTTTTCACACAATACTAATGTATTGTCATATAAAACATACAGAATAAGTTTATATTTATTTTTTCGTGCTCAAAAGGAAAAAACAATAAAAACAAAATTGTTTTTTAACATGTATGCCTAAATGCATGAATGTGTTGGAAAGTAAGATTCTTTTGAATTTCATGCAGCTGATGTGAGAGATATAGCGTTTCCCGTCTTCTTAGCGCTGTAGGACCTCAGGAAAGCGGTTTTCTGACATTACTAATGTATTGTCATATAAAACATACAAAATAATCTTATATTTGTATTATCTTACTTGGTCAAAATGTAAAAAACAATAACAAAAAAGATGTTTTTCAACATGTGTACCAGAAGGCATGAATGTGTTGGAAAGTATGATTCCTTTGACTCTTCTGCACCTGATGTGTGAGATAAAGCGTTTCCCATGTTCTTAGCGCTGTAGGACCTCAGGAAAGCGGTTTTCTGACATTACTATTATATTGTCATATAAAACATACAGAATAAGTTTATATTTATCTTACTTGGTCAAAATGTAAAAAACAATAACAAAAAAGATGTTTTTCAACATGTGTACCAGAAGGCATGAATGTGTTGGAAAGTATGATTCCTTTGACTCTTCTGCACCTGATGTGTGAGATAAAGCGTTTCCTGTGTTCTTAGCGCTGTAGAACCTCAGGAAAGCTGTTTTCTGACATTACTATCACATTGTCATATAAAACATACAGAATAAGTTTATATTCTTCTTACTTGGTCAAACTGTGAAAAACAATAAGAAAAAAGTTGTTTTTAAACACGTATGCCTAAATGCATGAATGTGTTGTAAAGGATGATTCCTTTGAATTTCATGCAGCTGATGTGTGAGATATAGCGTTTCCCATGTTCTTAGCGCTGTAGGACCTCAGGAAAGCGGTTTTCTGACATTACTAATGTATTGTTATATAAGACACACAAAATAAGTTTATGTTATTTTTTCATGGTCAAAATGTAAAAAACAATAACAAAAAAGATGTTTTTTTAACATGTGTACCAGAGGGCATGAATGTTTTGGGAAGTATGATTCCTTTCACTTTTATGCACCTGCTGTTGAGATAAAGCGTTTCCCGTCTCCTTAGCGCTGTAGGGCCTCAGGAAAGCGGTTTTCTGACATTACTAATGTATTGTTATATAGGACATACAAAATAAGTTTATGTTATTTTTTCATGGTCAAAATGTAAAAAACAATAACAAAAAAGATGTTTTTCAACATGTGTACCAGAAGGCATGAATGTTTTGGGAAGTATGATTCCTTTGACTCTTCTGCACCTGATGTGTGAGATAAAGCGTTTCCTGTGTTCTTAGCGCTGTAGAACCTCAGGAAAGCTGTTTTCTGACATTACTAATATATTGTCATATAAAACATACAGAATAAGTTTATATTTATTTTTTCGTGCTCAAAAGGGAAAAACAATAACAAAGAAGTTGTTTTTCAACATGTATGCCTAAATGCATGAATGTGTTGATATTCCTCTTACTTGGTCAAAATGTGAAAAACTCTAACAAAAAAGTTGTTTTTCAACATGTATGCTAAAATGCATGAATGTGTTGAAAAGTATGATTCCTTTGACATTCATGCACCTGATGTGTGAGATAAAGCGTTTCCCGTGTTCTTAGCGCTGGAGGACCTCAGGAAAGCGGTTTTCACACAATACTAATGTATTGTCATATAAAACATACAGAATAAGTTTATATTTATTTTTTCGTGCTCAAAAGGAAAAAACAATAAAAACAAAATTGTTTTTTAACATGTATGCCTAAATGCATGAATGTGTTGGAAAGTATGATTCTTTTGAATTTCATGCAGCTGATGTGAGAGATATAGCGTTTCCCGTCTTCTTAGCGCTGTAGGACCTCAGGAAAGCGGTTTTCTGACATTACTAATGTATTGTTATATAAGACATACAAAATAAGTTTGTTATTTTTTCATGGTCAAAATGTAAAAATTAATAACAAAAGATGTTTTTCAACATGTGTACCAGAAGGGATGAATGTGTTGTAAAGGATGATTCCTTTTCACTTTTATGCACCTGATGTTGAGATAAAGCGTTTCCCATGTCCTTAGCGCCGTAGGACCTTAGAAAAGCGGTTTTTACATATTACTATTATATTGTCATATAAAACATACAGAATAAGTTTATATTTATCTTACTTGGTCAAAATGTAAAAAACAATAACAAAAAAGATGTTTTTCAACATGTGTACCAGAAGGCATGAATGTGTTGGAAAGTATGATTCCTTTGACTCTTCTGCACCTGATGTGTGAGATAAAGCGTTTCCTGTGTTCTTAGCGCTGTAGAACCTCAGGAAAGCTGTTTTCTGACATTACTATCACATTCTCATATAAAACATACAGAATAAGTTTATATTCTTCTTACTTGGTCAAACTGTGAAAAACAATAAGAAAAAAGTTGTTTTTAAACACGTATGCCTAAATGCATGAATGTGTTGTAAAGGATGATTCCTTTGAATTTCATGCAGCTGATGTGTGAGATATAGCGTTTCCCATGTTCTTAGCGCTGTAGGACCTCAGGAAAGCGGTTTTCTGACATTACTAATGTATTGTTATATAAGACACACAAAATAAGTTTATGTTATTTTTTCATGGTCAAAATGTAAAAAACAATAACAAAAAAGATGTTTTTTTAACATGTGTACCAGAGGGCATGAATGTTTTGGGAAGTATGATTCCTTTCACTTTTATGCACCTGCTGTTGAGATAAAGCGTTTCCCGTCTCCTTAGCGCTGTAGGGCCTCAGGAAAGCGGTTTTCTGACATTACTAATGTATTGTTATATAGGACATACAAAATAAGTTTATGTTATTTTTTCATGGTCAAAATGTAAAAAACAATAACAAAAAAGATGTTTTTCAACATGTGTACCAGAAGGCATGAATGTTTTGGGATGTATGATTCCATTGACTCTTCTGCACCTGATGTGTGAGATAAAGCGTTTCCTGTGTTCTTAGCGCTGTAGGACCTCAGGAAAGCTGTTTTCTGACATTACTAATATATTGTCATATAAAACATACAGAATAAGTTTATATTTATTTTTTCGTGCTCAAAAGGGAAAAACAATAACAAAGAAGTTGTTTTTCAACATGTATGCCTAAATGCATGAATGTGTTGATATTCCTCTTACTTGGTCAAAATGTGAAAAACTCTAACAAAAAAGTTGTTTTTCAACATGTATGCTAAAATGCATGAATGTGTTGAAAAGTATGATTCCTTTGACATTCATGCACCTGATGTGTGAGATAAAGCGTTTCCCGTGTTCTTAGCGCTGTAGGACCTCAGGAAAGCGGTTTTCACACAATACTAATGTATTGTCATATAAAACATACAGAATAAGTTTATATTTATTTTTTCGTGCTCAAAAGGAAAAAACAATAAAAACAAAATTGTTTTTTAACATGTATGCCTAAATGCATGAATGTGTTGGAAAGTATGATTCTTTTGAATTTCATGCAGCTGATGTGAGAGATATAGCGTTTCCCGTCTTCTTAGCGCTGTAGGACCTCAGGAAAGCGGTTTTCTGACATTACTAATGTATTGTTATATAAGACACACAAAATAAGTTTATGTTATTTTTTCATGGTCAAAATGTAAAAAACAATAACAAAAAAGATGTTTTTCAACATGTGTACCAGAAGGCATGAATGTGTTGGAAAGTATGATTCCTTTGACCCTTCTGCACCTGACGTGTGCGATAAAGCGTTTCCTATGTTCTTAGCGCTGTAGGACCTCAGGAAAGCGGTTTTCTGACATTACTAATGTATTGTTATATAAAACATACAGAAGAAGTTTATATTCTTCTTACTTGGTCAAAATGTGAAAAACAATAACAAAAAAGTTGTTTTTAAACATGTATGTCACAATGCATGAATGTTGTGTAAAGGATGATTCTTTTCACTCTTATGCACCTGATGTGTGAGATAAAGCGTTTCCTGTGTTCTTAGCGCTGTAGAACCTCAGGAAAGCTGTTTTCTGACATTACTATTACATTGTCATATAAAACATACAGAATAAGTTTATATTCTTCTTACTTGGACAAACTGTGAAAAACAATAAGAAAAAAGTTGTTTTTAAACACGTATGCCTAAATGCATGAATGTGTTGTAAAGGATGATTCCTTTGAATTTCATGCAGCTGATGTGTGAGATATAGCGTTTCCCGTCTTCTTAGCGCTGTAGGACCTCAGGAAAGCGGTTTTCTGACATTACTTATGTATTGTTATATAAGACATACAAAATAAGTTTATGTTATTTTTTCATGGTCAAAATGTAAAAAACAATAACAAAAAAGATGTTTTTCAACATGTGTACCAGAAGGCATGAATGTTTTGGGATGTATGATTCCATTGACTCTTCTGCACCTGATGTGTGAGATAAAGCGTTTCCTGTGTTCTTAGCGCTGTAGGACCTCAGGAAAGCTGTTTTCTGACATTACTAATATATTGTCATATAAAACATACAGAATAAGTTTATATTTATTTTTTCGTGCTCAAAAGGGAAAAACAATAACAAAGAAGTTGTTTTTCAACATGTATGCCTAAATGCATGAATGTGTTGATATTCCTCTTACTTGGTCAAAATGTGAAAAACTCTAACAAAAAAGTTGTTTTTCAACATGTATGCTAAAATGCATGAATGTGTTGAAAAGTATGATTCCTTTGACATTCATGCACCTGATGTGTGAGATAAAGCGTTTCCCGTGTTCTTAGCGCTGTAGGACCTCAGGAAAGCGGTTTTCACACAATACTAATGTATTGTCATATAAAACATACAGAATAAGTTTATATTTATTTTTTCGTGCTCAAAAGGAAAAAACAATAAAAACAAAATTGTTTTTTAACATGTATGCCTAAATGCATGAATGTGTTGGAAAGTATGATTCTTTTGAATTTCATGCAGCTGATGTGAGAGATATAGCGTTTCCCGTCTTCTTAGCGCTGTAGGACCTCAGGAAAGCGGTTTTCTGACATTACTAATGTATTGTCATATAAAACATACAGAATAATCTTATATTTGTATTATCTTACTTGGTCAAAATGTAAAAAACAATAACAAAAAAGATGTTTTTCAACATGTGTACCAGAAGGCATGAATGTGTTGGAAAGTATGATTCCTTTGACTCTTCTGCACCTGATGTGTGAGATAAAGCGTTTCCCATGTTCTTAGCGCTGTAGGACCTCAGGAAAGCGGTTTTCTGACATTACTATTATATTGTCATATAAAACATACAGAATAAGTTTATATTTATCTTACTTGGTCAAAATGTAAAAAACAATAACAAAAAAGATGTTTTTCAACATGTGTACCAGAAGGCATGAATGTGTTGGAAAGTATGATTCCTTTGACTCTTCTGCACCTGATGTGTGAGATAAAGCGTTTCCTGTGTTCTTAGCGCTGTAGAACCTCAGGAAAGCTGTTTTCTGACATTACTATCACATTATCATATAAAACAGACAGAATAAGTTTATATTCTTCTTACTTGGTCAAACTGTGAAAAACAATAAGAAAAAAGTTGTTTTTAAACACGTATGCCTAAATGCATGAATGTGTTGTAAAGGATGATTCCTTTGAATTTCATGCAGCTGATGTGTGAGATATAGCGTTTCCCGTCTTCTTAGCGCTGTAGGACCTCAGGAAAGCGGTTTTCTGACATTACTAATGTATTGTTATATAAGACATACAAAATAAGTTTATGTTATTTTTTCATGGTCAAAATGTAAAAAACAATAACAAAAAAGATGTTTTTTTAACATGTGTACCAGAGGGCATGAATGTTTTGGGAAGTATGATTCCTTTCACTTTTATGCACCTGCTGTTGAGATAAAGCGTTTCCCGTCTCCTTAGCGCTGTAGGGCCTCAGGAAAGCGGTTTTCTGACATTACTAATGTATTGTTATATAGGACATACAAAATAAGTTTATGTTATTTTTTCATGGTCAAAATGTAAAAAACAATAACAAAAAAGATGTTTTTCAACATGTGTACCAGAAGGCATGAATGTTTTGGGATGTATGATTCCATTGACTCTTCTGCACCTGATGTGTGAGATAAAGCGTTTCCTGTGTTCTTAGCGCTGTAGGACCTCAGGAAAGCTGTTTTCTGACATTACTAATATATTGTCATATAAAACATACAGAATAAGTTTATATTTATTTTTTCGTGCTCAAAAGGGAAAAACAATAACAAAGAAGTTGTTTTTCAACATGTATGCCTAAATGCATGAATGTGTTGATATTCCTCTTACTTGGTCAAAATGTGAAAAACTCTAACAAAAAAGTTGTTTTTCAACATGTATGCTAAAATGCATGAATGTGTTGAAAAGTATGATTCCTTTGACATTCATGCACCTGATGTGTGAGATAAAGCGTTTCCCGTGTTCTTAGCGCTGTAGGACCTCAGGAAAGCGGTTTTCACACAATACTAATGTATTGTCATATAAAACATACAGAATAAGTTTATATTTATTTTTTCGTGCTCAAAAGGAAAAAACAATAAAAACAAAATTGTTTTTTAACATGTATGCCTAAATGCATGAATGTGTTGGAAAGTATGATTCTTTTGAATTTCATGCAGCTGATGTGAGAGATATAGCGTTTCCCGTCTTCTTAGCGCTGTAGGACCTCAGGAAAGCGGTTTTCTGACATTACTCATGTATTGTTATATAAGACATACAAAATAAGTTTATGTTATTTTTTCATGGTCGAAATGTAAAAAACAATAACAAAAAAGATGTTTTTCAACATGTGTACCAGAAGGCATGAATGTGTTGGAAAGTATGATTCCTTTGACTCTTCTGCACCTGATGTGTGAGATAAAGCGTTTCCCATGTTCTTAGCGCTGTAGGACCTCAGGAAAGCGGTTTTCTGACATTACTAATGTATTGTCATACAAAACATACAGAATAAGTTTATATTCCTCTTACTTGGTCAAAATGTGAATAACAATAACAAAAAAGTTGTTTTTAAACATGTATGTCACAATGCATGAATGTTGTGTAAAGGATGATTCTTTTCACTTTTATGCACCTGATGTGTGAGATATAGCGTTTCCCATGTTCTTAGCGCTGTAGGACCTCAGGAAAGCGGTTTTCTGACATTACTAATGTATTGTCATATAAAACATACAGAATAAGTTTATATTTATCTTACTTGGTCAAAATGTAAAAAACAATAACAAAAAAGATGTTTTTCAACATGTGTACCAGAAGGCATGAATGTGTTGGAAAGTATGATTCCTTTGACTCTTCTGCACCTGATGTGTGAGATATAGCGTTTCCCATGTTCTTAGCGCTGTAGGACCTCAGGAAAGCGGTTTTCTGACATTACTAATGTATTGTCATATAAAACATACAGAATAAGTTTATATTCCTCTTACTTGGTCAAAATGTGAATAACAATAACAAAAAAGTTGTTTTTAAACATGTATGTCACAATGCATGAATGTTGTGTAAAGGATGATTCTTTTCACTTTTATGCACCTGATGTGTGAGATATAGCGTTTCCCATGTTCTTAGCGCTGTAGGACCTCAGGAAAGCGGTTTTCTGACATTACTAATGTATTGTCATACAAAACATACAGAATAAGTTTATATTTATCTTACTTGGTCAAAATGTAAAAAACAATAAAAAAAAGTTGTTTTTAAACATGTATGTCACAATGCATGAATGTGTTGTAAAGGATGATTCCTTTGACTCTTCTGCACCTGATGTGTGAGATAAAGCGTTTCCTGTGTTCTTAGCGCTGTAGAACCTCAGGAAAGCTGTTTTCTGACATTACTATCACATTGTCATATAAAACATACAGAATAAGTTTATATTCTTCTTACTTGGTCAAACTGTGAAAAACAATAAGAAAAAAGTTGTTTTTAAACATGTGTACCAGAAGGCATGAATGTGTTGGAAAGTATGATTCCTTTGACTCTTCTGCACCTGATGTGTGAGATAAAGCGTTTCCTGTGTTCTTAGCGCTGTAGAACCTCAGGAAAGCTGTTTTCTGACATTACTATCACATTGTCATACAAAACATACAGAATAAGTTTATATTTATCTTACTTGGTCAAACTGTGAAAAACAATAAGAAAAAAGTTGTTTTTAAACACGTATGCCTAAATGCATGAATGTGTTGTAAAGGATGATTCCTTTGAATTTCATGCAGCTGATGTGTGAGATATAGCGTTTCCCATGTTCTTAGCGCTGTAGGACCTCAGGAAAGCGGTTTTCTGACATTACTAATGTATTGTCATATAAGACATACAAAATAAGTTTATGTTATTTTTTCATGGTCAAAATGTAAAAAACAATAACAAAAAAGATGTTTTTCAACATGTGTACCAGAAGGTATGAATGTTTTGGAAAGTATGATTCCTTTAACTCTTCTGCCCCTGATGTGTGAGATAAAGCGTTTCCTGTGTTCTTAGCGCTGTAGGACTTCAGGGAAGCTGTTTTCTGACATTACTAATATATTGTCATATAAAACATGCAGAATAAGTTTATATTTATTTTTTCGTGCTCAATAGGGAAAAACAATAACAAAGAAGTTGTTTTTCAACATGTATGCTAAAATGCATGAATGTGTTGATATTCCTCTTACTTGGTCAAAATGTGAAAAACTCTAACAAAAAAGTTGTTTTTTAACATGTATGCTAAAATGCATGAATGTGTTGAAAAGTATGATTCCTTTGCCATTCATGCACCTGATGTGTGAGATAAAGCGTTTCCCGTGTTCTTAGCGCTGTAGGACCTCAGGAAAGCGGTTTTCTGACATTTGTCATATAAAACATACAGAATAATTTTATATTTGTATTATCTTACTTGGTCAAAATGTAAAAAACAATAACAAAAAAGATGTTTTTCAACATGTGTACCAGAAGGCATGAATGTGTTGGAAAGTATGATTCCTTTGACATTCATGCACCTGATGTGTGAGATAAAGCGTTTGCCGCTATAAGTGCTCAGAAAAGCGGTTTTCTGACACTACTAATGTATTGTCATACAAAACATACAAAAGAAGTTTATTTTCTCCGTTCATGGTCAAAATGTGAAAATAGATTAACGTTTTGAAAGACAACTTTTAACTGAAATTATTTTAAAAGTCATATTTTTTTTGGATCTTAAAGACATTTATGTAATTTTTATTATTGTTTAATCCAATGTGTTTTGACATGCTTTTCTTTTGAAAATTAAAAAATGTTCATTCTTTAATACATTTGTGCCTTTTATAATTATTTGTCTCTTGTTCAGCGGATGCACAATGCAAGAACCACGGAGATCTTGCAATACTTTTAAGTTCTTGTAATAAACTAAGATCTGAAAAATGTTTTTGACACAGTTAATTAGGATTACACACGTGATTGTTTACAAAGCAATCATTAAACCACAGGTCAGGTATTCCAAAATTAAGAAGTTTCCATTATATGACGTTTCTACGTGTTCATAATAAATCATTAAATGAAATCTAATTTTCACATTCATTTCATATAAGCTGATTTATACCCTTATGTTTAGACATACTGTTAAAAACAAATGACAGAAGTGCTATCATGAGAATTATTTAATATATCATGCTAATTAATGTGAATCTTTGTTTCAAAAATGCTTTTATAACCGGCCATGACCATTAAAAAGAGAAAATAGAGTATTAAAACAAAGAATATGACTATAATATTAGTCTATATATAGTCTATATATATATAATTGCTCTCATGCAAATGTGCAAACTAGAGTAACAAAAAAACTTTGTGGCAATGATGTAATGAGGTAATGAATTGAGTTAGAGGGAGAAGAAAAAAGCATCAAATAGTATAGATCAAATAACTATTTACAAATAACAAGTAATGGATACATCTGATTTATTGTGTGTGTGTGTGTATCTAGTCAAACTAATACAGTATGTGCTCTATCAATTTATCAAGTAATCTCCTCTGCTGTCCTTACATTCCGCTGTAGGGTCTTGCGTTCCGAAATGGCACAATTCCCAAACCAGACAGTGATGCAGCTGCTCAGGATGCTCTTGATAGTCCTTCTATAGAAAGTGGTAAGGATCAGTGGTGGAAGCTAGGCCTTCCTTAGCCTTCTCAGGAAGAGTGTACGGAGCTGGTGTTGAGGGACCAGCTGAGGTTCTCCTCCAGACAGACATTCTACTCAAAGGAGCCATTGATGTTCAGCGGAGAGCCCCATTCTCCTGAAGGCACCAAATCATCGTTTTTGTTTAAGCAACATTCAGATACAGGCTGTTGTCCCTACACCAATCTGTTAGCTTCTGTACTTCCTCTCCGTATCCTGACTTGTCGTTCTTGCTGATGAGACCCACCACAGTCGTGTCATCTGCAAACTTGATGATGCGGTTGGAACTGTGTGTCGCTTACAGTTATAATCGAGTAGTGTGAACAGCAGGGGACTGAGCCACAGTACTCAGTGTGGTGGTGTGGGAGGTGCAGTTGCTGATCCACACTGACTGATGGCTTCGGTCAGAAAGTCCAGGATACAGTTACAGAGGCGTTCAGGCACAACGTGTTCAGCCTTCCGGTCAGGTGTTGGGAGATGATAATATTGAATGCTTAAGTGAAAACTGCAAGGAGTCCTCATGTGTCTCAGAACTAGCCGCTCAAAGCACTTGATGATGATGCGTGTAAGTGCAACAGGGTGCTATAAGTAGACTAAAATGTCCAGAATTTTAGTCGACTAAAACTTGACCAAATAAAAATAGGATAAGATTAATAAAGATTGAAAAATAGGATAAGAATATGATAAAAACTATCAGGGACATTTATCTCGGAACTAAGACTAAGACTACAATTTAAAATAGCTGACAATTTTATTAACACTACTCTGCACAGAGTTTTCCTCACATCAGCTGTGGTGAGACACAACACTTGGTCGTTGGGAGGAGATAGGTCTTCCTCACCGACAGGTCGTTCTGCACATCGAACTGAGGGTAGAAGCTGTTCATCTGGAAGGGAGCTGTCACTGTCACAGGCAGGTGATGTCTTGTATGCCCGGCCACATGCGCCATATGTCACCGCCATCCCTGAAGTGGTTGAGGATTCTCTGGGCGTGTGCGCTTTGCCTCTCTCATGGCCCAGGAAAGTTTGGCCCTTGCTGTTCCTAGGACCACCTTGTCCCGCACTCTGATGGCGGAGTCTCGGGTCTTCAGAAGTGCACGCACCTCCGCAGTAACCCACAGTTTCTGGTGAGATGACGTTCTTGGAGATACTGGCGCCATCAATGTACTGGATGTAGCTATTTGATGATGTCGTGTACTCCTCCAAGTCAGTAAAGTTGCCATAAGTTGCAGCTATCCTCAACAGGTTCCAGTCAGTGTTCTATTGGCCAGGTTTTCATCTGCTTCAGAACCAGGTGTCCCTGAATCATCAACTGATCAAGAGACATCTAGGGAGACATGATAGATGACATACTTTTACCATGCTAGGCTACAGTGGGTATTTCTGGAACTCCAAGTATGCCCGGCTCACCTGGGACCTGCAAAAAATTGAAAGCACAGAGAAATAAAAAGCACACAGACAGGGCAGAATGGCTGTATGATGTGATAAGTGTTCCAAAGTAGGCAGTAAGTTTGCGGAAATGCATAAATTACTTGCGACATCCTGTCAAGCAGATAGATTCATAGAGTCTGAGATTTCAGAACTACCCACAACCAATTTCCCTATTTTTTTTTTTACAAACAAGTGGACTTATTTGAGATCTTCTCAAAGAGGTAGGGCCACAAACTGCCACCCTCACTTCCACAAAGAACCCAGGATCAATCTGCTCCCTGCAGCCAATTTGGCCACGGTCTACCCATGTTCCCTGAGCCTCACCCAGGACTGTGGGTCTGGAAGTTTCCCAAGAGCCTCCTGCTGAAGGTGGCAGCCAAGAAGTACGTCTTGAAGATAAGATTAGGATTAATTTCAGTTTCGTACCACCAGTCATAAGTTCAACTTTTTTTAGCTCAACAATATTTTTATTGATTTTAAACAGGGATATAACAGGGTAAACCTATAAAGTTTCAATATACTGTAGATTCTATGACCCCCTTATAAACCCTATAGCACCCACCCCACCCCTCCCTGACTCCAAGCCAGCTTTACATGTATAAGAAAGGCTAGACGCCAGGCATCTAAAAAACAGGAGAAAAATGAAAAAAAAAAAAAACATATATACATACACACACATATATCCAGGAGCTGGAAGTTTTTTAGTTCTGCATACAAAAAAAAAGGGAAAAGAAAAACAAACAGACAAACAATTAAATAAGAATGGAATCAAAGTATGAATGTATATGAAAAAAGCGAAGGAAGGGCCCCCACACCTGCTGAAATTTCAAGTCTGAATAACGGATTGAGTAGTGGATCTTCTTCAGGGACAAACAGGACATAATATCTCTGAGCCACTGGGCGTGAGTGGGTGACGTGACATCCTTCCACTTGAATAAAATAGAACGCCTAGCCTCAGAGAAATGAGCCCTGTGTACAACCTTAAACTGTAATAAAGAGTGGCGGGCACATAAGGAAGTTGAGTTGACCAGTTTAAGAATTAAATTCCAAGTATCATCTGATAACGACAAATTTAAATCTTTCTCCCAAGCAGTTTTAATTTTACACAAAGGGGCGTAACTCAAACCCATCAATCCACCATAAATAGTGGATATTAGGCCTTTACGCAACGGGGACAAACAGAGGAGATTATCTAGAATATTTACATCAGGAGCTTCAGGGAAATTTGGTATTGAAGAGCTAATCAAGTGTCTTACTTGCAGGTATCTGAAAAAATGAGAATTGGGTAGGTTAAACCTTTCAGAAAGCTGTTCAAATGATGCAAACCTATGGTTAACAAACAGATCTTTGCAAAGCTTGATGCCCTTATTGTACCCCTCCTGAAACACTGAATCATGTAAAGAAGGTTGAAAGAGATGGTTAGAGACAATAGGACTGGACAGAGAGAAGCCCAGAAGACCGCTGTGCTTTCTGAACTGAGCCCATACTCTCAAGGTATGCCTAACAACTGAGTTATTGATAGATTTAATTGAGGGGATGGGGAGTGCGGATCCAAGAAGTGCAGAGAAAGAGAGATTTTTTACAGACTTTATCTCCATTTCCACCCAGGCAGGCCGATTAGGTTGGTTGTGAAAATATGCCCAAAAGATGACAGATCGAATGTTTGCTGCCCAGTAGTAGAAACGAAAAATTGACAGAGCCATGCCACCATCTCTTTTAGATCTTTGAAGTAGGGACTTATTCAAATCGTGGATGTTTACCTTTCCAAAGGTAAGAAGATATAATTGAATCTAAAGCACCAAAGTAAGATTTGGGAATAAAAACAGTTACAGACTGGAAAAGATATAAAAATTTAGGAAAGAACACTCATTTTAATGACATTAATGCGTCCCACCAGGGACATAGACAGTGGTGACCATTGTCCCAAGTCCTTTTTTGTTTGGCTCAACAACCTAATGAAATTTTCTTTAAAAAGGTGTTTATGTTTTCTTGTGATTGTAATACCGAGATAGGTAAACTGATTATTCACTATGTTGAAAGGAAAATTGTGCATACCAGTTGTTAGTTTTAGTTAGCTGCTGTATTATTTAGCAGAAATAGTTCACTTTTGTGCAAATTCAGCTTATATCCTGAAAAATAGCTAAATTCACTGAGCAATGACAGCACAGGTGGAAGGGAGGAGATTGGATTTGATATAAAAAGTAGAAGGTCATCTGCATAAAGGGAAACTTTATGTTCTTCTCCCTGCCTCCAAATCCCAGATATATCCCTACAACTGCGGAATGCAATTGCTAGTGGCTCAATGGCAAGGTTAAAGAGCAATGGGCTAAGAGGACACCCCTGACGAGTTCCCAGCTGAAGGCTGAATGGTTGGGACTGCTGAGCATTTGTCAGAACTGAGGCAGTAGGGCTTGAATATAATAATTTAACCCAAGTGATAAAACTTGGACCAAAATTAATTTTTTTTAAAGCCCTAAATAAATACTCCCATTCCACACGATCAAAAGCCTTTTCAGCATCCAAAGAAAGGACACACTCAGGGATCCCCTCTGATGGTGTGTACAGGATATCCATAAGGCGTCTAATGTTAAAATAAGAAAAACGATTTTTGACAAAACCGGCCTGGTCCTCAAATATAATTGAGGGTAGAACATTCTCTAATCTACGAGCCAAGACTTTAGCAAGGATTTTAACATCCACGTTGAGAAGAGAGATTGGCCTATATGAAGAGCACTCTGTTGGGTCCTTATCCTTCTTTGCTATGAGGGTGATGCAAGCCTCATTAAATGACGCGGGCAGGTAACCTTGCAAGGGTAGGGGAGTCCACTCTCAGTACCCTCCAGAAGACCCAGGACACGCAGGACCCAGGACCCTGCTCCGGCCTTCTAGGTTTACGACTTTGGCCCTTCAACTTAGAGTTACTTTCCCGAAGTCCGGAGCAGATGTTCTCTAACTCACTCACCCGCTGGCTCAGGTCATCAGTAGCGAGTTTTAGTGAAGGTAAGCGCTGTCCATGGTTCTCTACTTGGGCCAGTTTACTTTCCAGTAAACTAAACAATGATTTAAATTCAGCCGCTAACACTTCACGATGTTTATCTAACAGCGCTGAGATAGTCTCGACTGTTAGAGTGGTGTCGTCTTTTTTCCCGGCCTTAACACTCCTGGTAGACATTATAGATGAAAAGTAGTTAGCTGTGGGGTAGAGTATAAAGTTATTGTAAACTAAGGATTTAATTCAGCATTTAAAGACGAGTAAGGGAGTAAAGAAATTAAAAATTGTCGGGGCACCTAACTCACACGTCTACTCCATGTGGCTGCTAACCGGCAACTTTTAAATATTTAAACATTTAAAATATTAACTTAAGTTTAACCTTAAACTTATGCCATATTTGTTATTTCATAGTTAGCGATTGCTTAATGGCGACTGTAAAGGCGCTGGTGCTTGGGCCATTCATCATTTCTGTAGGATGTGTTTAGGATGTGCACTGTGTGTGAGGTGTGTGTGTGTGTGTGTAGCATGTGGACTGTATTTTTAGCAAAAGTAGTTGGGTGTGTTTGTGTTTATCTCTAGTGTGTGTGTATGTGTGTGTGTGTGTATGTGTGTGTGTATCTTGTGTGGATGTAGTTTGTAAAATGTTTGTGTGTGTGTTTAGGATATGGACATGCAGTGTGTGTAGTGTGTGTGTATGTGTGGGTGTAGGGTGTGTGTAGTATATGTGTATGTGTGGGAGTAGTGTGTGTGTAGTAAATGTGTATGTGTGTTAGTTGTGTGTGTGTATAGTATGTGTTTGTGTGTGTGTTTTGTGTGTGTGTGTTTGTGTGTGTGTGTTTGTGTGTGTGTGTGGGTAGGATATGTAGTGTTTGTGTGTGTATAGTGTGTATAGAATGTAATGTGGGTAATGTATGCTAGTGTATGTATGTCTATATGAGTGTGTATTTGTGTGTGTCTGTGTCTATTTTTGTTTACAATATGTATGTGTATGTGTCTGTGGGTGTAGGTATAGGTGTGTTTGTAAAGGATGTGTGTGTATTCCTGCTAGGAGAAGGGGGTTGTAGCACAGAAATGAAAAGCACAGGGAAAAGGCTGAGGGGCGAGGATGTGCTAGGTGTTGAGTATTCTTTAGTGGGCTGCAGTACATTTGCGGAAATTCATGGGTTACTCATGCCATCTTGTCGAGCAGATAAAGTTATAGAGTCTGAGCTATCTGAACCACCCACGACCACATTCCCCCAGGAGATATTCTCAAGGAGGTAGGGCCAAAAAAGTCTGCTCCCTGCAGCCAATTTGGCTACCATCTACCCATGTTCTCAAAGCTAGTCCTAAGGGACCAGAGACTAACCCAGAACAGTGGGTCTAGGAGTTCCCCAATAACCACCTGCTGAAGGTTGAAGGTAAGAGTGTAAATCGGTACATTGCATTTGGTTGGATTATTGTAACGCCTTACTGTCTGGTTTATCAACAAGGTGCTTAAACAAGCTTCAATTAGTCCAGAATGCAGCAGTGAGCGTCCTTACTCAAACCAGAAGATACAAGCACATCGCTCCTATCTTATCCACATGGCTTCCTGTAAAATTTTGCATCGATTTTAAAATACTACTCTTGACGTGTAAAGCAATGAATGGTCTCGCGGCGCAGTATCTGAGTGAACTGCTAGTGTCTTACAATCCACCACGCCTACTTCGATCAAAGAATGCAGTACCATGTATTATTAAAACTACAGCAGGCCGCAGAGCTTTTTCTTACAAAGCCCCAAAGTTATGGAATAGCCTTCTGATTAATGTTCGGGATTCAGACACAGTCTCAGTGAATAAGTCTAGGCTAAAAACCTATTTAGCCAAGCATTTTTGTAAATAGATTAGCCTTAGGTAAAGGAACAGATCTGGGGGCTCATGGACGTAGAGTATTAGGTGAACTGTTTGTTTAGATGCTGTCTTCCCCACTCTCATTGATCACTCAGGTTTGTTGATGGTGAAGTGATTGGGTGCTTTACATCTCAGGGAGCCCTCATGTCTGTGTTTCTTTCTGGCTCTCCCTTTTTAGTTATGCTGTCATAATTAGTCTTGCCGGAGTCGCTGCTTGCACTCTGCACTAAATATACATTCACATTATACATTGTTCGACTGTGACCATACCTAACTGCCATCTCTCCATCTTTTTTGCTCTCTCCTCTTCTGCTCTCTCCTCTCTCTCACTCCCTCTCTCCTTTTTCCTCTACCTATCTCTCTGTCGAGCTATACATGTCGCTCCTGAGCTGCCGGTGATCCAGACCTCCTCTTCCGCTTAGGACCTGTCTGGCTCGTCCTGGGGTCCTGCTTCTGGTTGGAGATTTCATCGCATGGATGCCCCATGTGGTCTGCCTGGGATGCATGTGGTGACTGGGGATGGTTCCACTTTTTCATGAAGGTGGTCCTGTCCTCGACTGATACAGACAGTTGTTCTCTGAGGACCTGTGACTTCAGTCGCTCAATGGTTCAGGACTGGAATTTCTTGCAGTCTACCTGAGCCTCCAGGAACAAAGTGGACTTTAATCTTACACATCTCCTCTTATACTGAACTTCCAGTCTCGCATAATATTATGCACATCAATCCCTGCTATCCATTATCACCCAGATGAGGATGGGTTCCCTGTTGAGTCTGGTTTCTCTCAAGGTTTCTTCCTATTACCATCTCAGGGAGTTTTTGCTTGCCACTGTCGCCACTTTTCTTGCCACTCGTCCTCGGCTTGCTCATCAGGGACAATCATATCATTTTGATTTATACACATTCACATTTCATGCAAACTTAATTATTTTTATTGTGTAAAGCTGCTTTGTGACAATGTAAATTGTTAAAAGTGCTATACAAATAAAATTTAATTTAATAAATTGAATTTAATTTTGGTTGTGTACTGCTCTGGTCGATGAAGATAAACACCTTCTCAAGCTTGGTCAAGCCAGTCCTGTGTGTGTGTGTGTGTGTGTGTGTGTGTGTGTGTGTGTGTGTGTGTGTGTTTGCATGTGTGTGTTTACGATATGTATGTGTAGTGTGTGTGTAGTGAATGTGTTTATATGTGTGTAATATGGATGCGTAATGATTCTGTTTGCAGTGTGTGCATGTAGTATGTGTGTGTGTGTCGTATGTGTGCGTGTGTGTGTGTGTGTGTGCACATATGTGTGTGTGTGTGTTCAAATTCAAATTTAAATTCAAATTTTATTTGTCACATACACAGTCATACACAGTACGATATGCAGTGAAATGTTTAGACAACTGCTCGTGACCTAAAAATAGAAGACTATGAATAGTAATAGGAAACAAATATTAACATTTTAAAAAAGGGTAAATAAAACTAGGAAAGAATAAAATAAAATATAAAAATTAAAGTTAAAAAATAAATAAATAAGTGTGTGGGTAAAAACCATATGTGTGGGTCAGTACTGTGTGGTGGTGTGATTGTGATTGAGAGACCGTATCGCCTGCGGGAAGAAGCTCCTCCTCAGTCTCTCTGTGTTGGCCTTCAGGGAGCGGAATCGTTTTTCTGACCTCAACAGAGAGAACAGTCCATTGTTGGGATGGCTGAGGTCCTTCACAATCTTCCTGGCCTTGGTCCAGCACCGCCTGCTGTAGATTGAGGCCAGGTCAGGGAGCTCGGTGCGGATGGTGCGCTCAGCTGATCGCACAACCCTCTGTAGAGCTCGTCTGTCCTGCATGGTGCTGTTCCCGAACCAGGTTGAGATGTTTCCCGTCAGGATGCTCTCTATGGTGCAGGAGTAAAAGTTCCTGAGCACCTTGGAGGGCAGTCGGAAGTCTCTCAAGCATCTGAGGTGGTAGAGACGGTGTCGGGCCTTTTTCACCACGGTGTTGATGTGACAGGACCATGACAGGTCCTGCGTGATGTGAACACCGAGGTATTTGAAGCTGTCCACTCTCTCCACTGGGCTCTAATTGATGACGGGGGTCAAGTAGTTCCTCTCCTGCTTAGTGCTGAAGTCCACTATCAACTCCTTTGTCTTACTCACATTTAGAAGGAGGTTGTTCCTCTGGCACCAGTTCTCCAGATTCCTAATCTCCTTCAGGTAGGCAGGTCTCATTGTTATCAGAGATCAGGCCCACCACGACGGTGTCGTCAGCAAACTTAAGGATGGTGGTGAAGCTGGTAGCGGCCACACAGTCATATGTGTACAAAGAGTACAGCAGGGGGCTCAGAACACACCCCTGGGGGGCTCCAGTGCTGAGAGTGATGGAGGCTGAGACATGTCCGCCCATCCTTACTACCTGTGGTCTGCCAGTTAGGAAGTTGGAGATCCATTGACACATAGATGAGCTGAGTCCCAGGTGCTCCAGCTTAGTGGTGAGTGCGGAGGAAATTATGGTATTAAATGCAGAGCTGTAGTCGATGAAGAGCCTTTTAACATAATTCCCCCTTCTAGTGTCCAAGTGAGTAAGTGATGTGTGGAGAGATGAGAGAGGCTGTGGAACGATTTGGACAGTAAGCGAACTGTAGTGGGTCCAGTGTGTCTGGTAGTGAAGAAATGATGAAGTCTCTGACCAGGCCTTCAAAGCACTTTATCACTACTGAGGTGAGGGCTACAGGGCGATAGTCATTGAGAGAAGCAGGGTGGGGTTTCTTTGGGACAGGAACAATGATGGAACTCTGACTGAAGCTGACCGGTTCAACTTATCGCTGCTTGCTGCCTTTTGCAACCTTGTGGCACAGAAGTGAAAAGCACACAGATAAGTCTGAAACGCTGTATGATGTTCTAGGTGGTAAGTGTTCCATAGTAAGCCGCAAAACATCTTGTCACCCAGAACATCTTGTCGAGCAGATAGAGTCATGGGGTCTGATCCATCTGAACCAATCATAACCCCAGTGTTTCACAAACAGGTGGACTTTAAAGGGGGTTTTCTTAAAGAGGTAGGGCCAAAAACTGCCCCCTCCCCACCACAAAGATCCTACGATTGCAGGATCAATCTGCTCCCTGCAGCCAATTTGGCTACCCTCTACCCATGTTTTCAGAGCAAGCCCCAATAGGCCAAAATCTCACCCAGAACAGTGGGTCAAGGAATTCTCCAAGAACCATCTGCTAAACTTTGAAGCCTAGAAAGTACATCGGGCCATTGAAGATACAACGGAGATTTAATTTCTGTTGCATACCGCCAGTCACTCTCCAATCGATGAAGATAAACACCTCCTCAAGCTCCTGAATGGGGATCCCGCATGCACGGTCAGGTGAGGAACACTCATGGGTCCCAGAGAGGCACATACTATACCCCGGTCTGGTAGTCCACCAAGGATCGCTTTAAGGATAAAAACTAAGTTGGTCCTGCTGTCTTTAAAGAAAAGAAGAAAAATAGTCACAAGGAATGATGAGCTGGCCCAAGCACTTGTGTCCTTCCCACTTTTGCGCACCTTATAACCTGTGTGCCTGTTCAGCACACTAAGACCTCTTAAACAAGTATGACATGCATCGTCATGTCTGGACGTGTCTTTCTTGTGCGCCATTGCTACCTGTCACTTAATGTGGGACGGGTTTGGTGGTGACTGTAATTGTTTAAACAGGTGGTGTTTGTGTAGGATATCTGATGTGTGTAAAACGTGTGTGTATACGATATGCTTCTGTAGTGTGTGTGTGTGTGTGTGTGTGTGTTTACAATGTGTCTGTATTCCTGGAACTGCCCGGCTTAGTGTATCGCTGCTGTCTGCCACAACCTTTGCTAGGAGCCACCCTTATGGCACAAAAAAAAAAAAGCACACGGAGGCCGAACTGCTGTATGATGTGCTAGTTGGTGAGCTTTCCATAGTAGTATGTTTGTTAAAATGCGTGGGTTACATGTGCCATCTTTTCAAGCAGATAGGCAGGGTCTAAGCTATCGGAACCAATCACAATCATTTACCCCAGCGTCTTACATATAGATGGACTTATAGGAGCTATTTTCAAGGAGGTTGGGCCAAAAACTGGCCCTCCCCCATCATTAAGATCCTAGGATTGTGTGATAAATCTGCTCCCTGCAGCCAATTTGGGTACAGTATTCTCAGAGCAAGCTCTAAGGGCCCAGAGCCTCACCCAGAACAGTGGGTCTAGGAGTTCCCCAAGGACCATCCTCTGAAGGTTGAAGTCAAGAAGTTATTCCTGTAGGCTCTTAAAATAAAAAGAAGAAAAATTGTTACAAGCAACAATGAGCATGTCCAAACACCTGTTTGTGTTCGTGTGTGTGTAGTATGTGTTCGTTTGTAGTATGTGTTCATTTGTAGAATGTGTCTGTAGTGTTTTTGTGTGACTGTGTAGTGCGTGTTGATTTTTCAATAGTGCCAAAATATTTGACCTCCTCTTGAGTTAGGAAAATAGTATTTAGTGAAAATTATTCAGTTTGATGTTCAGGGCCCTGAGGTCCTTTTTTTTTTTTTGTGCATGTGTGTGTGTAGTATGAGTGTGCACAAAAAAATTGCTGTTAAAACCAGGCACAATCTGACAGTTATGTATGTTTTTTTATCAACGCAGTAATGTGCTATAGAACACAATGTATTCTGGGAAATATTTTGCTCTTTTTAACAGTAGTCTTCTGTATTTTGCAATGCATTGTGGTCTAGTCCTATTTGCTAATGTTTTAAATAAAGGTACATGTCAATATTTTGTTGGAAACTGTGTGAGTGTATAAGTGCAAACCTGATCAAATATCATTACTGTTCTATTGAAGTAATTTGTTTTGTGTGTGTTATCTTAAACATAAGTTTTAGAAGCAGCAATTTAAAATATAATTTTCAGTCAAGTATATTTGTACTTCCTGCAAACGTCATTACTTATTTATAAAGGTTTTATTCTAAAGAGGAGGAAGTCCTTCATCTTCAACTCTTTGATTATCAGCATCTGGACCATCAAACTGAACGGTAATTTAAAACTTTTTATTTTCTTGAATGTATTTCATTCATAAAGTTTGTACTACCAGAAGCAATACATGATGTTCATGCTTAGCAACTTTGTGAAAATGTGTTTAGACCGTACTTCAGTGCTGACATGTGAGTAACTCGAGCGTTTAAATTTTCATGGATTTTGCTCTCATCAAGCCTTATTACATTGTTTTAAATTGCCTTTTGAATGGTAAATAGTGTTAATTATTTCATGTTAAGTGTTAACATCATTATTAACAGAGATAATTTTGGTGGCTTATGTTTAAAATGTAAGGGAGCAGATTGTTTTTGCGTATAAAATATATTTGTGTATATTTGATATAAAAAACCTGCTTATTACAACTGTGTCATCATCCCCAAATTCCAGAAGTTATCGTGGCCTTGAATATAACTTATCAGAATTGATAAAATATTGCATGTTTAAAGATATTTATTATCTATATAGTTATTTATAACTACAAAATTTATACTATTATTTATACTGATCAGGTACTATGTACAGAGTTAATCAAGTAGTTAATGTTTTTTAATGAGACAAATTTTAAAATTTCATAAATGTTGTTAAGCAAATTTTGTTAATGTTAGGAAGGGTTTGAGACATGTTTTTGTTAGACAATGCTGTGTGCATATTACCTGACAATTCTAAAGAAAGTTTCTAAATTACTGCTTTATTGTAGTGGTACTCTGGCATATTAATTGGCATAATCATGCCTCTGATATGCATTTTAAGAATTATTTCTGCCTATTGTTTTCTCTGTACATATTTTTTTTGGTTCCTTAGTTCATCTTTTGACTCTTACTTTTAATAAATGTTTTTGTTGTATATAATTTCTAACGTGTTTATTGTATATTTTATAGATATTTACATAGCAATACTTTTCTTTTATTTGTATTTTTTAATATAATAAGATTTACATTGTAGATTTTTAGAGAGAACATAAAAGTTAATCTGGGATAATCAGTGATGCATTTTTGCTGTAAAATAAGTACTAGCTGTATATTGTAAATTTACCGTAAATTGCTGGTGTCTGTGCTGCCAGAATTCTACTGTAAATTGTATAAAATACAGAAATATAGTGTGTTTTATGTTTACAGTAATAAAGTGTCATTTAAAAGTATACAGTATACAGTATAAAGTACAGTGTGTGTGTGAGTGTGTGCGTTTATGTTTGTGTACTAGTAGTGTATGTAATGTGTGTCCATTGAATGGGTGTTACAAATGACCTGAAATATCTGACCTCCAGTTTAGTAAGGGCAAAGACTAGTCAAAAGTGTCAGTTCGATTATATCTAAAAGATCCAGATGTGGGAAGCGGATTTCTCATACAACTAATGCAGGAACACGTATACCATACAAAATGAATTTATGTGCATTTTTCAGAATGGAAACTTGAAAAAGAATTACAAACAAGTTGTTTCTCAACATGTATGCCAGAATACATGAATGTGTTGGAAAGTATGATACTTTTCACTTTCATGCACCTGATGTTGACATGAAGCGTTTGCCGGGTTCTTAGCGGTAGGACCTCAGGAAAGCGGTTTTCTGACACTACTAATGTATTGTCATATAAAACATACAAAATAAGTTTAAAATCTTCATTCATGGTGAAAATGTAAAAACAATAACAAAAAATTTGTTTTTAAACATGTATATCATAATGCATAATTGTGTTGGAAAGTATGATTCCCTTGAATTTCATGCAGCTGATGTGTGAGATATAGCGTTTCCCGTCTTCTTAGCGCTGTAGGACCTCAAGAAAGCGGTTTTCTGACATTACTAATGTATTGTTATATAAAACATACAGAATAAATTTATATTCCTCTTACTTGGTCAAAATGTAAAAAACTATAACAAAAAAGTTGTTTTTAAACATGTATGTCATAATGCATGAATGTGTTGTAAAGGATGATTCCTTTCACTTTTATGCACCTGATGTGTGAGATATAGCGTTTCCCATGTTCTTAGCGCTGTAGGACCTCAGGAAAGCGGTTTTCTGACACTACTAATGTATTTTCATGTAAAACATACAAAATAAGTTTATAAACTTCATTCATGGTGAAAATGTAAAAACAATAACAAAAAATTTGTTTTTAAACATGTATGTCACAATGCATAAATGTGTTGTAAAGGATGATTCCTTTCACTTTTATGCACCTGATGTGTGAGATAAAGCGTTTCCCATGTTCTTAGCGCTGTAGGACCTCAGCAAAGCGGTTTTCTGACATTACTAATGTATTGTCATATAAAACATACAGAATAAGTTTATATTTATCTTACTTGGTCAAAATGTAAAAAACAATAACAAAAAAGATGTTTTTCAACATGTGTACCAGAAGGCATGAATGTGTTGGAAAGTATGATTCCTTTGACTCTTCTGCACCTGATGTGTGAGATAAAGCGTTTCCTGTGTTCTTAGCGCTGTAGAACCTCAGGAAAGCTGTTTTCTGACATTACTAATATATTGTCATATAAAACATACAGAATAAGTTTATATTTATTTTTTCGTGCTCAAAAGGGAAAAACAATAACAAAGAAGTTGTTTTTCAACATGTATGCCTAAATGCATGAATGTGTTGATATTCCTCTTACTTGGTCAAAATGTGAAAAACAATAACAAAAAAGATGTTTTTCAACATGTATGCTAAAATGCATGAATGTGTTGAAAAGTATGATTCCTTTGACATTCATGCACCTGATGTGTGAGATAAAGCGTTTCCCGTGTTCTTAGCGCTGTAGGACCTCAGGAAAGCGGTTTTCACACAATACTAATGTATTGTCATATAAAACATACAGAATAAGTTTATATTTATTTTTTCGTGCTCAAAAGGAAAAAACAATAAAAACAAAATTGTTTTTTAACATGTATGCCTAAATGCATGAATGTGTTGGAAAGTATGATTCTTTTGAATTTCATGCAGCTGATGTGAGAGATATAGCGTTTCCCGTCTTCTTAGCGCTGTAGGACCTCAGGAAAGCGGTTTTCTGACATTACTAATGTATTGTCATATAAAACATACAGAATAAGTTTATATTTATCTTACTTGGTCAAAATGTAAAAAGCAATAACAAAAAAGATGTTTTTCAACATGTGTACCAGAAGGCATGAATGTGTTGGAAAGTATGATTCCTTTGACTCTTCTGCACCTGATGTGTGAGATAAAGCGTTTCCCATGTTCTTAGCGCTGTAGGACCTCAGGAAAGCGGTTTTCTGACATTACTATTATATTGTCATATAAAACATACAGATAAAGGTTTATATTCTTCCTACTTGGTCAAAATGTGAAAAACAATAACAAAAAAGTTGTTTTTAAACATGTATGTCACAATGCATGAATGTTATGTAAAGGATGATTCCTTTCACTTTTATGCACCTGATGTGTGAGATATAGCGTTTCCCATGTTCTTAGCGCTGTAGGACCTCAGGAAAGGGGTTTTCTGACTATTACTAAAATGTGAATAATAATAACAAAAAAGTTGTTTTGAAACATGTATGTCACAATGCATGAATGTTGTGTAAAGGATGATTCCTTTGACTCTTCTGCACCTGATGTGTGAGATAAAGCGTTTCCTGTGTTCTTAGCGCTGTAGGACCTCAGGAAAGCGGTTTTCTGACATTACTAATGTATTGTCATACAAAACATACAGAATAAGTTTATATTTATCTTACTTGGTCAAACTGTGAAAAACAATAAGAAAAAAGTTGTTTTTAAACACGTATGCCTAAATGCATGAATGTGTTGTAAAGTATGATTCCTTTGACATTCATGCAGCTGATGTGTGAGATATAGCGTTTCCCCGCTTCATAGCGCCGTAGGACATCAAGAAAACGGTTTTCTGACATTACTATTGTATTGTTATATAAGACATACAAAATAAGTTTGTTATTTTTTCATGGTCAAAATGTAAAAATTAATAACAAAAGATGTTTTTCAACATGTGTACCAGAAGGGATGAATGTTTTGGGAAGTATGATTCCTTTGACTCTTCTGCACCTGATGTGTGAGATAAAGCGTTTCCTGTGTTCTTAGCGCTGTAGGACCTCAGGAAAGCTGTTTTCTGACATTACTAATATATTGTCACATAAAACATAAAGAATAAGTTTATATTTATTTTTTCGTGCTCAAAAGGGAAAAACAATAACAAAGAAGTTGTTTTTCAACATGTATGCCTAAAAGCATGAATGTGTTGATATTCCTCTTACTTGGTCAAAATGTGAGAAACTCTAACAAAAAAGTTGTTTTTCAACATGTATGCTAAGATGCATGAATGTGTTGAAAAGTATGATTCCTTTGACATCCATGCACCTGATGTGTGAGATAAAGCGTTTCCCGTGTTCTTAGCGCTGTAGGACCTCAGGAAAGCGGTTTTCACACAATACTAATGTATTGTCATATAAAACATACAGAATAAGTTTATATTTATTTTTTCGTGCTCAAAAGGAAAAAACAATAAAAACAAAATTGTTTTTTAACATGTATGCCTAAATGCATGAATGTGTTGGAAAGTATGATTCTTTTGAATTTCATGCAGCTGATGTGAGAGATATAGCGTTTCCCGTCTTCTTAGCGCTGTAGGGCCTCAGGAAAGCGGTTTTCTGACATTACTAATGTATTGTCATATAAAACATACAGAATAAGTTTATATTTATCTTACTTGGTCAAAATGTAAAAAACAATAACAAAAAAGATGTTTTTCAACATGTGTACCAGAAGGCATGAATGTGTTGGAAAGTATGATTCCTTTGACTCTTCTGCACCTGATGTGTGAGATAAAGCGTTTCCTGTGTTCTTAGCGCTGTAGGACCTTAGGAAAGCGGTTTTCTGACACTACTAATGTATTTTCATGTAAAACATACAAAATAAGTTTATAAACTTCATTCATGGTGAAAATGTAAAAACAATAACAAAAAATTTGTTTTTAAACATGTATGTCACAATGCATAAATGTGTTGTAAAGGATGATTCCTTTCACTTTTATGCACCTGATGTGTGAGATATAGCGTTTCCCATGTTCTTAGCGCTGTAGGACCTCAGGAAAGCGGTTTTCTGACATTTGTCATATAAAACATACAGAATAATTTTATATTTGTATTATCTTACTTGGTCAAAATGTAAAAAACAATAACAAAAAAGATGTTTTTCAACATGTGTACCAGAAGGCATGAATGTGTTGGAAAGTATGATTCCTTTGACCCTTCTTCACCTGATGTGTGAGATATAGCGTTTCCTGTGTTCTTAGCGCTGTAGGACCTCAGGAAAGCGGTTTTCTGACATTACTAATGTATTGTCATATAAAACATACAGAATAAGTTTATATTCCTCTTACTTGGTCTAAATGTGAATAATAATAACAAAGAAGTTGTTTTTCAACATGTATGCTAAAAGGCATGAATGTGTTGGAAAGTATGATTCCTTTGACATTCATGCACCTGATGTGTGAGATAAAGCGTTTGCCGCTATAAGTGCTCAGAAAAGCGGTTTTCTGACACTACTAATGTATTGTCATACAAAACATACAAAAGAAGTTTATTTTCTCCGTTCATGGTCAAAATGTGAAAATAGATTAACGTTTTGAAAGACAACTTTTAACTGAAATTATTTTAAAAGTCATATATTAATTTTTTTTGGATCTTAAAGACATTTATGTAATTTTTATTATTGTTTAATCCAATGTGTTTTGACATGCTTTTCTTTTGAAAATTAAAAAATGTTCATTCTTTAATACATTTGTGCCTTTTATAATTATTTGTCTCTTGTTCAGCGGATGCACAAAGCAGGAACCACGGAGATCTTGCAATACTTTTAAGTTCTTGTAATAAACTAAGATCTGAAAAATGTTTTTGACACAGTTAATTAGGATTACACACGTGATTGTTTACAAAGCAATCATTAAACCACAGGTCAGGTATTCCAAAATTAAGAAGTTTCCATTATATGACGTTTCTACGTGTTCATAATAAATCATTAAATGAAATCTAATTTTCACATTCATTTCATATAAGCTGATTTATACCCTTATGTTTAGACATACTGTTAAAAACAAATGACAGAAGTGCTATCATGAGAATTATTTAATATATCATGCTAATTAATGTGAATCTTTGTTTCAAAAATGCTTTTATAACCGGCCATGACCATTAAAAAGAGAAAATAGAGTATTAAAACAAAGAATATGACTATAATATTAGTCTATATATAGTCTATATATATATAATTGCTCTCATGCAAATGTGCAAACTAGAGTAACAAAGTGACACATTTAAAAACTTTGTGGCAATGATGTAATGAGGTAATGAGTTGAGTTAGAGGGAGAAGAAAAAAAACATCAAATAGTATAGATCAAATAACTATTTACAAATAACAAGTAATGGATACATCTGATTTATTGTGTGTGTGTGTATCTAGTCAAACTAATATGTGCTCTATCAGTTTATCAAGTAATCTCCTCTGCTGTCCTTACATTCCGCAGTAGGGTCTTGCGTTCCGAAATGGCACAATTCCCAAACCAGACAGTGATGCAGCTGCTCAGGATGCTCTTGATAGTCCTTCTATAGAAAGTGGTAAGGATCAGTGGTGGAAGCTAGGCCTTCCTTAGCCTTCTCAGGAAGAGTGTACGGAGCTGGTGTTGAGGGACCAGCTGAGGTTCTCCTCCAGACAGACATTCTACTCAAAGGAGCCATTGATGTTCAGCGGAGAGCCCCATTCTCCTGAAGGCACCAAATCATCGTTTTTGTTTAAGCAACATTCAGATACAGGCTGTTGTCCCTACACCAATCTGTTAGCTTCTGTACTTCCTCTCCGTATCCTGACTTGTCGTTCTTGCTGATGAGACCCACCACAGTCGTGTCATCTGCAAACTTGATGATGCGGTTGGAACTGTGTGTCGCTTACAGTTATAATCGAGTAGTGTGAACAGCAGGGGACTGAGCCACAGTACTCAGTGTGGTGGTGTGGGAGGTGCAGTTGCTGATCCACACTGACTGATGGCTTCGGTCAGAAAGTCCAGGATACAGTTACAGAGGCGTTCAGGCACAATGTGTTCAGCCTTCCGGTCAGGTGTTGGGAGATGATAATATTGAATGCTTAAGTGAAAACTGCAAGGAGTCCTCATGTGTCTCAGGACTAGCCGCTCAAAGCACTTGATGATGATGCGTGTAAGTGCAACAGGGTGCTATAAGTAGACTAAAATGTCCAGAATTTTAGTCGACTAAAACTTGACCAAATAAAAATAGGATAAGATTAATAAAGATTGAAAAATAGGATAAGAATATGATAAAAACTATCAGGGACATTTATCTCGGAACTAAGACTAAGACTACAATTTAAAATAGCTGACAATTTTATTAACACTACTCTGCACAGAGTTTTCCTCACATCAGCTGTGGTGAGACACAACACTTGGTCGTTGGGAGGAGATAGGTCTTCCTCACCGACAGGTCGTTCTGCACATCGAACTGAGGGTAGAAGCTGTTCATCTGGAAGGGAGCTGTCACTGTCACAGGCAGGTGATGTCTTGTATGCCCGGCCACATGCGCCATATGTCACCGCCATCCCTGAAGTGGTTGAGGATTCTCTGGGCGTGTGCGCTTTGCCTCTCTCATGGCCCAGGAAAGTTTGGCCCTTGCTGTTCTTAGGACCACCTTGTCCCGCACTCTGATGGCGGAGTCTCGGGTCTTCAGAAGTGCACGCACCTCCGCAGTAACCCACAGTTTCTGGTGAGATGACGTTCTTGGAGATACTGGCGCCATCAATGTACTGGATGTAGCTATTTGATGATGTCGTGTACTCCTCCAAGTCAGTAAAGTTGCCATAAGTTGCAGCTGTCCTCAACAGGTTACAGTCAGTGTTCTATTGGCCAGGTTTTCATCTGCTTCAGAACCAGGTGTCCCTGAATCATCAACTGATCAAGAGACATCTAGGGAGACATGATAGATGACATACTTTTACCATGCTAGGCTACAGTGGGTATTTCTGGAACTCCAAGTATGCCCGGCTCACCTGGGACCTGCAAAAAATTGAAAGCACAGAGAAATAAAAAGCACACAGACAGGGCAGAATGGCTGTATGATGTGATAAGTGTTCCAAAGTAGGCAGTAAGTTTGCGGAAATGCATAAATTACTTGCGACATCCTGTCAAGCAGATAGATTCATAGAGTCTGAGATTTCAGAACTACCCACAACCAATTTCCCTATTTTTTTTTTTTACAAACAAGTGGACTTATTTGAGATCTTCTCAAAGAGGTAGGGCCACAAACTGCCACCCTCACTTCCACAAAGAACCCAGGATCAATCTGCTCCCTGCAGCCAATTTGGCCACGGTCTACCCATGTTCCCTGAGCCTCACCCAGGACTGTGGGTCTGGAAGTTTCCCAAGAGCCTCCTGCTGAAGGTGGCAGCCAAGAAGTACGTCTTGAAGATAAGATTAGGATTAATTTCAGTTTCGTACCACCAGTCATAAGTTCAACTTTTTTTAGCTCAACAATATTTTTATTGATTTTAAACAGGGATATAACAGGGTAAACCTATAAAGTTTCAATATACTGTAGATTCTATGACCCCCTTATAAACCCTATAGCACCCACCCCACCCCTCCCTGACTCCAAGCCAGCTTTACATGTATAAGAAAGGCTAGACGCCAGGCATCTAAAAAACAGGAGAAAAATGAAAAAAAAAAACATATATACATACACACACATATATCCAGGAGCTGGAAGTTTTTTAGTTCTGCATACAAAAAAAAAGGGAAAAGAAAAACAAACAGACAAACAATTAAATAAGAATGGAATCAAAGTATGAATGTATATGAAAAAAGCGAAGGAAGGGCCCCCACACCTGCTGAAATTTCAAGTCTGAATAACGGATTGAGTAGTGGATCTTCTTCAGGGACAAACAGGACATAATATCTCTGAGCCACTGGGCGTGAGTGGGTGACGTGACATCCTTCCACTTGAATAAAATAGAACGCCTAGCCTCAGAGAAATGAGCCCTGTGTACAACCTTAAACTGTAATAAAGAGTGGCGGGCACATAAGGAAGTTGAGTTGACCAGTTTAAGAATTAAATTCCAAGTATCATCTGATAACGACAAATTTAAATCTTTCTCCCAAGCAGTTTTAATTTTACACAAAGGGGCGTAACTCAAACCCATCAATCCACCATAAATAGTGGATATTAGGCCTTTACGCAACGGGGACAAACAGAGGAGATTATCTAGAATATTTACATCAGGAGCTTCAGGGAAATTTGGTATTGAAGAGCTAATCAAGTGTCTTACTTGCAGGTATCTGAAAAAATGAGAATTGGGTAGGTTAAACCTTTCAGAAAGCTGTTCAAATGATGCAAACCTATGGTTAACAAACAGATCTTTGCAAAGCCTGATGCCCTTATTGTACCCCTCCTGAAACACTGAATCATGTAAAGAAGGTTGAAAGAGATGGTTAGAGACAATAGGACTGGACAGAGAGAAGCCCAGAAGACCGCTGTGCTTTCTGAACTGAGCCCATACTCTCAAGGTATGCCTAACAACTGAGTTATTGATAGATTTAATTGAGGGGATGGGGAGTGCGGATCCAAGAAGTGCAGAGACAGAGAGATTTTTTACAGACTTTATCTCCATTTCCACCCAGGCAGGCCGATTAGGTTGGTTGTGAAAATACGCCCAAAAGATGACAGATCGAATGTTTGCTGCCCAGTAGTAGAAACGAAAAATTGACAGAGCCATGCCACCATCTCTTTTAGATCTTTGAAGTAGGGACTTATTCAAATCGTGGATGTTTACCTTTCCAAAGGTAAGAAGATATAATTGAATCTAAAGCACCAAAGTAAGATTTGGGAATAAAAACAGTTACAGACTGGAAAAGATATAAAAATGTAGGAAAGAACACTCATTTTAATGACATTAATGCGTCCCACCAGGGACATAGACAGTGGTGACCATTGTCCCAAGTCCTTTTTTGTTTGGCTCAACAACCTAATGAAATTTTCTTTAAAAAGGTGTTTATGTTTTCTTGTGATTGTAATACCGAGATAGGTAAACTGATTATTCACTATGTTGAAAGGAAAATTGTGCATACCAGTTGTTAGTTTTAGTTAGCTGCTGTATTATTTAGCAGAAATAGTTCACTTTTGTGCAAATTCAGCTTATATCCTGAAAAATAGCTAAATTCACTGAGCAATGACAGCACAGGTGGAAGGGAGGAGATTGGATTTGATATAAAAAGTAGAAGGTCATCTGCATAAAGGGAAACTTTATGTTCTTCTCCCTGCCTCCAAATCCCAGATATATCCCTACAACTGCGGAATGCAATTGCTAGTGGCTCAATGGCAAGGTTAAAGAGCAATGGGCTAAGAGGACACCCCTGACGAGTTCCCAGCTGAAGGCTGAATGGTTGGGACTGCTGAGCATTTGTCAGAACTGAGGCAGTAGGGCTTGAATATAATAATTTAACCCAAGTGATAAAACTTGGACCAAAATTAAATTTTTTTAAAGCCCTAAATAAATACTCCCATTCCACACGATCAAAAGCCTTTTCAGCATCCAAAGAAAGGACACACTCAGGGATCCCCTCTGATGACAGGATATCCATAAGGCGTCTAATGTTAAAATAAGAAAAACGATTTTTGACAAAACCGGCCTGGTCCTCAAATATAATTGAGGGTAGAACATTCTCTAATCTACGAGCCAAGACTTTAGCAAGGATTTTAACATCCACGTTGAGAAGAGAGATTGGCCTATATGAAGAGCACTCTGTTGGCTCCTTATCCTTCTTTGCTATGAGGGTGATGCAAGCCTCATTAAATGACGCGGGCAGCTAACCTTGCAAGGGTAGGGGAGTCCACTCTCAGTACCCTCCGGAAGACCCAGGACACGCAGGACCCAGGACCCTGCTCCGGCCTTCTAGGTTTACGACTTTGGCCCTTAACTTAGAGTTACTTTCCCGAAGTCCGGAGCAGATGTTCTCTAACTCACTCACCCGCTGGCTCAGGTCATCAGTAGCGAGTTTTAGTGAAGGTAAGCGCTGTCCATGGTTCTCTACTTGGGCCAGTTTACTTTTCAGTAAACTAAACAATGATTTAAATTCAGCCGCTAACACTTCACGATGTTTATCTAACAGCGCTGAGATAGTCTCGACTGTTAGAGCGGTGTCGTCTTTTTTCCCGGCCTTAACACTCCTGGTAGCCATTATAGATGAAAAGTAGTTAGCTGTGGGGTAGAGTATAAAGTTATTGTAAACTAAGGATTTAATTCAGCATTTAAAGACGAGTAAGGGAGTAAAGAAATTAAAAATTGTCGGAGCACCTAACTCACACGTCTACTCCATGTGGCTGCTAACCGGCAACTTTTAAATATTTAAATATTTTAAATATTAACTTAAGTTTAACCTTAAACTTATGCCATATTTGTTATTTCATAGTTAGCGATTGCTTAATGGCGACTGTAAAGGCGCTGGTGCTTGGGCCATTCATCATTTCTGTAGGATGTGTTTAGGATGTGCACTGTGTGTGAGGTGTGTGTGTGTGTGTGTAGCATGTGGACTGTATTTTTAGCAAAAGTAGTTGGGTGTGTTTGTGTTTATCTCTAGTGTGTGGGTGTATGTGTGTGTGTGTGTATGTGTGTGTGTGTGTGTATGTGTGTGTGTATCTTGTGTGGATGTAGTTTGTAAAATGTTTGTGTGTGTGTTTAGGATATGGACATGCAGTGTGTGTAGTGTGTGTGTATGTGTGGGTGTAGGGTGTGTGTAGTATATGTGTATGTGTGGGAGTAGTGTGTGTGTAGTAAATGTGTATGTGTGTTAGTTGTGTGTGTGTATAGTATGTGTTTGTGTGTGTGTTTGTGTGTGTGGGGGTGTGTATGTGTGTATGTGTGTGTGTGTGGGTAGGATGTGTAGTTTGTGTGTGTATAGTGTGTATAGAATGTAATGTGGGTAATGTATGCTAGTGTATGTATGTCTATATGAGTGTGTATTTGTGTGTCTCTGTGTCTATTTTTGTTTACAATATGTATGTGTATGTGTCTGTGGGTGTAGGTATAGGTATGTTTGTAAAGGATGTGTGTGTATTCCTGCTAGGAGAAGGGGGTTGTAGCACAGAAATGAAAAGCACAGGGAAAAGGCTGAGGGGCTAGGATGTGCTAGGTGTTGAGTATTCGTTAGTGGGCTGCAGTACATTTGCGGAAATTCATGGGTTACTCATGCCATCTTGTCGAGCAGATAAAGTTATAGAGTCTGAGCTATCTGAACCACCCACGACCACATTCCCCCAGGAGATATTCTCAAGGAGGTAGGGCCAAAAAAGTCTGCTCCCTGCAGCCAATTTGGCTACCATCTACCCATGTTCTCAAAGCAAGTCCTAAGGGACCAGAGACTAACCCAGAACAGTGGGTCTAGGAGTTCCCCAATAACCACCTGCTGAAGGTTGAAGGTAAGAGTGTAAATCGGTACATTGCATTTGGTTGGATTATTGTAACGCCTTACTGTCTGGTTTATCAACAAGGTGCTTAAACAAGCTTTAATTAGTCCAGAATGCAGCAGTGAGCGTCCTTACTCAAACCAGAAGATACAAGCACATCGCTCCTATCTTATCCACATGGCTTCCTGTAAAATTTTGCATCGATTTTAAAATACTACTCTTGACGTGTAAAGCAATGAATGGTCTCGCGGCGCAGTATCTGAGTGAACTGCTAGTGTCTTACAATCCACCACGCCTACTTCGATCAAAGAATGCAGTACCATGTATTATTAAAACTACAGCAGGCCGCAGAGCTTTTTCTTACAAAGCCCCAAAGTTATGGAATAGCCTTCTGATTAATGTTCGGGATTCAGACACAGTCTCAGTGAATAAGTCTAGGCTAAAAACCTATTTAGCCAAGCATTTTTGTAAATAGATTAGCCTTAGGTAAAGGAACAGATCTGGGGGCTCATGGACGTAGAGTATTAGGTGAACTGTTTGTTTAGATGCTGTCTTCCCCACTCTCATTGATCACTCAGGTTTGTTGATAGTGAAGTGATTGGGTGCTTTACATCTCAGGGAGCCCTCATGTCTGTGTTTCTTTCTGGCTCTCCCTTTTTAGTTATGCTGTCATAATTAGTCTTGCCGGAGTCGCTGCTTGCACTCTGCACTAAATATACATTCACATTATACATTGTTCGACTGTGACCATACCTAACTGCCATCTCTCCATCTTTTTTGCTCTCTCCTCTCCTGCTCTCTCCTCTCTCTCACTCCCTCTCTCCTTTTTCCTCTACCTATCTCTCTGTCGAGCTATACATGTCGCTCCTGAGCTGCCGGTGATCCAGACCTCCTCTTCCGCTTAGGACCTGTCTGGCTCGTCCTGGGGTCCTGCTTCTGGTTGGAGATTTCATCGCATGGATGCCCCATGTGGTCTGCCTGGGATGCATGTGGTGACTGGGGATGGTTCCACTTTTTCATGAAGGTGGTCCTGTCCTCGACTGATACAGACAGTTGTTTTCTGAGGACCTGTGACTTCAGTCGCTCAATGGTTCAGGACTGGAATTTCTTGCAGTCTACCTGAGCCTCCAGGAACAAAGTGGACTTTAATCTTACACATCTCCTCTTATACTGAACTTCCAGTCTCGCATAATATTATGCACATCAATCCCTGCTATCCATTATCACCCAGATGAGGATGGGTTCCCTGTTGAGTCTGGTTTCTCTCAAGGTTTCTTCCTATTACCATCTCAGGGAGTTTTTTCTTGCCACTGTCGCCACTTTTCTTGCCACTCGTCCTCGGCTTGCTCATCAGGGACAATCATATCATTTTGATTTATACACATTCACATTTCATGCAAACTTAATTATTTTTATTGTGTAAAGCTGCTTTGTGACAATGTAAATTGTTAAAAGTGCTATACAAATAAAATTTAATTTAATAAATTGAATTTGATTTTGGTTGTGTACTGCTCTGGTCGATGAAGATAAACACCTCCTCAAGCTTGGTCAAGCCAGTCCTGTGCAGCACTCTGGCGGGTACAACACCAGCTAAGAAATCTTAAATAAATATGACATAAATTTAAGCCATCATCATGGCTTTACGTGTCTTTCTGGTGGCCCATTGCTAGTTGTCACTCAATGTGGACCAGGTTTGGTGGCGCCAGTAATGCCACAGGTGCTTGAGCAGGTCATTGTTTGAGCAGGATATGTATGTGTAGTCTGTGTGTGTGTGTGTGTGTGTGTGTGTGTGTGTGTGTGTGTGTTTGCATGTGTGTGTTTACGTATGTATGTGTAGTGTGTGTGTAGTGAGTGTGTTTATATGTGTGTAATATGGATGCGTAATGATTCTGTTTGCAGTGTGTGCATGTAGTATGTGTGTGTGTGTCGTATGTGTGCGTGTGTGTGTGTGTGTGTGTGTGTGCACATATGTGTGTGTGTGTGTTCAAATTCAAATTTAAATTCAAATTTTATTTGTCACATACACAGTCATACACAGTACGATATGCAGTGAAATGTTTAGACAACTGCTCGTGACCTAAAAATAGAAGACTATGAATAGTAATAGGAAACAAATATTAACATTTTAAAAAAGGGTAAATAAAACTAGGAAAGAATAAAATAAAATATAAAAATTTAAGTTAAAAAATAAATAAATAAGTGTGTGGGTAAAAACCATATGTGTGGGTCAGTACTGTGTGGTGGTGTGATTGTGATTGAGAGACCGTATCGCCTGCGGGAAGAAGCTCCTCCTCAGTCTCTCTGTGTTGGCCTTCAGGGAGCGGAATCGTTTTTCTGACCTCAACAGAGAGAACAGTCCATTGTTGAGTGGCTGAAGTCCTTCACAATCTTCCTGGCCTTGGTCCAGCACCGCCTGCTGTAGATTGAGGCCAGGTCAGGGAGCTCGGTGCGGATGGTGCGCTCAGCTGATCGCACAACCCTCTGTAGAGCTCGTCTGTCCTGCATGGTGCTGTTCCCGAACCAGGTTGAGATGTTTCCCGTCAGGATGCTCTCTATGGTGCAGGAGTAAAAGTTCCTGAGCACCTTGGAGGGCAGTCGGAAGTCTCTCAAGCATCTGAGGTGGTAGAGACGGTGTCGGGCCTTTTTCACCACGGTGTTGATGTGACAGGACCATGACAGGTCCTGCGTGATGTGAACACCGAGGTATTTGAAGCTGTCCACTCTCTCCACTGGGCTCTAATTGATGACGGGGGTCAAGTAGTTCCTCTCCTGCTTAGTGCTGAAGTCCACTATCAACTCCTTTGTCTTACTCACATTTAGAAGGAGGTTGTTCCTCTGGCACCAGTTCTCCAGATTCCTAATCTCCTTCAGGTAGGCAGGTCTCATTGTTATCAGAGATCAGGCCCACCACGACGGTGTCGTCAGCAAACTTAAGGATGGTGGTGAAGCTGGTAGCGGCCACACAGTCATATGTGTACAAAGAGTACAGCAGGGGGCTCAGAACACACCCCTGGGGGGCTCCAGTGCTGAGAGTGATGCACGCTGAGACATGTCCGCCCATCCTTACTACCTGTGGTCTGCCAGTTAGGAAGTTGGAGATCCATTGACACATAGATGAGCTGAGTCCCAGGTGCTCCAGCTTAGTGGTGAGTGAGGAGGGAATTGTGGTATTAAATGCAGAGCTGTAGTCGATGAAGAGCCTTTTAACATAATTCCCCCTTCTAGTGTCCAAGTGAGTAAGCGATGTGTGGAGAGATGAGAGAGGCTGTGGAACGATTTGGACAGTAAGCGAACTGTAGTGGGTCCAGTGTGTCTTGTAGTGAAGAAATGATGAAGTCTCTGAACAGGCCTTCAAAGCACTTTATCACTACTGAGGTGAGGGCTACAGGGCGATAGTCATTGAGAGAAGCAGGGTGGGGTTTCTTCGGGACAGGAACAATGATGGACTCTGACTGAAGCTGACCGGTTCAACTTATCGCTGCTTGCTGCCTTTTGCAACCTTGTGGCACAGAAATGAAAAGCACACAGATAAGTCTGAAACGCTGTATGATGTTCTAGGTGGTAAGTGTTCCATAGTAAGCCGCAGAACATCTTGTCACCCAGAACATCTTGTCGAGCAGATAGAGTCATGGGGTCTGATCCATCTGAACCAATCATAACCCCAGTGTTTCACAAACAGGTGGACTTTAAAGGGGGTTTTCTTAAAGAGGTAGGGCCAAAACCTGCCCCCTCCCCACCACAAAGATCCTACGATTGCAGGATCAATCTGCTCCCTGCAGCCAATTTGGCTACCCTCTACCCATGTTTTTTAGAGCAAGCCCCAATAGGCCAAAATCTCACCCAGAACAGTGGGTCAAGGAATTCTCCAAGAACCATCTGCTAAACTTTGAAGCCTAGAAAGTACATCGGGCCATTGAAGATACAACGAAGATTTAATTTCTGTTGCATACCGCCAGTCACTCTCCAATCGATGAAGATAAACACCTCCTCAAGCTCCTGAATGGGGATCCCGCATGCACGGTCAGGTGAGGAACACTCATGGGTCCCAGAGAGGCACATACTATACCCCGGTCTGGTAGTCCACCAAGGATCGCTTTAAGGATAAAAACTAAGTTGGTCCTGCTGTCTTTAAAGAAAAGAAGAAAAATAGTCACAAGGAATGATGAGCTGGCCCAAGCACTTGTGTCCTTCCCACTTTTGCGCACCTTATAACCTGTGTGCCTGTTCAGCACACTAAGACCTCTTAAACAAGTATGACATGCATCGTCATGTCTGGACGTGTCTTTCTTGTGCGCCATTGCTACCTGTCACTTAATGTGGGACGGGTTTGGTGGTGACTGTAATTGTTTAAACAGGTGGTGTTTGTGTAGGATATCTGATGTGTGTAAAACGTGTGTGTATACGATATGCTTCTGTAGTGTGTGTGTGTGTGTGTGTGTGTGTTTACAATGTGTCTGTATTCCTGGAACTGCCCGGCTCAGCGTATCGCTGCTGTCTGCCACAACCTTTGCTAGGAGCCACCCTTATGGCACAAAAAAAAAAAAGCACACGGAGGCCGAACTGCTGTATGATGTGCTAGTTGGTGAGCTTTCCATAGTAGTATGTTTGTTAAAATGCGTGGGTTACATGTGCCATCTTTTCAAGCAGATAGGCAGGGTCTAAGCTATCGGAACCAATCACAATCATTTACCCCAGCGTCTTACATATAGATGGACTTATAGGAGCTATTTTCAAGGAGGTTGGGCCAAAAACTGGCCCTCCCCCATCATTAAGATCCTAGGATTGTGTGATAAATCTGCTCCCTGCAGCCAATTTGGGTACAGTATTCTCAGAGCAAGCTCTAAGGGCCCAGAGCCTCACCCAGAACAGTGGGTCTAGGAGTTCCCCAAGGACCATCCTCTGAAGGTTGAAGTCAAGAAGTTATTCCTGTAGGCTCTTAAAATAAAAAGAAGAAAAATTGTTACAAGCAACAATGAGCATGTCCAAACACCTGTTTGTGTGTGTGTGTGTGTAGTATGTGTTTGTTTGTAGTATGTGTTCATTTGTAGAATGTGTCTGTAGTGTTTTTGTGTGACTGTGTAGTGCGTGTTGATTTTTCAATAGTGCCAAAATATTTGACCTCCTCTTGAGTTAGGAAAATAGTATTTAGTGAAAATTATTCAGTTTGATGTTCAGGGCCCTGAGGTCCTTTTTTTTTTTTTGTGCATGTGTGTGTAGTATGAGTGTGCACAAAAAAATTGCTGTTAAAACCAGGCACAATCTGACAGTTATGTATGTTTTTTTATCAACGCAGTAATGTGCTATAGAACACAATGTATTCTGGGAAATATTTTGCTCTTTTTAACAGTAGTCTTCTGTATTTTGCAATGCATTGTGGTCTAGTCCTATTTGCTAATGTTTTAAATAAAGGTACATGTCAATATTTTGTTGGAAACTGTGTGAGTGTATAAGTGCAAACCTGATCAAATATCATTACTGTTCTATTGAAGTAATTTGTTTTGTGTGTGTTATCTTAAACATAAGTTTTAGAAGCAGCAATTTAAAATATAATTTTCAGTCAAGTATATTTGTACTTCCTGCAAACGTCATTACTTATTTATAAAGGTTTTATTCTAAAGAGGAGGAAGTCCTTCATCTTCAACTCTTTGATTATCAGCATCTGGACCATCAAACTGAACGGTAATTTAAAACTTTTTATTTTCTTGAATGTATTTCATTCATAAAGTTTGTACTACCAGAAGCAATACATGATGTTCATGCTTAGCAACTTTGTGAAAATGTGTTTAGACCGTACTTCAGTGCTGACATGTGAGTAACTCGAGCGTTTAAATTTTCATGGATTTTGCTCTCATCAAGCCTTATTACATTGTTTTAAATTGCCTTTTGAATGGTAAATAGTGTTAATTATTTCATGTTAAGTGTTAACATCATTATTAACAGAGATAATTTTGGTGGCTTATGTTTAAAATGTAAGGGAGCAGATTGTTTTTGCGTATAAAATATATTTGTGTATATTTGATATAAAAAACCTGCTTATTACAACTGTGTCATCATCCCCAAATTCCAGAAGTTATCGTGGCCTTGAATATAACTTATCAGAATTGATAAAATATTGCATGTTTAAAGATATTTATTATCTATATAGTTATTTATAACTACAAAATTTATACTATTATTTATACTGATCAGGTACTATGTACAGAGTTAATCAAGTAGTTAATGTTTTTTAATGAGACAAATTTTAAAATTTCATAAATGTTGTTAAGCAAATTTTGTTAATGTTAGGAAGGGTTTGAGACATGTTTTTGTTAGACAATGCTGTGTGCATATTACCTGACAATTCTAAAGAAAGTTTCTAAATTACTGCTTTATTGTAGTGGTACTCTGGCATATTAATTGGCATAATCATGCCTCTGATATGCATTTTAAGAATTATTTCTGCCTATTGTTTTCTCTGTACATATTTTTTTTGGTTCCTTAGTTCATCTTTTGACTCTTACTTTTAATAAATGTTTTTGTTGTATATAATTTCTAACGTGTTTATTGTATATTTTATAGATATTTACATAGCAATACTTTTCTTTTATTTGTATTTTTTAATATAATAAGATTTACATTGTAGATTTTTAGAGAGAACATAAAAGTTAATCTGGGATATTCAGTGATGCATTTTTGCTGTAAAATAAGTACTAGCTGTATATTGTAAATTTACCGTAAATTGCTGGTGTCTGTGCTGCCAGAATTCTACTGTAAATTGTATAAAATACAGAAATATAGTGTGTTTTATGTTTACAGTAATAAAGTGTCATTTAAAAGTATACAGTATACAGTATAAAGTACAGTGTGTGTGTGAGTGTGTGCGTTTATGTTTGTGTACTAGTAGTGTATGTAATGTGTGTCCATTGAATGGGTGTTACAAATGACCTGAAATATCTGACCTCCAGTTTAGTAAGGGCAAAGACTAGTCAAAAGTGTCAGTTCGATTATATCTAAAAGATCCAGATGTGGGAAGCGGATTTCTCATACAACTAATGCAGGAACACGTATACCATACAAAATGAATTTATGTGCATTTTTCAGAATGGAAACTTGAAAAAGAATTACAAACAAGTTGTTTCTCAACATGTATGCCAGAATACATGAATGTGTTGGAAAGTATGATACTTTTCACTTTCATGCACCTGATGTTGACATGAAGCGTTTGCCGGGTTCTTAGCGGTAGGACCTCAGGAAAGCGGTTTTCTGACACTACTAATGTATTGTCATATAAAACATACAAAATAAGTTTAAAATCTTCATTCATGGTGAAAATGTAAAAACAATAACAAAAAAATTGTTTTTAAACATGTATATCATAATGCATAATTGTGTTGGAAAGTATGATTCCCTTGAATTTCATGCAGCTGATGTGTGAGATATAGCGTTTCCCGTCTTCTTAGCGCTGTAGGACCTCAGGAAAGCGGTTTTCTGACATTACTATTATATTGTCATATAAAACATACAGAAGAAGTTTATATTCTTCTTACTTGGTCAAAATGTGAAAAACAATAACAAAAAAGTTGTTTTTAAACATGTATGTCACAATGCATGAATGTGTTGTAAAGGATGATTCCTTTCACTTTTATGCACCTGATGTGTGAGATATAGCGTTTCCCATGTTCTTAGCGCTGTAGGACCTCAGGAAAGCGGTTTTCTGACGCTACTAATGTATTTTCATGTAAAACATACAAAATAAGTTTATAAACTTAATTCATGGTGAAAATGTAAAAACAATAACAAAAAATTTGTTTTTAAACATGTATGTCACAATGCATAAATGTGTTGCACCCTTTTATGCACCTGATGTGTGAGATATAGCGTTTCCCATGTTCTTAGCGCTGTAGGACCTCAGGAAAGCGGTTTTCTGACATTACTAATGTATTGTCATATAAAACATACAGAAGAAGTTTATATTCTTCTTACTTGGTCAAAATGTGAAAAACAATAACAAAAAAGATGTTTTTCAACATGTGTACCAGAAGGCATGAATGTGTTGGAAAGTATGATTCCTTTGACTCTTCTGCACCTGATGTGTGAGATAAAGCGTTTCCTGTGTTCTTAGCGCTGTAGGACCTCAGGAAAGCGGTTTTCTGACATTACTAATGTATTGTCATATAAAACATACAGAATAAGTTTATATTCCTCTTACTTGGTCAAAATGTGAATAACAATAACAAAAAAGTTGTTTTTAAACATGTATGTCACAATGCATGAATGTTGTGTAAAGGATGATTCTTTTCACTTTTATGCACCTGATGTGTGAGATAAAGCGTTTCCTGTGTTCTTAGCGCTGTAGAACCTCAGGAAAGCTGTTTTCTGACATTACTATCACATTGTCATATAAAACATACAGAATAAGTTTATATTCTTCTTACTTGGTCAAACTGTGAAAAACAATAAGAAAAAAGTTGTTTTTAAACACGTATGCCTAAATGCATGAATGTGTTGTAAAGGATGATTCCTTTGAATTTCATGCAGCTGATGTGTGAGATATAGCGTTTCCCGTCTTCTTAGCGCTGTAGGACCTCAGGAAAGCGGTTTTCTGACATTACTAATGTATTGTTATATAAGACATACAAAATAAGTTTGTTATTTTTTCATGGTCAAAATGTAAAAAACAATAACAAAAAAGATGTTTTTCAACATGTGTACCAGAAGGCATGAATGTTTTGGGAAGTATGATTCCTTTGACTCTTCTGCACCTGATGTGTGAGATAAAGCGTTTCCTGTGTTCTTAGCGCTGTAGGACCTCAGGAAAGCTGTTTTCTGACATTACTAATATATTGTCATATAAAACATACAGAATAAGTTTATATTTATTTTTTCGTGCTCAAAAGGGAAAAACAATAACAAAGAAGTTGTTTTTCAACATGTATGCCTAAATGCATGAATGTGTTGATATTCCTCTTACTTGGTCAAAATGTGAAAAACTCTAACAAAAAAGTTGTTTTTCAACATGTATGCTAAAATGCATGAATGTGTTGAAAAGTATGATTCCTTTGACATTCATGCACCTGATGTGTGAGATAAAGCGTTTCCCGTGTTCTTAGCGCTGTAGGACCTCAGGAAAGCGGTTTTCACACAATACTAATGTATTGTCATATAAAACATACAGAATAAGTTTATATTTATTTTTTCGTGCTCAAAAGGAAAAAACAATAAAAACAAAATTGTTTTTTAACATGTATGCCTAAATGCATGAATGTGTTGGAAAGTATGATTCTTTTGAATTTCATGCAGCTGATGTGAGAGATATAGCGTTTTCCGTCTTCTTAGCGCTGTAGGACCTCAGGAAAGCGGTTTTCTGACATTACTAATGTATTGTCATATAAAACATACAGAAGAAGTTTATATTCTTCTTACTTGGTCAAAATGTGAAAAACAATAACAAAAAAGATGTTTTTCAACATGTGTACCAGAAGGCATGAATGTGTTGGAAAGTATGATTCCTTTGACTCTTCTGCACCTGATGTGTGAGATAAAGCGTTTCCCATGTTCTTAGCGCTGTAGGACCTCAGGAAAGCGGTTTTCTGACTATTACTAAAATGTGAATAATAATAACAAAAAAGTTGTTTTGAAACATGTATGTCACAATGCATGAATGTTGTTTAAAGGATGATTCTTTTCACTCTTCTGCACCTGATGTGTGAGATAAAGCGTTTCCTGTGTTCTTAGCGCTGTAGAACCTCAGGAAAGCTGTTTTCTGACATTACTATCACATTGTCATATAAAACATACAGAATAAGTTTATATTCTTCTTACTTGGTCAAACTGTGAAAAACAATAAGAAAAAAGTTGTTTTTAAACACGTATGCCTAAATGCATGAATGTGTTGTAAAGGATGATTCCTTTGAATTTCATGCAGCTGATGTGTGAGATATAGCGTTTCCCGTCTTCTTAGCGCTGTAGGACCTCAGGAAAGCGGTTTTCTGACATTACTAATGTATTGTTATATAAGACACACAAAATAAGTTTATGTTATTTTTTCATGCTCAAAAGGGAAAACCAATAACAAAGAAGTTGTTTTTCAACATGTATGCCTAAATGCATGAATGTGTTGATATTCCTCTTACTTGGTCAAAATGTGAAAAACTCTAACAAAAAAGTTGTTTTTCAACATGTATGCTAAAATGCATGAATGTGTTGAAAAGTATGATTCCTTTCACTTTTATGCACCTGATGTTGAGATAAAGCGTTTCCCATGTCCTTAGCGCCGTAGGACCTTAGAAAAGCGGTTTTTACATAATACTAATGTATTGTCATATAAAACATACAGAACAAGTTTATATTTATTTTTTCATACTCAAAAGGGAAATACAATAACAAAAAATTTGTTTTTTTTAACATGTATGCCTAAATGCATGAATGTGTTGGAAAGTATGATTCCTTTGAATTTCATGCACCTGATGTAGAGATAAAGCGTTTCCCATGTTCTTAGCGCTGTAGGACCTCAGGAAAGCGGTTTTCTGACATTACTAATGTATTGTTATATAAAACATACAGAAGAAGTTTATATTCTTCTTACTTGGTCAAAATGTGAAAAACAATAACAAAAAAGATGTTTTTCAACATGTGTACCAGAAGGCATGAATGTGTTGGAAAGTATGATTCCTTTGACTCTTCTGCACCTGATGTGTGAGATAAAGCGTTTCCCATGTTCTTAGCACTGTAGGACCTCAGGAAATCGGTTTTCTGACATTACTATTATATTGTCATATAAAACATACAAAATAAGTTTAAAATCTTCATTCATGGTGAAAATGTAAAAACAATAACAAAAAAGTTGTTTTTAAACACGTATGCCTAAATGCATGAATGTGTTGTAAAGGATGATTCCTTTGACTCTTCTGCACCTGATGTGTGCGATAAAGCGTTTCTTGTGTTCTTAGCGCTGTAAGACGTCAGGAAAGCGGTTTTCTGACATTACTAATGGATTGTCATATAAAACATACAGAATAAGTTTATATTCCTCTTACTTGGTAAAAATCTGAATGATAATAACAAAAAAGTTGTTTTTAAACATGTATGTCACAATGCATGAATGTTATGTAAAGGATGATTCCTTTTACTTTTATGCACCTGATGTGTGAGATATAGCGTTTCCCATGTTCTTAGCGCTGTAGGACCTCAGGAAAGCGGTTTTCTGACATTACTAAAATGTGAATAATAATAACAAAAAAGTTGTTTTGAAACATGTATGTCACAATGCATGAATGTTGTGTAAAGGATGATTCTTTTCACTCTTCTGCACCTGATGTGTGAGATAAAGCGTTTCCTGTGTTCTTAGCGCTGTAGAACCTCAGGAAAGCTGTTTTCTGACATTACTATCACATTGTCATATAAAACATACAGAATAAGTTTATATTCTTCTTACTTGGTCAAACTGTGAAAAACAATAAGAAAAAAGTTGTTTTTAAACACGTATGCCTAAATGCATGAATGTGTTGTAAAGGATGATTCCTTTGAATTTCATGCAGCTGATGTGTGAGATATAGCGTTTCCCGTCTTCTTAGCGCTGTAGGACCTCAGGAAAGCGGTTTTCTGACATTACTAATGTATTGTTATATAAGACACACAAAATAAGTTTATGTTATTTTTTCATGCTCAAAAGGGAAAACCAATAACAAAGAAGTTGTTTTTCAACATGTATGCCTAAATGCATGAATGTGTTGATATTCCTCTTACTTGGTCAAAATGTGAAAAACTCTAACAAAAAAGTTGTTTTTCAACATGTATGCTAAAATGCATGAATGTGTTGAAAAGTATGATTCCTTTGACATTCATGCACCTGATGTGTGAGATAAAGCGTTTCCCGTGTTCTTAGCGCTGTAGGACCTTAGGAAAGCGGTTTTCACATAATACTAATGTATTGTCATATAAAACATACAGAACAAGTTTATATTTATTTTTTCGTGCTTAAAAGGAAAAAACAATGAAAACAAAATTGTTTTTTAACATGTATGCCTAAATGCATGAATGTGTTGGAAAGTATGATTCTTTTGAATTTCATGCAGCTGATGTGAGAGATATAGCGTTTCCCGTCTTCTTAGCGCTGTAGGACCTCAGGAAAGCGGTTTTCTGACATTACTAATGTATTGTCATATAAAACATACAGAATAAGTTTATATTCTTCTTACTTGGTCAAACTGTGAAAAACAATAACAAAAAAGATGTTTTTCAACATGTGTACTAGAAGGCATGAATGTTTTGGGAAGTATGATTCCTTTGACTCTTCTGCACCTGATGTGTGAGATAAAGCGTTTCCCATGTTCTTAGCACTGTAGGACCTCAGGAAATCGGTTTTCTGACATTACTATTATATTGTCATATAAAACATACAAAATAAGTTTAAAATCTTCATTCATGGTGAAAATGTAAAAACAATAACAAAAAAGTTGTTTTTAAACACGTATGCCTAAATGCATGAATGTGTTGTAAAGGATGATTCCTTTGACTCTTCTGCACCTGATGTGTGCGATAAAGCGTTTCTTGTGTTCTTAGCGCTGTAGGACCTCAGGAAAGCGGTTTTCTGACATTACTAATGTATTGTCATATAAAACATACAGAATAAGTTTATATTCCTCTTACTTGGTCAAAATGTGAATAATAATAACAAAAAAGTTGTTTTTAAACATGTATGTCACAATGCATGAATGTTATGTAAAGGATGATTCCTTTCACTTTTATGCACTTGATGTGTGAGATATAGCGTTTCCCATGTTCTTAGCGCTGTAGGACCTCAGGAAAGCGGTTTTCTGACTATTACTAAAATGTGAATAATAATAACAAAAAAGTTGTTTTGAAACATGTATGTCACAATGCATGAATGTTGTGTAAAGGATGATTCTTTTCACTCTTCTGCACCTGATGTGTGAGATAAAGCGTTTCCTGTGTTCTTAGCGCTGTAGAACCTCAGGAAAGCTGTTTTCTGACATTACTATCACATTGTCATATAAAACATACAGAATAAGTTTATATTCTTCTTACTTGGTCAAACTGTGAAAAACAATAAGAAAAAGTTGTTTTTAAACACGTATGCCTAAAAGCATGAATGTGTTGTAAAGGATGATTTCTTTGAATTTCATGCAGCTGATGTGTGAGATATAGCGTTTCCCATGTTCTTAGGGCTGTAGGACCTCAGGAAAGCGGTTTTCTGACATTACTAATGTATTGTTATATAAGACATACAAAATAAGTTTATGTTATTTTTTCATGCTCAAAAGGGAAAACCAATAACAAAGAAGTTGTTTTTCAACATGTATGCCTAAATGCATGAATGTGTTGATATTCCTCTTACTTGGTCAAAATGTGAAAAACTCTAACAAAAAAGTTGTTTTTCAACATGTATGCTAAAATGCATGAATGTGTTGAAAAGTATGATTCCTTTGACATTCATGCACCTGATGTGTGAGATAAAGCGTTTCCCGTGTTCTTAGCGCTGGAGGACCTCAGGAAAGCGGTTTTCACACAATACTAATGTATTGTCATATAAAACATACAGAATAAGTTTATATTTATTTTTTCGTGCTCAAAAGGAAAAAACAATAAAAACAAAATTGTTTTTTAACATGTATGCCTAAATGCATGAATGTGTTGGAAAGTATGATTCTTTTGAATTTCATGCAGCTGATGTGTGAGATATAGCGTTTCCCGTCTTCTTAGCGCTGTAGGGCCTCAGGAAAGCGGTTTTCTGAAATTACTAATGTATTGTCATATAAAACATACAGAAGAAGTTTATATTCTTCTTACTTGGTCAAAATGTGAAAAACAATAACAAAAAAGATGTTTTTCAACATGTGTACCAGAAGGCATGAATGTGTTGGAAAGTATGATTCCTTTGACTCTTCTGCACCTGATGTGTGAGATAAAGCGTTTCCCATGTTCTTAGCGCTGTAGGACCTCAGGAAAGCGGTTTTCTGACATTACTATTATATTGTCATATAAAACATACAAAATAAGTTTATAAACTTCATTCATGGTGAAAATGTAAAAACAATAACAAAAAAGTTGTTTTTAAACACGTATGCCTAAATGCATGAATGTCTTGTAAAGGATGATTCCTTTGACTCTTCTGCACCTGATGTGTGCGATAAAGCGTTTCTTGTGTTCTTAGCGCTGTAGGACCTCAGGAAAGCGGTTTTCTGACATTACTAATGTATTGTCATACAAAACATACAGAATAAGTTTATATTTATCTTACTTGGTCAAACTGTGAAAAACAATAAGAAAAAAGTTGTTTTTAAACACGTATGCCTAAATGCATGAATGTGTTATAAAGGATAATTCCTTTGAAATTCATGCAGCTGATGTGTGAGATATAGCGTTTCCCGTCTTCTTAGCGCTGTAGAACATCAAGAAAACGGTTTTCTGACATTACTATTGTATTGTTATATAAGACATACAAAATAAGTTTGTTATTTTTTCATGGTCAAAATGTAAAAATTAATAACAAAAGATGTTTTTCAACATGTGTACCAGAAGGGATGAATGTGTTGTAAAGGATGATTCCTTTGACCCTTCTGCACCTGATGTGTGCGATAAAGCGTTTCCTGTGTTCTTAGCGCTGTATGAGCTCAGGAAAGCGGTTTTCTGACATTACTAATGTATTGTCATATAAAACATACAGAATAAGTTTATATTCCTCTTACTTGGTCAAAATGTGAATAACAATAACAAAAAAGTTGTTTTTAAACATGTATGTCACAATGCATGAATGTTGTGTAAAGGATGATTCTTTTCACTTTTATGCACCTGATGTGTGAGATATAGCGTTTCCCATGTTCTTAACGCTGTAGGACCTCAGGAAAGCGGTTTTCTGACATTACTCATGTATCGTTATATAAGACATGCAAAATAAGTTTATGTTATTTTTTCATGGTCAAAATGTAAAAAACAATAACAAAAAGGATGTTTTTCAACATGTGTACCAAAAGGCATGAATGTGTTGGAAAGTATGATTCCTTTGACATTCATGCACCTGATGTGTGAGATAAAGCGTTTGCCGCTATAAGTGCTCAGAAAAGCGGTTTTCTGACACTACTAATGTATTGTCATACAAAACATACAAAAGAAGTTTATTTTCTCCGTTCATGGTCAAAATGTGAAAATAGATTAACGTTTTGAAAGACAACTTTTAACTGAAATTATTTTAAAAGTCATATATTAATTTTTTTTGGATCTTAAAGACATTTATGTAATTTTTATTATTGTTTAATCCAATGTGTTTTGACATGCTTTTCTTTTGAAAATTAAAAAATGTTCATTCTTTAATACATTTGTGCCTTTTATAATTATTTGTCTCTTGTTCAGCGGATGCACAAAGCAGGAACCACGGAGATCTTGCAATACTTTTAAGTTCTTGTAATAAACTAAGATCTGAAAAATGTTTTTGACACAGTTAATTAGGATTACACACGTGATTGTTTACAAAGCAATCATTAAACCACAGGTCAGGTATTCCAAAATTAAGAAGTTTCCATTATATGACGTTTCTACGTGTTCATAATAAATCATTAAATGAAATCTCATTTTCACATTCATTTCATATAAGCTGATTTATACCCTTATGTTTAGACATACTGTTAAAAACAAATGACAGAAGTGCTATCATGAGAATTATTTAATATATCATGCTAATTAATGTGAATCTTTGTTTCAAAAATGCTTTTATAACCGGCCATGACCATTAAAAAGAGAAAATAGAGTATTAAAACAAAGAATATGACTATAATATTAGTCTATATATAGTCTATATATATATAATTGCTCTCATGCAAATGTGCAAACTAGAGTAACAAAGTGACACATTTAAAAACTTTGTGGCAATGATGTAATGAGGTAATGAGTTGAGTTAGAGGGAGAAGAAAAAAAACATCAAATAGTATAGATCAAATAACTATTTACAAATAACAAGTAATGGATACATCTGATTTATTGTGTGTGTGTGTATCTAGTCAAACTAATATGTGCTCTATCAGTTTATCAAGTAATCTCCTCTGCTGTCCTTACATTCCGCAGTAGGGTCTTGCGTTCCGAAATGGCACAATTCCCAAACCAGACAGTGATGCAGCTGCTCAGGATGCTCTTGATAGTCCTTCTATAGAAAGTGGTAAGGATCAGTGGTGGAAGCTAGGCCTTCCTTAGCCTTCTCAGGAAGAGTGTACGGAGCTGGTGTTGAGGGACCAGCTGAGGTTCTCCTCCAGACAGACATTCTACTCAAAGGAGCCATTGATGTTCAGCGGAGAGCCCCATTCTCCTGAAGGCACCAAATCATCGTTTTTGTTTAAGCAACATTCAGATACAGGCTGTTGTCCCTACACCAATCTGTTAGCTTCTGTACTTCCTCTCCGTATCCTGACTTGTCGTTCTTGCTGATGAGACCCACCACAGTCGTGTCATCTGCAAACTTGATGATGCGGTTGGAACTGTGTGTCGCTTACAGTTATAATCGAGTAGTGTGAACAGCAGGGGACTGAGCCACAGTACTCAGTGTGGTGGTGTGGGAGGTGCAGTTGCTGATCCACACTGACTGATGGCTTCGGTCAGAAAGTCCAGGATACAGTTACAGAGGCGTTCAGGCACAATGTGTTCAGCCTTCCGGTCAGGTGTTGGGAGATGATAATATTGAATGCTTAAGTGAAAACTGCAAGGAGTCCTCATGTGTCTCAGGACTAGCCGCTCAAAGCACTTGATGATGATGCGTGTAAGTGCAACAGGGTGCTATAAGTAGACTAAAATGTCCAGAATTTTAGTCGACTAAAACTTGACCAAATAAAAATAGGATAAGATTAATAAAGATTGAAAAATAGGATAAGAATATGATAAAAACTATCAGGGACATTTATCTCGGAACTAAGACTAAGACTACAATTTAAAATAGCTGACAATTTTATTAACACTACTCTGCACAGAGTTTTCCTCACATCAGCTGTGGTGAGACACAACACTTGGTCGTTGGGAGGAGATAGGTCTTCCTCACCGACAGGTCGTTCTGCACATCGAACTGAGGGTAGAAGCTGTTCATCTGGAAGGGAGCTGTCACTGTCACAGGCAGGTGATGTCTTGTATGCCCGGCCACATGCGCCATATGTCACCGCCATCCCTGAAGTGGTTGAGGATTCTCTGGGCGTGTGCGCTTTGCCTCTCTCATGGCCCAGGAAAGTTTGGCCCTTGCTGTTCTTAGGACCACCTTGTCCCGCACTCTGATGGCGGAGTCTCGGGTCTTCAGAAGTGCACGCACCTCCGCAGTAACCCACAGTTTCTGGTGAGATGACGTTCTTGGAGATACTGGCGCCATCAATGTACTGGATGTAGCTATTTGATGATGTCGTGTACTCCTCCAAGTCAGTAAAGTTGCCATAAGTTGCAGCTGTCCTCAACAGGTTACAGTCAGTGTTCTATTGGCCAGGTTTTCATCTGCTTCAGAACCAGGTGTCCCTGAATCATCAACTGATCAAGAGACATCTAGGGAGACATGATAGATGACATACTTTTACCATGCTAGGCTACAGTGGGTATTTCTGGAACTCCAAGTATGCCCGGCTCACCTGGGACCTGCAAAAAATTGAAAGCACAGAGAAATAAAAAGCACACAGACAGGGCAGAATGGCTGTATGATGTGATAAGTGTTCCAAAGTAGGCAGTAAGTTTGCGGAAATGCATAAATTACTTGCGACATCCTGTCAAGCAGTCTGAGATTTCAGAACTACCCACAACCAATTTCCCTATTTTTTTTTTTTACAAACAAGTGGACTTATTTGAGATCTTCTCAAAGAGGTAGGGCCACAAACTGCCACCCTCACTTCCACAAAGAACCCAGGATCAATCTGCTCCCTGCAGCCAATTTGGCCACGGTCTACCCATGTTCCCTGAGCCTCACCCAGGACTGTGGGTCTGGAAGTTTCCCAAGAGCCTCCTGCTGAAGGTGGCAGCCAAGAAGTACGTCTTGAAGATAAGATTAGGATTAATTTCAGTTTCGTACCACCAGTCATAAGTTCAACTTTTTTTAGCTCAACAATATTTTTATTGATTTTAAACAGGGATATAACAGGGTAAACCTATAAAGTTTCAATATACTGTAGATTCTATGACCCCCTTATAAACCCTATAGCACCCACCCCACCCCTCCCTGACTCCAAGCCAGCTTTACATGTATAAGAAAGGCTAGACGCCAGGCATCTAAAAAACAGGAGAAAAATGAAAAAAAAAAACATATATACATACACACACATATATCCAGGAGCTGGAAGTTTTTTAGTTCTGCATACAAAAAAAAAGGGAAAAGAAAAACAAACAGACAAACAATTAAATAAGAATGGAATCAAAGTATGAATGTATATGAAAAAAGCGAAGGAAGGGCCCCCACACCTGCTGAAATTTCAAGTCTGAATAACGGATTGAGTAGTGGATTTTCTTCAGGGACAAACAGGACATAATATCTCTGAGCCACTGGGCGTGAGTGGGTGACGTGACATCCTTCCACTTGAATAAAATAGAACGCCTAGCCTCAGAGAAATGAGCCCTGTGTACAACCTTAAACTGTAATAAAGAGTGGCGGGCACATAAGGAAGTTGAGTTGACCAGTTTAAGAATTAAATTCCAAGTATCATCTGATAACGACAAATTTAAATCTTTCTCCCAAGCAGTTTTAATTTTACACAAAGAAGCGTAACTCAAACCCATCAATCCACCATAAATAGTGGATATTAGGCATATACGCAACGGGGACAAACAGAGGAGATTATCTAGAATATTTACATCAGGAGCTTCAGGGAAATTTGGTATTGAAGAGCTAATCAAGTGTCTTACTTGCAGGTATCTGAAAAAATGAGAATTGGGTAGGTTAAACCTTTCAGAAAGCTGTTCAAATGATGCAAACCTATGGTTAACAAACAGATCTTTGCAAAGCTTGATGCCCTTATTGTACCCCTCCTGAAACACTGAATCATGTAAAGAAGGTTGAAAGAGATGGTTAGAGACAATAGGACTGGACAGAGAGAAGCCCAGAAGACCGCTGTGCTTTCTGAACTGAGCCCATACTCTCAAGGTATGCCTAACAACTGAGTTATTGATAGATTTAATTGAGGGGATGGGGAGTGCGGATCCAAGAAGTGCAGAGACAGAGAGATTTTTTACAGACTTTATCTCCATTTCCACCCAGGCAGGCCAATTAGGTTGGTTGTGAAAATATGCCCAAAAGATGACAGATCGAATGTTTGCTGCCCAGTAGTAGAAACGAAAAATTGACAGAGCCATGCCACCATCTCTTTTAGATCTTTGAAGTAGGGACTTATTCAAATCGTGGATGTTTACCTTTCCAAAGGTAAGAAGATATAATTGAATCTAAAGCACCAAAGTAAGATTTGGGAATAAAAACAGTTACAGACTGGAAAAGATATAAAAATTTAGGAAAGAACACTCATTTTAATGACATTAATGCGTCCCACCAGGGACATAGACAGTGGTGACCATTGTCCCAAGTCCTTTTTTGTTTGGCTCAACAACCTAATGAAATTTTCTTTAAAAAGGTGTTTATATTTTCTTGTGATTGTAATACCGAGATAGGTAAACTGATTATTCACTATGTTGAAAGGAAAATTGTGCATACCAGTTGTTAGTTTTAGTTAGCTGCTGTATTATTTAGCAGAAATAGTTCACTTTTGTGCAAATTCAGCTTATATCCTGAAAAATAGCTAAATTCACTGAGCAATGACAGCACAGGTGGAAGGGAGGAGATTGGATTTGATATAAAAAGTAGAAGGTCATCTGCATAAAGGAAAACTTTATGTTCTTCTCCCTGCCTCCAAATCCCAGATATATCCCTACAACTGCGGAATGCAATTGCTAGTGGCTCAATGGCAAGGTTAAAGAGCAATGGGCTAAGAGGACACCCCTGACGAGTTCCCAGCTGAAGGCTGAATGGTTGGGACTGCTGAGCATTTGTCAGAACTGAGGCAGTAGGGCTTGAATATAATAATTTAACCCAAGTGATAAAACTTGGACCAAAATTAATTTTTTTTAAAGCCCTAAATAAATACTCCCATTCCACACGATCAAAAGCCTTTTCAGCATCCAAAGAAAGGACACACTCAGGGATCCCCTCTGATGGTGTGTACAGATTATCCATAAGGCGTCTAATGTTAAAATAAGAAAAACGATTTTTGACAAAACCGGCCTGGTCCTCAAATATAATTGAGGGTAGAACATTCTCTAATCTACGAGCCAAGACTTTAGCAAGGATTTTAACATCCACGTTGAGAAGAGAGATTGGCCTATATGAAGAGCACGCTGTTGGCTCCTTATCCTTCTTTGCTATGAGGGTGATGCAAGCCTCATTAAATGACGCGGGCAGCTAACCTTGCAAGGGTAGGGGAGTCCACTCTCAGTACCCTCCGGAAGACCCAGGACACGCAGGACCCAGGACCCTGCTCCGGCCTTCTAGGTTTACGACTTTGGCCCTTAACTTAGAGTTACTTTCCCGAAGTCCGGAGCAGATGTTCTCTAACTCACTTACCCGCTGGCTCAGGTAATCAGTAGCGAGTTTTAGTGAAGGTAAGCGCTGTCCATGGTTCTCTACTTGGGCCAGTTTACTTTTCAGTAAACTAAACAATGATTTAAATTCAGCCGCTAACACTTCACGATGTTTATCTAACAGCGCTGAGATAGTCTCGACTGTTAGAGTGGTGTCGTCTTTTTTCCCGGCCTTAACACTCCTGGTAGACATTATAGATGAAAAGTAGTTAGCTGTGGGGTAGAGTATAAAGTTATTGTAAACTAAGGATTTAATTCAGCATTTAAAGACGAGTAAGGGAGTAAAGAAATTAAAAATTGTCGGAGCACCTAACTCACACGTCTACTCCATGTGGCTGCTAACCGGCAACTTTTAAATATTTAAATATTTTAAATATTAACTTAAGTTTAACCTTAAACTTATGCCATATTTGTTATTTCATAGTTAGCGATTGCTTAATGGCGACTGTAAAGGCGCTGGTGCTTGGGCCATTCATCATTTCTGTAGGATGTGTTTAGGATGTGCACTGTGTGTGAGGTGTGTGTGTGTGTGTGTAGCATGTGGACTGTATTTTTAGCAAAAGTAGTTGGGTGTGTTTGTGTTTATCTCTAGTGTGTGTGTATGTGTGTGTGTGTATGTGTGTGTGTGTATGTGTGTGTGTACCTTGTGTGGATGTAGTTTGTAAAATGTTTAGGATATGGACATGCAGTGGTGTAGTGTGTGTGTATGTGTGGGTGTAGGGTGTGTGTAGTATATGTGTATGTGTGGGAAGTAGTGTGTGTGTAGTAAATATGTATGTGTGTTAGTTGTGTGTGTGTATAGTATGTGTTTGTGTGTGTGTTTGTGTGTGTGGGGGTGTGTATGTGTGTATGTGTGTGTGTGTGGGTAGGATGTGTAGTGTTTGTGTGTGTATAGTGTGTATAGAATGTAATGTGGGTAATGTATGCTAGTGTATGTATGTCTATATGAGTGTGTATTTGATTGTCTCTGTGTCTATTTTTGTTTACAATATGTATGTGTATGTGTCTGTGGGTGTAGGTATAGGTGTGTTTGTAAAGGATGTGTGTCTATTCCTGCTAGGAGAAGGGGGTTGTAGCACAGAAATGAAAAGCACAGGGAAAAGGCTGAGGGGCGAGGATGTGCTAGGTGTTGAGTATTCTTTAGTGGGCTGCAGTACATTTGCGGAAATTCATGGGTTACTCATGCCATCTTGTCGAGCAGATAAAGTTATAGAGTCTGAGCTATCTGAACCACCCACGACCACATTCCCCCAGGAGATATTCTCAAGGAGGTAGGGCCAAAAAAGTCTGCTCCCTGCAGCCAATTTGGCTACCATCTACCCATGTTCTCAAAGCTAGTCCTAAGGGACCAGAGACTAACCCAGAACAGTGGGTCTAGGAGTTCCCCAATAACCACCTGCTGAAGGTTGAAGGTAAGAGTGTAAATCGGTACATTGCATTTGGTTGGATTATTGTAACGCCTTACTGTCTGGTTTATCAACAAGGTGCTTAAACAAGCTTCAATTAGTCCAGAATGCAGCAGTGAGCGTCCTTACTCAAACCAGAAGATACAAGCATATCGCTCCTATCTTATCCACATGGCTTCCTGTAAAATTTTGCATCGATTTTAAAATACTACTCTTGACGTGTAAAGCAATGAATGGTCTCGCGGCGCAGTATCTGAGTGAACTGCTAGTGTCTTACAATCCACCACGCCTACTTCGATCAAAGAATGCAGTACCATGTATTATTAAAACTACAGCAGGCCGCAGAGCTTTGTCTTACAAAGCCCCAAAGTTATGGAATAGCCTTCTGATTAATGTTCGGGATTCAGACACAGTCTCAGTGAATAAGTCTAGGCTAAAAACCTATTTAGCCAAGCATTTTTGTAAATAGATTAGCCTTAGGTAAAGGAACAGATCTGGGGGCTCATGGACGTAGAGTATTAGGTGAACTGTTTGTTTAGATGCTGTCTTCCCCACTCTCATTGATCACTCAGGTTTGTTGATGGTGAAGTGATTGGGTGCTTTACATCTCAGGGAGCCCTCATGTCTGTGTTTCTTTCTGGCTGTCCCTTTTTAGTTATGCTGTCATAATTAGTCTTGCCGGAGTCGCTGCTTGCACTCTGCACTAAATATACATTCACATTATACATTGTTCGACTGTGACCATACCTAACTGCCATCTCTCCATCTTTTTTGCTCTCTCCTCTTCTGCTCTCTCCTCTCTCTCACTCCCTCTCTCCTTTTTCCTCTACCTATCTCTCTGTCGAGCTATACATGTCGCTCCTGAGCTGCCGGTGATCCAGACCTCCTCTTCCGCTTAGGACCTGTCTGGCTCGTCCTGGGGTCCTGCTTCTGGTTGGAGATTTCATCGCATGGATGCCCCATGTGGTCTGCCTGGGATGCATGTGGTGACTGGGGATGGTTCCACTTTTTCATGAAGGTGGTCCTGTCCTCGACTGATACAGACAGTTGTTCTCTGAGGACCTGTGACTTCAGTCGCTCAATGGTTCAGGACTGGAATTTCTTGCAGTCTACCTGAGCCTCCAGGAACAAAGTGGACTTTAATCTCACACATCTCCTCTTATACTGAACTTTCAGTCTCGCATAATATTATGCACATCAATCCCTGCTATCCATTATCACCCAGATGAGGATGGGTTCCCTGTTGAGTCTGGTTTCTCTCAAGGTTTCTTCCTATTACCATCTCAGGGAGTTTTTTCTTGCCACTGTCGCCACTTTTCTTGCCACTCGTCCTCGGCTTGCTCATCAGGGACAATCATATCATTTTGATTTATACACATTCACATTTCATGCAAACTTAATTATTTTTATTGTGTAAAGCTGCTTTGTGACAATGTAAATTGTTAAAAGTGCTATACAAATAAAATTTAATTTAATAAATTGAATTTGATTTTGGTTGTGTACTGCTCTGGTCGATGAAGATAAACACCTTCTCAAGCTTGGTCAAGCCAGTCCTGTGCAGCACTCTGGCGGGTACAACACCAGCTAAGAAATCTTAAATAAATATGACATAAATTTAAGCCATCATCATGGCTTTACGTGTCTTTCTGGTGGCCCATTGCTAGTTGTCACTCAATGTGGACCAGGTTTGGTGGCGCCAGTAATGCCACAGGTGCTTGAGCAGGTCATTGTTTGAGCAGGATATGTATGTGTAGTCTGTGTGTGTGTGTGTGTGTGTGTGTGTGTGTGTGTGTGTGTGTTTGCGTGTGTGTGTTTACAATATGTATGTGTAGTGTGTGTGTAGTGAGTGTGTTTATATGTGTGTAATATGGATGCGTAATGATTCTGTTTGCAGTGTGTGCATGTAGTATGTGTGTGTGTGTCGTATGTGTGCGTGTGTGTGTGTGTGTGTGTGTGTGCACATATGTGTGTGTGTGTGTTCAAATTCAAATTTAAATTCAAATTTTATTTGTCACATACACAGTCATACACAGTACGATATGCAGTGAAATGTTTAGACAACTGCTCGTGACCTAAAAATAGAAGACTATGAATAGTAATAGGAAACAAATATTAACATTTTAAAAAAGGGTAAATAAAACTAGGAAAGAATAAAATAAAATATAAAAATTTAAGTTAAAAAATAAATAAATAAGTGTGTGGGTAAAAACCATATGTGTGGGTCAGTACTGTGTGGTGGTGTGATTGTGATTGAGAGACCGTATCGCCTGCGGGAAGAAGCTCCTCCTCAGTCTCTCTGTGTTGGCCTTCAGGGAGCGGAATCGTTTTCCTGACCTCAACAGAGAGAACAGTCCATTGTTGAGATGGCTGAGGTCCTTCACAATCTTCCTGGCCTTGGTCCAGCACCGCCTGCTGTAGATTGAGGCCAGGTCAGGGAGCTCGGTGCGGATGGTGCGCTCAGCTGATCGCACAACCCTCTGTAGAGCTCGTCTGTCCTGCATGGTGCTGTTCCCGAACCAGGTTGAGATGTTTCCCGTCAGGATGCTCTCTATGGTGCAGGAGTAAAAGTTCCTGAGCACCTTGGAGGGCAGTCGGAAGTCTCTCAAGCATCTGAGGTGGTAGAGACGGTGTCGGGCCTTTTTCACCACGGTGTTGATGTGACAGGACCATGACAGGTCCTGCGTGATGTGAACACCGAGGTATTTGAAGCTGTCCACTCTCTCCACTGGGCTCTAATTGATGACGGGGGTCAAGTAGTTCCTCTCCTGCTTAGTGCTGAAGTCCACTATCAACTCCTTTGTCTTACTCACATTTAGAAGGAGGTTGTTCCTCTGGCACCAGTTCTCCAGATTCCTAATCTCCTTCAGGTAGGCAGGTCTCATTGTTATCAGAGATCAGGCCCACCACGACGGTGTCATCAGCAAACTTAAGGATGGTGGTGAAGCTGGTAGCGGCCACACAGTCATATGTGTACAAAGAGTACAGCAGGGGGCTCAGAACACACCCCTGGGGGGCTCCAGTGCTGAGAGTGATGCACGCTGAGACATGTCCGCCCATCCTTACTACCTGTGATCTGCCAGTTAGGAACTTGGAGATCCATTGACACATAGATGAGCTGAATCCCAGGTGCTCCAGCTTAGTGGTGAGTGCGGAGGGAATTGTGGTATTAAATGCAGAGCTGTAGTCGATGAAGAGCCTTTTAACATAATTCCCCCTTCTAGTGTCCAAGTGAGTAAGTGATGTGTGGAGAGATGAGAGAGGCTGTGGAACGATTTGGACAGTAAGCGAACTGTAGTGGGTCCAGTGTGTCTGGTAGTGAAGAAATGATGAAGTCTCTGAACAGGCCTTCAAAGCACTTTATCACTACTGAGGTGAGGGCTACAGGGCGATAGTCATTGAGAGAAGTAGGGTGGGGTTTCTTCGGGACAGGAACAATGATGGACTCTGACTGAAGCTGACCGGTTCAACTTATCGCTGCTTGCTGCCTTTTGCAACCTTGTGGCACAGAAATGAAAAGCACACAGATAAGTCTGAAACGCTGTATGATGTTCTAGGTGGTAAGTGTTCCATAGTAAGCCGCAGAACATCTTGTCACCCAGAACATCTTGTCGAGCAGATAGAGTCATGGGGTCTGATCCATCTGAACCAATCATAACCCCAGTGTTTCACAAACAGGTGGACTTTAAAGGGGGTTTTCTTAAAGAGGTAGGGCCAAAACCTGCCCCCTCCCCACCACAAAGATCCTACGATTGCAGGATCAATCTGCTCCCTGCAGCCAATTTGGCTACCCTCTACCCATGTTTTTTAGAGCAAGCCCCAATAGGCCAAAATCTCACCCAGAACAGTGGGTCAAGGAATTCTCCAAGAACCATCTGCTAAACTTTGAAGCCTAGAAAGTACATCGGGCCATTGAAGATACAACGAAGATTTAATTTCTGTTGCATACCGCCAGTCACTCTCCAATCGATGAAGATAAACACCTCCTCAAGCTCCTGAATGGGGATCCCGCATGCACGGTCAGGTGAGGAACACTCATGGGTCCCAGAGAGGCACATACTATACCCCGGTCTGGTAGTCCACCAAGGATCGCTTTAAGGATAAAAACTAAGTTGGTCCTGCTGTCTTTAAAGAAAAGAAGAAAAATAGTCACAAGGAATGATGAGCTGGCCCAAGCACTTGTGTCCTTCCCACTTTTGCGCACCTTATAACCTGTGTGCCTGTTCAGCACACTAAGACCTCTTAAACAAGTATGACATGCATCGTCATGTCTGGACGTGTCTTTCTTGTGCGCCATTGCTACCTGTCACTTAATGTGGGACGGGTTTGGTGGTGACTGTAATTGTTTAAACAGGTGGTGTTTGTGTAGGATATCTGATGTGTGTAAAACGTGTGTGTATACGATATGCTTCTGTAGTGTGTGTGTGTGTGTGTGTGTGTGTGTGTTTACAATGTGTCTGTATTCCTGGAACTGCCCGGCTCAGCGTATCGCTGCTGTCTGCCACAACCTTTGCTAGGAGCCACCCTTATGCCACAAAAAAAAAAAAGCACACGGAGGCCGAACTGCTGTATGATGTGCTAGTTGGTGAGCTTTCCATAGTAGTATGTTTGTTAAAATGCGTGGGTTACATGTGCCATCTTTTCAAGCAGATAGGCAGGGTCTAAGCTATCGGAACCAATCACAATCATTTACCCCAGCGTCTTACATATAGATGGACTTATAGGAGCTATTTTCAAGGAGGTTGGGCCAAAAACTGGCCCTCCCCCATCATTAAGATCCTAGGATTGTGTGATAAATCTGCTCCCTGCAGCCAATTTGGGTACAGTATTCTCAGAGCAAGCTCTAAGGGCCCAGAGCCTCACCCAGAACAGTGGGTCTAGGAGTTCCCCAAGGACCATCCTCTGAAGGTTGAAGTCAAGAAGTTATTCCTGTAGGCTCTTAAAATAAAAAGAAGAAAAATTGTTACAAGCAACAATGAGCATGTCCAAACACCTGTTTGTGTTCGTGTGTGTGTAGTATGTGTTTGTTTGTAGTATGTGTTCATTTGTAGAATGTGTCTGTAGTGTTTTTGTGTGACTGTGTAGTGCGTGTTGATTTTTCAATAGTGCCAAAATATTTGACCTCCTCTTGAGTTAGGAAAATAGTATTTAGTGAAAATTATTCAGTTTGATGTTCAGGGCCCTGAGGTCCTTTTTTTTTTTTTGTGCATGTGTGTGTGTAGTATGAGTGTGCACAAAAAAATTGCTGTTAAAACCAGGCACAATCTGACAGTTATGTATGTTTTTTTATCAACGCAGTAATGTGCTATAGAACACAATGTATTCTGGGAAATATTTTGCTCTTTTTAACAGTAGTCTTCTGTATTTTGCAATGCATTGTGGTCTAGTCCTATTTGCTAATGTTTTAAATAAAGGTACATGTCAATATTTTGTTGGAAACTGTGTGAGTGTATAAGTGCAAACCTGATCAAATATCATTACTGTTCTATTGAAGTAATTTGTTTTGTGTGTGTTATCTTAAACATAAGTTTTAGAAGCAGCAATTTAAAATATAATTTTCAGTCAAGTATATTTGTACTTCCTGCAAACGTCATTACTTATTTATAAAGGTTTTATTCTAAAGAGGAGGAAGTCCTTCATCTTCAACTCTTTGATTATCAGCATCTGGACCATCAAACTGAACGGTAATTTAAAACTTTTTATTTTCTTGAATGTATTTCATTCATAAAGTTTGTACTACCAGAAGCAATACATGATGTTCATGCTTAGCAACTTTGTGAAAATGTGTTTAGACCGTACTTCAGTGCTGACATGTGAGTAACTCGAGCGTTTAAATTTTCATGGATTTTGCTCTCATCAAGCCTTATTACATTGTTTTAAATTGCCTTTTGAATGGTAAATAGTGTTAATTATTTCATGTTAAGTGTTAACATCATTATTAACAGAGATAATTTTGGTGGCTTATGTTTAAAATGTAAGGGAGCAGATTGTTTTTGCGTATAAAATATATTTGTGTATATTTGATATAAAAAACCTGCTTATTACAACTGTGTCATCATCCCCAAATTCCAGAAGTTATCGTGGCCTTGAATATAACTTATCAGAATTGATAAAATATTGCATGTTTAAAGATATTTATTATCTATATAGTTATTTATAACTACAAAATTTATACTATTATTTATACTGATCAGGTACTATGTACAGAGTTAATCAAGTAGTTAATGTTTTTTAATGAGACAAATTTTAAAATTTCATAAATGTTGTTAAGCAAATTTTGTTAATGTTAGGAAGGGTTTGAGACATGTTTTTGTTAGACAATGCTGTGTGCATATTACTTGACAATTCTAAAGAAAGTTTCTAAATTACTGCTTTATTGTAGTGGTACTCTGGCATATTAATTGGCATAATCATGCCTCTGATATGCATTTTAAGAATTATTTCTGCCTATTGTTTTCTCTGTACATATTTTTTTTGGTTCCTTAGTTCATCTTTTGACTCTTACTTTTAATAAATGTTTTTGTTGTATATAATTTCTAACGTGTTTATTGTATATTTTATAGATATTTACATAGCAATACTTTTCTTTTATTTGTATTTTTTAATATAATAAGATTTACATTGTAGATTTTTAGAGAGAACATAAAAGTTAATCTGGGATATTCAGTGATGCATTTTTGCTGTAAAATAAGTACTAGCTGTATATTGTAAATTTACCGTAAATTGCTGGTGTCTGTGCTGCCAGAATTCTACTGTAAATTGTATAAAATACAGAAATATAGTGTGTTTTATGTTTACAGTAATAAAGTGTCATTTAAAAGTATACAGTATACAGTATAAAGTACAGTGTGTGTGTGAGTGTGTGCGTTTATGTTTGTGTACTAGTAGTGTATGTAATGTGTGTCCATTGAATGGGTGTTACAAATGACCTGAAATATCTGACCTCCAGTTTAGTAAGGGCAAAGACTAGTCAAAAGTGTCAGTTCGATTATATCTAAAAGATCCAGATGTGGGAAGCGGATTTCTCATACAACTAATGCAGGAACACGTATACCATACAAAATGAATTTATGTGCATTTTTCAGAATGGAAACTTGAAAAAGAATTACAAACAAGTTGTTTCTCAACATGTATGCCAGAATACATGAATGTGTTGGAAAGTATGATACTTTTCACTTTCATGCACCTGATGTTGACATGAAGCGTTTGCCGGGTTCTTAGCGGTAGGACCTCAGGAAAGCGGTTTTCTGACACTACTAATGTATTGTCATATAAAACATACAAAATAAGTTTAAAATCTTCATTCATGGTGAAAATGTAAAAACAATAACAAAAAAATTGTTTTTAAACATGTATATCATAATGCATAATTGTGTTGGAAAGTATGATTCCCTTGAATTTCATGCAGCTGATGTGTGAGATATAGCGTTTCCCGTCTTCTTAGCGCTGTAGGACCTCAGGAAAGCGGTTTTCTGACATTACTATTATATTGTCATATAAAACATACAGAAGAAGTTTATATTCTTCTTACTTGGTCAAAATGTGAAAAACAATAACAAAAAAGTTGTTTTTAAACATGTATGTCACAATGCATGAATGTGTTGTAAAGGATGATTCCTTTCACTTTTATGCACCTGATGTGTAAGATATAGCGTTTCCCATGTTCTTAGCGCTGTAGGACCTCAGGAAAGCGGTTTTCTGACACTACTAATGTATTTTCATGTAAAACATACAAAATAAGTTTATAATCTTCATTCATGGTGAAAATGTAAAAACAATAACAAAAAATTTGTTTTTAAACATGTATGTCACAATGCATAAATGTGTTGCACCCTTTTATGCACCTGATGTGTGAGATATAGCGTTTCCCATGTTCTTAGCGCTGTAGGACCTCAGGAAAGCGGTTTTCTGACATTACCAATGTATTGTCATATAAAACATACAGAAGAAGTTTATATTCTTCTTACTTGGTCAAAATGTGAAAAACAATAACAAAAAAGATGTTTTTCAACATGTGTACCAGAAGGCATGAATGTGTTGGAAAGTATGATTCCTTTGACTCTTCTGCACCTGATGTGTGAGATAAAGCGTTTCCTGTGTTCTTAGCGCTGTAGGACCTCAGGAAAGCGGTTTTCTGACATTACTAATGTATTGTCATATAAAACATACAGAATAAGTTTATATTCCTCTTACTTGGTCAAAATGTGAATAACAATAACAAAAAAGTTGTTTTTAAACATGTATGTCACAATGCATGAATGTTGTGTAAAGGATGATTCTTTTCACTCTTATGCACCTGATGTGTGAGATAAAGCGTTTCCTGTGTTCTTAGCGCTGTAGAACCTCAGGAAAGCTGTTTTCTGACATTACTATCACATTGTCATATAAAACATACAGAATAAGTTTATATTCTTCTTACTTGGTCAAACTGTGAAAAACAATAAGAAAAAAGTTGTTTTTAAACACGTATGCCTAAATGCATGAATGTGTTGTAAAGGATGATTCCTTTGAATTTCATGCAGCTGATGTGTGAGATATAGCGTTTCCCGTCTTCTTAGCGCTGTAGGACCTCAGGAAAGCGGTTTTCTGACATTACTAATGTATTGTTATATAAGACATACAAAATAAGTTTGTTATTTTTTCATGGTCAAAATGTAAAAAACAATAACAAAAAAGATGTTTTTCAACATGTGTACCAGAAGGCATGAATGTTTTGGGAAGTATGATTCCTTTGACTCTTCTGCACCTGATGTGTGAGATAAAGCGTTTCCTGTGTTCTTAGCGCTGTAGGACCTCAGGAAAGCTGTTTTCTGACATTACTAATATATTGTCATATAAAACATACAGAATAAGTTTATATTTATTTTTTCGTGCTCAAAAGGGAAAAACAATAACAAAGAAGTTGTTTTTCAACATGTATGCCTAAATGCATGAATGTGTTGATATTCCTCTTACTTGGTCAAAATGTGAAAAACTCTAACAAAAAAGTTGTTTTTCAACATGTATGCTAAAATGCATGAATGTGTTGAAAAGTATGATTCCTTTGACATTCATGCACCTGATGTGTGAGATAAAGCGTTTCCCGTGTTCTTAGCGCTGTAGGACCTCAGGAAAGCGGTTTTCACACAATACTAATGTATTGTCATATAAAACATACAGAATAAGTTTATATTTATTTTTTCGTGCTTAAAAGGAAAAAACAATAAAAACAAAATTGTTTTTTAACATGTATGCCTAAATGCATGAATGTGTTGGAAAGTATGATTCTTTTGAATTTCATGCAGCTGATGTGAGAGATATAGCGTTTTCCGTCTTCTTAGCGCTGTAGGACCTCAGGAAAGCGGTTTTCTGACATTACTAATGTATTGTCATATAAAACATACAGAAGAAGTTTATATTCTTCTTACTTGGTCAAAATGTGAAAAACAATAACAAAAAAGATGTTTTTCAACATGTGTACCAGAAGGCATGAATGTGTTGGAAAGTATGATTCCTTTGACTCTTCTGCACCTGATGTGTGAGATAAAGCGTTTCCCATGTTCTTAGCGCTGTAGGACCTCAGGAAAGCGGTTTTCTGACTATTACTAAAATGTGAATAATAATAACAAAAAAGTTGTTTTGAAACATGTATGTCACAATGCATGAATGTTGTGTAAAGGATGATTCTTTTCACTCTTCTGCACCTGATGTGTGAGATAAAGCGTTTCCTGTGTTCTTAGCGCTGTAGAACCTCAGGAAAGCTGTTTTCTGACATTACTATCACATTGTCATATAAAACAGACAGAATAAGTTTATATTCTTCTTACTTGGTCAAACTGTGAAAAACAATAAGAAAAAAGTTGTTTTTAAACACGTATGCCTAAATGCATGAATGTGTTGTAAAGGATGATTCCTTTGAATTTCATGCAGCTGATGTGTGAGATATAGCGTTTCCCGTCTTCTTAGCGCTGTAGGACCTCAGGAAAGCGGTTTTCTGACATTACTAATGTATTGTTATATAAGACATACAAAATAAGTTTATGTTATTTTTTCATGCTCAAAAGGGAAAACCAATAACAAAGAAGTTGTTTTTCAACATGTATGCCTAAATGCATGAATGTGTTGATATTCCTCTTACTTGGTCAAAATGTGAAAAACTCTAACAAAAAAGTTGTTTTTCAACATGTATGCTAAAATGCATGAATGTGTTGAAAAGTATGATTCCTTTGACATTCATGCACCTGATGTGTGAGATAAAGCGTTTCCCGTGTTCTTAGCGCTGTAGGACCTTAGGAAAGCGGTTTTCACATAATACTAATGTATTGTCATATAAAACATACAGAACAAGTTTATATTTATTTTTTCGTGCTTAAAAGGAAAAAACAATGAAAACAAAATTGTTTTTTAACATGTATGCCTAAATGCATGAATGTGTTGGAAAGTATGATTCTTTTGAATTTCATGCAGCTGATGTGAGAGATATAGCGTTTCCCGTCTTCTTAGCGCTGTAGGACCTCAGGAAAGCGGTTTTCTGACATTACTAATGTATTGTCATATAAAACATACAGAAGAAGTTTATATTCTTCTTACTTGGTCAAAATGTGAAAAACAATAACAAAAAAGATGTTTTTCAACATGTGTACCAGAAGGCATGAATGTGTTGGAAAGTATGATTCCTTTGACTCTTCTGCACCTGATGTGTGAGATAAAGCGTTTCCCATGTTCTTAGCACTGTAGGACCTCAGGAAATCGGTTTTCTGACATTACTATTATATTGTCATATAAAACATACAAAATAAGTTTAAAATCTTCATTCATGGTGAAAATGTAAAAACAATAACAAAAAAGTTGTTTTTAAACACGTATGCCTAAATGCATGAATGTGTTGTAAAGGATGATTCCTTTGACTCTTCTGCACCTGATGTGTGCGATAAAGCGTTTCTTGTGTTCCTAGCGCTGTAGGACCTCAGGAAAGCGGTTTTCTGACATTACTAATGTATTGTCATATAAAACATACAGAATAAGTTTATATTCCTCTTACTTGGTCAAAATGTGAATAATAATAACAAAAAAGTTGTTTTTAAACATGTATGTCACAATGCATGAATGTTATGTAAAGGATGATTCCTTTCACTTTTATGCACTTGATGTGTGAGATATAGCGTTTCCCATGTTCTTAGCGCTGTAGGACCTCAGGAAAGCGGTTTTCTGACTATTACTAAAATGTGAATAATAATAACAAAAAAGTTGTTTTGAAACATGTATGTCACAATGCATGAATGTTGTGTAAAGGATGATTCTTTTCACTCTTCTGCACCTGATGTGTGAGATAAAGCGTTTCCTGTGTTCTTAGCGCTGTAGAACCTCAGGAAAGCTGTTTTCTGACATTACTATCACATTGTCATATAAAACATACAGAATAAGTTTATATTCTTCTTACTTGGTCAAACTGTGAAAAACAATAAGAAAAAAGTTGTTTTTAAACACGTATGCCTAAATGCATGAATGTGTTGTAGAGGATGATTCCTTTGAATTTCATGCAGCTGATGTGTGAGATATAGCGTTTCCCGTCTTCTTAGCGCTGTAGGACCTCAGGAAAGCGGTTTTCTGACATTACTAATGTATTGTTATATAAGACACACAAAATAAGTTTATGTTATTTTTTCATGGACAAAATGTAAAAAACAATAACAAAAAAGATGTTTTTCAACATGTGTACCAGAAGGCATGAATGTTTTGGGAAGTATGATTCCTTTGACTCTTCTGCACCTGATGTGTGAGATAAAGCGTTTCCTGTGTTCTTAGCGCTGTAGGACCTCAGGAAAGCTGTTTTCTGACATTACTAATATATTGTCATATAAAACATACAGAATAAGTTTATATTTATTTTTTCGTGCTCAAAAGGGAAAAACAATAACAAAGAAGTTGTTTTTCAACATGTATGCCTAAATGCATGAATGTGTTGATATTCCTCTTACTTGGTCAAAATGTGAAAAACTCTAACAAAAAAGTTGTTTTTCAACATGTATGCTAAAATGCATGAATGTGTTGAAAAGTATGATTCCTTTGACATTCATGCACCTGATGTGTGAGATAAAGCGTTTCCCGTGTTCTTAGCGCTGTAGGACCTCAGGAAAGCGGTTTTCACACAATACTAATGTATTGTCATATAAAACATACAGAATAAGTTTATATTTATTTTTTCGTGCTCAAAAGGAAAAAACAATAAAAACAAAATTGTTTTTTAACATGTATGCCTAAATGCATGAATGTGTTGGAAAGTATGATTCTTTTGAATTTCATGCAGCTGATGTGAGAGATATAGCGTTTCCCGTCTTCTTAGCGCTGTAGGACCTCAGGAAAGCGGTTTTCTGACATTACTAATGTATTGTCATATAAAACATACAGAATAAGTTTATATTTATCTTACTTGGTCAAAATGTAAAAAACAATAACAAAAAAGATGTTTTTCAACATGTGTACCAGAAGGCATGAATGTGTTGGAAAGTATGATTCCTTTGACTCTTCTGCACCTGATGTGTGAGATATAGCGTTTCCCATGTTCTTAGCGCTGTAGGACCTCAGGAAAGCGGTTTTCTGACATTACTATTATATTGTCATATAAAACATACAGAAGAAGTTTATATTCTTCTTGGTCAAAATGTGAAAAACAATAACAAAAAAGTTGTTTTTAAACATGTATGTCACAATGCATGAATGTGTTGTAAAGGATGATTCCTTTCACTTTTATGCACCTGATGTGTGAGATATAGCGTTTCCCATGTTCTTAGCGCTGTAGGACCTCAGGAAAGCGGTTTTCTGACTATTACTAAAATGTGAATAATAATAACAAAAAAGTTGTTTTGAAACATGTATGTCACAATGCATGAATGTTGTGTAAAGGATGATTCTTTTCACTCTTCTGCACCTGATGTGTGAGATAAAGCGTTTCCTGTGTTCTTAGCGCTGTAGAACCTCAGGAAAGCTGTTTTCTGACATTACTATTACATTGTCATATAAAACATACAGAATAAGTTTATATTCTTCTTACTTGGACAAACTGTGAAAAACAATAAGAAAAAAGTTGTTTTTAAACACGTATGCCTAAATGCATGAATGTGTTGTAAAGGATGATTCCTTTGAATTTCATGCAGCTGATGTGTGAGATATAGCGTTTCCCGTGTTCTTAGCGCTGTAGGACCTCAGGAAAGCGGTTTTCTGACATTACTAATGTATTGTTATATAAGACATACAAAATAAGTTTATGTTATTTTTTCATGCTCAAAAGGGAAAACCAATAACAAAGAAGTTGTTTTTCAACATGTATGCCTAAATGCATGAATGTGTTGATATTCCTCTTACTTGGTCAAAATGTGAAAAACTCTAACAAAAAAGTTGTTTTTCAACATGTATGCTAAAATGCATGAATGTGTTGAAAAGTATGATTCCTTTGACATTCATGCACCTGATGTGTGAGATAAAGCGTTTCCCGTGTTCTTAGCGCCGTAGGACCTTAGAAAAGCGGTTTTTACATATTACTAATGTATTGTCATATAAAACATACAGAATAAATTTATATTTATTTTTTCGTGCTTAAAAGGAAAAAACAATGAAAACAAAATTGTTTTTTAACATGTATGCCTAAATGCATGAATGTGTTGGAAAGTATGATTCTTTTGAATTTCATGCAGCTGATGTGAGAGATATAGCGTTTCCCGTCTTCTTAGCGCTGTAGGACCTCAGGAAAGCGGTTTTCTGACATTACTAATGTATTGTCATATAAAACATACAGAAGAAGTTTATATTCTTCTTACTTGGTCAAAATGTGAAAAACAATAACAAAAAAGATGTTTTTCAACATGTGTACCAGAAGGCATGAATGTGTTGGAAAGTATGATTCCTTTGACTCTTCTGCACCTGATGTGTGAGATAAAGCGTTTCCCATGTTCTTAGCACTGTAGGACCTCAGGAAATCGGTTTTCTGACATTACTATTATATTGTCATATAAAACATACAAAATAAGTTTAAAATCTTCATTCATGGTGAAAATGTAAAAACAATAACAAAAAAGTTGTTTTTAAACACGTATGCCTAAATGCATGAATGTGTTGTAAAGGATGATTCCTTTGACTCTTCTGCACCTGATGTGTGCGATAAAGCGTTTCCCGTGTTCTTAGCGCTGTAGGTCCTCAGGAAATCGGTTTTCTGACATTACTAATGTATTGTCATATAAAACATACAGAATAAGTTTATATTCCTCTTACTTGATAAAAAAATGTAAAAAAATAATAACAAAAAAGTTGTTTTTAAACATGTATGTCACAATGCATGAATGTGTTGGAAAGTATGATTCCTTTCACTTTTATGCACCTGATGTGTGAGATATAGCGTTTCCCATGTTCTTAGCGCTGTAGGACCTCAGGAAAGCGGTTTTCTGACTATTACTAAAATGTGAATAATAATAACAAAAAAGTTGTTTTGAAACATGTATGTCACAATGCATGAATGTTGTGTAAAGGATGATTCTTTTCACTCTTCTGCACCTGATGTGTGAGATAAAGCGTTTCCTGTGTTCTTAGCGCTGTAGAACCTCAGGAAAGAGGTTTTCTGACATTACTATCACATTGTCATATAAAACATACAGAATAAGTTTATATTCTTCTTACTTGGTCAAACTGTGAAAAACAATAAGAAAAAAGTTGTTTTTAAACACGTATGCCTAAATGCATGAATGTGTTGTAAAGGATGATTCCTTTGAATTTCATGCAGCTGATGTGTGAGATATAGCGTTTCCCGTCTTCTTAGCGCTGTAGGACCTCAGGAAAGCGGTTTTCTGACATTACTAATGTATTGTTATATAAGACATACAAAATAAGTTTATGTTATTTTTTCATGCTCAAAAGGGAAAACCAATAACAAAGAAGTTGTTTTTCAACATGTATGCCTAAATGCATGAATGTGTTGATATTCCTCTTACTTGGTCAAAATGTGAAAAACTCTAACAAAAAAGTTGTTTTTCAACATGTATGCTAAAATGCATGAATGTGTTGAAAAGTATGATTCCTTTGACATTCATGCACCTGATGTGTGAGATAAAGCGTTTCCCGTGTTCTTAGCGCTGTAGGACCTCAGGAAAGCGGTTTTCACACAATACTAATGTATTGTCATATAAAACATACAGAATAAGTTTATATTTATTTTTTCGTGCTCAAAAGGAAAAAACAATAAAAACAAAATTGTTTTTTAACATGTATGCCTAAATGCATGAATGTGTTGGAAAGTATGATTCTTTTGAATTTCATGCAGCTGATGTGAGAGATATAGCGTTTCCCGTCTTCTTAGCGCTGTAGGGCCTCAGGAAAGCGGTTTTCTGAAATTACTAATGTATTGTCATATAAAACATACAGAAGAAGTTTATATTCTTCTTACTTGGTCAAAATGTGAAAAACAATAACAAAAAAGATGTTTTTCAACATGTGTACCAGAAGGCATGAATGTGTTGGAAAGTATGATTCCTTTGACTCTTCTGCACCTGATGTGTGAGATAAAGCGTTTCCCATGTTCTTAGCGCTGTAGGACCTCAGGAAAGCGGTTTTCTGACATTACTATTATATTGTCATATAAAACATACAAAATAAGTTTATAAACTTCATTCATGGTGAAAATGTAAAAACAATAACAAAAAAGTTGTTTTTAAACACGTATGCCTAAATGCATGAATGTGTTGTAAAGGATGATTCCTTTGACTCTTCTGCACCTGATGTGTGCGATAAAGCGTTTCTTGTGTTCTTAGCGCTGTAGGACCTCAGGAAAGCGGTTTTCTGACATTACTAATGTATTGTCATACAAAACATACAGAATAAGTTTATATTTATCTTACTTGGTCAAACTGTGAAAAACAATAAGAAAAAAGTTGTTTTTAAACACGTATGCCTAAAAGCATGAATGTGTTGTAAAGGATGATTTCTTTGAATTTCATGCAGCTGATGTGTGAGATATAGCGTTTCCCATGTTCTTAGGGCTGTAGGACCTCAGGAAAGCGGTTTTCTGACATTACTAATGTATTGTTATATAAGACATACAAAATAAGTTTGTTATTTTTTCATGGTCAAAATGTAAAAAACAATAATAAAAAAGATGTTTTTCAACATGTGTACCAGAAGGCATGAATGTTTTGGGAAGTATGATTCCTTTGACTCTTCTGCACCTGATGTGTGAGATAAAGCGTTTCCCATGTTCTTAGCGCTGTAGGACCTCAGGAAAGCGGTTTTCTGACATTTGTCATATAAAACATACAGAATAATTTTATATTTGTATTATCTTACTTGGTCAAAATGTAAAAAACAATAACAAAAAAGATGTTTTTCAACATGTGTACCAGAAGGCACGAATGTGTTGGAAAGTATGATTCCTTTGACCCTTATGCACCTGATGTTGAGATAAAGCGTTTTCCTTGGTCTTAGCGCTGTATGAGCTCAGGAAAGCGGTTTTCTGACATTACTAATGTATTGTCATATAAAACATACAGAATAAGTTTATATTCCTCTTACTTGGTCAAAATGTGAATAACAATAACAAAAAAGTTGTTTTTAAACATGTATGTCACAATGCATGAATGTTGTGTAAAGGATGATTCTTTTCACTTTTATGCACCTGATGTGTGAGATATAGCGTTTCCCATGTTCTTAACGCTGTAGGACCTCAGGAAAGCGGTTTTCTGACATTACTAATGTATCGTTTTTTAAGACATGCAAAATAAGTTTATGTTATTTTTTCATGGTCAAAATGTAAAAAACAATAACAAAAAGGATGTTTTTCAACATGTGTACCAAAAGGCATGAATGTGTTGGAAAGTATGATTCCTTTGACATTCATGCACCTGATGTGTGAGATAAAGCGTTTGCCGCTATAAGTGCTCAGAAAAGCGGTTTTCTGACACTACTAATGTATTGTCATACAAAACATAGAAAAGAAGTTTATTTTCTCCGTTCATGGTCAAAATGTGAAAATAGATTAACGTTTTGAAAGACAACTTTTAACTGAAATTATTTTAAAAGTCATATATTAATTTTTTTTGGATCTTAAAGACATTTATGTAATTTTTATTATTGTTTAATCCAATGTGTTTTGACATGCTTTTCTTTTGAAAATTAAAAAATGTTCATTCTTTAATACATTTGTGCCTTTTATAATTATTTGTCTCTTGTTCAGCGGATGCACAAAGCAGGAACCACGGAGATCTTGCAATACTTTTAAGTTCTTGTAATAAACTAAGATCTGAAAAATGTTTTTGACACAGTTAATTAGGATTACACACGTGATTGTTTACAAAGCAATCATTAAACCACAGGTCAGGTATTCCAAAATTAAGAAGTTTCCATTATATGACGTTTCTACGTGTTCATAATAAATCATTAAATGAAATCTAATTTTCACATTCATTTCATATAAGCTGATTTATACCCTTATGTTTAGACATACTGTTAAAAACAAATGACAGAAGTGCTATCATGAGAATTATTTAATATATCATGCTAATTAATGTGAATCTTTGTTTCAAAAATGCTTTTATAACCGGCCATGACCATTAAAAAGAGAAAATAGAGTATTAAAACAAAGAATATGACTATAATATTAGTCTATATATAGTCTATATATATATAATTGCTCTCATGCAAATGTGCAAACTAGAGTAACAAAGTGACACATTTAAAAACTTTGTGGCAATGATGTAATGAGGTAATGAGTTGAGTTAGAGGGAGAAGAAAAAAACATCAAATAGTATAGATCAAATAACTATTTACAAATAACAAGTAATGGATACATCTGATTTATTGTGTGTGTGTGTATCTAGTCAAACTAATATGTGCTCTATCAGTTTATCAAGTAATCTCCTCTGCTGTCCTTACATTCCGCAGTAGGGTCTTGCGTTCCGAAATGGCACAATTCCCAAACCAGACAGTGATGCAGCTGCTCAGGATGCTCTTGATAGTCCTTCTATAGAAAGTGGTAAGGATCAGTGGTGGAAGCTAGGCCTTCCTTAGCCTTCTCAGGAAGAGTGTACGGAGCTGGTGTTGAGGGACCAGCTGAGGTTCTCCTCCAGACAGACATTCTACTCAAAGGAGCCATTGATGTTCAGCGGAGAGCCCCATTCTCCTGAAGGCACCAAATCATCGTTTTTGTTTAAGCAACATTCAGATACAGGCTGTTGTCCCTACACCAATCTGTTAGCTTCTGTACTTCCTCTCCGTATCCTGACTTGTCGTTCTTGCTGATGAGACCCACCACAGTCGTGTCATCTGCAAACTTGATGATGCGGTTGGAACTGTGTGTCGCTTACAGTTATAATCGAGTAGTGTGAACAGCAGGGGACTGAGCCACAGTACTCAGTGTGGTGGTGTGGGAGGTGCAGTTGCTGATCCACACTGACTGATGGCTTCGGTCAGAAAGTCCAGGATACAGTTACAGAGGCGTTCAGGCACAATGTGTTCAGCCTTCCGGTCAGGTGTTGGGAGATGATAATATTGAATGCTTAAGTGAAAACTGCAAGGAGTCCTCATGTGTCTCAGGACTAGCCGCTCAAAGCACTTGATGATGATGCGTGTAAGTGCAACAGGGTGCTATAAGTAGACTAAAATGTCCAGAATTTTAGTCGACTAAAACTTGACCAAATAAAAATAGGATAAGATTAATAAAGATTGAAAAATAGGATAAGAATATGATAAAAACTATCAGGGACATTTATCTCGGAACTAAGACTAAGACTACAATTTAAAATAGCTGACAATTTTATTAACACTACTCTGCACAGAGTTTTCCTCACATCAGCTGTGGTGAGACACAACACTTGGTCGTTGGGAGGAGATAGGTCTTCCTCACCGACAGGTCGTTCTGCACATCGAACTGAGGGTAGAAGCTGTTCATCTGGAAGGGAGCTGTCACTGTCACAGGCAGGTGATGTCTTGTATGCCCGGCCACATGCGCCATATGTCACCGCCATCCCTGAAGTGGTTGAGGATTCTCTGGGCGTGTGCGCTTTGCCTCTCTCATGGCCCAGGAAAGTTTGGCCCTTGCTGTTCTTAGGACCACCTTGTCCCGCACTCTGATGGCGGAGTCTCGGGTCTTCAGAAGTGCACGCACCTCCGCAGTAACCCACAGTTTCTGGTGAGATGACGTTCTTGGAGATACTGGCGCCATCAATGTACTGGATGTAGCTATTTGATGATGTCGTGTACTCCTCCAAGTCAGTAAAGTTGCCATAAGTTGCAGCTGTCCTCAACAGGTTACAGTCAGTGTTCTATTGGCCAGGTTTTCATCTGCTTCAGAACCAGGTGTCCCTGAATCATCAACTGATCAAGAGACATCTAGGGAGACATGATAGATGACATACTTTTACCATGCTAGGCTACAGTGGGTATTTCTGGAACTCCAAGTATGCCCGGCTCACCTGGGACCTGCAAAAAATTGAAAGCACAGAGAAATAAAAAGCACACAGACAGGGCAGAATGGCTGTATGATGTGATAAGTGTTCCAAAGTAGGCAGTAAGTTTGCGGAAATGCATAAATTACTTGCGACATCCTGTCAAGCAGATAGATGTCTGAGATTTCAGAACTACCCACAACCAATTTCCCTATTTTTTTTTTTTACAAACAAGTGGACTTATTTGAGATCTTCTCAAAGAGGTAGGGCCACAAACTGCCACCCTCACTTCCACAAAGAACCCAGGATCAATCTGCTCCCTGCAGCCAATTTGGCCACGGTCTACCCATGTTCCCTGAGCCTCACCCAGGACTGTGGGTCTGGAAGTTTCCCAAGAGCCTCCTGCTGAAGGTGGCAGCCAAGAAGTACGTCTTGAAGATAAGATTAGGATTAATTTCAGTTTCGTACCACCAGTCATAAGTTCAACTTTTTTTAGCTCAACAATATTTTTATTGATTTTAAACAGGGATATAACAGGGTAAACCTATAAAGTTTCAATATACTGTAGATTCTATGACCCCCTTATAAACCCTATAGCACCCACCCCACCCCTCCCTGACTCCAAGCCAGCTTTACATGTATAAGAAAGGCTAGACGCCAGGCATCTAAAAAACAGGAGAAAAATGAAAAAAAAAAACATATATACATACACACACATATATCCAGGAGCTGGAAGTTTTTTAGTTCTGCATACAAAAAAAAAGGGAAAAGAAAAACAAACAGACAAACAATTAAATAAGAATGGAATCAAAGTATGAATGTATATGAAAAAAGCGAAGGAAGGGCCCCCACACCTGCTGAAATTTCAAGTCTGAATAACGGATTGAGTAGTGGATTTTCTTCAGGGACAAACAGGACATAATATCTCTGAGCCACTGGGCGTGAGTGGGTGACGTGACATCCTTCCACTTGAATAAAATAGAACGCCTAGCCTCAGAGAAATGAGCCCTGTGTACAACCTTAAACTGTAATAAAGAGTGGCGGGCACATAAGGAAGTTGAGTTGACCAGTTTAAGAATTAAATTCCAAGTATCATCTGATAACGACAAATTTAAATCTTTCTCCCAAGCAGTTTTAATTTTACACAAAGAAGCGTAACTCAAACCCATCAATCCACCATAAATAGTGGATATTAGGCATATACGCAACGGGGACAAACAGAGGAGATTATCTAGAATATTTACATCAGGAGCTTCAGGGAAATTTGGTATTGAAGAGCTAATCAAGTGTCTTACTTGCAGGTATCTGAAAAAATGAGAATTGGGTAGGTTAAACCTTTCAGAAAGCTGTTCAAATGATGCAAACCTATGGTTAACAAACAGATCTTTGCAAAGCCTGATGCCCTTATTGTACCCCTCCTGAAACACTGAATCATGTAAAGAAGGTTGAAAGAGATGGTTAGAGACAATAGGACTGGACAGAGAGAAGCCCAGAAGACCGCTGTGCTTTCTGAACTGAGCCCATACTCTCAAGGTATGCCTAACAACTGAGTTATTGATAGATTTAATTGAGGGGATGGGGAGTGCGGATCCAAGAAGTGCAGAGACAGAGAGATTTTTTACAGACTTTATCTCCATTTCCACCCAGGCAGGCCAATTAGGTTGGTTGTGAAAATATGCCCAAAAGATGACAGATCGAATGTTTGCTGCCCAGTAGTAGAAACGAAAAATTGACAGAGCCATGCCACCATCTCTTTTAGATCTTTGAAGTAGGGACTTATTCAAATCGTGGATGTTTACCTTTCCAAAGGTAAGAAGATATAATTGAATCTAAAGCACCAAAGTAAGATTTGGGAATAAAAACAGTTACAGACTGGAAAAGATATAAAAATTTAGGAAAGAACACTCATTTTAATGACATTAATGCGTCCCACCAGGGACATAGACAGTGGTGACCATTGTCCCAAGTCCTTTTTTGTTTGGCTCAACAACCTAATGAAATTTTCTTTAAAAAGGTGTTTATATTTTCTTGTGATTGTAATACCGAGATAGGTAAACTGATTATTCACTATGTTGAAAGGAAAATTGTGCATACCAGTTGTTAGTTTTAGTTAGCTGCTGTATTATTTAGCAGAAATAGTTCACTTTTGTGCAAATTCAGCTTATATCCTGAAAAATAGCTAAATTCACTGAGCAATGACAGCACAGGTGGAAGGGAGGAGATTGGATTTGATATAAAAAGTAGAAGGTCATCTGCATAAAGGAAAACTTTATGTTCTTCTCCCTGCCTCCAAATCCCAGATATATCCCTACAACTGCGGAATGCAATTGCTAGTGGCTCAATGGCAAGGTTAAAGAGCAATGGGCTAAGAGGACACCCCTGACGAGTTCCCAGCTGAAGGCTGAATGGTTGGGACTGCTGAGCATTTGTCAGAACTGAGGCAGTAGGGCTTGAATATAATAATTTAACCCAAGTGATAAAACTTGGACCAAAATTAATTTTTTTTAAAGCCCTAAATAAATACTCCCATTCCACACGATCAAAAGCCTTTTCAGCATCCAAAGAAAGGACACACTCAGGGATCCCCTCTGATGGTGTGTACAGATTATCCATAAGGCGTCTAATGTTAAAATAAGAAAAACGATTTTTGACAAAACCGGCCTGGTCCTCAAATATAATTGAGGGTAGAACATTCTCTAATCTACGAGCCAAGACTTTAGCAAGGATTTTAACATCCACGTTGAGAAGAGAGATTGGCCTATATGAAGAGCACTCTGTTGGCTCCTTATCCTTCTTTGCTATGAGGGTGATGCAAGCCTCATTAAATGACGCGGGCAGCTAACCTTGCAAGGGTAGGGGAGTCCACTCTCAGTACCCTCCGGAAGACCCAGGACACGCAGGACCCAGGACCCTGCTCCGGCCTTCTAGGTTTACGACTTTGGCCCTTAACTTAGAGTTACTTTCCCGAAGTCCGGAGCAGATGTTCTCTAACTCACTCACCCGCTGGCTCAGGTCATCAGTAGCGAGTTTTAGTGAAGGTAAGCGCTGTCCATGGTTCTCTACTTGGGCCAGTTTACTTTTCAGTAAACTAAACAATGATTTAAATTCAGCCGCTAACACTTCACGATGTTTATCTAACAGCGCTGAGATAGTCTCGACTGTTAGAGTGGTGTCGTCTTTTTTCCCGGCCTTAACACTCCTGGTAGACATTATAGATGAAAAGTAGTTAGCTGTGGGGTAGAGTATAAAGTTATTGTAAACTAAGGATTTAATTCAGCATTTAAAGACGAGTAAGGGAGTAAAGAAATTAAAAATTGTCGGAGCACCTAACTCACACGTCTACTCCATGTGGCTGCTAACCGGCAACTTTTAAATATTTAAATATTTTAAATATTAACTTAAGTTTAACCTTAAACTTATGCCATATTTGTTATTTCATAGTTAGCGATTGCTTAATGGCGACTGTAAAGGCGCTGGTGCTTGGGCCATTCATCATTTCTGTAGGATGTGTTTAGGATGTTGCACTGTGTGTGAGGTGTGTGTGTGTGTGTGTAGCATGTGGACTGTATTTTTAGCAAAAGTAGTTGGGTGTGTTTGTGTTTATCTCTAGTGTGTGTGTATGTGTGTGTGTGTGTGTGTATGTGTGTGTGTACCTTGTGTGGATGTAGTTTGTAAAATGTTTGTGTGTTTAGGATATGGACATGCAGTGTGTGTAGTGTGTGTGTATGTGTGGGTGTAGGGTGTGTGTAGTATATGTGTATGTGTGGGAGTAGTGTGTGTGTAGTAAATGTGTATGTGTGTTAGTTGTGTGTGTGTATAGTATGTGTTTGTGTGTGTGTTTTGTGTGTGTGTGGGTGTGTATGTGTGTATGTGTGTGTGTGTGGGTAGGATGTGTAGTTTGTGTGTGTATAGTGTGTATAGAATGTAATGTGGGTAATGTATGCTAGTGTATGTATGTCTATATGAGTGTGTATTTGTTTGTCTCTGTGTCTATTTTTGTTTACAATATGTATGTGTATGTGTCTGTGGGTGTAGGTATAGGTGTGTTTGTAAAGGATGTGTGTCTATTCCTGCTAGGAGAAGGGGGTTGTAGCACAGAAATGAAAAGCACAGGGAAAAGGCTGAGGGGCTAGGATGTGCTAGGTGTTGAGTATTCGTTAGTGGGCTGCAGTACATTTGCGGAAATTCATGGGTTACTCATGCCATCTTGTCGAGCAGATAAAGTTATAGAGTCTGAGCTATCTGAACCACCCACGACCACATTCCCCCAGGAGATATTCTCAAGGAGGTAGGGCCAAAAAAGTCTGCTCCCTGCAGCCAATTTGGCTACCATCTACCCATGTTCTCAAAGCTAGTCCTAAGGGACCAGAGACTAACCCAGAACAGTGGGTCTAGGAGTTCCCCAATAACCACCTGCTGAAGGTTGAAGGTAAGAGTGTAAATCGGTACATTGCATTTGGTTGGATTATTGTAACGCCTTACTGTCTGGTTTATCAACAAGGTGCTTAAACAAGCTTCAATTAGTCCAGAATGCAGCAGTGAGCGTCCTTACTCAAACCAGAAGATACAAGCACATCGCTCCTATCTTATCCACATGGCTTCCTGTAAAATTTTGCATCGATTTTAAAATACCACTCTTGACGTGTAAAGCAATGAATGGTCTCGCGGCGCAGTATCTGAGTGAACTGCTAGTGTCTTACAATCCACCACGCCTACTTCGATCAAAGAATGCAGTACCATGTATTATTAAAACTACAGCAGGCCGCAGAGCTTTGTCTTACAAAGCCCCAAAGTTATGGAATAGCCTTCTGATTAATGTTCGGGATTCAGACACAGTCTCAGTGAATAAGTCTAGGCTAAAAACCTATTTAGCCAAGCATTTTTGTAAATAGATTAGCCTTAGGTAAAGGAACAGATCTGGGGGCTCATGGACGTAGAGTATTAGGTGAACTGTTTGTTTAGATGCTGTCTTCCCCACTCTCATTGATCACTCAGGTTTGTTGATAGTGAAGTGATTGGGTGCTTTACATCTCAGGGAGCCCTCATGTCTGTGTTTCTTTCTGGCTCTCCCTTTTTAGTTATGCTGTCATAATTAGTCTTGCCGGCGTCGCTGCTTGCACTCTGCACTAAATATACATTCACATTATACATTGTTCGACTGTGACCATACCTAACTGCCATCTCTCCATCTTTTTTGCTCTCTCCTCTCCTGCTCTCTCCTCTCTCTCACTCCCTCTCTCCTTTTTCCTCTACCTATCTCTCTGTCGAGCTATACATGTCGCTCCTGAGCTGCCGGTGATCCAGACCTCCTCTTCCGCTTAGGACCTGTCTGGCTCGTCCTGGGGTCCTGCTTCTGGTTGGAGATTTCATCGCATGGATGCCCCATGTGGTCTGCCTGGGATGCATGTGGTGACTGGGGATGGTTCCACTTTTTCATGAAGGTGGTCCTGTCCTCGACTGATACAGACAGTTGTTCTCTGAGGACCTGTGACTTCAGTCGCTCAATGGTTCAGGACTGGAATTTCTTGCAGTCTACCTGAGCCTCCAGGAACAAAGTGGACTTTAATCTTACACATCTCCTCTTATACTGAACTTCCAGTCTCGCATAATATTATGCACATCAATCCCTGCTATTCATTATCACCCAGATGAGGATGGGTTCCCTGTTGAGTCTGGTTCCTCTCAAGGTTTCTTCCTATTACCATCTCAGGGAGTTTTTTCTTGCCACTGTCGCCACTTTTCTTGCCACTCGTCCTCGGCTTGCTCATCAGGGACAATCATATCATTTTGATTTATACACATTCACATTTCATGCAAACTTAATTATTTTTATTGTGTAAAGCTGCTTTGTGACAATGTAAATTGTTAAAAGTGCTATACAAATAAAATTTAATTTAATAAATTGAATTTGATTTTGGTTGTGTACTGCTCTGGTCGATGAAGATAAACACCTCCTCAAGCTTGGTCAAGCCAGTCCTGTGCAGCACTCTGGCGGGTACAACACCAGCTAAGAAATCTTAAATAAATATGACATAAATTTAAGCCATCATCATGGCTTTACGTGTCTTTCTGGTGGCCCATTGCTAGTTGTCACTCAATGTGGACCAGGTTTGGTGGCGTCAGTAATGCCACAGGTGCTTGAGCAGGTCATTGTTTGAGCAGGATATGTATGTGTAGTCTGTATGTGTGTGTGTGTGTGTGTGTGTGTGTGTGTGTGTTTGCGTGTGTGTGTTTACGATATGTATGTGTAGTGTGTGTGTAGTGAGTGTGTTTATATGTGTGTAATATGGATGCGTAATGATTCTGTTTGCAGTGTGTGCATGTAGTATGTGTGTGTGTGTCGTATGTGTGCGTGTGTGTGTGTGTGTGTGTGTGTGCACATATGTGTGTGTGTGTGTTCAAATTCAAATTTAAATTCAAATTTTATTTGTCACATACACAGTCATACACAGTACGATATGCAGTGAAATGTTTAGACAACTGCTCGTGACCTAAAAATAGAAGACTATGAATAGTAATAGGAAACAAATATTAAAATTTTAAAAAAGGGTAAATAAAACTAGGAAAGAATAAAATAAAATATAAAAATTAAAGTTAAAAAATAAATAAATAAGTGTGTGGGTAAAAACCATATGTGTGGGTCAGTACTGTGTGGTGGTGTGATTGTGATTGAGAGACCGTATCGCCTGCGGGAAGAAGCTCCTCCTCAGTCTCTCTGTGTTGGCCTTCAGGGAGCGGAATCGCTTTCCTGACCTCAACAGAGAGAACAGTCCATTGTTGGGATGGCTGAGGTCCTTCACAATCTTCCTGGCCTTGGTCCAGCACCGCCTGCTGTAGATTGAGTGCAGGTCAGGGAGCTTGGTGCGGATGGTGCGCTCAGCTGATCGCACAACCCTCTGTAGAGCTGGTCTGTCCTGCATGGTGCTGTTCCCGAACCAGGTTGAGATGTTTCCCGTCAGGATGCTCTCTATGGTGCAGGAGTAAAAGTTCCTGAGCACCTTGGAGGGCAGTCGGAAGTCTCTCAAGCATCTGAGGTGGTAGAGACGGTGTCGGGCCTTTTTCACCACGGTGTTGATGTGACAGGACCATGACAGGTCCTGCGTGATGTGAACACCGAGGTATTTGAAGCTGTCCACTCTCTCCACTGGGCTCTAATTGATGACGGGGGTCAAGTAGTTCCTCTCCTGCTTAGTGCTGAAGTCCACTATCAACTCCTTTGTCTTACTGACATTTAGAAGGAGGTTGTTCCTCTGGCACCAGTTCTCCAGATTCCTAATCTCCTTCAGGTAGGCAGGTCTCATTGTTATCAGAGATCAGGCCCACCACGACGGTGTCGTCAGCAAACTTAAGGATGGTGGTGAAGCTGGTAGCGGCCACACAGTCATATGTGTACAAAGAGTACAGCAGGGGGCTCAGAACACACCCCTGGGGGGCTCCAGTGCTGAGAGTGATGCACGCTGAGACATGTCCGCCCATCCTTACTACCTGTGATCTGCCAGTTAGGAAGTTGGAGATCCATTGACACATAGATGAGCTGAGTCCCAGGTGCTCCAGCTTAGTGGTGAGTGCGGAGGGAATTGTGGTATTAAATGCAGAGCTGTAGTCGATGAAGAGCCTTTTAACATAATTCCCCCTTCTAGTGTCCAAGTGAGTAAGCGATGTGTGGAGTAGATGAGAGAGGCTGTGGAACGATTTGGACAGTAAGCGAACTGTAGTGGGTCCAGTGTGTCTTGTAGTGAAGAAATGATGAAGTCTCTGAACAGGCCTTCAAAGCACTTTATCACTACTGAGGTGAGGGCTACAGGGCGATAGTCATTGAGAGAAGCAGGGTGGGGTTTCTTCGGGACAGGAACAATGATGGACTCTGACTGAAGCTGACCGGTTCAACTTATCGCTGCTTGCTGCCTTTTGCAACCTTGTGGCACAGAAATGAAAAGCACACAGATAAGTCTGAAACGCTGTATGATGTTCTAGGTGGTAAGTGTTCCATAGTAAGCCGCAGAACATCTTGTCACCCAGAACATCTTGTCGAGCAGATAGAGTCATGGGGTCTGATCCATCTGAACCAATCATAACCCCAGTGTTTCACAAACAGGTGGACTTTAAAGGGGGTTTTCTTAAAGAGGTAGGGCCAAAACCTGCCCCCTCCCCACCACAAAGATCCTACGATTGCAGGATCAATCTGCTCCCTGCAGCCAATTTGGCTACCCTCTACCCATGTTTTTTAGAGCAAGCCCCAATAGGCCAAAATCTCACCCAGAACAGTGGGTCAAGGAATTCTCCAAGAACCATCCGCTAAACTTTGAAGCCTAGAAAGTACATCGGGCCATTGAAGATACAACGAAGATTTAATTTCTGTTGCATACCGCCAGTCACTCTCCAATCGATGAAGATAAACACCTCCTCAAGCTCCTGAATGGGGATCCCGCATGCACGGTCAGGTGAGGAACACTCATGGGTCCCAGAGAGGCACATACTATACCCCGGTCTGGTAGTCCACCAAGGATCGCTTTAAGGATAAAAACTAAGTTGGTCCTGCTGTCTTTAAAGAAAAGAAGAAAAATAGTCACAAGGAATGATGAGCTGGCCCAAGCACTTGTGTCCTTCCCACTTTTGCGCACCTTATAACCTGTGTGCCTGTTCAGCACACTAAGACCTCTTAAACAAGTATGACATGCATCGTCATGTCTGGACGTGTCTTTCTTGTGCGCCATTGCTACCTGTCACTTAATGTGGGACGGGTTTGGTGGTGACTGTAATTGTTTAAACAGGTGGTGTTTGTGTAGGATATCTGATGTGTGTAAAACGTGTGTGTATACGATATGCTTCTGTAGTGTGTGTGTGTGTGTGTGTGTGTTTACAATGTGTCTGTATTCCTGGAACTGCCCGGCTTAGTGTATCGCTGCTGTCTGCCACAACCTTTGCTAGGAGCCACCCTTATGGCACAAAAAAAAAAAAGCACACGGAGGCCGAACTGCTGTATGATGTGCTAGTTGGTGAGCTTTCCATAGTAGTATGTTTGTTAAAATGCGTGGGTTACATGTGCCATCTTTTCAAGCAGATAGGCAGGGTCTAAGCTATCGGAACCAATCACAATCATTTACCCCAGCGTCTTACATATAGATGGACTTATAGGAGCTATTTTCAAGGAGGTTGGGCCAAAAACTGGCCCTCCCCCATCATTAAGATCCTAGGATTGTGTGATAAATCTGCTCCCTGCAGCCAATTTGGGTACAGTATTCTCAGAGCAAGCTCTAAGGGCCCAGAGCCTCACCCAGAACAGTGGGTCTAGGAGTTCCCCAAGGACCATCCTCTGAAGGTTGAAGTCAAGAAGTTATTCCTGTAGGCTCTTAAAATAAAAAGAAGAAAAATTGTTACAAGCAACAATGAGCATGTCCAAACACCTGTTTGTGTTTGTGTGTGTGTGTGTGTGTAGTATGTGTTTGTTTGTAGTATGTGTTCATTTGTAGAATGTGTCTGTAGTGTTTTTGTGTGACTGTGTAGTGCGTGTTGATTTTTCAATAGTGCCAAAATATTTGACCTCCTCTTGAGTTAGGAAAATAGTATTTAGTGAAAATTATTCAGTTTGATGTTCAGGGCCCTGAGGTCCTTTTTTTTTTTTTGTGCATGTGTGTGTGTAGTATAAGTGTGCACAAAAAAATTGCTGTTAAAACCAGGCACAATCTGACAGTTATGTATGTTTTTTTATCAACGCAGTAATGTGCTATAGAACACAATGTATTCTGGGAAATATTTTGCTCTTTTTAACAGTAGTCTTCTGTATTTTGCAATGCATTGTGGTCTAGTCCTATTTGCTAATGTTTTAAATAAAGGTACATGTCAATATTTTGTTGGAAACTGTGTGAGTGTATAAGTGCAAACCTGATCAAATATCATTACTGTTCTATTGAAGTAATTTGTTTTGTGTGTGTTATCTTAAACATAAGTTTTAGAAGCAGCAATTTAAAATATAATTTTCAGTCAAGTATATTTGTACTTCCTGCAAACGTCATTACTTATTTATAAAGGTTTTATTCTAAAGAGGAGGAAGTCCTTCATCTTCAACTCTTTGATTATCAGCATCTGGACCATCAAACTGAACGGTAATTTAAAACTTTTTATTTTCTTGAATGTATTTCATTCATAAAGTTTGTACTACCAGAAGCAATACATGATGTTCATGCTTAGCAACTTTGTGAAAATGTGTTTAGACCGTACTTCAGTGCTGACATGTGAGTAACTCGAGCGTTTAAATTTTCATGGATTTTGCTCTCATCAAGCCTTATTACATTGTTTTAAATTGCCTTTTGAATGGTAAATAGTGTTAATTATTTCATGTTAAGTGTTAACATCATTATTAACAGAGATAATTTTGGTGGCTTATGTTTAAAATGTAAGGGAGCAGATTGTTTTTGCGTATAAAATATATTTGTGTATATTTGATATAAAAAACCTGCTTATTACAACTGTGTCATCATCCCCAAATTCCAGAAGTTATCGTGGCCTTGAATATAACTTATCAGAATTGATAAAATATTGCATGTTTAAAGATATTTATTATCTATATAGTTATTTATAACTACAAAATTTATACTATTATTTATACTGATCAGGTACTATGTACAGAGTTAATCAAGTAGTTAATGTTTTTTAATGAGACAAATTTTAAAATTTCATAAATGTTGTTAAGCAAATTTTGTTAATGTTAGGAAGGGTTTGAGACATGTTTTTGTTAGACAATGCTGTGTGCATATTACCTGACAATTCTAAAGAAAGTTTCTAAATTACTGCTTTATTGTAGTGGTACTCTGGCATATTAATTGGCATAATCATGCCTCTGATATGCATTTTAAGAATTATTTCTGCCTATTGTTTTCTCTGTACATATTTTTTTTGGTTCCTTAGTTCATCTTTTGACTCTTACTTTTAATAAATGTTTTTGTTGTATATAATTTCTAACGTGTTTATTGTATATTTTATAGATATTTACATAGCAATACTTTTCTTTTATTTGTATTTTTTAATATAATAAGATTTACATTGTAGATTTTTAGAGAGAACATAAAAGTTAATCTGGGATAATCAGTGATGCATTTTTGCTGTAAAATAAGTACTAGCTGTATATTGTAAATTTACCGTAAATTGCTGGTGTCTGTGCTGCCAGAATTCTACTGTAAATTGTATAAAATACAGAAATATAGTGTGTTTTATGTTTACAGTAATAAAGTGTCATTTAAAAGTATACAGTATACAGTATAAAGTACAGTGTGTGTGTGAGTGTGTGCGTTTATGTTTGTGTACTAGTAGTGTATGTAATGTGTGTCCATTGAATGGGTGTTACAAATGACCTGAAATATCTGACCTCCAGTTTAGTAAGGGCAAAGACTAGTCAAAAGTGTCAGTTCGATTATATCTAAAAGATCCAGATGTGGGAAGCGGATTTCTCATACAACTAATGCAGGAACACGTATACCATACAAAATGAATTTATGTGCATTTTTCAGAATGGAAACTTGAAAAAGAATTACAAACAAGTTGTTTCTCAACATGTATGCCAGAATACATGAATGTGTTGGAAAGTATGATACTTTTCACTTTCATGCACCTGATGTTGACATGAAGCGTTTGCCGGGTTCTTAGCGGTAGGACCTCAGGAAAGCGGTTTTCTGACACTACTAATGTATTGTCATATAAAACATACAAAATAAGTTTAAAATCTTCATTCATGGTGAAAATGTAAAAACAATAACAAAAAAATTGTTTTTAAACATGTATATCATAATGCATAATTGTGTTGGAAAGGATGATTCTTTTCACTTTTATGCACCTGATGTGTGAGATATAGCGTTTCCCATGTTCTTAGCGCTGTAGGACCTCAGGAAAGCGGTTTTCTGACATTACTAATGTATTGTTATATAAAACATACAGAAGAAGTTTATGTTATTTTTTCATGCTCAAAAGGGAAAACCAATAACAAAGAAGTTGTTTTTCAACATGTATGCCTAAATGCATGAATGTGTTGATATTCCTCTTACTTGGTCAAAATGTGAAAAACTCTAACAAAAAAGTTGTTTTTCAACATGTATGCTAAAATGCATGAATGTGTTGAAAAGTATGATTCCTTTGACATTCATGCACCTGATGTGTGAGATAAAGCGTTTCCCATGTCCTTAGCGCCGTAGGACCTTAGAAAAGCGGTTTTTACATAATACTAATGTATTGTCATATAAAACATACAGAACAAGTTTATATTTATTTTTTCATGCTCAAAAGGGAAATACAATAACAACAAAATTGTTTTTTTTAACATGTATGCCTAAATGCATGAATGTGTTGGAAAGTATGATTCCTTTGAATTTCATGCAGCTGATGTGAGAGATATAGCGTTTCCCGTCTTCTTAGCGCTGTAGGACCTCAGGAAAGCGGTTTTCTGACATTACTAATGTATTGTCATATAAAACATACAGAAGAAGTTTATATTCTTCTTACTTGGTCAAAATGTGAAAAACAATAACAAAAAAGATGTTTTTCAACATGTGTACCAGAAGGCATGAATGTGTTGGAAAGTATGATTCCTTTGACTCTTCTGCACCTGATGTGTGAGATAAAGCGTTTCCCATGTTCTTAGCACTGTAGGACCTCAGGAAATCGGTTTTCTGACATTACTATTATATTGTCATATAAAACATACAAAATAAGTTTAAAATCTTCATTCATGGTGAAAATGTAAAAACAATAACAAAAAAGTTGTTTTTAAACACGTATGCCTAAATGCATGAATGTGTTGTAAAGGATGATTCCTTTGACTCTTCTGCACCTGATGTGTGCGATAAAGCGTTTCTTGTGTTCTTAGCGCTGTAGGACCTCAGGAAAGCGGTTTTCTGACATTACTAATGTATTGTCATATAAAACATACAGAATAAGTTTATATTCCTCTTACTTGGTCAAAATGTGAATGATAATAACAAAAAAGTTGTTTTTAAACATGTATGTCACAATGCATGAATGTTATGTAAAGGATGATTCCTTTCACTTTTATGCACTTGATGTGTGAGATATAGCGTTTCCCATGTTCTTAGCGCTGTAGGACCTCAGGAAAGCGGTTTTCTGACTATTACTAAAATGTGAATAATAATAACAAAAAAGTTGTTTTGAAACATGTATGTCACAATGCATGAATGTTGTGTAAAGGATGATTCTTTTCACTCTTCTGCACCTGATGTGTGAGATAAAGCGTTTCCTGTGTTCTTAGCGCTGTAGAACCTCAGGAAAGCTGTTTTCTGACATTACTATCACATTCTCATATAAAACATACAGAATAAGTTTATATTCTTCTTACTTGGTCAAACTGTGAAAAACAATAAGAAAAAAGTTGTTTTTAAACACGTATGCCTAAATGCATGAATGTGTTGTAAAGGATGATTCCTTTGAATTTCATGCAGCTGATGTGTGAGATATAGCGTTTCCCGTCTTCTTAGCGCTGTAGGACCTCAGGAAAGCGGTTTTCTGACATTACTAATGTATTGTCATATAAGACATACAAAATAAGTTTATGTTATTTTTTCATGCTCAAAAGGGAAAACCAATAACAAAGAAGTTGTTTTTCAACATGTATGCCTAAATGCATGAATGTGTTGATATTCCTCTTACTTGGTCAAAATGTGAAAAACTCTAACAAAAAAGTTGTTTTTCAACATGTATGCTAAAATGCATGAATGTGTTGAAAAGTATGATTCCTTTGACATTCATGCACCTGATGTGTGAGATAAAGCGTTTCCCGTGTTCTTAGCGCTGTAGGACCTCAGGAAAGCGGTTTTCACACAATACTAATGTATTGTCATATAAAACATACAGAATAAGTTTATATTTATTTTTTCGTGCTCGAAAGGAAAAAACAAAAAAAACAAAATTGTTTTTTAACATGTATGCCTAAATGCATGAATGTGTTGGAAAGTATGATTCTTTTGAATTTCATGCAGCTGATGTGAGAGATATAGCGTTTCCCGTCTTCTTAGGGCTGTAGGGCCTCAGGAAAGCGGTTTTCTGAAATTACTAATGTATTGTCATATAAAACATACAGAAGAAGTTTATATTCTTCTTACTTGGTCAAAATGTGAAAAACAATAACAAAAAAGATGTTTTTCAACATGTGTACCAGAAGGCATGAATGTGTTGGAAAGTATGATTCCTTTGACTCTTCTGCACCTGATGTGTGAGATATAGCGTTTCCCATGTTCTTAGCGCTGTAGGACCTCAGGAAAGCGGTTTTCTGACATTACTAATGTATTGTCATATAAAACATACAAAATAAGTTTATAAACTTCATTCATGGTGAAAATGTAAAAACAATAACAAAAAATTTGTTTTTAAACACGTATGCCTAAATGCATGAATGTGTTGTAAAGGATGATTCCTTTGACTCTTCTGCACCTGATGTGTGCGATAAAGCGTTTCTTGTGTTCTTAGCGCTGTAGGACCTCAGGAAAGCGGTTTTCTGACATTACTAATGTATTGTCATACAAAACATACAGAATAAGTTTATATTTATCTTACTTGGTCAAACTGTGAAAAACAATAAGAAAAAAGTTGTTTTTAAACACGTATGCCTAAATGCATGAATGTGTTGTAAAGTATGATTCCTTTGACATTCATGCACCTGATGTGTGAGATAAAGCGTTTCCCGTCTTCTTAGCGCTGTAGGACCTCAGGAAAGCGGTTTTCTGACATTACTAATGTATTGTTATATAAGACATACAAAATAAGTTTGTTATTTTTTCATGGTCAAAATGTAAAAAACAATAACAAAAAAGATGTTTTTCAACATGTGTACCAGAAGGCATGAATGTTTTGGGAAGTATGATTCCTTTGACTCTTCTGCACCTGATGTGTGAGATAAAGCGTTTCCCATGTTCTTAGCGCTGTAGGACCTCAGGAAAGCGGTTTTCTGACATTTGTCATATAAAACATACAGAATAATTTTATATTTGTATTATCTTACTTGGTCAAAATGTAAAAAACAATAACAAAAAAGATGTTTTTCAACATGTGTACCAGAAGGCACGAATGTGTTGGAAAGTATGATTCCTTTGACCCTTCTGCACCTGATGTGTGCGATAAAGCGTTTGCTGTGTTCTTAGCGCTGTATGAGCTCAGGAAAGCGGTTTTCTGACATTACTAATGTATTGTCATATAAAACATACAGAATAAGTTTATATTCCTCTTACTTGGTCAAAATGTGAATAACAATAACAAAAAAGTTGTTTTTAAACATGTATGTCACAATGCATGAATGTTGTGTAAAGGATGATTCTTTTCACTTTTATGCACCTGATGTGTGAGATATAGCGTTTCCCATGTTCTTAGCGCTGTAGGACCTCAGGAAAGCGGTTTTCTGACATTACTCATGTATCGTTATATAAGACATGCAAAATAAGTTTATGTTATTTTTTCATGGTCAAAATGTAAAAAACAATAACAAAAAGGATGTTTTTCAACATGTGTACCAAAAGGCATGAATGTGTTGGAAAGTATGATTCCTTTGACATTCATGCACCTGATGTGTGAGATAAAGCGTTTGCCGCTATAAGTGCTCAGAAAAGCGGTTTTCTGACACTACTAATGTATTGTCATACAAAACATACAAAAGAAGTTTATTTTCTCCGTTCATGGTCAAAATGTGAAAATAGATTAACGTTTTGAAAGACAACTTTTAACTGAAATTATTTTAAAAGTCATATATTAATTTTTTTTGGATCTTAAAGACATTTATGTAATTTTTATTATTGTTTAATCCAATGTGTTTTGACATGCTTTTCTTTTGAAAATTAAAAAATGTTCATTCTTTAATACATTTGTGCCTTTTATAATTATTTGTCTCTTGTTCAGCGGATGCACAAAGCAGGAACCACGGAGATCTTGCAATACTTTTAAGTTCTTGTAATAAACTAAGATCTGAAAAATGTTTTTGACACAGTTAATTAGGATTACACACGTGATTGTTTACAAAGCAATCATTAAACCACAGGTCAGGTATTCCAAAATTAAGAAGTTTCCATTATATGACGTTTCTACGTGTTCATAATAAATCATTAAATGAAATCTAATTTTCACATTCATTTCATATAAGCTGATTTATACCCTTATGTTTAGACATACTGTTAAAAACAAATGACAGAAGTGCTATCATGAGAATTATTTAATATATCATGCTAATTAATGTGAATCTTTGTTTCAAAAATGCTTTTATAACCGGCCATGACCATTAAAAAGAGAAAATAGAGTATTAAAACAAAGAATATGACTATAATATTAGTCTATATATAGTCTATATATATATAATTGCTCTCATGCAAATGTGCAAACTAGAGTAACAAAGTGACACATTTAAAAACTTTGTGGCAATGATGTAATGAGGTAATGAGTTGAGTTAGAGGGAGAAGAAAAAAACATCAAATAGTATAGATCAAATAACTATTTACAAATAACAAGTAATGGATACATCTGATTTATTGTGTGTGTGTGTATCTAGTCAAACTAGACTAATCTCCTCTGCTGTCCTTACATTCCGCTGTAGGGTCTTGCGTTCCGAAATGGCACAATTCCCAAACCAGACAGTGATGCAGCTGCTCAGGATGCTCTTGATAGTCCTTCTATAGAAAGTGGTAAGGATCAGTGGTGGAAGCTAGGCCTTCCTTAGCCTTCTCAGGAAGAGTGTACGGAGCTGGTGTTGAGGGACCAGCTGAGGTTCTCCTCCAGACAGACATTCTACTCAAAGGAGCCATTGATGTTCAGCGGAGAGCCCCATTCTCCTGAAGGCACCAAATCATCGTTTTTGTTTAAGCAACATTCAGATACAGGCTGTTGTCCCTACACCAATCTGTTAGCTTCTGTACTTCCTCTCCGTATCCTGACTTGTCGTTCTTGCTGATGAGACCCACCACAGTCGTGTCATCTGCAAACTTGATGATGCGGTTGGAACTGTGTGTCGCTTACAGTTATAATCGAGTAGTGTGAACAGCAGGGGACTGACAGTACTCAGTGTGGTGGTGTGGGAGGTGCAGTTGCTGATCCACACTGACTGATGGCTTCGGTCAGAAAGTCCAGGATACAGTTACAGAGGCGTTCAGGCACAATGTGTTCAGCCTTCCGGTCAGGTGTTGGGAGATGATAATATTGAATGCTTAAGTGAAAACTGCAAGGAGTCCTCATGTGTCTCAGGACTAGCCGCTCAAAGCACTTGATGATGATGCGTGTAAGTGCAACAGGGTGCTATAAGTAGACTAAAATGTCCAGAATTTTAGTCGACTAAAACTTGACCAAATAAAAATAGGATAAGATTAATAAAGATTGAAAAATAGGATAAGAATATGATAAAAACTATCAGGGACATTTATCTCGGAACTAAGACTAAGACTACAATTTAAAATAGCTGACAATTTTATTAACACTACTCTGCACAGAGTTTTCCTCACATCAGCTGTGGTGAGACACAACACTTGGTCGTTGGGAGGAGATAGGTCTTCCTCACCGACAGGTCGTTCTGCACATCGAACTGAGGGTAGAAGCTGTTCATCTGGAAGGGAGCTGTCACTGTCACAGGCAGGTGATGTCTTGTATGCCCGGCCACATGCGCCATATGTCACCGCCATCCCTGAAGTGGTTGAGGATTCTCTGGGCGTGTGCGCTTTGCCTCTCTCATGGCCCAGGAAAGTTTGGCCCTTGCTGTTCTTAGGACCACCTTGTCCCGCACTCTGATGGCGGAGTCTCGGGTCTTCAGAAGTGCACGCACCTCCGCAGTAACCCACAGTTTCTGGTGAGATGACGTTCTTGGAGATACTGGCGCCATCAATGTACTGGATGTAGCTATTTGATGATGTCGTGTACTCCTCCAAGTCAGTAAAGTTGCCATAAGTTGCAGCTGTCCTCAACAGGTTACAGTCAGTGTTCTATTGGCCAGGTTTTCATCTGCTTCAGAACCAGGTGTCCCTGAATCATCAACTGATCAAGACACATCTAGGGAGACATGATAGATGACATACTTTTACCATGCTAGGCTACAGTGGGTATTTCTGGAACTCCAAGTATGCCCGGCTCACCTGGGACCTGCAAAAAATTGAAAGCACAGAGAAATAAAAAGCACACAGACAGGGCAGAATGGCTGTATGATGTGATAAGTGTTCCAAAGTAGGCAGTAAGTTTGCGGAAATGCATAAATTACTTGCGACATCCTGTCAAGCAGATAGATCACAGAGTCTGAGATTTCAGAACTACCCACAACCAATTTCCCTATTTTTTTTTTTTACAAACAAGTGGACTTATTTGAGATCTTCTCAAAGAGGTAGGGCCACGAACTGCCACCCTCACTTCCACAAAGAACCCAGGATCAATCTGCTCCCTGCAGCCAATTTGGCCACGGTCTACCCATGTTCCCTGAGCCTCACCCAGGACTGTGGGTCTGGAAGTTTCCCAAGAGCCTCCTGCTGAAGGTGGCAGCCAAGAAGTACGTCTTGAAGATAAGATTAGGATTAATTTCAGTTTCGTACCACCAGTCATAAGTTCAACTTTTTTTAGCTCAACAATATTTTTATTGATTTTAAACAGGGATATAACAGGGTAAACCTATAAAGTTTCAATATACTGTAGATTCTATGACCCCCTTATAAACCCTATAGCACCCACCCCACCCCTCCCTGACTCCAAGCCAGCTTTACATGTATAAGAAAGGCTAGACGCCAGGCATCTAAAAAACAGGAGAAAAATGAAAAAAAAAAACATATATACATACACACACATATATCCAGGAGCTGGAAGTTTTTTAGTTCTGCATACAAAAAAAAAGGGAAAAGAAAAACAAACAGACAAACAATTAAATAAGAATGGAATCAAAGTATGAATGTATATGAAAAAAGCGAAGGAAGGGCCCCCACACCTGCTGAAATTTCAAGTCTGAATAACGGATTGAGTAGTGGATTTTCTTCAGGGACAAACAGGACATAATATCTCTGAGCCACTGGGCGTGAGTGGGTGACGTGACATCCTTCCACTTGAATAAAATAGAACGCCTAGCCTCAGAGAAATGAGCCCTGTGTACAACCTTAAACTGTAATAAAGAGTGGCGGGCACATAAGGAAGTTGAGTTGACCAGTTTAAGAATTAAATTCCAAGTATCATCTGATAACGACAAATTTAAATCTTTCTCCCAAGCAGTTTTAATTTTACACAAAGAAGCGTAACTCAAACCCATCAATCCACCATAAATAGTGGATATTAGGCATATACGCAACGGGGACAAACAGAGGAGATTATCTAGAATATTTACATCAGGAGCTTCAGGGAAATTTGGTATTGAAGAGCTAATCAAGTGTCTTACTTGCAGGTATCTGAAAAAATGAGAATTGGGTAGGTTAAACCTTTCAGAAAGCTGTTCAAATGATGCAAACCTATGGTTAACAAACAGATCTTTGCAAAGCTTGATGCCCTTATTGTACCCCTCCTGAAACACTGAATCATGTAAAGAAGGTTGAAAGAGATGGTTAGAGACAATAGGACTGGACAGAGAGAAGCCCAGAAGACCGCTGTGCTTTCTGAACTGAGCCCATACTCTCAAGGTATGCCTAACAACTGAGTTATTGATAGATTTAATTGAGGGGATGGGGAGTGCGGATCCAAGAAGTGCAGAGACAGAGAGATTTTTTACAGACTTTATCTCCATTTCCACCCAGGCAGGCCGATTAGGTTGGTTGTGAAAATATGCCCAAAAGATGACAGATCGAATGTTTGCTGCCCAGTAGTAGAAACGAAAAATTGACAGAGCCATGCCACCATCTCTTTTAGATCTTTGAAGTAGGGACTTATTCAAATCGTGAATGTTTACCTTTCCAAAGGTAAGAAGATATAATTGAATCTAAAGCACCAAAGTAAGATTTGGGAATAAAAACAGTTACAGACTGGAAAAGATATAAAAATTTAGGAAAGAACACTCATTTTAATGACATTAATGCGTCCCACCAGGGACATGGACAGTGGTGACCATTGTCCCAAGTCCTTTTTTGTTTGGCTCAACAACCTAATGAAATTTTCTTTAAAAAGGTGTTTATATTTTCTTGTGATTGTAATACCGAGATAGGTAAACTGATTATTCACTATGTTGAAAGGAAAATTGTGCATACCAGTTGTTAGTTTTAGTTAGCTGCTGTATTATTTAGCAGAAATAGTTCACTTTTGTGCAAATTCAGCTTATATCCTGAAAAATAGCTAAATTCACTGAGCAATGACAGCACAGGTGGAAGGGAGGAGATTGGATTTGATATAAAAAGTAGAAGGTCATCTGCATAAAGGAAAACTTTATGTTCTTCTCCCTGCCTCCAAATCCCAGATATATCCCTACAACTGCGGAATGCAATTGCTAGTGGCTCAATGGCAAGGTTAAAGAGCAATGGGCTAAGAGGACACCCCTGACGAGTTCCCAGCTGAAGGCTGAATGGTTGGGACTGCTGAGCATTTGTCAGAACTGAGGCAGTAGGGCTTGAATATAATAATTTAACCCAAGTGATAAAACTTGGACCAAAATTAATTTTTTTTAAAGCCCTAAATAAATACTCCCATTCCACACGATCAAAAGCCTTTTCAGCATCCAAAGAAAGGACACACTCAGGGATCCCCTCTGATGGTGTGTACAGATTATCCATAAGGCGTCTAATGTTAAAATAAGAAAAACGATTTTTGACAAAACCGGCCTGGTCCTCAAATATAATTGAGGGTAGAACATTCTCTAATCTACGAGCCAAGACTTTAGCAAGGATTTTAACATCCACGTTGAGAAGAGAGATTGGCCTATATGAAGAGCACTCTGTTGGGTCCTTATCCTTCTTTGCTATGAGGGTGATGCAAGCCTCATTAAATGACGCGGGCAGCTAACCTTGCAAGGGTAGGGGAGTCCACTCTCAGTACCCTCCGGAAGACCCAGGACACGCAGGACCCAGGACCCTGCTCCGGCCTTCTAGGTTTACGACTTTGGCCCTTAACTTAGAGTTACTTTCCCGAAGTCCGGAGCAGATGTTCTCTAACTCACTCACCCGCTGGCTCAGGTAATCAGTAGCGAGTTTTAGTGAAGGTAAGCGCTGTCCATGGTTCTCTACTTGGGCCAGTTTACTTTTCAGTAAACTAAACAATGATTTAAATTCAGCCGCTAACACTTCACGATGTTTATCTAACAGCGCTGAGATAGTCTCGACTGTTAGAGTGGTGTCGTCTTTTTTCCCGGCCTTAACACTCCTGGTAGCCATTATAGATGAAAAGTAGTTAGCTGTGGGGTAGAGTATAAAGTTATTGTAAACTAAGGATTTAATTCAGCATTTAAAGACGAGTAAGGGAGTAAAGAAATTAAAAATTGTCGGAGCACCTAACTCACACGTCTACTCCATGTGGCTGCTAACCGGCAACTTTTAAATATTTAAATATTTTAAATATTAACTTAAGTTTAACCTTAAACTTATGCCATATTTGTTATTTCATAGTTAGCGATTGCTTAATGGCGACTGTAAAGGCGCTGGTGCTTGGGCCATTCATCATTTCTGTAGGATGTGTTTAGGATGTTGCACTGTGTGTGAGGTGTGTGTGTGTGTGTAGCATGTGGACTGTATTTTTAGCAAAAGTAGTTGGGTGTGTTTGTGTTTATCTCTAGTGTGTGTGTATGTGTGTGTGTGTGTATGTGTGTGTGTATCTTGTGTGGATGTAGTTGTAAAATGTTTGTGTGTGTGTTTAGGATATGGACATGCAGTGTGTGTAGTGTGTGTGTATGTGTGGGTGTAGGGTGTGTGTAGTATATGTGTATGTGTGGGAGTAGTGTGTGTGTAGTAAATGTGTATGTGTGTTAGTTGTGTGTGTGTATAGTATGTGTTTGTGTGTGTGTTTTGTGTGTGTGTGGGTGTGTATGTGTGTATGTGTGTGTGTGTGGGTAGGATGTGTAGTGTTTGTGTGTGTATAGTGTGTATAGAATGTAATGTGGGTAATGTATGCTAGTGTATGTATGTCTATATGAGTGTGTATTTGTGTGTCTCTGTGTCTATTTTTGTTTACAATATGTATGTGTATGTGTCTGTGGGTGTAGGTATAGGTGTGTTTGTAAAGGATGTGTGTCTATTCCTGCTAGGAGAAGGGGGTTGTAGCACAGAAATGAAAAGCACAGGGAAAAGGCTGAGGGGCTAGGATGTGCTAGGTGTTGAGTATTCGTTAGTGGGCTGCAGTACATTTGCGGAAATTCATGGGTTACTCATGCCATCTTGTCGAGCAGATAAAGTTATAGAGTCTGAGCTATCTGAAACCACCCACGACCACATTCCCCCAGGAGATATTCTCAAGGAGGTAGGGCCAAAAAAGTCTGCTCCCTGCAGCCAATTTGGCTACCATCTACCCATGTTCTCAAAGCTAGTCCTAAGGGACCAGAGACTAACCCAGAACAGTGGGTCTAGGAGTTCCCCAATAACCACCTGCTGAAGGTTGAAGGTAAGAGTGTAAATCGGTACATTGCATTTGGTTGGATTATTGTAACGCCTTACTGTCTGGTTTATCAACAAGGTGCTTAAACAAGCTTTAATTAGTCCAGAATGCAGCAGTGAGCGTCCTTACTCAAACCAGAAGATACAAGCACATCGCTCCTATCTTATCCACATGGCTTCCTGTAAAATTTTGCATCGATTTTAAAATACTACTCTTGACGTGTAAAGCAATGAATGGTCTCGCGGCGCAGTATCTGAGTGAACTGCTAGTGTCTTACAATCCACCACGCCTACTTCGATCAAAGAATGCAGTACCATGTATTATTAAAACTACAGCAGGCCGCAGAGCTTTTTCTTACAAAGCCCCAAAGTTATGGAATAGCCTTCTGATTAATGTTCGGGATTCAGACACAGTCTCAGTGAATAAGTCTAGGCTAAAAACCTATTTAGCCAAGCATTTTTGTAAATAGATTAGCCTTAGGTAAAGGAACAGATCTGGGGGCTCATGGACGTAGAGTATTAGGTGAACTGTTTGTTTAGATGCTGTCTTCCCCACTCTCATTGATCACTCAGGTTTGTTGATAGTGAAGTGATTGGGTGCTTTACATCTCAGGGAGCCCTCATGTCTGTGTTTCTTTCTGGCTCTCCCTTTTTAGTTATGCTGTCATAATTAGTCTTGCCGGCGTCGCTGCTTGCACTCTGCACTAAATATACATTCACATTATACATTGTTCGACTGTGACCATACCTAAATGCCATCTCTCCATCTTTTTTGCTCTCTCCTCTCCTGCTCTCTCCTCTCTCTCACTCCCTCTCTCCTTTTTCCTCTACCTATCTCTCTGTCGAGCTATACATGTCGCTCCTGAGCTGCCGGTGATCCAGACCTCCTCTTCCGCTTAGGACCTGTCTGGCTCGTCCTGGGGTCCTGCTTCTGGTTGGAGATTTCATCGCATGGATGCCCCATGTGGTCTGCCTGGGATGCATGTGGTGACTGGGGATGGTTCCACTTTTTCATGAAGGTGGTCCTGTCCTCGACTGATACAGACAGTTGTTCTCTGAGGACCTGTGACTTCAGTCGCTCAATGGTTCAGGACTGGAATTTCTTGCAGTCTACCTGAGCCTCCAGGAACAAAGTGGACTTTAATCTTACACATCTCCTCTTATACTGAACTTCCAGTCTCACATAATATTATGCACATCAATCCCTGCTATCCATTATCACCCAGATGAGGATGGGTTCCCTGTTGAGTCTGGTTCCTCTCAAGGTTTCTTCCTATTACCATCTCAGGGAGTTTTTTCTTGCCACTGTCGCCACTTTTCTTGCCACTCGTCCTCGGCTTGCTCATCAGGGACAATCATATCATTTTGATTTATACACATTCACATTTCATGCAAACTTAATTATTTTTATTGTGTAAAGCTGCTTTGTGACAATGTAAATTGTTAAAAGTGCTATACAAATAAAATTTAATTTAATAAATTGAATTTGATTTTGGTTGTGTACTGCTCTGGTCGATGAAGATAAACACCTTCTCAAGCTTGGTCAAGCCAGTCCTGTGCAGCACTCTGGCGGGTACAACACCAGCTAAGAAATCTTAAATAAATATGACATAAATTTAAGCCATCATCATGGCTTTACGTGTCTTTCTGGTGGCCCATTGCTAGTTGTCACTCAATGTGGACCAGGTTTGGTGGCGTCAGTAATGCCACAGGTGCTTGAGCAGGTCATTGTTTGAGCAGGATATGTATGTGTAGTCTGTATGTGTGTGTGTGTGTGTGTGTGTGTGTGTGTGTGTTTGCGTGTGTGTGTTTACGATATGTATGTGTAGTGTGTGTGTAGTGAGTGTGTTTATATGTGTGTAATATGGATGCGTAATGATTCTGTTTGCAGTGTGTGCATGTAGTATGTGTGTGTGTGTCGTATGTGTGCGCGTGTGTGTGTGTGTGCACATATGTGTGTGTGTGTGTGTTCAAATTCAAATTTAAATTCAAATTTTATTTGTCACATACACAGTCATACACAGTACGATATGCAGTGAAATGTTTAGACAACTGCTCGTGACCTAAAAATAGAAGACTATGAATAGTAATAGGAAACAAATATTAAAATTTTAAAAAAGGGTAAATAAAACTAGGAAAGAATAAAATAAAATATAAAAATTAAAGTTAAAAAATAAATAAATAAGTGTGTGGGTAAAAACCATATGTGTGGGTCAGTACTGTGTGGTGGTGTGATTGTGATTGAGAGACCGTATCGCCTGCGGGAAGAAGCTCCTCCTCAGTCTCTCTGTGTTGGCCTTCAGGGAGCGGAATCGTTTTCCTGACCTCAACAGAGAGAACAGTCCATTGTTGGGATGGCTGAGGTCCTTCACAATCTTCCTGGCCTTGGTCCAGCACCGCCTGCTGTAGATTGAGGCCAGGTCAGGGAGCTCGGTGCGGATGGTGCGCTCAGCTGATCGCACAACCCTCTGTAGAGCTCGTCTGTCCTGCATGGTGCTGTTCCCGAACCAGGTTGAGATGTTTCCCGTCAGGATGCTCTCTATGGTGCAGGAGTAAAAGTTCCTGAGCACCTTGGAGGGCAGTCGGAAGTCTCTCAAGCATCTGAGGTGGTAGAGACGGTGTCGGGCTTTTTTCACCACGGTGTTGATGTGACAGGACCATGACAGGTCCTGCGTGATGTGAACACCGAGGTATTTGAAGCTGTCCACTCTCTCCACTGGGCTCTAATTGATGACGGGGGTCAAGTAGTTCCTCTCCTGCTTAGTGCTGAAGTCCACTATCAACTCCTTTGTCTTACTGACATTTAGAAGGAGGTTGTTCCTCTGGCACCAGTTCTCCAGATTCCTAATCTCCTTCAGGTAGGCAGGTCTCATTGTTATCAGAGATCAGGCCCACCACGACGGTGTCGTCAGCAAACTTAAGGATGGTGGTGAAGCTGGTAGCGGCCACACAGTCATATGTGTACAAAGAGTACAGCAGGGGGCTCAGAACACACCCCTGGGGGGCTCCAGTGCTGAGAGTGATGGAGGCTGAGACATGTCCGCCCATCCTTACTACCTGTGGTCTGCCAGTTAGGAAGTTGGAGATCCATTGACACATAGATGAGCTGAGTCCCAGGTGCTCCAGCTTAGTGGTGAGTGCGGAGGGAATTGTGGTATTAAATGCAGAGCTGTAGTTGATGAAGAGCCTTTTAACATAATTCCCCCTTCTAGTGTCCAAGTGAGTAAGTGATGTGTGGAGAGATGAGAGAGGCTGTGGAACGATTTGGACAGTAAGCGAACTGTAGTGGGTCCAGTGTGTCTGGTAGTGAAGAAATGATGAAGTCTCTGAACAGGCCTTCAAAGCACTTTATCACTACTGAGGTGAGGGCTACAGGGCGATAGTCATTGAGAGAAGTAGGGTGGGGTTTCTTCGGGACAGGAACAATGATGGACTCTGACTGAAGCTGACCGGTTCAACTTATCGCTGCTTGCTGCCTTTTGCAACCTTGTGGCACAGAAATGAAAAGCACACAGATAAGTCTGAAACGCTGTATGATGTTCTAGGTGGTAAGTGTTCCATAGTAAGCCGCAGAACATCTTGTCACCCAGAACATCTTGTCGAGCAGATAGAGTCATGGGGTCTGATCCATCTGAACCAATCATAACCCCAGTGTTTCACAAACAGGTGGACTTTAAAGGGGGTTTTCTTAAAGAGGTAGGGCCAAAACCTGCCCCCTCCCCACCACAAAGATCCTACGATTGCAGGATCAATCTGCTCCCTGCAGCCAATTTGGCTACCCTCTACCCATGTTTTTTAGAGCAAGCCCCAATAGGCCAAAATCTCACCCAGAACAGTGGGTCAAGGAATTCTCCAAGAACCATCTGCTAAACTTTGAAGCCTAGAAAGTACATCGGGCCATTGAAGATACAACGAAGATTTAATTTCTGTTGCATACCGCCAGTCACTCTCCAATCGATGAAGATAAACACCTCCTCAAGCTCCTGAATGGGGATCCCGCATGCACGGTCAGGTGAGGAACACTCATGGGTCCCAGAGAGGCACATACTATACCCCGGTCTGGTAGTCCACCAAGGATCGCTTTAAGGATAAAAACTAAGTTGGTCCTGCTGTCTTTAAAGAAAAGAAGAAAAATAGTCACAAGGAATGATGAGCTGGCCCAAGCACTTGTGTCCTTCCCACTTTTGCGCACCTTATAACCTGTGTGCCTGTTCAGCACACTAAGACCTCTTAAACAAGTATGACATGCATCGTCATGTCTGGACGTGTCTTTCTTGTGCGCCATTGCTACCTGTCACTTAATGTGGGACGGGTTTGGTGGTGACTGTAATTGTTTAAACAGGTGGTGTTTGTGTAGGATATCTGATGTGTGTAAAACGTGTGTGTATACGATATGCTTCTGTAGTGTGTGTATGTTTGTGTGTGTTTGTGTGTGTGTTTCCAATGTGTCTGTATACCTGGAACTGCCCGGCTCAGCGTATCGCTGCTGTCTGCCACAACCTTTGCTAGGAGCCACCCTTATGGCACAAAAAAAAAAAAAGCACACGGAGGCCGAACTGCTGTATGATGTGCTAGTTGGTGAGCTTTCCATAGTAGTATGTTTGTTAAAATGCGTGGGTTACATGTGCCATCTTTTCAAGCAGATAGGCAGGGTCTAAGCTATCGGAACCAATCACAATCATTTACCCCAGCGTCTTACATATAGATGGACTTATAGGAGCTATTTTCAAGGAGGTTGGGCCAAAAACTGGCCCTCCCCCATCATTAAGATCCTAGGATTGTGTGATAAATCTGCTCCCTGCAGCCAATTTGGGTACAGTATTCTCAGAGCAAGCTCTAAGGGCCCAGAGCCTCACCCAGAACAGTGGGTCTAGGAGTTCCCCAAGGACCATCCTCTGAAGGTTGAAGTCAAGAAGTTATTCCTGTAGGCTCTTAAAATAAAAAGAAGAAAAATTGTTACAAGCAACAATGAGCATGTCCAAACACCTGTTTGTGTTTGTGTGTGTGTGTGTGTGTGTGTAGTATGTGTTTGTTTGTAGTATGTGTTCATTTGTAGAATGTGTCTGTAGTGTTTTTGTGTGACTGTGTAGTGCGTGTTGATTTTTCAATAGTGCCAAAATATTTGACCTCCTCTTGAGTTAGGAAAATAGTATTTAGTGAAAATTATTCAGTTTGATGTTCAGGGCCCTGAGGTCCTTTTTTTTTTTTTTGTGCATGTGTGTGTGTAGTATGAGTGTGCACAAAAAAATTGCTGTTAAAACCAGGCACAATCTGACAGTTATGTATGTTTTTTTATCAACGCAGTAATGTGCTATAGAACACAATGTATTCTGGGAAATATTTTGCTCTTTTTAACAGTAGTCTTCTGTATTTTGCAATGCATTGTGGTCTAGTCCTATTTGCTAATGTTTTAAATAAAGGTACATGTCAATATTTTGTTGGAAACTGTGTGAGTGTATAAGTGCAAACCTGATCAAATATCATTACTGTTCTATTGAAGTAATTTGTTTTGTGTGTGTTATCTTAAACATAAGTTTTAGAAGCAGCAATTTAAAATATAATTTTCAGTCAAGTATATTTGTACTTCCTGCAAACGTCATTACTTATTTATAAAGGTTTTATTCTAAAGAGGAGGAAGTCCTTCATCTTCAACTCTTTGATTATCAGCATCTGGACCATCAAACTGAACGGTAATTTAAAACTTTTTATTTTCTTGAATGTATTTCATTCATAAAGTTTGTACTACCAGAAGCAATACATGATGTTCATGCTTAGCAACTTTGTGAAAATGTGTTTAGACCGTACTTCAGTGCTGACATGTGAGTAACTCGAGCGTTTAAATTTTCCTGGATTTTGCTCTCATCAAGCCTTATTACATTGTTTTAAATTGCCTTTTGAATGGTAAATAGTGTTAATTATTTCATGTTAAGTGTTAACATCATTATTAACAGAGATAATTTTGGTGGCTTATGTTTAAAATGTAAGGGAGCAGATTGTTTTTGTGTATAAAATATATTTGTGTATATTTGATATAAAAAACCTGCTTATTACAACTGTGTCATCATCCCCAAATTCCAGAAGTTATCGTGGCCTTGAATATAACTTATCAGAATTGATAAAATATTGCATGTTTAAAGATATTTATTATCTATATAGTTATTTATAACTACAAAATTTATACTATTATTTATACTGATCAGGTACTATGTACAGAGTTAATCAAGTAGTTAATGTTTTTTAATGAGACAAATTTTAAAATTTCATAAATGTTGTTAAGCAAATTTTGTTAATGTTAGGAAGGGTTTGAGACATGTTTTTGTTAGACAATGCTGTGTGCATATTACCTGACAATTCTAAAGAAAGTTTCTAAATTACTGCTTTATTGTAGTGGTACTCTGGCATATTAATTGGCATAATCATGCCTCTGATATGCATTTTAAGAATTATTTCTGCCTATTGTTTTCTCTGTACATATTTTTTTTGGTTCCTTAGTTCATCTTTTGACTCTTACTTTTAATAAATGTTTTTGTTGTATATAATTTCTAACGTGTTTATTGTATATTTTATAGATATTTACATAGCAATACTTTTCTTTTATTTGTATTTTTTAATATAATAAGATTTACATTGTAGATTTTTAGAGAGAACATAAAAGTTAATCTGGGATATTCAGTGATGCATTTTTGCTGTAAAATAAGTACTAGCTGTATATTGTAAATTTACCGTAAATTGCTGGTGTCTGTGCTGCCAGAATTCTACTGTAAATTGTATAAAATACAGAAATATAGTGTGTTTTATGTTTACAGTAATAAAGTGTCATTTAAAAGTATACAGTATACAGTATAAAGTACAGTGTGTGTGTGAGTGTGTGCGTTTATGTTTGTGTACTAGTAGTGTATGTAATGTGTGTCCATTGAATGGGTGTTACAAATGACCTGAAATATCTGACCTCCAGTTTAGTAAGGGCAAAGACTAGTCAAAAGTGTCAGTTCGATTATATCTAAAAGATCCAGATGTGGGAAGCGGATTTCTCACACAACTAATGCAGGAACACGTATACCATACAAAATGAATATATGTGCATTTTTCAGAATGGAAACTTGAAAAAGAATTACAAACAAGTTGTTTCTCAACATGTATGCCAGAATGCATGAATGTGTTGGAAAGTATGATACTTTTCACTTTCATGCACCTGATGTTGACATGAAGCGTTTGCCGGGTTCTTAGCGGTAGGACCTCAGGAAAGCGGTTTTCTGACACTACTAATGTATTGTCATATAAAACATACAGAATAAGTTTAAAATCTTCATTCATGGTGAAAATGTAAAAACAATAACAAAAAAATTGTTTTTAAACATGTATATCATAATGAATAATTGTGTTGGAAAGTATGATTCCCTTGAATTTCATGCAGCTGATGTGTGAGATATAGCGTTTCCCGTCTTCTTAGCGCTGTAGGACCTCAGGAAAGCGGTTTTCTGACATTACTATTATATTGTCATATAAAACATACAGAAGAAGTTTATATTCTTCTTACTTGGTCAAAATGTGAAAAACAATAACAAAAAAGTTGTTTTTAAACATGTATGTCACAATGCATGAATGTGTTGTAAAGGATGATTCCTTTCACTTTTATGCACCTGATGTGTGAGATATAGCGTTTCCCATGTTCTTAGCGCTGTAGGACCTCAGGAAAGCGGTTTTCTGACACTACTAATGTATTTTCATGTAAAACATACAAAATAAGTTTATAATCTTCATTCATGGTGAAAATGTAAAAACAATAACAAAAAATTTGTTTTTAAACATGTATGTCACAATGCATAAATGTGTTGTAAAGGATGATTCCTTTCACTTTTATGCACCTGATGTGAGAGATATAGCGTTTCCCGTCTTCTTAGCGCTGTAGGACCTCAGGAAAGCGGTTTTCTGACATTACTAATGTATTGTCATATAAAACATACAGAAGAAGTTTATATTTATCTTACTTGGTCAAAATGTAAAAAGCAATAACAAAAAAGATGTTTTTCAACATGTGTACCAGAAGGCATGAATGTGTTGGAAAGTATGATTCCTTTGACTCTTCTGCACCTGATGTGTGAGATAAAGCGTTTCCCATGTTCTTAGCGCTGTAGGACCTCAGGAAAGCGGTTTTCTGACATTACTAATGTATTGTCATATAAAACATACAGAATAAGTTTATATTCCTCTTACTTGGTCAAAATGTGAATAACAATAACAAAAAAGTTGTTTTTAAACATGTATGTCACAATGCATGAATGTTGTGTAAAGGATGATTCTTTTCACTTTTATGCACCTGATGTGTGAGATAAAGCGTTTCCTGTGTTCTTAGCGCTGTAGAACCTCAGGAAAGCTGTTTTCTGACATTACTATCACATTGTCATATAAAACATACAGAATAAGTTTATATTTTTCTTACTTGGTCAAACTGTGAAAAACAATAAGAAAAAAGTTGTTTTTAAACACGTATGCCTAAATGCATGAATGTGTTGTAAAGTATGATTCCTTTGAATTTCATGCAGCTGATGTGTGAGATATAGCGTTTCCCGTCTTCTTAGCGCTGTAGGACCTCAGGAAAGCGGTTTTCTGACATTACTAATGTATTGTTATATAAGACATACAAAATAAGTTTATGTTATTTTTTCATGGTCAAAATGTAAAAAACAATAACAAAAAAGATGTTTTTCAACATGTGTACCAGAAGGCATGAATGTGTTGGAAAGTATGATTCCTTTGACTCTTCTGCACCTGATGTGTGAGATAAAGCGTTTCCTGTGTTCTTAGCGCTGTAGGACCTCAGGAAAGCTGTTTTCTGACATTACTAATATATTGTCATATAAAACATACAGAATAAGTTTATATTTATTTTTTCGTGCTCAATAGGGAAAAACATAACAAAGAAGTTGTTTTTCAACATGTATGCCTAAATGCATGAATGTGTTGATATTCCTCTTACTTGGTCAAAATGTGAAAAACTCTAACAAAAAAGTTGTTTTTCAACATGTATGCTAAAATGTATGAATGTGTTGAAAAGTATGATTCCTTTGACATTCATGCACCTGATGTGTGAGATAAAGCGTTTCCCGTGTTCTTAGCGCTGTAGGACCTCAGGAAAGCGGTTTTCACACAATACTAATGTATTGTCATATAAAACATACAGAATAAGTTTATATTTATTTTTTCGTGCTCAAAAGGAAAAAACAATAAAAACAAAATTGTTTTTTAACATGTATGCCTAAATGCATGAATGTGTTGGAAAGTATGATTCTTTTGAATTTCATGCAGCTGATGTGAGAGATATAGCGTTTCCCGTCTTCTTAGCGCTGTAGGACCTCAGGAAAGCGGTTTTCTGACATTACTAATGTATTGTCATATAAAACATACAGAAGAAGTTTATATTCTTCTTACTTGGTCAAAATGTGAAAAACAATAACAAAAAAGATGTTTTTCAACATGTGTACCAGAAGGCATGAATGTGTTGGAAAGTATGATTCCTTTGACTCTTCTGCACCTGATGTGTGAGATAAAGCGTTTCCCATGTTCTTAGCGCTATAGGACCTCAGGAAAGCGGTTTTCTGACATTACTATTATATTGTCATATAAAACATACAGAAGAAGTTTATATTCTTCTTACTTGGTCAAAATGTGAAAAACAATAACAAAAAAGTTGTTTTTAAACATGTATGTCACAATGCATGAATGTTATGTAAAGGATGATTCCTTTTACTTTTATGCACTTGATGTGTGAGATATAGCGTTTCCCATGTTCTTAGCGCTGTAGGACCTCAGGAAAGCGGTTTTCTGACTATTACTAAAATGTGAATAATAATAACAAAAAAGTTGTTTTGAAACATGTATGTCACAATGCATGAATGTTGTGTAAAGGATGATTCCTTTCACTCTTCTGCACCTGATGTGTGAGATAAAGCGTTTCCTGTGTTCTTAGCGCTGTAGGACCTCAGGAAAGCGGTTTTCTGACATTACTCATGTATCGTTATATAAGACATGCAAAATAAGTTTATGTTATTTTTTCATGGTCAAAATGTAAAAAACAATAACAAAAAGGATGTTTTTCAACATGTGTACCAAAAGGCATGAATGTGTTGGAAAGTATGATTCCTTTGACATTCATGCACCTGATGTGTGAGATAAAGCGTTTGCCGCTATAAGTGCTCAGAAAAGCGGTTTTCTGACACTACTAATGTATTGTCATACAAAACATACAAAAGAAGTTTATTTTCTCCGTTCATGGTCAAAATGTGAAAATAGATTAACGTTTTGAAAGACAACTTTTAACTGAAATTATTTTAAAAGTCATATATTAATTTTTTTTGGATCTTAAAGACATTTATGTAATTTTTATTATTGTTTAATCCAATGTGTTTTGACATGCTTTTCTTTTGAAAATTAAAAAATGTTCATTCTTTAATACATTTGTGCCTTTTATAATTATTTGTCTCTTGTTCAGCGGATGCACAAAGCAGGAACCACGGAGATCTTGCAATACTTTTAAGTTCTTGTAATAAACTAAGATCTGAAAAATGTTTTTGACACAGTTAATTAGGATTACACACGTGATTGTTTACAAAGCAATCATTAAACCACAGGTCAGGTATTCCAAAATTAAGAAGTTTCCATTATATGACGTTTCTACGTGTTCATAATAAATCATTAAATGAAATCTAATTTTCACATTCATTTCATATAAGCTGATTTATACCCTTATGTTTAGACATACTGTTAAAAACAAATGACAGAAGTGCTATCATGAGAATTATTTAATATATCATGCTAATTAATGTGAATCTTTGTTTCAAAAATGCTTTTATAACCGGCCATGACCATTAAAAAGAGAAAATAGAGTATTAAAACAAAGAATATGACTATAATATTAGTCTATATATAGTCTATATATATATAATTGCTCTCATGCAAATGTGCAAACTAGAGTAACAAAGTGACACATTTAAAAACTTTGTGGCAATGATGTAATGAGGTAATGAGTTGAGTTAGAGGGAGAAGAAAAAAAACATCAAATAGTATAGATCAAATAACTATTTACAAATAACAAGTAATGGATACATCTGATTTATTGTGTGTGTGTGTATCTAGTCAAACTAATATGTGCTCTATCAGTTTATCAAGTAATCTCCTCTGCTGTCCTTACATTCCGCTGTAGGGTCTTGCGTTCCGAAATGGCACAATTCCCAAACCAGACAGTGATGCAGCTGCTCAGGATGCTCTTGATAGTCCTTCTATAGAAAGTGGTAAGGATCAGTGGTGGAAGCTAGGCCTTCCTTAGCCTTCTCAGGAAGAGTGTACGGAGCTGGTGTTGAGGGACCAGCTGAGGTTCTCCTCCAGACAGACATTCTACTCAAAGGAGCCATTGATGTTCAGCGGAGAGCCTCATTCTCCTGAAGGCACCAAATCATCGTTTTTGTTTAAGCAACATTCAGATACAGGCTGTTGTCCCTACACCAATCTGTTAGCTTCTGTACTTCCTCTCCGTATCCTGACTTGTCGTTCTTGCTGATGAGACCCACCACAGTCGTGTCATCTGCAAACTTGATGATGCGGTTGGAACTGTGTGTCGCTTACAGTTATAATCGAGTAGTGTGAACAGCAGGGGACTGACAGTACTCAGTGTGGTGGTGTGGGAGGTGCAGTTGCTGATCCACACTGACTGATGGCTTCGGTCAGAAAGTCCAGGATACAGTTACAGAGGCGTTCAGGCACAATGTGTTCAGCCTTCCGGTCAGGTGTTGGGAGATGATAATATTGAATGCTTAAGTGAAAACTGCAAGGAGTCCTCATGTGTCTCAGGACTAGCCGCTCAAAGCACTTGATGATGATGCGTGTAAGTGCAACAGGGTGCTATAAGTAGACTAAAATGTCCAGAATTTTAGTCGACTAAAACTTGACCAAATAAAAATAGGATAAGATTAATAAAGATTGAAAAATAGGATAAGAATATGATAAAAACTATCAGGGACATTTATCTCGGAACTAAGACTAAGACTACAATTTAAAATAGCTGACAATTTTATTAACACTACTCTGCACAGAGTTTTCCTCACATCAGCTGTGGTGAGACACAACACTTGGTCGTTGGGAGGAGATAGGTCTTCCTCACCGACAGGTCGTTCTGCACATCGAACTGAGGGTAGAAGCTGTTCATCTGGAAGGGAGCTGTCACTGTCACAGGCAGGTGATGTCTTGTATGCCCGGCCACATGCGCCATATGTCACCGCCATCCCTGAAGTGGTTGAGGATTCTCTGGGCGTGTGCGCTTTGCCTCTCTCATGGCCCAGGAAAGTTTGGCCCTTGCTGTTCTTAGGACCACCTTGTCCCGCACTCTGATGGCGGAGTCTCGGGTCTTCAGAAGTGCACGCACCTCCGCAGTAACCCACAGTTTCTGGTGAGATGACGTTCTTGGAGATACTGGCGCCATCAATGTACTGGATGTAGCTATTTGATGATGTCGTGTACTCCTCCAAGTCAGTAAAGTTGCCATAAGTTGCAGCTGTCCTCAACAGGTTACAGTCAGTGTTCTATTGGCCAGGTTTTCATCTGCTTCAGAACCAGGTGTCCCTGAATCATCAACTGATCAAGAGACATCTAGGGAGACATGATAGATGACATACTTTTAACATGCTAGGCTACAGTGGGTATTTCTGGAACTCCAAGTATGCCCGGCTCACCTTGGACCTGCAAAAAATTGAAAGCACAGAGAAATAAAAAGCACACAGACAGGGCAGAATGGCTGTATGATGTGATAAGTGTTCCAAAGTAGGCAGTAAGTTTGCGGAAATGCATAAATTACTTGCGACATCCTGTCAAGCAGATAGATTCATAGAGTCTGAGATTTCAGAACTACCCACAACCAATTTCCCTATTTTTTTTTTTTACAAACAAGTGGACTTATTTGAGATCTTCTCAAAGAGGTAGGGCCACAAACTGCCACCCTCACTTCCACAAAGAACCCAGGATCAATCTGCTCCCTGCAGCCAATTTGGCCACGGTCTACCCATGTTCCCTGAGCCTCACCCAGGACTGTGGGTCTGGAAGTTTCCCAAGAGCCTCCTGCTGAAGGTGGCAGCCAAGAAGTACGTCTTGAAGATAAGATTAGGATTAATTTCAGTTTCGTACCACCAGTCATAAGTTCAACTTTTTTTAGCTCAACAATATTTTTATTGATTTTAAACAGGGATATAACAGGGTAAACCTATAAAGTTTCAATATACTGTAGATTCTATGACCCCCTTATAAACCCTATAGCACCCACCCCACCCCTCCCTGACTCCAAGCCAGCTTTACATGTATAAGAAAGGCTAGACGCCAGGCATCTAAAAAACAGGAGAAAAATGAAAAAAAAAAAACATATATACATACACACACATATATCCAGGAGCTGGAAGTTTTTTAGTTCTGCATACAAAAAAAAAAGGGAAAAGAAAAACAAACAGACAAACAATTAAATAAGAATGGAATCAAAGTATGAATGTATATGAAAAAAGCGAAGGAAGGGCCCCCACACCTGCTGAAATTTCAAGTCTGAATAACGGATTGAGTAGTGGATCTTCTTCAGGGACAAACAGGACATAATATCTCTGAGCCACTGGGCGTGAGTGGGTGACGTGACATCCTTCCACTTGAATAAAATAGAACGCCTAGCCTCAGAGAAATGAGCCCTGTGTACAACCTTAAACTGTAATAAAGAGTGGCGGGCACATAAGGAAGTTGAGTTGACCAGTTTAAGAATTAAATTCCAAGTATCATCTGATAACAACAAATTTAAATCTTTCTCCCAAGCAGTTTTAATTTTACACAAAGAAGCGTAACTCAAACCCATCAATCCACCATAAATAGTGGATATTAGGCATATACGCAACGGGGACAAACAGAGGAGATTATCTAGAATATTTACATCAGGAGCTTCAGGGAAATTTGGTATTGAAGAGCTAATCAAGTGTCTTACTTGCAGGTATCTGAAAAAATGAGAATTGGGTAGGTTAAACCTTTCAGAAAGCTGTTCAAATGATGCAAACCTATGGTTAACAAACAGATCTTTGCAAAGCCTGATGCCCTTATTGTACCCCTCCTGAAACACTGAATCATGTAAAGAAGGTTGAAAGAGATGGTTAGAGACAATAGGACTGGACAGAGAGAAGCCCAGAAGACCGCTGTGCTTTCTGAACTGAGCCCATACTCTCAAGGTATGCCTAACAACTGAGTTATTGATAGATTTAATTGAGGGGATGGGGAGTGCGGATCCAAGAAGTGCAGAGACAGAGAGATTTTTTACAGACTTTATCTCCATTTCCACCCAGGCAGGCCGATTAGGTTGGTTGTGAAAATATGCCCAAAAGATGACAGATCGAATGTTTGCTGCCCAGTAGTAGAAACGAAAAATTGACAGAGCCATGCCACCATCTCTTTTAGATCTTTGAAGTAGGGACTTATTCAAATCGTGAATGTTTACCTTTCCAAAGGTAAGAAGATATAATTGAATCTAAAGCACCAAAGTAAGATTTGGGAATAAAAACAGTTACAGACTGGAAAAGATATAAAAATTTAGGAAAGAACACTCATTTTAATGACATTAATGCGTCCCACCAGGGACATGGACAGTGGTGACCATTGTCCCAAGTCCTTTTTTGTTTGGCTCAACAACCTAATGAAATTTTCTTTAAAAAGGTGTTTATATTTTCTTGTGATTGTAATACCGAGATAGGTAAACTGATTATTCACTATGTTGAAAGGAAAATTGTGCATACCAGTTGTTAGTTTTAGTTAGCTGCTGTATTATTTAGCAGAAATAGTTCACTTTTGTGCAAATTCAGCTTATATCCTGAAAAATAGCTAAATTCACTGAGCAATGACAGCACAGGTGGAAGGGAGGAGATTGGATTTGATATAAAAAGTAGAAGGTCATCTGCATAAAGGAAAACTTTATGTTCTTCTCCCTGCCTCCAAATCCCAGATATATCCCTACAACTGCGGAATGCAATTGCTAGTGGCTCAATGGCAAGGTTAAAGAGCAATGGGCTAAGAGGACACCCCTGACGAGTTCCCAGCTGAAGGCTGAATGGTTGGGACTGCTGAGCATTTGTCAGAACTGAGGCAGTAGGGCTTGAATATAATAATTTAACCCAAGTGATAAAACTTGGACCAAAATTAAATTTTTTTAAAGCCCTAAATAAATACTCCCATTCCACACGATCAAAAGCCTTTTCAGCATCCAAAGAAAGGACACACTCAGGGATCCCCTCTGATGGTGTGTACAGATTATCCATAAGGCGTCTAATGTTAAAATAAGAAAAACGATTTTTGACAAAACCGGCCTGGTCCTCAAATATAATTGAGGGTAGAACATTCTCTAATCTACGAGCCAAGACTTTAGCAAGGATTTTAACATCCACATTGAGAAGAGAGATTGGCCTATATGAAGAGCACTCTGTTGGGTCCTTATCCTTCTTTGCTATGAGGGTGATGCAAGCCTCATTAAATGACGCGGGCAGCTAACCTTGCAAGGGTAGGGGAGTCCACTCTCAGTACCCTCCGGAAGACCCAGGACACGCAGGACCCAGGACCCTGCTCCGGCCTTCTAGGTTTACGACTTTGGCCCTTAACTTAGAGTTACTTTCCCGAAGTCCGGAGCAGATGTTCTCTAACTCACTCACCCGCTGGCTCAGGTAATCAGTAGCGAGTTTTAGTGAAGGTAAGCGCTGTCCATGGTTCTCTACTTGGGCCAGTTTACTTTTCAGTAAACTAAACAATGATTTAAATTCAGCCGCTAACACTTCACGATGTTTATCTAACAGCGCTGAGATAGTCTCGACTGTTAGAGTGGTGTCGTCTTTTTTCCCGGCCTTAACACTCCTGGTAGCCATTATAGATGAAAAGTAGTTAGCTGTGGGGTAGAGTATAAAGTTATTGTAAACTAAGGATTTAATTCAGCATTTAAAGACGAGTAAGGGAGTAAAGAAATTAAAAATTGTCGGAGCACCTAACTCACACGTCTACTCCATGTGGCTGCTAACCGGCAACTTTTAAATATTTAAATATTTTAAATATTAACTTAAGTTTAACCTTAAACTTATGCCATATTTGTTATTTCATAGTTAGCGATTGCTTAATGGCGACTGTAAAGGCGCTGGTGCTTGGGCCATTCATCATTTCTGTAGGATGTGTTTAGGATGTTGCACTGTGTGTGAGGTGTGTGTGTGTGTGTAGCATGTGGACTGTATTTTTAGCAAAAGTAGTTGGGTGTGTTTGTGTTTATCTCTAGTGTGTGTGTATGTGTGTGTGTGTATGTGTGTGTGTATCTTGTGTGGATGTAGTTTGTAAAATGTTTGTGTGTGTGTTTAGGATATGGACATGCAGTGTGTGTAGTGTGTGTGTATGTGTGGGTGTAGGGTGTGTGTAGTATATGTGTATGTGTGGGAGTAGTGTGTGTGTAGTAAATGTGTATGTGTGTTAGTTGTGTGTGTGTATAGTATGTGTTTGTGTGTGTGTTTTGTGTGTGTGTGGGTGTGTATGTGTGTATGTGTGTGTGTGTGGGTAGGATGTGTAGTGTTTGTGTGTGTATAGTGTGTATAGAATGTAATGTGGGTAATGTATGCTAGTGTATGTATGTCTATATGAGTGTGTATTTGTGTGTCTCTGTGTCTATTTTTGTTTACAATATGTATGTGTATGTGTCTGTGGGTGTAGGTATAGGTGTGTTTGTAAAGGATGTGTGTCTATTCCTGCTAGGAGAAGGGGGTTGTAGCACAGAAATGAAAAGCACAGGGAAAAGGCTGAGGGGCTAGGATGTGCTAGGTGTTGAGTATTCGTTAGTGGGCTGCAGTACATTTGCGGAAATTCATGGGTTACTCATGCCATCTTGTCGAGCAGATAAAGTTATAGAGTCTGAGCTATCTGAACCACCCACGACCACATTCCCCCAGGAGATATTCTCAAGGAGGTAGGGCCAAAAAGTCTGCTCCCTGCAGCCAATTTGGCTACCATCTACCCATGTTCTCAAAGCTAGTCCTAAGGGACCAGAGACTAACCCAGAACAGTGGGTCTAGGAGTTCCCCAATAACCACCTGCTGAAGGTTGAAGGTAAGAGTGTAAATCGGTACATTGCATTTGGTTGGATTATTGTAACGCCTTACTGTCTGGTTTATCAACAAGGTGCTTAAACAAGCTTTAATTAGTCCAGAATGCAGCAGTGAGCGTCCTTACTCAAACCAGAAGATACAAGCACATCGCTCCTATCTTATCCACATGGCTTCCTGTAAAATTTTGCATCGATTTTAAAATACTACTCTTGACGTGTAAAGCAATGAATGGTCTCGCGGCGCAGTATCTGAGTGAACTGCTAGTGTCTTACAATCCACCACGCCTACTTCGATCAAAGAATGCAGTACCATGTATTATTAAAACTACAGCAGGCCGCAGAGCTTTTTCTTACAAAGCCCCAAAGTTATGGAATAGCCTTCTGATTAATGTTCGGGATTCAGACACAGTCTCAGTGAATAAGTCTAGGCTAAAAACCTATTTAGCCAAGCATTTTTGTAAATAGATTAGCCTTAGGTAAAGGAACAGATCTTGGGGCTCATGGACGTAGAGTATTAGGTGAACTGTTTGTTTAGATGCTGTCTTCCCCACTCTCATTGATCACTCAGGTTTGTTGATGGTGAAGTGATTGGGTGCTTTACATCTCAGGGAGCCCTCATGTCTGTGTTTCTTTCTGGCTCTCCCTTTTTAGTTATGCTGTCATAATTAGTCTTGCCGGAGTCGCTGCTTGCACTCTGCACTAAATATACATTCACATTATACATTGTTCGACTGTGACCATACCTAACTGCCATCTCTCCATCTTTTTTGCTCTCTCCTCTTCTGCTCTCTCCTCTCTCTCACTCCCTCTCTCCTTTTTCCTCTACCTATCTCTCTGTCGAGCTATACATGTCGCTACTGAGCTGCCGGTGATCCAGACCTCCTCTTCCCCTTAGGACCTGTCTGGCTCGTCCTGGGGTCCTGCTTCTGGTTGGAGATTTCATCGCATGGATGCCCCATGTGGTCTGCCTGGGATGCATGTGGTGACTGGGGATGGTTCCACTTTTTCATGAAGGTGGTCCTGTCCTCGACTGATACAGACAGTTGTTCTCTGAGGACCTGTGACTTCAGTCGCTCAATGGTTCAGGACTGGAATTTCTTGCAGTCTACCTGAGCCTCCAGGAACAAAGTGGACTTTAATCTCACACATCTCCTCTTATACTGAACTTTCAGTCTCGCATAATATTATGCACATCAATCCCTGCTATCCATTATCACCTAGATGAGGATGGGTTCCCTGTTGAGTCTGGTTCCTCTCAAGGTTTCTTCCTATTACCATCTCAGGGAGTTTTTTCTTGCCACTGTCGCCGTCGTCCTCGGCTTGCTCATCAGGGACAATCATATCATTTTGATTTATACACATTCACATTTCATGCAAACTTAATTATTTTTATTGCGTAAAGCTGCTTTGTGACAACGTAAATTGTTAAAAGTGCTATACAAATAAAATTTAATTTAATAAATTGAATTTGATTTTGGTTGTGTACTGCTCTGGTCGATGAAGATAAACACCTCCTCAAGCTTGGTCAAACCAGTCCTGTGCAGCACTCTGGCGGGTACAACACCAGCTAAGAAATCTTAAATAAATATGACATAAATTTAAGCCATCATCATGGCTTTACGTGTCTTTCTGGTGGCCCATTGCTAGTTGTCACTCAATGTGGACCAGGTTTGGTGGCGCCAGTAATGCCACAGGTGCTTGAGCAGGTCATTGTTTGAGCAGGATATGTATGTGTAGTCTGTGTGTGTGTGTGTGTGTGTGTGTGTGTGTGTGTGTGTGTGTGTTTGCGTGTGTGTGTTTACGATATGTATGTGTAGTGTGTGTGTAGTGAGTGTGTTTATATGTGTGTAATATGGATGCGTAATGATTCTGTTTGCAGTGTGTGCATGTAGTATGTGTGTGTGTGTCGTATGTGTGCGTGTGTGTGTGTGTGTGCACATATGTGTGTGTGTGTGTTCAAATTCAAATTTAAATTCAAATTTTATTTGTCACATACACAGTCATACACAGTACGATATGCAGTGAAATGTTTAGACAACTGCTCGTGACCTAAAAATAGAAGACTATGAATAGTAATAGGAAACAAATATTAAAATTTTAAAAAAGGGTAAATAAAACTAGGAAAGAATAAAATAAAATATAAAAATTAAAGTTAAAAAATAAATAAATAAGTGTGTGGGTAAAAACCATATGTGTGGGTCAGTACTGTGTGGTGGTGTGATTGTGATTGAGAGACCGTATCGCCTGCGGGAAGAAGCTCCTCCTCAGTCTCTCTGTGTTGGCCTTCAGGGAGCGGAATCGTTTTCCTGACCTCAACAGAGAGAACAGTCCATTGTTGGGATGGCTGAGGTCCTTCACAATCTTCCTGGCCTTGGTCCAGCACCGCCTGCTGTAGATTGAGGGCAGGTCAGGGAGCTCGGTGCGGATGGTGCGCTCAGCTGATCGCACAACCCTCTGTAGAGCTCGTCTGTCCTGCATGGTGCTGTTCCCGAACCAGGTTGAGATGTTTCCCGTCAGGATGCTCTCTATGGTGCAGGAGTAAAAGTTCCTGAGCACCTTGGAGGGCAGTCGGAAGTCTCTCAAGCATCTGAGGTGGTAGAGACGGTGTCGGGCTTTTTTCACCACGGTGTTGATGTGACAGGACCATGACAGGTCCTGCGTGATGTGAACACCGAGGTATTTGAAGCTGTCCACTCTCTCCACTGGGCTCTAATTGATGACGGGGGTCAAGTAGTTCCTCTCCTGCTTAGTGCTGAAGTCCACTATCAACTCCTTTGTCTTACTGACATTTAGAAGGAGGTTGTTCCTCTGGCACCAGTTCTCCAGATTCCTAATCTCCTTCAGGTAGGCAGGTCTCATTGTTATCAGAGATCAGGCCCACCACGACGGTGTCGTCAGCAAACTTAAGGATGGTGGTGAAGCTGGTAGCGGCCACACAGTCATATGTGTACAAAGAGTACCGCAGGGGGCTCAGAACACACCCCTGGGGGGCTCCAGTGCTGAGAGTGATGGAGGCTGAGACATGTCCGCCCATCCTTACTACCTGTGGTCTGCCAGTTAGGAAGTTGGAGATCCATTGACACATAGATGAGCTGAGTCCCAGGTGCTCCAGCTTAGTGGTGAGTGCGGAGGGAATTGTGGTATTAAATGCAGAGCTGTAGTCGATGAAGAGCCTTTTAACATAATTCCCCCTTCTAGTGTCCAAGTGAGTAAGTGATGTGTGGAGAGATGAGAGAGGCTGTGGAACGATTTGGACAGTAAGCGAACTGTAGTGGGTCCAGTGTGTCTGGTAGTGAAGAAATGATGAAGTCTCTGAACAGGCCTTCAAAGCACTTTATCACTACTGAGGTGAGGGCTACAGGGCGATAGTCATTGAGAGAAGCAGGGTGGGGTTTCTTCGGGACAGGAACAATGATGGACTCTGACTGAAGCTGACCGGTTCAACTTATCGCTGCTTGCTGCCTTTTGCAACCTTGTGGCACAGAAATGAAAAGCACACAGATAAGTCTGAAACGCTGTATGATGTTCTAGGTGGTAAGTGTTCCATAGTAAGCCGCAGAACATCTTGTCACCCAGAACATCTTGTGGAGCAGATAGAGTCATGGGGTCTGATCCATCTGAACCAATCATAACCCCAGTGTTTCACAAACAGGTGGACTTTAAAGGGGGTTTTCTTAAAGAGGTAGGGCCAAAAACTGCCCCCTCCCCACCACAAAGATCCTACGATTGCAGGATCAATCTGCTCCCTGCAGCCAATTTGGCTACCCTCTACCCATGTTTTTTAGAGCAAGCCCCAATAGGCCAAAATCTCACCCAGAACAGTGGGTCAAGGAATTCTCCAAGAACCATCTGCTAAACTTTGAAGCCTAGAAAGTACATCGGGCCATTGAAGATACAACGAAGATTTAATTTCTGTTGCATACCGCCAGTCACTCTCCAATCGATGAAGATAAACACCTCCTCAAGCTCCTGAATGGGGATCCCGCATGCACGGTCAGGTGAGGAACACTCATGGGTCCCAGAGAGGCACATACTATACCCCGGTCTGGTAGTCCACCAAGGATCGCTTTAAGGATAAAAACTAAGTTGGTCCTGCTGTCTTTAAAGAAAAGAAGAAAAATAGTCACAAGGAATGATGAGCTGGCCCAAGCACTTGTGTCCTTCCCACTTTTGCGCACCTTATAACCTGTGTGCCTGTTCAGCACACTAAGACCTCTTAAACAAGTATGACATGCATCGTCATGTCTGGACGTGTCTTTCTTGTGCGCCATTGCTACCTGTCACTTAATGTGGGACGGGTTTGGTGGTGACTGTAATTGTTTAAACAGGTGGTGTTTGTGTAGGATATCTGATGTGTGTAAAACGTGTGTGTATACGATATGCTTCTGTAGTGTGTGTATGTGTGTGTGTGTGTGTGTGTTTACAATGTGTCTGTATTCCTGGAACTGCCCGGCTCAGCGTATCGCTGCTGTCTGCCACAACCTTTGCTAGGAGCCACCCTTATGGCACAAAAAAAAAAAAAGCACACGGAGGCCGAACTGCTGTATGATGTGCTAGTTGGTGAGCTTTCCATAGTAGTATGTTTGTTAAAATGCGTGGGTTACATGTGCCATCTTTTCAAGCAGATAGGCAGGGTCTAAGCTATCGGAACCAATCACAATCATTTACCCCAGCGTCTTACATATAGATGGACTTATAGGAGCTATTTTCAAGGAGGTTGGGCCAAAAACTGGCCCTCCCCCATCATTAAGATCCTAGGATTGTGTGATAAATCTGCTCCCTGCAGCCAATTTGGGTACAGTATTCTCAGAGCAAGCTCTAAGGGCCCAGAGCCTCACCCAGAACAGTGGGTCTAGGAGTTCCCCAAGGACCATCCTCTGAAGGTTGAAGTCAAGAAGTTATTCCTGTAGGCTCTTAAAATAAAAAGAAGAAAAATTGTTACAAGCAACAATGAGCATGTCCAAACACCTGTTTGTGTTTGTGTGTGTGTGTGTGTGTGTAGTATGTGTTTGTTTGTAGTATGTGTTCATTTGTAGAATGTGTCTGTAGTGTTTTTGTGTGACTGTGTAGTGCGTGTTGATTTTTCAATAGTGCCAAAATATTTGACCTCCTCTTGAGTTAGGAAAATAGTATTTAGTGAAAATTATTCAGTTTGATGTTCAGGGCCCTGAGGTCCTTTTTTTTTTTTTGTGCATGTGTGTGTGTAGTATGAGTGTGCACAAAAAAATTGCTGTTAAAACCAGGCACAATCTGACAGTTATGTATGTTTTTTTTATCAACGCAGTAATGTGCTATAGAACACAATGTATTCTGGGAAATATTTTGCTCTTTTTAACAGTAGTCTTCTGTATTTTGCAATGCATTGTGGTCTAGTCCTATTTGCTAATGTTTTAAATAAAGGTACATGTCAATATTTTGTTGGAAACTGTGTGAGTGTATAAGTGCAAACCTGATCAAATATCATTACTGTTCTATTGAAGTAATTTGTTTTGTGTGTGTTATCTTAAACATAAGTTTTAGAAGCAGCAATTTAAAATATAATTTTCAGTCAAGTATATTTGTACTTCCTGCAAACGTCATTACTTATTTATAAAGGTTTTATTCTAAAGAGGAGGAAGTCCTTCATCTTCAACTCTTTGATTATCAGCATCTGGACCATCAAACTGAACGGTAATTTAAAACTTTTTATTTTCTTGAATGTATTTCATTCATAAAGTTTGTACTACCAGAAGCAATACATGATGTTCATGCTTAGCAACTTTGTGAAAATGTGTTTAGACCGTACTTCAGTGCTGACATGTGAGTAACTCGAGCGTTTAAATTTTCATGGATTTTGCTCTCATCAAGCCTTATTACATTGTTTTAAATTGCCTTTTGAATGGTAAATAGTGTTAATTATTTCATGTTAAGTGTTAACATCATTATTAACAGAGATAATTTTGGTGGCTTATGTTTAAAATGTAAGGGAGCAGATTGTTTTTGCGTATAAAATATATTTGTGTATATTTGATATAAAAAACCTGCTTATTACAACTGTGTCATCATCCCCAAATTCCAGAAGTTATCGTGGCCTTGAATATAACTTATCAGAATTGATAAAATATTGCATGTTTAAAGATATTTATTATCTATATAGTTATTTATAACTACAAAATTTATACTATTATTTATACTGATCAGGTACTATGTACAGAGTTAATCAAGTAGTTAATGTTTTTTAATGAGACAAATTTTAAAATTTCATAAATGTTGTTAAGCAAATTTTGTTAATGTTAGGAAGGGTTTGAGACATGTTTTTGTTAGACAATGCTGTGTGCATATTACCTTACTATCTGAGTTGTTATCGTTGCTTGACAATTCTAAAGAAAGTTTCTAAATTACTGCTTTATTGTAGTGGTACTCTGGCATATTAATTGGCATAATCATGCCTCTGATATGCATTTTAAGAATTATTTCTGCCTATTGTTTTCTCTGTACATATTTTTTTTGGTTCCTTAGTTCATCTTTTGACTCTTACTTTTAATAAATGTTTTTGTTGTATATAATTTCTAACGTGTTTATTGTATATTTTATAGATATTTACATAGCAATACTTTTCTTTTATTTGTATTTTTTAATATAATAAGATTTACATTGTAGATTTTTAGAGAGAACATAAAAGTTAATCTGGGATAATCAGTGATGCATTTTTGCTGTAAAATAAGTACTAGCTGTATATTGTAAATTTACCGTAAATTGCTGGTGTCTGTGCTGCCAGAATTCTACTGTAAATTGTATAAAATACAGAAATATAGTGTGTTTTATGTTTACAGTAATAAAGTGTCATTTAAAAGTATACAGTATACAGTATAAAGTACAGTGTGTGTGTGAGTGTGTGCGTTTATGTTTGTGTACTAGTAGTGTATGTAATGTGTGTCCATTGAATGGGTGTTACAAATGACCTGAAATATCTGACCTCCAGTTTAGTAAGGGCAAAGACTAGTCAAAAGTGTCAGTTCGATTATATCTAAAAGATCCAGATGTGACTTTGTGCGATGTATGAGCTCAGGGAAGCGGATTTCTCATACAACTAATGCAGGAACACGTATACCATACAAAATGAATTTATGTGCATTTTTCAGAATGGAAACTTGAAAAAGAATTACAAACAAGTTGTTTCTCAACATGTATGCCAGAATACATGAATGTGTTGGAAAGTATGATACTTTTCACTTTCATGCACCTGATGTTGACATGAAGCGTTTGCCGGGTTCTTAGCGGTAGGACCTCAGGAAAGCGGTTTTCTGACACTACTAATGTATTGTCATATAAAACATACAAAATAAGTTTAAAATCTTCATTCATGGTGAAAATGTAAAAACAATAACAAAAAATTTGTTTTTAAACATGTATATCATAATGCATAATTGTGTTGGAAAGTATGATTCCCTTGAATTTCATGCAGCTGATGTGTGAGATATAGCGTTTCCCGTCTTCTTAGCGCTGTAGGACCTCAAGAAAGCGGTTTTCTGACATTACTATTATATTGTTATATAAAACATACAGAAGAAGTTTATATTCTTCTTACTTGGTCAAAATGTGAAAAACAATAACAAAAAAGTTGTTTTTAAACATGTATGTCACAATGCATGAATGTTGTGTAAAGGATGATTCTTTTCACTCTTATGCACCTGATGTGTGAGATATAGCGTTTCCCATGTTCTTAGCGCTGTAGGACCTTAGGAAAGCGGTTTTCTGACACTACTAATGTATTTTCATGTAAAACATACAAAATAAGTTTATAAACTTCATTCATGGTGAAAATGTAAAAACAATAACAAAAAAGTTGTTTTTAAACATGTATGTCACAATGCATGAATGTGTTGTAAAGGATGATTCCTTTCACTTTTATGCACCTGATGTGTGAGATATAGCGTTTCCCATGTTCTTAGCGCTGTAGGACCTCAGGAAAGCGGTTTTCTGACATTACTAATGTATTGTCATATAAAACATACAGAATAAGTTTATATTCCTCTTACTTGGTCAAAATGTGAATAACAATAACAAAAAAGTTGTTTTTAAACATGTATGTCACAATGCATGAATGTTGTGTAAAGGATGATTCTTTTCACTTTTATGCACCTGATGTGTGAGATATAGCGTTTCCCATGTTCTTAGCGCTGTAGGACCTCAGGAAAGCGGTTTTCTGACACTACTAATGTATTTTCATGTAAAACATACAAAATAAGTTTATAATCTTCATTCATGGTGAAAATGTAAAAACAATAACAAAAAATTTGTTTTTAAACATGTATGTCACAATGCATAAATGTGTTGCACCCTTTTATGCACCTGATGTGTGAGATATAGCGTTTCCCATGTTCTTAGCGCTGTAGGACCTCAGGAAAGCGGTTTTCTGACATTACTAATGTATTGTCATATAAAACATACAGAATAAGTTTATATTCCTCTTACTTGGTCAAAATGTGAATAACAATAACAAAAAAGTTGTTTTTAAACATGTATGTCACAATGCATGAATGTTATGTAAAGGATGATTCCTTTCACTTTTATGCACCTGATGTGTGAGATATAGCGTTTCCCATGTTCTTAGCGCTGTAGGACCTCAGGAAAGCGGTTTTCTGACATTACTAATGTATTGTCATATAAAACATACAGAATAAGTTTATATTTATCTTACTTGGTCAAAATGTAAAAAACAATAACAAAAAAGATGTTTTTCAACATGTGTACCAGAAGGCATGAATGTGTTGGAAAGTATGATTCCTTTGACTCTTCTGCACCTGATGTGTGAGATAAAGCGTTTCCTGTGTTCTTAGCGCTGTAGGACCTCAGGAAAGCGGTTTTCTGACATTACTAATGTATTGTCATATAAAACATACAGAATAAGTTTATATTCCTCTTACTTGGTCAAAATGTGAATAACAATAACAAAAAAGTTGTTTTTAAACATGTATGTCACAATGCATGAATGTTGTGTAAAGGATGATTACTCTTCTGCACCTGATGTGTGAGATAAAGCGTTTCCTGTGTTCTTAGCGCTGTAGGACCTCAGGAAAGCGGTTTTCTGACATTACTAATGTATTGTCATATAAAACATACAGAATAAGTTTATATTTATTTTTTCGTGCTCAAAAGGGAAAAACAATAACAAAGAAGTTGTTTTTCAACATGTATGCCTAAATGCATGAATGTGTTGATATTCCTCTTACTTGGTCAAAATGTGAAAAACTCTAACAAAAAAGTTGTTTTTCAACATGTATGCTAAAATGCATGAATGTGTTGAAAAGTATGATTCCTTTGACATTCATGCACCTGATGTGTGAGATAAAGCGTTTCCCGTGTTCGTAGCGCTGTAGGACCTCAGGAAAGCGGTTTTCTGACATTACTAATGTATTGTCATACAAAACATACAGAATAAGTTTATATTTATCTTACTTGGTCAAAATGTAAAAAACAATAACAAAAAAGATGTTTTTCAACATGTGTACCAGAAGGCATGAATGTGTTGGAAAGTATGATTCCTTTGACTCTTCTGCACCTGATGTGTGAGATATAGCGTTTCCCATGTTCTTAGCGCTGTAGGACCTCAGGAAAGCGGTTTTCTGACATTACTATTATATTGTCATATAAAACATACAGAAGAAGTTTATATTCTTCTTACTTGGTCAAAATGTGAAAAACAATAACAAAAAAGTTGTTTTTAAACATGTATGTCACAATGCATAAATGTGTTGTAAAGGATGATTCCTTTCACTTTTATGCACCTGATGTGTGAGATATAGCGTTTCCCATGTTCTTAGCGCTGTAGGACCTCAGGAAAGCGGTTTTCTGACATTACTAATGTATTGTCATACAAAACATACAGAATAAGTTTATATTTATCTTACTTGGTCAAACTGTGAAAAACAATAAGAAAAAAGTTGTTTTTAAACACGTATGCCTAAATGCATGAATGTGTTGTAAAGGATGATTCCTTTCACTCTTCTGCACCTGATGTGTGAGATAAAGCGTTTCCTGTGTTCTTAGCGCTGTAGAGCCTCAGGAAAGCTGTTTTCTGACATTACTATCACACTGTCATACAAAACATACAGAATAAGTTTATATTTATCTTACTTGGTCAAACTGTGAAAAACAATAAGAAAAAAGTTGTTTTTAAACACGTATGCCTAAATGCATGAATGTGTTATAAAGGATAATTCCTTTGAATTTCATGCAGCTGATGTGTGAGATAAAGCGTTTCCTGTGTTCTTAGCGCTGTAGGACTTCAGGGAAGCTGTTTTCTGACATTACTAATATATTGTCATATAAAACATACAAAATAAGTTTATGTTATTTTTTCATGGTCAAAATGTAAAAAACAATAACAAAAAAGATGTTTTTCAACATGTGTACCAGAAGGCATGAATGTTTTGGGAAGTATGATTCCTTTGACTCTTCTGCACCTGATGTGTGAGATAAAGCGTTTCCTGTGTTCTTAGCGCTGTAGGACCTCAGGAAAGCGGTTTTCTGACATTACTAATGTATTGTCATATAAAACATACAGAATAAGTTTATATTCCTCTTACTTGGTCAAAATGAATAACAATAACAAAAAAGTTGTTTTTAAACATGTATGTCACAATGCATGAATGTGTTGTAAAGGATGATTCCTTTCACTTTTATGCACCTGATGTGTGAGATATAGCGTTTCCCATGTTCTTAGCGCTGTAGGACCTCAGGAAAGCGGTTTTCTGACACTACTAATGTATTTTCATGTAAAACATACAAAATAAGTTTATAATCTTCATTCATGGTGAAAATGTAAAAAACAATAACAAAAAAGTTGTTTTTAAACATCTATGTCACAATGCATGAATGTGTTGTAAAGGATGATTCCTTTCACTTTTATGCACCTGATGTGTGAGATATAGCGTTTCCCATGTTCTTAGCGCTGTAGGACCTCAGGAAAGCGGTTTTCTGACATTACTAATGTATTGTCATATAAAACATACAGAATAAGTTTATATTCCTCTTACTTGGTCAAAATGTGAATAACAATAACAAAGAAGTTGTTTTTCAACATGTATGCTAAAATGCATGAATGTGTTGAAAAGTATGATTCCTTTGACATTCATGCACCTGATGTGTGAGATAAAGCGTTTCCCGTGTTCTTAGCGCTGTAGGACCTCAGGAAAGCGGTTTTCACACAATACTAATGTATTGTCATATAAAACATACAGAATAAGTTTATATTTATTTTTCGTGCTTAAAAGGAAAAAACAATAAAAACAAAATTGTTTTTTAACATGTATGCCTAAATGCATAAATGTGTTGGAAAGTATGATTCTTTTGAATTTCATGCAGCTGATGTGAGAGATATAGCGTTTCCCGTCTTCTTAGCGCTGTAGGACCTCAGGAAAGCGGTTTTCTGACATTACTAATGTATTGTCATATAAAACATACAGAATAAGTTTATATTCCTCTTACTTGGTCAAAATGTGAATAACAATAACAAAAAAGTTGTTTTTAAACATGTATGTCACAATGCATAAATGTGTTGTAAAGGATGATTCCTTTCACTTTTATGCACCTGATGTGTGAGATATAGCGTTTCCCATGTTCTTAGCGCTGTAGGACCTCAGGAAAGCGGTTTTCTGACACTACTAATGTATTTTCATGTAAAACATACAAAATAAGTTTATAATCTTCATTCATGGTGAAAATGTGAAAAACAATAACAAAAAAATTGTTTTTTAACATGTATGCCTAAATGCATAAATGTGTTGGAAAGTATGATTCTTTTGAATTTCATGCAGCTGATGTGAGAGATATAGCGTTTCCAATGTTCTTAGCGCTGTAGGACCTCAGGAAAGCGGTTTTCTGACATTACTATTATATTGTCATATAAAACATACAGAATAAGTTTATATTCCTCTTACTTGGTCAAAATGTGAATAACAATAACAAAAAAGTTGTTTTTAAACATGTATGTCACAATGCATGAATGTGTTGTAAAGGATGATTCCTTTCACTTTTATGCACCTGATGTGTGAGATATAGCGTTTCCCATGTTCTTAGCGCTGTAGGACCTCAGGAAAGCGGTTTTCTGACACTACTAATGTATTTTCATGTAAAACATACAAAATAAGTTTATAATCTTCATTCATGGTGAAAATGTGAAAAACAATAACAAAAAAGTTGTTTTTAAACATGTATGTCACAATGCATGAATGTGTTGTAAAGGATGATTCCTTTCACTTTTATGCACCTGATGTGTGAGATATAGCGTTTCCCATGTTCTTAGCGCTGTAGGACCTCAGGAAAGCGGTTTTCTGACATTACTAATGTATTGTCATATAAAACATACAGAATAAGTTTATATTCCTCTTACTTGGTCAAAATGTGAATAACAATAACAAAAAAGTTGTTTTTCAACATGTATGCTAAAATGCATGAATGTGTTGAAAAGTATGATTCCTTTGACATTCATGCACCTGATGTGTGAGATAAAGCGTTTCCCGTGTTCTTAGCGCTGGAGGACCTCAGGAAAGCGGTTTTCACACAATACTAATGTATTGTCATATAAAACATACAGAATAAGTTTATATTTATTTTTCGTGCTTAAAAGGAAAAAACAATAAAAACAAAATTGTTTTTTAACATGTATGCCTAAATGCATGAATGTGTTGTAAAGTATGATTCTTTTGAATTTCATGCAGCTGATGTGAGAGATATAGCGTTTCCCGTCTTCTTAGCGCTGTAGGACCTCAGGAAAGCGGTTTTCTGACATTACTAATGTATTGTCATATAAAACATACAGAATAAGTTTATATTCCTCTTACTTGGTCAAAATGTGAATAACAATAACAAAAAAGTTGTTTTTAAACATGTATGTCACAATGCATAAATGTGTTGTAAAGGATGATTCCTTTCACTTTTATGCACCTGATGTGTGAGATATAGCGTTTCCCATGTTCTTAGCGCTGTAGGACCTCAGGAAAGCGGTTTTCTGACACTACTAATGTATTTTCATGTAAAACATACAAAATAAGTTTATAATCTTCATTCACGGTGAAAATGTAAAAACAATAACAAAAAAGTTGTTTTTAAACATGTATGTCACAATGCATGAATGTGTTGTAAAGGATGATTCCTTTCACTTTTATGCACCTGATGTGTGAGATATAGCGTTTCCCATGTTCTTAGCGCTGTAGGACCTCAGGAAAGCGGTTTTCTGACATTACTAATGTATTGTCATATAAAACATACAGAATAAGTTTATATTCCTCTTACTTGGTCAAAATGTGAAAAACAATAACAAAGAAGTTGTTTTTCAACATGTATGCTAAAATGCATGAATGTGTTGAAAAGTATGATTCCTTTGACATTCATGCACCTGATGTGTGAGATAAAGCGTTTCCCGTGTTCTTAGCGCTGTAGGACCTCAGGAAAGCGGTTTTCACACAATACTAATGTATTGTCATATAAAACATACAGAATAAGTTTATATTTATTTTTCGTGCTTAAAAGGAAAAAACAATAAAAACAAAATTGTTTTTTAACATGTATGCCTAAATGCATGAATGTGTTGGAAAGTATGATTCTTTTGAATATCATGCAGCTGATGTGAGAGATATAGCGTTTCCCGTCTTCTTAGCGCTGTAGGACCTCAGGAAAGCGGTTTTCTGACATTACTAATGTATTGTCATATAAAACATACAGAATAAGTTTATATTCCTCTTACTTGGTCAAAATGTGAATAACAATAACAAAAAAGTTGTTTTTAAACATGTATGTCACAATGCATGAATGTTGTGTAAAGGATGATTCTTTTCACTCTTATGCACCTGATGTGTGAGATAAAGCGTTTCCTGTGTTCTTAGCGCTGTAGAGCCTCAGGAAAGCTGTTTTCTGACATTACTATCACACTGTCATATAAAACATACAGAATAAGTTTATATTCTTCTTACTTGGTCAAACTGTGAAAAACAATAAGAAAAAAGTTGTTTTTAAACACGTATGCCTAAATGCATGAATGTGTTGTAAAGGATGATTCCTTTGAATTTCATGCAGCTGATGTGTGAGATATAGCGTTTCCCGTCTTCTTAGCGCTGTAGGACCTCAGGAAAGCGGTTTTCTGACATTACTAATGTATTGTTATATAAGACATACAAAATAAGTTTATGTTATTTTTTCATGGTCAAAATGTAAAAAACAATAACAAAAAAGATGTTTTTCAACATGTGTACCAGAAGGCATGAATGTTTTGGGAAGTATGATTCCTTTGACTCTTCTGCACCTGATGTGTGAGATAAAGCGTTTCCTGTGTTCTTAGCGCTGTAGGACCTCAGGAAAGCGGTTTTCTGACATTACTAATGTATTGTCATATAAAACATACAGAATAAGTTTATATTCCTCTTACTTGGTCAAAATGTGAATAACAATAACAAAAAAGTTGTTTTTAAAACATGTATGTCACAATGCATGAATGTGTTGTTAAAGGATGATTCCTTTCACTTTTATGCACCTGATGTGTGAGATATAGCGTTTCCCATGTTCTTAGCGCTGTAGGACCTCAGGAAAGCGGTTTTCTGACACTACTAATGTATTTTCATGTAAAACATACAAAATAAGTTTATAATCTTCATTCATGGTGAAAATGTAAAAACAATAACAAAAAAATTGTTTTTTAACATGTATGCCTAAATGCATAAATGTGTTGTAAAGTATGATTCTTTTGAATTTCATGCAGCTGATGTGAGAGATATAGCGTTTCCCGTCTTCTTAGCGCTGTAGGACCTCAGGAAAGCGGTTTTCTGACATTACTAATGTATTGTCATATAAAACATACAGAATAAGTTTATATTCCTCTTACTTGGTCAAAATGTGAATAACAATAACAAAAAAGTTGTTTTTAAACATGTATGTCACAATGCATGAATGTGTTGTAAAGGATGATTCCTTTCACTTTTATGCACCTGATGTGTGAGATATAGCGTTTCCCATGTTCTTAGCGCTGTAGGACCTCAGGAAAGCGGTTTTCTGACACTACTAATGTATTTTCATGTAAAACATACAAAATAAGTTTATAATCTTCATTCATGGTGAAAATGTAAAAAACAATAACAAAAAAGTTGTTTTTAAACATGTATGTCACAATGCATGAATGTGTTGTAAAGGATGATTCCTTTCACTTTTATGCACCTGATGTGTGAGATATAGCGTTTCCCATGTTCTTAGCGCTGTAGGACCTCAGGAAAGCGGTTTTCTGACATTACTAATGTATTGTCATATAAAACATACAGAATAAGTTTATATTCCTCTTACTTGGTCAAAATGTGAATAACAATAACAAAAAAGTTGTTTTTCAACATGTATGCTAAAATGCATGAATGTGTTGAAAAGTATGATTCCTTTGACATTCATGCACCTGATGTGTGAGATAAAGCGTTTTCCGTGTTCTTAGCGCTGTAGGACCTCAGGAAAGCGGTTTTCACACAATACTAATGTATTGTCATATAAAACATACAGAATAAGTTTATATTTATTTTTCGTGCTTAAAAGGAAAAAACAATAAAAACAAAATTGTTTTTTAACATGTATGCCTAAATGCATAAATGTGTTGGAAAGTATGATTCTTTTGAATTTCATGCAGCTGATGTGAGAGATATAGCGTTTCCCGTCTTCTTAGCGCTGTAGGACCTCAGGAAAGCGGTTTTCTGACATTACTAATGTATTGTCATATAAAACATACAGAATAAGTTTATATTCCTCTTACTTGGTCAAAATGTGAATAACAATAACAAAAAAGTTGTTTTTAAACATGTATGTCACAATGCATAAATGTGTTGTAAAGGATGATTCCTTTCACTTTTATGCACCTGATGTGTGAGATATAGCGTTTCCCATGTTCTTAGCGCTGTAGGACCTCAGGAAAGCGGTTTTCTGACACTACTAATGTATTTTCATGTAAAACATACAAAATAAGTTTATAAACTTCATTCATGGTGAAAATGTGAAAAACAATAACAAAAAAGTTGTTTTTAAACATGTATGTCACAATGCATGAATGTGTTGTAAAGGATGATTCCTTTCACTTTTATGCACCTGATGTGTGAGATATAGCGTTTCCCATGTTCTTAGCGCTGTAGGACCTCAGGAAAGCGGTTTTCTGACATTACTAATGTATTGTCATATAAAACATACAGAATAAGTTTATATTCCTCTTACTTGGTCAAAATGTGAATAACAATAACAAAAAATTTTTTCAACATGTATGCTAAAATGCATGAATGTGTTGAAAAGTATGATTCCTTTGACATTCATGCACCTGATGTGTGAGATAAAGCGTTTCCCGTGTTCTTAGCGCTGTAGGACCTCAGGAAAGCGGTTTTCACACAGTACTAATGTATTGTCATATAAAACATACAGAATAAGTTTATATTTATTTTTCGTGCTTAAAAGGAAAAATCAATAAAAACAAAATTGTTTTTTAACATGTATGCCTAAATGCATAAATGTGTTGGAAAGTATGATTCTTTTGAATTTCATGCAGCTGATGTGAGAGATATAGCGTTTCCCGTCTTCTTAGCGCTGTAGGACCTCAGGAAAGCGGTTTTCTGACATTACTAATGTATTGTCATATAAAACATACAGAATAAGTTTATATTCCTCTTACTTGGTCAAAATGTGAATAACAATAACAAAAAAGTTGTTTTTAAACATGTATGTCACAATGCATGAATGTTGTGTAAAGGATGATTCTTTTCACTTTTATGCACCTGATGTGTGAGATATAGCGTTTCCCATGTTCTTAGCGCTGTAGGACCTCAGGAAAGCGGTTTTCTGACACTACTAATGTATTTTCATGTAAAACATACAAAATAAGTTTATAAACTTCATTCATGGTGAAAATGTAAAAACAATAACAAAAAATTTGTTTTTAAACATGTATGTCACAATGCATAAATGTGTTGTAAAGGATGATTCCTTTCACTTTTATGCACCTGATGTGTGAGATATAGCGTTTCCCATGTTCTTAGCGCTGTAGGACCTCAGGAAAGCGGTTTTCTGACATTACTAATGTATTGTCATATAAAACATACAGAATAAGTTTATATTCCTCTTACTTGGTCAAAATGTGAATAACAATAACAAAAAAGTTGTTTTTCAACATGTATGCTAAAATGCATGAATGTGTTGAAAAGTATGATTCCTTTGACATTCATGCACCTGATGTGTGAGATAAAGCGTTTCCCGTGTTCTTAGCGCTGTAGGACCTCAGGAAAGCGGTTTTCACACAATACTAATGTATTGTCATATAAAACATACAGAATAAGTTTATATTTATTTTTCGTGCTTAAAAGGAAAAAACAATAAAAACAAAATTGTTTTTTAACATGTATGCCTAAATGCATGAATGTGTTGGAAAGTATGATTCTTTTGAATATCATGCAGCTGATGTGAGAGATATAGCGTTTCCCGTCTTCTTAGCGCTGTAGGACCTCAGGAAAGCGGTTTTCTGACATTACTAATGTATTGTCATATAAAACATACAGAATAAGTTTATATTCCTCTTACTTGGTCAAAATGTGAATAACAATAACAAAAAAGTTGTTTTTAAACATGTATGTCACAATGCATGAATGTTGTGTAAAGGATGATTCTTTTCACTCTTCTGCACCTGATGTGTGAGATAAAGCGTTTCCTGTGTTCTTAGCGCTGTAGAGCCTCAGGAAAGCTGTTTTCTGACATTACTATCACACTGTCATATAAAACATACAGAATAAGTTTATATTTATCTTACTTGGTCAAACTGTGAAAAACAATAAGAAAAAAGTTGTTTTTAAACACGTATGCCTAAATGCATGAATGTGTTGTAGAGGATGATTCCTTTGAATTTCATGCAGCTGATGTGTGAGATGTAGCGTTTCCCGTCTTCTTAGCGCTGTAGGACCTCAGAAAAGTAATGTCAGAAAAGCGGTTTTCTGACATTACTAATGTATTGTTATATAAGACATACAAAATAAGTTTATGTTATTTTTTCATGGTCAAAATGTAAAAAACAATAACAAAAAAGATGTTTTTCAACATGTGTACCAGAAGGCATGAATGTTTTGGAAAGTATGATTCCTTTGACTCTTCTGCACCTGATGTGTGAGATAAAGCGTTTCCTGTGTTCTTAGCGCTGTAGGACCTCAGGAAAGCGGTTTTCTGACATTACTAATGTATTGTCATATAAAACATACAGAATAAGTTTATATTCCTCTTACTTGGTCAAAATGTGAATAACAATAACAAAAAAGTTGTTTTTAAACATGTATGTCACAATGCATGAATGTGTTGTAAAGGATGATTCCTTTCACTTTTATGCACCTGATGTGTGAGATATAGCGTTTCCCATGTTCTTAGCGCTGTAGGACCTCAGGAAAGCGGTTTTCTGACACTACTAATGTATTTTCATGTAAAACATACAAAATAAGTTTATAATCTTCATTCATGGTGAAAATGTAAAAACAATAACAAAAAAGTTGTTTTTAAACATCTATGTCACAATGCATGAATGTGTTGTAAAGGATGATTCCTTTCACTTTTATGCACCTGATGTGTGAGATATAGCGTTTCCCATGTTCTTAGCGCTGTAGGACCTCAGGAAAGCGGTTTTCTGACATTACTAATGTATTGTCATATAAAACATACAGAATAAGTTTATATTCCTCTTACTTGGTCAAAATGTGAAAAACAATAACAAAGAAGTTGTTTTTCAACATGTATGCTAAAATGCATGAATGTGTTGAAAAGTATGATTCCTTTGACATTCATGCACCTGATGTGTGAGATAAAGCGTTTCCCGTGTTCGTAGCGCTGTAGGACCTCAGGAAAGCGGTTTTCACACAATACTAATGTATTGTCATACAAAACATACAGAATAAGTTTATATTTATCTTTCGTGCTTAAAAGGAAAAAACAATAAAAACAAAATTGTTTTTTAACATGTATGCCTAAATGCATGAATGTGTTGGAAAGTATGATTCTTTTGAATTTCATGCAGCTGATGTGAGAGATATAGCGTTTCCCGTCTTCTTAGCGCTGTAGGACCTCAGGAAAGCGGTTTTCTGACATTACTAATGTATTGTCATATAAAACATACAGAATAAGTTTATATTCCTCTTACTTGGTCAAAATGTGAATAACAATAACAAAAAAGTTGTTTTTAAACATGTATGTCACAATGCATGAATGTGTTGTAAAGGATGATTCCTTTCACTTTTATGCACCTGATGTGTGAGATATAGCGTTTCCCATGTTCTTAGCGCTGTAGGACCTCAGGAAAGCGGTTTTCTGACACTACTAATGTATTTTCATGTAAAACATACAAAATAAGTTTATAATCTTCATTCATGGTGAAAATGTGAAAAACAATAACAAAAAAGTTGTTTTTAAACATCTATGTCACAATGCATGAATGTGTTGTAAAGGATGATTCCTTTCACTTTTATGCACCTGATGTGTGAGATATAGCGTTTCCCATGTTCTTAGCGCTGTAGGACCTCAGGAAAGCGGTTTTCTGACATTACTAATGTATTGTCATATAAAACATACAGAATAAGTTTATATTCCTCTTACTTGGTCAAAATGTGAATAACAATAACAAAGAAGTTGTTTTTCAACATGTATGCTAAAATGCATGAATGTGTTGAAAAGTATGATTCCTTTGACATTCATGCACCTGATGTGTGAGATAAAGCGTTTCCCGTGTTCGTAGCGCTGTAGGACCTCAGGAAAGCGGTTTTCACACAATACTAATGTATTGTCATATAAAACATACAGAATAAGTTTATATTTATTTTTTCGTGCTCAGAAGGAAAAAACAATAAAAACAAAATTGTTTTTTAACATGTATGCCTAAATGCATGAATGTGTTGGAAAGTATGATTCTTTTGAATTTCATGCACCTGATGTGTGAGATAAAGCGTTTCCCGTCTTCTTAGCGCTGTAGGACCTCAGGAAAGCGGTTTTCTGACATTACTAATGTATTGTCATATAAAACATACAGAATAAGTTTATATTCCTCTTACTTGGTCAAAATGTGAATAATAATAACAAAAAAGTTGTTTTTAAACATGTATGTCACAATGCATGAATGTTGTGTAAAGGATGATTCACTCTTCTGCACCTGATGTGTGAGATAAAGCGTTTCCTGTGTTCTTAGCGCTGTAGGACCTCAGGAAAGCTGTTTTCTGACATTACTAATATATTGTCATATAAAACATACAGAATAAGTTTATATTTATTTTTTCGTGCTCAAAAGGGAAAAACAATAACAAAGAAGTTGTTTTTCAACATGTATGCCTAAATGCATGAATGTGTTGATATTCCTCTTACTTGGTCAAAATGTGAAAAACTCTAACAAAAAAGTTGTTTTTCAACATGTATGCTAAAATGCATGAATGTGTTGAAAAGTATGATTCCTTTGACATTCATGCACCTGATGTGTGAGATAAAGCGTTTCCCATGTTCTTAGCGCTGTAGGACCTCAGGAAAGCGGTTTTCTGACATTACTATTATATTGTCATATAAAACATATAGAATAAGTATATATTCCTCTTACTTGGTCAAAATGTAAAAAACAATAACAAAAAAGATGTTTTTCAACATGTGTACCAGAAGGCATGAATGTGTTGGAAAGTATGATTCCTTTGACTCTTCTGCACCTGATGTGTGAGATAAAGCGTTTCCTGTGTTCTTAGCGCTGTAGGACCTCAGGAAAGCGGTTTTCTGACATTACTAATGTATTGTCATATAAAACATACAGAATAAGTTTATATTCCTCTTACTTGGTCAAAATGTGAATAACAATAACAAAAAAGTTGTTTTTAAACATGTATGTCACAATGCATGAATGTTGTGTAAAGGATGATTCTTTTCACTCTTCTGCACCTGATGTGTGAGATAAAGCGTTTCCTGTGTTCTTAGCGCTGTAGAACCTCAGGAAAGCTGTTTTCTGACATTACTATCACACTGTCATATAAAACATACAGAATAAGTTTATATTCTTCTTACTTGGTCAAACTGTGAAAAACAATAAGAAAAAAGTTGTTTTTAAACACGTATGCCTAAATGCATGAATGTGTTGTAAAGGATGATTCCTTTGAATTTCATGCAGCTGATGTGTGAGATATAGCGTTTCCCGTCTTCTTAGCGCTGTAGGACCTCAGGAAAGCGGTTTTCTGACATTACTAATGTATTGTTATATAAGACATACAAAATAAGTTTATGTTATTTTTTCATGGTCAAAATGTAAAAAACAATAACAAAAAAGATGTTTTTCAACATGTGTACCAGAAGGCATGAATGTTTTGGGAAGTATGATTCCTTTGACTCTTCTGCACCTGATGTGTGAGATAAAGCGTTTCCTGTGTTCTTAGCGCTGTAGGACCTCAGGAAAGCTGTTTTCTGACATTACTAATATATTGTCATATAAAACATACAGAATAAGTTTATATTTATTTTTTCGTGCTCAAAAGGGAAAAACAATAACAAAGAAGTTGTTTTTCAACATGTATGCCTAAATGCATGAATGTGTTGATATTCCTCTTACTTGGTCAAAATGTGAAAAACTCTAACAAAAAAGTTGTTTTTCAACATGTATGCTAAAATGCATGAATGTGTTGAAAAGTATGATTCCTTTGACATACATGCACCTGATGTGTGAGATAAAGCGTTTCCCGTGTTCTTAGCGCTGTAGGACCTCAGGAAAGCGGTTTTCACACAATACTAATGTATTGTCATATAAAACATACAGAATAAGTTTATATTTATTTTTCGTGCTTAAAAGGAAAAAACAATAAAAACAAAATTGTTTTTTAACATGTATGCCTAAATGCATGAATGTGTTGGAAAGTATGATTCTTTTGAATTTCATGCAGCTGATGTGAGAGATATAGCGTTTCCCGTCTTCTTAGCGCTGTAGGACCTCAGGAAAGCGGTTTTCTGACACTACTAATGTATTGTCATATAAAACATACAAAATAAGTTTAAAATCTTCATTCATGGTGAAAATGTAAAAACACTAACAAAAAAGATGTTTTTCAACATGTGTCCCAGAAGGCATGAATGTGTTGGAAAGTATGATTCCTTTGACTCTTCTGCACCTGATGTGTGAGATATAGCGTTTCCCGTGTTCTTAGCGGTAGGACCTCAGGAAAGCGGTTTTCTGACACTACTAATGTATTGTCATATAAAACATACAGAATAAGTTCATATTCCTCTTACTTGGTCAAAATGTGAATAACAATAACAAAAAAGTTGTTTTTAAACATGTATGTCACAATGCATGAATATTGTGTAAAGGATGATTCTTTTCAATTTTATGCACCTGATGTGTGAGATATAGCGTTTCCCATGTTCTTAGCGCTGTAGGACCTCAGGAAAGCGTTTTTCTGACATTACTAATGTATTGTCATACAAAACATACAGAATAAAATTATATTTATCTTACATGGTCAAAATGTGAAAAACAATAACAAATAAGTTGTTTTTAAACATGTATGTCACAATGCATGAATGTGTTGGAAAGTATGATTCCTTTGACTGTTCTGCACCTGATGTGTGAGATAAAGCGTTTCCTGTGTTCTTAGCGCTGTAGAACCTCAGGAAAGCTGTTTTCTGACATTACTATCACATTATCATATAAAACAGACAGAATAAGTTTATATTCTTCTTACTTGGTCAAACTGTGAAAAACAATAAGAAAAAAGTTGTTTTTAAACATGTGTACCAGAAGGCATGAATGTGTTGGAAAGTATGATTCCTTTGACTCTTCTGCACCTGATGTGTGAGATAAAGCGTTTCCTGTGTTCTTAGCGCTGTAGGACCTCAGGAAAGCGGTTTTCTGACATTACTATCACATTGTCATACAAAACATACAGAATAAGTTTATATTTATCTTACTTGGTCAAACTGTGAAAAACAATAAGAAAAGAAGTTGTTTTTCAACATGTATGCCTAAATGCATGAATGTGTTGTAAAGGATGATTCCTCTGAATTTCATGCAGCTGATGTGTGAGATATAACGTTTCCCTTGTTCGTAGCGCTGTAGGACCTCAGGAAAGCGGTTTTCTGACATTACTAATGTATTGTTATATAAGACATACAAAATAAGTTTATGTTATTTTTTCATGGTCAAAATGTAAAAAACAATAACAAAAAAGATGTTTTTCAACATGTGTACCAGAAGGCATGAATGTTTTGGAAAGTATGATTCCTTTGACTCTTCTGCACCTGATGTGTGAGATAAAGCGTTTCCTGTGTTCTTAGCGCTGTAGGACTTCAGGAAAGCTGTTTTCTGACATTACTAATATATTGTCATATAAAACATGCAGAATAAGTTTATATTTATTTTTTCGTGCTCAAAAGGGAAAAACAATAACAAAGAAGTTGTTTTTCAACATGTATGCCTAAATGCATGAATGTGTTGATATTCCTCTTACTTGGTCAAAATGTGAAAAACTCTAACAAAAAAGTTGTTTTTTAACATGTATGCTAAAATGCATGAATGTGTTGAAAAGTATGATTCCTTTGCCATTCATGCACCTGATGTGTGAGATAAAGCGTTTCCCGTGTTCTTAGCGCTGGAGGACCTCAGGAAAGCGGTTTTCACACAATACTCATGTATCGTTATATAAGACATGCAAAATAAGTTTATGTTATTTTTTCATGGTCAAAATGTAAAAAACAATAACAAAAAGGATGTTTTTCAACATGTGTACCAAAAGGCATGAATGTGTTGGAAAGTATGATTCCTTTGACATTCATGCACCTGATGTGTGAGATAAAGCGTTTGCCGCTATAAGTGCTCAGAAAAGCGGTTTTCTGACACTACTAATGTATTGTCATACAAAACATACAAAAGAAGTTTATTTTCTCCGTTCATGGTCAAAATGTGAAAATAGATTAACGTTTTGAAAGACAACTTTTAACTGAAATTATTTTAAAAGTCATATATTAATTTTTTTGGATCTTAAAGACATTTATGTAATTTTTATTATTGTTTAATCCAATGTGTTTTGACATGCTTTTCTTTTGAAAATTAAAAAATGTTCATTCTTTAATACATTTGTGCCTTTTATAATTATTTGTCATTTGTTCAGCGGATGCACAATGCAGGAACCACGGAGATCTTGCAATACTTTTAAGTTCTTGTAATAAACTAAGATCTGAAAAATGTTTTTGACACAGTTAATTAGGATTACACACGTGATTGTTTACAAAGCAATCATTAAACCACAGGTCAGGTATTCCAAAATTAAGAAGTTTCCATTATATGACGTTTCTACGTGTTCATAATAAATCATTAAATGAAATCTAATTTTCACATTCATTTCATATAAGCTGATTTATACCCTTATGTTTAGACATACTGTTAAAAACAAATGACAGAAGTGCTATCATGAGAATTATTTAATATATCATGCTAATTAATGTGAATCTTTGTTTCAAAAATGCTTTTATAACCGGCCATGACCATTAAAAAGAGAAAATAGAGTATTAAAACAAAGAATATGACTATAATATTAGTCTATATATAGTCTATATATATATAATTGCTCTCATGCAAATGTGCAAACTAGAGTAACAAAGAAACTTTGTGGCAATGATGTAATGAGGTAATGAGTTGAGTTAGAGGGAGAAGAAAAAAACATCAAATAGTATAGATCAAATAACTATTTACAAATAACAAGTAATGGATACATCTGATTTATTGTGTGTGTGTGTATCTAGTCAAACTAATATGTGCTCTATCAGTTTATCAAGTAATCTCCTCTGCTGTCCTTACATTCCGCTGTAGGGTCTTGCGTTCCGAAATGGCACAATTCCCAAACCAGACAGTGATGCAGCTGCTCAGGATGCTCTTGATAGTCCTTCTATAGAAAGTGGTAAGGATCAGTGGTGGAAGCTAGGCCTTCCTTAGCCTTCTCAGGAAGAGTGTACGGAGCTGGTGTTGAGGGACCAGCTGAGGTTCTCCTCCAGACAGACATTCTACTCAAAGGAGCCATTGATGTTCAGCGGAGAGCCCCATTCTCCTGAAGGCACCAAATCATCGTTTTTGTTTAAGCAACATTCAGATACAGGCTGTTGTCCCTACACCAATCTGTTAGCTTCTGTACTTCCTCTCCGTATCCTGACTTGTCGTTCTTGCTGATGAGACCCACCACAGTCGTGTCATCTGCAAACTTGATGATGCGGTTGGAACTGTGTGTCGCTTACAGTTATAATCGAGTAGTGTGAACAGCAGGGGACTGAGCCACAGTACTCAGTGTGGTGGTGTGGGAGGTGCAGTTGCTGATCCACACTGACTGATGGCTTCGGTCAGAAAGTCCAGGATACAGTTACAGAGGCGTTCAGGCACAACGTGTTCAGCCTTCCGGTCAGGTGTTGGGAGATGATAATATTGAATGCTTAAGTGAAAACTGCAAGGAGTCCTCATGTGTCTCAGGACTAGCCGCTCAAAGCACTTGATGATGATGCGTGTAAGTGCAACAGGGTGCTATAAGTAGACTAAAATGTCCAGAATTTTAGTCGACTAAAACTTGACCAAATAAAAATAGGATAAGATTAATAAAGATTGAAAAATAGGATAAGAATATGATAAAAACTATCAGGGACATTTATCTCGGAACTAAGACTAAGACTACAATTTAAAATAGCTGACAATTTTATTAACACTACTCTGCACAGAGTTTTCCTCACATCAGCTGTGGTGAGACACAACACTTGGTCGTTGGGAGGAGATAGGTCTTCCTCACCGACAGGTCGTTCTGCACATCGAACTGAGGGTAGAAGCTGTTCATCTGGAAGGGAGCTGTCACTGTCACAGGCAGGTGATGTCTTGTATGCCCGGCCACATGCGCCATATGTCACCGCCGTCCCTGAAGTGGTTGAGGATTCTCTGGGCGTGTGCGCTTTGCCTCTCTCATGGCCCAGGAAAGTTTGGCCCTTGCTGTTCCTAGGACCACCTTGTCCCGCACTCTGATGGCGGAGTCTCGGGTCTTCAGAAGTGCACGCACCTCCGCAGTAACCCACAGTTTCTGGTGAGATGACGTTCTTGGAGATACTGGCGCCATCAATGTACTGGATGTAGCTATTTGATGATGTCGTGTACTCCTCCAAGTCAGTAAAGTTGCCATAAGTTGCAGCTGTCCTCAACAGGTTACAGTCAGTGTTCTATTGGCCAGGTTTTCATCTGCTTCAGACCCAGGTGTCCCTGAATCATCAACTGATCAAGAGACATCTAGGGAGACATGATAGATGACATACTTTTAACATGCTAGGCTACAGTGGGTATTTCTGGAACTCCCAGTATGCCCGGCTCACCTTGGACCTGCAAAAAAATTGAAAGCACAGAGAAATAAAAAGCACACAGACAGGGCAGAATGGCTGTATGATGTGATAAGTGTTCCAAAGTAGGCAGTAAGTTTGCGGAAATGCATAAATTACTTGCGACATCCTGTCAAGGAGATAGATTCTGAGATTTCAGAACTACCCACAACCAATTTCCCTATTTTTTTTTTTACAAACAAGTGGACTTATTTAAGATCTTCTCAAAGAGGTAGGGCCACAAACTGCCACCCTCACTTCCACAAAGAACCCAGGATCAATCTGCTCCCTGCAGCCAATTTGGCCACGGTCTACCCATGTTCCCTGAGCCTCACCCAGGACTGTGGGTCTGGAAGTTTCCCAAGAGCCTCCTGCTGAAGGTGGCAGCCAAGAAGTACGTCTTGAAGATAAGATTAGGATTAATTTCAGTTTCGTACCACCAGTCATAAGTTCAACTTTTTTTAGCTCAACAATATTTTTATTGATTTTAAACAGGGATATAACAGGGTAAACCTATAAAGTTTCAATATACTGTAGATTCTATGACCCCCTTATAAACCCTATAGCACCCACCCCACCCCTCCCTGACTCCAAGCCAGCTTTACATGTATAAGAAAGGCTAGACGCCAGGCATCTAAAAAACAGGAGGAAAATGAAAAAAAAAAACATATATACATACACACACATATATCCAGGAGCTGGAAGTTTTTTAGTTCTGCATACAAAAAAAAAGGGAAAAGAAAAACAAACAGACAAACAATTAAATAAGAATAGAATCAAAGTATGAATGTATATGAAAAAAGCGAAGGAAGGGCCCCCACACCTGCTGAAATTTCAAGTCTGAATAACGGATTGAGTAGTGGATCTTCTTCAGGGACAAACAGGACATAATATCTCTGAGCCACTGGGCGTGAGTGGGTGACGTGACATCCTTCCACTTGAATAAAATAGAACGCCTAGCCTCAGAGAAATGAGCCCTGTGTACAACCTTAAACTGTAATAAAGAGTGGCGGGCACATAAGGAAGTTGAGTTGACCAGTTTAAGAATTAAATTCCAAGTATCATCTGATAACGACAAATTTAAATCTTTCTCCCAAGCAGTTTTAATTTTACACAAAGGGGCGTAACTCAAACCCATCAATCCACCATAAATAGTGGATATTAGGCCTTTACGCAACGGGGACAAACAGAGGAGATTATCTAGAATATTTACATCAGGAGCTTCAGGGAAATTTGGTATTGAAGAGCTAATCAAGTGTCTTACTTTCAGAAAGCTGTTCAAATGATGCAAACCTATGGTTAACAAACAGATCTTTGCAAAGCTTGATGCCCTTATTGTACCCCTCCTGAAACACTGAATCATGTAAAGAAGGTTGAAAGAGATGGTTAGAGACAATAGGACTGGACAGAGAGAAGCCCAGAACACCGCTGTGCTTTCTGAACTGAGCCCATACTCTCAAGGTATGCCTAACAACTGAGTTATTGATAGATTTAATTGAGGGGATGGGGAGTGCGGATCCAAGAAGTGCAGAGACAGAGAGATTTTTTACAGACTTTATCTCCATTTCCACCCAGGCAGGCCGATTAGGTTGGTTGTGAAAATATGCCCAAAAGATGACAGATCGAATGTTTGCTGCCCAGTAGTAGAAACGAAAAATTGACAGAGCCATGCCACCATCTCTTTTAGATCTTTGAAGTAGGGACTTATTCAAATCGTGGATGTTTACCTTTCCAAAGGTAAGAAGATATAATTGAATCTAAAGCACCAAAGTAAGATTTGGGAATAAAAACAGTTACAGACTGGAAAAGATATAAAAATTTAGGAAAGAACACTCATTTTAATGACATTAATGCGTCCCACCAGGGACATAGACAGTGGTGACCATTGTCCCAAGTCCTTTTTTGTTTGGCTCAACAACCTAATGAAATTTTCTTTAAAAAGGTGTTTATGTTTTCTTGTGATTGTAATACCGAGATAGGTAAACTGATTATTCACTATGTTGAAAGGAAAATTGTGCATACCAGTTGTTAGTTTTAGTTAGCTGCTGTATTATTTAGCAGAAATAGTTCACTTTTGTGCAAATTCAGCTTATATCCTGAAAAATAGCTAAATTCACTGAGCAATGACAGCACAGGTGGAAGGGAGGAGATTGGATTTGATATAAAAAGTAGAAGGTCATCTGCATAAAGGAAAACTTTATGTTCTTCTCCCTGCCTCCAAATCCCAGATATATCCCTACAACTGCGGAATGCAATTGCTAGTGGCTCAATGGCAAGGTTAAAGAGCAATGGGCTAAGAGGACACCCCTGACGAGTTCCCAGCTGAAGGCTGAATGGTTGGGACTGCTGAGCATTTGTCAGAACTGAGGCAGTAGGGCTTGAATATAATAATTTAACCCAAGTGATAAAACTTGGACCAAAATTAATTTTTTTTAAAGCCCTAAATAAATACTCCCATTCCACACGATCAAAAGCCTTTTCAGCATCCAAAGAAAGGACACACTCAGGGATCCCCTCTGATGGTGTGTACAGGATATCCATAAGGCGTCTAATGTTAAAATAAGAAAAACGATTTTTGACAAAACCGGCCTGGTCCTCAAATATAATTGAGGGTAGAACATTCTCTAATCTACGAGCCAAGACTTTAGCAAGGATTTTAACATCCACGTTGAGAAGAGAGATTGGCCTATATGAAGAGCACTCTGTTGGCTCCTTATCCTTCTTTGCTATGAGGGTGATGCAAGCCTGATTAAATGACGCGGGCAGCTAACCTTGCAAGGGTAGGGGAGTCCACTCTCAGTACCCTCCGGAAGACCCAGGACACGCAGGACCCAGGACCCTGCTCCGGCCTTCTAGGTTTACGACTTTGGCCCTTAACTTAGAGTTACTTTCCCGAAGTCCGGAGCAGATGTTCTCTAACTCACTCACCCGCTGGCTCAGGTCATCAGTAGCGAGTTTTAGTGAAGGTAAGCGCTGTCCATGGTTCTCTACTTGGGCCAGTTTACTTTTCAGTAAACTAAACAATGATTTAAATTCAGCCGCTAACACTTCACGATGTTTATCTAACAGCGCTGAGATAGTCTCGACTGTTAGAGTGGTGTCGTCTTTTTTCCCGGCCTTAACACTCCTGGTAGACATTATAGATGAAAAGTAGTTAGCTGTGGGGTAGAGTATAAAGTTATTGTAAACTAAGGATTTAATTCAGCATTTAAAGACGAGTAAGGGAGTAAAGAAATTAAAAATTGTCGGGGCACCTAACTCACACGTCTACTCCATGTGGCTGCTAACCGGCAACTTTTAAATATTTAAATATTTTAAATATTAACTTAAGTTTAACCTTAAACTTATGCCATATTTGTTATTTCATAGTTAGCGATTGCTTAATGGCGACTGTAAAGGCGCTGGTGCTTGGGCCATTCATCATTTCTGTAGGATGTGTTTAGGATGTTGCACTGTGTGTGAGGTGTGTGTGTGTGTGTGTAGCATGTGGACTGTATTTTTAGCAAAAGTAGTTGGGTGTGTTTGTGTTTATCTCTAGTGTGTGTGTATGTGTGTGTGTGTGTATGTGTGTGTGTATCTTGTGTGGATGTAGTTTGTAAAATGTTTGTGTGTGTGTTTAGGATATGGACATGCAGTGTGTGTAGTGTGTGTGTATGTGTGGGTGTAGGGTGTGTGTAGTATATGTGTATGTGTGGGAGTAGTGTGTGTGTAGTAAATGTGTATGTGTGTTAGTTGTGTGTGTGTATAGTATGTGTTTGTGTGTGTGTTTTGTGTGTGTGTGTGGGTGTGTATGTGTGTATGTGTGTGTGTGTGGGTAGGATGTGTAGTGTTTGTGTGTGTATAGTGTGTATAGAATGTAATGTGGGTAATGTATGCTAGTGTATGTATGTCTATATGAGTGTGTATTTGTGTGTCTCTGTGTCTATTTTTGTTTACAATATGTATGTGTATGTGTCTGTGGGTGTAGGTATAGGTGTGTTTGTAAAGGATGTGTGTCTATTCCTGCTAGGAGAAGGGGGTTGTAGCACAGAAATGAAAAGCACAGGGAAAAGGCTGAGGGGCGAGGATGTGCTAGGTGTTGAGTATTCTTTAGTGGGCTGCAGTACATTTGCGGAAATTCATGGGTTACTCATGCCATCTTGTCGAGCAGATAAAGTTATAGAGTCTGAGCTATCTGAACCACCCACGACCACATTCCCCCAGGAGATATTCTCAAGGAGGTAGGGCCAAAAAAGTCTGCTCCCTGCAGCCAATTTGGCTACCATCTACCCATGTTCTCAAAGCTAGTCCTAAGGGACCAGAGACTAACCCAGTACAGTGGGTCTAGGAGTTCCCCAATAACCACCTGCTGAAGGTTGAAGGTAAGAGTGTAAATTGGTACATTGCATTTGGTTGGATTATTGTAACGCCTTACTGTCTGGTTTATCAACAAGGTGCTTAAACAAGCTTCAATTAGTCCAGAATGCAGCAGTGAGCGTCCTTACTAAAACCAGAAGATACAAGCATATCGCTCCTATCTTATCCACATGGCTTCCTGTAAAATTTTGCATCGATTTTAAAATACTACTCTTGACGTGTAAAGCAATGAATGGTCTCGCGGCGCAGTATCTGAGTGAACTGCTAGTGTCTTACAATCCACCACGCCTACTTCGATCAAAGAATGCAGTACCATGTATTATTAAAACTACAGCAGGCCGCAGAGCTTTTTCTTACAAAGCCCCAAAGTTATGGAATAGCCTTCTGATTAATGTTCGGGATTCAGACACAGTCTCAGTGAATAAGTCTAGGCTAAAAACCTATTTAGCCAAGCATTTTTGTAAATAGATTAGCCTTAGGTAAAGGAACAGATCTGGGGGCTCATGGACGTAGAGTATTAGGTGAACTGTTTGTTTAGATGCTGTCTTCCCCACTCTCATTGATCACTCAGGTTTGTTGATGGTGAAGTGATTGGGTGCTTTACATCTCAGGGAGCCCTCATGTCTGTGTTTCTTTCTGGCTCTCCCTTTTTAGTTATGCTGTCATAATTAGTCTTGCTGGAGTCGCTGCTTGCACTCTGCACTAAATATACATTCACATTATACATTGTTCGACTGTGACCATACCTAACTGCGATCTCTCCATCTTTTTTGCTCTCTCCTCTTCTGCTCTCTCCTCTCTCTCACTCCCTCTCTCCTTTTTCCTCTACCTATCTCTCTGTCGAGCTATACATGTCGCTCCTGAGCTGCCGGTGATCCAGACCTCCTCTTCCGCTTAGGACCTGTCTGGCTCGTCCTGGGGTCCTGCTTCTGGTTGGAGATTTCATCGCATGGATGCCCCATGTGGTCTGCCTGGGATGCATGTGGTGACTGGGGATGGTTCCACTTTTTCATGAAGGTGGTCCTGTCCTCGACTGATACAGACAGTTGTTTTCTGAGGACCTGTGACTTCAGTCGCTCAATGGTTCAGGACTGGAATTTCTTGCAGTCTACCTGAGACTCCAGGAACAAAGTGGACTTTAATCTTACACATCTCCTCTTATACTGAACTTCCAGTCTCGCATAATATTATGCACATCAATCCCTGCTATTCATTATCACCCAGATGAGGATGGGTTCCCTGTTGAGTCTGGTTCCTCTCAAGGTTTCTTCCTATTACCATCTCAGGGAGTTTTTTCTTGCCACTGTCGCCACTTTTCTTGCCACTCGTCCTCGGCTTGCTCATCAGGGACAATCATATCATTTTGATTTATACACATTCACATTTCATGCAAACTTAATTATTTTTATTGTGTAAAGCTGCTTTGTGACAATGTAAATTGTTAAAAGTGCTATACAAATAAAATTTAATTTAATAAATTGAATTTGATTTTGGTTGTGTACTGCTCTGGTCGATGAAGATAAACACCTCCTCAAGCTTGGTCAAGCCAGTCCTGTGCAGCACTCTGGCGGGTACAACACCAGCTAAGAAATCTTAAATAAATATGACATAAATTTAAGCCATCATCATGGCTTTACGTGTCTTTCTGGTGGCCCATTGCTAGTTGTCACTCAATGTGGACCAGGTTTGGTGGCGCCAGTAATGCCACAGGTGCTTGAGCAGGTCATTGTTTGAGCAGGATATGTATGTGTAGTCTGTGTGTGTGTGTGTGTGTGTGTGTGTTTGCGTGTGTGTGTTTACGATATGTATGTGTAGTGTGTGTGTAGTGAGTGTGTTTATATGTGTGTAATATGGATGCGTAATGATTCTGTTTGCAGTGTGTGCATGTAGTATGTGTGTGTGTGTCGTATGTGTGCGTGTGTGTGTGTGTGTGTGCACATATGTGTGTGTGTGTGTTCAAATTCAAATTTAAATTCAAATTTTATTTGTCACATACACAGTCATACACAGTACGATATGCAGTGAAATGTTTAGACAACTGCTCGTGACCTAAAAATAGAAGACTATGAATAGTAATAGGAAACAAATATTAAAATTTTAAAAAAGGGTAAATAAAACTAGGAAAGAATAAAATAAAATATAAAAATTAAAGTTAAAAAATAAATAAATAAGTGTGTGGGTAAAAACCATATGTGTGGGTCAGTACTGTGTGGTGGTGTGATTGTGATTGAGAGACCGTATCGCCTGCGGGAAGAAGCTCCTCCTCAGTCTCTCTGTGTTGGCCTTCAGGGAGCGGAATCGTTTTCCTGACCTCAACAGAGAGAACAGTCCATTGTTGGGATGGCTGAGGTCCTTCACAATCTTCCTGGCCTTGGTCCAGCACCGCCTGCTGTAGATTGAGGCCAGGTCAGGGAGCTCGGTGCGGATGGTGCGCTCAGCTGATCGCACAACCCTCTGTAGAGCTCGTCTGTCCTGCATGGTGCTGTTCCCGAACCAGGTTGAGATGTTTCCCGTCAGGATGCTCTCTATGGTGCAGGAGTAAAAGTTCCTGAGCACCTTGGAGGGCAGTCGGAAGTCTCTCAAGCATCTGAGGTGGTAGAGACGGTGTCGGGCCTTTTTCACCACGGTGTTGATGTGACAGGACCATGACAGGTCCTGCGTGATGTGAACACCGAGGTATTTGAAGCTGTCCACTCTCTCCACTGGGCTCTAATTGATGACGGGGGTCAAGTAGTTCCTCTCCTGCTTAGTGCTGAAGTCCACTATCAACTCCTTTGTCTTACTGACATTTAGAAGGAGGTTGTTCCTCTGGCACCAGTTCTCCAGATTCCTAATCTCCTTCAGGTAGGCAGGTCTCATTGTTATCAGAGATCAGGCCCACCACGACGGTGTCGTCAGCAAACTTAAGGATGGTGGTGAAGCTGGTAGCGGCCACACAGTCATATGTGTACAAAGAGTACCGCAGGGGGCTCAGAACACACCCCTGGGGGGCTCCAGTGCTGAGAGTGATGGAGGCTGAGACATGTCCGCCCATCCTTACTACCTGTGGTCTGCCAGTTAGGAAGTTGGAGATCCATTGACACATAGATGAGCTGAGTCCCAGGTGCTCCAGCTTAGTGGTGAGTGCGGAGGGAATTGTGGTATTAAATGCAGAGCTGTAGTCGATGAAGAGCCTTTTAACATAATTCCCCCTTCTAGTGTCCAAGTGAGTAAGTGATGTGTGGAGAGATGAGAGAGGCTGTGGAACGATTTGGACAGTAAGCGAACTGTAGTGGGTCCAGTGTGTCTGGTAGTGAAGAAATGATGAAGTCTCTGAACAGGCCTTCAAAGCACTTTATCACTACTGAGGTGAGGGCTACAGGGCGATAGTCATTGAGAGAAGCAGGGTGGGGTTTCTTCGGGACAGGAACAATGATGGACTCTGACTGAAGCTGACCGGTTCAACTTATCGCTGCTTGCTGCCTTTTGCAACCTTGTGGCACAGAAATGAAAAGCACACAGATAAGTCTGAAACGCTGTATGATGTTCTAGGTGGTAAGTGTTCCATAGTAAGCCGCAGAACATCTTGTCACCCAGAACATCTTGCAGAGCAGATAGAGTCATGGGGTCTGATCCATCTGAACCAATCATAACCCCAGTGTTTCACAAACAGGTGGACTTTAAAGGGGGTTTTCTTAAAGAGGTAGGGCCAAAAACTGCCCCCTCCCCACCACAAAGATCCTACGATTGCAGGATCAATCTGCTCCCTGCAGCCAATTTGGCTACCCTCTACCCATGTTTTTTAGAGCAAGCCCCAATAGGCCAAAATCTCACCCAGAACAGTGGGTCAAGGAATTCTCCAAGAACCATCTGCTAAACTTTGAAGCCTAGAAAGTACATCGGGCCATTGAAGATACAACGAAGATTTAATTTCTGTTGCATACCGCCAGTCACTCTCCAATCGATGAAGATAAACACCTCCTCAAGCTCCTGAATGGGGATCCCGCATGCACGGTCAGGTGAGGAACACTCATGGGTCCCAGAGAGGCACATACTATACCCCGGTCTGGTAGTCCACCAAGGATCGCTTTAAGGATAAAAACTAAGTTGGTCCTGCTGTCTTTAAAGAAAAGAAGAAAAATAGTCACAAGGAATGATGAGCTGGCCCAAGCACTTGTGTCCTTCCCACTTTTGCGCACCTTATAACCTGTGTGCCTGTTCAGCACACTAAGACCTCTTAAACAAGTATGACATGCATCGTCATGTCTGGACGTGTCTTTCTTGTGCGCCATTGCTACCTGTCACTTAATGTGGGACGGGTTTGGTGGTGACTGTAATTGTTTAAACAGGTGGTGTTTGTGTAAGATATCTGATGTGTGTAAAACGTGTGTGTATACGATATGCTTCTGTAGTGTGTGTGTGTGTGTGTGTGTGTCTGTGTGTTTACAATGTGTCTGTATTCCTGGAACTGCCCGGCTCAGCGTATCGCTGCTGTCTGCCACAACCTTTGCTAGGAGCCACCCTTATGGCACAAAAAAAAAAAGCACACGGAGGCCGAACTGCTGTATGATGTGCTAGTTGGTGAGCTTTCCATAGTAGTATGTTTGTTAAAATGCGTGGGTTACATGTGCCATCTTTTCAAGCAGATAGGCAGGGTCTAAGCTATCGGAACCAATCACAATCATTTACACCAGCGTCTTACATATAGATGGACTTATAGGAGCTATTTTCAAGGAGGTTGGGCCAAAAACTGGCCCTCCCCCATCATTAAGATCCTAGGATTGTGTGATAAATCTGCTCCCTGCAGCCAATTTGGGTACAGTATTCTCAGAGCAAGCTCTAAGGGCCCAGAGCCTCACCCAGAACAGTGGGTCTAGGAGTTCCCCAAGGACCATCCTCTGAAGGTTGAAGTCAAGAAGTTATTCCTGTAGGCTCTTAAAATAAAAAGAAGAAAAATTGTTACAAGCAACAATGAGCATGTCCAAACACCTGTTTGTGTTTGTGTGTGTGTGTGTGTGTGTGTGTAGTATGTGTTTGTTTGTAGTATGTGTTCATTTGTAGAATGTGTCTGTAGTGTTTTTGTGTGACTGTGTAGTGCGTGTTGATTTTTCAATAGTGCCAAAATATTTGACCTCCTCTTGAGTTAGGAAAATAGTATTTAGTGAAAATTATTCAGTTTGATGTTCAGGGCCCTGAGGTCCTTTTTTTTTTTTTGTGCATGTGTGTGTGTAGTATGAGTGTGCACAAAAAAATTGCTGTTAAAACCAGGCACAATCTGACAGTTATGTATGTTTTTTTATCAACGCAGTAATGTGCTATAGAACACAATGTATTCTGGGAAATATTTTGCTCTTTTTAACAGTAGTCTTCTGTATTTTGCAATGCATTGTGGTCTAGTCCTATTTGCTAATGTTTTAAATAAAGGTACATGTCAATATTTTGTTGGAAACTGTGTGAGTGTATAAGTGCAAACCTGATCAAATATCATTACTGTTCTATTGAAGTAATTTGTTTTGTGTGTGTTATCTTAAACATAAGTTTTAGAAGCAGCAATTTAAAATATAATTTTCAGTCAAGTATATTTGTACTTCCTGCAAACGTCATTACTTATTTATAAAGGTTTTATTCTAAAGAGGAGGAAGTCCTTCATCTTCAACTCTTTGATTATCAGCATCTGGACCATCAAACTGAACGGTAATTTAAAACTTTTTATTTTCTTGAATGTATTTCATTCATAAAGTTTGTACTACCAGAAGCAATACATGATGTTCATGCTTAGCAACTTTGTGAAAATGTGTTTAGACCGTACTTCAGTGCTGACATGTGAGTAACTCGAGCGTTTAAATTTTCATGGATTTTGCTCTCATCAAGCCTTATTACATTGTTTTAAATTGCCTTTTGAATGGTAAATAGTGTTAATTATTTCATGTTAAGTGTTAACATCATTATTAACAGAGATAATTTTGGTGGCTTATGTTTAAAATGTAAGGGAGCAGATTGTTTTTGCGTATAAAATATATTTGTGTATATTTGATATAAAAAACCTGCTTATTACAACTGTGTCATCATCCCCAAATTCCAGAAGTTATCGTGGCCTTGAATATAACTTATCAGAATTGATAAAATATTGCATGTTTAAAGATATTTATTATCTATATAGTTATTTATAACTACAAAATTTATACTATTATTTATACTGATCAGGTACTATGTACAGAGTTAATCAAGTAGTTAATGTTTTTTAATGAGCCAAATTTTAAAATTTCATAAATGTTGTTAAGCAAATTTTGTTAATGTTAGGAAGGGTTTGAGACATGTTTTTGTTAGACAATGCTGTGTGCATATTACCTGACAATTCTAAAGAAAGTTTCTAAATTACTGCTTTATTGTAGTGGTACTCTGGCATATTAATTGGCATAATCATGCCTCTGATATGCATTTTAAGAATTATTTCTGCCTATTGTTTTCTCTGTACATATTTTTTTTGGTTCCTTAGTTCATCTTTTGACTCTTACTTTTAATAAATGTTTTTGTTGTATATAATTTCTAACGTGTTTATTGTATATTTTATAGATATTTACATAGCAATACTTTTCTTTTATTTGTATTTTTTAATATAATAAGATTTACATTGTAGATTTTTAGAGAGAACATAAAAGTTAATCTGGGATAATCAGTGATGCATTTTTGCTGTAAAATAAGTACTAGCTGTATATTGTAAATTTACCGTAAATTGCTGGTGTCTGTGCTGCCAGAATTCTACTGTAAATTGTATAAAATACAGAAATATAGTGTGTTTTATGTTTACAGTAATAAAGTGTCATTTAAAAGTATACAGTATACAGTATAAAGTACAGTGTGTGTGTGAGTGTGTGCGTTTATGTTTGTGTACTAGTAGTGTATGTAATGTGTGTCCATTGAATGGGTGTTACAAATGACCTGAAATATCTGACCTCCAGTTTAGTAAGGGCAAAGACTAGTCAAAAGTGTCAGTTCGATTATATCTAAAAGATCCAGATGTGACTTTGTGCGATGTATGAGCTCAGGGAAGCGGATTTCTCACACAACTAATGCAGGAACACGTATACCATACAAAATGAATATATGTGCATTTTTCAGAATGGAAACTTGAAAAAGAATTACAAACAAGTTGTTTCTCAACATGTATGCCAGAATGCATGAATGTGTTGGAAAGTATGATACTTTTCACTTTCATGCACCTGATGTTGACATGAAGCGTTTGCCGGGTTCTTAGCGGTAGGACCTCAGGAAAGCGGTTTTCTGACACTACTAATGTATTGTCATATAAACACATACAAAATAAGTTTAAAATTTTCATTCATGGTGAAAATGTAAAAACAATAACAAAAAAATTGTTTTTAAACATGTATATCATAATGCATAATTGTGTTGGAAAGTATGATTCCCTTGAATTTCATGCAGCTGATGTGTGAGATATAGCGTTTCCCGTCTTCTTAGCGCTGTAGGACCTCAAGAAAGCGGTTTTCTGACATTACTATTATATTGTCATATAAAACATACAGAAGAAGTTTATATTCTTCTTACTTGGTCAAAATGTGAAAAACAATAACAAAAAAGTTGTTTTTAAACATGTATGTCACAATGCATGAATGTGTTGTAAAGGATGATTCCTTTCACTTTTATGCACCTGATGTGTGAGATATAGCGTTTCCCATGTTCTTAGCGCTGTAGGACCTCAGGAAAGCGGTTTTCTGACACTACTAATGTATTTTCATGTAAAACATACAAAATAAGTTTATAATCTTCATTCATGGTGAAAATGTAAAAACAATAACAAAAAATTTGTTTTTAAACATGTATGTCACAATGCATAAATGTGTTGTACCCTTTTATGCACCTGATGTGTGAGATATAGCGTTTCCCATGTTCTTAGCGCTGTAGGACCTCAGGAAAGCGGTTTTCTGACATTACTAATGTATTGTCATATAAAACATACAGAATAAGTTTATATTCCTCTTACTTGGTCAAAATGTGAATAACAATAACAAAAAAGTTGTTTTTAAACATGTATGTCACAATGCATGAATGTTGTGTAAAGGATGATTCTTTTCACTCTTATGCACCTGATGTGTGAGATATAGCGTTTCCTGTGTTCTTAGCGCTGTAGAACCTCAGGAAAGCTGTCTTCTGACATTACTATCACATTGTCATATATAACATACAGAATAAGTTTATATTCTTCTTACTTGGTCAAACTGTGAAAAACAATAAGAAAAAAGTTGTTTTTAAACACGGATGCCTAAATGCATGAATGTGTTGTAAAGGATGATTCCTTTGATATTCATGCAGCTGATGTGTGAGATATAGCGTTTCCCGTCTTCTTAGCGCTGTAGGACCTCAGGAAAGCGGTTTTCTGCCATTACTAATGTATTGTTATATAAGACACACAAAATAAGTTTATGTTATTTTTTTATGGTCAAAATGTAAAAAACAATAACAAAAAAGATGTTTTTCAACATGTGTACCAGAAGGCATGAATGTTTTGGAAAGTATGATTCCTTTGACTCTTCTGCACCTGATGTGTGAGATAAAGCGTTTCCTGTGTTCTTAGCGCTGTAGGACCTCAGGAAAGCTGTTTTCTGACATTACTAATATATTGTCATATAAAACATACAGAATAAGTTTATATTTATTTTTTCGTGCTCAAAAGGGAAAAACAATAACAAAGAAGTTGTTTTTCAACATGTATGCCTAAATGCATGAATGTGTTGATATTCCTCTTACTTGGTCAAAATGTAAAAAACAATAACAAAAAAGATGTTTTTCAACATGTATGCTAAAATGCATGAATGTGTTGAAAAGTATGATTCTTTTGAATTTCATGCAGCTGATGTGAGAGATATAGCGTTTCCCGTCTTCTTAGCGCTGTAGGACCTCAGGAAAGCGGTTTTCTGCCATTACTAATGTATTGTTATATAAGACACACAAAATAAGTTTATGTTATTTTTTTATGGTCAAAATGTAAAAAACAATAACAAAAAAGATGTTTTTCAACATGTGTACCAGAAGGCATGAATGTGTTGGAAAGTATGATTCCTCTGACTCTTCTGCACCTGATGTGTGAGATAAAGCGTTTCCTGTGTTCTTAGCGCTGTAGAAGCTCAGGAAAGCTGTTTTCTGACATTACTAATATATTGTCATATAAAACATACAGAATAAGTTTATATTTATTTTTTCGTGCTCAAAAGGGAAAAACAATAACAAAGAAGTTGTTTTTCAACATGTATGCCTAAATGCATGAATGTGTTGATATCCCTCTTACTTGGTCAAAATGTGAAAAACTCTAACAAAAAAGTTGTTTTTCAACATGTATGCTAAAATGCATGAATGTGTTGAAAAGTATGATTCCTTTGACATTCATGCACCTGATGTGTGAGATAAAGCGTTTCCCGTGTTCTTAGCGCTGTAGGACCTCAGGAAAGCGGTTTTCTGACATTTGTCATATAAAACATACAGAATAATTTTATATTTGTATTATCTTACTCGGTCAAAATGTAAAAATTAATAACAAAAGATGTTTTTCAACATGTGTACCAGAAGGGATGAATGTGTTGTAAAGTATGATTCCTTTGACTCTTCTGCACCTGATGTGTGAGATAAAGCGTTTCCTGTGTTCTTAGCGCTGTAGAACCTCAGGAAAGCTGTTTTCTGACATTACTATCACATTGTCATATAAAACATACAGAATAAGTTAATATTTATTTTTTCCTGCTCAAAAGGGAAAAACAATAACAAAGAAGTTGTTTTTCAACATGTATGCCTAAATGCATGAATGTGTTGATATTCCTCTTACTTGGTCAAAATGTGAATAACTCTAACAAAAAAGATGTTTTTCAACATGTATGCTAAAATGCATGAATGTGTTGGAATGTATGACTCCTTTGAATTTCATGCAGCTGATGTGTGAGATATAGCGTTTCCCCGCTTCATAGCGCCGTAGGACATCAAGAAAACGGTTTTCTGACATTACTATTGTATTGTTATATAAGACATACAAAAGAAGTTTATATTCTTCTTACTTGGTCAAAATGTAAAAAACAATAACAAAAAAGATGTTTTTCAACATGTGTACCAGAAGGCATGAATGTGTTGGAAAGTATGATTCCTTTGACTCTTCTGCACCTGATGTGTGAGATATAGCGTTTCCCATGTTCTTAGCGCTGTAGGACCTCAGGAAAGCGGTTTTCTGACATTACTATTATATTGTCATATAAAACATACAGAAGAAGTTTATATTCTTCTTACTTGGTCAAAATGTGAAAAACAATAACAAAAAAGTTGTTTTTAAACATGTATGTCACAATGCATGAATGTGTTGTAAAGGATGATTCCTTTCACTTTTATGCACCTGATGTGTGAGATATAGCGTTTCCCATGTTCTTAGCGCTGTAGGACCTCAGGAAAGCGGTTTTCTGACACTACTAATGTATTTTCATGTAAAACATACAAAATAAGTTTATAATCTTCATTCATGGTGAAAATGTAAAAACAATAACAAAAAATTTGTTTTTAAACATGTATGTCACAATGCATGAATGTTGTGTAAAGGATGATTCTTTTCACTTTTATGCACCTGATGTGTGAGATATAGCGTTTCCCATGTTCTTAGCGCTGTAGGACCTCAGGAAAGCGGTTTTCTGACATTACTAATGTATTGTCATATAAAACATACAGAATAAGTTTATATTCCTCTTACTTGGTCAAAATGTGAATAACAATAACAAAAAAGTTGTTTTTAAACATGTATGTCACAATGCATGAATGTTATGTAAAGGATGATTCCTTTCACTTTTATGCACCTGATGTGTGAGATATAGCGTTTCCCATGTTCTTAGCGCTGTAGGACCTCAGGAAAGCGGTTTTCTGACATTACTAATGTATTGTCATATAAAACATACAGAATAAGTTTATATTTATTTTTTCGTGCTCAAAAGGGAAAAACAATAACAAAGAAGTTGTTTTTCAACATGTATGCCTAAATGCATGAATGTGTTGATATTCCTCTTACTTGGTCAAAATGTGAAAAACTCTAACAAAAAAGTTGTTTTTCAACATGTATGCTAAAATGCATGAATGTGTTGAAAAGTATGATTCCTTTGACATTCATGCACCTGATGTGTGAGATAAAGCGTTTCCCGTGTTCTTAGCGCTGTAGGACCTCAGGAAAGCGGTTTTCACACAATACTAATGTATTGTCATATAAAACATACAGAATAAGTTTATATTTATTTTTTCGTGCTCAAAAGGAAAAAACAATAAAAACAAAATTGTTTTTTAACATGTATGCCTAAATGCATGAATGTGTTGGAAAGTATGATTCTTTTGAATTTCATGCAGCTGATGTGAGAGATATAGCGTTTCCCGTCTTCTTAGCGCTGTAGGACCTCAGGAAAGCGGTTTTCTGACATTACTAATGTATTGTCATATAAAACATACAGAAGAAGTTTATATTCTTCTTACTTGGTCAAAATGTGAAAAACAATAACAAAAAAGATGTTTTTCAACATGTGTACCAGAAGGCATGAATGTGTTGGAAAGTATGATTCCTTTGACTCTTCTGCACCTGATGTGTGAGATAAAGCGTTTCCTGTGTTCTTAGCGCTGTAGGACCTCAGGAAAGCGGTTTTCTGACATTACTAATGTATTGTCATATAAAACATACAGAATAAGTTTATATTCCTCTTACTTGGTCAAAATGTGAATAACAATAACAAAAAAGTTGTTTTTAAACATGTATGTCACAATGCATGAATGTTGTGTAAAGGATGATTCTTTTCACTTTTATGCACCTGATGTGTGAGATAAAGCGTTTCCTGTGTTCTTAGCGCTGTAGAACCTCAGGAAAGCTGTTTTCTGACATTACTATCACATTGTCATATAAAACATACAGAATAAGTTTATATTCTTCTTACTTGGTCAAACTGTGAAAAACAATAAGAAAAAAGTTGTTTTTAAACACGTATGCCTAAATGCACGAATGTGTTGTAAAGGATGATTCCTTTGATATTCATGCAGCTGATGTGTGAGATATAGCGTTTCCCGTCTTCTTAGCGCTGTAGGACCTCAGGAAAGCGGTTTTCTGACATTACTAATGTATTGTTATATAAGACACACAAAATAAGTTTATGTTATTTTTTCATGGTCAAAATGTAAAAAACAATAACAAAAAAGATGTTTTTCAACATGTGTACCAGAAGGCATGAATGTTTTGGAAAGTATGATTCCTTTGACTCTTCTGCACCTGATGTGTGAGATAAAGCGTTTCCTGTGTTCTTAGCGCTGTAGGACCTCAGGAAAGCTGTTTTCTGACATTACTAATATATTGTCATATAAAACATACAGAATAAGTTTATATTTATTTTTTCGTGCTCAAAAGGGAAAAACAATAACAAAGAAGTTGTTTTTCAACATGTATGCCTAAATGCATGAATGTGTTGATATTCCTCTTACTTGGTCAAAATGTGAAAAACTCTAACAAAAAAGTTGTTTTTCAACATGTATGCTAAAATGCATGAATGTGTTGAAAAGTATGATTCCTTTGACATTCATGCACCTGATGTGTGAGATAAAGCGTTTCCCGTGTTCTTAGCGCTGTAGGACCTCAGGAAAGCGGTTTTCTGACATTTGTCATATAAAACATACAGAATAATTTTATATTTGTATTATCTTACTTGGTCAAAATGTAAAAAACAATAACAAAAAAGATGTTTTTCAACATGTGTACCAGAAGGCATGAATGTGTTGGAAAGTATGATTCCTTTGACATTCATGCACCTGATGTGTGAGATAAAGCGTTTGCCGCTATAAGTGCTCAGAAAAGCGGTTTTCTGACACTACTAATGTATTGTCATACAAAACATACAAAAGAAGTTTATTTTCTCCGTTCATGGTCAAAATGTGAAAATAGATTAACGTTTTGAAAGACAACTTTTAACTGAAATTATTTTAAAAGTCATATTTTTTTTGGATCTTAAAGACATTTATGTAATTTTTATTATTGTTTAATCCAATGTGTTTTGACATGCTTTTCTTTTGAAAATTAAAAAATGTTCATTCTTTAATACATTTGTGCCTTTTATAATTATTTGTCTCTTGTTCAGCGGATGCACAATGCAGGAACCACGGAGATCTTGCAATACTTTTAAGTTCTTGTAATAAACTAAGATCTGAAAAATGTTTTTGACACAGTTAATTAGGATTACACACGTGATTGTTTACAAAGCAATCATTAAACCACAGGTCAGGTATTCCAAAATTAAGAAGTTTCCATTATATGACGTTTCTACGTGTTCATAATAAATCATTAAATGAAATCTAATTTTCACATTCATTTCATATAAGCTGATTTATACCCTTATGTTTAGACATACTGTTAAAAACAAATGACAGAAGTGCTATCATGAGAATTATTTAATATATCATGCTAATTAATGTGAATCTTTGTTTCAAAAATGCTTTTATAACCGGCCATGACCATTAAAAAGAGAAAATAGAGTATTAAAACAAAGAATATGACTATAATATTAGTCTATATATAGTCTATATATATATAATTGCTCTCATGCAAATGTGCAAACTAGAGTAACAAAGTGACACATTTAAAAACTTTGTGGCAATGATGTAATGAGGTAATGAGTTGAGTTAGAGGGAGAAGAAAAAAAACATCAAATAGTATAGATCAAATAACTATTTACAAATAACAAGTAATGGATACATCTGATTTATTGTGTGTGTGTGTATCTAGTCAAACTAATATGTGCTCTATCAGTTTATCAAGTAATCTCCTCTGCTGTCCTTACATTCCGCTGTAGGGTCTTGCGTTCCGAAATGGCACAATTCCCAAACCAGACAGTGATGCAGCTGCTCAGGATGCTCTTGATAGTCCTTCTATAGAAAGTGGTACGGATCAGTGGTGGAAGCTAGGCCTTCCTTAGCCTTCTCAGGAAGAGTGTACGGAGCTGGTGTTGAGGGACCAGCTGAGGTTCTCCTCCAGACAGACATTCTACTCAAAGGAGCCATTGATGTTCAGCGGAGAGCCCCATTCTCCTGAAGGCACCAAATCATCGTTTTTGTTTAAGCAACATTCAGATACAGGCTGTTGTCCCTACACCAATCTGTTAGCTTCTGTACTTCCTCTCCGTATCCTGACTTGTCGTTCTTGCTGATGAGACCCACCACAGTCGTGTCATCTGCAAACTTGATGATGCGGTTGGAACTGTGTGTCGCTTACAGTTATAATCGAGTAGTGTGAACAGCAGGGGACTGAGCCACAGTACTCAGTGTGGTGGTGTGGGAGGTGCAGTTGCTGATCCACACTGACTGATGGCTTCGGTCAGAAAGTCCAGGATACAGTTACAGAGGCGTTCAGGCACAACGTGTTCAGCCTTCCGGTCAGGTGTTGGGAGATGATAATATTGAATGCTTAAGTGAAAACTGCAAGGAGTCCTCATGTGTCTCAGGACTAGCCGCTCAAAGCACTTGATGATGATGCGTGTAAGTGCAACAGGGTGCTATAAGTAGACTAAAATGTCCAGAATTTTAGTCGACTAAAACTTGACCAAATAAAAATAGGATAAGATTAATAAAGATTGAAAAATAGGATAAGAATATGATAAAAACTATCAGGGACATTTATCTCGGAACTAAGACTAAGACTACAATTTAAAATAGCTGACAATTTTATTAACACTACTCTGCACAGAGTTTTCCTCACATCAGCTGTGGTGAGACACAACACTTGGTCGTTGGGAGGAGATAGGTCTTCCTCACCGACAGGTCGTTCTGCACATCGAACTGAGGGTAGAAGCTGTTCATCTGGAAGGGAGCTGTCACTGTCACAGGCAGGTGATGTCTTGTATGCCCGGCCACATGCGCCATATGTCACCGCCATCCCTGAAGTGGTTGAGGATTCTCTGGGCGTGTGCGCTTTGCCTCTCTCATGGCCCAGGAAAGTTTGGCCCTTGCTGTTCTTAGGACCACCTTGTCCCGCACTCTGATGGCGGAGTCTCGGGTCTTCAGAAGTGCACGCACCTCCGCAGTAACCCACAGTTTCTGGTGAGATGACGTTCTTGGAGATACTGGCGCCATCAATGTACTGGATGTAGCTATTTGATGATGTCGTGTACTCCTCCAAGTCAGTAAAGTTGCCATAAGTTGCAGCTGTCCTCAACAGGTTACAGTCAGTGTTCTATTGGCCAGGTTTTCATCTGCTTCAGAACCAGGTGTCCCTGAATCATCAACTGATCAAGTCACATCTAGGGAGACATGATAGATGACATACTTTTACCATGCTAGGCTACAGTGGGTATTTCTGGAACTCCAAGTATGCCCGGCTCACCTGGGACCTGCAAAAAATTGAAAGCACAGAGAAATAAAAAGCACACAGACAGGGCAGAATGGCTGTATGATGTGATAAGTGTTCCAAAGTAGGCAGTAAGTTTGCAGAAATGCATAAATTACTTGCGACATCCTGTCAAGCAGATAGATTCATAGAGTCTGAGATTTCAGAACTACCCACAACCAATTTCCCTATTTTTTTTTTTACAAACAAGTGGACTTATTTGAGATCTTCTCAAAGAGGTAGGGCCACAAACTGCCACCCTCACTTCCACAAAGAACCCAGGATCAATCTGCTCCCTGCAGCCAATTTGGCCACGGTCTACCCATGTTCCCTGAGCCTCACCCAGGACTGTGGGTCTGGAAGTTTCCCAAGAGCCTCCTGCTGAAGGTGGCAGCCAAGAAGTACGTCTTGAAGATAAGATTAGGATTAATTTCAGTTTCGTACCACCAGTCATAAGTTCAACTTTTTTTAGCTCAACAATATTTTTATTGATTTTAAACAGGGATATAACAGGGTAAACCTATAAAGTTTCAATATACTGTAGATTCTATGACCCCCTTATAAACCCTATAGCACCCACCCCACCCCTCCCTGACTCCAAGCCAGCTTTACATGTATAAGAAAGGCTAGACGCCAGGCATCTAAAAAACAGGAGAAAAATGAAAAAAAAAACATATATACATACACACACATATATCCAGGAGCTGGAAGTTTTTTAGTTCTGCATACAAAAAAAAAGGGAAAAGAAAAACAAACAGACAAACAATTAAATAAGAATGGAATCAAAGTATGAATGTATATGAAAAAAGCGAAGGAAGGGCCCCCACACCTGCTGAAATTTCAAGTCTGAATAACGGATTGAGTAGTGGATTTTCTTCAGGGACAAACAGGACATAATATCTCTGAGCCACTGGGCGTGAGTGGGTGACGTGACATCCTTCCACTTGAATAAAATAGAACGCCTAGCCTCAGAAAAATGAGCCCTGTGTACAACCTTAAACTGTAATAAAGAGTGGCGGGCACATAAGGAAGTTGAGTTGACCAGTTTAAGAATTAAATTCCAAGTATCATCTGATAACGACAAATTTAAATCTTTCTCCCAAGCAGTTTTAATTTTACACAAAGAAGCGTAACTCAAACCCATCAATCCACCATAAATAGTGGATATTAGGCATATACGCAACGGGGACAAACAGAGGAGATTATCTAGAATATTTACATCAGGAGCTTCAGGGAAATTTGGTATTGAAGAGCTAATCAAGTGTCTTACTTGCAGGTATCTGAAAAAATGAGAATTGGGTAGGTTAAACCTTTCAGAAAGCTGTTCAAATGATGCAAACCTATGGTTAACAAACAGATCTTTGCAAAGCTTGATGCCCTTATTGTACCCCTCCTGAAACACTGAATCATGTAAAGAAGGTTGAAAGAGATGGTTAGAGACAATAGGACTGGACAGAGAGAAGCCCAGAAGACCGCTGTGCTTTCTGAACTGAGCCCATACTCTCAAGGTATGCCTAACAACTGAGTTATTGATAGATTTAATTGAGGGGATGGGGAGTGCGGATCCAAGAAGTGCAGAGACAGAGAGATTTTTTACAGACTTTATCTCCATTTCCACCCAGGCAGGCCGATTAGGTTGGTTGTGAAAATATGCCCAAAAGATGACAGATCGAATGTTTGCTGCCCAGTAGTAGAAACGAAAAATTGACAGAGCCATGCCACCATCTCTTTTAGATCTTTGAAGTAGGGACTTATTCAAATCGTGGATGTTTACCTTTCCAAAGGTAAGAAGATATAATTGAATCTAAAGCACCAAAGTAAGATTTGGGAATAAAAACAGTTACAGACTGGAAAAGATATAAAAATTTAGGAAAGAACACTCATTTTAATGACATTAATGCGTCCCACCAGGGACATGGACAGTGGTGACCATTGTCCCAAGTCCTTTTTTGTTTGGCTCAACAACCTAATGAAATTTTCTTTAAAAAGGTGTTTATGTTTTCTTGTGATTGTAATACCGAGATAGGTAAACTGATTATTCACTATGTTGAAAGGAAAATTGTGCATACCAGTTGTTAGTTTTAGTTAGCTGCTGTATTATTTAGCAGAAATAGTTCACTTTTGTGCAAATTCAGCTTATATCCTGAAAAATAGCTAAATTCACTGAGCAATGACAGCACAGGTGGAAGGGAGGAGATTGGATTTGATATAAAAAGTAGAAGGTCATCTGCATAAAGGGAAACTTTATGTTCTTCTCCCTGCCTCCAAATCCCAGATATATCCCTACAACTGCGGAATGCAATTGCTAGTGGCTCAATGGCAAGGTTAAAGAGCAATGGGCTAAGAGGACACCCCTGACGAGTTCCCAGCTGAAGGCTGAATGGTTGGGACTGCTGAGCATTTGTCAGAACTGAGGCAGTAGGGCTTGAATATAATAATTTAACCCAAGTGATAAAACTTGGACCAAAATTAATTTTTTTTAAAGCCCTAAATAAATACTCCCATTCCACACGATCAAAAGCCTTTTCAGCATCCAAAGAAAGGACACACTCAGGGATCCCCTCTGATGGTGTGTACAGGATATCCATAAGGCGTCTAATGTTAAAATAAGAAAAACGATTTTTGACAAAACCGGCCTGGTCCTCAAATATAATTGAGGGTAGAACATTCTCTAATCTACGAGCCAAGACTTTAGCAAGGATTTTAACATCCACGTTGAGAAGAGAGATTGGCCTATATGAAGAGCACTCTGTTGGGTCCTTATCCTTCTTTGCTATGAGGGTGATGCAAGCCTCATTAAATGACGCGGGCAGCTAACCTTGCAAGGGTAGGGGAGTCCACTCTCAGTACCCTCCGGAAGACCCAGGACACGCAGGACCCAGGACCCTGCTCCGGCCTTCTAGGTTTACGACTTTGGCCCTTACCTTAGAGTTACTTTCCCGAAGTACGGAGCAGATGTTCTCTAACTCACTCACCCGCTGGCTCAGGTCATCAGTAGCGAGTTTTAGTGAAGGTAAGCGCTGTCCATGGTTCTCTACTTGGGCCAGTTTACTTTTCAGTAAACTAAACAATGATTTAAATTCAGCCGCTAACACTTCACGATGTTTATCTAACAGCGCTGAGATAGTCTCGACTGTTAGAGTGGTGTCGTCTTTTTTCCCGGCCTTAACACTCCTGGTAGCCATTATAGATGAAAAGTAGTTAGCTGTGGGGTAGAGTATAAAGTTATTGTAAACTAAGGATTTAATTCAGCATTTAAAGACGAGTAAGGGAGTAAAGAAATTAAAAATTGTCGGAGCACCTAACTCACACGTCTACTCCATGTGGCTGCTAACCGGCAACTTTTAAATATTTAAATATTTTAAATATTAACTTAAGTTTAACCTTAAACTTATGCCATATTTGTTATTTCATAGTTAGCGATTGCTTAATGGCGACTGTAAAGGCGCTGGTGCTTGGGCCATTCATCATTTCTGTAGGATGTGTTTAGGATGTTGCACTGTGTGTGAGGTGTGTGTGTGTGTGTGTAGCATGTGGACTGTATTTTTAGCAAAAGTAGTTGGGTGTGTTTGTGTTTATCTCTACTGTGTGTGTATGTGTGTGTGTGTGTATGTGTGTGTGTATCTTGTGTGGATGTAGTTTGTAAAATGTTTGTGTGTGTGTTTAGGATATGGACATGCAGTGTGTGTAGTGTGTGTGTATGTGTGGGTGTAGGGTGTGTGTAGTAAATGTGTATGTGTGTTAGTTGTGTGTGTGTATAGTATGTGTTTGTGTGTGTGTTTGTGTGTGTGGGGGTGTGTATGTGTGTGTGTGTGGGTAGGATGTGTAGTGCTTGTGTGTGTATAGTGTGTATAGAATGTAATGTGGGTAATGTATGCTAGTGTATGTATGTCTATATGAGTGTGTATTTGATTGTCTCTGTGTCTATTTTTGTTTACAATATGTATGTGTATGTGTCTGTGGGTGTAGGTATAGGTGTGTTTGTAAAGGATGTGTGTCTATTCCTGCTAGGAGAAGGGGGTTGTAGCACAGAAATGAAAAGCACAGGGAAAAGGCTGAGGGGCTAGGATGTGCTAGGTGTTGAGTATTCGTTAGTGGGCTGCAGTACATTTGCGGAAATTCATGGGTTACTCATGCCATCTTGTCGAGCAGATAAAGTTATAGAGTCTGAGCTATCTGAACCACCCACGAGGATGGTAGGGCCAAAAAAGTCTGCTCCCTGCAGCCAATTTGGCTACCATCTACCCATGTTCTCAAAGCTAGTCCTAAGGGACCAGAGACTAACCCAGAACAGTGGGTCTAGGAGTTCCCCAATAACCACCTGCTGAAGGTTGAAGGTAAGAGTGTAAATCGGTACATTGCATTTGGTTGGATTATTGTAACGCCTTACTGTCTGGTTTATCAACAAGGTGCTTAAACAAGCTTCAATTAGTCCAGAATGCAGCAGTGAGCGTCCTTACTCAAACCAGAAGATACAAGCACATCGCTCCTATCTTATCCACATGGCTTCCTGTAAAATTTTGCATCGATTTTAAAATACTACTCTTGACGTGTAAAGCAATGAATGGTCTCGCGGCGCAGTATCTGAGTGAACTGCTAGTGTCTTACAATCCACCACGCCTACTTCGATCAAAGAATGCAGTACCATGTATTATTAAACCTACAGCAGGCCGCAGAGCTTTTTCTTACAAAGCCCCAAAGTTATGGAATAGCCTTCTGATTAATGTTCGGGATTCAGACACAGTCTCAGTGAATAAGTCTAGGCTAAAAACCTATTTAGCCAAGCATTTTTGTAAATAGATTAGCCTTAGGTAAAGGAACAGATCTGGGGGCTCATGGACGTAGAGTATTAGGTGAACTGTTTGTTTAGATGCTGTCTTCCCCACTCTCATTGATCACTCAGGTTTGTTGATGGTGAAGTGATTGGGTGCTTTACATCTCAGGGAGCCCTCATGTCTGTGTTTCTTTCTGGCTCTCCCTTTTTAGTTATGCTGTCATAATTAGTCTTGCCGGCGTCGCTGCTTGCACTCTGCACTAAATATACATTCACATTATACATTGTTCGACTGTGACCATACCTAACTGCCATCTCTCCATCTTTTTTGCTCTCTCCTCTTCTGCTCTCTCCTCTCTCTCACTCCCTCTCTTCTTTTTCCTCTACCTATCTCTCTGTCGAGCTATACATGTCGCTCCTGAGCTGCCGGTGATCCAGACCTCCTCTTCCGCTTAGGACCTGTCTGGCTCGTCCTGGGGTCCTGCTTCTGGTTGGAGATTTCATCGCATGGGATGCATGTGGTCTGCCTGGGATGCATGTGGTGACTGGGGATGGTTCCACTTTTTCATGAAGGTGGTCCTGTCCTCGACTGATACAGACAGTTGTTCTCTGAGGACCTGTGACTTCAGTCGCTCAATGGTTCAGGACTGGAATTTCTTGCAGTCTACCTGAGCCTCCAGGAACAAAGTGGACTTTAATCTTACACATCTCCTCTTATACTGAACTTCCAGTCTCGCATAATATTATGCACATCAATCCCTGCTATCCATTATCACCCAGATGAGGATGGGTTCCCTGTTGAGTCTGGTTTCTCTCAAGGTTTCTTCCTATTACCATCTCAGGGAGTTTTTTCTTGCCACTGTCGCCACTTTTCTTGCCACTCGTCCTCGGCTTGCTCATCAGGGACAATCATATCATTTTGATTTATACACATTCACATTTCATGCAAACTTAATTATTTTTATTGTGTAAAGCTGCTTTGTGACAATGTAAATTGTTAAAAGTGCTATACAAATAAAATTTAATTTAATAAATTGAATTTGATTTTGGTTGTGTACTGCTCTGGTCGATGAAGATAAACACCTCCTCAAGCTTGGTCAAGCCAGTCCTGTGCAGCACTCTGGCGGGTACAACACCAGCTAAGAAATCTTAAATAAATATGACATAAATTTAAGCCATCATCATGGCTTTACGTGTCTTTCTGGTGGCCCATTGCTAGTTGTCACTCAATGTGGACCAGGTTTGGTGGTGCCAGTAATGCCACAGGTGCTTGAGCAGGTCATTGTTTGAGCAGGATATGTATGTGTAGTCTGTGTGTGTGTGTGTGTGTGTGTGTGTGTGTGTGTGTGTGTGTTTGCGTGTGTGTGTTTACGATATGTATGTGTAGTGTGTGTGTAGTGAATGTGTTTATATGTGTGTAATACGGATGTGTAATGATTCTGTTTGCAGTGTGTGCATGTAGTATGTGTGTGTGTGTCGTATGTGTGTGTGTGTGTGTGTGTGTGTGTGCACATATGTGTGTGTGTGTGTGTTCAAATTCAAATTTAAATTCGAATTTTATTTGTCACATACACAGTCATACACAGTACGATATGCAGTGAAATGTTTAGACAACTGCTCGTGACCTAAAAATAGAAGACTATGAATAGTAATAGGAAACAAATATTAAAATTTTAAAAAAGGGTAAATAAAACTAGGAAAGAATAAAATAAAATATAAAAATTAAAGTTAAAAAATAAATAAATAAGTGTGTGGGTAAAAACCATATGCGTGGGTCAGTACTGTGTGGTGATGTGATTGAGAGACAGTATCGCCTGTGGGAAGAAGCTCCTCCTCAGTCTCTCTGTGTTGGCCTTCAGGGAGCGGAATCGTTTTCCTGACCTCAACAGAGAGAACAGTCCATTGTTGGGATGGCTGAGGTCCTTCACAATCTTCCTGGCCTTGGTCCAGCACCGCCTGCTGTAGATTGAGGGCAGGTCAGGGAGCTCGGTGCGGATGGTGCGCTCAGCTGATCGCACAACCCTCTGTAGAGCTCGTCTGTCCTGCATGGTGCTGTTCCCGAACCAGGTTGAGATGTTTCCCATCAGGATGCTCTCTATGGTGCAGGAGTAAAAGTTCCTGAGCACCTTGGAGGACAGTCGGAAGTCTCTCAAGCATCTGAGGTGGTAGAGACGGTGTCGGGCCTTTTTCACCACGGTGTTGATGTGACAGGACCATGACAGGTCCTGCGTGATGTGAACACCGAGGTATTTGAAGCTGTCCACTCTCTCCACTGGGCTCTCGTTGATGACGGGGGTCTAGTAGTTCCTCTCCTGCTTAGTGCTGAAGTCCACTATCAACTCCTTTGTCTTACTGACGTTTAGAAGGAGGTTGTTCCTCTGGCACCAGTTCTCCAGATTCCTTATCTCCTTCAGGTAGGCAGGTCTCATTGTTATCAGAGATCAGGCCCACCACGACGGTGTCGTCAGCAAACTTAAGGATGGTGGTGAAGCTGGTAGCGACCACACAGTCATATGTGTACAAAGAGTACAGCAGGGGGCTCAGAACACACCCCTGGGGGGCTCCAGTGCTGAGAGTAATGGAGGCTGAGACATGTCCGCCCATCCTTACTACCTGTGGTCTGCCAGTTAGGAAGTTGGAGTCCCAGGTACTCCAGCTTAATGGTGAGTGCGGAGGGAATTATGGTATTAAATGCAGAGCTGTAGTCGATGAAGAGCCGTTTAACATATATCCCCCTTCTAGTGTCCAAGTGAGTAAGTGATGTGTGGAGTAGATGAGAGAGGCTGTGAAACGATTTGGACAGTCAGCGAACTGTAGTGGGTCCAGTGTGTCTGGTAGTGAAGAAATGATGAAGTCTCTGACCAGGCCTTCAAAGCACTTTATCACTACTGAGGTGAGGGCTACAGGGCGATAGTCATTGAGAGAAGCAGGGTGGGGTTTCTTCGCAACAGGAACAATGATGGACTCTGACTTAAGCTGACTGGTTCAACTTATCGCTGCTTGCTGCCTTTTTCAACCTTGTGGCACAGAAATGAAACGCACACAGATAAGTCTGAAACGCTGTATGATGTTCTAGGTGGTAAGTGTTCCATAGTAAGCCGCAGAACATCTTGTCACACAGAACATCTTGTCAAGCAGATAGAGTCATGGGGTCTGATCCATCTGAACCAATCATAACCCCAGTGTTTCACAAACAGGTGGACTTTAAAGGGGGTTTTCTTAAAGAGGTAGGGCCAAAAACTGCCCCCTCCCCACCACAAAGATCCTACAATTGCAGGATCAATCTGCTCCCTGCAGCCAATTTGGCTACCCTCTACCCATGTTTTCAGAGCAAGCCCCAATAGGCCAAAATCTCACCCAGAACAGTGGGTCAAGGAATTCTCCAAGAACCACCCGCTAAACTTTGAAGCCTAGAAAGTACATTGGGCCATTGAAGATACAACGAAGATTTAATTTCTGTTGCATACCGCCAGTCACTCTCCAATCGATGAAGATAAACACCTCCTCAAGCTCCTGAATGGGGATCCCGCATGCACGGTCAGGTGAGGAACACTCATGGGTCCCAGAGAGGCACATACTATACCCCGGTCTGGTAGTCCACCAAGGATCGCTTTAAGGATAAAAACTAAGTTGGTCCTGCTGTCTTTAAAGAAAAGAAGAAAAATAGTCACAAGCAATGATGAGCTGGCCCAAGCACTTGTGTCCTTCCCACTTTTGCGCACCTTATAACCTGTGTGCCTGTTCAGCACACTAAGACCTCTTAAACAAGTATGACATGCATCGTCATGTCTGGACGTTTCTTTCTTGTGCGCCATTGCTACCTGTCACTTAATGTGGGACGGGTTTGGTGGTGCCTGTAATTGTTTAAACAGGTGGTGTTTGTGTAGGATATCTGATGTGTGTAAAACGTGTGTGTATACGATATGCTTCTGTCGTGTTTGTGTGTGTGTGTGTGTGTGTGTGTGTGTGCGTGTGTGTTTACAATGTGTCTGTATTCCTGGAACTGCCCGGCTCAGCGTATCACTGCTGTCTGCCACAACCTTTGCTAGGAGCCACCCTTATGGCACAAAAATAAAAAGCACACGGAGGCCGAACTGCTGTATGATGTGCTAGTTGGTGAGCTTTCCATAATAGTATGTTTGTTAAAATGCGTGGGTTACATGTGCCATCTTTTCAAGCAGATAGGCAGGGTCTAAGCTATCGGAACCAATCACAATCATTTACCCCAGCGTCTTACATATAGATGGACTTATAGGAGCTATTTTCAAGGAGGTTGGGCCAACAACTGGCCCTCCCCCATCATTAAGATCCTAGGATTGTGTGATAAATCTGCCCCCTGCAGCCAATTTGGGTACAGTGTTCTCAGAGCAAGCTCTAAGGGCCCAGAGCCTCACCCAGAACAGTGGGTCTAGGAGTTCCCCAAGGACCATCCTCTGAAGGTTGAAGTCAAGAAGTTATTCCTGTAGGCTCTTAAAATAAAAAGAAGAAAAATTGTTACAAGCAACAATGAGCATGTCCAAACACCTGTTTGTGTTTGTGTGTGTGTGTGTGTGTGTGTGTGTGTGTTTGTTTGTAGTATGTGTTCATTTGTAGAATGTGTCTGTAGTGTTTTTGTGTGACTGTGTAGTGCGTGTTGATTTTTCAATAGTGCCAAAATATTTGACCTCCTCTTGAGTTAGGAAAATAGTATTTAGTGAAAATTATTCAGTTTGATGTTCAGGGCCCAGAAATGCAGGCGTGTGAGTGTTTTTGTGCATGTGTGTGTGTAGTATGAGTGTGCACAAAAAAATTGCTGTTAAAACCAGGCACAATCTGACAGTTATGTATGTTTTTTTATCAACGCAGTAATGTGCTATAGAACACAATGTATTCTGGAAAATATTTAGCACTTTTTAACAGTAGTCTTTTGTATTTTGCAATGCATTGTGGTCTAGTCCTATTTGCTAATGTTTTAAATAAAGGTACATGTCAATATTTTGTTGAAAACTGTGTGAGTGTATAAGTGCAAACCTGATTAAATATCATTACTGTTCTATTGAAGTAATTTGTTTTGTGTTATCTTAAACATAAGTTATAGAAGCATCAATTTAAAATATAATTTTCAGTCAAGTATATTTGTACTTCCTGCAAACGTCATTACTTATTTATAAAGGTTTTATTCTAAAGAGGAGGAAGTCCTTCATCTTCAACTCTTTGATTATCAGCATCTGGACCATCAAACTGAACGGTAATTTAAAACTTTTTATTTTCTTGAACGTATTTCATTCATAAAGTTTGTACTACCAGAAGCAATACATGATGTTCATGCTTAGCAACTTTGTGAAAATGTGTTTGGACTGTACTTCAGTGCTGACATGTAACTCGAGCGTTTAAATTTTCATGGATTTTGCTCTCATCAAGCCTTATTACATTGTTTTAAATTGCCTTTTGAATGGTAAATAGTGTTAATTATTTCATGTTAAGTGTTAACCATCATTATTAACGGAGATAATTTTGGTGGCTTATGTTTAAAATGTAAGGGAGCAGATTGTTTTTGCGTATAAAATATATTTGTGTATATTTGATATAAAAAACCTGCTTATTACAACAGTGTCATCATCCCCAAATTCCAGAAGTATCATGGCCTTGAATATAACTTATCAGAATTGATAAAATATTGCATGTTTAAAGATATTTATTATCTATATAGTTATTTATAACTACAAAATTTATACTATTATTTATACTGATCAGGTACTATGTACAGAGTTAATCAAGTAGTTAATGATTTTTAATGAGGCAAATTTTAAAATTTCATAAATGTTGTTAAGCAAATTTTGTTAATGTTAGGAAGGGTTTGAGACATGTTTTTGTTAGACAATGCTGTGTGCATATTACCTTACTATCTGAGTTGTTATCGTTGCTTGACAATTCTAAAGATAGTTTCTAAATTACTGCTTTATTGTAGTGGTACTCTGGCATATTAATTGGCATAATCATGCCTCTGATATGCATTTTAAGAATTATTTCTGCCTGTTGTTTTCTCTGTACATAATTTTTTTGGTTACTTAGTTCATCTTTTGACTCTTACTTTTAATAAATGTTTTTGTTGTATATAATTTCTAACGTGTTTATTGTATATTTTATAGATATTTACATAGCAATACTTTTCTTTTATTTGTATTTTTTAATATAATAAGATTTATATTGTAGATTTTTAGAGAGACCATAAAAGTTAATCTGGGATAATCAGTGATGCATTTTTGCTGTAAAATAAGTACTAGCTGTATATTGTAAATTTACCGTAAATTGCTGGTGTCTGTGCTGCCAGAATTCTACTGTAAATTGTATAAAATACAGAAATATAGTGTGTTTTATGTTTACAGTAATAAAGTGTAATTTAAAAGTATACAGTATACAGTATAAAGTACAGTGTGTGCGTGTGCGTTTATGTTTGTGTAGTAGTAGTGTATGTAATGTGTGTCCATTGAATGGGTTTTACAAATGACCTGAAATATCTGACCTCCATTTTACTTAGGCCAAAGACCAGTCAAAAGTGTCAGTTCGATTATATCTAAAAGATCCAGATGTGACTGAAAGTATGATTCTTTTCACTTTCATGCACCTGATGTTGACATGAAGCGTTTGCTGGGTTCTTAGCGGTGTAGGACCTCAGGAAAGTGGTTTTCTGACACGACTAATGTATTGTCATATAAAACATAAAAAATAAGTTTATAATCTTCATTCATGGTGAAAATGTAAAAACAATAACAAAAAAGTTGTTTTTGAACATGTATGTCACAATGCATGAATGTGTTGGAAAGTATGATTCCTTTGAATTTTATGCAGCTGATGTGTGAGATAGAGCGTTTTCCGTCTTCTTAGCAATGTAGGACCTCAGGAAAGCGGTTTTCTGACATTACTAATGTATTGTCATATAAAACATACAGAATAAGTTTATATTCCTCTTACTTGGTCAAAATGTGAAAAACAATAAGAAAAAAGTTGTTTTTAAACATGTATGTCACAATGCATGAATGTGTTGTAAAGGATGATTCCTTTCACTTTAATGCACCTGATGTTGAGATAAAGCGTTTCCCTTGGTCTTAGCGCTGTATGACCTCAGGAAAGCGGTTTTCTGACATTACTAATGTATTGTTATATAAAGCATACAAAATAAGTTTGTTATTTTTTCATGGTCAAAATGTGAAAAACAATAAGAAAAAAGTTGTTTTTAAACATGTATGTCACAATGCATGAATGTGTTGGAAAGTATGATTCCTTTTACATTCATGCACCTGATGTGTGAGATAAAGCGTTTCCCGTCTTCTTAGCGCTGTAGGACATCAGGAAAGCAGTTTTCTGACATTACTAATGTATTGTCATATAAAACATACAGAATAAGTTTATATTCCTCTTACTTGGTCAAAATGTAAAAAACAATAACAAAAAAGTTGTTTTTAAACATGTATGTCACAATGCATGAATGTGTTGTAAAGGATGATTCCTTTCACTTTTATGCACCTGATGTTGAGATAAAGCGTTTCCCATGTCCTTAGCGCTGTAGGACCTCAGGAAAGCTGTTTCTGACATTACTAATATATTGTCATATAAAACATACAGAATAAGTTTATATTCATTTTTTCATGCTCAAAAAGGGAAAAACAATAAAAAAAAAATTGTTTTTTAACATGTATGCCTAAATGCATTAATGTGTTGGAAAGTATGATTCCTTTGACTTTCATGCACGTTATGTTGAGATAAACCGTTTGCCGAGTTCATAGCGCTATAGTTGCTACTACTTATGTATTGTCATACAAAACATACAAAAGAAGTTTATATTCTTCGTTCATGGTCAAAATGTGAAAATAGATTTACGTTTTGAAAGACAACTTTTAACTGAAATTATTTTAAAAGTCATATATTAATTTTTTGGATCTTAAACACATTTATGTCATTTTTATTATTTTTTAATCCAATGTGTTTTGACATGCTTTTCTTTTGAAAATTTAAAAATGTTCATTCTTTAATACATTTGTGCCTTTTATAATTATTTGTCTCTTGTTCAGCGGATGTACAAAGCAGGCGTTTTTCGTGTTGTTCAAGCTCAGAACCACGGAGATCTTGCAATACTTTTAAGTTCTTGTAATAAACTAAGATCTGAAAACTGTTTTTGACACAGTTAATTAGGATTACACACGTGATTGTTTACAAAGCAATCATTAAACCACAGGTCAGGTATTCCAAAATTAAGAAGTTTCCATTATATGACGTTTCTACGTGTTCATAATAAATCATTAAATGAAATCTAATTTTCACATTCATTTCACATAAGCTGATTTATACCCTTATGTTTTGACATACTGTTAAAAACAAATGACAGAAGTGCTATCATGAGAATTATTTAATAGATCATGCTAATTAATGTGAATCTTTGTTTCAAAAATGCTTTTATAACCGGCCATGACCATTAAAAAGAGAAAATAGAGTATTAAAACAAAGAATATGACTATAATATTAGTCTATATATATATAATTGCTCTCATGCAAATGTGCAAACTAGAGTAACAAAGTGACACATTTAAAAACTTTGTGGCAATGAGGTAATGAGTTGAGTTAGAGGGAGGAGAAAAAAAACATCAAATAGTATAAATCAAATAACTATTTACAAATAACAAGTAATGGATACATCTGATTTATTGTGTGTGTGTGTGTGTGTGTGTGTGTGTGCCTAGTCAAACTAATATGTGCTCTATCAGTTTATCAAGTAATCTCCTCTGCTGTCCTTACATTCCGCTGTAGGGTCTTGCGTTCCGAAATGGCACAATTCCCAAACCAGACAGTGATGCAGCTGCTCAGGATGCTCTTGATAGTCCTTCTATAGAAAGTGGTAAGGATCGGTGGTGGAAGCTAGGCCTTCCTTAGCCTTCTCAGGAAGAGTGCACGGAGCTGGTGTTGAAGGACCAGCTGAGGTTCTCCTCCAGACAGACATTCTACTCAGAGGAGCCATTGATGTTCAGCGGAGAGTGGTCGCTCCACATCCTCCTGAAGTCACCAAATCATCGTTTTTGTTTAAGCAGCATTCAGATACAGGTTGTTGTCCCTACACCAGTCTGTTAGCCTCTGTACTTCCTCTCCGTATGCTGACTTGTCGTTCTTGGTGATGAGACCCACCACAGTCGTGTCATCAGCAAACTTGATGATGTGGTTGGAACTGTGTGTCGCTTACAGTTATAATCGAGTAGTGTGAACAGCAGGGGACTGAGCCACAGTACTCAGTGTGGTGGTGTGGGAGGTGCAGTTGCTTATCCACACTGACTGAGGGCTTCGGTCAGAAAGTCCAGAATCCAGTTACCGAGGCGTTCAGGCACAACGGGTTCAGCCTTCCGGTCAGGTGTTGGGACATGATAATATTGAATGCCCAAGTGAAATCTGCAAGGAGTCTTGATGTGTCTCATGACTAGCCGCTCAAAGCACTTGATGATGATGGGTGTAAGTGCAACAGGGTGCTATAAGTAGACTAAAATGTCCAGAATTTTTGTCGACTAAAACATGACCAAATAAAAATAGGATAAGATTAATAAAGATTGAAAAATAGGATAAGAATATGATAAAAACTATCAGGGACATTTATCTCGTCACTAAAACTAAGACTTCAATAAAATATTGCTGACATTTTTATTAACATTACTCTGCACAGAGTGTTCCTCACATCAGCTGTGGTGAGACACAGCACCTGGTCGTTGGGAGGAGATAGGTCTTCCTCACCGACAGGTCGTTCTGCACATCAAACTGAGGGTAGAAGCTGTTCATCTGGAAGGGAGCTGTCACTGTCACAGGCAGGTGATGTCTTGTATGCCCGGCCACATGCACCATATGTTACGGCTGTCCCTGAAGTGGTTGAGGATTCTCTGGGCGTGTGTGCTTCGCCTCTCTCATGGCCCAGGAAAGTTTGGCCCTTGCTGTTCTTAGGACCACCTTGTCCCCCACTCTGATGGCGGAGTCTCGGGTCTTCAGAAGTGCACGCACCTCCACAGTAATCCACAGTTTCTGGTGAGAGGACTTTCTTGGAGACACTGGCGCCATCGATGCACTGGATGAAGCTAATTGCTGATGTCGTGTACTCCTCCAAGTCGGTGAAGTTGCCATAAGTTGCAGCTTTCCTAAACAGGTTCCAGTCAGTGTTTTCAAAACAGTCCTGAAAAGCAGAGATGGCTTCTATTGGCCAGGTTTTCATCTACTTCAGAACCAGGTGTCCCTGAATCATCAACTGATCAAGAACACAAAGCCTTTTACATCTAGGGAGACATGATAGATGACATACATTTACCATGCTAGGCTACAGTAGATATTTCTGGAATTCCAAGTATGCCCGGCTCACCTTTGCTAGAACCCGCAAAAAGTTAAAAGCACAGCGAAATGAAAAGCACACAGACAAGGCAGAATGGCTGTATGATGTGATAGGTGGTAAGTAGGGATGCACCGAAATAAAAATTCTGGGCCGAAAACGAAACCGAAATTTTTGGATGCACTTGGCCGAAAACCGATACCGAAACCGAAAATGGCTTCATTAAAAAACATGTTTAAAATATTTTCTTTTTGTTTGTATTAAAAAAATGTTGCATATTGCAACTTTGCTGTCCTCATCTGAAACTTTGAAGTGCTTCCAAACCGCCGACATACTCCGTGTTTGATGCGTAATGACAGCGCGAACGAGACGGGAGGATGGGAGAGGCGTGGCGACAATTTCGGCTTTTATTTTCGGCGCTTTCTTACGTTTCGGCCGAAACCGATAACGCTATTAATTTCGATAACGAAATTTCGGTGCATCCCTAGTGGTAAGCGTTCTATAGTTGGCAGCAAGTTTGTGAAAATGCATGAGTTACTCGTGACATCTTGTCAAGCAGATAGATTCATAAAGTATGAAATTTCAAGACTACCCACAACCAATTTCCATATTTTTTTACAAACAAGTGAACTTATATAAGATCTTCTCAAAGAGGTAGGCGACAAACTGCCAGTCTCACCTCCACAATGAACCCAGGATTGTGTGATCAATCTGGAAGCCAAGAAGTACATCTTGAAGATAAGATGAGGATAAATTTTGGTTTCATACCACCAGTCATTCTCTGGTCGATGAAGATTAACCCAACCTCAAGCTTACTCAAGTCAGTCCTGTAACACTTTGGTGGGTACACTGCCACATCATGATGGGGCTCTCGCATGCGCACTCAGACGAGGAACACTCGTGGGTCTCATGTGTGTACTGTATGTGTGGAATTTATGAATTTATGTGTACTTATGTGTGGGTCAATGTGAGTGTGTATTTGTGTGTCTATGTTTGTGTACAATATGTTTGTTTATGTGTGTGTGTGTTTGTAAAGGATGTGTCTGTATTCCTGCTAGGAGAAGGGGTTGTAGCACAGAAATGAGAAGCATACGGTGAAGGCTGAAGGATTAGGATGTGCTAGGTGTTGAGTATTCTTTAGTGGGCTGCAGTACATTTGTGGAAATCTTGTGCCATCTAATGGTGCAATATGCATTCTATGCAGTAGGTTGCAGTACAGTGTTTACTGGTAAATTATCCCTCTCTATCTGAACTGCTAAAATGAGCAGAACTGGCCGAAGTTTACACCAGTCCGCCCTCTTCTGTGACTTTTGACTTATCACACAACTTAGTATAAACATATAATGCAATATAGAAATAAATGCTTTTTAAAAATATTATTTTAAGTATCACTGAACATACACTACTGTTCAAAAGTTTGGGGTCACTTTCTAACTCCATGATCGTTCCTGAATTTTATTAATTTTTTACATTGTAAAGGAATGCTAAAGGCGTCCAAAAATGCATTAATCTCTTTTGAACAGTTAATGGTGAGATGTGTCTGTTACTTCTGCTCTGTAAAGACCTCATAACGCCTCTAATTTGAGGTGCTCGTAATTTGTCATTTTTCAGGCTGATAACTCTAAATGAACTTCTTGTCTGCGGCAGAGGTGGTACACCACTCAGTGTATCAGCAAGCAGGTATACACCAATCAGTGTAAGCTGCAAGTGCAGCAGGTCAGTGATGATGAACCAGTGCCTGCTGATGATGAACAACACCTCTCCCCTTCTCTACCAGAGTGAAAACGATGCCAATCAAACTGAACAGGTAAGCTGGAAAAAAATCAGTAGCAGCATCAGCTCATGCTAGTAATTATTATTGTAGTCAATATTATTTCAAAATAATATATTCTTAGCCTTATTTTGAATTAATATTGTCTACAATATTAATTAAAATGAGTAAGTTTACTAGCCCGAGCTAATGCTGCCTCTGATTTTATTCCAGTTTATCTGTTCAGTTGATTTTCACTTGGCTTGGGCACAGAAGAGGAGAGGTGTTGGTCATCATCAGCAGGTACTAGTTCATCATCACTGACCTGCTGCAATTGCAGCTTACACTGATTGGTGTATACCTGCTATAACTGTGCCACTTTGGGCCGGATAGCCGGGGGAAAAAGAGCTCAGAGCCAACAATAGTGTTCAGCACAAAAACTTTATCAGCCTTTTTCAGCGTCACAAAATTATAATACAAAACATACGGAAAAAGTAAAGAAAAGGGTAAAACAATAGAGCATTTTGGTGGGGAGCAGCACAGCTAAGCTCCTGCTCTGTTCTCTCCTCCTCACGCGCACACATTCACCTCCTCACGCGCACTCCTCCTCAGTGGACACGCGCTGCAACTCATAAAGGGCAACATATTGTACATACATAATGTGATATACAACATAGTGATGACCGTTACAAAACACACGCACTTTTTGCCGTACGATTAACGCACTCATTTATTTGCGTAAGAAAAGAGATGCAATATTATAGTTTTCGTCATTTTTAAAATAAATTCACATACTGACTGGGCCAGCCACATTGACCAGCGGCCCACCGGGAGAACGCCCGGTACTCCAGACGGCCATTCCGCCACTGCCTAGCATGTTATTGCTAGCTGTAGCGGCGGTCCGCGAAGCAGGTATCCAGGGAAACTAATCGATGTTAAAGGATCAGCCAATAGGCGCGCAGGTCCAAGTCGCATTATGAAATAAATAGGCCATTGTGAAAAACGGGACTTTAAAATAAAAACTGACTTTGAAAAAATGACATTTTAAAATATAAACAGCATGATTAAATAAAATGCCTCTGCAATAATCTCTGTTATTGGGAAAAATAATGACCATGAAATATTATTTCATAATAATAAGTAAATTTATATAACAGAGTGCAATATATTTTACAGTAATAAGCTTTTTTTCAAAATATGTTCCATTATTTCACAATATCATTCATTCTCATATTCTCATATTCTCATATGTGTCTTATTTATTCATAGAGTTTTTTATTTCATTATGCCCTATTTATTTCTTCAATTTTTAACACTTTGGAGTTCCATACTGGAGCGCTTGCTGCTCTGTGTCGGGAAGCTGCGCTGCGTGTCACCTCGAGGTTGGACTATTGTAATGCCCTACTGTCTGGTTGTTCAACTAGGTGCAAAAACAAGCTTCAGCTAGTCCAGAATGCAGCAGCGAGAGTCCTCACTAGAACCAGAAGATATACTACTTTTAATATATATAATATTAATACTACTTTTGACATACAAAACATGAAATGGTCTCGCACCGCAGTATCCGAGTGAACTGCTAGTGTCTTACGATCCGCCACGCCTACTTCAATCAAAGGATGCAGGCTGCTTGTCAGTACCACGTATAATGAAAACTACAGAGCTTTTCCTTACAAAGCCCCAAAATTATGGAATAGCCTTCCAAATAGTGTTCAGGACTCAGACACAATCTTAGTGTTTTAGTCTAGGCTGAAAACCTATTTATTTAATCAAGCATTTTTATAAATAGATTAGCCTTAGGTAAAGGAGCAGATCTGGGGGACTCATGGACGTAGAGTATTATGGTAAACTGGTATGTTTAGATGCTGTCTTCCCCACACTCATTGATCACTCAGGTTTGTTGACGGTGAAGTGATTGGTTGCTTTCATCTCAGGGAGCCATCTGAAAACCTGTCTGTGTTTCCTTCTGGCTCTTCCTTTTAGTTATGCTACAAATATACATTATACGAGTGTGACCAGACCTAATTATTATCTCTTCTCTTCTGCTCTCTCTCCTGCTTTCTCTTCTCTCTCTCTCTGACGAGCTACACATGTTCCTGAGCTGCCAGTGATCCAGACTCCCTCTGCCCTTCAGACCGGTCTGACCCATCCTGGTGCCCCGCTTCTGGTTTGTGATCTCGTCACATGGATGCCCCGTGTGTCTCTTTGGGATGCGTCTCGTGTCTGGGGATGGTTCTCTCTACCTAGAAGACGTTTTTTATGGCAAAGAGCTGTGCCATGAAATGCCCTACATTTAGGCATTTGACATTTAGGCTCTTAGTGGCAACTGTTGGGCCCTTGAGCAAGGCCCTTAACCCTCAACTGCTCAGATGTGTAATGAGATAAAAATGTAAGTCGTATGTAATGCCCTCCCTGTCTAACTCTAATTAGGAAAAGGTTATAGACATTAAACCCGCAGCACTTACTGGTATATGCCCTGTGTTAAGAATTTATTTACATACAGCTCTTTAAATAACTTTAAAACACACACAAAAAAAAAAAAAAAAACACACCTCTCTAAATGGAACACAAACACTTCTCTAAATGGATTTAAATTCTTTAGACAGCTCTTTATATTTATTTAAAATTTAACTAACAACCAGCTCTTTAAATATTAAAAACTATTTTTTACCAACAATACCAAAGAATAGTAACAAGTTTATTATAAATAGAAAGATTTAAGCATAGCATAAAAAAAAATAACCCAAACAATAAAAAAAAAGAAACCATTAAAAAAAAAATTCCAGTCAGTATTTTACATGCAGGCTGGGCAGAAGCATTCCTTTACAACTGCAGGACATTGAACACAGCTGATGTGAAACCATTGGTCACAGCCATCACAGCAAATCTAGGGGAACAAAAATATATATAATTACACACAAACCGTTTCCAACATGCTTATTTTGTGTACAGTGCAACAGTAAAATAATGTTTCTCGGCATTATTTTGAATTAACATTTACTACCATAAAATATGTAACTAGTTTACTATGCCAATTAACCTATTGTTCATGTCTTTGGACTTTGGGTTCCTCCTTACTAGAGTAACAGAAGAAAATCCACCAAGCACGAGAAGAACATGCAAACTCCATGCACACAGAAATGAGGTGGAAACAGAACCAAGTTACCCATTGTGTTTCTTCATTGCCATTACCACAATAGTAGCACAAGTTGCTGAGATCTTCTGTAAACACAAAAAGAAATGCATTCTATATACTATTTTCACAAACTATTTTAAAAGATATATTCTTTTCACTGTAAGTTTAGTTTTTTTTAATGTCGAACAATAAAAAAAAAAAAAGAATGGTCTGTTTACCAAAAAAGAGACACACCTGAATTCTGGAGGAGGGTGGTGGCTATTTTTGGTGCCACATTTTTCTCACCTCTTTCTCTGATGTGGTGAAATTCAAAATTTTCACCCCGAAGAATCTTTTCTGCAAACGGATTTTTTTTTTAGTTAAACGAGTAACATTGATCAGCAGTTTAAAACACTCTTAGCACAGGATCATGTACTAACTTTTAATGCTAGGACACCACAAGATACAGAGTCCTGCTGCAGAGAGTGAGGCAGGCTGCTACATGACCACCTTAAAATATTGTGGCCACACTTTCACATAAATGCCCTTGCATACAAAAGAAAAACGTCATGCTGTCATGTGATTTAAAGTATTAAATGAATAATTGTTCTTTTAATTGTCAGTAAGATACCAGGCAGTGACAAATTTACCTTGTGGTCTCTTGACATCTTTTCCGAGATTCTCCCAGAGGATTCAAAAGCAGGCACCATTTCTCATGAGGATACAGAACATATTAGTCAAATTTAAATATAAACGTGTCAATCATAAATGCAATCAAAAACATATTATAGACCATCTTAGCTGTCTAATGTGTTTTTTAGGAGTTTGGGGTAAGGCTATCTTCCCACAATGCAATTGGTTAAAGACTGCTATTATTTCAGCGTAGTGTCTTAAACCTTAAAAATAGTGAATGATTTAGCAAAACACAGATTCACTGTGGGGGCTAACCAAGGTTTTGTTAAATGTAAATAATTACTTACAAATATTTATAAGAAATCTAGTCTGCATGTCTTTCAAATGATCAGCTTGTGTGTCTTTATGGGCATGATTTACATGCTCTGTATAAATATGGATTGACTTAATACATACATACATATGCTCAGAATCCAGTGTCCGCTCTTATTTATAATACCCACAACAAAATCATATGACAATGGGTCCATCTAAAAAATAAATGAGTAAAAATAATTAGTTTTGCCCTCATTAAGAAAAAGATTGGTATGCTTTTAATCATGTAGCATGAAGTACCCGGATTCTGGGTATTTTGCGATATTGCTGGAATGGCAAAGAAGTCGATCAATGCTGGACTGTTGGTAACTGGGATGGTGATGATTGCTGGACATGATGTATAGTGCTACAGTTGGTGTCTGAGCTAGTGATGATGGAGGTGTTGAGTTCTTAAAGAAACAAGAGAGAACAAAAAACAGTGTACATTAAAAGTACCTAGTCATTCCCAGCGGTGAATACAAAAATCTAAAGTTTTAATATAAAGTGGTTTAATTTTATTTGTTTTACTTCATTTCATTCATTTTTATTAGGATTGTTTTCCCTAAAATTACATGTAAATGAAACAGATAAATAAATATTCTGTCCATATATTTTCAAAATGTCAAACCTTACCTGATCGAGTTGAGACAGGTTAACAGAAGGTTGAATGTAAATGACTGTCCTTAAAAAGCATGCACAGAACTGATCCACTCATTTCAGTTCCATGTTGTAGCGTAGGTTTTTCAAGGTGTGTTCGATGCTCTCAGGATCTCTATTCTTAAACAGAAAATAAAAGATTACTTGAAGAATTTATATAGACCCCACCCACCCTTTTGATATACATACTCTGTGCTGTTCTGAAGTTTCAGTTCATATATGGAACGAATGTGCTTCATGACTTCTTGCGCAGTACAACGTTTTTTGGAATTGGACACCATTTATAATATAGCCATCATTCAAGAGCTGCACTCTTGGGACAACAGAGGTCTCAGGAGAGGTCAAAAGACTTCTCTACAAAAAGGAGCACCTGCCTTTCAACAGCACCTAAAATATAGAAACTAAAGTTTGAAGTCATATTTTTCTCTCATGCTGTAAAATACTGTACATTATTCTAAAAATAAATGTGGTGTGAGCTGCTTCAAAAATGACTATTTATTAATTATAATGAATACTTGCAATAACCAGAAGAACAGGTTAATGTAAATAATTTGCTAGCTGCACAAATTTATTTACATTTACAAAAGTAATGTTTTACTCATATATTTACATTTATACAACAGTATATTGCGATATTGCTTTAGTATATTTATATAGTTTACCTTCTCATGTTAATAGTCCCACGTGAAGCCTCGCCACAGAAGTTCCTTGAGAACTGAAAAGCTGGTCTTAATTGTGTTGCTGGTCTTGTTTGTGGTAAAACTTGAGAATTAAACAGGCTTCTAACCTCATTTTCTGTATGTTGTGAAATGTTTCTATTTTTCAAAGCCTCGTCAATTTTATTTAAAATGTCAGGACTGCTTAATATCGTTTCCACTATGCGCCTTGCCATACCTGGTTTGTACTTGCGCATCCCAGCGGGAATTGTGGGTAAAATGTAAATTGATGATGGGCGGAGTCTATTTCTATCAGAGTCGCGCAGGTTTGTGATTCGAGCAGCGCTGCTCAAGTTGGTCCGTGCTGCGCAAATAAACCAGATCATCTCTGCGCTATCTAGATTGTCGCGCTGCGCTGTCCACAGTTCACAATCGGGTGCCACAGTTTCGTCCCACTTTTGATGTGTTTGGCTTCCCATATAGGGAAGAGACCTCCGCTATGCCACTATACAGGTTATTTTAAAGAGACTTCACACAAAAGAAAAACACAAATAAACTAGAGCACTACCCAATAATACTCTAATGTAACAACTACTACGAGATCGTAACAAATGCTAGACAAAACATTGAACTTAACCAAGGTATTTATACTCTTAATCTCTCTAATGATTCACCTCGATTCAGGTAAGTGCTCCCCTCACCTGACCGAGGTGCAGTCTGGGACATGAAGTTTCCCGTCAAAAAACTAAAAAAAAAACACAACAAAAGAGGAGTCTTTGGGCGCTTTGTCGCCCTCTAGCGGTTAACCCCTACAGATATGCTTAATGTTGTATGTTTGCACATTTTTTAAATGATTACAAAATTATTGCAGGCACTAACATTAGCATTTTTCAAAAAGTTTTTTTTAATATGTGCCCTATCTAGGAATGTACAATATTTCAATGTAATAATTTGTCTTTTTAGTATTGGTACTTTCATAGTATTTTCCTTTCAACTGATTTTCCACTGATTTACTATTATGAGCTTCCAAAAGTTGTTTAGGCAAAGCTGGACAAAAAAGGATCCAAATTAACTGCATCTGATTGAAACAAAATTAAGACATTGCATGGCTCTATATTGTCATGCTCTGGTGGTAATGGCTGATGTTACTGCCGTGGGCTTAAAAGGGCAGGCATAGGTGCAGAGGGTATGAGGTAAATAATAGTCCTTTATTTAACATAACATAATAACTAAACAAAAACAAAGAATCAAACAAAGAACTCAAACTATAAACACAGGATCTAGAGCTAAACAAAGTCTCTTTAGTGTAACAAAGGCTAAGCACACATGAGGCTAATCCGTACTATGGGCTAAACCTGCAAGGGGCTACACAAACACTGGTGACACACCAAACAGTACTTACATAAACCTCGAGACAAACACACAACACTTCACTAGAGTTGAAGAAACAGCTCCACAACACCAAAGCTTAATGAACATAAACATAACAAAACTAGAGCCTCCTTAACTGAACAGACATACAGAACCAAACGTAAACTAAATAAAAAACAAAACAAAATACAGTACAAAACAAAATGCCCACATGACATGATGGTTACTATAAATAATGCTCGACCCAGTTTTCCAGAACTAACAGCTATTTATAGAAGATCTAATGAGCTACCTCGGTTCAGGCCCTGACTCAAAGGTACCCCTTTTTAAGGGACAAAGAGGGCAATGGTTATGTACACTGTGATATGTACTGCTCTACACTAAATGCTCTACTCTTGGTTGGGTTCATCTTGTGTTCATGCAGTTTATTTTGTTTAACCTTTTTATTTAATAGCACACATGGCACTGAAACGCAAGATTAAATTTGAACCTTTGGCTGATGTTGAAGAAGTGAAAAGACTTAAACAGAAGTTTGGTCATTCAAAAAAGTCTCTGCCACCTGAGGGAAGTAGTTAGAAACAAATTACAAAGCCTTTGATGAAAGCATATTTCTATAATCTTTTTGCACCTGTTGCCAGTATATTGTTCTTAAATGTTTTATTATTACATGACAAGATTTAAACATTTCCATTATTGGAGAGGATGTTACATCAATAGAAGAGAGGATGCTGTTGGAGAGGATGCTACATCAATAATGGACATGTGAAAGTCCTGCAGAACCAGTATAGAAGGACACAGCCAGATACTTGTGTTTTTGAAGAGCAAATGAGGAGGACTTTTGCATGCAGGCGAAAAATGATATTACTAGTGGTTTGACTGTTAAAGATGCCATAAAAAATATCCATATCCATTCTTGACCCGTGTCTAGGGTTTAGTATGCCAATTATAATTCTGAAATACACATACCACTTAACATGTAGCACACTGAAATTGCATAAAATCCAGATTTATTTATGTTTGTCTTTTTTTTATTAATTGCAGCTTTATCAAGAAATTGGTTTCCTGTATAAATCTGTGCCGACAGTTTCAAGAAAATTTGGACAGATTACATCTAGCGTGCTATAGTTCAAGGGAAATCCCTTTTAGCAAAGCTGCACAAAAAAGCTAGAAAAGAATCTCTCAGTGAACACCGTCTTGCTAATTGACTCCTAAACTTTCTCCACTTTATTACACCTATCAGATTCTAGCTCCGGATGGATTTCTACATATTTGATTGTATGTCACATCTGTTCCAGGAATTGATTTTAAAGCAGCACTTCTCATGTTGCCAGCCTTGTTCAGAAAGAAACATTCCATTGTGCTTGGGGAGGTGTGTATATAAATTTTTCTTTTGCATGAATGTGAAATTTCATTTTCAATTTGACAGTACCATCATTTTGAAGACTTTCTTCAAACTTGAAGAGTTTCTTCAGCAGTATGTTTTGAAACTTATTGTGTAAGAGTAATAAAGTAATCAACCTCTTACAGTAACAGCTGCAAAAATGCCACACCTGTTCTTTTCCTCTAATGCCTTTGGAGAATTTTACAAGTTGCTTATATATTTTTTTTGAAACCTTTTTTTACTGTTTCACATAACTGTTTTATACTTTTCTTGACACAATCACAGTTGTAAGATTTAATGAATTTAATGAGATGTAATAAAAAAGAAGATTTTAAAATAAAAGTGCGGTAATGTTAGCCAAGATGTGAATTTATTTATTTATTTATTTATGCATTTATTTAAATATCACAATGCGGAAGTCCCCTGAGGGTGTTTAAAAAACAACAACACTTTTGTACCTTCACTGTGCATGGGTTTGTTCCCTGGGGTACAAAACTACATTTAATTAAAATTTTTATTTTGTACTGTAATTTTAGTATTGTGATTATGAATTCCTTATTACACTTTTTCACTTGAATTTATATTCTACTACATGCAGCTCTCAACGAGCTGTGGGAAATAAGTCTCTAATCTATAGTTATAGAGCCACTTAACGGTAAAGTGAGGAAACGCACGCCCGTAATGCTGTCAAACTGCTATTTTGGTTGAGTACCATTAGTAGCTTCACCCTACCAATAAGAGCTAGAGGCAGGCCAGAGGTGCGACACCCATGCATGGCATGGGAATCCCCCATCCTGGCCTTCATTTTTACTGTAATGTGGGGTTTTGTTGGGCCTCCTTGGTCCATATTTCAAGATAGGTCGGTTGGGTGGCCAGCTTTGCCATGGACCCTAAGCGCCCTTGTGGCATGGACTTGTCCTGCCCTCGTAGTGTGGCATATTGTTGTGGTGTGAGCTGAAGTTGAAGTTTTTAAAATTTTCACAATGTTGCTTTTTAAACTGTGTCAATATTTGGCACAAAGACTTAATTTGTGCATTTGCTGCACAAAGTAATGAACGGACTATCAGCTAGATTCATGATGACAATTTTATCATCTGGACTTGTACAAACCTAAGACCTTTGGGAAACCCTTTTCCTTTAAAAACTGCATGTTTACTCACATTGCATGGTCTACTTTAGTTCTGCAAATTTGCACAATCCTGAGCTTGTACTAAGACAATTGGAAACAGTTTATTTGAGCATCCTCTGCAGAAAAAAATAAATGACTCGTCTATTAGAACACAAATGTATGTATTACAACATATATGATGAATAACAACTTGTTTGTGTTTGTTCTTGTGCTTGTTTCTGATAAAGGGGTTAGCCACATACGTATGTATATATGATTAGCAGTGTCATAATCAGATATTATTTTGGCAATTTTTTTGCAATGACATAACCTTATGCTTTGAAGTTATTTTTAAATGAAAGGAATGATTAAATTCTCAGATCCAGTTCTTAAAATTATTTTGCACTTCATTAAAAGTACATGTACATACATCATTAATGATATAATATAATATACAGTACATGTATATATGTAATATAAAATACATTTTATAAAATAGATAAAATAGATTTTATAAGATAAAATCACTTTATATGAAAAACCTAATATAATCTCAATGAACTTTTTTTCAGTGCATTTTTTGGCAGTTACATCACTGCAGTATTTGTTCATAAATGTATTTACCTTTTTCCTCTATTAATTAAAATTCCGGATAATTTTATTGTTTAGTTTATATGATGTTTACAATGAATTAATGAATACAATAATTTTCATAGCACAGAATATATTTTTCATAGCAATAAGGAATAAATGTATTTATTTAAATATTTAGCTATGTAATATATAATTAACAATAATAATCAAATAATAATTAAAATCTTTTAGTCCGAAGTAAAACATTTTACTCTCTACTGTAGCTATGATATGATATTTCTGAGATTAAACTAAAGCTGTAAGGTGGCACATACGTTACACTAACAAAACTGCTAGGTGAGTCATTTGTAAAGAGAACTGCAAGACTGTGTGGCCAAGTGTGAACTGTTGACCTCTCATGTGTTGCAGCTACCACTCATTTTCTCATGAGAAAATTTATCTTTAAGAGCACTGTTGTGTTAGTTATTATATAATTCAAATTCAAATTTTATTTGATTATTTTATTAATTATACCGGCAACGTAATCATACAGCCAAATGGCTAAAATGAGAGACGGCATGGTGGCCACCATGCCGTCTATCATTTTAGCCTGCATGCCTGTGGCCTTGCACCTCCAGGGTCCAAGTTTGAGTCCTGCCTTGGGCCCATGTGCATGGAGTTAGCATGTTCTCCCCGTGTTTGGTGGGTTTTCTCTGGATACTCTGGTTTCGTTATACAATCTTAAGGCATGCCCAATGCATAAGTGGCATTCCCAAATTGATCATAGTGTGTGAATGTGTGTGTGCCTTGTGATGGATTGGCATGGTTGTACCCCAGGGTTGTACCCCACCTCATGTTCTAAGTCTCTTGATTATTATTATTATTATTATTATTATTATTATTATATAACACTATATTATCTAAATTCATATGAATAGCTATTTGAATGTTTTGAATAGGTCTTCTTGTTTCCTTTTGTACAACATTTTACAGATAGTTTACCACCTGTTTTATAGGGAAATTAGGTAGATCAGTGTGATTTCAGTATCTAAACTTCTATTTGCAATTTTACATACTGACTAAATTAGTTTACAGTATTCCACTCAGTAATAATTTAAATTTTTTGGTGTGTTAAAAAAGCTTAAAAACACAGGAAAATGATTAGTTTTTACTCTATTTTAATTTTCACTTTAAGTGTCTTTAAAGAAAAAGTCAGAGTTTGATAAAGCTTAAGTGTGATTTTTTTATTATTGTTCATTTGGCCAAATATTATGTAGGCCTAGGTATTTATTGTTATTATTTTTTATTCCAGGATATAACAATTCCTGGAAATATATATATATATATATATATATATATATATATATATATATATATATATATATATATATATATATATATCCAGGAATTGTTAAGAGTTTGAAAGTAAAGATTTGAAGGTAAAAACTACAGTGTCTGACAGTCTAACTTTTAAAGTCTCACCATGTTTCAGAACTTCATTTAAAAGACTTAGATTAAAGTGTATACAGACTAGCATGTCGTAAGAGTTTAGCTTGCTAAATTTAAGAACTATTTGCTGATAAATATATTCTTTCTAACATAGTTTGTATAAGTAATAATAACTTTATATTAAATAGAGACAGTGACACTGTATGCATCATAAAACACCATAACAAAACAATGCTGAATAAGGGCTTAAAATAAATCTCATGTGGTTTAAGCATTAAATAAATGCAACTCCATATCATAAAATTTAAGAAGGTTTTAAAATCCAATCAAGAGTATGACAATGTAATGGCAAGAAGAAAAATGCAAATGTAAAAGTTTTTGTAAAACCACTCTTATCTCCCAACTCAAACAAAACTGTTTGCCAGCTGAGTGATTACAGATTGCTTTTGTCTATCTAGGATAAGATTAGATATACATTGTGTACTTGTTTCTAATAAAGATTTTCATCACATATGTTTTTACAATTAGCAGTGTCATAGTCAGAAATTATTTTGGGCTAGACACCTATTCTCAGGCAACCAATATAACAGCTTATAACAGTGTTGGTGATTACATTTAAGCTGACCGATGTGAATTTAGTGCATAAATATATTTACAAAATTCTTATTATTAATTACTTAGTTAGTAATACTACTGTAACTACGTAAAAATTCGTTACGATTTAATACGTAATTGATTATTGGTGAAAAAATAAATGTGCAAAAACAAATGTTCTTTCCTGTTCCATTTAATCTTTGACTTTTTTTGTGATTTTGTATTTTTTTTTCTTTTACCTTATGCTTTTAAATTTTACTGATTTAAACCTGTCCTGCATAACATAAATTATTAAACTCCAATAGAACCACATCTAATAATTAGTTTGCACTTCATTAAAAGTATATCTACATACATCACTAATTATATAATATCTATAATTTATCAGATTAAATCTTCTCGGTTCATAATTTTTTCAGTTTATATAAAAAAAATTACTTTAATATTTTTCAAATTATATGTGCATATTTTGGCAGTCACATCACTGCAGTATTTGGTCATATGTTTACTTACTTCTCCCTTTCTACTACTTAAAAAGAATTTTATTCAGACGATCCAGATTAGATGTTTACAATAAATTGATGTTTACAATTTGTTATTTTTATGGCAAAAAAACAATAAGAAATAAATATAAATAATTGAAAATATTGTAAAGATTTATTTATTTATTTATTTATTTATAACAGTTAACAAGAATTTTAATATTTTATTTTTTAAACTGCATATCCCTGAATTTTTTGTCTATAGCTATGATTATGGTCTGGGATTTAACTAAAGCTGAAAGTTTATGCTGGCACATACAGAAACCACTGAGAAAACTGCCGTGTGAGTCATTTGTAAAGAGAACTGAGAGACTGTGTTGCCAAGTGTGAACCATTGACCTCTCATGTGTTGCAGCTACCACTTATTTTCTCATGGGAAAATTTCTCATTAAGAGCACTGTTGTGTTGGTTATCATGTCCATTTAATTTTACAGGGAAATGGCTAAAATATCAGGCATTATTTTTTTGTCTTGTCCTTTAATTTATTTTATTTTTTTTTTACATTTGAAGCAAAAAGCAAAAATGAGCTTGTGTGATTTGTACACGGTAGGAAGGCTGAGAAATTAAATTTGAATCAATTGATGGCATCACAAAAATTATGAAATGTCTTTAATAAGTAAAAATGAAAATTATTATAACTCTACTTTTAATTGTTAACAGCTAAAACAAACACATCACTGTTATACAAAATTATTGTTATTAATAATAATAATAATAATAATAATAATATTATTATTATTATTATTATTATTATTAATAATAATAATAATAACAACAACAACAACAACAATAATAATAATAATACTTAAATTGCTACATTTATTTTTTGTTAACATTAAGCATTACAAAAATTATGTTTTCTATGTTATCCTAAAATCAGTAATAAGCAGTTTAAGCACTGATTTATCTAAAGCAGTTAAAGACACAACTGGGTGCATTTCCTAACATTCGGGAACAGATTCTGTTAAGCAAAACAGCACATTTAATAAAAAATCCTATTGGCTTCTCTAAATCTATAACATGGCCAAACTGGACTAAAATGGTGAAAATATTTTTATGCCACAAATACACATATACCCTTTATAAACATGAAAATTAAAATGACACAAACAGCAATTAACAGTAAATATTTATAAAATAGATAGATAAGAAACAATAATTAAAGATTTTACTATTTTCAAGCAAAGCCAAGAAAGTTTTGTTACAAATTAGAGTAACCACAAACATAATGCTATGAAATGACATTAACATATCCTGCTGCAATTATAATATTTTAATGCATTCATAAAAATAATATATCAAAATATATTTAAGTATAACTTGTGTAACCTGTAGACAGATGTGGCTGAGAAGAGATCACTTCTTCTGAGTGAGGGAGATGTTTTGGCCTCGAATTCCAGTGCTTCCCTGGCTCTCTGAGATGGCATTCGAAGCAGTTGAGTTAGAGGACATGTTAATCTGCTGTATATCCCCCTTGCTCATGCAGGATTTGCACTGTGCAGCTGCACTGCGTCTGAAATGCCTATCCAGGAACAAGTAAATGGCTGGATTCAAACAACTGTTCAGGAAGGCAAGGCAGGAGGAGATGATGAGCCCACTAGCCAAAACCAAGTAGGTGTCATAATTCAGCTTGCCGTTGCTGATTTTGAAGATGACTTGAATTGTTCTTAGCACATTGTAGGGCAGCCAAGATACCAGAAAGACTATAATGATAGTGAAAACAATTTTAAGCGAGTGGCGACATCGGGCTTCAGCACGTGAATTTCCAGCAGTGACACAGTGGTGCTCCAGTTTGACCATGATTGAGCCATAACACAGGAGGATAATTAGGACGGGAAGCACAAAGGTCAGAAAGACTGTCAACAGAATCATTCCTTGGAAGAAGGAGGACTCCAGGTCATCTATACAAGAGCCACTTTCACCATTCAGCTTTCGATAAACCAGTGAAGGTGTACCCAGGATCAGCGATGATCCCCATACCACTCCACAGGTGAGATGTATGCATTTGCTGCTTCGGAGAAAGTGGGAGTCCATAAGGCGCACTATGGCAAGGTAGCGGTCCACACTCATACATGTCAGAAAGAAAATGTTGGAAAAACGATTGACGGTGATGACATAACTGCTGATCTTGCACAGGAGTGCCCCAAATGGCCAATGATCATGCTGCCCAGCTGCAATGGCCCATAAGGGCAAAGTGAAAACAAACACCAGGTCTGCTACAGCAAGATTTAGCACAAAGGTATCTACCAGTCGTGCATTCTTCTTGTGCCTATTACCAATGACTATGATGACAAACAGGTTCCCAGTGAATCCAGCAAAGAACATGATGAAATACAACATTGGGAGATAGATGTGAGACATGGAAAGAGGATGCTCCTTCACTGCAGTAACTTCTGTGCCATTTAACTCATAGTCATAATAGATTTCAAAATCAGTAACATTTTCCATCGTTGTATGAAAGTATGGCACCTCAGTGCTGCTTGCCATCTGTACTCATCTGACTGGCAAAGCATATAAAATCTATTCAGTTACACAGTTGCCTTGTGACACAACCACAAACCGCAGCAGTAGGTTCTCTTTTTGATCTGATATGTATGATCTGCAGTTCTCCAGAATAAACCATAAGTCAAGCTCCCCTATTGAACAATTTGAAATATGTTACTATATATATATACTACATGTAAATTTAAAAATACAATAAAAATTATTTTAAAAATACTAAATTTTAAAATATTTTAAATCTGTGGTTGTGGTTTCCAATTTTTTTCTGTAGAAAGATTTCCACAAAATGAGTGTTCTCAAGTTTGAGAATATGACAGAAAAAGTTTGAGAACCAGTAATATAGTTTTTAATTTTGGAAATCTATAATTATAAATGATATCTAAATCCATATTAATAGCTATATCAGTGATTATCAAACTTTTTCTGTCATTTCCCATTTAAAAGTGGTGGGCGAATTTTTAAGCCCCACTTATCAACAAAATGATGACCAACTTTAAAATGTCACATTTATTGAAATATCAATTTCTAAATCAATAAGATTAAATAACACCAAGTTCAAAATAGAAATACAAGTATAAGTGCATTATCACTGAGCTGCTCAGAGATTTGTGCCATTTGTGCTTTGCTGTTCACTTATGCGGATTTAACCATTTTAACATTTTATGAATTGGCCTTCGCAGAGTGTGCTGTAATCAAACCTAACGGTCATTGAATGAATTTTTAGTGTGGTACTTTTTGACCAGGCGGTGTACATTTTAGTCGATCGCTACTGTTACATCTACAAAAACACACAGAAACACACACACACCAAAAAATAATTACAACCACTACAATTTACAATTTAGATTTGGTAATTAAAAAAAATAATCTGTACAATTAATTTTTGGTGAAACAGAGTAAGTCTAGCTAGTATTGTTAGCTGCAGTCTAGCAACGAGCGTAAAAGGAGTTCAGCTTGACTGCTAGAAATATGTCCGCGTTTGTCATACCGGATGGAAGCTAATGCTAACGCTAATGGCTGCAGTCATGAAGAGAATGCCAGCACCAGAAACGCATCCATCATCTTGGAGCATGACATGAGGAAGGAGTGAACACCAGTAAAGCAGCAGGTCAAGCATCCCAGGTCAAGTCATCAAAACCCGCGCAGGCCAACTAGTGCCTGCATTCACAAAATATTCAATCTCTCCTTATTCCAGTCGGTAATCCCCGCATGCTTTAAAGAGTCAGTCATTGTTCCTTTCCCAAGGAAACCCCATCCTGCTTCCCTCAACGATTTTTGCACTGTAGCCCTGACTTCAGTGGTGTTGAAATGCTTTGAGCGGCTCGTCAGTGACTCAACATTTCTTCACTACCTGACACACTAGATCCACCTACAGTTTGCATACCGTCCAAACCCAGATTTACATTTACATTTAAACCCAGATTTACATTTACAGATAATGCCATTTTACACCTCCTTCACTCATCACTCACTTACATGGACACTAGGAGAGGGAATTATGTTAAAATGCTCTTTGTCAAATACAGTTCAGTATTTAATGCTATACTGCTATAATTGTCATGGCACGCCAGGTCACCCTCACATCTCAAGTAAGGTCATGATCAGTACCGCCGCTCCCTATACGCATACGCAGTCTGCGTAAGACACTCCCTGGGGGAAACTATCCCTTCTGCTCAAAAAAATCGTTCTATATAATACATAAATAAATTAATATTAAGAATATACATATACAAATAAACAAAAATATAAACGTATATATATTGCATTTTACGGTGAACACAGAGTAGTCTAAGCACACGTGATGACGCGCGCACCCTCACCTCTGTTACGGCTGCCTATTTGGCCAAAAATGATAATAATTGAACAATATGCCTGGTCCTGGAAAGAGACATCAACAGTCCGGCGCCGAGAAACGAAAGAAAAAAAGCCCAAGATAAAGCCCGTGCATCACTTTTAGGTACGTTCATAATCCTGTGAAACTTTATTTTATTCTCTCGACGTTAATAATGTGTTTTAATGTCGGTAATAATTTCACGACTAACGCATCTTTCTTAATATGAATACAAGCAGATCTAAATAAACAAAATGACTTAAAATGCATTATATTAAGACACAGAGGCAATTATGATTATTGATTAATAATGACCATATGGTGTCATTAAATAACAGCGTTAAAATAGATGATCTAATACAAAATTAACAGTTTACATAAACATTTTTAATAGAAATGCCTGAAATGGGCACCAAAGGTCTGGTAAATGCAGTTGTTACACTCGCATGATGATTGAATTCCTTGTTTAATATCGACCAAACATTTAATTAAAATATCCACATAATTTTTCCTATCATTTCCTCAACAAAAATATGTAGACATCATAACCCTTTTCTGCTTTATTGTCAAAACTGTCACATTTACAGTGCATACAAGAGTTTTGAAATTTCATTTCTCTCACACCCTTGGTGCAAACAGGTAAAAACACAGAATAAAAATATATTTAAAAAATACAGACAAATACAAATATTATATATTCTATAAAACACAATTTACAAGCATGGATATGATAGAAAGATAGATAAAAGGCAGATAACCATGGTTTTATCACTGCCTAATTTCCTTTTGTACAATTCTAAGACTATTAAATCAATCAGACAACTGTATTAATAAAATCATAGCCATTGGAGGTAACTCATTGTTGTTAATAAAACTGTTTTATTACACAGATCTTGATATTTCGCTCTTTTGTTTATCTTTTTGACCAAAAATAACTGTTTATTTAAAGGTCGCTCAGTAATTCTTCAAATAATATCTTCTGCTTCATTTAATGCAGGGTCAATGCTAAAATTTGTTACAAAAGAGGATAAAGTGGTACCATCAAGCACTGATCCAGAGGGACTTAGCAGCTGCACAGTCACTGATGCAGTATGTAGTACTGAAGCCAGTCCATCAACCAGCTATGAAGGTACAGATGCGGTGGTCACAGCTGCTGCCACAACTGGTGACAACCTACAGTCTGGGAGTAGTTCTATAATCATAGAGAAACTGTCACTCACTAAAGAAGTAGAAACTGATGTGGTGTCCCGTAAGTGCTCTGCAAGTTGATCCTTTTCTCTGGCTGTCACGTCTAACAAATTCTGATCACCTTAAAATTGTACAGAGAGGACCATTTAAAGTAGAATCTGATTTTTCTTTCCCCAAAGACAAAGATGGATGAGGTTTTAATAGTTTGCAATGCTATCGCAGAGAAGGTGTTAAGAAGTTGGCTAATTTTTTCAAAGCAGAAAAACTGTGTTTTGTTTTGCTTGTAAACTCTTCAGTACCAAAGACACAAACCATCTTGCTTTTAGGGGCTCCTCAGATCGTCTCTACAAAGCAAACAATCGCAACTTTCTCAAGAAAGTCGAGCTTCTTGCACTACTTGATCTTGTGATGGAAAAAATCATCTGTCGAGAGTCAAAGACAAAAGCCCTCGCACACATTACCTTGGACAGCAAATCCAAAATGAGCTGATACAACTTATAAGTGACAAAATACTGAAGACTATCATGTCCAATATTCATCAGGCAAAATACTATTCAATTATTCTTGACTGCACCATGGATACAAGTCATAAAGAACAAATGTCAGTCATATTGCGAACTGTGGCCTTGGACCCAAAGCCAGAGCTTAAAGAATACTTTCTAGGATATGTGGAGGTCTTCGAAACCACTGGCTTGAATCTGTCAAATGTGATACTGGACAAGCTTCAGGAGCTTCAGATTTCTTTTGCAGAGGCCAGGCCTACAATAATGGTGCTAATATGAAAAGTAAAAGTCAAGGAGTGCAAGCGAGACTGCTAAAGCAAAACCCAAGAGCTCTGTTTGTGAATTTGGAGCACATTTAAGCCCAATCCCAATTCTATATTCTACTCCTTCCCCTACCCCTCGCCCCTTCCCCTTGTCCCTTGAAACGAAGTGAAAATGGGAAGGGTTAAAATATTTCCCCTAAGAAATGGGCCACCACTACAACACTGTTATACGTCATCATACGTATCTGTTCATTTACATGTACACATATGGCCGTAAGCAAAACAAACAATGCGCTATCAAATGTTCGGCAAACTGCCGTGCTACTGAACTTTTATATTTGTTTGTAGCATGCAGTAAAGTGTATATGACATAAAAATATATTTTTTGTAATATCGTTCAATCTGTGCTATCCGGTAGCAAACTTTAACGATTTTTTGCAAACGTTTCTTTACAGAACATCACCATAAATACAAACACGAGACTAAAGGTAATATACATATAATGAAAACTTGTCATAAAAATCCTTATTCATGGCAAAAATTAGTTACACATATGGGTCTGCTTGCTCGAGTGAGCAGCCATCTTGAAAATTTCGCTTAGCCCTTTGTTTGAAATGAGGTCCCGAAAAATCTTCGTTTGGAGAGCTATCTGGCCCTTCCCCTTACCCCGACCCCTCCAACCAAAAGAGAAATGAGACACCCCTACCCCTTCATGTGAACGCGCCAAACGGAGGGGTAGGGCTAAGTGTAGGGGCTACACTCTTTCTCTTCACACGCCTGATTTTCTGGATTTTTATTCTTATTTTGTCTATCATAGTTAAGGTATTCCTATGATGAAAATTACAGGCCTCTCTCATCTTTTTAAGTAGGAGAACTTGCACAATTGATGGCTGACCAAATACTTTACCACATACTTTGCACACCTGTTATGCTGCTATGCTCTTGACTGGACATTTCCATTTCAATTACATCCCAATTCAAATGTATATTTTTTATTACTTGTACATATTGTACATTTTATTTCAGAGTTGTTTTCCACTGTTTCAGACTGTTCCAAAATTAGGATTATTCACCATCAGGACAGCTTTACAGCTATCTCTGCAGTGTTTATTTATTGTTGTACAATACACGTGAGCCATTTCTGTGATAGAAATAGAATCGCGGTCCATTTGTGCGAGTACTACCTGTAGTGTGTGTGTATTGTGTGTGTAGTGTGTTTTATATGTGTGTGCATCTAGTGTGTAAATATAGAATATGTTGTATGTGTGTGTGTAGGATGTGTAGTGTGTGTGTAATGTAATGCTTGTAATGTGTGTCCATTGTGTGCGTTTTGCAAATGACCCAAAATATCTGATCCTTCTGTAGTGTTCAGCTCAATAAGATAGAGAAGTGTATCGGGTTTGACATGTATACAGTACGTGCAAGTGTGTATGAGCTATGTAGCAAAATCTCCTGTGAAGGCCCTAGCCATGTCCAAGCCCAGACTTGCAGACATCCTAATTGCAGCAGATTCCAACTTGTGTGCAGATTTCCTTGAGTTTTTAAACATGATAAGAACCCCAAAAGGGCCTGGATGATTGAAAGAAAAATAAAAAAGATTAATAAAATAGAGTTGCACCATCGCCTCCCAGGGGCTCCACACAACCTAAAATCAAGGTAAAATCAAGGATGGGAAAGAGTCATACAGGAAAAAAACTGAAACAAAGGCTGAAACAGAACAACACGAGAGAGGTGTGGAGTGGCATGAGAAGCATCACTGGCTATAAGACAAGCCAGGCTATTGAGGGAAATGTGGAACGTGTCACTACTTTTGCACTCCCAGCAATCAATATCTCAGTGGATCAGGTAAAACATGGCCTAAAGAAGATCAGCCCTACAAAAGCTGTAGGTCCAGATAAGATCAATCCGAGAGTCCTAAAATCTTGTGCTCCCCAACTATGTGGTGTCTTTCAGTACCTCTTTAGCCTGAGCCTGTCTCTGCAAAAATTCCCTGCACTGTGGAAAACATCATGCATTGTGCCAGTACCCAAAACATCACGTCCTTGTGCCCAGAACGACTTCAGGCCTGTTGCTTTGACATTGCACATTATGAAGGTGTTCGAGAAACTGATCCTGGATACACTTTGTCCCCTGGTGAAGTCATCTCTGGACCATCTTCAGTTTGCCTATCAGCCGTTCATGGGAGTCGATGACACCATAATACACCTGCTGCATCGTACCTACTCTCACCTTGACAAGCCTAGGACCACCGTAAGGATGATGTTCTTTGACTTCTCCAGTGCCTTCAACACCATCCAACTGGCAGTACTGGGGGAGAAACTAATGAACATAAACATTGACACCCGCTTGGTTTCGTGGATCATGGACTATCTGACCTGCTGTCCCCAGTATGTCCGACTACAGAACTGTGTGTCCGAGACTTTGATCTGCAGCACTGGAGCTCCCCAGGGGACTGTACTGTCTCCATTTCTTTTCACCCTATATACATCTGACTTTAGATATAACTCAGTCATGCCACCTGCAGAAGTGCTCTGACGACTCTGTGGTTATTGGGTGTATAAAGGAGGGTGACACCTCAGAGTACCAGTCTGTAGTGGATGACTTTGTTTCCTGGTGTGAGCGTATCCCCTGTGACTCCTATATCTGTAAAGGGAGAGATAGTGGACATGGTCTCTGAATACAAATATCTGGGAGTCCATCTGGACAACAAACTTGACTGGTCACTCAACACAATGGCACTCTACAAAAAAGGACAGAGTCGGTTGTACTTTCTTTGAAGGCTCAGGTCTTTTAACGTCTGTAACACCATTCTGCGGATGTTCTATGAAACTGTTGTGGCAAGTGTCATTTTTTACGGCGTGGTCTGTTGGGGTGGTAACATTAAGGTGTCTGATAAGAACAAACTGGACAAGTCAATTAAAAAGGCTGGATCGGTGAGAAGAGGAGGATTCTATCCAAAGTACAATCCATTTTGAACAATCCTTCTCACCCGCTATACAGTGTCTTCGCTGAACAGAGGAGCAGTTTTAGCCAGAGACTGATTACTATCAAGTGTTCCACAGAGCGCCACAGAAGATCCTTTTTCCCAACGACCATAAAAGTTTACAACTCTTCTCTGTAACTCATACACACATGTATGTGAATTTTTCACTAACTGTTACACAACAGGACATTATCACTTACCATATTAATAATATTGATTACTGCCTACTTCCCAATAAAATATGTAATACAAGATTACATATAATAATACAATATTACTTAAATATACTAGATTACTGTGCAATACTTACAAGTGGAGTCATATTCTGATGGTACTTACTGTTTTGGGAACTGTTTTTTTAAAGATTATTATTATTATTATTATTATTTATTACCTTTATTATTTATTACCTTTTCTTAGTTAACAACTGTGAGCACCTGTAACCGAGCATAAGCAATTTCCCTCTGGGATTAATAAAGTTATTTGAATCTTGAATCTTAAATCTTTGAACCTGTGTGTTTTTTGAGCAGGTTAATACCTTCAAAAAAACATCTTGGCATCTTCATACAAATATTAATTTGTAAAATTAATGATGTAATTGGACTGATGTCAGCTTGGGCCCTAAATATTTATCATGTCAATAGAGCATAATTTAAACCTTCGAACCATGTGTGCGTGTAAATAGAACCTAAATATAGTGTGACCTGGGTGGGTTAGGGTAGTGTGTGTGTGAGAGAGAGACGTGTATCTAGTCTGTGTGTGACGAGTGTTTGTGCGTGCTTTTGTGTGTGATGTGTGTGTGTGAGTTTGTATGTGTGTTATGTATAAGCATGTTTGTGCGCGTATGTGTGTGTAAAAGAGATGTGAGCGTGTAGAATACGAAGAATTTTATGTTCAGACCTCCAAAAAGCCCCAGATGCTGGAAAAAAAGCATCACACTATGATGTCACTCAATATGACACCACTCAATCTGATGACACTTAATATAATGTCACACAAAAAGTTATTAACCACTTTTCAGAATCGGTCTTTCACTTTTGTATCATCACGGCTAACCTGTTTGAGATACCCCGCAACTTTGCATTCTCAATGTACTGAGGCCACATAGGCCCAGTTTGTTGGTGATTGTATAAATCCCCTAGGAGGAAAACATTAAAAACCATTGGGTGCGTTTTGCAAACGACCCAAAATAACTTGTTGCGTAGAGCCAATGACATGCAGTGTGGAAGTTGTTCAGCTCAATGAGCTCTAAATGTGTACCGAGTTTTGTGTGCATACGTGTAAGTGTGTATGAGTTATGCAAAATCATGTCAGGAATTCTAATTGCAGCAGACCTGTCTGCCAATTTTCATGATTTTTTTAGCATGTTAAGACCCCCAAAATGCCCTGGATGGTGGGAAAAAAGGGCCCTTCACACACAATGACATCAGCACTTTCAGAAATCAGAACGGTATGACATCAGCCCTATCATAGCAATGATTATGACATAATAGCTATAACATCATCATGCTTATGTCATAGTGCTTGGGCCCTAATAATAATCCTTAGAAGAACAAGGTGGCCCTTCACAAACTATGACATATCGCTATTAGACATCAGCACTTCCATAGCAATGACAGTGATGTAACACTTCATAGCAATGACATAATTGCCATGACATCATCATGCTGATGTCATTGTGCTTGAGCCCTATAATGATAATTTTTAACATTATGACATCAACACTATTAAAACAGCATCAGAGCGATGATGATGACTTCATTGTCATGTCGTCATTGTGTTGATGTCACTATTACAATGTAACAATAATAAAATTAAATAACAACGATAAATCAGTATGGGCACATACAGGGGTTGGACACTGAAACTGAAATGCCAGGTTTTAGACCATAATAATTCATTAGTATGGTGTAGGGCCTCCTTTTGTGGAAAATACAGTATTAATTCATCCTGAGAATGACAGATACAATTCTTGCACAGTGGCCAGAGGGATTCTGAGCCATTCTTCTTGCAGAATCAGGTCACTAAGTGATGCTGGTGGAGGAAAACTTTTCCTGACTTACTTTTCCAAAACACTCCAATAAGTGGCTCAATAATATTTAGATCTATACAGTGATATATCTAGTGACTGTGCAGGCCATGGGACTGTCTTGCTGTGTGTATTGGTGCATTGTCATCCTGATACACAGCACAGCCTTCAGGATACAATGTTAAAACCATAAGGTGCACATGATCCTCCAGAATGGTTCGGTAGTCCTTGGCAGTAACGTGCCCATCTACCACAAGTATTGGGCCAAGGGAAAGCCAGGAAAATGCAGCCCAAACCATCACTGATTTCACCACCATGCTTCACTCTGGGCATGCAACAGTCTGGGTGCTACTCTTCTTTGGGGCTTCTCCACACCGTAACTCTCACGGATGTGGGAAAGACACTGAAGAGGAATCATCAGAGAACAGTACATGTTTCACATTGCCTACAGCCCAAGATTTTTACTGCTGGCACCAGTGAAACTGATGTTTGGCATTGGCACGGGTGACCAAATTTTGGGCTATAGTAGCCCGGCCATGTACATTGACCTGTGAAACTCCTGATGAACAGTTTTGGTGGAAACAGGAGAGTTGAGGTGCACATTTAATTCTGCAATGAGTTGAGCAGCTGTAGTTTTATGTTTTTTGGATACAATCCTGGTTACCACCCGGACATCCTGTCAGACAGCTTCCTTTTGCGTCCACAGTTACTGCTGTTGGATGTGGTTCATCTTACTTTGTGGTATGCTGACATTACCCTGGATACCGTGGCTCTTGATACAACACAAAGAGTTGCTGCCTTGGTCACAGATGCGCCAGTGAGACGCACAAAAACAATTTGTCCTCTTTTGCACTTTGATATGTCACCCATAATGTTGTGTGCATTGCAATATTTTAAGCAAAACTGTGGTATTACTCTGCTTATTAAACTATCCCACTTTCACATCTCCGAATGTGGCAGTGACGCCAAGAGCTTTATTCCCAATGTAGCCAGCTAACATTATCTATGTTGGTAATTTATGTTGTATGTAGTACCTTGGTTCTGGAGGAACGATGTTTTGTTTCACTGTGTACTAATCTGTTTATGGTTAGAATGACAATAAAAGCCTAATTCAGTTCTCTTGAGTTGACTTAATACTAAACAGGAAGGGGCAGACCAGCTGTAATGTGTTTAACTCATTAATGGGGTATTTCTGCTCAAATGGCAAAAGTGTCTGCTTATTAGGTACTGAAACAGGAAATAACTTTTGCTCAGCAAGATGAAAATAGAACATTTCCTGTGTGCGTTTTTGTTTAGACTGGCATGAAAGCAGATGTTGCTCTTTTGTGAGGGAAACCTAGTTGTCTCAGTCAACAACTAACCTAGGTTTAGAACATTGCTAGAGATAAAATTGTTCACACACACTTGGTTTGTTAGTCAGTGCTTAGACCTCTGTATTCTCATTTTTCCATCCCATGTCTCCTAACTGTTCACAGTGTGTTTTATGTACAGTTCTAAGTCAGAAATTTAAATACACCTTAGTCCTCAACACTTAGTTTTCAACCCAATTTCTGGAGGACCACCTGCCCAGTGTTCTCAGCTTCCAGTATACCTGATTTAAAAAAAAATCAGCTAATTAAGAGCCTTTTCTGAATTGAACTAGATACGACAGAACGATTGTCATAGCCAAGAACATTAAAACTTAAATTCCTGAAATGATATCCTAGTAAATATTTCCTGTCATTATTCTTGTATCTATTGACTGGCATAAATAATGACTACATTGAATCAAAATATCAATCAGAACTGCTAAAGCTTTGACAATTTTCTGAAATGTACTGTATCTGAAAATATTTTTACTGATAAACCAAAAAGAATCGTCCAATAAACGAATATTTGTCATGCAAAAAGTAATGTCCTAACCTTCTAGCCCAAACTATAGTTTTTTTAACATGAACTATGTGGAGTGACTAATAAGAAATGTTTTTAAGGATTTTTTATTTCAACTGCACAGTTGTGTATGTACATACCATTGTTTTTTTAGCTGCATTTACATGGACCACAATATTCCACTAAAGTCAGAATAGCAGCAATTTTTTTTTTTTTTTATAAAAATGTGACCACCAATTTTCAATCAGAATGAAAGGGGTGCTGTGAACCAATCCATTCCAGAGGAAAATGTTAGCCATGTAAAGACTTGGTCCAATCATTTCTTTCTAGTTGGAAGAAATGTGTGTTATACTTTTTGCACATTTGCAGAATTGAGAACATTAAGTGAGATGAGTTTCTAAGAGGGAAATTTTGCTTTTATTCCTGATCAGCAAACTCAGACCTCAAACATTTATTTATCGCAGAGGAAGCGATACTTATTGAATTTTATTTCAGATGCTAAAGCAATCATAAATGAGACTGAATTCTTGCAAATAATAATAATGCAGAAGGCATCCAAGATTTGTTGGAAAAAATGGGGATATCGAACCTCAGTTGGAAAAGAAAATAAACATTAAATTTTTTGTTAGCATATATTTTAAGAAGTTTTATGATTTACAGTATGTGGAATGACTTTGCATATGCTAAAAAAAGATATTTTGACTAAATACTTTGAGTATATATTGTGGGTATAGAAAAGAATCACCACCCCTTATAATTGCATTTTGTTGCTTTGCAATCCTAAATGAAGAGTGACAGTTTTATGCAGCTGTAAGTAGTCACAGAGATGGAAATGGATCGCCCCCTCCTAAAAATGTCTTGTAGTGAATCAAGTGAAGCTAATTACCTTCTCAATGGCACACAAAGCCATTTGACTTTCAACTGTGATCAGCTATCTTCTTGATTATAATAATATACTAGACAATAATAGCAAATAATCAACTATGGGTGGCAGGGTACTGTCAAAAGGTCTCGGGATAAAGTCAGGAGATGGATTTTTCTCCACAAATAAGGCTTGTGGGTTACAAGAAATGTATGCAGTCATGACTGTCCTTTGCACACAGCTTGATTCTGAGGCCACATGGAAAAACGTGTTTGACGAGTCTAAATTTTAATTATTTGGTTACAACAATAAATATCTGGCAGAAATCCAATAAAGCTCACCATTCAAATAAAGCATGGAGTGTTTTTCACTGCAAACCAAAGTTGGTTCAATAAAATACTGACACAAGAGGTGATCCTTTTCCAACAGGGTTTTTTTTTTTTTTTTTTACATTTGTTCCTGACATGCTGTTAGATCTTTTACTTGGATATTTTTAGTTTTATCAAGCTGAATACGACCAGATAAAACTAATTGTCCGTGTTCATTTAAGACTGCACAGCGACAGAAATTTGTTTTTTTTTTTAACTGTAAAAGCCCGTAATTTCTGATTAACATGACCAATATTGGTGTTGAGTGGTGGTAGCCACAGTGGGGTGTTTATACAGTATATGCATCAGGTGTTTTTATTGCGCAAACTGTTGGTCGACAGCTACGCCACAGCTGCATCACAGCCAAACTGATATTCAGCACAACAGCACTCTTGAGTAGGATACTTCTTAATCATACACAAATTGTAATCACAAATGTGTATTCCTACATTTGAATGCCTCTCCCCATTGGTAACCATTTTCTGTATTATATTACAATATGCCTGATTTAAAATTAATTCCACATTAATCAAGTATGCACATGACCTTTTCCAAAATTGCTTGGCTAAAAAAATATTCTGATGTAGACAAAAAAATGTCATGAAAACCTAATTACTTATCATAAACATAAAAATTTTACATTTTTCTGTTGTTCTAAATGTTTGCATCATTATAAAGGTGCAGTGCAAATTTCAGGGCCACCAGAAAAACAAACAAACAAAAAACACACAAGACTGATTTCATGGTAGATTATTACTCATGTTTACATCAGACAGTTGGAGTCAATTCATCAAAAAAAAAAAAAAAAAAAAGAATATTTTCGCATTAATATTACCAACTATACATTGTACATTACATCAAAAAGTCTTGGTTGCAGTACTCACTGAAAAAAAAAAATTAAAGCCATGTTCTTTGTGACATAGGCACGGTTAAAACAGACTGAGGTACCACCGTGGCTCAGCTTAAAATATAAATATGAACTCTTCAGCAAGCCATTCCACAGACAGTCCAGCCAGAGGTTCCCCACAGTCACAGAACATGAAGGGAATGCTGAACAACAGATTAACATATGAGGAGTACACACAATTTATTGGGATTAAAGTCAGCATGATGGGGTAATCATACATATTAAATTATTTGATGATGCTGCCACAAAACAAAAATCAGCAAAAACAAAAGAACTTGAAATTTTTCATGAGCAGCTACAAAAAAAAAAAAAAAAAAAATTGGGGGGCTGACACAATAAAATAATTATATGATCTCAGGTGAATGAGATCTGGTCAATCTTCTGAGCATGAGGAAGAATCAGAATTTTTTGGTGCCATAATTACATCATCCAAAATAGCCTCTCTATCAGAGCTATCATATCCAATTGGTGACCCAGCATGCTCTTTGTCCATATCAAAAGAACTAGACTCCATCTTGGTATTATATGCAGAAGTTATGAAGTGGTGTGAAGTAGTAAAAGCACTACTGTCCAGATCTTCGTCATCCATGATATAAACCCCATCAGAAACCAGTGTCTCATTTTCACCATCCTCTACATGAGTGTCAGATTGGGCTGAAGGGTTGATAAGGTAATTGTGGCTCTGTCTGGACACTGTGGTGTGCAGAGTCAGCAGTCGGTGGAAGAAATGTTCTGGCAGGAAGCCCTGGTATAGTAATAATAATGAAAAAGAAAGTTAGCACTGTTTAATTGTTACTGACCTTTATTCATTCAAGCTGTATATGGCCAAATCTAATTTTTACTCTTTAATTTGGTAGATTCTTTTTTAATATATATTTTAATTCATTTAATTTGGAAATTAAAATTAGCATTTGCATAATCTTAGCATAATAAACAGGTGATCGTTGTGAAGAACCAAAGTGGAATGGTAAGGATACAGGGAGCAGAGGTAAAGAGGGTACAGGACTTTAAGTACTTAGGGTCAACGGTACAGAGCAAGGCAGAGTGTGGAAAGGAGGTGAAGAGGCGGATACAGGCAGGTTGGAATGGGTGAAGAAAAGTGTCAGGTGTGTTGTGCGATAAAAGAGTATCAGCGAGAATGAAAGGAAAGGTGTACAGGACAGTGGTGAGACCAGCAATGCTCCACAGCTTAGACACAGTGGCACTGAAGAAAAGACAGGAGGAAGAGCTGGAGGTAGCAGAGTTGAAGATGTTGAGGTTCTCTTTGGGAGTAAAAAGGATGGATAGGATCAAGAGTGAGTTCATTAGAGGGACAACCCACGTTAGATGTTTTGGAGATAAAGTCAGAGAGGCCAGATTGAGGTGGTTTGGACATGTTCAGAGGAGAGATTGTGAATATATCGGTAGAAGGATGCTGAGGTTGGAACTGCCAGGCAGGAGGTCTAGAGGAAGACCAAAGAGGAGATTTATGGATGCAGTGAGAGAGGACATGAAGTTAGTTAGTGTGAGAGAAGAGGATGCAGTGGATAGGGTTAGATGGAGGCAGATGATTCGCTGTGGCGACCCCTGAAAGGGAACAGCCGAAAGACAAAGAATAAAAAGTTAATAGATTTATTGTTATAATAAAATTGGGTTTTCTTTTCTGTTTAAATTTGATTTTTCAACTTCAACTTTTATTTTTTCACTTTTTTTTAACAGTAACATATCATCTATTTGTTACCCCACAATAATATGGAAAACTTTACGATTAAAAAGTAGATAAAGGAACTGCAAAAGGAACTCAAGATTAGACCGCCATAAATGCTAGAACTGTGTCAGTTTTGTTTAAAGTGATTCATATTAATGATAGTGAATAATAATGTCATATACACTGAAAATTACAGGAGGTTTTGTTAATTTTGGGGCAGCGGTGGCAACATTAAGGCTTTGGCTTGGAGTTACTGTTCATAATCTTGGGAGTTGAAGCCCCAGTACCACAAAGGAAGGCAAAAAGAAATAATTGGGGGAATCTTTTATTTTATTTTATAACAGTATTAATTTTGTACTTAATTTTTATAAAAGTACTTTGTCGTTCAGGTGGATTTGCCAACATCAAAAAAAAAAAGAAAGACTATCCTAGTCAGTCCAGAGCACCCAAAATACACACAGACATCCTGATCGCCCCAACTACAAAATAAATAAATAAACAAATAATTTTCCTAAACATGCAAGTCCAAAGACACAACATACACTGCCTGGAAGAAATCTTATAAATGATCTAATACCCAGACTTACACAATGTCTGAAGATATCCTATAGATGTGGAAAAGAAGTTGCTATTTTAAAAGGGTTAAATTTTTTGGCCGATTTTTTCCTTCCAAATGTCACAGGCTGTAATAGGGGCCACTCACGTGTGCTTCTCACACACACATTGCACACACCAGGCAGGTGGTCATCAGCAATCCTGGCTTTCAGTGTCCGTGCAGCCTTTTAAAAGGCTCTCTTGCTTCTACTCAGAGAGTAGCAACTAGAGCCATAACTTACACGGACCTCCTGTCTCCATAGATTTAAGCGCTTCCAAATTCTGTTCCCCTAGGAGAATACTGAACGCTAATGCTCTACTGTCTCTGCCTACACCTTGCCACCTGCCCAGCGCAGCTAGTCTCACCTGCTCTGCACACACCTGTGCACCTTTGATGACACTGCAACTACTGAGGCTCGACCCACAGAACCGCGACATTCACGTACAGTACATCTACTTATATTTCAGTAAACACAAAAATAGAATGACTTAAAAAGAAAATTTACCAAAAACCCAGACAAAAGTAGGGTTTTTGATAATTTTTTTATTAATGCAGTAGTAATGCATATAGTACAATATGTTACAAAATGTTTACTCTAAAGCAAGAATAAAAATAGTTTTGGGATATTCCAATACTCTCAAAAGGAAAATGAATAATATTGATTATCTTGTTACAGTGGCACTTGTCAAGAAATGTATTGGGCAGCAAGCAAACAGAGTTTGTAGGTGATGTGCTAGAAGCAGAAAAAAATAAGCAACTGGAAGAATGTAAGCAACTTTGCCAAGAGCAGATCAGATTGGCAGGTCTTGTGTGGTTCCCCATATACAGTGGGAAGTAAGACAATTAGGTAAAATCAACATTATTTTACTATACTACAGCTAAAATATCTGCAAAATAATGTTTATAATGCAGACTGCTATTGTATAAAACAATCACTGTTTAAATTATTCACAAAAGACAAGAAAAACAACAACAGTAGTCTCATCTATAGTAACAAGGTCAATGCCACATGATACTCCTAATCTTTTCTGATTTTGTAAACAGGTTTTAAATAACTAATTTATTATTTTAGGTGCCATGTTTAGTACAGTATAATGGGATTTAAAATCTTTCAGATTTAATTTGAGTGTACTTGCATTAGTGTTTAATGCATTTTATGCATTACATTCAAGTAATTTAAAACTTAATTAATATGCAATATACTAACCGAGTTGCGAACAGTGTCTGCCCATTCTGGTGCTACTGCATGGTCAGGATGCTCTTCAAGATACTCCTTTAGGTCCTGCAGTGCAGGTCCATACACGCCTCCATACTGAACCTAAGATAAATAAACAAATATTAGATAAATTAAGGAAACTCTTAACATAGGACTGCTTACCGTTATAACAAATTCTTCTAACTAATCACATCAGTTTTACTTATGTAAAAATTAAAAGAAAACAAGTCCAGGGTGACAGACATCTCAACATTCACATTGATGACTGCATATTTTTTATATTCAAAAAGTGTATTTTTATAAAAAGTTTAAAACCTAATATATAAAATAGTTGTTTGGTTAATAGTAAATACTCTCCCTTAACCTTCTTGCCAGTCTTCATGTCTATAACCTTAACCCTTTCGCTGCCAGTTGATGCTGGTTCCTTTTCTGTTCTCTTTTTTCTCCTTTTCCTTTTGGTCCTGTTCACCAGCAGCTGTGATAAATCAAGAGAGAGCTTATCAGAATAAATGTTCAAGTTAATGTGGTGGTAAAGTGAAATGGGACACAGTCACTTTTTAAGATATGCTGGCTCAAGTATATATTTGGGTTAAGTGTTACAGAAGCAACATAATTTTTGCTGTCACTCATTTTTAACATTAGCTTAACTATAAAATTTGGGTAAGGTGTTGAATTTACCAATGACTACAATTTATAACTTTCTTATTTATCTCATGTTTTCTTTCGTCTGATTTAGTAAGACAATATTACTAGTTAGACATGGGCTCATGCCACCTCTCCTTCAAGCCCACACAGTGCTTTCCAGCACAGTTTGCCTCTGTGGCTAAATGTGAGCTAAATGAAAGACTTTTCCTAATTTAAGTTGATCACACTGTAAGAACAATAGGTTTCTAGCACAACTGAGTGGAGATACCACAATCAATTATTAGGACTCTATGGGCATGTCACTCAGCATAACCAAATGCATAAAAGGAGGTCTTGAACATTACATTTATGTTTCATTACATTTAAGAAAGATGAATCTTCCATAGTTAAATACCTAGCTAATGACATCTTTAGTCAGTTACTGTCACTCCAAGAGATTATTGTGATAATCTAAGCCTGAACTGTAACTCTAGAGGTACAGTTGAGATTTATATGTACTGTACCCAATCTCCTAATTTTATATATATATATATATATATATATATATATATATATATATATATATATATATATATATAAAAATATACATATATATATAATATACATATACATACACACATACACACACTCACCTGAAGGATTATCAGGAACACCATACTAATACAGTGTTTGACCCCCTTTCGCCTTCAGAACTGCCTTAATTCTACGTGGCATTGATTCAACAAGGTGCTGAAAGCATTCTTTAGAAATGGCCCATATTAATAGGATAGCATCTTGCAGTTGATGGAGATGCACATCCAGGGCACAAAGCTCCCGTTCCACCACATCCCAAAGATGCTCAATTGGGTTGAGATCTGGTGACTGTGGGGGCCATTTTAGTACAGTAACTCTACAGCGTACAGTCGGGCCCATTCCCCTCTGACCTCTAGCATCAACAAGGCATTTTCGCCCACAGGACTGCCGCATACTGGATGTTTTTCCCTTTTCACACCATTCTTTGTAAACTTCAGAAATGGTTGTGCGTGAAAATCCCAGTAACTGAGCAGATTGTGAAATACTCAGACCGGCCCGTCTGGCACCAACTACCATGCCACGCTCAAAATTGCTTAAATCACCTTTCTTTCCCATTCTGACATTCAGTTTGGAGTTCAGGAGATTGTCTTGACCAGGACCACACCTCTAAATGCATTGAAGCAACTGCCATGTGATTGGTTGATTAGATCATTGCATTAATGAGAAAAATTAACAGGTGTTCCTAATAATCCTTGTGCACCATCAACTGCAAGATGCTCTCCTTAATATGGGCCATTTCTAAAGAATGCTTTCAGCACCTTGTCGAATCAATGCCACGTGGAATTAAGGCAGTTCTGAAGGCGCAAGGGGGTCAAACACCGTATTAGTTTGGTGTTCCTAATAATCCTTTCGGTGAGTGTATACACACACACACACACTAGTGCTTATACAGTGTCAAGTTCTCCTCACACCTCTAGCATGTCACCCTCAACTTCATATTCAGGATTTTCTTTGAGCCAGTTGGGCAGGTCCCTCTTACGAGGGGTACAGAGTACTCCTTCTGTATCTGATGACTATGAAAAAAAAAAAAAAAAAAAAAAAAAAAAAAAGAAAAATCTGCATCAAGGCATGTGCCATGTTTGATATGATTTAATGGTGGTGAAAAAATTTAAGGACGGTTGATAGTCCTGGAGAGTGCCTACAATACCTCTTGATCTTTGCGCCGTCGTCGTACACTTGTCCCTCTTGCTGATCCATTAGGTATTAAAGCTTGTTTGGAGAAGGTCAATTTCAGTCCTTCCTCCTAAAAGCGCATTTAAAATGAATTTTCTTCAATAATATACATATTGTAAATATGGCATCAATGACAGTTTACCAGCAATTTAAAACAAGACTCTTCCTCACTTTCAAGAGTTTGACAGTAAATTCTGTTTCTCCTACATCCTGTCCAGAAAGGGTACTGTTGCCTTTGCGGGATGTGCGCATGTGGCTCAAGTCATCTCCAAGACCCTGCTCATCATAAGCTAGAGCAAGCTGAGGATCTGAGGTATATCGTCGCCCAGTTGGCCAGTGCCCCGTCAGAACCAGAGTACAAAGGTTGTCGATTCTGTTTATTAATACACGATCCTACATAGAAAAATATGTTGTAAGTATCATAATTTTCACCCCATGTCCAGCCCAACTAATCTCTCGACATTAATCAGCTGATTAACCATAAATCCATTTACAGTATGATCCAAAAATTAAACCACCACAGTTTTCCTATATGAAAAAACAAAAACACAGCCTTGCTTTTGTAACTGTATTAAAATTATAGTATGGAGGCATCTGTATGCTATCGCTTAAGTGCTTTTTAAATGTAATTCTTTGGAACAGTTAACTTAGACTGGGCCTATGTTTTCATCAGTAGGGTAATTTGATTGCTTTGTTTATTATCAATATGCAAAACTGACTCCCATGTCTTTTGCAATCTAATTAAGCGATAGCAGACAGATGCCTCCATACTATAAGTGTAATACAGTTTCAAAATGTTTTGAAAAACACTGCTTTTAATGACCAAATATTTTCTTTAAATTAATGAAAAATGTTTATCATAGTTAAAAACTGTTTTATTACTTAGGGGAAAAACTGAAGGGGACTCTATTATCTGAAGGCACTATATGAAAAAGAGCAAAACAGAGAGCGCGAGAGAGAGAGAGAGAGAGAGAGAGAGAGAGAGAGAGAGAGAGAGAGAAAATAATAAAAGAAAGGGAATACCTTAGGCCAGTCAACTCTGACTGGATCACTTAGTGTTTCTGGTCGGGCACCATCTTGAGATGAAGTGAATGGATGGGTGCTGTTCTCTTCATCTGCATCACAGATCTTCACTGGTTCTGCAGAAAGACTCCAGGATTCAGGCAAAGATATCATCATTAAAGGCACGCACGCACGCACGCACGCACGCACGCACGCACGCACGCACTCACGAACCCACCCACCACACCTTACCCTGCTCATCTCTCTCTGCATCACTGTCCCCACTGACATCTGTACTTGGAGAGCGATGGGAAGAGGTAGATGATTCAGAATCAGAATCGGAGTCAGAGTCTGAAGGTACTCCATCCGTCTCCCCTTGTTTCCTTCCACCACTTCTGATTTTATCCCAGGACCAGCCTACTTGTTCTCTCCTTTTGCCATCAGAGTGCGAAAATGATATACCTGGAAGCCCTGATGAGCAAATAGACTCCAAAACTTGGCTCTCATCACCAATTTTGACTTCTCTAACAATGTCTTCCTGGTGTAGTGGGCTGTGTGTGAGGGTTTGCGCAGCAAGGCATGCTTGCTGCTGCTGGACATATTCATGACGGGCTTGAATGAACGAGAACTTTGAGTCTGAAAATATAAAATGCTCTGTGCGGCTTACGCCACACCTGGCAGCACCTAAAAGCAGTTCATGATCATGCTGTGGGGTACTCCACCAGTTGGGTAGATCAGAGCTGAGTGGTGCCAGGGCAAGATGCTCCTCTAGAGATGGGTGAGTAAGGACAAGCTCACGTAGGCGGGACAAGAGGCTTATTCGGTAAAGTGTTCGTGAGGCTCGCTCCTCAGTAATGGGAGCTAAAGAATTGGCCAAGTCTGGAGATTCTGGCAGAAAAAAAAAAAAGAAAATGTATAAAAACAATGGTTGGGGAATTGGTGTCATAATATTTTCAGCAATGCAATGTAGCATATATCGTCATATCACCTAATCCTGGCTATTACAAATTTTTATTATATACCTATAATTTAATTATAATCAAAGTAATTAAAACACTCATAACATCATAAAAAAATTAAAAAAGGACTGTACCTGCTCCATGGCCAGGGTGCAAGTTACAGACCCTGCGACACATAGCCACAAAGCAATGGAAGTATCGGGTTAGACTCTCATCTGTTTTCTTGTCTAGTCTCGCATATGTACGGAAACGTGTCCAGTCCAGTTTGGCCTCGCTGCTCTCTTTGGCTTCCAACTCAGTTTTTATACGTTCCACACCAAAGGTAGACACTACCCTATAAAAATCACACTCTTCTCTACGAGTCCACCTGAAAAACATACATTTATTTTATTTGGCAAATATTATTGTGGATGTCATTAAAAATGTGTCCCATAAAAAAACAACAACAAAAAAAAAAACAATAAATTTAAGAATTACCTTTGCTGCCTTTCTTGTCGCGCAAGCTCTTTAAGCTTGGTGGCCTGTTCACAGCGGCGGCGGCGGCGATCTCCTTTTTCTGCTGCCTCCATCTTGAGTTGTTCTCGTCTGTAGCTACGCTGGTATGCTGTGATTAGCCTCCGTAATCGAGCTGTGAGAGAGGAGCTTGTTGGCCAAAAACTGCTCCCCATTGGACCTGAGGATTGTGCCTCAACTGGCACAGTAGTGGAATATGTTGAGTGATCCTCCACAAAGAGCTCATCCATGTTGCCAGGATCAGTCTAGAGGGATGAACAAAAAAGCAAACAAATTATAGCAGATGTGTGTTTTTGCTTAGTAAAGTGTATTCTTTTATCAGATAATATATTGATCAGTTTAGATTGACAACCAGTCAACTTATAAAGTAATATATGAATATAAAAACATTTTTTTAGAAGCTACTTACATGTTAAAAGAAATGCTTGCTTTCCAAGACAGGTGTAAGTATAAAGCATATTTAAATAAATGCTATTTATCTGATACATTAGACACAGAATGGGCTTATTCCCCATCCCCTAAGTTTTTATGTGTACGTTCATTAAGTTCCTAAATATCACCTTGCCTTGCTCATTTCCTTACCTTCATATACACACTTACATTTTTACTGTACTTATTCAAGAAGTTGGATTTTGTCCAACCTTCAATAAATAAAGATTTAACAGTTTTTACATATTTCATAGCTTTGCTGACAAATCATTGTTCTAACAGAGTTAATTTAAGGGAAAGAGGATAGGACTGTCTGGCCTCAATTTGTTCTTCTCAGACTTCAACAGTGATGCTAAGAAAATAATAATGGTCTGTAAACAAAAAGATCCAAATTAGGCAAAAACCTGTTGCTGTAACTAAGATCAACAGCAAATTTGTGGTTACAATTTACATACAGCATATACAGTATAATTCTCAATAATTTTAAGTTGTAATTTAAAGTTGTTAACGTATTTCACTGATTGTTTTATTTCCCTTTGTAACTGTTTTGAGAAGCTTCGTTAAGATAATTGCAGTGCTTACCATCAGTGTTCTACAACAAACATATGACCACAGGAAAAAAAGGAAACATGTATGCACAATTATTTGTGTTACTGCTGTTAATACAGCAGCCTTTAACAGCCAAATACAGAAATATTATACTGGTACATTACTAATGTGTTGGACTCTGTGAAAAGGAAAAAGTCATGTAGCTGGAATGCAGAATCAGATCTGATGGCCTATTTCAATGTAATAAGAGACCTTACCTCTTCAAACACTTCTTTGCTGTGCCTCATTAAAGGCTTGAATTCTGGATCCTCTGAAAATCTATCATAGACACCTCTATAAAACAAGTAATGAAATCAAATCAAATCTTTGATGCATCTGAAAAGTTGCTATTCACGGAGAAAAGAAAAATTAGCAGGTTACCCATCTCTCAAATCTGGATCTGCTGAATGCTGCTCAGCCTTTATTTCCTGGTCATCAGGGCGACCACATCTCTCCAGGAAACACAGACAGGGATCAGCACGCATTGTGGTGTACATCTCGTATCCTAACGAAGATGGAAGAGAGAGGGACGGCAGCAGTTTAATGACTCTGATGCATATGATTTCTTTTCTTTAATATCCCCTCAACTAGAAACACACTAACAAAACAATCTGCTTACCATGTTTGAACACTCCAATAAGCAAACATCGATCAGCCTCTGCATCCCACCAGCCTGATGGGACATCCTGTTGTTCCATTTCAGGCAGCCAAATGTCAATTTCCCTGAATAAAGGATCATATTAGATATATGCGTATAAGTAAACCTTGATATGGATAAATGCTTGCAAAAGAAATGTAGTAGTGATGCCTGAGACCTGCTGTCAGCCCCTTCAAGTATAGAATTGACATGTTCTCCAATAACTTCCTGCTTCAGGTAGTACAGCATACGTACTCGCAGCAATACCCTGGGAACAAGTGTTATTATAAAGAGATGGCACATGATCAAAAGTTGCCTAAAAAAGGATTGACATTAAAAAAAGAACACATACTTGTTACACTGGTGTTTGAGATGCTTGCGATAGCCGTCATCCAGCAAAAGAGTATCTGGGTTATATTTGCGTATCCAATCCGCCTTTTGCACATCAAAAGAACTCTGAGCCTTGACTCTTTTCCCCTTTCTTCCACGGGGCACAGGAATGGACAGGCCTGTAAACGATAAAAAAAAAAAAAAAGTTTAAATAAAGTCACAAGCTGTGATCTGCAGGGTATAAGCACGGCTAACAAATAGTGCCCCCGCAGTTGACAGATCTTGACAAGACACATACAATAATTAAGCGACCACTGATGAACATTCATTGACGTTATGCAATGACAGCTCAATGCTAATTCTGTGAAATGCCTCCTAGACAGCCATAGGTTAGCATATAAAGACCATATAAAATTTTGCAATATTTCAGCTGTGGACATACATACATGGCTAAATCACCTCAGAAATAGATGGAAAAGAAAAAACGTAATAAGAAATGTTACCTGACAAAGGTTCAATAGTGTAAATGTAGTGTTAATAGTACATGCTTAGGAACACACCAGACAGCTCCTGCTATTTTTCGGATAATGAATTAAACAGTGCTCTGTGAAATGTTTAAAGTTTGGAATATTTTTTATAACCTAACCCAGCTTTAAATGTCTTCATAAATTTATCCTTGACCTGTCTGGTGTGTTCCTTTGGCTTCATAATGCTGTCTGTTCACTTATGTTCTTTAAAACTTCCGTGGGCTTCACAGAACAGCTGCATTTAAACTGAGATTAAATTACACACAGGTGGACTTTGATGACTTGTGAAGGCTATTGGTTCCACTGGATTTTAGGTAGAGGTATCAGAGTAAAGGGGGCAAAATACAAATGCACACCACACTTTTCAGATTCTTATTTGTAAAAAGGATTTTAAAACCACTTATCATTTTCCTTTTATTTTACAATTATGTTCCACTTTGTGCTGGTCTATCACATAAAATCCCAATAAAATACATTTATGTTTGTGGGTGTAACGCATTTAAACATGGAAAAGTTCAAGGGGTATAAATATTTTTCAAGGCACTGCATTTTGTCAGTTAGCTCATACTCAACTCACTCACACAAATAAAACCACATGTGCGACAATTACTGGCACACCCAAGATGTTTCCTGTTTTTCAGTTTATCTGAGAAACTGATACACTGAAATACTTCCTGTTTTTTCTAGTGTTTAAAAAATACATGTAAAGTGAACTATTTCAAGCTTTTTTGTTTTCATTTCTATTACGACAGCTTACAACTCAAAAAATGTAAAAATTAAAAATCTCAAACTATTAGAATATTTAATTTTAAGTAAATTTTTATTCATATGGTTAAATACTGTACATGTCTCAAACTGATCGGTACAAACGGGAAATACTGCAATGTTGTCCAAAATATAGTCACAAGAGTTAATTGATGTAGGTATTTGCAGTGTGGTGTATTGAGCTACATGAGCTAGAAAGGAAACACTGGACCGTTAATCAGTGGCCAAAAGCCCTCTTACCAGATTAAAGTAAATTTTGCAATTACTTGAAAATCAGATCATAGAATCTGGAGTAGTACGGAATCCAAGTTGCTTCAAGTTTCCACAGCGGCCAGGCCATATGATGGTGTTGGTGCACTGTGTTTTATCAAGTCCGAAGTCAACGCAGCTGTCTACCAGAAGATTTTAGAGCACTTCATGTTTCCTTCTGCCTACACTGATAAAGCTGATGCTTCATGAAAATGCTAATTAAGTTTTTCAGCAGATACTTTTTCTGCCAAAATAACAAATTAACAGCTTTGTTGACCATGATATTACTGTGCTTGATTGTTTAGCCAAAATGCATGACCTGAACCCCAGAGGGCTATTTTCAAGAGGAAGATGAGAAACACTTGAAAGAGGAGCTGAAAAATGGCATCAAAGAATATTTTTTTGAATAACACCTTCATAACCTGGATCACCTCCATAACATGTCACGTGGATGCAGTAATTCAAGCTATAGGAGTCTTAGCCAAGTGCGGGGTGCATACAAGAACATAATTTTTTCATATTTAGATTGGCTTTAAAGAAGATTTAACTAGGATTTTTTGGCATAAAATTGCCTTACACACCAAGTTTAATAATTTACTTATCATTCCAAGTCGTAGTGTTATAGTCAAGTAAACCTAAACCGAGACCAAGACAAGACCTAGAATTTAAGCAGTTAAGATGAAGTCAAAGCCAAGGGTGGGTGGGACAGTCAGGAGCAAAACCAGACCAGAGTGTAAAGGGCATTATGTGTTTATGATTAAATAAAATTACGGGGACTCTACAAATGAAAAATCTCACAGGTAATCTTAAAAACGTCACAAAAAAATCTGCATACTGTATTAAAATTTGTGAATCAACACAATACAAAAAGGGCAAAACGAAGAAACTAAATTTGTAGACCAACACAGTGTGCATCATGACAACCAAGTTCATGTGTGTGCGTGTGTGTGTGTGTTGCACATGATAACATACTGTACATTAAACAAAACACTTTTATATTTAGTGCAGCCATTCCTTTAAAACAAGAATTTTAGTGTCTAAAGCTTTATTTAGAGCTATATCTTTAAACAAGATTTTTAGTGTCTGGAAACATGTGTGGTGTATTTATAACATCACTTATTTATCCATTCCAGTTAAAAATCCCAACGGCTTAGTGATAGAAACTGTTCTTTAGTCTCTTGTGCGTGCATGCGTACAGGCTCCTGTACCACCTGCCAGATGGCAACAGAGTCTGCGTGCAAAAAAGTCTGTGTGCGGGGTGGTTGTGGTCCTGGATGATGCCATGTGCTTTCTGCAGGCATCGTGTGTGATGTACATTCTATATGGACGGGAGCATGCTTCAAGTGATGTTTAAAGCACTTCATGATGACTGATGTTAGTGCCAATGGTAGATGAGACAAGAAATATTTTGATTTTTAGGAAAAGAAACAATGGTGAATGCCCTAAAGAAGGTAGGGACCACAGACTGACTCAAGAGATTTTGAAGATACTGGCGAGTAGCCCTGTAAGTTGGTCGGCACATGCCCTCAGGGCCCAGCCCGGGATGCCATCGGGTCCTAAGGCTTTGTGTGGATTAACTATTTTGAGTGCTCGTCTCACCTCGACCATCGCCAGAATAAGTATAGGGTCTTTAAATTTCATTTTATGTGTCACATACACAACCATACACAGTATAATGCGCAATAAGGTTGGCCCTATTTACGTGTGGTCTAGTGGCAGGAGCTGTATTGCTCACATCAAACCGAGTGTAGTAGGTGTTAAGCACGTCTGGAAGTGTTGCACTAAGTGGCACACATTCTTGCTTGCTCCTTTATAATCTGTGATACAGTATGGGATCTTGACTGTGGTGAGTGGACTCCACCCTCCCCTTATACTCTCTCTCTCGGCATCCCTAATGGCCTTCCTGAGGTCATATCTGGCAGCTTTGTAGTCATCAGGGTTCCCCGAATTGAAGACCCGTGCTTTCAGCTTAGTTTCATGATTCACCTACGGCTTTTGGTTAGGGTAGAAGCAGACAGTGGATTTAGGAACAACGTCATCAATGCACTTACTGATGTAGCCCATAAGAGTCAGTGTATTCATTAATGTTGCCATCAAATGCATCTATCCATACAGATGCCATCAGTTGTTTCAAAGCAGTCCATTAACACCTCATCTGTCTCCCTGGTCCACTTGTAAATGTCTATGAAAGTGCACTTTGTTGTCTGTTGTCTATTTTTGTCTCTTTTCTGTACAGAAGTAGTTTTTAGGTTAACTTAAAAGTAAAAAATAATCTGTCATATCTGAGCTAGTCAGCTAATTAGGTCTCTTATTTAGCTAGCTGGTTCCAGTAGAGTTGTGGTGTTGTTTTATGTTGTTGCATGTATGTAGCACCTTGGTCCTGGATGAAGGTTATTTTCGTTTCAATATGTACTGAACTGTATATGGTTGGAATAATAATAAAAGCCTACTTGACTACTTGAAAACTGGTTTACCTTGTTTTAGCTATTGTCTGTATGCTGGCAACAATAGAATTGAGCAGTGATCTGATTTTCCGAAAGCAGGCTGGGGGACAGGTTTATAGCAGTCTCTGAAAGGAGTATAACAGTGATCCAGAGTTTGCTCTTCTCTGGTGGTAAAAGTAATGTGCTGTTAAAGTCCCCAAAAACAATAAAAGCACATTTGGGTTCCTCTAATGCTCATGATTAATCAGACTGCGGGTGGATGTAAACAGCTCCGAGGAGTACTGTGCTGAACTCTCTGGGGAGGTAGTATGGCCTAACTTTAATGGCCAGCAGCTCTAGGTCTAACGAGCAGTGAGTTATTAGCATACAGACATCTGTAGCTCACGCAGAATTAACCATAAACCATACTCCATAGTTGCGACTATATTGAAAGAGCGGGATAAACAAAACAGAATAAAAAGAAAAGACAGATAAACAAAAGTTTAATATGTTCCCTCAGAGCTCTGCCATCCTGCAGCACAACCGGAGGTTTTTGATAACCAAATGCTGGGCTCGACGCAAGATCTCACCCCGTGGGGTCAAAATGATCACAAGAACTTTGAGCAAAAATTCCAGAACCACACGGGGGACCCCCCCAGAGTGAATGACCTGCAGAGACCTGGGACCAAAGTAACAAAGGCTACCAGCTACACTGCGCTGCCAGGGACGCAAATCCTGTAGTGCCTGTCTAAAGTTTGCTAGAGTGCATTTGGATGATCCACCGGAGATTGGGAGAATGTCATATGGTCAAATGAAACCAAAATAGAACTTCGTGTTTGGAGGAGGAAGAATGCTGAGTTCCACCCCTATGCTTCACAAGTACCACCTGTGAAGCATAGGGGTGGAAACATCATGCTTTGGGGCTATTTTTCTGCAAAAGGACCAGGACAACTGATCCGTATAAAGGAAAAAATGAATGGGGCCATGTATCGTGAGATTTTGAGTAAAAACCTCCTTCCATCAGCAAGGGCACTGAAGATGAAACAAAAAAAAAGTTGCACTTCTATAAGTATCATAATTTTATAAATGTCCTAATTTGATATTAGTGAAATTATTTGCCAAGCTTGTTTAGACACCAATTTTGTTACCATTTTAAACCTTAAAAAAGATTAATTAACTAGATTAAATAGAATATGCCCCTTCCTCATAACAGTTTTCTTACATAAAAACAAGGGCAGCATCTAAGTGAGTTTGATACTAATTAGCTCTCAGTGTTGGGAGAATAAAAATGCCGTAAAATGCATTTCTGTTGCACCACTCGGAAGCTTCTAATTTTTTATATATATGGCTGATCAATCGATTACCGGCCTGGCCAACCAAACTGAAACCAGCTAATTCTGGTGATTAGCTTAACAACTGGTTTATCTCCATTATAATTTTTTTTTCATCAGTGATTTTGGAGTCAGTGTGGCAATACATGATATCGCCACACAAATCGTGATCCATAACTGAATATCCCCCCCACCCATCTCTAATGCTCAATCATTTGAAAAAAGATACTTAATTACAACTGTTTTTAAATATTTTTTAGTGGATCAGTGTGAACTTTAGTCACTTACTCATTGCTCAGTCATTTTCATGTTTTGTAGAGGTAACTTTACTTCCCTAACACATCCCTAACCATGACCTAGATTCTTATGAGTGATTAAAAAACTTTGTTGAAGCAACAAACAGTTTTGATTACACCAAGGTGCTACATTACTTTCCAATCTACAGTAACTTACATAAAATCAAACTTTGACTGGAATTTTAGCTAATGACATGATGACTTTACATGTAACTACTAGTTACTGCACTGTGGCAGGGCACAAAGGTTATTATTCCTAAAATGCTTAAATTGTCCATTATTTTTCCATAATACGTCCTGTTTAATAAACAGGTGGTCTCCCCACTCTGCTTTTACATTACATTGGACCGAGAGACTAATATGCTTCCATTTTAAGTGACAATAAAAGTTTACATAGTCCTAGCCATCTCCCCAAGCACTGCATGGCAGAATTTACATACTGCTGTGCAAGTGCAGGGGTTTATATGGGTGCAGTGGTAGCTTAGTGGTTAAGGCTCTGGGATACGAATCAGGAAATTGTCAGTTTAAATATCAGCACCAAAAATCTGTGGCTGCTGGGCTTTTTAGCAATGCCCTTAACATTCAACTACTTAAAAATAAAAAAATTAAAGTAAAAATCCTTCCATGGAATGCTTAAAATAAGCAATTTCATTAACAGTCCAATGAGTTAAACATATCACTGAATTAATACCAATAATCAGATAATATGCAACTCCACAAATGTAAACTGGTTTGACTTAAATGTTCTTTGTATGCAAGGGTTAATATAGTATTAGACATAACAGAGGTCAGTTAATGAAAAAATATACGAAACAGGAGATGCAACAAGCATGAAATGTATCAGGACAAACGGTTAAGGGTTGTGCAAACAGCAGCAGGAATGTTGGTTGAGTTGATTAGGATAACACCAACATCGGTTTTTGTGGGTGCGGTGTGTGTGTGCAAAAGTAATTTAGTTTCATGTGTTTGTGACTATTATGCTTGAATTGGGTGGTATGGTTTTGTGGTTTGTCTATAAGGACTGTGTTGACATTTTACAAGGTGATTTTGTCCAATTTTAACTATTTAGAGTCTTTTTCCATTGCTTTGTAGTCAACTATTAGGTTTTTCTAATGATGTATAAATGTTAATCTTTGATTTTAACTTTTATATGGTTTTCCCAGTGATGGTAAGTGCTGTAAGAACGGCTGTGTTTTCTTTTATGATAATGAATATATACATACAGTACTGTGCAAAAGTCTTAGGCACCATATTATATACTGTACCAATTTTGTTATACATATTTATCATGTCTGCATAATTATGTACAAAATCATTTAGTATTCCATATATAACTTAAAAATTTATATATAAATAACATTACAGCTGAATATACGCATGGCTGTAAAGAAAAAAATATATAGTACAAGACAGACCAGTTTCAGATGGAAACAAAAAACCTAATATTATCCTTCGGATTAAGTATAAGAAACATAATTACAATTCCACAGTCTGAAGTTATATCAGATCACTGTCTTGTCATGATTAAAGTGTCTCATAGTAATAAAGTACGCACAGCACCTCGCTACCGCCTTAAACGTACATTCACATCAAATACCACACAGAGCTTTATCGATAATCTTTTAGAGTTATCAACTTTGATTGGATCGCCATTTGATTCCACAGAACTCGATCAAGCGACTGAATATCTAGAGTCAACACTTCGTTATAGCTTAGATAATGTAGCTCCAGTTAAAAGAAAAATGATTAGAGATAAGAAACTCGCTCCTTGGTATAACGATCACACACGCACTCTAAAACAAACCGCTCGGAAATTAGAACGCAAATGGCGTCAAACTAAATTGTTAGTTTTCCAAATAGCATGGAAGGAGAGCATCCTGAACTATAGAAGAGCTCTCAGTGCTGCTAGGTCAATGTATCTCTCCACTCTTATAGAAAATAACAAAAATAATCCTAGATTTTTATTTAATACCATAGCTAAATTAACTAAAAACAAGACCACTGCAGAAATCTCTACAACAACAACATACAGTAGTGAGGATTTCATGAACTTTTTCAATAACAAAATATTAGGCAAAAAATTCAGGCTTTGAAACCAGACAATCTAAGTGATACAGATGATAAATTAAATCACATTACATCAGAACCTAGAATACTTTACTCCCCTTGAAGCGAGAGAACTAATTTCACTCATCTCCTCTTCAAAATCGTCAACCTGTGAATTAGATCCTATACCGACACATTTTCTCAAGCAGATAGTTCCAGCAATAACCCCTGTTAAAAGTAATTAACTGTTCACTCAGCAGTGGGTATGTTCCTAAATCCCTTAAATTAGCAGTTATTAAACCACTAATCAAAAAACCTGATCTTGACCCCTGTCAGCTTTCCAATTACAGGCCGATATCAAACCTCCCCTTTATCTCTAAAATTCTGGAAAAGGTAGTATCACAGCAGCTATGTTCATATCTACATAGGAATAGCATACATGAACTGTATCAGTCAGGATTTAGGCCTCATCGCAGCACAGAGACAGCACTCGTTAAAGTAGTAAATGTCCTCCTAGTGGCCTCTGATCAGGGTTGTGTCACTATACTTGTGTTACTCGACCTCAGTGCAGCTTTTGACACTACTGATCATAGTATTCTCCTTCACAGATGTAGTAGGAATTAAGGGAACGGCCCTCTTATGGCTCAGATCCTATTTGACTTATCGTTATCAGTTTGTAGATTTAGATGGTGACCATTCCTCATGTTCTCAAGTTGAGTTTGGTGTTCCACAGGGTTCTGTTTTAGGCCCACTGCTTTTTTCCTTTTACATGCTTCCTCTAGGCAACATAATTCGTAAACATGGTATTAGTTTTCATTGTTATGCTGATGAAACACAAGTATACGTTTCAGCAAAACCAGATGAGAAAAAACAGTTTACTAAAGTTGAGCAATGTGTGCAGGACATAAGAGATTGGATGTTAATTAATTTCCTTCTGTTTAATCCTGATAAGACAGAAGTTCTAGTCATAGGACCACAAGCAGCTAGAAGTAAGCTTTCTGATCACACTGTGATTTTAAATGGCCTTTCTGTTCCATCAAGTGCAACAGTAAAAGACCTCGGTGTGATTATAGATTCAAGCCTTTCATTTGAAGAACATGTAGATAATATTACCAGGATAGCATTCTTTCACCTCAGAAATATTGCCAAGATAAGAAATATATTGTCACCAAACGATGCAGAAAAACTAGTTCATGCTTTTATCACGTCTAGGTTGGATTATTGTAACGCCTTACTGTCTGGTTGTTCAACAAGGTGCTTAAACAAGCTTCAATTAGTCCAGAATGCAGCAGCGAGAGTCCTCACTCGAACCAGAAGATATGAGCACATCACCCCTATCTTATCCACATTGCATTGGCTTCCTGTGAAATTTCGCATCGATTTTAAAATACTACTCTTGACGTATAAAGCATTAAATGGTCTCGCGCCGCAGTATCTGAGTGAACTGCTAGTTTCTTACAATTCGCCACGCCTAATTCAATCAAAGGATGCAGGCTGCTTGTCAGTACCGCGTATTATTAAAACTACAGCAGGGGGCAGAGCTTTTTCTTACAAAGCCCCAAAGTTATGGAATAGTCTTCCAAATAGTGTTCGGGACTCAGACACAGTCTCAGTGTTTAAGTCCAGGCATTTTTATAAATAGATTTGCCTTAGGTAAAGGAGCAGATCTGGGGGACTCATGGACGTAGAGTATTAGGTGAACTGGTATGTTTAGATGCTGTCTTCCCCACTCTCATTGATCACTCAGGTTTGTTGACGGTGAGGTGATCGGTTGCTTTACATCTCTGGACGCCCTCATGTCTGTGTTTCCTTCTGGCTCTCCCTTTTTAGTTATGCTGTCACAGTTAGTCCTGCCGGAGTCTCTGCTTGCACTAAATATACATTCACCTTATACATTGTTCGACTGTGACCATACCCAAGTGTTATTTCTCCATCTCTTTTGCTCTCTGATTTTCTGCTCTATCCTCTCTCTGTCTCTCCTTGTTCCTCTACCTATCTCTCTGTCGAGCTATACATGTCGCTCCTAAGCTGCCAGTGATCCAGACCCCCTCTGCCCGCTGGACCTCTCTAACTCATCCTGGAGTCCTGCTTCTGTTTGGAGATCTCATCACATGGATACCCCCGTGTGGTATGCCTGGAATGCGTGTGGTGACTGGGGTTGGTTCCACTTTTCCATGAAGGTGGTCCTGTCCTCGACTGATGCAGACAGCTGTTCTCTGAGGGCCTGTGACTTCAGTCGCTCAATAGTTCAGGACTGGAATTTCTCACAGTCTACCTGAGCCTCCAGGAACAAAATGGACTTCAATCTTACACATCTCCTCTTATACTGAACTTCCAGTCTCGCATATTATTATGCACATCAATCCCTGCTATCTGTTTTTACCCAGATGAGGATGGGTTCCCTGTTGAGTCTGGTTCCTCTTAAGGTTTCTTCCTATTACCATCTCAGGGAGTTTTTCCTTGCCACTGTCGCCGTCGTCCTAGGCTTGCTCATCAGGGACAATCATATAATTTTGATTCATACACATTCACATTTCATGCAAACTTAATTCTTTTGATTGTGTAAAGCTGCTTTGTGATGATGTAAATCGTTAAAAGCGCTATACAAATAAAATTCAATTGAATTGAATTAATAAAAATAGAAAAAGCGAGTGTGACAAAGTTACCAAAAGAAGTCATATTCTCCAGCAAGCTCAGTAAAACCTAACTGTTTTACTTATTGTACTGTGCAAAAGTCTTGGGTACATACAAAAATATGGCATAAGCAAACAATGTTTTTTAAAAACATTTCTGCATAAAAGAACTTTCTATAAAGAGCAAATAAACATCTTTTGCTTATGCCATATTTTTGTACGTGCCTAAGACTTTTGCTTGGGCCTGCATGAATTTTGGGGTAAATACTTATCAGCCCAGTACTGTGTGTGTTATGTGCACCTGAAATTTCTATCACAAGCGGTTCATACAAATAAAATGCAAACCATAAAGGAAAAATGTTTGTGGATTTTCCCCCCCATTCAGCTACAAAAACATTATTTAATCTGTACACTGATGTTGAGTAAGGAGGCCTGATACACACCTGCCACTGAACTTCATCCCAAAAGTACTTTATGGGAATAAGATAAGGGCTCAGTACATGTCACGTAAGTGCTTTCAAACAAACCCTTGTAAAGCATTGTCTTTATGAACCTCCCCTTGTGCTCAAAAGGACCGTCATGCCATAACAGATTTAGGCAAGGCCTTTAGTTCAAGTGAAGGGAAATTCTTGTATCTACATGGTGCAAGGTTACTCTTAGCAACCATTCACCTCAAACTTTGTTGATTGAATATTTAAACAAGTTTGATTGAAGCCTATAAAAATGTGAACATATTCTTATTGTTAAACTTACTTTCATTAATTAAATAAACTAGTTGACTGTTTTTGGCTTTAAAAATAAACTTTGGATTTTAAACTCGTACCAGAGTGGTTGAGGAGGGTACTTTGTTCCTGGCCATTCTCTGCAGGAGTGATCAGCTCCCATATGAAGCTTTTGATGTTTTCATCTCCACGGTAATGTAGCAGACAGAAGACTAGAATGACTCTGCATATAGTCTCCACATCCTTTTCTCCAAGACGACGCTTACACCTAGCATGGGACAGGATATCATTCCAACGTCCCCATCTGGAAACAAAAGTGGAAAAAAGCCTGAACTTTCCAATAGGAAAAAAACTAAATAGATATGAAAAAAAGAAACCTGAAATAACTAGTCCTGACTAGAATGCATTAGAAAATATTTGGTTAAAGGTTTTTGGCCATCCAAACAGACACATATTAGTTATTTCTTGTAGTCATTTGATAAAGCTGCAATTACACTTAAAATCAGATAACTTCTTTTTAGCCCACTAAATACATGTGCATTTGGATGTTTGCAATGCGAGTAAAAAAACTGCTTTTCTATAAAAAAAAAAAAAAAAAAAAAACTATGTAAAAAAAATACTTGACACCTAATAGTTAATCTTGCAGAGTTATTGTCTAAAAAGTAACGTAAAGCCTTAAAAATTGTGACACTGTGACTACTACATGTCACAGTGCTTTAGATAAACAAAAGCATTTTTTTTTTTGCAACAAAAAAACCGTTGGCTACCCATAAATCAGCAGGTGTTTCTCCACTCTGAAGCAGTCAGTGCGACCATAGCCGCCACCAGAGTGACGCTCAGCACGGCGTGAGGCTCTGGCCTGGCGAGAATTTTGGGGTGGATACTCATCATCGCTGTCTAAATCTGAAAGATCACCACCCTCCCCACGAAGAGAAGAGAACTGTCGTGTCTGCTTTCTTACACGTGGAGTATCAATCACAAGGGTATTCTATAAAGAAAGTAGCAAAAATTAAGGAATAGCAAAGAAACAGGATCGCAGTGTACGATATGGCATGCTATTGGTGATCAAATATACTGACATAATTCTTATTGGCATAATGTAATTTTATTATTATCGAGCATGGCATATGTTTTATACATATATGTGTGTATATATACAGTACATGTTTTAATATACTGTATATATACACAAGTAACATCCAATTCTTAATCCATAGGGTTTAATATGATGTTGGCCCACCCTTTGCAAATATAACAGCTTTAACTCCTCTGGGAAGGCTTTCCACAAGGTCTAGGAGTGTGTTTATGAAAATTTTTAACCATTCCTTCAGAAGCACGTTTGTGAGGTCAGAACTGACATCCCCAAGGTGTTTTATCGGGTTAAGGTCAGAACTCAGTCAAGTTCTTCCACACCAAACTCGCTCATTTATGTCTTTATGGACCTTGCTTTGTGCACTGTCATGTTGGAACAGGAAGGGGCCGTCTCCAAACTGTTCACACAAATTGTCTTGGTATGCTGAAGCCTTAGGGGGTCCTTAAACTGGAAGTAAGGGGCTGAGCAGAATAACTGAAAAAATGACCCTATACCAGTTCCAACATGACTGCGCACCAGTGCACAAAGCAAGGTCCATGCCAGGCCTTCTCGTCCAACATCAGTGTTTAACCCCACAAATGCGCTTCAGGAAGAATGGTCGAAAATTCCCATAAATACACTTCTAAACCTTGTGGAAAAACCTTCCCAGAAGTGTTGAAGCTGTTATAGCTGCAAAGGGTGAGTCAACATTATATTAGATCCTATGGATTAAGAATTGGATTTTACTGAATGCATGTTGTTCATTTTGCATGTGAAGGCTGGTAAGAGAATACTTTTGGCAATATTGTGTGTATATAGATGGACAGATACACTATACTGTATATCCTTACATAGGTAATAGTTTCTGGTTGGAAAGAAAAACATTTTTTATATACAATACTGTTAATTAAAGAATATTTACCAATGAAAACATCCCTACCTTCCTATTTATGGTGTCCAAGTCAATGTCTGCTTTCTGAGCCCACTTCTGCCAAAACTCTGGATCATCCAAAGCAATATCAGTCCTATTTTCAGATGCCACAAAGCTGGCCTTAGAAAAGGTAGATCCCTTGCCCTCACTCTCAATGGTGATGGTGGTGGCCCTTCTCTGAAGGATCTGGTCAATGTCTTCTTCACAGAAACGGCTCCCTTCATCATTCTCATCCATAATAGCAGCATAAGCTCCCTTTCTTAGCAAATCTTCAATTTCCTTTTTGGTAAACTGGTGAACCTTATTTGTTCAATTCAGTCATTACTATTTTATGTATGTTTTGACATATTTAAAACAAAGAAAATACACACAGAAGTCAAACACTTACCCCATTGACGCTACTGTCTTTATTGCTACTCATGCTTTGAAGCACAGCCCTATCTAGTCCCAACTTTAAACTAGCTTTGTCCAACATCTCACGTTCATAGGAGTTTCTGGTGATGAGACGATAAACCTTTACTGCCTTGGATTGGCCAATTCGATGGCAGCGTGCCTGGGCCTGAAAAAAGAACCACCAGAGAAATAAATTTGTAGTGCTTTTGAAAATGTATACAGTATTTTTACAGTAAATGGTTACATGGTTTACTAAAAATGTAAACTCTGATAACATAAAATCCAATATGGTTGCTTCCTGACCAAAATATTTGATTAAAATAACATTGGCACGTTTTTTTGCACAACATTGCTGAACTATGCATGATATCAGAACCAATATGAATACACAGTCCCTTGCAACATGCAGAATATGAAAATCTTGCTTAATGTTGCACATTCCTTCACAAAATTTATATCAAAACCTTCAGCCTAGTCTCCTAACTGCTTCATAAAAAAGAAAAAAAAAGAAAAAAAAAAAAAAAAAAAACTGCCAAAAAGCAGCACTCACTTTTACATTAAATGCAATGGAAGACACTGGGTTACACACACTCCATAATTGAATTGCTATCTTTCAGGAACTAAAAGGTAGCTGATATCCTAAAACTGAATAAGCAGAAATATAAATGTACGAGATTAACAGGACTGTCCACCACCTCAATGGTTTGTTTTCCCCCTCACCTTTTGGATACATAGTATGGTTAGAACTACTTTCAGACAAATTTTATAAAACAAATTTTGACCTGGATCTGCATAGTGACCTAATAAACATTGGAGCATTTGTGCTCCAGGACCCTGGAAATCAAACTGCAGATTAAATATTGAAAACAATAAATGAAAATATAAAGGACAATTTGACTTTTTGCATAACTATATATAAAAAAAGGAGAAGTGCAAACTCTCACCTGAAGGTCATTCTGTGGGTTCCAGTCAGAGTCAAATATAACACATGTGTCGGCAGCAGTGAGATTAATACCCAGTCCTCCAGCACGGGTACACAGCAGAAAGACAAACCGGTCAGAGTCTGACTTACTGAAGCGATCAATGGCTGCCTGACGAAGATTTCCTCTTACTCGACCATCAATTCGTTCGTAGAGATATCTGGTAAAATTAAGTAACTAACTGTCATCCTAGTCAATAAAATAAATCTTGCGCACCACAGTATTGTGCCATTGCATGTAAAACAACTTTCAAGCAGAGTTTACTTTAACATACAACTACAAAATATGGGCAAAAGTTTGTGGAAACCTTACCATCATCTATAGTTCTTCCTCAAATTGTTGCCACAAAATTGTAAGCATACATTTGTATAGGATGTACATTTGTATGCTGCAGAATAACATTTTTCCTTTACTGGACCCAAACCTTCCAGCATAACAATGCCTTGCACAAAGCAAAGTCCATGAAGAAATAGTTTGAAATGAACCTCAAGGGGCATTTAATGTTGAATTGTAAGAACTTGTGCGGCATTTGCAAAGATTAGAGTCAGCATCACTAAAAACCTTTGGAACAATTTGAAATGCAGACCTAACCCCAGGCCTTCTCACTCAATATCAGTGCCTGAATTCACTAATGCTCTCATGGATAAAACAGCAAATTACCACAGGAATGTTCCAGAAACAAGAGGAAAGTCCTTCCAGAAACCTGGACCACCAAAGCCAGGACTTAATCTGGAATGGCATTTTGGGAAAGCACACAAGTGTTATGGTCAGATGTCCACAAACTTTTGTCCATAAACATTTGTTACTTGCATGAAAACCATCTTTTTTTAAAAAAAAAAAACTGTGCAATGTTTGTTCAAAATACAGTGGCCCAAATTCTGTCAATTAGTCTTTAAACATAATTTAACTTTTTTTTTTTTTTATCTCATGTCTTCACATGATTAATCAAAACAGAAAGCATTAATAGGGAGAAAATCTTTTCCATTCTGACCTCTATAGTGTTTTCTGGCCTGATAATCCTAATTGATGAGCTGAAACAATTAACTGGTGTAGGTAATGTTAGGGTACAGTATAGTTTGCACTCTATAGCCACTTAGTTTAGGTCTTCTTCCAGACCTTTGCAGTCACCTTTAGCTAAGAAAATTGGTTTGGATGGTCATTAAAAAAAGGAAAAAAAAACAAACAAAAAAAACCCACCCAGGGCTGGAAGCTGCTAGAACAAAAGTGTCACAGTCTGCAGCTTGTTTTACAATACCATAAACCAAAAGCGTTCTGTCCAAGAAAGAAATCTCTGATCCAAAATCAACACCTTTAAGCTTGACTAAAGTTTATAGCTTCCCACTTGGACAAAGAGAAAACACTTTTGGAGATGTTTTTTATTTTTATTTTTTTTTTTTACTAGAAGTATGTTTAGAGAAGTAAGAGCGAGGTGTTCAACCCCAGATAGCACAGGTACGTCGGGGAGACGTCTGCTAAAGAGCGTATCATCTGGTAAACATCGTCTTCGTTTTTTTTATAGTCGTATTTTGATCGTCTGTAGATCGCCTGTTTGAGCTGTTAAATGATACATCGTCTCTACATCTATACGACGTCTATACGACGTATCTTTATTATTTGAAATTTGCTGGTATAGAGTAGAAACACCAAAGGAAAATCAACCATAAGGCGGCGGTAGTGCAACACTTACAGATGCAGTCGCCGTAAAACTCTAAAGAAGAAGAAGACGAAGAATAGTTTGTTGAGAAGACAAACGTTTAGCGCGCGTGTGGAAAAGGTTAGCAGGAATTCATTCCCATCTTTCTAAATAGAAACGAAATACTGAACATAAATGTCACATGCTGTTTAGCGATGTTCAGTCACGTTGTTTAGGTTTAAACTATTTCTTGTATTTTTAAAATCACACTTAAAATACCGACGGTTACATGCGCGTGCTTAATCTACGGTTCGGTTCTGGTTTCGGTCTGTTCTCATGAGTTGTGTAGCGAGAGGAACAAGGTATAAATATTGTTAATTTGCTAAATTAAGTATCATGAATTTTAATTGAATATCTCTCTGTATTTTTTCACAGTAATTTGTTACTAAAAAGTGTCCTGTCTGCCTCTGACTTCAGGAATTTACTGACCAACCGTATCTAACGGTCATATTTAAAAGTCATAACGTACAGTTAAAGTACAAAACGTTTCTGTAGGTGTTTAATTTTTTTTTCTATGATTAATACTTATTTGTGGTGTTTTATGTTTTGTACATCTTTTTAAATTGAGACCTCATTTGAAAGTTGCTGCTGGTGTAAAACAGTGTTTTTATTAAATATAAAATAAAAATCTCTGTTTTATCCTGTTTGTCTTATGCTTCCTTCCTTCACAGTATTCTGTTGATCATGGTTAATTATAATTAACCGAGGATATATTTAATTAAAATAATAGAAGGGGGGTGTTTAAATAAAACGACGTCTATCCGACATGAATCAGACCTTTGGAAGATGTATGAACATCTGGTTAACATCGTCTAAAGAGCGGATAAGGGACGTTTTAATTCATTTACATCTTAAATACGTAGGCTAAGCGTCTTTCTAACATCGGACATGGACGTCTCGGCGACATCTGCCAGATGAAAAAGACGACGTCGCATACACGTACGTAATAACGTTTGTGTGCTATCTGGGACCACTGTAGCAGTAGCATCATGCTTCGGGACCAGTGGTAAAAAAGCCTAAGGCTAATTACTGACACTATACGTATAATTTTGACCAAATGCTGATTTCAGAAAACTGAAACAAAAAAAATATATATGGTGCACCATTCTCTTGGAGTTTTTTTTATTAAAGATTTTTTATTTTGCAATTAGACCAGCTAAAAATTCAATGAAAGCCAAATGACACTCCTGTTCATGAAGAGTCTATGTAAATTGACCATAATTCCTAATTTTTTTTTTTTTTTTTTTAACTGAAGCATAAAGTAAACTATAGATATAGCCTAATTAATCTTTCCACATCAGGTTGAAATGAAATGTTTTAAATTATTTTTTCTACCTCTTATGGATGAGATAATCTTCTAGAATGTCGAGACAGCGCACCATCTGGGAGAAGATAAGTACTTTGTGTCCTCCAGCCTTGAGACGAGGCAGCAACTTATCTAGAAGGACCAGTTTCCCTGCTGAGCGTACCAAGGCCTGTAAATGGAAGTCTGGAGCTGAGGCATTGTACACCTCCCTAAGTTCAGCCACTATTTTCTCTTCAGCACCTAAACAGATCCATTTGAAGTGTTAAAATATTACATTATAAATTACCACGTTTATACTTGAAAGGACAAAGAGTATAACCTGTGCTAGCAGTAATTAATTGCCAAATACATCCTTGCCCAATCATATCAAATTTGCTCTGTTTAAAAAAAATAAGACACTAAGAAAAAATAAGAACTAAGTTAAAAAGGATAGAACTCATTTATAGTTAGTCACTTCATGCGACTAAACATCAGGATTACCCAAAGATAGATAGACAATGTATACACAGATCGAGCAAATTACTGTGGCCATTTTACCATGCCACATTTGATCAAAACTACTCACATTACATTACACTATATCGCATCAAGTGACTGATATCAGTTGACCAGCTCAGGAAGTCAAGCAAACATAAGTTAAAAGATTTTTTAATTTTGCCTGATGCAGAGACCTGCCTTATTGTAGATACAGTTGATAAAGAAACGTGTATGTGGCTGACATAAGATGAATTTCAGAATTCATCTTAAGATTTTTAAGATAAATTCTGAAACATTCAACAGAAAAGCATTAGCTTGATCTGTAACACAGCACAAGCTCAAGTACTAAAAGTGTCACAGTCATTGTGAATACAAGTCTTCAGTAGGTACCCAATCGGAATGGTTAATACCGTCGCACTCACCGCCACGTAAATACGACAGCAGCCAAAATAAATCAGTTGCACTTCAAAGTCATTCATAAAATGGCCGCCAGGTGGCGCAAACATGAAAAATCTGAACCAGAGCTATTTAACAAATGTTGTTTAGATCAAGTTCACTAACTGACAATTTTATTTGTACAAAGAATAAACTGTTATAAAGCATATCTGTTTATTGTTAAAGTTCTGGGTCATTTCGGGTACTTTAAACACATTGTTGGGTTGGTCATGTTGGGTCATATGAAATGTAGTTTTACAAAGGAACACCTGGTTGGGTTATTTTGACCCAACAACTGATTTATTCATTATTCTTTCGTTTCTCCAAATAGCAGCCTGCAAAAATAACTGTTATTGTGTCACAGGTGTAGTTTTAAGAGTTGTATAGGCAGGAATGCGTGTGTATACAGCTCAAAACCTCCATCAGTTATTAAAGATAGCACCTATTTAGAAAAAATGCTCCAGCGATTTCGAAGCATAACACCGGGCCAACTCATGTCGGAAAGAATTTATAAACGTTTTCTAAATGTGGGCTTTTGTTTTTTTACTTATGGTATTTGTTAATTTAATTTAAATGAGGTTTGGGCTCAGGACTTCAATTTGGCATCGTGATTCTCCTCTTTAATTTCCTACGTAGTCTAATCAGCGCTCAGCCGCACGCATGAAGTTTTCCAGAGCGCAGTGGCAGAAGTAGACTAATGATTATGAATGGGTTGGGAAAAACAGCAAGCAGACTGACTCTGACCATTCTAAAAATTTATTGAGAAATTAGTGATTGTGTCTTTGGTTTCGGCTGTGGTGATGATGGTAATCATGTCATCTCGCATGAGTGCAGCAGTAGATGCGCCAAAAATCCACTTTTCATACGAATTACATTGTCAATTTTTTTTATTATTAGTTTGTATAAAAGCAGACATTTTACTTTCTATAAGTATATATTTTTTCACCTCTGTGAGGCGAGTATACAGTTTCAGTTCATTTTCTGACACGCGTTTTCGTTATTGTGAGTGCCCTTAAATAAAAGTTGAGTCTTATAAAGGCTATGCAGTCCTATATAGTTTTATTATATAGTTCATGACTTGACCGTTCGATAGTTCAGGACTGGAACTTCATATAAGTCTACCTGAGTTTTCAATAACTAACTGGACTCCATATTGACATCAATTAACATCAACTGGTATGCTGAACTGCCTGCCAACTAACACACAGTATGAATGCAGATCAATTCCTGCTCTCTGTTTCACCCAGATGAGGATGGGTTCCCTGTTGAGTCTGGTTCCTCTCAAGGTTTCTTCCTACTACCATCTCAGGGAGTTTTTCCTTGCCACTGTCGCCCTCGGCTTGCTCATCAGGGACTATTTGACCATTTTGATTCATACACATTCAAATTCCATACAAACTTAAATAATTCTGTTAATTGTGTAAAGCTGCTTTGGGACAATGACAATTGTTAAAAGCGCTATACAAATAAAATTTAATTGAATATATATTTTTTTTATAATTGAATTGAATATTATAGTTTTTTGCACATTAATCTGAGTCCTCATCTGTCACGGCGTGCGCCCAAATCAATATCGCCCCTCGCTCACTGGTTAGGCGGCCTCCCCTTCAGATATGCGAAGGCGCGAGGCCACGGTATTAGGCCTGGCTGGTGAGCTATCCTTGCTAATGATCCCGGGCTTGCACCCCAGGCTATAAAATACTCAGGGTCTGTTGGGTTACAGTGGATTTTACCACGCAGTGTAAGTGCGACGCACGTGCTACAATGCAGAAGTGCGGCGTGCAAGCGGCTTTATATTTAGCAATGAGCATTTACTTACATCTGAACTGAGTCGTTTACATAATAGCTCATCATATCAATTTATTCATAAAAATGTTCCTGTTTTACATGGAAATTTACAGGCTTGTTACTGAATGATTTACTCTGACAGAGCCATAAGAACAGTGGCAGCTGGAACACCTAAAACAGATGCTGGATTATTTTTATAATCTAAATATAAGTGCTTTTCTAAACATGGGCTATTGTTATTTATTTACAATATTTGTTAATTTAATTTAAATGGGGTTTGGGCTCCGGGATGTTGAGCATCGTGATCCTCAACTTTACTTTTCTATGTAGTCTAATCAGCGCTTAAGCGCACGCATAAAGTTTTGTAAATTAGTTTAATGTTAAACTTGTATTTCATAAGGTTTTGCCAGCAGTGGTACAGCGCAACAGAGGTCATTATTTACTATTAAAGAAAATTATGATGATCGGTCACAGGCGCGCGCCCAAATCTACTATCACTACTCGCTCACTCTGTAGGCTCCCTAAATAGGCAGCAAAGGGACCTTCCGGCAAATTTGTGCTGGCTGGCGATAATTATTGTTAATATAATCTCGCGCTTGCTCCGCATTATAAAAGTAAGGCGCAGAGTTTAGTCCGAGGTCCAGGAACTACGTGATGTGGTAAAGAATAGGAGAGTGGCATGTGAGTGGGGCCCTCTCCAGGGACCCTTTTCCCCGTAGGACCTCGCCTCATGTCCGCGCTTTATGGTGCCGCCCGTGCAAAATGGGTCGAACCCGTTACAGATCATAACAGCCTACGTTATTTCATTCTTATAATAATGCAAAAACACAAGCGGGGCTAAATGACCGACATCTGCCGACGCAGTAGAACGTCCTGACAATGTTTTAATGGTCATTTATTTCTGTTAATAAATTTACTACAAATTTAAAGAACAACAGATATAAGATGACAAAACCCTACACGCGTAGCTTTTCTAATTACACGTGATAAAATTTAAAGGCTTACTGTGTTAACATTTATTTCGCTTAAATTCGATCCTAATAAGATTTAATACAAATTCTACATTTGTACTGTAATTTTAGTACTGTAATTATGAATTTGTTTAACTATAATGTTTTACTTGCTTTTATCCGCTACTACATGCAGCTTTAAAGGAGCTGTGGCTCACTAATTCTGCAGAGAATGAACTAAGGCATAAGGCGTCCGTCTGTAGTTATATAGCGCCACTCAGCGGTAAAAGCCAGCAAACGCACAAACTCAAATGCTGCCGTCGAGCACCGCAACAGGAAAACCAACATTCCGATTGGGTAACCATTGTACGATATATCTGTGGATACAAGTATAGGATATAAAAGACACCTAAGGGGAAGAATGGCATTACTATTCCTACATCTGAAAGCTCATATATAGAACTGTGTAGCTCCAATACCATATCACCCATTGTGAGCAGTAGTTTTGAGAGTAGGTGAGATTTAGACATGAAAGCATTTATGAAAATATTGTGTTAAAACAATCAACAGAAGACTAGCCTGATACAGGATGCATAAATTGACCAGAAATTAACAGGGTTTAAGGTAGAGACCTGTAATTAAATAAGGGTGGTTGCAGCATTTGCGAAGCTCCATCATGGTGTTAAGAAGATTGGGGACGTTGCTGTTCTGATTAGCTCCCATACTCAAGAAGCTGAAGTTACGCTCCAGAATAGCACGGTAGTATTTCTTTTGCACATCAGTCAACTCCACCTAAAGGAAAAATAACTTAGCACTTAAATTTTTAGTATACTAAATATAGTAATTCAGATTAAAATATAGTGTCTACCATTTTAATGAGTTACAAAAATTATTAACTTTTTTTATTTTTAAGACTTGGAAAACAAGGTTATACTTTCACGGCATTTTCTTCCTTTAAATTTATTTTCTTTTTCTCCTTTAAACCAGTGTACAATCTGGTGTCACCCAGATAAAAACAACAACTCCCTTTTGACTCTGGTTCCTTAAGGTATCTTATGCCAACTCAGGGAAGTTTTCCTCGCCACTTGTGTATATCTAAAATGTCTACATTTGTTTACAGCTGCTTTCTGACACTGTACTGCACAATGCTATAGAAGTGCTGGCACAGTTCACTAATTAATACAAAAAGGTCTGAATATATTAAATCAGGTTTTAAACTAAACTTCAACTGATGGCAAAACATAACGTATTGAATTCATATTCAGTAACCTGGACGTTCTTAATAGATTTCAACATTAAAATTAGGCAGAAAGCACACAGTGGGATCTATCAAAACTCATACCTCAATAATAGTCTCTTGCTTTGGCGCCAAGTTCTTTTCCACATCCTCCTTCAATCTGCGTAGCATCATGGGTTTCAAAATTGCCTGCAATTTCTGCACCTAATGTGACAAACGTATGCACAGATACCCGTTAATGTCCTTTTTAAAAATATGTATAATATGCATGCAAGTGATGCACATTTAACCATGTACCTGCTCTTCTGTTTTGAGATTGCCAAATTCACGCAGGAACTCGCTCTCTGAAGGGAACTGTGCAGGTTCTAAGAAGTGCAACAGACTGAACAATTCTTCCACAGTATTCTGCAAAGGTGTGCCTGTTAACAGGACTTTATGCTCCTATAATTAGAAAGTAAGATAACAGTGACAGTTCATTATACTCTGGCAAATAATAATTTAAAAAATAATCATTGCATGACAAATATACACTATGCTTCGATCGATTACGTGTCAGACTGGCCGATTATCAGTGCCGGTATTTAGCGTGTTTATAATTATCAGTATTGTAAATGTTTTGATTCGATTACAAATTAAATATATTAATCAAAAAATGTTACTTTGACTCTGATGCAACCACTTTGTCTGTGGTCACTGCTCTGTGGACTCATGTCTTGCCCTTTCAGGTTAGACATCACCGATAACACCCAATCAATTTTGAAATCTACGACAGATGTACAGACTGAAGCAGCGAGTGTATAAAATATTCATAACTCCTGACATTTCATGCTGCCACTTTTTAAGTTTTAGGTCAGAAAGGGCATCTGCTTAATTTTAATAAGAGGTAATTTCAAAATGAAAGCCAAGGCATTTCTTTACTTAATCAGATTTTCACAAATGTACCTTTTTATTAAGATGTTGCTTTTTATTTGCTTGAACTTAAATGAAATTAATAAAATATATATATATTTTATACATATAAAATATACTGGAATTTGTCTGCATTCTCCCTACGGAACAGGTCTGATGATATAGGACGATATTAACGATGTGTGAACACACTTTGGTAACTGAGGAATTGAAAGAAACTCCTTCACAAGGTTATTTGTTGTTGTCCTTTTGCATATAGTTGTTTTTGCAAAATGCTTGTTGTACTACAAAGTACCAGTAGGAATGTAAAACTACTTTCAGCCCTGTAAATTACACGGTCAGTCACCAACTGTTGTTTGTCAGCCCTGCAGTCGCGGTTAATTAGATCAGTAATTTGCGGAGGGTGTGTGTTGGCGAAGCAAATAAATGATGAAAGAAACAAACAAATCTTAATTAGTTCATAATAAATGCCATTTGTGGTACTGTTGTTATGATGGATATTGGGCTACGACCTTGTGCCTACAACCACATCATAGCTGTTCTGATAAACAGCACAACAGCACTCCTTCTTGTGCGATATTGCTTAAATGACCTTGATGTAAACAACAAAGATTCCATAAGAGACATGACAAAATAAGTGTATGTAAACATTAAATGTGTGAAGTTGAAACAGGCAGAGACTGAATTTGTTTAGATTTGTCCCCAACTATAGGCATTTAAGAAAGAAAAACTCTGGACTTTTTCTATTTTGACAAACTCAGGTTGGGTGCAAGCAAAGAACATCAATGAAACAATAGTTAAAAAAATAATGTGTGTTGTGTCATCTCACTAAATTCAGCATCTTGAGGCTGTCAAGCAGTTTACAGTTTCTGTTTTTCAGGCGATGTGCTTCATCAATGATCACACAACGCCAATAAATCTCCCTTAGTTCTGGGCAGTCAGACAGAATCATCTCAAAGGTGGTGATCAGAGCATCAAACTTATAAGCTCCAGGAATGAGGTGCCCCTTAAAATAAAGAAAAAAAGTTAGCAAGATAGTGTACATCATAAACGTAATTATAAAATATATACAAATACAGCTAAAAAGGCAATACAGCACTGTTCAGAACTTTTGACCCCTAATCAACTACAAACTCTGAAACCTATACAAAAAAGCAGACCAGAATGTAATATGTATACAAATCAGAACATTTTTGTCAACACCCAAATACCAAAACCTTTAATTATTTACCAAAATACAGCATACTATTCAACATAACTGCATTAAGCTAATAAAAACAACTGTGTTAAAATTCTTATATATTCTAATTATGCAATTAACAGTAACTAATTTTAGGACGGTTATAAATACTTGAGTAATTGTTCTTACTATACTTAATTATGTTGGTGATTTCAAACATTACTCTATCATTGAAACACAATACTCTTACTCCATTTCTACAGTGGTGGCAATCCATTAACTAAACCAGCTTATTCTACTCAACTCTTAAGCTGAATAGGCTCAAAGTAATTAATAATATTGCCTGAGAACTATAAAAAACAAAAACAATGTATACTTTTGATCATTAATACAGGTTCAACCAAGTTGGCTGATTTTATTAGCCATTTGCTGTCATTATATTTCTAAATTAGACTACTATAGCTTCTAATAACTAAAGGTGGCTAAGCAGCAAGTTACATTCTGGATAGTTGTAATAGTTAATACATACAATTAGTATTGCAAGTAACCTGCAAACTTACAAAATTGTTGTCACATATGTAATTACCATAAAAATTTAATATTCTTCTAATAGTTTTACCTAATCTAATTTAATCAGCTGAAATTTTCAACTTTTACTTTTAAATACTTGAGTGTTTTTTAGAAGTAACAGCTTTTACTTGAGTAAATTCTTGCATAAATATTTCTAATTTAATTAAGAATGACCCATTATCCACACTTTTACTTTTATGCTTATTATATTGAATAAAGTATAAATACGATTCATTCAAAATAATGCAATCTAGGTGTACTCTATATTACAGTATACTGCTTACCGTTTGTAAAGGTTTTAATAGAAAAACTCAAAAACCTTTGAAAATCACGTGTGTGCATACTCTAAGACCAACCTTTTCATCTTTGCAATACATTTCATACTGCTGGATCATTTGTCTGCTGGCCAAGCTACCATGATAGACAATGGCGTTCATTTCCGTCCATGTGGAAAATTCTCTTTCCCAGTTTGTGATGGTGGAGAGAGGGGCAATTACTAGAAAGGGTCCCTGGACTCCAGTGGCAAATACTTCAGACAGTAGGGCTATTGACTGGATGGTCTTACCAAGACCCATCTCATCTGCCAGAATGCAATTCTGCCTAATGTTCATGTGGGAAAAAATTAAATCAGGAAAAGTCTGTTACAAATAAATTAGGTGCATGTTTAACAAATGAATAATTCCATTACCAAAAAAAAAAAAAAAAGGGCCTGAAGTACTATGTATTAAGATTTATGGTATACATGGATCATGCAATCACTGTATAAATTAAAGAGACCTAAGCTACTTTGCAAAGATCTCTATGCATATCCACATACTGTATGTGAGGCATTACATAATTTGGGGTACTTTCCAGATCTGTTGACAAGTATTTTTATTCTAAATATTTTCTTTAAAAATATAATATTTTACCAATAAGATAAAACATATATATACATATACACATATATACACACATTTTATATAAAATCGTCTCCCCTGCTGGGTCTTAGTGCTCGTCTCTCAACGAAAAACTGTTGGCTCAGTTGTGATCACGTGACGCTCGGCGTCAAAACAAAAAGCGCATGCGTGATACATGATACTCGGTGCTCGTAAACCAAGACAATGCACGTTTTATAAATCAAAATTTATTAAAAATCTTTGCTCTTCTTGTGGAACACTCGTAAACCGCGTTACTCGTAATCCGAGGTTCCACTGTGCGTGTGTGTTAAAAAAAAAATATAAAAATATTACACTATATATATATATATATATATATATATATATATATAAACTTATTAATATCCACAAAGGTTCTGTCAACTAAGTTACTCCCACTAGAAAATTCAATACTGTGACCACCAAGTGACCACCATCCAATGACGTTATTCGTTTCTGTAGCATACATTTTAAGCACACTGTGGTAAGTGTTCTCTCTCTCTCACTCTCTCTCTCTTTTTTCATATGATTTGCAATGATCTATAATAGCCCATTTTTACAGATTATATTAATTGACCGTCAACTACGTTACATAAACAACTATGGTTTTAATTAACTTATTTGTTCAAATATGATATTAATGAGTTTGACATTATGGGTCAAATTAAGAAAATTGTTAACTCTATTACCTGTCCGCTATGCACCCATCATTTCTTCATCATTACTGCTTAGTCTACATAGGTCACAGCACACACAATTCATATGGGTACTTTTTCCCTTTTGCCCCAACACATGTTTAAAATCCAATTGCTTAATTGAATAGATAAAAAAAAGGAACAACAAGGCTCGCTGGAATGCTAATAATACAGGAAGGTGAATAGATTTGCAGAAATAAGTAGAAGCAGAGAGACAGCAAAAGTGTGATCAAAATGTATGCACCATTTAGGTCTGGTTACTTGGCATTGGGAGAAAAGAGTTTTGAAATTTTTAAATTTACCAACTTTAACTTGAGAATGTTTTTGTACATTTTTACGAGTGTGAAATGTACCCTAAACTATAGAATGACTTATACAGTGTGTAGTCTGTAAGGTTTTGTCTACAGATCCCTCTTAGGGAGGAGAAAAAACAATAGAACAATCTTGCCAGACATGATAAACAATCCATAAAAATTACTGAGCTGAATGATTCAGTCTCATATGAAAGTAAAGAGTTTAATCAAAAAGTTTTTTTTTTTAAGTTTAAAGACAGCCTGGTCCAATTATGACCTCATACAATCTAACTATTACATTATCTCATCTCCACCGTTCAAATATGGATAAAGACAAACTAATAAAGTTTAATATCCCCAATATCACATTTTATTTATTAGTGTGTAAGGGTACGATTGATTTAAATGTAATTAAATATAAATTCAGTACCTGTTATACCAATTAAAAAGCAGCCAGTTGACTCCCTCCAGCTGATACTCTCGGAGGGTGTTTCCGCTAAGATATTCTCGTGACTGTTCCAGCTTCTTCCATGCACTTGCAGGTGGACGAGGCTAAAAGAAAAAAAGGGTAAATATTTACAAAAAAACAAAATCTGTCTTATCACAAACATAGCAATTAAATACAGTACACTTCATCATCATATACCCTGGCTTCACCACAAACAAACAAAAACAATTCAATATTCATGTTTAATATACTGGTAAAGTCAACAAAGAATAAAACTACCACAAACAAATTCAGTGTTAAGCAGTGTTTTCTGAGATAGCACTGTTTATAGGAATAATTATAATAATAATCCATTACCAGCCTTTGTGATCAGGACTGTCTCAACACTCAAGTTACTTGATCTCAGTCTGGCCTTTGATAGCATTTATCAACCATTTATCTGTCTTAAATAATATTGTGGCTTTAAATGTCCCTTTCCTACTGTAAATCCGGTCTCATTTAATTTACCATAAATGTTGTGACTTCACTATACATACATCGAGATTATGTCCACATTGTTATTCTAGGCTCATAGCTTGTCTTTAGGCTTATATTTATAAATAAGTGTTACTGAAAAATGCACCAGTCAGGGTTCTTATTAGAACCGAAAGTTGATCAGACAGACCCCATCCTATCTAGCCAACTAAAGCAACATTTTGGTCAACTATAATCTACAATTTCTGTTCAAAATGAACACTAATTAAAAGCTGCAGGTTGATTATCAGTACATGGAAAAATAAACACGAATTTTAAAAATATTCTATAGCTTTTGCTATCCAATATCACTTAAATGAGGACGGGTTTCCTATTGAGTCTGGTGACTCAAGGTTTCTTCCCATTGCCATTTCAGGGAGTTGTTCCTTGCCACTGTCGCCCTTGGCTTGCTCATAAGGGACAATCTGATAATTATAATTTATACACATTTCCTCACACTTTTAGACTCTGTAAAGGTGCTTTGTGACAATGACCACTGTTAAAAGTGCTATATAAATAAAACTGAATTGAATTGAATTGAAGTAAAGCTGAATTGACTGGAAGGGCAGCATCTATCTGTAACTCACAGGTTTCTTGATTCTGGGTTGCCGACTCTGGATTCTTTTAAACTCCTCCACCTTCCCTTCATCGACATCTTCTTTCAGTTCCCACGTGGCATCTTCATAGGGCAGAGAGCACCACTTTACTAAGTAGTACACCACTGGCTATTACAGAACAAAAGAACAGAAATTAACATAATACAGACAAAGGACTTTTATAACAGTTTAGCCAAACCAAAGCAATATTTTTTTTTGTAAGTCCAAATCAATGTCTAACCTCTCCATTTTCTTTGTCCACACTATGGGATTCGTCCAGGATGCGGTCCGCTTCTACATAATCCGAATTAAATGGCTCCTCATCCTTAGACAAACAGAGAATATAAAGAACATAAAGGATTCGGGTGAGAAAAGGAAAGGCTTGTCATCAGACACAGCGACAAGTTCACACTCTGTGGCATGTGTGATGTGAAGGCTGCAAGTCCGAGTTGGGCACCTTTTGTGCAGAATTTTTGTTTTTAAAAGTGTTGCTGAAAAGCACAAACTAAATAAACACTAACACTGAAAAAAAAAGAAATTGTGGCCATTTTAGATTAATTTCTCAAACTCAACAAATTCTTTTGTAAAGAGCACAGTTCATCAGCTAGGACATATTGGTAAACTTATTTGGAAGTAGATTTGTATGCTTTTATTATAATCACACCTTGATTAATGCAATTTTCTTTAAAAGTTATTCAGGCAGCCTTGAAAATGACAAAATGCCAAACTTTTTTCCTGGTACAAGAATAAGAGACTGTATTTCACCAGTTACAGAATCCCCATACTGGTTTTGGGTCAAATGAATTTCAGATTTTACTGTCTGTTTTTACAGCATCCCATAATTATTTATTCATGTTTACATACTATTACAGTAGTTGAGCTGGAACTGAAAATATCATCGGAAAACTTCAAATACAAGTCTGAAATCAAATTTAGTAAAGAGAATGAATATTTTTTGTAAAAAAATATGGTCACAAGATCCTGGACTTTTAAATTTTTCCTCTTAAACCTCAGATGGTTAACAAATCAGCCTGTATGTGTGTATGCTCAAATAAATACTGACCTCTTGGAAGAATGTTCGCATTTGAGACTGTTTAGCCTTAAATCTTTTGAGCTTCTGGTGGATCCTCTTGTCCCTTTCAAGTTGTTCCAGAGTAGCCCATTCACAGTGCAAATATGAGCTACAATGTATGAATATATGATTATTCAATACAACTATATACACATTTTCATTATAGGTTTTCCGAAATAAAAAGTGAGTACTTACTAGTTTTTGTATTTGACAAAGAATTCCTCCACATTGACATATTGGCCTGGAGATACCTATAGCAAGTACAGTGTATAAGTTATTGTGTTTCTAATATAAGAAACATTTTTTAGTTCCCAGTAGTAGTGTCATGTTTAATAACTCACCTCTTTTTTAGCAAGGCGCATGGACAAAATTTTATCTACAATTGCTGCATCTTCTTCACTTGGGTTTTCCTGAATTATGCCAAAAAAAATACATTTCATTTCACTTCAAGTATATTAAAATCACTTATATACATTTCATCAAGGTTCCATCAATATATTGTAACCACCAGGGTTGTTGAGAAACACATGTATACAAAAATGTTGCACAAACTTATATATTAACATATGGATAAGAATGACTAGGAAGACTGACTAACCAGGACTACTACATATTTAACTAATGTTTTCCAGGGTGTCCCATATTTATCCCCTTGGATAGGGGATGACTCGTTATGAAAGAGTTACACATTCTTGAGATCAGGAACTGCCACAGGAAAGACTATTTAAAAGAATGCATATGAAGTGTATTTACACCTATAACACCAAATAAGTTAACATGAACTCACCAAAAGTGGAAAAGATGACTGTGTGTGTTTTCAAAGAAATGGAAGTAATCAAGATTTTTGTAATTTTGAGCTCCAAAAAAAATTATTTATGTACTATGATTTCTGGAACACACTGCATTTTCCCCCCTTTTAATCAGCAGACATGGTAAAAATGACCTAGATAATTTATGCAGATATTCTGAGGAACATAACTCCCCTAATACCCCTATCTCGCGGTGCCTAATGCCGAGTAATGCCGCCAACGTTCCGCAAAGTTCTGTAAGGACCGCAAGCTTCCACGAGGACCGGCAAAAAAATTAAACATGTTAATAAACATGTGTAATTTTTTGAACGGAAAGGTGGAAACTTACTCGCAGTGGCAAAAACTTGCAGTGAATCATGATGAACCGTACTTATGGCCACCGCGCGAAACCGCGTAGGTGAGATAGGGGTATAAGGACTACTCCGAGTAGTGCTCAAAGATGTCGGCTGTACTTGTATCACTGGGAGGGGGAATGTTATCCTACTAGGAACTAGAGGGGGGAAAAAAGGGGGGGGGGGGACACACCTACAAAAGGTAGATTCCTGGAGCTTCAGACTTCAAACTGTTTAAAAAAAAAGGCATTTTAAACAGTGACCCTTCAGCCAAATTTTAAATGAACCTTGACCAAAAACAAACAAAAAAAACAAAACAAAACATATTTTGCTTATTTGGTCTGACCTTGTGACATGTAATCTAGACAAGCAACATTCATTCACATTTGTTTTATGTCTCCATTTAAAAGAAAGGAAAAAAACTTTACTAGTGTTTAAATAAGATTTCTTTATATTCATTGTGTTGGACCTAAACTGTCATGAGCAAACTGGTATATGGTGAAATGGTTTCAAAAGATTTTACAAAATGTATTACAGTCTACACATAGTTTTCCGAACAGTTGTACAATATAAAACTGTTCCTGTAGTCGGTTATTTAAATCACATGTTAACTATGAATATTTATGCTGATTAACTATAAACAAGTATTATAATTCATTCTGGAAGTCACAGCACAAAAAAGGTTAAAAAGAAAAATATGCATAAAGAGCATAGTGTTTAAATATGACCACAAATGCACGTTAAATGGAGGTTCTTTTTAATTTCAAGTAAGGGCTGTGAAATTCTGTTAAACTTTTTGTTTTTTCAGCATTTTATGAGTATTATGCTTTCCACTGTTTTGTTGCTTTTACATAAGGTTTTACACATCATGCAAAAATTATTAACAGCACCACCTATATGGAACTCCAAAGTGTTCAAAATTAAATTAATAAATAGGATATGATGAAATAAATAACTCTATGAATAGATAATACACAGATATTTAATACGAGAATGATATTGTGAAATAATAGGACACATTTTAAAAAAAAAAAAGCTTATTACTGTGAAATATATTGCTCTCAGCTATATAAATTTACTTATTATTATGTAATAATATTTCATGGTCATTATTTTTTCCCAATAACAGAGATTATTGCAGAGGCATTTATTTATGCAGATCAGATAGAGATAGGATAGGATAATTTACCAGTAGACACTGTACTGCCACCTACTGCATAGAATACATATTGCATTATTAGACCTAACTCGATACCTCATGTGATAAAATTTACAGCTGAATAAAGGAGCAACCAATCATACAGCTGGCTCCGCACTATTGCTCTTGATTGACAGACAGTCATTCTGCTGAAAAGTTGCATTATGAAATGAATAGGCCATCGTGAAAAATGACATTTTGAAATAAAAACAGTATCACTCTCATATTAAATATATGTGTCTTATTTATTCATAGAGTTATTTATTTTATCATGTCCTATTTATTGATTTCATTTTGAACACTTTGGAGTTCCATACTTCTACAGCAAATACTGCAAATAGTAGTAGTAATAGTAGAATACAAATAGTGGTCAGTCACTTCCTGTAGCTGTCCTTAGATAGGGTAGTTCATTCTGACCTCTGCTTTTCATCTCAAAAAGCTCAAACAATACCCCAATACTAACTCCTGGTGTCGGGTTTAATCTTCATTTCCTATTTTGGTGCAGAGGGGTAGAGAGTTGCAGTTTTGGCCAGCTGTGGCCTATGATGGTCCTCAGGTATTGCTAATATGACATGCGTCCAGTCTGGTGAGGTTTGACTATGCAGGTTGGAGTTGCACTTTCACATTAAAATTCATACTACTTACTAAATTTTCCTTCTTTAAAACACAAATATTTAAAGAAAGCACAGTTTTCACTTTTTGCAATAAAAAGTACTATTAACTTAGTAAATGGAAAGCATGTCATTCATGACAGAAAATATCACGAAAATATAAAGAATCGCCACAAGTCACAACACTGACACACCAGAGCTCAAGTATAAATGCTCACAATGCTGTAGGTCATTTGCATAGCCAACTGGCATGGACTTGACACAGAAGTAAAAAATTGGCCTTTAGAGGTAGCTTCCCAGCTTGTTGCTCACAAAATATTAACAGGTGAAAATTCTCTTACTGCACCTCTCAACCATGTTAAGATTGAAACTGACTTAATTCTGACTAGAATGTGTAGGATTCTTACTGCAGCTGCGATCAGAACCAAGATCTTTAACCAAGGCCATTACTTGTTGGCTGAAGAGTGGCGACAATTACGAGGGCCAGTAAAAATCCAGTAGTTTAAAGGCCTCTTGCTGTGACTAAACTGTTGTGCCTGAATAAAAGCTAGTTCGCAATATTTAAAACTGAATTTAAGCACTAGAAAATAATTCAATATTAATGAAATAAGTATCAATTTCCAAATCAAAACACTCTCCCATCTGATGAACATGATAAGGCTGGCAGTCCGCTGTGTTTAATCCAAAGTTTAGGCTTCAGCTTTTCAATAAGCATCTAATTTTAATAAGCACTGTTGATTGTTGGACCTTTTTCCTAACAATGTTCCAATACAGGAAATTCCAGAAAACTGTAAGCATCAATTTTCAAGCGGATGGTTGACTTTTGAACTTCACCAGTAATACTTATTGAGAAACTTCCCTTCCTCAGAGTGTTGGTTCAAATTTTGTTTGCAGATATCCAAATGCTTTTTTATGCTCTTCTGTGAGTGGTTTCCACATAAGTTACACCATTAGACCACAAAATGTAATCACTGCACACTGCTCTGCTTTCACGCAAATTACAAGTAGGGCATCCATTTCTGTTCCCCATTCACACCTGCATAACAGTGACTGGGGAGACAGTCGCCTTGACAAGACAACACGGCCAAACAGAAGTTTTAATTTAACTGGGGATCAATTTTGACCCACCCTTATACAAACTTGAAATGCCTTGGAGGTCAAAGTTAACAGCCACTATGGAGTATTGCAATGTTTTGAGTAACATCCTCACAACACCACAGTAAGAACACTCACTGGCAGAAGACAATGAGAGGAGTCTAACCATTGCTTTGTCAAGCAGATCTCTAAAGGAACAGCTCCAAAATGTATGTATTTCATATAAGGAAAAAAAGACATATGGGACGTTGTAAGGTTGTATGCGTATACATATGCCTGAGGAAGTAGCCATGGAACTTTCACCACCCCATGGCATTTAATAAGCAATCAATAACTGTACATTCAAGAAACAGATACCCAACATTTAACAAGTAACTTAATTATAACTAATAGCAAAAAAAAAATCTGCTTGATCAGAACTGCATGTATGTGTCAAATTACATAAAATTAGAAAGTAAATGCAAACCAATTGTAAAACGCGCTACCACAAGAAAACAACTTAACCTTACCACAAAGAACTGCATGCTGGGAAGGCCATCCCCCTCTAGCTCCTGGAATGAAGTCCCCAATGTCTGAGAATGTCCTGTAGACAATACGGCTACTGGGGTGATCACATCAATATCTTCACCCGGCTCATCTTCATCATCTGTGATTTTAATGTCCAAATCTTCTGTGTACTTTTTCCTTTTTACTTGACGATTAGAACGTCTCATCTGTTGGAAGGCCAGAATTATGGCACAACATAATACAATTAAGTTATAATACATACAAACTTGTCCACAAGGAAAGACCTATGGCATAAACCACATTGTCTGGCTTTTATCCACAGTCATAAATAAAGCATAGATTAACATGCTTTTAATGTTTTTGTCATGTTTGACAATCATGCCTGCAGAAAGCTGCCTGGCTGAAGTAAACCATTGTTTTTTGATGACCACATTGTGTCGAATCCAAATCAATCTGGGAAGGGTTACAATTTAAATTCACTATTCTGCAGTCTGAAGGACTGGAAAAAATTGTGGAGCTGTCAAAACAATTGGCAGTCTTCCAAGCAAATTCAGTCCAAGGTCAGTGTTTAACGCTCAAAAATAAAGAGCACTTAAAAATATACAAGTCTCAAGCCACTACACATTTCTTTATACAGTGAAACCTCGGATTGTGAGTAACGCAGTTTGCGAGTGTTCCGCAAGATAAGCAAAGATTTTTAATACATTTTGATTTGGAAAACGAGCAAGTCTTGGCACTAAGTATCATGTATTATGCATGCGCTTCTTGTTTTGCCGCCAAGCGTCACGTGATCACAACTGAGCCAACGGTTTTTCTCTCTCTTGCGCTGCGGAATTGTGGATAATCGTCTCTCTCCTGCTGGGTCTTAGTCTTACTGGTAAAATCAACATCCGTGCACGCGTGTACTGTTTACTATAACACTGTGACCACGTGTGTGTGTGTAGAACATATTTTGTTTTTTTCTGTTTGTAAGCGCATGCGTACAGCGTGCGAGTACTGTTTCTTATAACACACGGGTGTGCACGCACGTAAAGCAAAAGAAAGTCTCATTAGAAGGTTAAAAATCCATTTTCTTCCTCCCTGTTTCAGCCTGTTATGTGTGCGCCGCGTAATTTGACACCGTGCCAGGTCTCTCACACACACTTTCTCCCTCCCTCTCACCCACGCGCGGTGTGTGTGTGTGTGTGTGTGTGTGCGCGTGTGTGCGCGTGTCAACCTGCACTTTGCCCTACACAAAAACACTGCTCTGTTGTGATTCTTTTCAGAGGTAAAGTGTGTGTATATGTATCCTAACTGTCATCTCTCTTCTTCCGCTCTCCCCTCTTTTGTTCTCTCTCCCCCCTCTCTCTTTCCCTCTCTCTGTTGAGCTACACATGTCGTTCCTGAGCTGCCAGTAATCCAGACTCCCTCTGCCCCCTGGACCTGTCTGACCCATCCTGATGCCCCACTTCTGGTTGGAGTTCTCGTCACATGGATGCCCCGTGTATCTCTTTGGGATGCATCTGGTGTCTGGGGATGGTTTCACTCTACCATGAAGACAGTTCTGGCCTCGACTGGTGTCGACAGCTGTTTCTCTAAGGACTTGACTTGGCTGCGGTTGCTCGATAGTTCAAGACAGCAATTGTCTCCAATAACTACCTGGACTCCATATTAACATCAATTAACATCAACCGTTATGGCTGAACTGGCTGCAACCTAACACACTGTATGAATGCAGATCAATTCCTGCTTTCTGTTTCACCCAGATGAGGATGGGTTCCCTGTTGAGTCTGGTTTCTCTCAAGGTTTCTTCCTATTACCATCTCAGGGAAATAAAAAAAAATAATAATTTGAGTTTTTTTATTATTTCTTATGGGAAAAACTAAAATTGGTTTACAAGTGTCTCGGAATACGAGCCCGCTTCTGGAACGAATTATGCTAGTAATCCAAGGTTCCACTGTATTCGATTAAATTATGTAGATTAAAGTAACAGTAACAAATGTTTTACTGTGTTAGGCTGCAATTTGCCAAAAGTTATCATTTAAAAATTTGTTCTTTATGTAATAACCTCAGCAGCAACCTCATTTCCCCTCTCTTCTTTTCTAACCACTCAGCATTCAGCATCACCAGTATACTAATCACCGACCTGATCATCTGTCATCATCTGCACCTGTTTCTCCCTGGTTCATGCCTCAAGTTAGATGTTTTTTAATGTTTGAATGACTCACTGTGTGGCTTGACAAGACCAAATAATAATAAAAAAAAGACAAAAAAAATAAAAAAATAAAATCAAACATTGCACTGAAACTCCTTAGGGTCTGAGGAGAGACTGGACTTATAATACCAAATACCAAATGTAATTCCTTGTACTTGCCTGGCAAAAAGTGACTGTTAAAAGTTCACCTGATTACAAAGCAAACATCACTCTAATTTAGTATAAGGCTTATGAATACCACTGATATGCAAGGGAAAAAATAGGTAAGGAAGATTTTTGCAGCTCTCTTAAAAAAATAATAATAATAATAACCCATAATTAATCAGTCTTGATCGACTTCTTCCAAATCCCAGGTTCTCTAAAGCTGTTAATGCAGTACAACATGTCTTGCAAATGTTTTCTGTGCTGCCCCCACATGAATTCTAATTAGCTAATTTAACCATCCTTCCTGAGTTAATGTGTGTGTGTTATAGTAAATAAAACACTAAAATTTGCCAAACAGGAGGTAAACACCAAGACATCAGTTGGTAACCCGAGTTCTGCATTAATTTACAAAATGAGACTTTAAATGGCCATTTTCTGCCCTCTAGTGGACATTTATATTGAATAGAAGTATAATGTGAACATAGACAAGTCTGTTTGGATATTGCACGCTTATATATTTAAAAAAATTAGAGAAGTGGAACTAGAAAACCAGGCATTACCTGAGACAAATTTTCTTCCTGTGTAAGTGGTGTGGCAGGATTGTTCAGTTCTCCATCGGAATGGTCTGAAGATGCATTTCTTTTCCTTTTTTTACCACCCACTAAAGTGATAGTGCTGAAGAAAACAAAGTAACAGAACAAAAAGATAGCAAAAGGAGATTTTAAATTACTAAGAGTTTATTAACATCAACCATAAACATCAAAATGCATCATGTATTTTTTGTTAAACGCTTAAATACCAGAAGTGTCAAATCTACTTAAAGGGCCATGTTTCAATCAGACCAATGTTAAGTAAAATGGACCAAAAATGTTTACCAGATCATTAAAGGATCAAATCTTTTTTTTTTTTTTGTGCTTAAGTGCTTAAGCTTAATGGAATTAATGTGAAAGGTGCACAAACAAAGCATTTATAATCTATAAAATAGATGAATAGACCAATTCATTAAACAAATTTTCCAAACTTCCACATTTTAACATACTGATACCCAACCTTTTAAGACACTGAGAACACTAAGAGATTTAACATCATTAACATTTTGCCTGGTAATTTCAAAATATGCTTGGGAAGCAAGACAGAAAGAGAGAGAGAGAAAACATTAATTTTCTCACACACATGTACACATGCACTTACTTGGGCTTGGTTTTTCCTTTACTCTTACAGCTTCCACCTCCTCCAATCACTGCAGATCCAGTACCTTTCACCTTTACTTTCTTTTCTCCAACTATAGCTTTCACATTGGCTGTACTCAAGGCAGGGCTCTTCTTTTTGTTCCCTCCAGCACTTTTCTTTTTGGCCCCAGTTGGACTTACAGCACTATCTGGGTCTGCTGATGTCTGTTTAGCGGGAAATTCATCTTGACTGAGTACTCTTGGGATGTTTCGCTCACCACGGGCTTTAGCCCTAGCAATGGCTTCAGCCACAATTCGATTGGCTTTCTCCTGCTTGCACAGAGTCTCAACTTTCCGCAAGGGCTCAGTGGCCTTGACAATACGTAAACCCTGTGAGGCAGTTGTGGAGTTAGCAGAAGATCCAGCTGAGGTATTGATGACCTTCACCACTGAAACAGCACCCCCGGAACAAGAAGCTGAGCTTGTCTTGGAAATTGCAAGTCATTAAGAAAAGAAATAATGTAAATATAAATTATTTTGTCTATGCCAAAATTTACAAAATACTTTTATATTAACCTATAATTTCTTTTAAGTGGACACTATTATGTCAGGATTTGAAACAGCATTTAATCAGTGTGCACAGTTTGCAAAAATCCTGTTACAGTGACTGCCAAAATTAAACAGAAAGTCAATTTGAGGCTTTATTTTCAGTGTATAAATGCCAACTGAAAGTTATAGCAATAATTGTTTATTTATTTTGCACTTTTATCCTGATGTAAACTTCACTGTAAGCACATTCACATTTTTTTTTGGTTAACAAGCTACACTTGTCAATCCAAGTTTATAGGAAGACTGTTGAAGCAACATCACATTTTATTGGAATGCCTTCCTAAAAGGCACAAAAGCAGCCAAACATTCATTCCCTGTTTCTCCAGTACTTGGACCAAGTTATTTTACACTAACTGATGCAGTGAATAGTTTCTTATTTCTTAAATATGGGAGAAGGGAGATCGCGAGTTCGATCCCCAGGTGATGCTGAAATCTCTCACAGCCGGAGGGGGGGGGGGGATGAGGGGTACTTAGTGGTCCTACATTTATCATGGCTCTACAGCCAATCAGGGGTGTCTGTAAACTCACGCGAACGGAAGGAGCGGATAGCACTTTCCTCTGAATGTGTTACGCTGCCCCCAGCAGTGTGTGAGTGAGCAGGTCGAAAAGATGCGGTCAGTGATGTCACGTGGTTCAGAGGAAACACGTTATAGTCTTTGGCTCTCCCGACTGAGTGGCAGTTGTAGCTTAACATGGGAGCCCCCTAGTGACGGGGAGGATTTGGACAAGTAAAAATAGGGAGAAAATTGGGGGAAATCAAAAAAATTTAAAAACATTAAATAAAAAATGTCAGAAGACATATCCTGTGGTTGTGCCAAATATGTTACTCTGTTTCAAAAAGATTAAATTATTAGCCTAAATAAATAAACAGACAAACAAAAAAACTAAAACAAATGCATTTCCACACACACAAGGTTAAAGGAGGAGAAAGGAGAAAGGAATTGGGACTAAACAGGTGTGTTGCCTTAAGAAAACCAGTGAGGCTAATAGAAAAAAAGGCCCCAACATACAGTAAATCCCCACATACGAATAAGTTCTGATTCAAGAGCTAGTCCGTAAGTCTAATAAACATTGTCTACATATTAGGAGAGCAACACAATTGGCTATACACAGTACAAAACTAACAAGTTCCATGATCTTGTTTTTTTCGAAACGTGCCGATAGTTGAACAATTCATGTTAAAAGAACAAGCAACGTCTGTCTTTTCACTGCTTTTCACATTCTCTCAATTACGTTAACTTTTGTCTCTCTCTCTCTCTCTCTCTATATATATATATATATATATATATATTATATACACTACCGTTCAAAAGTTTTAGATTATTTGCACATTTCTTTGTTTTTGTTTAGTGATTTATTTTCTACATTTTACAACAATACTGGGGATTTTAAAACTATAAAATAACACATATGGGATTAGGTAATTACATACCAAGAAAAACAAGAGTTAGTTGTTATTTTAATACACAGAGGTCAGCCTTTCTGTAATAGTTCTTGCAAGAACAGTATTGTCAAGTGCATTTGCAAAATCCGTCAAGCACCATAATGAAACTGGCTCTCATGAAGGCCATCCCAGAAGGGTGAGACCAAAACCTACCTCTGCCGCAGACGAAAAGTTCATTTAGAGTTATCAGCCTGAAAAATGACCGATTAACAGCACCTCAGATTAGAGGCGTTATGAAGTCTTTACAGAGCAGAAGTAGCAGACACATCTCACCATTAACTGTTCAAAGGAGATAAATGCATTTTTGGACGCCTTTAGCATTCCTTTACAATGTAGAAAGAAATAAAAATCAGGAACGATCATGGAGTAAGAAAGTGTTCTAAAACTTTTGAACGGTAGTGTATATACACACACACCACTCCTTAAAATTTCATTGGGAGAGATTTCTAGCAATTAATGAATAAAGAAATAAGCATGCCAGGCACTGCACATCTAAACGCATCAGTCAACTGCACACAATCATAAGGAACATTTAATTGAAAATCCATGCTTGAATTAATATTCCAATTCTTATTGAGATTTGATTTATTAAAAAAAAAAAAAAAAAAAAAAAAAAAAACTACTTATTGTAGTTGATTCTATTATAACATGTATAAACTGTCTCACATACCTGCTGCTGCAGCAGGAGTTTAACAGGCACTGCCAGTCTTTGTCCTCCTTGGCCTTGAGAAACCTGGACCACTTGGTGGCAGCCACTTGCATTTGTGGTACCAGATAGTAGCTGAAACTGAAAAATAACAATCATAAATTGGGGTTCATGTCTAAATAGCTTCTGGCTCATATTACAGAAAGTATGTAGTGCAATTCTAACTGATGTAGTCAGGGTCTGCATTTCTTAATGGGTGTTGCATCTTTTAATATTTGTTTTATTTTATTTTGTGTGTGTGTGGGGGGGGGGGGCGGTCATCACTGACTGCTGTCCAGATAAAAGGTGGACACAAAATAAAACCATTTAGCGCAATGGAGTCATTCTATTCACCATCTGGAGCCATGCTAGTGTTGTTTTCAAATGTATAACATTAGATTTTATAAACTCTTATTTTAAATTTTCAGCTGGTAAAGTTGGACAGGTCTGAACCAAGAGATCCGAACACACCTTTAAATGACTATTTCACAAGATATGTGCACATGGCCATAGAAAAGATGTTAATGTATTTTAAAAGTGTCAAATTATTGGCCTGCATCAAGAAAAGAAAACAACTATGGATATTAATGATGGAATCAGGTTAAAATAGCATTGTAAAAAAACTGACAGTAGAAATCACAGCTATATTTAATATATTATGTATGACGAGAACTCTCAGAATTTGGACTAAACAGCTGTGACACCATAAGGAAAGTTTTTGTTAGTAAAAAAAAAAAAAAAAAACTTCAGGTTGCTGGGAAGCAAAAAGATTGGACTTTTGAAAATGATTAGGTGGTCTGATGAGTCCACTCTGACCCCATTCCAGAGTGAAGCATGTGTGTCACAGTAAGAACGAAGCGATGCACTTATCAGGCATAGTGTCCGTACAAGCTCAGGAGGAAGTGGCTTGATCTGGGTTCGCTTCAACAGGTCTAGACGTGGCTGTCATATGTGGGAACACTAACCCCACCTGAAAGTCCTTGGAATGTGTTGAAAAAGCGTTTATATAGTGTTTTGACTTTTACACAACTCTGGATGAAAGTAAAATGTTGTGACCTTGCATAAAGCTTCAAAACAATTCCATATAATTAAAAGAGGTTGAATTGTTTGGCACGATGTTGTCAAAATCTGTAGATGGACAGAAATGTGTAAAGAATGTAATCCCTTTCATAATTGCATGGTTGCTGGTACCAAAGTTGGTTTCAGTATTTTAGATACTGCCGACCTCTTGGAAATTTCATGCAGATCAGTCCCTAGAATTTAAACAAAATTGTTCAAATAAAAAACAAAAAGCAGTAAAAGAGCAACAGCAACAGAGTAGCACTGTTGATTAAAAAGGTAAAAAAAAAAAAAAAGTGGTGTTATTGGTTAGAGCCACCAGGAAGAATACTGTAACCCAATCACCATTACCTTGGTAAATGGTAAATCTTAGTATGAATAAAACAACAAACCATGCTATGAATGTGTTTCAACAGCAGAATACCCCATCGGGCTCCATTCCTTATTAACAATGAACAAGTTTTTTTTTTTTTACACTGTAAAGACTTCTGGTCGGCTTGAACCAATCTGGTCATCCTAGCTTAATGTTTTTCACAACAACCACATTTAAGCCATAAGAGCAGTGGTTCTCAAACATTTTCTGTCATTTCCAACTTAAGGGGGTGGGAGAATTTTCAAGCCCCACTTCTCAACAAAATGATAACGAAATTGGCCAAGTTTACTATTTATTGAAATATCAGTTTCTAAACCAAAAAGATCAATTAATACCAAGTTCAAATCAGATAGAATACACGTGCAATTGTTATAACAGGCTTACTTCGTCACTCATCTAGAGCTTTCCTTTAAAGAGGTCGAGTGGCTTATTAACGTGACTGGGGTGTGTTGTCTCTAAGTGTCTTCCTACTTTGTTGGGTCTCGTGCTGTCTGCTGCCAGCGATTTAAGACACAAAACACACGGGTCTCTCCTCTGCCCTCACCATCACCACCATGAATCAAAGCGCAACATAGGCTTCATCATATTTTCCTTTCAGCTGGCATTTTGGTTGATTAGGCTGATAGTGCTGAATCGCCTGCTTTTTTGTGGTCCATGTAACAAATGTATCCATTAACGTTAATATGCTCACTACATACAGTTCGCTACTGACCCTTTGTTGCCAGACTAGTACTGCCTGATAAAATATTAATTTTTAACAAAAATACAGAAACATCAGCATACACATAGGAATAAATGAAATGACATATATAATACCGAATGTTTCCTTATATATTGTTTCTCTGCAATTAACATGCCAACATTAAACCGTTATTGTTTACTACGTTAACCGTTACTATGGTTCCACTATTTCTCTGATGTTATTTTAATTTACTTGTATTAATGATCCATTTCTTTGCGTGTGATTGTTTAGTTTCGAGTGTCTGATCTTTATTGTCAATAAAGAAAAGCATGAATTAGAATAGGTACTTTGCTATTATTTTCCACTAATTCCCTCCCGATCATTGCGCCCCACCTGTCATGTCTGTAATCCACTTTGAGAACCACGGCATTAGAGAGACCCCATTTTTCATAAATCTCTGTCCAACTACAGATTTTGACAATAGCATGGTGCATGGTTGACAACACGGGTTACAAGAGCAACTGTAACTAGTTCAGTCATAAACTCAGCAAAAAAAGAAACACCCCTTTTTCAGGACTGTGTATTTTAACAATAATGTTGTAAAAATCCAAATAACTTTACAGATCTTCATTGTAAAGGGTTTAAACAATGTTTTCCATGCATGTTCAATTAACCATAATTAATTAATTAACATGCACCTGTGGAATGGTCGTTAAACCCTTAACAGCTTACAGAAAGTAGGCATTTAAGGTCACAGTTCTAAAAGCGCAGGACACTAAAGAGACTTGTCTACCGACTGTGAAAAACACCCAAAGAAAGATGCCCAGGGTTGGACCAGACAGGAGTGGCAAAAAAGTGCTTTTTACTGATGAACCACGGTTTTGTCTCACCAGGGGTGATGGACGGATTCGTTTTTATCGTCGAAGGAATGAGCGTTACACCGAGGCCTGTACCCTGAATCGATTTGGAGGTGGGGGGTCCGTCATGGTCTGGGGTGGTATATCACATTACCATCAGACTGAGCTTGTTGTCATTGCAGGCAATCTCAATGCCTTGCGGTACAGGGAAGACATCCTCCTTCCTCATGTGGTACCCTTTACGCATGCTCATCCGGACATGATCCTCCAGCAGGACAATGCCACCAGCCATACTGCTCGTTCTGTGCGTGAGTTTCTGCATGACAGCAATGTCAGTGTTCTGCCATGGCCAGCGAAGAGCCCGGATCTCAATCCCATTAAGCACGTCTGGGACCTGTTGGATCGCAGGGTGAGGGCTAGGGCCATTCCCCCCAGAAATGGCCACGAACTTGCAGGTGCCTTAGTGGATGAGTGAGGTAACATCTCACAGCAAGAACTGACAAATCTGGTCCAGTCCATGAGGAGGAGATGCACTGCAGTACTTTTCCTGCAGCTGGTGGTCACACCAGATACTGACTGGTACTTTTGATTTTGAGCCTCCCTTCATTCAGGGACACATTGTGAAACATTTTTAGTTTATGTCTTATGGTGTTGACTCTTTTAGTGTTCATACAAATATTTACACATTAAGTTTACTGAAAGTAAAAACAGTTGAAAGTCAGAGGATGTTTCTTTTTTTGCTGAGTTTATATAAGCAGGAGTGCACATAACATGCTCATGGGCACATACATGATTAAAATCAAACATGCACGGCAGATATTCCATTAAAGAAGCTTTCCATTAGGCTACACTAACGACAAAAACTACCTTGAGTACTTTTATTATTATTTTTAAGTATTTTTATTAAATAATCTTTGATATAATTAGTCTGTGTAAAAGAGTGTGATGTTGAATCTGAAAAAAACTGTTTTTGCTTCTTTTCTTAAAAACTTTGAATTTTAATTTTTAAAATGTACTTAATTTACTTAAGTACAAGTAGAGATACCCTAGATAAAATATATTACTTAATCAAAAGGAAAAAAAGTATACAGAATAGTCACCAGATGGCGATATTAACACTTCATCTAATTAATACTAACACTAATTAATACTACACGTCACTGTGGTTATGTAACTTAATACTATGTAGAAATGTACTGGAGTACAAAGAATATATATTTCTGTAGGATGTAAAGGAGTACAAGTAAAAAGAATCCACTAATAAAAATGTTAAAGTAAAATACAGATACATCAAATATGAACATCAGTACAGTAATAAGGTAAATTTATTTGGCTAACTTTCATCTGCTTATATGCCTTTAAATTGTTTAACATTCACACAGGTTCCCACAAGCTTGTTACAATAAATGGCTGGAATTTTAGCCGAGTCCTCCGACATAACTGGTGTAACTGGGTCAGGTTTGTAAACCTCCTTGCTCGCACCGCACTCAGCTCACCCCCGCCTCAGTTTTAGAGGAGTGTTTCAGGTTGTGTTAGTATGTCTCATTTTACTATGAATATAAAGCCATGCCTTTTTCTTTTCTAAGCTCTTTAAAGACTCATTACATAAGGAATCATTACATAGTGAATTTTTATTGAAATAATGTTTTTGTAAAAAACTGGAAAAAGGGTCATGCCTGAAGTAAATGGCCATACTGGCTTGCCAAACTTAGTTTGTTAATATGGAATCTTGAAGTGGGTATTTAAAAAAAAATTAAATAAAAAAATAAAAACTTTTCCAACGTGATCACAACGGAGACAATTTCAATTCAACTCAATTTTATTTGTATAGCGCTTTTAGCATGGTCATTTTTCTCTCTCTCTTGTGCTGTGGAATTGTGGGTAATCGTCTTCATTGGACATGATTTGGAAAGGCACACACCTGTCTATATAAGATCCCACAGCTGACAGTCAGAGCACAAACCAAGCATGAAGTCAAAGGAATTGTCTGTCGACCTCCGACACAGGATTGTGTCGAGGTTCAAATCTGGGGAAGGTTACAGAAAAATTTCTAAATCCAAATCAAGTCCGAACAACTAAATTTACCACAAGTGAACTCCAATTAAGCTGTAGAAACATCTAAAAAATGATCAGGGCAAACAGGATGCGCCTGAGCTCAATATTGCAAAGGCTGTAAATAGTTATGTACTTGTGCTTGCTTCTTTTTCTTTTTTTATAAATGTGCAAAAAATCTCAAGTAAACTTTTTCACCTTGTCATTATGGGGTGTTGTGTGTAGAATTCTGAGAAAAAAAAATTTATTAAATCCATTTAGAATAAGGCTGTGACATGAAATGTGGAAAGTGATGCGCTGTGAATACTTTCCGGATGCACTGTGTGTACACACACACACACACACTTTTTTTAAAAGGTAAAGTGCAGGGTAATTTGTTTTATTTTTACTTTATATTTTGTATTAATTATTTTTATGTATTTACTTTTTTGAACTGTGGAACCATTAATTTCCTAATTTTTTATTAGACTATTTAATTTTCATTATTTTTTATGGGAAAATTCTCTTTGATTTTTAAATGTTTTAAATACAAGGCCGCTTCCAGAGTGAATTATGCTCGTAATCCAAGGTTCCACTGTAAAGGTATTGACTCACCTTTGCTCCCTGCTGGTTGGGCTGTTGTTGTACTTGAAGCTGGATAGTGAGCACCTTCGGTTGTGCCCCTGTCTGGCCTGCTCTAGCCTGGGTAAGTGCTGCCAGCTGGCCACCCTGAAGAACTAATTTCCCCGGCAGAGATCCCAATACAAGCCTGGGCTGCTGGTCCTGTTGTCCAACTCCTGCTGATGGATTGCCAGCAACTGTCACTGTGCCAGCCTGGTTTGTCCCACCCTGAGAAGGTGGCTGCAGCACCAGTGTGATTCTTTTAGGCTCAGCCTATGTGGTGGCGAAGCAATAGCAGAACAAAAAGAGAGAAAAGAAAGTAGCTATAAAGATTGTTCACTCTCACTGACAACAGAACAGTGTTCCACAAACATATGCAGAAATTTTCAAAAACTTGCTTCAAACTTGGGGGGGGACAACATCTCACAAAGAGTAAGACAAAACTCCATTAGTCAACCGAATCAGTTAATAACAATAAATACGAATAATAGAATGATCTTACCTTGAGTAACATTAAATAAAGCAAGCAAATAAAGAAAATCAGTTGGTATATTCACATAACATCAATAAGATGCAATAGATATTAGAAATTTAAACTCATTAACACAACAAATACAATGTTAAAGGTGAAATCCACTTCTTGTATTCCCAGTTTTGATTGGAACTTTTCTCCTATACAACTTAGACACAGCTGCCTTTAAATAAATCATTCAACAGATGCAGCCGCCTGACTGAGACACACCAATCGTCTCCTAATGCTAAGCTTTTAAACCAAATAAGATCACATTTTTCTCATTCTGATGTTTGATGTAAGTACTAACTGAAACTTGACCACTATTTTCATGATATTTTTTGCAGTGCGCTGGGGAAATGTTTACTGATAAAAACAATACCCCCATTAACACCACCTTTTATTTTCAAAAAAAAAAAAAAAAAAGTATTTCTGAAAAGGAATGAATAAAGGCAGGGTTAAGAAATGTGTATTGCAGCCAGCCACTAGATGGCCTCAGACACTTTTGCTTCACACTTTTGACTCATTGTTAAATGTCTATTCATCTAGTCTCAAGTTATGGTTTTGTACATTACATGTTCCTTGTTACTCCAGTTAAGCAGGTAAAATCCTGACAGGTTTACTAAGTGCAATATGGAAAAAAGGATTAACATGGCATATGAGACAAAAATGCAAGTGTAAAAAAAAAAGAAAAGAAAAAAAAAGGGTCAAATTAGAGCATAAATATGCATGTAAAAGTGCTGCATAAATAAAATAATTATTTTATATTCTATTTATAATTATTACTTAACAGCATCTTACCCCAGTGGAAAAATGTATAACCACCTGTGTTAAAATCTCTTTTTCTGTCTGCGTGATTAAATTATCAGTTACAACCAAGGGGGGATTTTTTTTCTATCCAAAGCATGGGGTGGATTAACAATGTATACAATATTAAAATTTATATATAAGAAGTGTATTTGTTCTGTAAAGCTATAGATGCAAGAACTTAATATTGTATTAATGAATACTGTTTATGAATTAATATTTGCTAACTTGTCATAATGCCAAATTCTGTGCTCAAGTTCAAGGAAAACAATAAATATACAATATTAGTCAGAAAAGGGGATTTAGACTAGTTAGAACAGTTCTTGTACCCTATTTCTTTATAGATTGATTTTAAATTAGATAAATGCACATTTTTGCCATAAATATACACACAACCCATGAGAACAACGCAGTAAAAAAAAGTTATTCAAATTTATTTATGAAGTTACAAAATTAAAAACAAAATTTTGCATTTAGGGCCGTTGTTAACATTTAGTAAAAGTGTGGGACAGTGGTGGGACAGAAGGCTAAGGCACCAAGTTACTGATCGGAGGATTGGCAGATCAATCCCCATCTCCACCAGGTTGCCATGTTGGGCCCTTGAGCAAGACCCTTAACCCTCCCGGGGTGCTCAATCATGACTGACCCTGTGCTCTGACCCCAATTATGCTGGGATATGCGAAGAAAGAATTTCACTGTGCAGTAATGTTTATATGATAAATAAAGGCTTAACTTAAGGAACTTTAAATGCATTTACAGATTTATGTGCTCTTGGATTTAAATTTTCAATCATTATTTGTGTCATTCTTAAACTCAAATTACTGGACTCAGTCATCGATTGACTCATTTCTAAGTAGTTCTACAGGTTTTCTATGAGGTTCGAGTCTGGGCGTTGACTATGCTAATTCAAAGGCTGGTTAAGAAGCCACTTAGCACCATGTTGCTTAGCACCATGTTACTGACTAGGGTGAATGTTCACTTTAAACCATGAGAATATCCCAAAGCATACACTACGTATGCTTTGGGATATTCTCATGGTTTAAAGTGAACATTCACCCTAGTCAGTTATCGCCTATGGTGGCTTTGTTATTTGGCTGCATTGACCCTTTTCTCAATATGACGGGTGTTCCTGGGCCAAATTTTTCATTTGCAGTCCCTGAACAATAAAATGTCACCCTAAAAGATTTAACGATAACAATGCAGAACAATAACACCACATTATAATAAGCAAATCATAAACCAACAAAAAATATATAGAAATAATACATACACGAGTTCGGACTCAACAAACAAAATTTTTTTACATGCCCTCATTATTCTTTAAGCATCCACCCAATTCCTTTTACTTAGATGTTACTTACATTAAAGGCTTAATGGTCTTTATTATTATTTCCCCACAATTTTCTCACTAATTTAGTCGTGTCCAATTCCTCCCCGGGACTAGAAGCTTCCACATTAAGGTTACTACGACCACTCATGTAGGAGGGCCGAAGACTGTGACGGGTTTTCTCCGAACCACGTGACACCAACAGACTGCATTTTTTTCGAACTGCTCGCACACGCATCGTTGGGGGCAGCGAAACACACTCTGAGGACAGCACTATTCGTTCCTTTCGCTGGCGTGAGCTTACAGGCGCTCTGATTAGCCATAGGACCGTAATTACTGTGAAAGCACCAAGTGACTCCCTTCCCATCTCTGCCAAGCTTAACAGGTTTTAGTGGGTGAATTTCGCAGGTGGTGATCAACTAACTTTCCTGTACAGTACATACTTAGCATCATCTTTGTTTTGCCATGCATTCTTTTAAAGCAATGTTTTATATATAAACATATACATGTTATGTCTTATAAAGCATGTGCCTGGTTAAAACTGCATCCCAATTAGGCTTGAATTTCGTTTTTGATCCTAAAGGAATTGATCCTACCCATCCCCCACTGCAAATTTATGAATGATATGAGATTTTTTTTTAAGACTAATGCTGCCCTCTATACTTTATCGAGAACAGCAAGCCAAAGTATTAAATAAATAAATAAATAAATAAATAAAAAAAATCATAATTAAAAGAGCAAACGAAAATGTTTGTGCAAATGAGAATACCTCGGCTAGTTTCCCCAACTTCTTTTGTCAGACATGCCAAGGTTTTAAATAATTACAAATGGCAAATTACAGCTTAGCCCGCTAGATGCTGTGACTGTGTAATTTAGCCGGACAGACAAATTTTTCTGAGACTGGTTTTGGGTCCTCCAATGTATGAAATGCAAAGATTTAAAATTTAACAATAAAAAGACCTAAATGCTTTATTAACCCAACGGAATATGTAAAATAGTATCCTCAGGACAACCATGTCCAGAGCTGGGATCAAACTTTAATACCTTTAGAGCATTTAACAAAATGCTTTGAAACAACTACCTCATCATTAGATACGGAATTTTTATAGCTTAGGAGTATGTTTCATCAGAATTAGTGAGCACTTAGCATGCTGATTTAAGCGCTCAGAGACAAGTCTCACATGTGCTATGTTTTAAGAGGCTTGACCACACTGTGCGTAATGCAATACAGTGAAACCTCAGATTGCGAGTAACGCGGTTTGCGAGTGTTCTGCAAGACGAGCAAAGATTTGTTTTATAAATTTTGACTTAAACAAGACTTGGTTTATGAGTACCGAGTATCATGAATCAGGCATGCGCTTCTTGTTTTGATGCTGAGCGTAACGTGATCACAACTGAGCCAACAGTTTTTCACTCTCTTGTGCTGTGGAATTGTGGGTAATCGCCTTCCCTGCTGGGTCTTAGTGCGCGCCTTTTACTGGTATAATCAACATCCGTGCACGCGTGTACTGTTTACTATAAGACTGTGACCACATGTGCGCGTGTAAAGCAAAAGCAAGTCTCATTGGAGGGGTTAAAAATCAATTTTCTCTCTCTCTATCAGCCTGCTCTTTGTGTCTGTGTGTATGTACGTCATTGGGCACCGTGCCTGCTTCCATTATTTTTTGTGGGAAAATTTTATTTGGTTTACAAGCACACTTTCGGAACGAATTATGCTCATAATCCAAGGTTCCACTGTATATACAAGGACATCACTTTCCTGACCGTCAACACAATGACATTAATACCACCTGAAAATCTGTGGAATAACTTTAAGAGCAGCATGTTGCTCCATGTTCAACAGCAAGAACAAAACACCCCCACAGCCATGTTCCTCTCATAATTCATATTCACAAAACATTAAAAACGACGCAGTGACTGTTGGTTTAGCAGGTAATGTTTAGCCAACTTGACTAATCTGTAAACGGTTATTTACTAAATTTAACGTTGATGTATTAGTTGTGCTGCTGGTCAGTTAAACTTTGATTCTCATGTAACTTTAGATATTGTTTGCATGTTGCTTTAGCTTTCGACCAGAGAATGCTAGTGTTGTACATGAATACGCTAAAATAGCACTGTTCATTGCACACGCTCATTTCTCTGTAAAAGGAAGCAAAACATTTAGTTTTAGTTAAAAAAAAAAAAAAAAAAAAAAAAAAAAAAAGGAGCGCACTCTTATGCTTTAGGTACACTTGCAAAAACAGATTAAGCAATGTTGTAGTCCATTTAGTGATCTGTTATTTAATTATACCTCATTAGTTGCAATCGCTATATAGCCATGCAAAATGTGGTGTGACATGGACTGTCAAAAGCTACAAAAACAAATAGTTTGTTTAATACACAATTCTCATTATTTAAGGTTAGATATTAGTTCCCTTGAACGTTCTTTTATGAGTAAGTACTGTATATAGAAATATAGTAGATTGTAAAAAGAAAAAGAAAAGGGGGAAAAAAAACTGTCTTACCTGTTGTGCTACTGTAGACAAAGTGACACCTTGCGTTTGGGCTGCCACTGTACTTCCAGTCGATGCAGTAACCTGCTCTTGGACCTGTGCCTGTATCGGGACTTGGGTTGGCTGTACTTGAGTCTGAAGCTGCAGCTTCGGCATCTCTGTCTGTGCTTGGGTAATCTGTGTCTGTGCAGGCAGCTGGACATGTGTCTGGGGCAAAGAGGTCAAAAGCACCTGCTTTACAGGTCCATTAGGTGTCTGGACCAACCTCTGGACACCTGTCCCCACCTTAACCTGTCCCTGTGCAGGCTGTGTAGCATTTAATACTGTCCCTCCTGAAACAATTGACATTCCAGGTCTTACTGGTGTGCCAGTCAGAACTCTCGCAATAGTTAGCTTCCCAGGAGTGCCTGCTGTTCCTGCAACACTCTGTAGTACTTGGGTCTGACCCTGGGGGCTCTTCAGAATCACTATTTTGGGGGCTGCCTGCCCTGCTGTCTGCTGTGTAAGAAGATGCTGTGGTTGCAGCTGTTGTGTAGCAACTTGAGACCCTGACACTGCCAAAGGGGAACTCAAAAGAACAGCAGTCGAACCACTGCTACTACTAACCATTGAAACAGAGGTCTGAGGTATTGTCTGTATGGGAACTGAAGTTGAAACGACGGATGAAAGCGGCACCTGACTTACTGGTTGTGTCTTAGAAGCAACAGAAGAGATGGTTATTGGTGGTGGTGGTGCTGTTGCTTGGGCACTGTCACTAAGGACACTGGGGATACTGGTCTCCAGGGTTGAATCTGAAACTAACGAGTGATCCACTTGGCCAAGGGCCAACTTCAGAGCCTCTTCAACCGGGTCGGAAGAACCCTGGGAAAAGGTGTCTTCTGGCAAGGAATCCAGATTAAACAGTGATGGATCATCAAATAGGTCCATAATGGGATCTGCCATCTTTTCAAACATGTTGTAAAAAGAGAAATGGAAATAAAATTCCAAATCAGGAAAAACGACTAAAATGTAAATCGCTTAATACAAAAATTCAATGCAACAAATGTAACCCAGTATAGGCTGGGGTATACTTACGTTTTTTTTATTCTGATGGTAAATCCAGCCCTACAGTCATTTACCCATCCATCTTGTAAACAGGGGTGAACGGCAGGTGTGTATGAAAACGTTGGGGGGGGTAGTGAGTCCAAGCGCCCCCCCCCGTACCCCAAACCTACTTCCTCAAACCTACTTTCTTCACTTTCCCCTCAGTGTACACGCTGCTGCTCAAAAGCAAAAGTCTCCTTAGATGCGCTAACAAATAAGAATGAGATTCAGGTTGAGAGCGGAACACAAAAGATACAATATTACATGTTACCTGAGTGATAAGTACATAGCACCGCACAGCGATATGACCCTGCCTCGTCTCAAGGATCGAACATGATGGAACACTTTCAGATTCAACACACACACACATATATATATATATATATATATATATATATATATATATATATATATAAAATTAGACTACCTGTAATGAACTCACAGTAAGATCCAGGCAATGACTAGCAAGATCCCGGGCTAAAATTAACACACCGACAATACACAAATCTATTAAATGTTTCCTATTTCCATTCAGGGGACGATCATTGTTTATGTTCAGTAAAATTGCTGGAGATTGCTTTTGTTTTAGTTGATGATTGATGTTTAAATGTAACTTTTCATCGTTTACTTTCACCGCTCTTTCACTCGGACTCTTTCAATTCGTCTCATCAACAAACCGGACCAAAGACAACGTGCTACAAAAAACATAGCATGAGTAGATACATGAACAAGGCCGCATGGCTGTAACGATCGGCCAGAGACTTTTTTCATTTAAATAAGACAAATACGCCAACGATCACTTATAAAATGTCATCTATTATAATTTCACTATAGTAATTTACCTTTGCATCGACACACATGGCTTTCTCCCTCTCACAACACGATTACTGGAAACAGCTAGCGTAGAGCAGGAACTACCCTGCCAACACCAACGTCGGAAAAGCGCGTGCCCGATCCTCAGTCTTTCACGTTGATTGGCCAATAGCACGAGGGGCCGGCTACATAGTCCTTTCTCATTGGTTATAACAAATGTCCATCATTGTGGTGCGTGAAATTACTGGGTGGGACGCGTAAACGAATTCTGCCCAGGACCAAAGTTTGGTTGACAAAGCAGTAAGAGCAGTCGGCTTATCGTCGTTGGTTTTCCTTGAATATATACCATATAGATCTCAAGCCGGTATTATATGTTATAGTATAAACCACATTATAATACTTCACTGAACACAATGTTCCCACCTGTAACCCGTGTCAACGTTATTTTGAAAAAGCACAAATTAGAGATAGATACTATAGTAAAGACACTTAGACCAAAATCAGGCACACAATTGACCAAATAAAGTAGAAATCGAGTCATTAGTTTTGCACTGAATTTACAGAGCTAATATCTGGCCTGGAAAACACACATACACACACCAGGTTAGCAGTGTGCAACCTATGCTTTAAAAGTCATTGTTTTGGGTGATTAAACTATTCATTCATCTAAGAACATCTGTAGTCCAGCTAGGGACCGTGGAGACAAATGGTGATCATTATATTTATTTCCATTTTTATAACCGTTGAAGGACCTCCATAGGAAGGCTACTTAGCAGTCTTTGGACTGTGGGAGGAAACTGAGGTGCACAGAGGAAACCCACCAAGCACGGGAATAACATACAAACTCCATGCACACAGACCCTGAGGTGGGACTTGAACCCGGACCCTTAAGATGCAAGGCAGCAGTGCTAACCACTAAGCCATGTTAACATGGAATTCAGTGGCTGATCAAGCTCTGCAGAAGCTCCAAAATGTTTACTCCAGAACACACTCTAAAGCATCCGGACCTGAGTAAACCTATAGAGTGCATGTGTGTATGTGTGTGGAGGGAAACGTGGAAGGCAGGTGTAATTCAATCCTAATTTTTAAGTTCACACTTAAAAACTCAATGTTTGTGTTTGTTTTTGTGTTCCAGCAAGTCTTGCAAACCTTCAACTGAATTTCTGGTTACAGCAGTCACTGAAAGAACAAACAGACACAAATAGGTAATCATGCTACCGCACACAGGTGAGACACAGATAAGAATTATCAATCAGTACCTGCTGAGCCTATTCTCATCTTTTCCATCCACAGTTCACGACAACCATACTGCCTAACCTTCATTGTGGAGGTAGATGGCATCAATACTGAAGTGGGTGCCGTCTCAAAGTATTGGGAAAAAGCTTTATTTGGGCGCCCTGTGTAAGCGCTAGCACAAGGATGAGAAGAAGACAAGTTAGGAGAGTCAGTGTGATGCTTTGGGAAATGTTATGCTGGGAAATGTTGGGTCTTAAAATTCGTGTGGATGCTTCTTTGACATGTATCACCGCCATGAAAATATGTGTATTTTTTATGCAACTGTATTACTTCATGGCAGTGACCACTTTCAGCAGGATAATGCACTTTCACACACTGCAAACAAATGTTCATATATATTTTGAGGAAGATGACAAGGAGTTTAAGGTGTCGACTCAGCTTTTAAATTTTCCAGATCTCACTCTTATCAAGTTTCCGTGGGATGTGCTGGGCAAAAAAAGAAAAAAGAAATATTATTAGACAAAACTACTAAACTAATCTCCATGTCAGCTAGAAGACTAACGTATTTTAGCTTAACTTTAGTATTTTTGAAAGTGGGTGTAAAAGACATCTATCTTGAACTGTATGTCAGCATGCTAATTTTGTCTCTGGAAGGGATATACTGTATTTTTTTTTTACTCCTCAGCTTAATTCAATAGATATGTATTAGATTTATTCATAATCCTAATGTAAGCTGTTAGCTCCTAGCTGGATATGATACCAAACTGCATTATTATTTTATTAAACTACACAACAGAAATATTACCGCTGGTAAAATTGAAAGCATTAACTATCTTAATAATGTATATTAGTGTTCAGGGCTGTGCACAGATTTTTTTAAGAGCCCTAAAAAAGGGCCTCATTCTAAATCAAGTATTTGCTTGTACTTATATCTTAATAAATTAATACTGTATACCTTGCATACATGGCATGTATTTTAAAAAGCATTAAACATTTAACTTTAGCTATTATGGGCTTTTCATATTTTTGCAAATATTTATTTATTTATTTATTTATTTCAAAGGGGCACCTTAGCCAAACTGGGTAAATGGGTAGAGATTGTGTGTATTCACCTATATGGTTATGGTTGTGTCTATACGGTTCATCCTCATGTCATGTCAGGGCATGTTTCCTTGCCATCTTCACCTCCAGCTTGCTTGTAAGGGACAAATGGATATATTTTTATATATAGTTTTATATTTTATATATATATTTTATATTTTATATATATTATTTATGTCCATAATTTTTATATCTGTATAGTTATAATACAATTAAATTAAATTTAGTAATATTTGTAGGCTTCTTGGAAGTTGGAGTTACTGATTAAAGTCCATTATTTCCAAATATAACAGACTATATTAAACCTCAGTTATAGGTAAGGAATGACACATAACAAGCCACAATGTTATTGAAAAATAATGCATCCTAAGAAGGATATGATGGGACATGAGGTGAAAGCTGCTAACCTTCTGAAGTGTGTTATAGTGTGTTAATATAACAGCATGATCTGATAATAGAACAACATGATACCACAGTAATTTCCCATCAATTTTAATATTAGATTGATTAATGAAAGACATTGCACATTTCAATCGTTTATAGTTACGGTAGATTTAGAGTGTTTTTACAATAGGCATGATTGCTTTGTAGTGTTCCTGAGTATGGTTACACCTCCAGCTGGCCAACCTGTACAAGAATACATGATGTTCTTTCCTGCCCTGCTATTTTATAAGCTATGGCCAGGTGTTTCAGAGAATTCGTTTAGCACGTGCTGTGCACATAGATAAATTGCACAGGAGAAGATAGGCTTTGATGATGTCACATTTTAAAAAAAGATTTCCTTTAATATTTAGGCACAATTTAGGCACATAAAACAGATTGTTTACTACTCAATTATACAAGACACTAAAATCAAATGTTGAAAGTTCAGACACAAGTTAATTTGTGTTCTCTTACTATTTCTCTCTTTCTCCTTAAAAGATACACACATAAACACATGCAGACAATGACAATTGTGTCATTTAATTCAAGAAAACTTTAATAAACAACTCTTTTTTTATTATTATTATTTGTCTGACATCATGTGTAGCATAAACTGTGTTAACTGTTATTATATAATATGTGCATGGAGAATACATACACAATACATAATTTTATTGTTTTGTTCAACTTTATGATTGTATCTTTAGCTAATACTGTGTAATAAGTTGTTTATAATATTGTATTGTATTATTATATAGTCTTTGATCTTATGGTGCTTTATACAAAAAGAATTTTGTAATGTATCTATATATGTATGTATATATATATATATAATTAACACTTTCTGACCAATCAGATTCAGGCTTTCAGTTGTGCTGCGCTGTGTTTAAATCAGTAATTGTTTTGCTACTAGAGAAGGACTCAGCTGAAGTTTTTTACTGACTGATCACACCAGCAGTGTATGGAGACAGCCTCAGATTTAGTTCTACTACATGCAGTAATACTATTTGTTTTGTTCTAAGAGTATTTGTGGGGTAAGCAGCTAGGAATGAAAACCCTTCATATTTTTTTTATATTCATGTATTTATATTTACATATTTACTTGCTTTTATTACTTCAGACAAATAACAGACCATGTAGGACTATTCAGCAATCGTCAGTTTATTTGGGACCACTCCCCTTAACAGAGAATAAATCACAAGTATCAGTATCCTGTGAGGCAAAAGAAGAAAGCAAGATAAATCAGAAGGTTTTAGAACATACCGTATATGATTTTAAAAACTTCAATAGTTAAAAAGAGGAGGATGTCTATTGCTAGATTTTTTTTACACATGCAACCGTATCTCTTGTGTGATAAGAAGTTGAGTGACTGATTGATTGATATGCAGACCATGCTGACTCAACTGCCGTTTATACCTCTATTTCTGACTAGTAGAAATGACAGAAACGTATTCTACATGATCCAAGTCTCATGGCGATAATTATAATATACTCGGGAGACATCCCCTGATATTAAAACACACTTAAAATGCCCCCCCCCCCCTCGCACCACCTTCTGATTTAATTATTTGCAAATGTAATCCGATCATATCTTAACTTAACAAATAGACATTATTATTATTATTATTATTAGCCTATTATTATTATTATTATTATTATTATTATTACAGCTTCAAGTATTAAACTGCATACTTGTGTGTGGTCTGTTCAAATGTTGTTGCTGTAGAACAGCAATAGCTGCAGCCGGACCAGTGAGAACTGAGGAGGATTTATTGTTTCAAAATCATTGTCATGACTGCCATGAGAACTAAGGTTAGCGGTCACTGAATTTGTGTAATGTTAGGATTCTTATCAATTGTTGACACTATACCTGTAACAACACTTCACATCAGCCAGGACACATGGCTGACATGCATAAAAAAGATAATCAGGGTGTAATTTTTTGCTGAAACTGTGTCACTTTTAAAAATTAAATGTTGGGTTTATTTACATTTTTCTTGCCACCAAGTTCCACGAAAATGAATTATGAAAGTTAAAAGCATTTATTTTAAGTTTATCAAATATGATGAAGTTGTTTTAGGGAGAAATAATCTTTTTAATTCAAGCCAAATATTATCTATAACTTTTGCTTAACAAAAGAAATTTGAGTTTAACTAACAAGAGTCAGTCATGTTGTACGGACAAAACAAAATTGTTTGTAAGTTGCATATAAAATACTTTTTTTTTAATTCAAAGTACAATAATTATTTTACAACAAAACATTTAATTTAGGCTTAATCAATCAAAACAGAATGTTTTCACTAAATTAAATTTTTATTAGTTAGGTTAAATTAACTTTAATTTGTCAACAAGTTCCACACAAATGACTTTAGTAAACTCAACTAACATTTGTAAGGGCCTTTATTCACAACAACATTACTGTCACAAGCATTTTAATATCATTTGGCACTGTTAGAAATGCAGCACAGAAATCAAGAATTTGAGAATATTATGGTCCAACAATACAAAATAAGTACTGTACACAAAATGCAACATATTTTTTTTCAACTTTACTGGCAACTTTGACACATTTAAAGAGGGGGGAAATGTGTAGTGTTTAAAAAATAAACAGCATGGTTATCATGGTATAACTTTTCTTTTAACAGTATTCTGGACATGTTTCAAATAAGGAAAAAAATCCTGTCACGCACAAAAAAATAAAAAAAGGTTCTCACTGTACGAATCTTAAAAAAAAACGTAAAAGGAAAATGCACAACCTTGTCCTTAAGGTCAATACTACCCACTACAAATTAGTTAATTTACCATATTAACATTAAATTAACAAGATTTACCCCTATGTTTTGCTATCAAATAAAATTTCCCCCCCAAGTTTCTGCAAATTCTAAACATATTGCATGCAAAACAACTTTTTCGGGTGTTACCCTCTCTGTCAAAACGGATTCACAGTCAATTAACTTAGCGCAGGTGTAGTTTGATGCGTCTTCTTCTTCTGTTTCTTTAGCGTTTCACGACAGCCGGCGTCTCGCAGTTTGTATGAAATCTTGACTTAACATGAATAGCTTGTGATTGGACAACGTATTAGGAATTTGTACGGTCAAGTTGAGACGGGGGGAGGGGGGGGGGTGGATGGGGGGGAAAGACTTCCTGGCCCACAGCAGCCTACATCATAATACATTGGCTCATTAATGTAGAGATAGTTTTAACATCAGTTACTAGTATAAAAATATAATACAATACAAATCAATGCTATTTAAACATATTATTATTTGGCTATTATTTGAAGTATTACTGGACATATATTGGACCATATCAGTAAAACAAAGAAACAAAGGAAAGAACATTAGGACAAACAACATATAAATAAAGACAATATAAAAAAATGGCAATAACTCTGAAAAGGTAAGTTGAAATAAAATCAGAAGCAGCATCAACTGGTGCTAGTAATTATTATGGTAATCAATATTAATTCGAAATAATGCTGAGAAACATTGTTTTACAAATATGACCCGATATATCCTTTTTTTTTTTTTAACCTTTTTGTATTGTGTTATATTTTTTATACTAGTATGTGGTTTTAAAAATTAATCTCCACTTTAATGAGCCAATGTACAGTATTATGATGTGGGATGTGGTGGTCTGCTGGATCCAGCCTTGCTGTCCGTGACCGTAATGTTAAAGCCGTCAGCGCCTGCAGAACTGTAAACGTTCCTTCCCGCCAAAGCCATAATCTGTTCATTAAAAGCATTTCACAGTGTCCTTTAAAGCTTTTTACTTCTTTTCGTGTAAGTTTCAGCTCCACCTTTTCATTCATGGAAATTATTGGTAATTTGCTCAGAGAAATTCGCTGCATCGAGATAGGATAAATATCTCTCCCTCCGTAAATTGAAAGTGAAGAGGTCGAGCTTGTTTCAACACGGATGGAACAGACCAAACTAATTAATATTGAGGAAGGGCGATACATACGCATGCGCAGTAACATAAACACGCGCTCTATGTCGGCGGCGCTCGTGCGATCGACGCATTCATCCATATGCGTAGAAAAGAGATGCAATATTATGGTGTCCGTAATTTTTCATATATTTGCGTACTGACTGAGCCGCCCCACATTGGCCAGCGGCCCACCGGGAAAACTCCCGGTGCTCCAGATGGCCAGTCCGCCACTGAGTTGAGACATAATTACGTGAACCTTAATCGAAAATAAAACATTTTAAGTCAATAAATACAATTATTGTGAGTATACTGAAAATAATTATTTTATGTACTGTAAAGTGCACATCCTGCCTTGTTCATTCTTTTGAGGGTATGTATTATATGGAATTTTACAGTACATTGCACTATAATGTTTGAGCAGTTGTATGAAGCGACTAACAGTAGGCTAATTTCCCCTTATTATAAACATGTTTAATATATTCTCTTATCATGAACATATCAAGATATAGTAATGTTATAAATTTCGCTAGAGTGTTGGACAGTAGGCTGTGCTCTAAATGATTAAGTAACAAATTTGTATCATCATTGCTCCTACTTTTGTCTGCTGCAATCTACTTGAAATGTATGTGTGTGTCACACTCATTCATTTAATTGTAAAGACCAGGAAAAATATTTAATTTCGCATAATTTTGTATAATTCCTATCATACTGAAGTTAGTAACTTGCCACTGTAGGTAAAACACGTTACTCCTTTTTAGGAATGAGCATGACTTAACAAGGTGCAGCCACATCCTGCAATTGGAGTGAAGTCAAGCCAGCTGTGGTAGAAACCAATGCATTTAAAGTTGTTAAATAAATGTAAAAATGTACTGCAGTGCCCTCTCCTGCTCATTCAGCAGCAGTTGTAGCTGAGAATTTCTCTAATGAGACAATAGAAAATGAGTGTGAGTGCTTCTCCTGCTGAAATATATTAATTTACACGGCTGTGGCCTTGGACACTTTGTCAGTAAGTCTTTTTTTGCAATCACTTTTTTCATACACTAATCAGCCATAGCATTATTACTTATCACAGGTGAAATGAACACTGTTGGTCACAACTGGTGACAGGATCATGGGCATACCCATGCCTATGCCCATGCCCTTGCCCACAGAAAAAACAATGGTGCACAGAAATCATGCTGGCCATGACAGAAAGGCACCAAAACTCACAGTGCACCACAGCCTGCCACAACAGGGCCCAGCAGGCAATAATAAACAAATTTGCTTAATTACAAAACAGTTAAAAAGAATAAGCCAGGAATTATTAAAAACAAAACAAATACAATGTTAGTATTTTGTTTTTAAAATAATTTATTTTATACTTTTTCATTATTCATAATCACTATTTCATGCACATTATAATCTAATACTATTCTGTTCTTGAATAAGTGAGGTAGGTTGATCCAATCTGACAGATAAACCACATAGACCACATAAATATTATTGATGCAACTGGAAAATATAAGCTGAATGTAACATTTACTACATAATAAGTAAATGTAATATTTACTACCACCTAACATTAGCTTTCAGCACATCTTAGCCACATCTTAGCACTATAACACTACATCAACGGATAACAACTGTGAGCAACTGTAACCAAGAATAAGCAATTTTCCTCTGGGATTAATAAAGTTTTTTAAATCTTAAATCTTATACTAACATCACAAATCACACAGAAATGCTAGCACAATTAACATCATACCATTTTATATTTGCTATAAGACACAAACAAACTGAACAGCTTTACCAAAAGTACTTTTGAGTTAAATTTTACAATTACTATCATTTTTACTTACAAATATATACTGTATTTATCAGGGATTAAGGAAGAGTAAAGGACGAAAACAAAAGCTGAACTTTTACGCTTTGTGGTTCCACAGCAACACTGTGAGAAGATGAGCCTGTATGTTAATATGGTCAGGCCTATACGTCTTTTCATTATTATAAATTAACTGTGTTTTCTCGAGTTGTGAATTACATGTAGACTGTTGAGTGTCGATTCTGAATTGAAAATTTATTTAAAAAACAAAAGGCGGATTAAAATTCATAACTATTTAAATTGATCAGCTCTAGTTAGGCTAGTTAGCCTTAATTAGTTTTTTAAACAGTATGCCTTGAGTGTATTGTAGAATTTCACATTGTTGTTGATTTTTTTAAATAGGAGAAATCGTGGCAAAGACTGAATAAGAAAAAGACAAGAGCACAGCAGGCACAACTAAACAGGGTTCTATGCAGCAACAATGAATGTACGGTCAGACACACAGTATTAGCCAGGTCCTCACAACAGGATAAAAAAGTGGAACTGCAGCAAGAGCCTAATCAAAGTGCTAATGCAAGGTCAGTCTGTTCCCAGGCATTGAGACGGTCAAGTTGAGCCTACCCAGCTAGTTCTTCATCATCAAAAGTTTATGCTGGGTCAGAGGCTGCCCCTACTCAACTTTCCTATGCTGAAAGAGAGGCCAGCGTTATAAAGCAAAATACTTTGATGTGAATCTTTATATTTTACAAGAGCCAAAAAACTCTTGCTGCTATGAAGAAGGTGTAAAAGCTAGTTAGATTGAACTTCCAATAGTTGTTGAGAGACACCCCTCAGTTCCAGCCAGGGCACCCATGAATATGTGCAGAAATGCTCAGAAGCATATTCTAAAAAATATCCCATTCCAGATTAATCCACTAGACAGTCAAAATGAAAAAATGAGGAGTGCATTATGTCTATGAAGTAGGCAGAACCTCATAATGATAGAAAAAACAGACATACTGTACAGAGAAAGGAAAAGCAAAAAAAGGCAGAATTTAGCCTGTTCTCCTTGGATTCAACATACTGTAACAGCCTTTTTAATCCTCTAAAGAAATTTCCATCTGATCTTAAAGGTATATCATATAATCATATAATCATTATTAATATAACAATCATATAGTTTGTCGAGAAAGTGCAGGTCTTCTAAAATTTGATGACCATACTTTACTTTTCCATAAATTACTGGTCATGGAAGGCAATATTTCACAGTGCCACCAAATACCTTAACGTTCAGTGACAGAAATATTGGATTTTGTGAAAAACTGGGTAGATGTGGAAGAATGCTGTGGGTCAAAGGTATTTAAACATTTACTGCTAAAAAGGTAAAAGATTTCCATAACCTTACCAATAAAGATAATAGTTAAAATTAAGAGAGTTGATGATTTTCTTCAGGAAACAGTGAGTGTAAAATAGATAGATATTTAGCTCCAGATGTATCCAGTTGGATATTTACAGTCAGATGAGTCATAACACTAAAACCTGTGAGAGGTGATGGGGCAAGGATATTTTAGGCAGCAAGTGAATAGTGAACAGTTTTTAAAATGTATTTATTGCAAGAAAGAAAAATGGGTATTTAATAGTGAATACCTATCAAAGGTAATCAAGAAACAACATGGTCATGGGTAATTAGAGCTCATCAATGTGCAGGGGAAGTGAAGGCTAGTCCATCTGGTCTGATCCCACAGAAGAGCTACTGTAGCACAAATTGCTGGTAAATTGCACCAGGAAGCTCTGTGGGAAAAGGGGTAAGTCAGTTGAGGCAATGTTATGGGCAATGTACTGCTTGAAACCTTAGGAAAGATTTAAGGAACATGGTAAAAAGTTCAAGATTTTAGCTTGGCCTCCAAATTTGTCTGATTATAATCTGATCAAGCAGTTGTAAGACGTGCTGGACAAACAAGTGTAATACATAGAAGAGCATTTTACAGGATTTAAAAGACTTGCTGTGAATGTCTTGATGCCAGATACTACAAACTTCCCTTCAGAAGAGTCCATGCCTCATTGGCTCAGACCTGTTTTGGTGACAGAGGTGGGACCTAAACAATATTAGGTAGGTGGCTCTAATATTATGGCTAACCTGTATATGACAACATATTAGTGTAGAGTTCCATAGATTTTAAAATGTGTTTTATCTTGTGTATGTAAGTAAATGTTAAATCAGTGTATTTACTTTTACACTGACATTTTTATATATAAAATTGTTGATGTCATAAAATATGAAAATTTTATGTTTTTTCTATAGTTTGATTCTGAAACATAAAAGAGAAAGAAGAGAGAAAAACGTTGAGGGAGATCTGCAGTGATTGGCCTGTGCTAAAGGGAGGGTCTTCGGTAGATGGGATAAATAAGGCAAGAGTCATATGCTTCATAGTATTTTCAGTCTCTACTTGTCTTTTCCTGCACTGCAGATGGGAATGGCTACATCAGACAGGTGATTTACTCTCTTTCAATTACTAAGCAATAACTTTTAAACATTTTATATTTCACAATTTGTTGAGATATTGATATGATGCTTAGTGGACAACCATGATTATTTGATAGTGATAATACGAATAAAATGTAACTCGATGGTTTAATTTATAGGTGGTGTGTCCTTATACCTTTAAATAAATATAAAGCAAGAATAATTAATGAGGATGGTGAAATGCTTCTATTTTTTTGTCAATTATTATAGTTTTCAATATTTACAGTAATTAAAAAACTGCCAATCCAATTTTTTACTTACTGATTACATTATTATTATTATTATTAGTAGTAGTAGTAGTAGTTTTTATAATATAATATATAATTCTATATGGCATACCTTGAAAATAGAGAAATACTATTCAAAAATGTGCTGGCGGAATGGGAATAGGGATTGGTGCTTTATGTCGGTGGGTGCATGTTATGGAACATCAGGAGGTAGAGGAAGCGTGTGAAAGACAGATGGTCACTCAGTGGAGATGTTCCTTTTTCTTCTCCTGGCACATACTCCCTCTTGGATTCTGTTTCCCTATGTTGACAGTAATCCAAAATGTTACCTGATGATAAACTATTTTTCTTCTTCTTTTCCCTCTTTAAAGACTACCAGTTTGACAAGGCAACTTTTCTGCCAATCAAGATCTCTTTTTAATTTTAATCTTTTTTTTTCCTTCCCACAGATCCTTTGTTGATGCCTTTCAATTTTGATTTCATCACAAAAAAATTCCATATATTCTTCCCACAGATACTATAGCAATCTATACATATTTATTTTTCTTTTTTCATTTTAGTAATTATTGTATGAAGAGAAAAAAAACATTTACTGTAGATTTTGTGGCTATTTACTAATTATTTTACCTGGTGCATTTCTAGTGTGTTAACTAGATTAGCTATTACAAACATTATTTTTGAGCATGTATACAGTCTTAAGTTTTTTATTCACTGGAGTGCCCACTCTTCTGGGGTTAATTCTGTTCTGGTGCCCCTTGTTGGTTACAAGTCAGAATGACACTGAGCCTATTGTATTGGAAGGTAAATGTTTAGTTGTCTGTGACTCAACACCATCTTCTGAACCAGCAAATAATGCACTGGGCATGTCAGTACGCTCTGGCACAGGGCGGGTGGCCTTTTCTGCCACCCGCCAAACCAACCATGAACCTACAGATATGAGCAATCGTACCATGATCGTCTATTTTGACCAGGTAAACAGAGAAACCAACAGCAACTATGCAGCTAATTGGCCTATATTTCAGTACTATATTTGCATTACTGGCTAGTCTTTTCTACAGATATTGGTGAATGTGGGTGGTCATTTTGACCAGGAGAGCAGTGTCTTCTTGGCCCCAAGGAGAGGGGTGTACAGCTTTAACTTCCATGTAGTGAAAGCTTACAACAGACAGACCATACAGGTATATCTTACTATGCAACTAATGGTTTACTTTAAAAACATGTAATTATTATAAAGACTTGGAGATAATTTTATTCTATTGTTTACCTTGTGTAGGTGAGCTTGATGCTAAATGGATGGCCAATGATTTCTGCCTTTGCTGGTGACCAGGATGTAAGCAGAGAGGCAGCGACTAATGCTGGATTGGTGATTATGGAAAGGGGTGACAAGGCCTACCTGAAACTGGAGCGAGGCAATTTAATGGGGGGCTGGAAATATTCCACTTTCTCAGGCTTTTTGGTTTTTCCCCTGTAAAATAATTACACATTATAAAAAAATTATTTAAAAATGTTGTATAGGAAACAGATACAGTGGGATAAAATGTATACTGTATATAAGTAAGCACGACTAGTCTTACATTAAAATAATACGTTTGTAATTATTTATAAGACAGTCTATACAACCTGATGTTATATTTTACCAGAGATTAAATTAAATTATATATCAAATTTTATTGAAACAATTTAAGCAAGATTATTAAAGAGTAACTATTATGCAAAATCCATGTTTTAATCATTTTTAGACATTTAGATGAATCTCCAGTCTGTGTGAACACAAAAAATATGAGATTTATTATTATTTTTAGCTAGGTTAAGCTTTTAGGTATGTTTTGACTTTTATATTACTAAATATTGTAAATGAGATTGAGAATTAGTTATATTTAACCCTTTTTTGCACTTAAGAAATGCAGGTGAGGAAAGGGGGCACATGATACACAAACTTGGATTTTTCCAGTCTCTACATTTTGATTCACTAGGAAAATATACATTTGAAATATACATTTGGGGCAGCTTATTTAAAACTATAGAGACTGTAACAGCATGCAGGTTTTTAGTTATTTTTCAGCTTGAGCATCAAGACATTCATTTCAGAGTCTTCTAATTGTTACGCAGACTTAAAAAAGAGTATAATATGTGACCTTAAAAACATTACTAAGAAGTAGGGCAATTTAAATTGGCTCATTTACAGTAAATTCAGTTCAGTGCTGTGCAAAAGTCAAATTTGCACAAATAAAGGATAAAGGATAATGATAAAGAGACTTTTGTCATTGTAGTGATATAAGGGAATTAGTTTGGTACTGTAGCTCTTAGAGACCAGCAGCAATAGGAAATGTTGGAGTAAAAAAAAAAGAACAATCAAAAGATAATTGCACTAAAATATAATAAATATACCAATATATACAATGGAATGTATGGGAAGTGGGACCTGGATCTTGGTAAAAACAATGCAAACATGATTGTCCAAAATAAGAAAATATTGTTTGTTATACTAATAAACAGTAATTATTAAATATGTTCATATGACTTAAATATATTTTAAAACATTTATTCAAAGGAACAAATATAAAATGTCACTAAAAAAATATATAATGTATTCAAGTAAAGAAAGCAACTTCTTACTACCACAGAGCACATACAGTACTGTACAACTCAGTCCACATTTCAGACAAAAAATCTTTATTAGATTGCTTCTTTATTATTTTCTTTACATTAATCATAGCATTTAATTCATTAATCTTCATCAAGTTTTTTTTTGCATGGTACCATAATGAGGGCCCGAAAACAATTCATATGGTCAAAGGAATAATTAATTTATTATTTTTGTTACACTAATTTTATATTAGATATTTATTTTAGGAATTCTTAATTATTGAAACAATACAAACAACATTTAATTATTCAGGTAACCATCTGCAGAAAACCAGCTGTATTTAGTGCCCATGTTATAAAGATATATATAAGTTAAAGATGGATTTAAAAATTACCCCCCAAAAAACCCTAATAATATAGTGAACTGCCATTAGACAACCTTATGCAATATTTATGTCCATTTGGAGCGACATCAGATTTTATGACACACTGAACTGGTTAGGTTTATGTATACTTCACTATGGCATGTTGCTGTTGAAAAACTACTTGATTAAATGATGAGAAAATCTGAGTTAGAAGGGCTTTTGAGATATACTGTATACACAGACTGACTAACTTTATCACTGCTTCTGTTAAACTAGCTAAGCCAAGGCAAGGTTATAATATTAATAAAAAACTTATCACATGTCTTTGGTCAAATAAATTAACATTTTCCTAACCATGTTTTATGTTTTTATTTAACATAAACCCCTTTCAATATAAAAGTTTAGAATGATCATCTACTGTATTGCCCTTTTTTATTTACTCTACAACTGCCTGGTTATAGAGAGACGTTTCTGTAAAAAGTCTTTAAAAGAATCCTCACTAAATAATATGTAGAGTGCTCATTTCAGGTCTTAAAATAACCCTCCATCATGTAATCCAACTATGATGAAAAAATGGTGCAATTGGTCAAGGGTAAACAGATGGAGATTTTGGCAAGTAAGCATCTATGCCTTTGTCTCCTATGGACATAACTCCGGCTGTCACAACTTGTTTTTTATGCTGAATTGGTTCAAAGGATAACCCCCCCACCCCATACACCCCCCCCCCATGTGCGCATGCACACGCACACACACACACACACACACACACAAGCCAAGCCAAGCCAAAGAGAAAATTAACAAACAAAAATCTTTTAAAACTGTATTTAATAATTTGTTTGTTATAATACATTTGTTTACTTATAATAAATAGATTCAGCAGTCAGGTGTCTAGATATCATCACGTTTGTCTAGATATCATCATGTAAGCTGTATTTAATTTCATAGCCTATCAGTGACCTTCTCCAGATACTGTAATAAACACTTCCTAAACTGTTATTTAGAAATACATTTTCTGGAAGAGAAAAAAAAATAAAAAAGCAAGGTCCAGCAGGCTAATAAGAGTGTCACTATGATGCTGGCATGTTGAGTGTATCTGCGTGGTTGAGGGTAAAGAACGTTGCTCAAGGGCCCAAAAGTGGTAGCTTTGCAGCCCTGGGGCTCAAACCAGGGACATACTAAAAAAAGAAACTAAGAAAAAAATCTATTGATGGTAGGATAACCTGGTAATTCAGTCCATTTAGATTGTCAGCTAAGCCTATTCTATTTCCAACTAACATTGCTGAGTCCTGACCTGACCAATTGATGCAGCCCTAGATCATAACACTGCCTCCACTGGCTTGTACGGGTTAGATGCATGATACAGTAGATGCATTGCTTCATGCATTTACCTTCTTACCCTGACACTCCAATTGCTCTGGCATAGGGTCAATCTGGACTCAAGACTCAGCATTTATTTTTTCCAAACGAATTTTTTCTGTGAAATTGATGGTTTACCAACATCAACATTTTGTGTCAATATAGGCTAGTCTCCATCACTAGAAGACTATGTATCTTCTTATGGTTCATGACCAAATGTCTGTAAAATACTTGCCTCCTTTTTCTTCCCAGATTTTTGTGAGCCATGCAGATAACTTTTGATGTATTTGGTGCAGATGGACATGAAACATATGTACAATCTAACTTTGGATTACGCGCAAAATTTGTTCCAGGAGGGCTTGTATTTCAAAACACTCGTAAACCAGATCAAATTTCCAATAAGAAATACAATGGAACCTTGGATTACGAGCATAATTCGTTCAGGAAGTGGGCTCGTATTCCAAAACACTCGTAAACCAAATTTAATTTTCCCATACGAAATCATGGAAACTCAAAATTTGTTTCACAGCCCCCAAAAATAAATACATAAAAATAATTAACACAAAATCTAAAGTAAAATAAAACAAATTAACCTGCATTTTACCTTTAAAAAAAAGTTAAAATAAATCCTGTGTATGTGTTTGAATCTAAAGTAAGCTCCCTCTTCTTCTTCTCATCTTACATAGTTACCCTTTCTCCACTCTTTTCACACACGTGCCCGCACAAAACGGAAACACTGTTTTCTCGAAAAAACAGAATCACTGCTGTAAAGTAAAAATAAAACAAATTAACCTGCACTTTACCTTTTAAAAGAATCACTACAAGGCAGTGGTAAGCAGAGAGAAAAAGTGTGTCTAGGAGGGGTCTGTATGTGGGGGTGTCCAACGACGAGCGCAGACACAGACACAAGGAGCAGGCTGATACTGAAAGAGAAAATAGATCTTTAACCTCTCTAATGAGACTTGCTTTTGCTTTACATGCGCGCTGTATACACGCATACAGACACAAAATAAACTATGTTTTACAATTCCGCAGCACAAGAGAGAGAAAAACCATTGGCTCAGTTGTGATCACATGACGCTTGGCATCAGAACAAGAAGCTCATGCGTGATACATGATACTCGGTACTCGTAAACCAAGACTTGTTCGCTTTCCAAGTCAAATTTTATAAAAATCTTTGCTCGTCTTGCGGTACACTCGCAAACCGTGTTACTCACAATCCGAGGTTTCACTGTACTCAGGAAAATGTACTTACTTAAACACCTCTCTTTTTCCTGTAAATAAACTAGAGAACATTTAGACACCATCATGGACGTGCATGTGATTCTTTTCCAGTCAGTGGGCATATTAGAGCTGGCGAGTAAGTGTGTTTGGTGTGGCGAACACAATAAGCAGTTTATTTCTCACTTTTTAATTCCCTTAAGTGCATTTGGTGTATATACATTCAGTTATACACAATTTGATTGGTCATGTAAAGAGGCATTTGTAGTGTGTATTTGCGATTATACACATTTGACGTGCACGGTTATGCATGTATTTGTGGGAATGAAAGATGAAAGGGGCCGTCTTCATGCCAATTGAATGATAGATACTCACCATCCTAAAGATAAATTCATTGTTTCTGTGGCAGTAATTTATGGGTCAGGTTGCCAGGTTAATGCCCAAATGTATCTGAACACTTGGGGTGAAGGACCTTTCTCAACGATCCAACAGTGGCGGTGTTAGGACACAAACTGGGGACCTGCTGATTAGCATTCTAACTGCAAAACTACTCCTGCCCCGGGCATAAATTTAGACTAATAACACACAGCCACAGTGGTTCCACGCCACCACCTGACTACCTAAGACAATTAGCTTCTGCCATGCAAGAGTAAAGTGTCAGCAAGTGTGTCCTTCATCAATTTCTAAACCTAACAGATGGGGTCAGATGTAACAGTTGTAATATTTAAGTATAAAAAGTTTAAAAAACACTATTTCCCTTTAGGAGAAAAAAATTGTGGCTGAAAGAAAGATTGATGTGCACATTCCAGTCTTATCATGTGATTATTTTTGATGATGAATCCATTCTGTGGTATGGCCTATATATTTCTGCTCTGTCTTCTTTCAACACCAGAATGTGAAAGGATTCACCACTACCTTGTGAGGGTTGTTGATGATCTCCGTATTGTTTTGGGGTTTTCTTTGACTGATCTGTTTGATGCCTGATTGTTTAGTATGCTAATGGGTAATTTCTTTTTTGGGACATTTCAAATTGTCATTTTGGCAGTGCTCAAAGCTTCTACAATAGCTCTGGACAATTTTCCTGCTTTTCTCAGGTTTGTAATTGCTTGTTTTTTCCACACAGACAGCTCTTGGGAGAAGTCGTGTTGGTCTGTCTTTTTTAACAGCAGATACCATCTTCACAGGCTTATGGCCAAAACTCTAACCTGTGTACATCTGGGCCCGGTTTCTCGAAAGCTTCTTATTGCTAAGTAGTTCTTAAGTTGTACCTTAACTTCCCTCTTAACGTTATGGCGCTTTTCCCGAAACGTTCTTACGCTAAGTATCTCTTACGTAAGTCACACGATCGTAAGGCTGGTCTGGACCAACCTTAACTAATTCTTAGCGTAGTTTTAGCTCAAGACGCTAGTCGCCGCCCTGAGCAGCAGTCTTTATAAATCAGCGGTGTATGGAAGCACATTATGTTATCAAAGTCGTATTAATGATGGAATATACTGTAGGCCTGTTTAAGAATTAAATTTTATTTGATATCAGAACTAATAGAGTCACTTTTAATTAGCCTATTTCATAATGTGACTAATGAGACTACGTGACTTTTTTACGTTTTATTTTATAAAATTTTATTTAGTTAAATAAAAACATAAACTTTGGAGTTTCAAACCCCGCATCCATTCATTTTTCTGAGTGATTGTAATGTATAATACACCTACACTCTAAAAAATAAAACTGTGCTGTACTCAATTTTTTTGGTGAAACATTTTTACACTTAAAAATATTGAGTAAATATAAAAAAAATATAAAAATCATGTAAAATATACTTCATGAGTTGAGTACAAGTCAGTAAAAAAATTAAGTAGGCCTGAATAACTATATTTAGTACAATGATGTACAAAATTAAGTTAATGTAATGAAAATCAGAAGTTAATGCAAAGTGAAAATTAGTAAAATAATTGAGTAAATATAATTGAAATGGAAGGTAGAAGATACTGAAAATTATACTATTATTTAAACAAATGTGCTACATTTACTAAATATTTTAACTGAATGAAAAAAAAAACAATACACACATTACCATTTTTATTAAACATTTATTTGCCAAATTTGACAAGACATGAAGTCTAAACTCAACCTGGTTTACATGCAAATGACATGTAACAAGATCATAAACAGACAGCTGGATTTATGTTATTAGTAAACAGTCTCAGAAACAATACTTCTGCCACAAGTTTTATACAGTTAACATGTGGAAAGTAGACTTTTGTATTAGAATCTAATGAGTCACATTTTACATCTGAAAGATTGCACACCTTCATACTTCAGTTTCCTGCAAACTGTGGGATCCATACAAATGTGTGTGCAGACCTTCTCAAATCTTAAAGAAGCAATGACAGTCTAAATGAACACAGGACACTAAATATCCATGACCAACAGTACCATGCTTCACTCCATAATGATCGAAATTCCTTTTGATGATGCGACAAATGTGCAGAGCTTACACCGCCATCCCATAATTTGGCACCTGAAAAAGGAACAATAGTATACAAGTAAGTACAAGTGTGACTGTTAATATAAAGTCTACCAGACTGGTAAAATAGTACTTCCGTTCAAATACATACTTTTTGGACTAATATACAGTGGTGTGAAAAACTATTTGCCCCCTTCCTGATTTCTTATTCTTTTGCATGTTTGTCACACAAATTGTTTCTGCTCATCAAAAACCGTTAACTATTAGTCAAAGATAACACAAGTAAACACAAAATTTTTAAATGATGGTTTTTATTATTTAGGGAGAAAAAAAATCCAAACCTACATGGCCCTGTGTGAAAAAGTAATTGCCCCCTGAACCTAATAACTGGTTGGGCCACCCTAAGCAGCAATAACTGCAATCAAGCATTTGCGATAACTTGCAACGAGTCTTTTACAGCGCTCTGGAGGAATTTTGGCCCACTCATCTTTGCAGAATTGTTGTAATTCAGCTTTATTTGAGGGTTTTCTAGCATGAACCGCCTTTTTAAGGTCATGCCACAACATCTCAATAAGATTCAGGTCAGGACTTTGACTAGGACACTCCAGAGTCTTCATTTTGTTTTTCTTCAGCCATTCAGAGGTGGATTTGCTGGTGTGTTTTGGGTCATTGTCCTGCTGCAGCACCCAAGATCGCTTCAGCTTGAGTTGACGAACAGATGGCCGGACATTCTCCTTCAGGATTTTTTGGTAGACAGTAGAATTCATGGTTCCATCTATCACAGCTAGTCTTCCAGGTCCTGAAGGAACAAAACAACCCCAGACCATCACACTACCACCACCATATTTTACTATTGGTATGATGTTCTTTTTCTGAAATGCTGTGTTACTTTTACGCCAGATGTAACGGGACACGCACCTTCCAAAAAGTTCAACTTTTGTCTCGTCGGTCCACAAGGTATTTTCCCAAAAGTCTTGGCAATCATTGAGATGTTTTTTAGCAAAATTGAGACGAGCCTTAATGTTCTTTTTGCTTAAGTGGTTTGCGCTCTGGAAATCTGCCATGCAGGCCGTTTTTGGCCCAGTCTCTTTCTTATGGTGGAGTCGTGAACACTGACCTTAATTGAGGCAGGTGAGGCCTGCAGTTCTTTAGATGTTGTCCTGGGGTCTTTTGTGGCCTCTCGGATGAGTTGTCTCTGCGCTCTGGGGGTAATTTTGGTTGGCCGGCCACTCCTGGGAAGGTTCACCACTGTTCCATGTTTTTGCCATTTGTGGATAATGGCTCTCACTGTGGTTCGCTGGAGTCCCAAAGCTTTAGAAATGGCTTTATAACCTTTACCAGACTGATAGATCTCAATTATTTTTGTTCTCATTTGTTCCTGAATTTCTTTGAATCTTGGCACGATGTCTAGCTTTTGAGGTGCTTTTGGTCTACTTCTTTGTGTCAGGTAGCTCCTATTTAAGTGATTTCTTGATTGAAACAGGTGTGGCAGTAATCAGGCCTGGGGGTGACTACAGAAATTGAACTCGGGTGTGATAAACCACAGCTAAGTTATTTTTTAACAAGGGGGGCAATCACTTTTTCACACAGGGCCATGTAGATTTGGAGTTTTTTTCTCCCTAAATAATAAAAACCATCATTTAAAAACTGCATTTTGTGTTTACTTGTGTTATCTTTGACTAATAGTTAAATGTGTTTGATGATCAGAAACATTTTGTGTGACAAACATGCAAAAGAATAAGAAATCAGGAAGGGGGCAAATAGTTTTTCACACCACTGTACATCATCACACTGATCTACGAGTGGTGTTTAAGTCAAAGCGGGACTTGTGAGGAAAATTCTCTAAAACGAAGACGTAAAACTGATTTGATTTTACGTAGCCCATTGGTGGTAAAATTCCGGTGAACATTTCAGTGGAATGCTTTTACACAAAACGGACTGCTTTGATTACCAAAGGCATTTTGCTCTTACAGAACAATGCACAACCTCATACAGAAAAAATATATAGAGAAATAAAGGGGGTGTTCTGTTATTCTGCACAATCAACGGTCCCACACTGACTTGAACGTCCCTTGTACATGTTTTTGTCCCTTGTATAAAAATGTACCCAACTTTTTTTATGCATGACTATCAACTAAATAATTTTTTTACTTTAGTTAATGGAAAATCTAGTATACTCGAGTGGAAAACTTGTATAGTCTAGACTTCAAGCCTTGTTTTAGTTTCTATCCTTGATTCAATGGTTACACATTTACAACTTCTTTAGTTACTAGTACAGTACTTAGCACATTTATTTTATAACATCTGCCGCTGCGTGCTCAGTGTTTAATCATGTTAAAAATACTCATATACAGTAACGGATAAAACAGTGCCAGTACCCAGACACTGCACCTCATTTCTGCAGTTTAAACCTGCTTTGGTCCACGATTCCTCATTAAAGGGTAGGAGTAAAATGAGCAGACTCGCGGTTCGCTGGATCTAGTGGGCGGGGCTTGAGACGGTATCAAGCGCTACTAAGTGGATGTTAATGTCAGTGCAAGTTCTAACATAATGGAAGTAAATGTTTATCTTTCCCTAATATTTGTCATGATTATGATTTATTATTTTCAGCATGGCCAGTACCATTTTTGTGACTAACGGCATTACGTAAATACTTTATTTTAATAATGCTTTATTGCCCACAAATAGTGTAGTTTTACGCAAATACTTCATAAGAACATTACTCACACTATATATATGTGTGTGTTTCTAATACCTTTTTAAACGTTGTATTTACAGTATGTAAGCTTGTCTTATTTACTATTTATAAGGATGAATAGTTTCCTCACATAAGGCGCCATGGATAAAACTGTTTGCTAACTCTCTGTGCACCCCTGTTTAATTCATCAACTATTCTAAAGCATCTGATTAATAATGTAATAAATAATAATAATAAAAAATAATGAAGTTTATTTAGATTGAATTTTGACTATAATTTTCGACAGACTCCACCTTCATGTGATAGGCTACACATTATACTATTTTTTATGTTTCATTATTATTATTTTAAATGGAAATAAGTGACTAGTCCAGTAGCCTAAAACCAGCCATGCAACTTCATTTAATGGTCACATACTCCACTGTCCTACAACTTTTTTGCTGGATTTATTTGTTTCTGTTAACCTAAAACAGGAAAATGTGCATCTAAAAATGTGCATCTAAATGTGCATAAATCTTACATTTAGATAAAATGTCATAATAAGAAGTCATAAAATTATAAATATATTTCAAGAACACAACACTTCTTTTCACACAAGATTTTAATGGTATAACAATATATTAAAATACATAAATATATTTCAAAAACACAACACTAATTTTTCCCACAAAAAATGTAAGAAATTTTACAAAACAAAAATCAATATTTACATTATAGTACCCCACTAGTACATTCACAAGTGAGGGTTGTGTAAACAAGACACACGGATGTCTCTTTTGTCTCGTATTTCCTGCAAGAAAATGTCCATGTCCTCTACTCTCTGAAAAGTAAAAAGAAAGGGAGCCTAAATTTCTTCTTTATCCCTTTCACCTTCATAAAACATGGTGTTTAGGAACAAGTCTCGCATTGTGATAGCCAACAATGCATCTTCCTCCTTCATCTTCAGGATCTTTGGCAGTTCAATCTTCCCAGCAAATTGGTGTTGGTTCTCCTCCACCCACTTACAGGCCAGCAAAATGTTTTTCATCACCGCTGAGTCCTGTGTGCAATATAAGGATTCCAATAATAATGTAATTAGTGAAGTTCTGCTTATAAACACCTATATAAAACAGAAAAGGTAAATGCATAAACGATTCAAGCAATACATAAACATTGTGTCTACATACATTCCTGTGGATGGGGTGATCTCCAAGCTATCTGACTCAGCTGGAGTGACTTCCATCATGTCATCTGGATTTGGTAGTTGTTCCTGGTGACTAGTTGTTGGACTTGACTGTGCCAAGTGACAAACATTAGGCATGGTTTTAGGCATGCATTGTTTATATATTGTCTGCACACTGGAAATCCACAGTATGGATGTTTAAATCAAAAGTATGATTATCAGTACCATACCTTGTCAGAGGAAATGTTTAAATTAGCTGATAGCACCACCACCTCCTGATTATAGGCATGTCAGACTAATAAAAGATAGCAATTGAAAGGCTTAGACTTTTTTTTTATTTTCTCACCGTCCTTTTTGCTTTATAACCATAAATTGATGCAAAGTCACTGCAGCAAAATCAAATGGCTTTGAGAGCGTAACATGGAGTGCATACTAAAAAACAAAAACAAAACTTTATTAACCAATGTGGTGTTTAGCACACAAACACAGCTGCATAGCAATTATAAAACCACTTACCATCAACATGAATACCCCACAATAAATTCCTCCAAGCTGAAGAGGGGCACCCTGTAAATTTTAGACAATTTACAGTTAGACCATATTCAATAAATACATTATATAGCTGTCATGTCCGGTAAATGTTTTTGTTTTGTCTCTGTTTATAGTTTTGTTAAGAAAGTGCACTTTGAACTCAGTTCACCCATAGCGGGTTATTTGTGACATCTGTGCACTGCATTCTTTCTTAACACTCAACTACAGATATGAAAAGTTCACAAGCAAAGAAGTTAAAAAGCTGTACCTTAAAATCTGCCAGTACAGACATGTTCCAGTGGCCAGGTAAATGTGACTTGCCAGTTTTCTAAAGGAATTACAGGCAGTCACATGTAAACAAAGATGTATTTGACCATATTACAATAAAAATGTTGGAGCTTTATGTTAGAGCCAGGGGTTTGTGTTTTACCATGATTAAATTATAATTAGATAATACTGAAAACCATAACTGGCTGAAACATAAAAATATGAGCTCAAACAGATCCACCATACATTTCATAATGCGCTACACATTTCAATTAAAAAAACTAAAAAACATAAGTATGTGAAATTCAAAATTCCCAAAAGTTTCACAACAGGAGGACATATTAAATGAACAATATATTTAGGATTTAAATGCTAAGAAGAAATGACAATGCAAAAACTTAAAGGTTCAACAAGCATGATGTGTTTCTCACACGCACAGTACTACAATTAAAATTATTCACAACACACATACCTTCTTCTTGAACTGCATTTCGCATGTGATTAGCTACATGATTCCGGAGCTCATGCAAATGGTTGTAAACAGGTTTACAGTAGGTACACTGGTATTTTTGGCAGCACACTGTGCATCTCTGGATAGACAGCAGGGGATCCTGTCCTTGCAAAAGTATTGTCTGATGCATCTGTACAGGTTAATCTGAAATAATAAAAAAGTATGATTATATATAAACACTACACATGCTAAAATGTAGCATGGGAGATGGGAGAATGCTAGCATTAGTTACGCGAAAAAAAAAAGATCAACGTTTCTGTTCAAGGGTGTGAAATAGCAACCATAGTCAAGTTGAGACAGCGATAAATGTAAGATGTTTCAATGTAAAGTTTATCTTTAAAGTACAGTGTTCTTACCGTCTCAAGCCCCGCCCACTAGATCTAGCGAGGGGGAGCTGGAGCTCCTCCCATTTGGCTCTGCAGCAAACACAACTTGCAAAAATCCGGCACAACCGCGGCCGGTTACACCAAGAAACCCGGAGGAAACCCGGACATGCACGCGCTGCTGCTCGGTGTTAAATCTCTTCTTTTACACCAGATTTTAAGTGTCTGTATTAACGCCGCTTTAGCTGAGCAGTTTGGTGGTTGGAACAAACAAGCTAAATCACTATGAACCCCAGGACTGGCCTGTTGCTAGCTATCGTTAGCTCTGTAGCTCGGCTGTGACAGGATTCAGAACAGTAACTCACACCCTATAAAGTTGTATGTGCAGGCAGACAGAGTCATTATTACAGTAACTTGTGTTAGCGGTTTACTGACCAGGATTTGTAAGGAATGTTCCAGGTGCTTTATGTCCATTCTCACATCCTCACAGCCTTCTTGTCTCTGATGTTACACCAGATTTCCCATGAGCACTTGCACAGGGCAATTTACTTAATTATTTAAGTTTTTGTTGTTAAACATAAAGAATATTGAGTTGGAATAATTTATAATTGTAGTTCTTGAAACTAATCAGTACAATTACTCCATTAACAGATATTTTGATTTAAATGTATCAAAAAATATTAAGTGCATGTTAAAAATATAATTAAGTTAGTCAAATGCTGATTTTTACTAGTGAAGTAAACTTAAATTATAGTGTAAATTTAAGACAAAATGAATAGTTGTTTTTTTTATTTTGATTTGTCTAACTCAAACAATCATGTACAGTATGTGGCTTTTAGAGATTTTATTAAGGTAACATAACCTTTTTATAACTGTGAAATTTACAAGGCCACAGAATCATTTTTTAGAGTGTATCTCACTTATGCGGTTTGACTTGCGAGATGCGGTGTTATATTTTTATATCAAACGTAAGTAGGGTTCATCATGATTCACCGCGAGTTTTTGCGCTGTGATTACGTTTCCATCTTTCCGCGTGAAAAAAAAAAGGAAATTTTTTTTTGGCGGTCCTCGCGGAAGCTTGCAGACCTTGCAGAACTTCGCGGAACGTCGGCAGGCAATCGCGGCAGCTCACAGTGCCTAACCATCGCATCTCACCGTGAGTCAAAGCGCATACTGTAGGTGAGATAGGGGTATTAGGCACCGTGAGCCGCCTCAAGTGCCCGTCTAACGTTCCGCGAAGATCTGCAAGGTCCGCGAGCTTCCGCATGTTAAACATGTTTAATTTTTTTGCGTGGTAAAATGGAAACTTAACCACGGCAACAAAACTCGCGCTGAATCATGATGAACTGTACTGACGGCCACCGCGCGAAACCGTGTAGATGAGATACTGTAGGGGTATTAAACCTCTACTCTGTCATCGCATCGTATTCATTCCATAGTGCGCTACAACCCCAACCACTGACATGCTTCACATTGTTTCTGAATCTGGTGAAGAGTGTTTGTCAGCTGTTTGTCAATCAACTCTGATTGTATACTCGGTTCGTTTCACTGTCACTACAGGTTAAATAAAAATATTAGCGACAGTTTGGTGATTTTATTTATATATTTGTCTGTTATGGCATGCTATTGATACGTTAACTTATGTCGAAACAGTTATTAAAATAATTTAGTGCCATGTTTAATTTGCATAGAAAGTGCCGTCTTTCTTTAACGCTGTCATGCAAAAGGAGTCAAAAATTGATTCCTGAACAATCTATGTCAGCTAATTCAGTACCTTCACTGTAGACAGCGCCTTGTAACGTCGGACGTAAGAGGCAGCGACTTAAGAAGACTCCTAAGGGACAGTTCGAGAAATACACTTAGAAAAGTTATCACTTTACGTAAAATATATCTAAAGAGTCTTCTTAGCTTGCGAATAGTGTGCGTTATCAAGAAACCGGGCCCTGGGCAATACGAAATTTCTGTACAGTATTTTTCTTTTTGGTCATATGATGCCATGTCTTATACCCTACAGCTCTATCTGGTTAATGATTCGTACATATGCTACAGTATGTAGTTATAGACTATTATTTTAATATTTAACATAACTACACAATATTATATTTTTCCAGAAAGATAAGTGGCCTATTTTTAAGTTCTGTGTTTTCTGTTTGTTTTTAAATAATTCAACAAAGAAATAGCCATAACAAACAAAACCAACAAAACAGCCTGGATTAAAATATGCCAAAGTCAAATAGCACAAAACAGACAAGAATTGTGTGAAGAACTGTGAACACAGTCTTTGTCTTTAATTTATTTATTATCTCAAATTCAGAAAAAAATTAAGGCCACTGCATGATGGCTTTTGCCTGTCCAGCAGGACATCCTATTATTAACAATGATAGCAAAACATATTCAATTTAGTGGAGAGGAACGTTAATACAGGTAATAATAATCATGAAATCAACAACTGCATTATGGTGAAGACAGTTCAATATTAAGGAGTATTGAAAAAAAGCCGTAGAAAAGACCTAGTATACTCACAAATATAAAAAATACTAAAATTTTGTATACTCAAAACATTAAAATTCAACACGAATACCATGTATGAAAGAATAAGCTACATTTGTCAGCAATTGTAACAATAAATTGGAAAGTAAAATCAATGATCATGATTTGTAAAAAACCATAACAATTAGAACATCACAATTAGAAATTAGAAAAAGACAGACAAATAACCACAACTACACTATGGCTTTAAAAAGGAAAAAATAATTAGTAGGCATCAATGAATATGCTAGTTAAAAGTTTTGTTGGACTTAGAAAAGTAAACATTGCATTCTATTTCTTAGAATGTACAGTAACATATTAGGTTTTAGTGGTTTTATTTTGCCAGGAAACAATGTTTTTTTTTCTATCTGACAAAAACATTACAATTAACATGTCTCATAAATATAATACAACTATGATTAAACTGATTATAAGCAATCGCAAAATGTTATTTATAATCACATTTGTTTATTGTACAATTTCTGTTAATAATAATACTGGTTTAAAAAATACATGCAAGCAAATTTACACAGAAACTGCAAAAACTTATGTAGTATGTAGTGTGGAGTTTTGGGCTCAAAACTATAGGCTACATAAATCTTGACTAAGCAGGACTAAAATTGCCACAAACTGTTTTGTACCAGTGCATTAGTGAACAGCTGGTAACATAAACAAAGTCGACTTCATGTGAACTAAAATGCATTTTCTGTCATACAAAGGCACTTTAGACCTTAGAGCACGCAGTTATCATAATAAGGATGGTTCCCTTTTGATCCTGGCTCCTCGCAAGGTTTCTTCCACATGTCATCTTAAAGCTTTTCCTTCCCCTTTAGCTCATTAGGAATACACTATTTTTTAGTGCTATACAGAATTTAATAAAAAATGCACCATGTGTTAAACATGTCACCCTAATGTCTTTAAGGTTACTATTGTGCACTATGTGTGTGTTTTTTTATAATAATAATAATAATAATAATGTTTAATGATTCCTCTGTATTGTATTTTTTTTTTATTGTTATTTGTCCTTTGGTTGTTAAGAGTTAGTTTTTATTTTAAAAAATGGGGATTTTAAGCCTTTTTTTGTATCCCTAGTATTATGTTAAAGTATGTTTGAGCAAGTTTGGTAAATTTATTGAGCACCGATCGGTGGAATGTTGAATTACATCAGTATGCACTGACACAAACTCTCATTTTCTCCACACCTGGTCTAGATTTTTCTCAAGAGTAAAGTTAAAAAAAAAAAAAATTTAGATTTTGGGGTGAGGATAAGATAGGTCTATTAACTTTTAGGAAATGTCACGCTTAATCACTAACTTGTTTTCAGACAAATTGTTACTTCATTAATCTTTCTAGACTTTCTAGAATCTTTTTAGACTTTTTAAACATTTGTGTCAGTGTTGCCAGACTAAAGATATCTCACGTGCAGAAACAAACTAGCATATTTCCTTTACTGCTTGATATACCATATACTAGTCTGTTGGCCTACTAAAGGTCCACTTAAGGCTTGTTGTCAAAAGGTTCTTGTGTCCAGAGACATGAGTCTAAAGTCTATTTGTATAAGACCGAAAAATTTGTATGTGCAGAAAAATATCCCAAACCTTTGTTTATTATTATTGTTATTATTATTATTATTATTAGTAGTAGTAGCAAAACCAAATTCAACAGTTTTGAAGCATGGGAATAATATAAAATGTACTATACAGTACATATTATATTATTTCCTGTACTGTTATCATCAATCTCCTCTCCATACTTCACCTCTCTACACCTTGTCTAGTAAGGAACGCTGACAGTAGAGTAGATGACGTGGAGTGCCATACTTGCGAAAAAAAATCAAGGCTCCCAAAGTGCAAATTAAACACACCAGTAGCGTAAGTGACACCACTACTGCTTTCACTACACTGTGAGTGTTGTCCACCTCAATGACAATGACTTCTGTCTTCTCCACTTCCACTTTGTCCTCATCTTCATTATTCTCTTTATCATGATTACGGTCATCACTGCCACCATCTTCTCGACCTTTGTCTGTCTCAAAGTCCTCTTCTGGACAGTTGAGCCAGTCACTTAAGGCAAATTTGGGGTAACCAGGCTCCACTTTCATCAGCTGATTGTTGAATTTCCAGTATTTATTGGCTTTGTAAAAATATGTGAAACCTGTTGGCCAAAGATTTTTATCATTAGGATTCACAGAACATTAAAATTACATACAAAAATGTTCAGACATCAAAACAATAGTTGATTGGACATGTATGCTTTATTTCTCCACATGAAGCGCAAAAGGATAGTGTTCAGTTTAAAGTTGCCACAAAATACAACGTGCCCAAATGGTCTTCTGTCCCGAAAGAAAGCGCATTCAATATGCACTCAATATGTATTTATTTTACAGTCTACATCAGTGGAAAAATTTTGTCAGAGAAAGCAGGTGATTTTATTGCTGTATTAACTCTATTTTAGTCAATAATTTATTCTACTTGAAAACAACTGAAGGAGCGTTTTCAGAGAGAGTATTTTCTCATTTCCACATTTTGTAAAATGATTTAAACAGGGAATGAAAACCTATCTTTACATTTTAGGTTGATCCCAGTCTGTTTTAATAAAACTGCTTGTGACATCTCTTACATGGGTTTAACTTACAGCTGTTGGCTCAAAAACACTTCGCCCTCACTCTCTCATCTTCTATACCGCTTTATCCTGTATTCAGGATCGCGGGGACCTGGAGCATATCCCAGGAGGCTTAGGGCACGAGGTAGGGTACACCCTGGACAGGGTGCCAATCCATTGCAGGGCACACACACATACACACTCACACACACACTCTCTATCACACACTACGGGCAATTTGGGAATGCCAATTAGCCTAATCTACATGTTTTACAGGCGGGTTAACGGGAGCGGGCCTTGTAGGACGTCTTTCACACACACACTAATGGATTGGGAATGACTGCTGTCTGGCTCACGGATTACATAAATTGTCTGAATAACGGATTACATTTTGGATAATATAACTAAATAACTGAATACTTTAATGGCGGACCTAACATGTTAGATTACTCGTCACATCAAAAAAGTAATCTGAGTACTCTAACGCGTTACTTTGTAACACATTACACCCAACACTGCTAATTACATTACAAAACTACTGTCATTAAAAAGTAATCAGTTACATTACAGCGTTAATTTCTGATAAAAGTAACTAGTTCGAGTACTTTTCCATCGCAGAAAATAAAAACTCCTCATGCATGTTATTTTAGTCAAAACCTTTATAATTATTCTAACATCATCACTCAGCGAAGTTTGGCCCATAATCTGTTAACTACTAATACCCCTATCTCACCTACGCAGTTTCACGGGTGTCTGTATAACATTACATTTTTGGAAATATAACTAATCTAACGGACCTAACGCGTTAGATTACTCGTTACATAAAAAAGTAATCCAAGTACTCTAACGCATTTCAAAAACTGGTTATTAGAGATTTTACCAAACTTTAACAGAAAGCATGTCAGACCAGCATCCTGAAATAACTAGTTAAACAATTTAATTAATTAAATATTTAAATAGAAACTAAGTATATTAGTTTCAGTTATTTGAGTGTCTATAAAAAAATAACTAATAAAAATGTAAAAAGCTTCTTACTTTGGTCTCGGCTCACAAAAGCTGCTTTGACATCATCTGGGACACCCTGCCACCTGCTGGTTGGTTTAGGATAACCTGCGTCGACTGTTCGTAACTCTTCATTATATCGGTAATATCTGGTGGAAGAAAAAAAACTAGCAGTGTGCTAACAGCATTCTTTGTAATAATCAAGAAATTTCATCTTAACACACCAAAAGTGAATTGCCTACTTTTTTCCTCTAAAGAAATAGGTATTGCCTGTAGGTGTGTAAAAAAGAGCAGCATCAATTCTGTCCCGAGGAAGGCCTCTGCCCATCGCTGCCAATGTCTTGGGGTAGCCTGGCTCCAAATTTGCTTCACTGAATACCCAATGTCTATCACCTGACAAAAGTAATACCAAATATATTTACTTAAATAAATTTAATGATTTAATTATATATTTTACCACAGATTTAAGTATGCAGAATAAAACCAGCTCTTACCTTTAAAAAAGACAAATTTGCCATCCTCTCTCTCATAAGCAGCATCAATTGATGTAGGTAGACCTCTCCAAACATGTCCAATAGGCATTGGATAATTTTCCATAACCCGTTGATTACGAACACGCCAGAACCATTTATTCTACCACCAGGATTTAAAGAGCTTTAGACAATAACATTAAAACAGTTTTTTTTATCTATTGTATGTAAGCACACAATATTTTAAATACCTTAAAGATAAACATTTCTCCTCTTAGAATAGTAATGGTGTCAAAGTGGCCCTCACAAATATCAGGGCCAAAGTGAGGTACTTCTGGCTTGCGTGGAGTGGGATAAGGGTTATGGGGAGGGATGTTGGGACTAAGTGAAGGTTGAGGATGGCCGTCGGGGTTGGGTCCTACAGTGTAGAGATGCAATGAAAATACTAATAGCTGATGCAATTCTAAGGACACATGTTTTCTGGGTTATCTTTTGTTGTGCCATGTTGAGCCAAAGCAACTGTTTCTTAAACTTACCATAAAGCTGCTGGATGCCACGTCGATCATCCTCTGGAAGCTCAAAATTGTCTGTGTCCATCCATTGGTAGAAAGGTGCCATGATGGCAGAGGGGTCACTTGAGTGCTCCATACCCATTGCATGACCCAACTCATGCACAGCCACCAGAAAAACATCATTACCTTGTTGAGAGTTGAAAAAAATTCACAAAACAAGGTAGTTATTTCTTTTACAATACAGATGCCAAAACCAATAAAAAATACCAAGTCGATACTGATGCCCGTATTCTTTACAAATTAAAGATTTTTTTATTTACATGATATAATTCATGGTTAATTTTTAACAATATAATACAATAGTTATTCCTAGCAACATAAATAAGTTTCCATTTACTTCTTTATAATAGAGAAGTTTCTATTTCTAAATATTTAATATTTAAAATATTTAAAACTTAATATTTCAAGTCTAAACAGATATTTGTTTTTCAAATCCAGTTCCAATATAGTTATTTGGTACAGGATCTGGTAACCCATATGCTTTCTTCTATGTTTTATTTTCCATTTTATCAGCTTTTAGGGACAACTCCATATCAATGCATATCATTTTTGATTGCCATGTCCACCAAACTAATTTAAAAACTAAATAACAATTATGTTGCCCTAACCAATTTCTATAAACAAAAAAATAACCACAGGTGACAAAACACCTACTAAAAATACTAATCCCAGCAAATATGAGACAAGAAAAAGACATGAAAAAATAAGTACATACACAACTCAGTAACACGTAGACTCATTCTAAGCAACAATTACTAAAATGCTTTATACAGTGGAACCTTGGATTACGAGCAGAATTTGTTCCAAAAGTGGGCTCGTATTTCAAAACACTCAAAATCAAATTTTCCCATAAGAAATAATGGAAACTCAAATTATTTGTTCCACAGGCCAAAAAATAAATACATAAAAATAATTGACACAAAATATTAAGTAAAATAAAAAAAATTAACCTGCCCTTTAAAAAGGTACTTTGTGTTTGTGTGTGTGTGTGTGTGAAGCTAAAGTAGTAACTCTAATGTTCCCCCACTCTTTTCACACACATGTTGCACACAACAGAAACACTATTTTATCTGAAAAATAAAAAAAAAGAAATCTCTCTAGTGACACTCGATTGAGCGAAACACTAACGGAATCACTGCTTTAAAGTAAAAATTAAGCAAATTAACTTGCACTTTACCTTTGAAAAGAATTGCAACAGAGCAGTGTTTCTATGTAGAGCAAAGAGAAAGAGTGTGTGTGTTTGTAAAGGTGAAAGTAGGAGGGGTCTGTGTGTGTGTGGCATGATGTCCAATGATGCGGGTACACCCAGACACAAAGAGCAGGCTGATACAGTAAGAGATTTTTAACCTCTCTAATGAGACTTGCTTTTACTTTACACGCGCACTGTACACACACATATACACATGAAATATATTATGTTTTATGGGCACACACGTGGTCACAGTGTTATAGTAAACAGTACATGCGTGCACGGATGTTGATTACACCAGTATGAGTGTACACACGAACTAAGACCCAGCAGGGGAAAGGATTACCCACAATTCTGCAGCACAAGAGAGAGAAAAACCATTGGCTCAGTTGTGATCACGTAACGCTTGGTGTCAAAACAAAAAGTGCATGCGTGATACATGATACCCGGTACTCGTAAACCAAGACTTGTTCTTGTTCAAAATTATTTTAAAAAATCTTTGCTCGTCTTGCGGAATACTCGCAAACCGCATTACTCGCAATCGGAGGTTTCACTCTATAGCATTTTATATAGCATTTTATTGAGTTTATCTGTCCCTCATATTATTTTGGAATAATAGTGGCCCATAACATTAAGCACATTCATAGCTCTCTTAAAATCTGGCTATAGCATGTCAGTAGAATTGGCATCTGCATTTTGACTTGCTAGAATTCCAACATCAACATTTTATTTCATTGTTTATATTGACCAAACATTTCCACCTTGATCTTATCCAAAGATTCAAATAATATTGATTGCTCTAGTTAGTTTAGATGAAATGCTACAAACCATATTAATACTTTTATATTTTTTTGGAGAGAATTGGCTTTTTCCTAGCAAGCCTTCCCTGAAATCCATACTTGTTTTGTATTTTTTTTAATTGTGCTTTTATAAAAATAATCATGAACAGGCTTACAGAACCCTGTAGGTCACATGATGTAGCTCTTTGGGTTTTCCTAATGTTTATGATTATTAAATGGTTTGATCATGGTCTTAGCTGAAATGCCCACTTCTAGGAAGATCAAGGCCATCTGCCTCGAAAGCTCTCTATTCGTTAACAGTCCGTCGTACTGTAGAATGGTGAATTTTGGTTTATCAACCTTACTGATAAGCAGCAATCATTGCTTCTCTAAATAATGGCTGACGTCCTTGCATTATGTCCCTGCACGATGTAGACACATAACTGTGTGATCCAGAACACAAAACTGGCAAATGTTATGGTTTTATAAAGGAAGTGACAGTTTTTGATGGTTTGATGGTTTTGAGGGCAGTGGTGGCTCAGTTGTTTAAGGCTGCGGGTTACTGATTGGAAGGTCGGCGGTTCGCGCCCCAGCATCGCCAAGCTGCCACTGTTGAGCCCTTGAGCAAGGCCCTTAACCCTATCTGCTCCAGTGGCGCTGCAAGCTGGCTGACCCTGCGCTCTGACCCCAGTTTCCTAATTGGGATATGCGAAAATTTATTTCACTGCATTTCGTTGCCTTGTAACTATGTGCAATGACAATAAAGTTGAATCTAATCTAATCTAACTAATCTCATGCATTTCTCAAATAACGGCTGGCTGCTAATTATGCTCTTAATGTTAGATCTAGAAACTAGGATAAATGGATTTATTTTTCCTCCCACCTGGTTTCTGAATGTGGTTGGTTTACTTTCTTGGGATAAATGAATACAACATATTTAAATCGTGTGTTTCTGGTGTCATGTAAGGTTATTTGTTTGTTTTTATGGGTTGGTGAGAACCAAACAATTGTTTTCTTTGCACTCAACAAAAGCATGGAATTTAAAACAAAATGTGCTTTCTTTTCCTATGACTGCAGGTATGGTGACCGTATTTTTGTCCATAAAGTGCATCAATGATTTAGTTCTGGTAGTTAAATAGCTGCTAAAATAAAAGTATGTAGTCCCTTTTTTACATCTATTTGATGACCCTTGATATAGTGTAGGTGAATGCAGTCCACCCTTTATCTATCTTACCCCACAAATCTCGATTTCCAATTGTCCAGGGCTCTGCAGCATCAAAGTGTGTGTCTCCTCCCATGCCATTACCAGGAAAGTAGGCATGTGCTAAAAACCCACCCTCACCATCAAATGGACTGGCGTCATCATGAAATCCCTCAGCAAAAAAGATCATAATGTCTGCAAAGTCAGAAGTCTTGTACTTAATGTGACTGTAAGGGATTTCCCGAAATCGTAAAGGGGTGACACTCTCCCACACTTTAAAAGCTTTTCTGATTGCCTCATAGGTCTCAAACTCCCCAATCTTAGGTGTGTAGTTCTGGATGCTGAAGAAAAAAAGAAAACAAAGGAAATTAAAGAACACAATTAAAATGGCAATCAGAAAAATAAGGCTACATGTAAAAAACTAGAGATACGGTAAGAAGTCAGAAAAATGGAAAGAGAAGAGAAGATACATCAGAATATATTGGAACAATTCACATGAGAATTTGATCTAAATTAGACCCAAAGTGAAATAAATTACCATGCCAATGCCACAGACTACTTTCATCATTGTGGAAAAGGTTAGTCATAACACTTAATACAGTAAGATCTTTAAACAATCTCTCCATGTGCCTCATTGCTTATAGATATTTGCAGTATAATTCCTACCAGAAAGTGATATCCGTCTTTTCCCATTTCAGTCGCTGGATAGCATATCGTTTCTTTCTCAAGTTGCTCTTAAGCTCTGCTCCAAACTTATCTGGAACACCACAGCGAGGCCTCTTCATTGCCCTGGCAAAGATTTTAATATATTATATCATCCACCATACTACAGACTAAAATTCAATCATTCTATATTATTTCTTCTAAGAAATAACTGTGTCTTCAGGTGACACTTTCTGTTTCTGAGGACCAGCAAAGCATCAATATAATACTGGATTTCTCCACCCACCAGTATAACCACCACATAGCTGAGAAACCATAAATCATTCCACAAGTTTAATAAAATTGTGATTTTAAATGAAACTAAACAACTCTTAGCCAGTGTTTTTATGAAAAGCTGACTTACTCCAGTGTGGTAGAGTCCAAGCGTCCAGTGACAGTTAGGCCATATAATCTTTGCATTGAAACAACAGCCGAGGAAATAGATTGGGGTAAACGTGGTCCTTGTATATGAAGATCACCTGGAGGAAGGTACCCATACTGCTGAAGCCATGCCTAGAGGACACAGACACAGGACAAATCAATATTATGCGCAGATTAAGATGCAAAAAGATGGAATAATCTTAGCATGTCAGATTTAAAACATTGATCCTTGACTGCAAAGATCTAGCATCTAGTTGGTAGAAAGAAGTTCCTCTAGATGTCCACATGTCACTGGCGGTCATCAAACAAAGACCTAACTCTTTATGAAGACATAAATCAGCACTTAAATTACCATGAATACAAATCTTGTGTTGTCTGTGTACTTATTATATTACTTCACCTAGTAAACTAGTATCAGGTATTGATCAGTAGAGACTTTAAAACACTTCTGTCATTCACTCTGAGTCAGAGGATCTGCCAAATCAACAACTAAACCTTAGCTTTAGCATCTTTCTTTTTCAATGCTGACAATTTGTGGAACTAGCTAAAACAAAAAACAGCAAACCAAAAAAAAACAAAAAAAAAAACACAATGCTGGTATCCTGGAAAAGCAATCAGTTTGTGTTGTCTTCAGCACTGATGCAAGAAATAGAATAACAGTATAGTTAAGTTTGGTGAAATGCGTGAGCCTGTAATGGATCCTTCTATATAGATAAGTGAGGCTGAATTTGTTTTTAAAAAGGATAAATCAACATGGAGACCAGAGGGCGAAAAAGAGGGAAAATGATTAAAGTAGTTCCATAAGCACTGGGCATATCCAATACTATAATTTAAATGGTGTCAAAAAAATGAGCAGACTGGTGTACCATCAAGCAGACTAAATAAGTTGGCCAAAAAAACAACAACAACAACAACAACAACAAAAAAACATTGTGAAAGTGGTGGAAAAAAACAACAACAAAGCAACAATCAGTGACGTCAACAAACTTCAGGGGCAGGGGTGAAAATAACACAATCCAGTGTTCAAAGAAAACTTTTAGAGTCGAAATATAGAGGCCATACTACAAGATGAAAACCACAAACTGCTCATCAGCAGTAAGACTTTGAAGGCCAGAATGGAATTTGCAAACAAAGAGATGAGCCTGTTTCTGGAACCAAAATGAACCTCTATCAATGTGATGGATAGGCCAAAGTCTGAATAAAGGCTCTGCTGATCCACAAAATACAAGCTCATCATTAAAGGTGGTGTCATGGCTTGGACTTGCACAAACGCTTCTTGATTACCAATTTTCATTGATGGGAACTCAGGACAATCCACAAAAACACACTGCCAGCACAACAAAACAAATTTCATCAGGGAAACTGGAATGTTTTCCTATGGCAAGACAATTCACTCATCAAATCTTATCCAAATGAGCATGAACTATTTTACTTCAAAATGAGAAAACTGAAAGGAGATACCCCCAAAAGACACAAGTGAAAGAAGCTATGGTATAAGTCAGGAAAAGCATCAGAAAAAATATGGCAAGAGTTTGGGGCAGTTATTGCTAACAAAATATATGAAACCAAATATTAAATGTTATTTACTTTAATAAGGTATACTTTAAGCCCTTCTGTTCCAAAAACTCATGCATTTTGTGTTTACCTGTGTTATCTTTGACTAATAGTTAAATGTGTTTGATGATCAGAAACATTTTGTGTGACAAACATGCAAAAGAATAAGAAATCAGGAAGGGGGCAAATAGTTTTTCACACCACTGTAGATATGCAACAGTGATTTTTAAAAAGATGCTTAACTGCTGCTACCTTTTGTATTCCATCTTGTACCGTGACCTTTTATTAAAATATTTTCCCACTGAACTGAAAATAAATGCTTTTCATGTTGTCTGAGTTTACGGCTTTATTGTTGTTTAAATTTTTACTGGACCCTTGGATTAACCCAAATTGAAATGAGGACTATTTGTTTCTGTATTGCTGTTCTATACATGAACCATTGAACCATTATGTTACAATTGATTAATAATGTATGTAAAGTAAAAAACCTCCGGGCTTGAGGTTTGTACAGCAGTTAAATGAACTGTTATTTATACAGTGCTTTTAACATTGGACAGTGTAAAGAAAAAGCAGCTTTACACTAAAATAAATATTGCTTTTGATTTTAATCTAACCTAATGGATAAAAAAAAACCTTATTTTGTGAAGAGGAAACCTTGACCTTGATACCTTAACAGCCTTCAAATAAACTTATTAATTTATTATTTCCATTATTATCAGAAAACTGGCAAAATGCACATGGAGAGAATTATTAGGTATTGTGAAGGATGCAGAATACCTTTAGATTTTGTTAAATTCCCATAAAACAGAGTGTTATAATATATGAGGATATTATTGCATGTGTAATGTTAAACGTGTGAGGAAGATGTGCTGTGTTTTTAAGACGGGTGAAAGAGCTTTTGACCTAATGTGGGGTTTACAAGAGAGAGATTCCTCAATGCTCCCAGAAACTTTAAACTGCCGAAGATGGTTGGACAGTTACAGAAGTACATTTCTGACATTGAAAAAAAAGAAAAGACGTTAAGTTTAATGTTTTGTGTGAAAAGAATAGTAGTTGTTAAGTAGTTGTTTTTTACATTTAACAAAATAAAATTTAACAAAATAAAATGTAATAATATGTGGCACTAAAGCGCAGCATTTATTTTACTGCATTTTGCTTTTATTACAGCCGAGGCATCATTTTGATGAGCTTATTTTAATATTTATTTGCATCCAGAGTCACTTAAAAAAATTTTAAGAGCTTGTATTGATGATGGGAGAGTCAGAATGTGGCATTAAGCCTTCTTCAGCACATTCCAAAGATTCTCAGTGGGTTTAAGGTCTGGACTCTGTGATGGGTAATCCGTGTGTGAAAATGATGTCTCATGCTCCCCAACCACTCCTTCACAATTTAAACCTACTGAATTTTGGCACCGTCATCTTGACATGTGCCTGTGCCATCAGTGAGGAAAAAAAAATCAATTGATGGAAAAACCTGTTCATTCAACTTATTCAGGTATTTAGTTAGGTACTGACTTCATTGTCTAGCACAAGCCCTGGAACCCATACAGAAGGGCTTGCGCTAGATAACGAGGTCAGCTGAATACATAAACTGAATGATCCGGTGCATTAAGTTTGGAGAAAAAAAAAATACAGTCGATGAGAACTATATGGCTGATTTTCTACCAGACTGAAATCCACAGAACAAGCACTGATGCTGATGAAGCAAATAGGAGTAACTGCCTAGAACAGTAATAGCCAATGTGACTAAAAATCATGTAAAAGGAAACCTCTTTTTAAGGCTTTCCGTTGCCCAATTACCTTAAGGGCGATTGACAAATCGTCCATGTGGTAGCTTTCATCATTACCAAATGGAAAAAAATTGAAACAACCCACAGTCTACTAAGATCTGCCACCCAGACAAACTTGGCCTGCCTTGCTCAGACAGATAACCACAAACCCAAAGATAAATGTAAATGACAGTTCCTTGTGGAGATGGGAAAGTCCTAAACAGAAGCCATTAAAATATAGTTTACCACACAGAACATGAAGCAAAATGCTCTTGTCTAATAAAACATGATTGAACTGTTTGAACACAATTCCCTGTGCAATCACCTTATTAAAACCATCCCTACAGTATGTTTTTCTGCGATTGGGAGACTAGTCTGAATAGAGTGGAAACTAAAGTAGAAAAGAACTATAATGAGTGACTAACTTCTCCAGAGTGCTTAGGTTCCCAAGCTGTAAATACAATTATTATAATAATTTGTGGAATACTTTGTGCTGAATGAGAATACCTGTTTGTACTGCACTATTTTCACCATCTAAGTCCCACTATAAATAAACTTATATGTTTATATATTCATTGCATACTTCCAGCCTCCTAACACACAGTATGCCTACAAATTATTCCCTGCTATCTGATATTATCCAAATGAGGATGGTTTCCTGTTCAGTCTGGTTATATATCTGTGTCATTGTTGTTTTTCCTTCTCACCGTTGCCCTCTGTTTGCTCAATCTGATCTCAATCTGATCTCTAATACCGTAATTATGATTTATACACATTTTCTCACTCAAGACCCTGATCATGACAATGACCATTGTTAAAAGCACTAAATAAATAAAACTGAATTTTGTTTAAATATATATTCTTATATTTATAGTTTTAGAACCATTACCTTATTTTATCTTAATGTTAGATTGTTTGTATTGCTCGTGGTCTCCGAGAGCTAACAAACAAATGTCATTGTATTACTATAATCACAATAAAGTCTCTTTATCTTCTCTTATCTTGGGCGACAGTGTATATTTCAACGAGACCGGAACAACCGGAAGCAACCTGCCAAGAACAGAAATGGCTTTAAAACAACTCTGTGAAAGTTCTGAAGTCTGGTCTTTAACCTAACACTCGAAAAAGACATAAATATAGACGTTTGTGTCTGAAAAGACACAAATGTCCACTGATGCAGCCCATCCAACCTGGTTGAGCTAAACAAGTCTAGCAAAAAGAATGAGAGAAACTTCCAAAAGCATGGTAGGATCATTCACAAGACTTGAGGCTGTCATTGCTGCCAAAGTCAGGTCAGTTTCATAATTCAAGAATAAATGTCACAGGATTCATAAGAATATTTTGGGATTTTAATCAATTTTAAGTATGAAACATAACAAATGTAGAAAACTTGGAATGGTCTGAAAACTTTGTCACCCAGTAAATGCCCTTAACATTTACAAAAGGCCTAGTCTCTAGTTCAATAGCATACAAACCAAACACAGTCAGTTCATTCCACCATATGGACATTAATTTTTTCCATGTTCCTTTTAGGATGGTGGCTCCACTTAAGCCATGCTATGAACCAAAATCCAAGGCTTTTTGTGGGCACAGTCTCACCAAAACTCTGCTGTTGGAGACTGGAAAAAACACCAGATGAATGTTTTTCTAATCATCTGTCTAGTTTCTGAGACTGTGCCCACTGTAACCTGAGATTCCTGTTTTTGGCTGACAGCAGCGAAACTCAATGTGGTCTTCTGCCAATTCATCTAAAAGTTTAATGTTGTGGTAGCTCGAACCTGTTTGAAAAAAAACAAAAAACAAGGTGGTGTTTTTGCTTCTGTGTAAACTTTTGTGCAAGCCTTTGGGTGTAAAAACCCCAGGAGACCAGGGGTTTATAAAATACTCAACTCCAGACCCTCTACGACCAATGCCATGGTCTAGGGTTGACATAAGAACATTAGAAATTAACTGAAGCTCTTCTGCTGAATATTTTATGCTCTGTGCTGATGCCACATGACTGAGTGGTTGTTTTTATTAATGTGGACAGTAAGAGCACATTTTAAATGATATTATTAATTATTAAACTGTTAACTTGTACATTTCATATGTTGTTCTTTGTTACTGATTAATTATTTTTCCCTTAGCCTTGTGAAAAATACAGACATGTAATGAGATGCTACAATGTGCGTGTCAGGGTAAGGAGGGAAGTGCATGAAGCGAAGCACCCACCATTCATAGTGCCCACTGCAGTACAAGCCTTTGGAGGCAGTGTTATTAACTGGGGTTGCTTTAGTTGGTCAGGTCGGCAATGTAATGTGCCAATAAAATTCAATCAGCTCGGTACTTAAATGTCCTGAGTGACCATTATCCCATTAATTTAGTTTTTCTTCCATTCTGGGAGTATGAGGAATCCTTTTCACCTGTGAACCAGCTACGGCATTTAACATTTTACAATCAAAGCTAAAGGCAGTCAAATTAAATATCAGTTTTCAAGCTTTTTTTATTTTCTTAAAACTAATTTTAACTAATAATTTGTAGCAAATTTTGATGCTGACTATAATAAAAGTTTTTAATCTACATCTTCTCTTAAGATAGAGAATCGCAAAATATCCAATCCAGAGAATTTTAAGCATCAGAATGTATGTATGACCTACAGTATCTAATTCACACAAATCTGTCTGAGCTGGAGGATGTGTGTGTGGGTGCGTATTTGTTTGTTTGTTTTTTTTGGTTGTGTTGTCACTGGGTTCGTGGGAGGTTTGTTAGATTTATCTTTTCTTTTGTTCTATAATATACTTCATTTAGTGATTTTTTTTATGTTTGTATATAATAATTAGTCAATAAAAAAGTTTATAATATATTACAGCTACTGTTGTGATCTATAAATGAAAAGGTAATTTGGTAAAGAATAAAAAAATACATTTTTGTATAGGTTTTAAAAACTAAACATTTTAGCCTGCCAAAAAGCCAAGGAGCTAATTCATGAATTATTCCTATAACGTTCCTAAGTTTTCCAATGTTTCCAGAGGATTGAGTCATGTTCGTAGGTCCATATTGTGTTTATGACATGCACAATGTATACATGTACACACACAGTATATACCCACTGTATATAAACTTATATATTTAACATAATGATAATTTTTTTTTAAATACACACACATATATATAAATGTATTTAAAAAATAAATACTTTTGTTATACGCTTGCTTGTTTTTACTGCCTGTTTTTTGGAACTCTTTTTAAGTTTTGAATATTTTTAAGTTCTTAAAAATTGCTAGAGAAAACAGGTAAACCATACTTTTCTTTTACGTTTCACATGTATACGAGTGGTAGATGCTGCATTGTCTTGTTGTTTGGGATAGTTTTTTAGTCATCACGAGGGTTGTCAGAGTCTGATCGGACTGCCAGCAGGGGGCGCCAATAATTTGCTAAAAAGCATACCCTCAAAAATCTGTTTACGGGACCAGTGCTTTTGTTTCTTCCATGTTTTGCAAAAAGAAACACGTCAGACATTCTTACCCTTTTGTAACTCCCCTGTCATGCTTCGGATCACATGACAGTAATTAAAACCATATCCAGCACTTTAGGGGGAAAAGTCATTTGATCCATTGTTCTCATCCCCCCCCCAGTACATAGCTTTATTCGTTTTCCAGGAACTGTTTCTTATATTTTACCATTTAAAAAATATTTTATTTCAGAATAATAGTTCGTCTAAATTACTAACCCCATGCCATAGCCTCGTGTCAGTGTTTTCATGCTGTGTTTACCGACACAGCTGTACTGTGTCCTTACCTCAGGATTCAAGTCTCCCCTCGGCGCCCCACCTCGAGCACACAGCCAGAGTGCAGATAAAAGCATCAGCTCCAGGAGTGTATCGTGCCAACTCGCCATTCTCCGAAGTTAATCTTTAAACAAATCCAAAAACTTCGCTTTGCCTTTTCCCTCTAGCTGGTAAAACACATCGCCTTGCAAAAATAAATAAATATCTCAACAACTGTGCCAATCAGAAAACAGAAAATAAAATCGGCGAAATAGGCAAAACTACAGAGTCACAAATCCTGCTTTAACTGTAACTACACAGTAAGCAGCTGTGGCTCAGGGCTACAGTAATGCCTTCCTGTTATCCACTGGGGAAATGGAGGACGATGTCAGTGAACTGCTAGTTTTCTTGAATCTATTTCCCCCCCAGAAACTTTGTCAACCCGTCTTTTTATTCATGCGTAATGGTTCTGTTCTCTTCAGCCATTTTATCTCAGCTGTTGACGTGGTCGCTCGATCAGTCCCAACTCCCTAACTTTTACGAACTCATCCAAAGCCCTCCCCTTCCTCACTGTCCCGTCCCCCTTTCTGAAATTCTGCGGTGCTGCTGTATCTCCACTGGCCTCCTCATTATGGCTTGTCTCACGTCAAGAAACTAATCAAAAAGAGAAATGTAAATAAAAGAAAGGTTTTGCCTGTACATTGGTCAGAACTCACTCTTTTATTATTTTATTTTATTACTCACTCATTCGTTTCATACTTTGGATGACGTGCAACCAGTCACAGAAAAAAATCTGAGACTGTGACAGTAACATTTGCCTGAAGTCAAACATGCGCAATAAAACAAAATCTTCAGGAGAATTGCAGTTTTTAGCGGTTGTGTGACAGAATATAAACCCCACGTTTGGACAGCGTACCGCGCATGCGTCAAACTGTTGCCATATCTTACACTTCACTCACTCATCGTTTATACCGCTTTATCCTGTATTCAGGGTCGCCGGGACCTGGAGCCTATCCCATGAGACGTAGGGCACGAGGCAGGGTACACCCTGGACAGGGCACACACACACACACACACACATACACACACCACGGGCAATTTATTTATTTTAGGAACGATAATTAGCCTAACCTGCATATCTTTGGACTGTGGGAGGAAACACACCAAGCAACGGGGAAACTCGCAAACTCCATGCACACAGAGACGGGAATCGGACCCTCGCCCCCGGAGGTGCAAGGCGACAGTGGTAACCACTACACCACCGTGCCGCCTATTTTACACCTATCTGGACAAAAAAAGGAATTGGAATGTAAAAATATGTTCTTAAAAAAAACTAATAAGCTACTTGTTCAATGCACCCCAGCAAATTATGGTAATTTATATTGCTTTAGCTTTGTGCTGCAGGCTCTCAGATGCCATCACATCAGGAGCTCATATGAGGATTGGTTACCAATCTAGTACATAAATAACATTGAAAGGACTATATCTCTAACTCAGTGTTAGAGTCCCTAACTAACACCCACATTGTTACATTTATTTTCTTATGTTTTCTAACATTATAAATGTTAAATTTATTGTACTTTGTGCTTAACTGTGAACACTGTCAAACAGGTCACTAGATGGCGCTTATCGCTAGGGAGGAACCTTAAAGGGGTCATACAGGCCTACATGCACTTTTTTAAGCTGTTTGGACTGAACTGTGTGTTAGGATAGTGCGTACACAACCACTCTACGATGATAAAGAGCCGCCCAGTCGTTTTCTTTTCATTTATTAAAATAACCTGCCCCTTCTGAAATCAGGCCAATCGCAAATGCCTGTCACTGTGATGCCACACCACAAGAGGCCGCTCCTACACTTGTTGATTGACACTGGTGTTTTAGCAAAGACCCGCCCCGAGTGAGAACAAGCTGTCGGCCATTGTTTTTTCGCCGCTGGAGCAAAATGGCGCCTAAGCGAGTGTGGTGTACAGTTGTTGGGTGTAATAGCGAACACAGCAGTCGTCATTCACTACCGACATCTGAGCCGCTGAGGACGCAGTGGCTAAATTTTGTTTTTAAAGCTAACGTCCCCGCCGATTTACCTAAATGCGTTCATATTTGCGCTAATCATTTTTCACCAGACTGCTTTATAAACGCAGGTCAATATAAAGCAGGTTTTGCTACGAAGCAGCTCCTAAAAAATGGATCTGTACTAACGCTTCGTGTTCCTGCTTCATCTTCACCAGGCTCGGTAAGTGTAATTTCTTTTTCTATGAATCTTTGCAGATTGCCTTTTCTAATAATTACGATGAATGCGGAGTGTAAGTTAACTTATACTCTCATAGAACATGGTTATGGCTTTTTCTCTGTGTACATCCGTCTCTATATAATCCCTAATCGCCCGTTTATAATAAACAATGCATTAAGGTGATTGTCTAGTTGCAAACTGTGTACGTAGTCGGAAAACTATATTATGCTTACCTTTGTTACGTTAGATGGTTTATAACGATGTCTGTCGAAGATTAAGAAGTAATGTAAACACATCAGTAAACACATCCGTATCTCTCTCATCCGTATCTCTCTCAGTAAGCTTCTCTGCTTTTGTTGTTGTTGCTCGCGGCAGCGTAACAGCCCGTTAATTCATGCCCATGCAGTGATGAGAAAGACAAATCGAGTCGATGCATGTCCATTCTTTTAATTTCTGCGTTGTCAGGCGATATTACAAACTTCCGCGTAGGTTCCTTACTTAAATCAAACCAAAATGTGGGTAATGCAGTCCAAAGCATTGCCCACACTGGACTACACTCCCGTGGCTATACCCCACGTGTGTTGTGAAGACACGCCCCACAGAACTGGGGGGGCGGGCTCAGCAGAGATCATAAGCATTTAAGGGAACATGCACTGAAATAGGTTGCTGAGAACAGAGCTAGTTTTTACCAGTTAAAAGTAGTGTTTTTTTTTACACAACCATTGAGAATTTTTAATTAAATATATTACAAACTTTTCATTAGGATCCTAAAGATCATATTAACATTTAATGAAAAATGTTTCTGGATGACCCCTTTAAACCCCACGGAGGCCAGGTGCTGCTGATTAAGTCAGCCAAGCCAAACACAAGTTAAAGTTTTGTTCCTCTTTGCTCTCAACTACACTGGGTTAATATTTCTCCAAATGAGATGTAAATACCATTGAGTAAAATATAAGAGTATTGAGAATCTTTGGTGAAATCTACTAACTGCGTTACCACAAAAAGCAGGCAGTTAGTAGATTTGCTGTAATATACTGAGAAAATATATTTATTTATGCTCTATTATACTCGGCTAATCAACATGTTGCCAGTGAATACAGTAGCATACAGAGCCATAGCGAGGTTAGAACCAAGGGGATTGTTACCATAATAAGTGCCAGAAACGTTAAAGGGCTAATATTCAATACATATTGTTTTGCTTTAGGTCACTGCATTTTTGTATGTTTATGTGATTGTTGAATATATGTACAGTGCTAAGGTAGTTGGTATGTGAAACCATCGTCTGACAATTTTGCTAGGTTATTTACTGTTTAAATTGCTTTGTTTACTTTGTTTCATCTGGAGAAAAATGTGTGCTGTACAACTGGAACTGTTGTTGAGCTGAGTTGAGCCAAATGTGGAAAATGTTTGTTTTTCTCATAATTTTTGCTGGTTAAAAAGGAATATTTTTAAAAAATTATTAATGCTTAAAATACTGATGTATTTACACAGACTTAAATCACAGTTCTCCAAAGATGCTGTAAAGTTCAGCCGAGCTACACTGACCAAGCTGATGGTGAAAGTACTCAGGTAAATGATGATGAGGAAAATGTAGAGCCACCTGATATGAATATATACCTGACTGAAGACAGTCTAAATAAGTGGGTACTTTATTTATATGCATTTATTTTCATTCACCTTGCTGAGAGAAAAAGTGTTTGTACTAGGTGTTTATTTCGTAGTTCATCATTATTGCTACATATAGTTTCTTACAGTAGTTGTGACAAATAAAAATTTGAATTTGAATTTGAATTTAAAATTACTAAATACATTTCTGGAGATATATGTTATTGTATTATTGGCAATGATGTAAAGAGTCTGATTTAATTATTAATTTCCAACCTTTACATTATCTACTGAACAAACGTTGGCCCAAAATCTTTGGTCCCACCAATGAGACAACTGACAAAATGACATTGACCAACCACTGATGCCAACATTGGCCCAGCATTGGCCCTTCGAAAGTATGCTATCTGGGACATGCACTGCAGCTATTAATTAGGAAAAGCTACACTGAATATTTATTATTTCCACAGATAAATGCCACAAATCTGGCCTTTATGGAAGAGCGGCAAAAAGAAAGCCATTGTCTGCAGCTCCTTCAGAGTTACCATGGGCGACCTAGCTGCTGCTTCTCTGATTAATGATCTCCTCATCTGGCCTCTCAGTTTAGGTAGACAGATATGTCTTGGTAGGTTTGCAGTTGTGCTATACTCTTCCCCTCTTTCAAACAGTGCTCTGTGAGATGTTCAAAGCTTGGAATTTTTTATATATATATATTTTTACAACCTGCTTAAAACTCTTCCACAACTGTCTGACCTGTCTGGTGTGTTCTTTGGACTTCATAAAGCTATTTTTTCACTAATATATTCTTTAATAAACCTCTGAGGGATTAACAGAGCAGCTGTATTTATACTGAACTAAACTCTATTTACCAATTAGATTACTTCTGAAGGCAATTGGTTCCACTCAATTTTAGTTAGGGGTAAAAAAGTAAAGAGGAAATAAAAATGCACACCACATTTTTTATTTATAAAAAGTTTTGAAAACGAATGATCATTTTCCTTCGGCTACACCAGTGGTTCTCAAACATTTTCTGTCATTTCCAACTTAAGGGGGTGGGAGAATTTTCAAGCCCCACTTTTCAACAAAATAATAACGAAATTGTTTACTATTTACTATTTATTGAAATATCAGTTTCTAAACCAAAAAGATCAATTAACACCAAGTTCAAATCAGATAAAATACACGTGCAATTGTTATAACAGGCTTACTTCGTCACTTATCTAGAGCTTTCTTTCAAAAAAGTCGAGTGGCTTATTAACGTGACTGGGGTGTGTTGTCTCTAAGTGTCTTCCTACTTTGTTGGGTCTCGTGCTGTCTGCTGCCAGCGATTTAAGACACAAAACACACGGGTCTCTCCTCTGCCCCCACCATCACCACCATGAATCCAAGCGCAACATAGGCTTCATCATGTTTTCCTTTCGGCTGGATTTTTGGTTGATTAGGCTGATAGTGCTAAATCACCTGCTTTTTTGTGGTCCATGTAACAAATGTATTCATTGACGTTATTATGCCCACTAGATACAGTACGCTACTGACCCGGTTTGTGTTCACCGCGGTGAGGTTAGTTTAATATTCGCATCTCCGAATTCAATAGCTGCGTAAATAAACTCGCAAATAAGATACCCACATATATTTCCTCTCTACATTGTCTTTAACCTACATCCGCCTTAAATTATACATGTTTAAAAGCATAAACAACATTATTCTCTACGGCGCAACGAATGATTTAGGGATCATCGCAAAATGCCGCACACCAACAAAAAGCGTAGAACGATATTGATCTTCCCTTTTGTTCAGCGCCTGAAGGATCAAAAAGCAACTTTGTTGCCACACTGGAAACTAGAAATGCCAGACTAGTACTGCCTGATAAAATATTAATTTTTAACAAAAATACAGAAACATCAGCATACACATTGGAATAAATGAAATGACATATATAATACCGAATGTTTCTTTATATCTTGTTCCTCTGCAATTCACATGCCGACATTAAACCGTTATTGTTGCACTATGGTTCCACCTTTTCTCTGATGTTATTTAAATTTACTTGTATTAATGATCCATTTTGCGTGTGATTGTTTAATTTCGAGTGTCCGATCTTTATTGTCAATAAAGAAAATTAGAATAGGTATATGAATTAGAATAGGTACTTTCTAATTATTTTCCACTAATTTCCTCCCGTTCATTGCGCCCCACCTGTCATGTCCGTATTTCCCACTAGGGGGCGCGCCCCACACTTTGAGAACCATGGCGCTACACAATTACAGCCTGTGCCACTATGTTACAGCCTGTTGGTCTATTTCGAATTCCAGAAAGGTTGGGATGATTTTTTTTTTTTTTTTTTTACAATACAATATTTATTACAAAAAAAAGGATTTTTCTATCTCTGTAAATCACACTGCTATGCAGTTAAAGCGAATGCACTGAATGCTGTCTGTCTCTATTTTTAATAATTTATGTGCAAAACTCTATAGTAGTTAATGCCATATGCACTCTGCAATGTTTTATATAGACAGTTAGGTTTTCTAAATAAAACAGCGATGGCCTGATTGGTTTATAAAGTAGACTATAGATTCATAGAGTATGTATTAATGGTTTCATTTTCACTAGAGGAAACAGCTGGTGTGATATAAAAATTTATTAAAAAACACACCTTGCCTTAATCCTCCCTCTGTGATGGCGAATTGAACACCGCGCTAAAAGACGGGGAGGAGCCAAAGGAGCCGAAGTCTGCCGCCGCTTCCATATGAAATTTAGACGGGACGATGGGCGATCACTAATGTCGTAACTCTCTCTAACATGCAAAAAGGAAGCCATATATCAACATGGTCCAGGAGTACCATCGTGTCCAGTGGGCCAAGGCTCATTAAAAATGAACTGTTTTAAAGTGGAAAAGTGATCTATGGTTAGACTAGTCCAAATATGGCATTCTTGTTGGAAATCACTGGCGTCTTGTCATCCAAACAAAAGAGGAGGGAGACCTTCCAGCGTGTTAACAGCATTCAGTTCAAAATTCAGTTCAGGACACAGCATGGCTTTGTAATGGAAGAGTCCAGGTGCTGAATTGGCCTGTCTGCAGTCCAGATCTTTCACCCATAGAGATCATATGGCACATCATTAAATAAAAAAAGTCAAAGATGACCACAAACTCTAAAGCAGCTGGAAACCTATATAAGGTAAGAATGGGACCAAATTTCAACACCAAAACTCCAGAAACTCAATACCTAGACATCCTCAAAAAGATTTCATCGTTTTGAAAAGATGAGGAGATGCTACACCATGACTGTCTCATGTAGTCTCATGTATAATAGATTAGTCAAATAAATTCTTGTTTTTAAAAAAAAAAAAAAAAAAATTGTCTTATTCATGTATTTTAAAGTTTAAACATTTGCAGAGATCTTACATTACCTTGCTCATAATTGGTAAATACCAGATTTTGTATTATCATCGTCGGCCGCGGAATAAACTGAATTTGTAAGATACACTAACTAATGCTAAAGGATGGATGGATGATTAAGTGTTTGCTATAAATGTTATTTAGTTTAATCAAATGAACCCGAATCGTTAAAGATTTAATTTACCTCTAACCCAGAGTTAAAACCCTGGAACAGCCATTCACACCAAGCAATAAAATGTCTCAGTGATCACTTTAGATTTCATACATCTTTTCATACTGCAAATAGTTTTTTTCTCTACATTTATGAACTGTTTCAAGTAAACTGTTTCCATTACATGGTCTGTTAACAAAACTTAAAAATAAATGGGAAATGCAATGAAGTTGTATAAAAGCGTAAGTTGCTGTTATAACATCAATTAGCCTAGCAACAGGGAGCTCTACCATTTACAAGTCTCTTAAAAATGATAACTTCATAGACATTATTTTTAATGGTTTAAATCCAAATGTGAAATTCTCATATATTTTAGATTTATTACACATCAAGTGTTTTTTTATTACTTTGATTTCATGTTACAGATCACAAAAGTCCAGCATCTTAAAATATTTGATTATTAATTAAAAAAGGCTTCTGAAAGTATGATAATTTATTCCCTAGTACTTGGGAAGTAGTACAGGGCTCATTTATCATGAATTACTGCATCAGTGCTGCATTGAATAAAGGATATCAGTCTGTGGCACTGCTAAGCTGTTATTGAAGACAAGCGTTCAGCTCATCTGTATTGTTGGGATATGTAAATGTATGTATATGTAAATAAAATGTAAATATGTAAAAGCATTAAATTCTCTGTGGTTCAGGTCAGGCTAGTTGGCTGACCAATTAAGCACAGTAAGATCATGGTCAGCAAACCAGTTGTAGTGGTAGTTTTGGCACTGTAAGCAGGTGGTAATTCCTGCTGGAAAAGGAACTTGGCATTTCCATGGCAATGGCCAAAGCATGGCAGTATATGGCAGCATGAAGTGCACTAAAATCTCCTAGTAGACAGCTACATGACTTTGGACCAACATCAACAGATGACATAAGGCCCAAATTATCACTGCCTGTGGAAACTTTACACTGGAATTTAAGAAACCTATTTTTTAAAACAGTATTCTGTGCCTTACTGCACTTCCTTCAGACTCTGGGAATTTGGTTTTGAAATAAAAGGCAACATTTCAAAGACTTTTCCAGTTATCAACAGTCCAGTTCTTGCTGTCCTTAGTCCAGGGAAGACACGTCTGAAGTTGCCTTTGGTTCAGGAGTAGCTTGATACTAGCATTGCAACAGTTAGCCCATTTCCTAAAGACTTCTGTGTGTGGTGACTTTTGATGCTCTGACTTCGATCCACTTCACTATTGCCTTTGCTTGATAATTTTATTAAGGCTGTAGTTGTCCCTGTTTGTGTATGACATTCAAGATGACATTCTCCCTGATAGCTCACTGCTGAAGGGCCAAAGTTGAGCCAATTGCAGTGCATATGTTTGGCCAATGTTGGCATCAGCGGATGGCCCAATATCATTTGTCAGTTGGCCTAAAGTTGGTTCAGTAGATAATCACACAGTTGGCACAATGTTGGTTCAGTCAATAATGGCAAGTTTTTAAATTAAATGAGTGGCATTTGCTAAAATCATAGTCACAGCAAAGGGTCTGAATACTGAGATAGCATGCATTATAGTCATAGGGATAATAATTGTCAACTGAATTGGGTCGGGATAGGATCTACAAACAGGGCAACAGGAGTTAGGGTTGCAGTACCAAAGGGTGGAAATTGGAATTGATGAGACATCAAGACAGTTTGAGAGTGTATATAGTAGACATGCATGCCATAATAATTAAAATAAAGTGGATATAACTGATTAGTCACAGTATTGTAAATACCTTTTGTTTCTGTAAAGCATCATAGTGGAAACAGCCAGAAACCATCAGGAGCTTGTCTGTTGAGTTTGGAGCACGCATTGGAATACAGGGAAATACAAGAGCAGGCAATCTGGCAAAGGAGGCAGTAAAAAGAGAGTGGAAAAATATAGAATGGAAAAATTCAAAGCAACAACGGGATAATGCAGTTAAAGGCAGACTACTTTCAAAACTGAGAAAATACTATTTTAATTGTAATTATTTTAAGGATGAGAATAGGTTAACTCTAACCTATTCTGGGAAAACATGTGAGCAATGCCAGGAAGAAGAAACTGATATTGTGAAGGAAATACATCGAAATTAAATCATGCACAGCTACGAGACTGTGCTGAAAGTATTTAGATAATGGAGACAGAGGTAGGAAGAAAAAATTTTATGGGGTTTCTTAATGATAACATGACTTAAAGAGACTTTAACAGAAGGGATGAGAAGGGAGAGGTGGCACGGTGGCGTTGCACCTCCAGGGTCTGGGTTCAAGATCCTCCCACATTAAAAAGACCTACAGATTAGGCTAATTGCTGTTTCCAATTGTGTGTGTGTGTGTCTCGGATGGATTGGCACCCTGTCCAAGATGTACCCTGCCTCCGTGACTATAAATCAAAATGTCAACCAATCGAGTTTATTTACAGCTTTTTTAAAATATTGTTAATATTGTTAATATTGTTACTATTTCTATAAATAGAAAGTACTTTCTATTTATAAGGCAAATATAAATTAAAGGTTTTACTCACCTCTGTAAAATCAAAGTCCCTGTGGTTGCAAAGCTCAGGAATTACTGGAATTGTAAACATTACAAATACATTTGTTCTACATCAGCTCTATAAACTTACCATCAAGACAAAGATTGAAGATTCAAAGAACTTTATTAATCCTAGAGGGAAATTGCTAATAAACAACAGACAAGCGACGAAGGTAGGATGCCACAGTTGTTGCTGAAATGTTGTTGTGAAAGGCCTTGTTAATGTAGCCAAGAACCTTGAAAAACAATTATTTTAAGGCTTTTACATTTATTTATTCAAATTATTATTGGTACCATATCGTTGACACAGTATTCATACTTAAAAATCGGACATACTTAAAAATCAGACATACACAGACATACAGTACTTAAAAATTATGCACCGAGCATTACTGGCTGGTTTGGCACCATAGTAAACAAGCTAAAGTGACAAAAGCAAAAATGTTAAACTCACCATCATGGTGCACTGCCAACTGGAACTGGTTTTTGATGTGATAGTACACCAACTGTGGCATACTGGTTTATGGGCAGAAAGGGCAATTGCTGCAGCAGTCTCTTAAATACTGCTCACACCGCCCCTTGCTTAACACTGTTTTGTGGATGTTTGCAAGGAAAATGGCTATTAAAAGAGCCCTTGGGTTATGTGAAGAAAACAAAGAGAGAATTGATAGGTAGCATAAGGGTTAGAGAATAACAGCAAAACAAAACAAGCTAAACAATGTGGTGCACAGGGAATATTAATGAGGTTGTCAACATCAAGGATCTGCAAATAGAAGGAATAGATAATTGGTTTTGGTATCAAATGATGTAAATTGTGCATATATAGTTGGTATAATTAAGTTTTTAGTCACAGAAACAAATCCTAACATTTTGCTCTTTTAAAGTACAAGTTAAAACTACTACATTAAAAATGAAACTGTTTAATGAAACTTCTTAGTAACATGGACAATACATCACATCCCCTACACAAGTCACTGATGTCATACAGGAGCACGTTCAGCCACAGACTGAGACTACCAAAGTCTAAAACTGAACGCCACAGGACATCATTTATACCAGTGGCAATTAAACTCTATAACTCCTCCCCCTTTATTCGGGAGCTGTCATGACAGAATAATCAATAGAACTCTATTATTCCCTGATACACTGTGCAATATTTATATATATCTGGTGTGCTATACCATTACTACTCCATGTGCAATATCAAATATTATGTGCAATATAATCATGGGTGCAATAACAAATGTACAAGAGACAATTCTGCACCTTTGTGTACAGTCTGTAGTTTTTTAGTTTTCTCTATATATTTTTTTATTCTATTTATATCTGTCCCCCCCCAAAAAAAAAAAACCAACAACAAAAAAACTTTAACACTTTAACAATTAAATTTAACAATTTAACTGTAACAAATAACCAATTTACACATAAAATGTAGCAGTTGCACCCACTTACCATGCAGTAAAGAACACCAGAAATAAAGGTTTCAACGTCATTACTTTGCCACCAATGAGATGAGTTGTGGGAGTTACGTGTCTCGATATTATTAATTTGCCTACAACCAATGAGAAGACATGTGGGCGGGGCGACATGTGCAGCCCCGCTCCAGATTCAGCCCCCGGTACTTGGAATAAAGCGATATAGACGAGGAGTGAGTGAGTAAGCGACGAAAAGGTAGGATTTCGGCCAGAAGGGGCAGTAATGCACCCTTGTGGATGCAAACTGCCGCTAAACGCCAGAAAAGAAGAAGAGGAGCAGGAAGACGTGTATCTATGCATTGTTTTTTCCTGTTCTTGTTTGTTTTTGAGGAGACAAGTCCTAAAGATATAACGCAGCCTACAGGCTGTACCTGAGCAAACCGCCGTGTGGTGATTAGTGCCTCTTCTACATATTTTGCATATGAAAATTGGTTTGGTACAGAAAGCACATCTTCCTGAAAGAGAAACAAAGGGGACAAGTTGTTTTGTTCTGCATCCAGTGCATGTAAGTATTTTTTATCTCCGATTTAATTTAAAAGCTTCTGCATGCAGTTTATCAAGTGTTACTTTAAAACTTCTCCTGTAAAACACTCCAGACTCTCAGATGTCAGTGTTTTCCCTCACGGTTATTCATTTATTTGTTACGGGGGTTTAAACATTCAATTATTTATTAATCACTATAATTGTTAGTTTGATTATTAAACTGATTGTGTAGCAAATATTACACCCTAATAACCTTACTATTCTCATGCTTTTATGGACACAAAGTGACAAAAAAAATAATTTTAAATGTAAATTTTTAATGACATCCCTCACTGAGTTTCAGTTTTGTCTTCAGTAAATGAAAAGCATGGTCCTTTGGGCTAATTGGGTTAATTCAATTAAATTTTGTTTGTTTAGCGCTTTTGATCAATTGTCATTGTCGCTTCAGTCAAAAGAAAATTATAGAAATTTGTATAAAATGTAAAGAAATGTGTATGAATAAAAATGATCAGGTTGTCCCTGATGGGTTGCTCATGGCTGTTCAAGAACAGTCCATTTCTTTGACTTGTGTTGCTTTTGTGGTACGTTTGGGCTGTTATCCATCAGTTCTGTAAAGCTCTGTACTATCAATTTTGCAACATTTAACTGAACCTGGGCAGAAAGCATACTGCTTCAGAATTTGTCTATTTTTATCACTAGTCACATCAATGAAGTCTCCAAAATGTTTGACAGATGATGTGGTATGCTTTGGATCATGGGTCCTTCCTTTCTTTTGCCATATTTTCCTATTCCATTCTTTCTGGTACAAGTAGTCAGATACTACTAAATACTACTAACTATACTTTGGCATTAAGTGCTAATTTCCAGGTAGAATTAGGTAATTCTTTTTGTTAGCAACATGCTAACTTGGGTGAGTGATGTATATTTTTTTTCCCCAAAACAGCAAACTGTATAGACTTATAGGTTTAGCAGTCTGTATAGATTTAGCAAAAAAAAAAAAACATTAAATGAGTTATACTGTACATGCAAATATTAACCTTAGGATTAATTAAAATACAGTTTTGTATTTTAATTAATCCTGAGTTAATATTTGCATGTACAGTATAACTCATTTAATGGTAAGACGTTTTACTTTCTTTCTTCTTGGTGCTGTGTACATATGTAAATGATAACGACAAATCAGTCTGCAGTTTACCCCAAATCAATGTTTTGTGCTTTAAGTGAATTGTAAACAAGGGGGAAAAATAGTGTAACCGTCTACGTAGGGGCCTGGGAGTGCAGTTGAAATTCAGACAAAGACACAACGTCAGTTATATGGAAATGGTTTGGATATATTGAGTCAGTTTTTATTTAAAAAATAAAAACGTTTTTCACGATGGCCTATTTATTTCATAATGCAACTTTTCAGCAGAACGAGTCGTTCTGTCAATCAAGAGCGATAGGGCGGAGCCAGCTGTGTGATTGGTTGCTCCTTTATTCGAGACAATATTAAACGCTATTGTTTTTTCTAATGCGTTTTAGTAATGCAGCCAACATAATCCTTCATATTAAAATTCCATTCTTTTCCTGTAAAATATCGATATTACAAATATTCCTTTCTAAACATTCCACTGCGTTGCCACGGGTTACTGACGTCATCCTCGCGCGTTTGAGCCATGGTCGTGGCTAAAAGGGAAATATACCTCCTGTACAACATGTATACTTTTGGATGTTTATTTTCTAATAAAAATAGTTTACTCTAATTTTTCATCATAAACAATATATATATTTTTTTATATATATAAATGCTTATTTGTATATTCATGATAAAGCCCTTAAAAATAAATGTGCCACAAAATAAACATGAATTTGTATTCATGGTCTTGATGGCTGTCATGTAACTAGGGTTTATTTATTATAATATTAATATCATATTTGATAATAATAAACCTATGAATTTATGTTCTACTATAATATTTGATAGTGGTTATGTATGGGAGGGCAATCCATGGCAGGGGGGCATTTTAGCGCATAACACCGGAAAGTAACAATGAAATTAATTGGTATACCTATTGGATCATTTTTCTGTAATACAAAAAGTTTTATCGTTGTATAGTGAGAGAAAAAAAACGTTAGATTGATGTGCGCATGCCCAATAGAGCTCGAGCTGTATTCCTTCTAGCCTTAACTGTATTAAACCCATAATCAAAATCAAATTACAATTATTTAAAGAATATAGTACCACAAGCTGTTCATAAATTTTTGTTTATGTAATTTTAATATTTTTGGAATACTATTAACTGTGTATTGGTTAAACAAGACCAAAAAAAGTTACAGAATTAGTCATTCAGAAGGTTTTGAACTGACAGTTGTTTTCTGTAGTTTTACTAGAAGTGCAACTACATTAAAAAGTATAAACTTTCTTGTTTATACTGTTTTATATTGCTCTTTAAAATGTCACTTAACTTAACTAAAATAAGCACACTTGCACTATTCTTATTGCACTGTTCCATTTTTAACCATATCAGCCTTGTGTTGTAAACTGTCCCTTTTTGCAGAACAGTAACTCAATTATCTTACCTCTGTTGTTCTCCAGTGTTAAAGTTTTTTCAGTGTTACTTGTAACAAGGGTTGAGAGAAATGTAATTTCAATTCTCTATATGTATGTACTGTACATGTAGCAGAATTGACAATACTGTTAACTTTGCCTGATAAGGACAAATATTAGATTAGATTAGATTCAACTTTATTGTCATTACACATGTACAAGTACAAGGCAACGAAATGCAGTTTAGGTCTAACCAGAAATGTAATTAGCAGAAAGTGCAGGATAAAGGTATAAAGTCTAAGTACACTTAAGAGGGATATGTGCAGGGAGAAGCTATGGGTAACTATTACAGAAGGATATTATGGTAACTGGTATGGCTGGTAATTATACTTATGTGCAGGATATTATGTAAGCATAGTTTACATATTGCAAGTAACTATAATTATAAATTTACAGTGGGTGGTCAATATATATATACAAGTTGTTCTTAACTATTTACAAATAGATATGAGCATAATGAAAAATGTATAATGTAATAGTTCATAAAACACCACAATAAAGAGGAGGATGGGTACAGTTTAGTAACCTTTGAAGTGGCACTTATTCAGTAAACAGACACAATTTTAGCCAATAAAACATTTTATTTAGAGGCAGAGCTGCTCCGTTTAAGAGTGTACTCCACCCAACCTGTACACTCAATCTGCTCATTCATTCATTTATTTATGCTGTAGTAGCAGTCCATGGAACAGAATCCTTCAAACTCTCGGTCAGAATAAAATGACGAGACCTAAAACATTTCACGAGGCCTAAAAACATCTGTAGCGCAAAACGGACACCGATACAAACTGCAAAGTCTTACTTCGAGTGAAAGCCTGTCCGTGTTTCGTCTCATAGTAATATGTGTCTCTCGACAACAATTAAACAAACAATTAATTGACGAAAATAAAGAAACTAATTATTTATATTGACTAACCACACCAAGCCTTACCGCCGCCATGTTTTTCCACGCTAAAATAAAAGTACTTACATATAAATAAGATTACCGCTGATTGGCCAACGCAGAAGCTCCTTTCACCAATGAGAAACCTTTCGGCACGTCCTACCTTTCGACACGCCTTATTGCTCCAGCCTGCAGTTATCCCTACTTGCTTTATTCAGACGTAAGTACTTGCGCATGAAGTATCGAGTTAGGTCTAATGTTGCAATACATATTTTATGCAGTAGGTGGCAGTACAGTGTTTACTGGTAAATTATCCCTCTCTATCTGATCTGCTAAAATGAGCAGAACTGGCTGAAGTTCACACCAGTCCGCCATCTTCCGTGACTTTTGACTTAGCACACACCTTAGTATAAACATATATTGCAATACAGAAATAAATGCTTTTTAAGTATATTATTTAAAGTATCACTGAACATACACTACTGGTAAAAAAAGTTTAGGGTCACTTTCTAACTCCATGATCGTCCCTGAATTTGATTAATTTCTAGATTGTAAAGGAATGCTAAAGGCGTCCAAAAAATGCATTAATCTCTTTTGAACATTTAATGGTGAGATGTGTCTGCTACTTCTGCTCTGTAAAGACTTCATAACGCCTCTAATCTGAGGTGCTGTTAATTTGTCATTTTTCAGGCTGATAACTCTAAATGAATTTCTCGTCTGCGGCAGAGGTAGGTTTTGGTCTCACCCTCCTTGAATGGCCTTCATGAGAGCCAGTTACTTTATGGTGCTTCACGGATTTTGCAAATGCACTTGACAATACTGTTCTTGCAAGAACTATTACAGAAAGGCTGACCTCTGTGTATTAAAATTACAACTGTTGTTTTTGTTGTTGTTACGTGAAAACCTAATTCCATATGTGTTATTTTATAGTTTTGAAATCCCCAGTATTGTTGTAGAATGTAGAAAATAAATCACTAAAGAAAAACAAAGAAATTTGCAAGTGATCTAAAACTTTTGAACAGTAGTGTATATTGGGTCATATTTGTAAAACAAAGGAAAGAACATTAAGACAAACAACATATAAAACTATAAAGACAATATTTTAGCAGGTCAGGGAGGATCATCGTGATGCAGTCAGTGTAAGATACACCACTCAGTGTATCAGCAAGCAGGTATACACCAATCAGTGTAAGCTGCAAGTGCAGCAGGTCAGTGATGATGAATCAGTGCCTGCTGATGATGAACAACACCTCCCCCTTCTCTACCAAAGTGAAAATGATGCCAATCAAACTGAACAGGTAAGCTGGAATAAAATCAGTAGCAGCATCAGCTCATGCTAGTAATTATTATTGTAGTCAATATTATTTCAAAATAATATTTTCTCAGCCTTATTTTGAATTACACATTTTAATTAGTATTGTATACAATTTTAAGTTTACTAGCCCGAGCTAATGCTGCCTCTGATTTTATTCCAGTTTATCTGTTCAGTTGATTTTCACTTGGCTCGGGTACAGAAGGGGAGAGGTGCTGGTCATCATCATCACTGACTCTGAGGCTGCTGGATCCAGACTCGCTGTTCCTGACCGTATGTTAGAGCTGTCAGAGCCTGTGGAACTGTAATTTCCTTTCACGCAAAAGGGATAATCTGCTAATTTGAAGAATTTCACAGCATCTGCTTTTAAAGCTTTTTCTTCTTGTTGCATAAATTTGTAGCTTCACCTTTTCCTTTTTTTTTTTAATTTTCATCCATGACAATTATTCATTCTTTGCTGTATCAAGAAATGATCCATATCTCTCCCTCTGTAAATTAAAAGTGAATGGGGGCGTGGTTTTAGAACACGTATGGAATAGGATTACAATACATTCACATGCACACAAACTGTGCTGCTTTGGGCTGAATAGCTGGGGAAAAAAGAGCTCAGAGCCAACAATAGTGTTCAGCACAAAAACTTTATCAGCCTTTTTCAGCGTCACAAAATTATAATACAAAACATACAGAAAAAGTAAAGAAAAGGGTAAAACAATAGAGCATTTCGGTGGGGAGCAGCACAGCTAAGCTCCTGCTCTGTTCTCTCCTCCTCACGCGCACACATTCACCTCCTCACGCGCACTCCTCCTCAGTGGACACGCGCTGCAACTCATAAAGGGCAACATACTGTACATACATAATGTGATATACAACATAGTGATGGCCGTTACAAAACACACGCACTTTTTGCCGTACGATTAACGCAGTCATCTATCTGCGTAAAAAAGAGATGCAATATTATAGTTTCCGTGATTTTAAAAATAAATTCACATACTGACTGGGCCAGCCACATTGACCAGCGACCCACCGGGAGAACGCCCGGTACTCCAGACGGCCATTCCGCCACTGCCTAGCACTTTATTGCTAGCTGTAGCGGCGGTCCGCGAAGCAGGTATCCAGGTAAACAATAGGCGCGCAGGTCCAACCCACTGGCGCTGATTGACAGAACGACTCATTCTGCTGAAAAGTCATAAGATTTATTTCTTATGAAATAAATAGGCTATCGTGAAAAACGGGATTTTGAAATAAAAACTGACTTTAAAAAAATGACATCTTGAAATAAAAACAACATGATTAAATAAAATGCCTCTGCAATAATCTCTGTTATTGGGGAAAAATAATGACCATAAAAATTATTTCATAATAATAAGTAAATTTATATAGCAGAGTGCAATATATTTCACAGTAATAAGCTTTTTTTCAAAATATGTTTCATTATTTCACAATATCATTCATTCTCATATTACATATATGTGTCTTATTTATTCATAGAGTTATTTATTTCATCATGTCCTATTTGTTTATTTAATTTTGAACACTTTGGAGTTCCATATCTATGATGTGGCGGTGCGTGTTCACATGAATGATTAAGTTGAGGGTGAGTGTTATAGCAAAGATGATCTTATATAATCATGTAAAAGAAGGAGAAAATAGCAACATTAGAACATTATTGCAGGACCTGTAAAACGTGCACTATTTTGTGCAGCTGTTACAGGTCCTGCAATAATAAGTTTTTTAAACTACAGTACTCTGCTGTTTCTGAAAGGTTTGTTGAAATATATGTACAACAGTGACACACTGAGCCTAGGTCTGATTTTATTATCACTGTTTAACTAATGTTTATTGATTTTTCTTTTTAACCTTACCTCAAAATGATTAGCTGTTTTTTTTAATTTTTATTAGGTAGCATTAGGTAGCAACCCAGTTATAATCAGTGTTCTGCTAAGAGAATACTGGCAGCTTTGAAGGTGGAAGGATCTCTATGCCTATGCCATGCCGGAGAACCAATAAACTAAGGAAATGCTTTCTGGTTTAGAAATTTTAACGAACAGACTCTCTCTTTAGGCTTTAGTCATTTTCATGATAAATATCAAGACTAATTGAAATGGAAAAATATTGTGACCATATGTGTTTGTCATATTGGCCAGCCCTATCTGCTGGTACAACCTTCTTCCTATCTGTCCTCAGCTGATGCTTGACCTGCTGTCCCTGCCACATTCTCTATTTGAGATAAACATACTCTTTACTGGCTTCATTACTGAAACAAAAACAAATGTCATTAAGTGATTTATCATTACATGCAGATTGCTGTTGCATTAGCTGTTGGAGATGTTGACTCACCTCATAGCTTCCACAAATTTTATTTGCTAACTAGTGGTAGGTAGTTACTAACTAGTAAAGAAAATTCAGAAAGTACTAAAAATTATACAAATGATAATTAATTGTATAATTTAGTCAGGTTCTTTTCAATAAAGTATTACCTTACCTACAGTAATTGCCACTGTCTTTACCACTGACACTTTGCAAGTAAAATTCAGGTACACTTGTCAGATATTAAATTTTTTTTAACTTGATGATAGGATAACATAATTTTCAAACTAGCTACATCTTGCTTAATGTCTGTATCAAACTTGGATTGCTATGGCAAGGCTTTTTAATTTTTTTCTTTAAGGTGGCAGCACCCCAGCTCACTCCCATGACACCCTGCTAGGTCAATTCCTGGAGCTTATGTTGATAATGGTCAGAGGTGTGTATAAGAGAGATTCCACATTTGCATGTAAAATACAGATTTAACTAATATAATGTATGCAAAGCAGAATGTCTGTGTTAATTGATCGGATATCGGTTTGCATTAATTTATCAAATACTTGAGTATTATAATGGTCATCAGTTTTTTTTAATAGTGCACTTTTTTCCACCTTAGATAATGGCCTGGTTTCATCATGCCATGCAAGACGCAAGCCTACCTCAATCACATTCCATGAAGAACCATACACTGGACAATCATGCATGCCTTGAGTCAAATCCCAGATCAGCTATACCATTAGCTTTATCCGAGAGCCAAGCTTTGCCTCAGCTCCTTCAGTCCTCCAATACGTCCTACCCTACTGATTCAAATAAAATTGTATGCCCACAAGAGGGGGAGCAGATCTCTTCCCTTAACCAGACTAATGGTCCAGTGCATATGTCATACGTGACTCTCCAGGAACAGCGTTGTGTGATTAACTGGTTTCTTGGCTGGGGTTGCCCCCAAAAAGAATGCTTTCTTCAAGACCTAATTTCAAAGGCAGTACCAGGAAAAGTCTGCAGCTTACTGGAGCACCTTAACAAACTACAGGTGCTTTATTTCTTCTTCTTTTTTAAAGTAAATTAAATTAAATTTTGTTTGTATAGTGCTTTTAGCAATTGTCATAGTCACAAAAGAAGCTTTACACAATCAAAAGAAAATTATGGAAATTTGCATGAAATGTGAATTCTTCTTTTTTATTTTTAATAATAATAATAATAATAATAATAATAATAATATATTTTTTAGATAAAACACCATTAAACTAATACCTTCTATAATATTTCTCCTTTATTCATGAATAAAGTGGATAATATGAACTCAGTGGAGCTATTAAAACAAGTCTATGACAAGGTTCTGGAACAAAAAATATTCATAAAGGTTTGATAATAAAAATAAATAAATAAATAAATAAATAAAAATCTACTAACAGTCACTGGGAAGAGAAGGAAACCACAGAAGCAACCAAAAGCCCAAGAGTAATGTTCAACGTGATATTGCCACATGCTTCACTATGGGATCATTCTTTTAAGTTATTATTGACCCTTGGTTGTTTCTTTAAGTAATCTAATCCTTAGCCAGTCTGAATTTACCCTGTAGCAATTACACTTTATTACATATATGTAATTTGGCATGATGGCTGTTCAAAAATGTGTTTTTCCTCTGCACTTAAGGTAAAGGACCACTCTCCCAATATTTTTGACTGTCAGTTGAGGCTATGGACACAGTGGTTTGACACATGGACTGAGGAGGAAAGAAATGCCTTCTTGACCAGCCTGGAAGAAAAGGATCCAATGTTTGTTGGTCAGTTCTACAAAGAATTAGCTAGTACTGCTGGAAGAGATTAATTACTTCTAGATAAATATTTATAAAAATGTATTATTTCATGTATGCCTCATCTAAAAGTGCATTCAACAACGCCTTTTCTTTTGGAGGAGTAAATTCTTTTGGCAAAGTACTTAAGATTAATATTAGAAGGCAGCTGATCACCCAAAGGAGACTCAATGTAATGACATTTAAATGACAGACTGTAATAACATGAATGAATATTAACAGTGATCATAAATAAAATCTAAGGGCATGATGTAAAACATGATTAAAATAAAAGCATATGATTGCCAAATGGTCTGCATGGTCACTATCTTTTTAATGACAGGTAAACTGTTATTTTGTATTTTTATTTACATATACTTATAATATTAATTTATACACTTATTATAACAAATGTTATTTTAAATTTTTGTAGGGATTTTCCTTATATTATTTTTGTTGTTGTAATATGACATCCATAAATTGGGTTTTATTTATCTGTTTACTTTGCACATGCCTGCATTGACTAATTACTATTTGTATTAATTTTTTAATATGGTGATAATAAAAAAAAAATTATCTACAATTAATAGTTACAAAATTAATAGATGGCTGGAATTTGTTTGGTAATCAGAGCAGCTCTGTCGTTCAGTTGAATTTTTGTTATTGTCAAGAGCAAAGGGGCCAAAACATGTTGCATGTGAAAGTATGCCCCAGGCAAAAAGTGAGATCACTAGACATGTTATGCACTAAGTTACTTGATTTTTTTGCTAGTTTAAGGATGTGTTGATGAAATCTCAGCTTTGCAGATGACATCGCACTCCTATCAGCCATCAAAAAGGGCAAAAAGGCAAGGACGTCAAATCTGGAGAGGGAAGTGGCCAAGATTGGACTTCGGATTAGTGGGAGCAAGACCAAGATCATGAGAATTGGATACGCCTCTATAGACGATCCCACAATGGTGGGGCAGCAACAGAGGTCCCCAAACTCACCTACATGAATAGCATCATAGCTAGTGTTGGCGATGTCAAACACGGCGTAACTTGTCGTATTGCAAAGGCTGAGCCGATCTTCCAGCATCTGCAGCCCCTGACAAAAGTCTTGTTGCTTGGGTTCAAATTGACCTGAAGTGCCCCTCAAATATATTACTACTCAAATTTTTTTTTTTTTTTTACAAGAAATGGCTCATTTTAATCCCAACAGCTTTTGTAATAATGTTTCGGTGTAAAACTAAACTGTTGAAAAGTATTATAATATTCACAGCTTGGTAAAGCCCATTGAGTCAATTTTTGCAAAGACATACAGTGGTGTAAAAAACTATTTGCCCCCTTCCTGATTTCTTATTCTTTTGCATGTTTGTCACACAAAATGTTTCTGATCATTAAACACATTTAACTATTAGTCAAAGATAACACAAGTAAACACAAAATGCAGTTTTTAAATGATGGTTTTTATTATTTAGGGAAAAAAAAATCCAAACCTACATGGCCCTGTGTGAAAAAGTAATTGCCCCCTGAACCTAATAACTGGTTGGGCCACCCTTAGCAGCAATAACTGCAATCAAGCGTTTGCGATAACTTGCAACGAGTCTTTTACAGTGCTCTGGAGGAATTTTGGCCCACTCATCTTTGCAGAATTGTTGTAATTCAGCTTTATTTGAGGGTTTTCTAGCATGAACCGCCTTTTTAAGGTCATGCCACAACATCTCAATAGGATTCAGGTCAGGACTTTGACTAGGCCACTCCAAAGTCTTCATTTTGTTTTTCTTCAGCCATTCAGAGGTGGATTTGCTGGTGTGTTTTGGGTCATTGTCCTGCTGCAGCACCCAAGATCGCTTCAGCTTGAGTTGATATTCTCCTTCAGGATTTTTTGGTGGACAGTAGAATTCATGGTTCTATCACAGCAAGCCTTCCAGGTCCTGAAGCAGCAAAACAACCCCAGACCATCACACTACCATGTTCTTTTTCTGAAATGCTGTGTTACTTTTACGCCAGATGTAACGGGACACGCACCTTCCAAAAAGTTCAACTTTTGTCTCGTCGGTCCACAAGTATTTTCTCAAAAGTCTTGGCAATCATTGAGATGTTTTTTTAGCAAAATTGAGACAAGCCTTAATGTTCTTTTTGCTTAAAAGTGGTTTGCGCCTTGGAAATCTGCGATGCAGGCCATTTTTGCCCAGTCTCTTTCTTATGGTGGAGTTGTAAACACTGACCTTAATTGAGGCAAGTGAGGCCTGCAGTTCTTTAGATGTTGTCCTGGGGTCTTTTGTGGCCTCTCGGATGAGTAGTCTCTGCGCTCTTGGGGTAATTTTGGTCGGCCAACCATTTCTGGGAAGGTTCACCACTGTTCCATGTTTTTGCCATTTGTGGATAATGGCTCTCACTTTGGTTCGCTGGAGTCCCAAAGCTTTAGAAATGGCTTTATAACATTTACCAGACTGATAGATCTAAATTACTTTTGTTTGTTCCTGAATTTCTTTGGATCGTGGCTGATGTCTAGCTTTTGAGGTGCTTTTGGTCTACTTCTCTGTGTCAGGTAGCTCCTATTTAAGTGATTTCTTGATTGAAATAGGTGTGGCAGTAATCAGGCCTGGGGGTGACTACAGAAATTGAACTCAGGTGTGATAAACCACAGTTAAGTTATTTTTTAACAAGGGGGGCAATCACTTTTTCACAAAGGGCCATGTAGATTTGGAGTTTTTTTTCTCCCTTAATAACGTAAACCTTCATTTAAAAACTGCATTTTGTGTTCAATTATGTTATCTTTGACTAATAGTTAACGTTTTTTTTATGAGCAGAAACATTTAAGTGTGACAAACATGCAAAAGAATAAGAAATCAGGAAGGGGGCAAATAGTTTTTCACACCACTGTAAGTCTTGTCACCTGTGACTAATAATGGATCAGTTAAGTTTCAGGTGTGTATAAAAAGAGCCCAGTACACTAGACCTTCACATCATCTGCAACTAGACCTCTGACAACATGCCTAAGAGTCACCCTGAGACTATAAATATAATATCAACATCATTTATCAACGATAAAATGTTGAGTATCAAGAGGCTGAAGACCAGATCCACTGCTGACGTGGCAGACACCTTCAATGTGTCTCAGGATCAAGTACAAAGGATAAGAAAAATATATGAAGAGACTGGAGACGTTTTTGACAAGTCCAGGTCATGCAGACCCTGCAAGACAACTGCTTTGGAGGACCATTTGTTGGCTTTAAAATCCAAGGCCAGCCCATTTTCCACTGCAGCAGAGCTCCACATGACCTGGTCACCTAAAGTCCCTCTCTCAACCAGAACAGTTTGTAGAATTCTGTCTCGAAATGGCCTCCATGGTCGAATCAGTTCCCAGAAGCCAGCACTAAACAAAAGACAATTAAAAAACAGTGTGGCATTTGCCAAGGCCCACAGCCTGCCAAAAGGATGGACGGTGAAAAAGTGGAAGTAGGTGGATTTTTTTTTCAGATAATATCTTCTGTTGAATTACTTCACAGTTGCCGCGAATATTGCAGGAGACCTACTGGACCCCGGAAGGATCCGATATTCACCCAGAAAACAGTGAAGTTTGGTAATGGAAAAATCATAGTCTGGGGTTACATCCAGTATGGGGGTGTGTGAGAGATCTGTGGGGTCTAAGCCAACATCCATAGACTAAAATATCAAGAAATCTTAGCTACCTCCTATATTCCCAACCATAAAACAGGCAAAATTCTGGATGGTGTTCCATCACATACTTCCATCTCCATATCAAAGTTCCTCAAGGCGAAGAAGATCAAGACGCTCCAGGATTAGCCAGCCCAGTCACCAGACATGAACATCATTATATTTACATTTAGGCATTTGGCAGACGCTCTTATCCAGAGCGACTTACATTTTTATTTCATTATACATCTGAGCAGTTGAGGGTTAAGGGCCTTGCTCAAGGGCCCAACAGTGGCAACTTGGTGGTTGTGGGGTTTGAACCTGGAATCTTCCGAACCATAGTCCAATGCCTTAACCACTGAGCTACCCCTGGCCCTGGTTAAGGCATCATTGAGCATGTCTGGAGGAGGATGAAAGAGGAAGCATGGAAGACAAAACCAAAGAATGTTGATGAACTCTGAGAGGCATGCAAGACTGCTTTCTTAGCTATTTCTGATGACCTCATTAATAAATTATCTGAATCCTTGCCGAACCGCATGGATGCACTCCTTCAAGCTCATGGACGTCATACAAGATATGAAATTTAATTCGCTGATGATATGTAACACATTTTTGCATTTAAAGTATATTATTTGTTAAATTTTCAGATTACTTTATGTAGGCGACAAAAGTTTTGTCTTGCCAAAATTCAACCTTTCTGTATTCCATAAATGATAAATCGTTTTTAATTGAAACATAATTTGGGAGGGTTTTAGCTTTCATATAAGCTATTTCTGAAACCAATTGATTAGTTCAAAGTCAGGTGTTTCTACAAAATGAATAAGCGACAAGACTTTTGTCAGGGACTGTATGGCTAATTTGGTTGACTAAGAAGATCGACACGGCGACGAAAATTCATCTGCTCAATTATATTGTCATCCCAACTGCATCTATGGCATTCAAACGTGCCAGTGTCGCCCAGCAGTGGTGGATTCTGAGAATCTTAATTGTCTCTTGCTGGGACCGCATCACCAACACTTGCCTCCATGCCCCCACTTTTTTAAGTAGATGAAAAGTCAACCCCAGAGAAATATAATTAATTGAGGCCACAACCAATACTACTTAAGCTGATTTAAATACTTAAAATACAAGTTAAGTCAGCTTAAGAGTCAATGTTGTGTCAACCAAACATCTGCAATGTGATATATTTTTTTGGCCGGCAAATTTCTCTAAAAGTTGAGTAAACTTAAAAAAGCTGTGCAACTTCTCGGACAAGCTTCTGGCTTAGCTTGATTTTTTTTTTATTATTCATGCGGAAAGATGGAAGCGTAATCACAGCGCAAAAACTTGCGGTGAATCTTGATGAACCATATTTACGGCCACCGCGCGAAACTACGTAGGTGAAAAGTCCATCCAGTCATGAATGATGGCTAATGATCAGTGAAACATGTTTTAAACAAAAAGCAGCGAGCAGCTGAACATCGGGACGTAGAGCATAAGTACGACGCGTTGGCCTGGCAAGTGCAGGTCTGAGCAGGTCAAGAAGCTCCATAATCTGTTGCCTTAGAAGGCGAAACCTTTTTTTTAAATAGCCACCTTAGGGAAAATATAAAATGGGCTGAAGTTTTGGCTTAAGGAAAAAATGTACATGAACCACACGGCTCCGCGCACGGTGTCGTCTTCAGTTTATCACAACAACACGCTGTATCGCTGCCAAATTGTTTGCCACCTGTTCAATATTAAAAGTGATCGCCAATTTTAATGCATTAGTCACATTATGAAATAGGCTAATTAAAAGTCACTCTATTAGTTCTGATATCAAATAAAATAAAATTCTTAAACAGGCCTACAGTATATTCCATCATTAATACGACTTTGATAACGTGCCATAATGTGCTTGCATACACCGCTGATTTATAAAGACTGCTGCTCAGTGGCGGCGACTAGCGTTTTGAGCTGAAACTACGCTAAGAGTGAGTTAAGGTTGGTCCCAACCAACCTTACGAACATGTGACTTACCCAAGAGATACTTAGAGTACAAACATTTCGGGAACTGCACGTTAACGTTAAGAGAGAGGTTAAGGTACAACTTAAGAACTACTTAGCAATAAGAAGCCTTCGAGAAACCGGGCCCAGAATGATTTGCTCACCTCTCATATCTTTCAGTTTGAGTTGTTCTTTTAAGTCTGTTGCACTGCAAAGCGTCTATGGGAGTCAAGTGACAAAGGGATGAACGACTCGGGAATTGAAGACTAATTGAGGAGAACCGTTCAATTCTGTTTCCTGTGTACTGCACTGCATAGCATCTATGGGTGTCACGTGACTAAAGAACGAACAACTCGGAGTAGGAGTCATTGAGAAATGTCTGTTTCGTGTACATAACCTACAGGGGTTTTGCGATGATTTGCGCATGTGCGCCCAGTAGAAAATTAACAAATTAATCTCTCTGAGACTACTCGTTCTTCTGAGTCACGTTAAAGATTCGTTCAAAAAGAGCGCATCGTTCATGAACGACCATCACTAAACACGGTGTAGATTTAGACGGTAATCGAAAACGGGGGATAATCCAAAATGCACGTTATATGCGAACTCCGGGTCTTGACGTATGATGTTGATCACGTGACCTGAGCAGCGCCCGTACTTGACAGCTATTTATGCAGGTGACGATAAACGATGACGTCACAATGGGACAAACCTCTATATATACATATACACACACACACACACACGAGTATCCATAAAACACACACGCACACACGCGCGATTTACTAGACACATAAAGGCCAGAAGGCATTTAGAGCGCAGATGGCGTATCATTATCATTATGGTAAGTTTGTGTACTTATTAAACAATTTCAGTTTAGACTATTGTTTATTAATTGGCACAAGAAATTAGAAAGTTTCAAATGAGAATATAAATAAAATTACCTAAAATTGTGTTGACTTTTTAATAAATTACAAGGTGATGAGAAAGATCACTCCTTATAACAATAATAATAATAATAAGCTTAATAATAATTAAAATAATAATAAGCATTTGCCTGTCACTTCATCGAGTCTGCAGGTTTCAGTTAAAGAGGAGGAGAAACTCATTGTAAATTTAAGTTAACCTGCTAGGAATAGTTAACGCACTCAGATTTAAGCTGAGCTGGCTTTCAGAAAACCTGGAGTTCCCTTCAACTTAGAATTAACTAACTAAACTCGCTCATATGCATTCTGGTGGAAATTATTTTTAATAGTGGTATGGTCTGGTACGTATTATTATTATTTTAATTATTATTATTATTTTAATTATTATTAACAGAACCTTCTGTTTTACTTTTCTTGTGATTTATAAAGAAGAAATTTTTTTTAATAAGAGAAACATATCCTATATACATCTTTCCCCAAGAATACAGATATTTGCTAAAAAAAACAGCACATTCTTAATAACAGTCATTAAAATTGTATATTGTATGTTTAATATAATATAATTATACAATTAAGAATAAAATGTATTATTATTATCATTATTATTATTATTATTATTATTATTAAGAAAAAATACAGTATATATATTGTTAAATACAGTTTTATGATTTTATCACCTTATTCTTAATTATTTAGTTACGTATATATATTTTATTGTTACAATTGATTACTGTAGTATATATCATTTCCTTTTATATTTAGGGTCAAAGCACTATAGGTGCGCAGGACCCTCTTGTTTTCCTAAGAATTATTTTATTTTATTTTTTTAAACCTTTTGGACTTTTGGGTTTCTTAACATGTTCAAAATCTCATTAAAAAATTGGCAGACAGGTTGGAATCTGCTGTCATTAGGATGGCTGCGAGTCGTGTGGCCCGGGGCCCCAGGGGCCTCCAGAAAAGATTTTGCTGGATAGCTCATACATACTTTCACATAGACACATGAAACTCGGTACACATTTATTGCTCTTTGAGCAGAACAACGTTCACACTGCATGTCATGGGCTGAACTCAACAGGAGGCTGTTTTTTTAGGCTGTTCGCAAAAACGCACCTGATGGATTTTGATATACTCGTCCTATAAATCGTATCAATTTATACGATCGCCACCAAACCAGGCTGATGTGATCTAAAGACATTGAGGACGCAAAGTTGTCGAAGAATTTTTGATATGTGATAAAGTCCTAAACTTATGCTGAAAAATGGTTAATAACTTTCTGTGTGACAATATATTCAGTGACACATTCAGTGACATCACATTGAGTAACATCATAGTATGATACTTACTTTCCAGCATCTGCGGCCTATTGTACACATGTACACATCACAAATGTTAACACTCACACTCACACACAAACACACGTACACACACACTCATACATCACACACATGCCTACATACTGTACATATACACACATTACAAATGTTAACACTTACAGGCACCTCTCATGGCGCACATGTACGCACAAACACACATCACAATGTTAACACTCTTATACTCATACACACGCACACATGCACGCATATACCAACATGAATCACATGCCTGCACACACTAACAAGTCGCATGTTTCACACATACATCACTAATGTTAACACACAGATTCACAAACCACACGCAGAAACATGCACAAACACATTTACTTGCCACACACAGACTGACACATCCATGCGTCACACACACAACAAATATTTAGAGCTCAAACTGACATTAGCCCTGTATAGTGTGTGATGTGTGCAAGTTGTGCGGTGTAACTGGGTGGCGATATTTTTTTCGAGGTCTTAACACACTCAAATAACTCAAAGTTAGTGTGGTGCACCTGGGGTGGCGATGGCACAAAGTGCTTTGGCCCGTCATCGTTGCTTACTATATTTTAATTTATTGCCCTGCTGTATTCTGTAACTACCTTGGTCAAGTCTCTCTTGTAATATCATTTATATTTTAATGGAACTTAACCTGAAAATTAAATTAAGTTTATCATCATTGTACTATAATTCATGAATAAAGGTAAAGAATGGTAAATATGTTCTTGAATATGTAGTTTATTTGCTTTTTTAGGTACAGTTGTCACTGTAGCAGCAGAGATGGACCAAGTCCGAGTGAGCTACAAGGATCAGTGGTCTATGGACCGCCGGGTAAGAGATGATGCTTAAAGTCATAACACAGTCTTAAGTCTAATGTTGGAAAGACTTGGTGTAGTTTGTGTTTTTTTATATGGCAGTCATTTTATTTAAAAAAGAAAAATACACGATTTTACAAGATCATAAAAAATTAAATCTACTAGAACAAATTAACTTGATTAAATCTTTTTATTTTTTGATATGATATTATATTGGCTATTGGATTAGGCTCATTAGTATCAGCTTTTATCTGAAAAGAAATAATGACCAAAAGTGTGTTATTTGTATACATCACTAACTTGTCTAGACTTAGACAATAATTTATTAATGTTTAATGTTTATTTAATGTTGTAGAAATTTAATTGATTAAATTATTCTTTTACTATTTAAATTACAGCAACTCTAAACATTCGTTCCTTCACTTTCTTGTCTCTTCTTGTCACACTGAGGAAACACAAAGCCTTGTGTCTTAACGACTTTCCTGTGTCAGAAGACTTTTTTCTTTACATAGTGGCGACAGTTTTTTCTGCACTTTCCAAAAATGCTGTATAATATCCCCTTTAATCTGCTAATAATTGCTGCTATAATTGATATGTTGAAATAGTTTATATAGCTGTTGCATAACTGTCTACTGTAAATTGGTTATTATGTAAACTGATTATTTTAATTTAAATTTTTTTTTGGTCTGTTTTCTCTTTTCAGCGCACAGTAGGGATTCAGACAGATTACCGTGACAGTGAAACTCAGACTGATCCTTACAGCCCTCAATACATACTGCCTCCAGGAGCAGCGATACCAGAAGTCCTCACACTGGCCCTATTCTCTTGGGGTGTGCAAAGATAAAAAACAGAAGTGAAGTGCTATATTTAAATATAGAAGTGATTTGACACTATAAGTCTATTTATAGATGTATGACTTCATCAATAAGTTTATCATGCTGAGAATATTATGCAAGAGTTAGCTAGTTCAGTAGAGTATGGGGCAATGCCATAGTGGGTTGTAATTAGTTTCATGAAGCAACAATATACTCTATGTGAAGAATCATTACGAGTTATTTGTGTTTTAAGTGTTTCATTTTCTTACCTACAGTATTTTGTGCATGCGAAGCTGCATGAGAAACCTATTTCTATCTACAGTCACGAGGAGCTAAGGCACTAGATTATAAAACCCTAGTGCAGGCTTTAATTTCCTGTGGAAACTTTTATTTTTTAATCTGTCTCACAAAATAAAATGTTTTGCTGCCTTTTCATTTTTATTAGTTATTTTTATTAGTTAAAATTAGCTTAACTGTTCTATTTGTTTTTATTTATTCTCTTGCATGATATATGTTTCACTAGTGACTGGATGTTTAAGTGATTACATAACTGTATATGCTTTATCTATATAACTTGGAGAAAAGTAGGTGGTGGTTCAACAAAGCCATACACCAGGGAAAGTTACACCAGAAAAGAGACTTCTAGAAAAAAAACAAACAAAAAAAACTATGGGGCCAAAATGTTATCCAGACAATGAGTTTGCAGCGGTCACCTGTTGGGCACCAGAAAAATAACCTAAAGGAATTGTGTGTTTAGGTGATGGCCTTCCTGCTGGCCTGGATCAAGTGGAGATGATTGAAAGAGTGAGGAAGAAGAGGGCCTGGCATGCCACGCTACCACATCTGCATGATTTCACTCAGATAGACAAGAGGAAGAGAATGATGGATAAGATGGAGAGGGAGGAGTGGGCATTCAGGGAGCACGAGATCAAGAAGTAAGAGTAGTTCTCCTAGTACAGCTGTCTCTGCTCTGCGATCATTTTTTTGCTATGCACACTTACATAGCAACTTCATACAGACATTTCAGTATTTATGCAAGAAAAGGTTTTATAAGTCAGCACATAGATAGTTTTTCAGTAGTGTTTAGACTGCCCAAAACAATTTAATAAAAAAAAGTTTTAAAAAATAAACCACTATTATGGTGTTATATAAACAAGAACATGGCAAGCATTTAATTAAACATATAATTGGAGTCTAGTATATTGCTACCAGTCCTTTATTCCTCTGTACATTGTCTTACTCATAATTATTATGTATGTGAATAAAAAATTCATGTTAACTATAATTATATGTGTTTACCGTGGATACATCTAGGTCTGTGTGTGTTTGTCTTTATGTGCTGCAGGCTGCAAGAGGCTCACTTGGGTCTTCTTATACAGTTTTTACGCAACGCAGACTCACAACAAAACAACATCAAAGCACAGCGGCTGGGTGAACATTTTTCCAGACTTCAGACAGCGAAAGAAGACAGACTCCAGAAAATACACCACAACTACATACTCTGTAAGCCCACATGCACCTATGCATGAGCTTGACTTTTAGAAACAAATAAAGGAAAAACACTTTATTTCAATAAACGTCTTTTAATCGATTCTTTATAATGAATAACTTGTAATAGACTGGGTGAACTGTCGTGTGCATAATTCTGTGAGATGACTGGACAGGAGGTTCGTTTCCACATAGCTGAAGCTGAGTCTCAAACAGCTGTTAATTTGCTTACAATCATTAATAAATCAAACACAAATTCAATCAAGTGTCATTCATGATAAATGGAACATGATAAATAATAGGTATGTCATCTTTTAAAAAATGTAAATTTTATTCTATATAAAATTTAAGTCTAAATACTTTGACTTGGTCACATGTCTTAGTGATGCTACTCTAAGAGACATGTTTTTTAGATATATACTGTATAATTTTAAATGTTTCATTTATTATGTTGAAGTTGCCATAATTGCAAAACCAAGTTTACCGCAATAAAAAAAATTAATGTAGGCTACAAATAGCTCACTGGCCACCCAATTAACTAGTGTAATCAGTGTTGATGACATGCATTTATATCAGTGGAAAACGTAAGACAAAATAGTAGTTTTGCATAATTGTATTGCATCATTAATCTTTACTTTGCTTTGTGTCACAGCTTTGCGGAAAATCATGGCAAAGAGGAAGGCTGTGGAAGGGAAGTTGATGAAACGGCGCATTGTCAACAAGAATGTGGATTACAGCACTCAGACATGCGCTCCACTTTTCCAGTATGGAACCTTCCCTGATCGACACTCACAATTTGGAATCAAGAGCTACTTCCTCGATACCTACCAAGGTCTATAGTTTACTAATGATTAGTTTCCCCTAACTTTATGACCATGTTCAGATTTTATAGTACTGTATATATTATTATAATACAGCATAGTATTGTATAGTCCATATTAAATAGTATATAATATATAATATGTATATATAATAGTATGGTGGCTAAGTGGTTGACAGTGGCACCTTGCACCTCCAGGTCCTGTGTTCAATTCTTGTGTTTGATCTGTGTGCATGGAGTTTGCATGTTCTTCCCGTGCTTGGTGGGTTTCCCCTGAGTTATCCGGTTTCCTCCCACAGTTTAAAGACATGCAGATTAGGCTAATTGGCGATCTCAAAATGCCTGTAGTGTGTGAATCTACGTGTTGACCAGAGTTTGTACCACGGTCATAAATACAATGGTCACCATTGGTCTCTACAGTCCCTAGTTTGACTCAAGGATTAGTAGACGCCATTGAGATGGATGTAATACAGTACAGTATATACAATAATACAGTATAGAGTTAATTATTGTATAGCAAGCAAATTGCCAAAACTAATTGATTAAACATGGTAATTCTGCAGCAGAACTTGTAATTATATGTTTAAAAACTATCCATAGTTTATTAAATTAAACATTTAAAACATGCGTTGGCTACTGTACTTTTAAGGTCTGATTAGTGAAGACCTTAAAAGTAATTAAATAATTATGACTTATTTAAAATGTCTGTCATGAGAACCACAACACAACACAGGACTAATACCATCTTTTTAACATCCATCACTGACTGCGTTCATGGCCACTTTGGACACATTCATGCACACTTGCACTACATATTTATATTTCCATCTATGGACCACTGGAAAAATTACTTTAATAAAACACTTTAAGAAGTCAATTTCTTATGCATATTTGCACACCCTAGCCATTTCTAAATTTCTGTTTTTGACAAATTTCTATTTTCTTCTATATTTCTATATTTACTATATTGATATTTTGTTCTTATTTGTAAAGTATATTTTACTTTGTACAGTATATTTCACTATGTAATTTTATTTCTAACATATTTCTTTTATTCATATTGTATTCTTATGTATAAGCTTTTATTTTTAAAGGTCGTTTTAAGGTTTTTCATATCATACTATGTATGACTGTGTATGTGACAAATAAAATTTGAATTTGATTTGAATTTGAATGTAAACAGAAGTATGTATTCAAGTTTGGTTCAAAAAGCAACTACAGGTCCTTCTAAAAAAATTAGCATATTGTGATAAAGTTTATTATTTTCTGTAATGTACTGATAAACATTAGACTTTCATATATTTTAGATTCATTACACACAACTGAAGTAGTTCAAGCCTTTTAATTATTTTAATATTGATGATTTTGGCATACAGCTCATGAAAACCCAAAAATCAAAAAAAGAAATTAGCATATCATGAAAAGGTTCTCTAAACGAGCTATTAACCACATCATCTGAATCAACTAATTAACTCTAAACACCTGCAAAAGATTCCTGAGGCTTTTAAAAACTTCCAGCCTGGTTCATTACTCAGAGCCGCAATCATGGGTAAGACTGCCGACCTATTTCTGACCGAATAGGCTGTTCCCAGAGTGCTGTATCAAGGCACCTCAGTGGGAAGTCTGTGGGAAGGAAAAAGTGTGGCAGAAAACGCTGCACAACGAGAAGAGGTGACCGAACCCTGAGGAAGATTGTGGAGAAGGACCGATTCCAGGGGGGGACCTGCGGAAGCAGTGGACTGAGTCTGGAGTAGAAACATCCAGAGCCACCGTGTACAGGCGTGTGCAGGAAATGGGCTACAGGTGCCGCATTCCCCAGGTCAAGCCACTTTTGAACCAGAAACAGCGGCAGAAGCGCCTGACCTGGGCTACAGAGAAGCAGCACTGGACGGTTGCTCAGTTGTCCAAAGTACTTTTTTCGGATGAAAGCAAATTTTGCATGTCATTCGGAAATCAAGGTGCCAGAGTCTGGAGGAAGACTGGGGAGAGGGAAATGCCAAAATGCCTGAAGTCTAGTGTCAGGTACCCACAGTCAGTGATGGTCTGGGGTGCCATGTCAGCTGCTGGTGTTGGTCCACTGTGTTTTATCAAGGGCAGGGTCAATGCAGCTAGCTATCAGGAGATTTTGGAGCACTTTATGCTTCCATCTGCTGAAAAAGCTTTATGGAGATGAAGATTAAATTTTTCAGCACGACCTGGCACCTGCTCACTGTGCCAAAACCTATTACTGTGCTCAATTGGCCTGCCAACTCTCCTGACCTGAACCCTATAGAGAATCTGTGGGATATTGTGAAGAGAAAGTTGAGAGACACAAGACCCAACACTCTGGATGAGCTTGAGGCCGCTATCGAAGCATCCTGGGCCTCCATAACACCTCAGCAGTGCCACAGGCTGGTTGCCTCCATGCCACGCCGCATTGAAGCAGTCATTTCTGCAAAAGGATTCCCGACCAAGTATTGAGTGCATAAACAAACATAATTATTTAAAGGTTGACTTTTTTGTATTAAAAACACTTCTTTTATTGGTCAAATGAAATATGCTAATTTTTTGAGATAGGAATTTTGGGTTTTCATGAGCTGTATGCCAAAATCATCAATATTAAAACAATTAAAAGGCTTAAAATACTTCAGTTGTGTGTAATGAATCTAAAATTTATGAAAGTCTAATGTTTATCAGTACATTACAGAAAATAATGAACTTTATCACAATATGCTAAGTTTTTGAGAAGGACCTGTATATACAGCTGTTCCTTCACAGGGGTCTAATTTTTATGCGACAAAAATGCTTGTCATGAAACCACACAGCCAACATACAATTCCTTTCATATGTTCTGTCTACAAAAACAGTTTTATATTGGAAAGTATATTTGACATTTATTTATAGAAGTACTTCGATATGTAAACATCTGTTTTGCCTTTTGTTAAACACCTTTAGTCCTGTGGTGAAAATATAAGCAACATGGTAATATTTGTAATATGCAAATAGTATACTAGCTTGTACTTAAGCTGGCTAAAATAGTATTGCAAATCAAAAAGGCTGTGTACCCCATCATCTCTTCATTAAGACCCCTCATACATGTTTTATTTTTCTGTTTCTGTTTAGCCCACTCATTCATCGTTTAATTGTGCACCTTTTATCTGTTATTCTCTGGTGGTGTTCACTTTTTCTGCCTAGGGTGGTAGTTGACAACAACTTATATATTAGTATATTTTGTGTAGATTGATTTGTTTAATTTATTTGTTTGTTTGTTGGTTTCTTTTTTAAATTATTCATTCATTTGTTATTTCATTCATCTTTTTGCCCTTAATAAATTAGTTTAATCCATACCAAATGCCTATAAAATATCAAATCAGCATATTAAATCAGCTAAAATTTAAAATACTATATTGCAACAGACCAAAAGATTAAAAAAAAAAAGGAAAGGAAAAATTATTTATAATTAATTTAATTCACCTGGTTTATAAATCATTTTATCTGTAATGTTTGGGACTTTATCATCAAGATGTGACATCAAGCATGTCTTCAACTATATACTCTGTCCATGTGTTTAAGGTCTTTTGGAGCTGGAGTCAGATCTTTCATCATTGGTCATAGAGCCACAAATAAAAGCTTCAAGGCGAAAAAAGAAAAGCTTCATAAGTCGCTCAGACCGCAGGGAAATGGAGTTAATAAAGACGTATCAGGTAAGAAATCACACATTCTTCTGGGTAAGAGCAGAGGAACAGAGTGACCTTTTGTTAATCATATTCTGAATCAGTCTGATTATTAACTCAGGTGTTCTGAGGTGACCTTACCTTACTGCAATTCAACTTTTTAAATTGTAAAACAGTACAAAGAGTAATTATTAGACAGTCTCTTATAGCTAGAGGTGAAAAATACTAGTAATTATAATTTGTTACAATAACTGTACACTGATCAGCGATAACATTACATAACATTAATAATGTTCTAATGAATAACATTAACACTGCTTATCAATTTTATGCCAGTAAACTGGTGACAGGATCATAGGCACCATAGGTTCACCCTTGCCTTTCAGGGGCCAAGAGCCAGCCTGTTTGTTCCAATCCCATTAAAAAGCCAATGGTCAATGCTGCCCATGAAAACCCAGTTACAGCACATGGCCAAGGCCAAGATATGATGCCTAGATGACTGAGTCAGAGCATTTACAAAACACTTGTCTTACTTGAAATGTTACTGGTATGCATTGGTTAGACCCTACCATAAGTGCTACAAGGAAGGACAACTGGAGAATTGGTGAAGGTCATGAGCTCCCAAGCCTCAATGATGCATGTGGGGAGAGAAGGATTGCCTGATTGGTTCAATCCCACAGAAAAGCTACTATAGTACAAATTGCTGAAAAAGAATTTACTTGTACTGCTAGGAAGTTGTTGAAAACCCACAGTGCATCGCAGCTTGTTGTGTATGGAGCTGCGTAGTCACAGACTATTCAGAGTGCCCATGCTGACCCCTGCCAAATGTGCCTAAAAGGGCACTTAAGCATTAGAACCATTTATCAATATTATCCTGGTCTAATGAATCTTTGCTTTTTAACGCTTAGGTAGATTTTAAGGTGATTTTTATTAAAACTTTTATTCCAGTAATTTTTTGCCTATACGTTTGTAAAACATACATACTGTACCGTATGCTTTCAGTATAATTCCTCAGTAATTTGTTTACTCCTGCTTCCAGCTAAGAGAATATTAGAATTACTATCAAGATTTTATAATCTTCACAAATTGTCTATTTAAGCTTACAGACTGCAGACAGTAATGCCATTCCGTACATCTTCTGCAGGCATTGAAAGACAAGAAGGTTAAGGTGAAAGAAAAGAAGCCACTACGCTTCCTATGTAAGGTGGAGAAACCAGTGCCTCGTCCCATAACACCTGTGGTGGATGGGCCTCCTGAGGTAAGTCACTGACTACTTTAGCTGTAGGAAAGAAAAAACCTTTGTCTCTCCTGCATTTTGATTTTGCACTGAACTGGAAAACTTTTGAAAGACGGGTTTATATAATGCCGAATACATAGTTCCCATGGCAGATCCCACACCAGATCACAGCAGTGATATCTAGAACTTGGTTCTGAAAGTAAGTTCCATAAAGCACAGCAAATAATTTCTTAACATCTACTTACTGTATAGTACTGTAAATCACAGATCACCATTATTAAGTCATTATAACTAAAATAATGTAATTATTATACACATTTAAATAAATGTAATAATTTTACTATTTTAAGCTAAGTGCAAAAACTTTCCTTCTTTTCATTTATTTAGAGCAAAGTGCCAGCTTTTGCACATGGAAAATATTGTACATTTTTGCAGGGAGAAGAGGAAAAGGAGCTTGCCATCATTTTCCTACAGAAGCTCCTTAGAGGCAGATCTATCCAGAATCAGGTACACAGAGCAGTAATTGAAGGCCATGTGGAAAAAAAACCCCATAATTTTTATTTAGTCTTAAATTTTATTTTAGATGTGATTAGTGTATAAACGAATGTGTGTGTGTAAATGTGATATAAATGTGAGGTCTCTTTCTCAGCAACTGTTTATTAAGTCTTTATCTATCTTTAGAGCTGTTTAAAGATGTTCAATGACCTGGTATGTTCCAGATGCTGGAGGGCATGGAGAAGCAACAGGAGCTGATTCAGGAGATGCGCACCACCCACGGCCTGCAACACGAAGAGCAAGAAGTACAGAGAGCAGAAAAACAGGTCACATTGGCTCTGCAGAGACAGAGAGAGACGCACGAGAGAAGGGTAAGCAGATAAACAATTAGCTTATTCAACACTTTCTGAAATACTTGAATTAATTCTCATGTTAAAATTGCACATTATGCAAGGTAGAGAACAGTATTGTCTTTATTCCGATTAATGGTTTTGTGAGAATCACTCAAATCCTTTATAACAGCTCTGATCTGAGGTGCTGTAAATTAGTGATTTTTGAGGCTGATTAACTGTAAATGAACTTCTCCTCTCACCAGTCACCACCAAATACAATCAAGATACATAGGTGCCAATTAATATTGCGATTCTGCATCACGATTTTATACATTAAATTTTATTTATTTTAAATGGATATAAAGTTTTAAGCCCTTGACAAACATTGTTATACAGTAACTCAAAAATTTTATATCCTAGATTCATAGCTGATAGCTTCATAGCTGCATGGACATGAGTAATTAAAAGTAGCCCCTTTCTTACAGCATTAGTTTGTTAGAGTATACGTTCCTAACAACATTTAAAAAATACAAACTAAATTCAAAAAAGTTTTAATTAAATTAAACAAAAAGCTACATTGTTACTGAGCAGCACATATCTCTGTCATCCGCCATAATTATTATTTAATCCACAAAATTTTTGTCAAATTTTGTTTAGAAACAAAATGCCAGAGGAGGACTAGTTTGTGTACCGCCTGTAGGATTATAAACTCTTAGACACTGTGTTAAGCAGTTGTGATCATGTGGGCTCATGGTGTCCCATATACTGTACCTGGTTAAATATAATAAGTGAAATGTTGTAAAAGTATGCGTGAATAGATTTTATAGGAAAACTGACTATAACATAAAAATAAGCATAAAAATAGATATTTATGTATGCATATAGGATGTATACAGATATATGTGTGGTTTTGGGAATTTAGCTTGAAACATGATATGACTGTTTACCATTACTACCTCTTCATCTTGTCTTCATCTAAAGCAGCACGTTATGTCTTCAACATATCTACAATTATACATTTTCTTTAAATATCAACACATTTTTTCATCTGTTTATTATTAAATTATGTGGCATACCTAATCAATTTTAATGAGGTGTTATAAAAATTATATTATTAACCCCTGTTTTTTCTCTCAGATGTCTCAGATACAGAGCTGTGTGGACGACTTTTCAGGGGAGGTGATTGGTGACATGCTAGACTTCCTGGCGAAGGAGCTGATTCGCTTGCAGGAGGAAAGAAGGATCCATGCTTTCATGTTATTGGCAGAAAGACACCGCCGCCTTCGTGAGGCTGAAGACAGTGGACGGAGACAGATGGAAGAGCGGAGACGAAGAGAGGAAGACGAGATCTTTAGACAGGTGAACAATTCTTCTCCCTATTCATACTCCTGCACTTAGGCATCTTTCTTTAATTACTCACAAGCATGTCAAATATGTGTCATTTTACATCATGCTTTTCTCTTAATGAGGTGCTCGGACATGCCAATGCAGTAAATAATTGTACATATCCCTGCTAAAATAAAAAAATTAAAAACACAACTTCTTCCACATACAATTAAAAATAAGATAACTGTACAATTATACCAATTTCTACATTGTAGATTGTGTACGAATGTGTTAATTCACATTTACTTGAAGAAATATTGATGTGGAAGTTTCAAATTGACTAAATTAACTTTTTCGGCCCTTACTGATTTGAAAGCATGGATTGTTTAAAGTAAAAGTGTGTTTAGAATTGTAATACATTCCCTGACTTTTAAAACCTTGTGCTAAAATTGAACAACCATGGACTACTTCCAAACAGCTGGGACTGAGAATGTGAAAATGTAGCAAATTGATGGCTAACAATCAGAATGCTGAAATGTATGAATGATGAAAATGTAAATATTTCATTATTTATTAAATGTGTGACTGATGAAAAGAGCATGCTGCCATTTGTTAAGCATGGGGGTAAATTATGCCTTGTATGTAGTTGTGTGGCAGCTAGTGCTAGCTAAAACCCAGCACTTTTAAATGGGACAATGGATTCCAGTAAATATCAGCCAATTATGAAATCTAATGTGGAACAGTCAGCCAAGAAACTGAATCTAAAAAGAGTTTATCTTCTAGAACAGAACAATATCAAACATATACCTTAAAATTCACCATGAACTACTTAAGGAAATGCTGAAGCATAGCATTCAACTTTGAATATTATTGAAAATCTGTTGTTATAGTTTGAACATTCTGTAGATGGAAATGAGAAGAATCTCAGAACTAGTCATATCCTACAGTCGATACTTGATAGGTGAACTGTGACTCTGTACATTATTCTACACATTCTGCACAATATCTTGCTCATGTCTGGGCATGAATTCTATATTCCAGTTCAATTCTATATATTTTTTATTATTATTTTATCATTTGTTCATAATATAAATATTTTTTTTTACAGGGAAATTTTTTTCTATATTTTTCTATATTTCTAATTGGTAAAAGATTGTTATTTTATGCTTTATATTGTATTGAAAACTCTTTTTTTTTATTTGTAGGTCATCAGTGGTCATTTAAGCATTTCACTTCATATCATACTGTGCATGATTGTGTATGTGACAAATAAAATTTAAGTTAGAATTTGGTTAAAAAGGTGTTACTGACTGGTATTGACTTTGATAGGATGTCTGAATTTATGCATGTGACACAATTAGTATTTCCCCAATTTTTTCAAATATAACAAATGTACATTATTTGTGTTTTTTCCTTTAAATATTTTAATAACACTATCATGTGTCTGGATGCAATTATACATATGATGTCTGTATAGTAATTGTACTGTGTGCTCTCAGGTGATGAAGGTGCACCAGGCCACAGTGGATCTATACCTGGAGGATGTGATCCTGGACAACATTGATCAAGTGGCCGAGACTCAGGCCAGAGAAGAAATCCACCAAATGGCAGAGGAGCTCAACAACATTACCTATGCCATGGAGGAAAAGTAAGCAACAGAGCAATCACTACAAGTACTTTGTAGAGACGTAGCTATTTTAGATGTTAATTGTGAATGTTTTTTAATTCCAGAGTGGTTTTTAGATGTTCAGGAACCCATTATATTTCATATTTTTATACTTTTATATATAAAAGAAATTTTCTTTAGAGCTGTACATTTTCTTTTTGTGTGCACACACAGTAGGAACACTGAGCAGTCAGAGGACACTGTAGCTGAACTCGTCTACAGCTTCATCATTCCTTATGTACACAAGGCCACTACCCGTGACAGAGGTGGGTGATCCCTCCCAAAGCAAGAGACTAGTCTGATACAGTATTATTCACATAATACATTACAGTAAATCAGTCTACAGCCTGAACTACGGTGGGTTTACACTAGCTGAGCCTTTTAGATGAACATTAGTTAAAAGAAACAAAGGAAGCATTTTATTGCATTTTGAGTTCTGTATGTGATACATTGTAGATTGTGTATCTCATAAGCACAAGGAAAAAATAGACAAAAGAGAAAAAATGCTGGGGCACTGTATACATACAGTATGCAGATGAAAACCAGGTCACTGAGATTCAGTAACTGGCACTCTGGAAAATGAAATGTAAACATACAGGAAAATGTGCACAGGGATTATCTGTGGAATGAGGTCTGAATTAATTAGGGGCTTGCACAGCTATTGCAATTAATGCAATTTTTCAGTTTAGCCCCTTTGCCTAATAAATCTTTATAGAGCCTTAAATTTTGCATGTGATGCATGTAAACCATTTCTAAATGATCTGTCATTTTTGTCATCCCTTAGTATATTGTATGCAGTTTTCCCATTTACACATCATCCATAACAATCCACTAGGGTTACTGCAACAAGATGTAATATAATTAATAATAATAATAATAATAATAATAATAATAATAATACATTTTATTTATAAGCGCCTTTCATAACTCAAGGACACTGTACAAAAAAAACAATCAACAATACAAATGTGAAATACAAACAACCAAACAACACAGAAAGAACAAGCATGTACAAAAAACAGTGAATTCAAGAAAAATAAGCTTTAGTGAATAGTTAGGTTTTAAATCTGATTTTAAAGAGTGAAAGAGAATCTTAATCATGAATGTCAGGTGGGAGGGAGTCCCACAGAATGGGTGCAGAGCGACTGAATGCTCTACTCCCCATATTACTGAGACGGATCCAGGCAAATGGAAATGGCTGATCTAAGAGAATGAGACGAAGTGACAATTTGAAGTAGATTAAGTAGATAAGGAGGGGCCAGATTATGGATTACCTTGAAAGTGAGCAAAATGATTTTAAATTCAATTCTGTATTTTATGGGAAGCCAGTGAAGTTGCTGTAGAACAGGGGTGATGTGATGGAAAGAAGGGGTTTTGGTGATGATGCGAGCTGCTGAGTTTTGGACAAGTTGTAGCTTATGAAGGGATTTTTGGGGAAGACCAAAGAGAAGAGAATTGCAGTAATCAATACGAGAGGACACCAAACTGTGAACAAGGATAGAAGTAGAATGGGTGGAAAGAGAGGGGTGAGGGCGATTTATATTGCGCAGATGGAAGTAGGCAGAGCGAGTAATATTGTTAATGTGAGATTGGAATGATCATGAGCTATCGAGGATGACTCCCTAACTCTTAACCTGATGGGATGGAGAGACTAATGAACTGTCAATTGTGAGGGTAAAACTGTTGACTTTAAATAGTAAGGATTTGGTGCCGATGAGAAGGATTTCTGTTTTGTCCCTATTCAATTAAACGTTTTAAACATTTACTGTATCTCACTAATCAATCTGGCCAATGAGTAGGAAACTTTTCATGGACTCTAATATTCCACTAATACTTGAAATAACACCTTAGTCAGATCAGTCTAAGCCGATCTGTCTTGATCAGAATGAATTTTCAATTGGAATGATAGGGATGGCATAAACCTTGTTTGTGGTATAATCCTTTTAATAGGAAAATATTTGCCATATAAACAGTTGTTCTGATTGTGACTTTCTTGTTAGAATAAATATATTCTTTCCACAGGTTTGCAACAGGGGGGCAACATTAGTCGATGCGACAAGTTTCTGAAAGGAAACTTAGCTTTAATTTCTGATCGGTGACCTGATCCGGTAAACCGAGAGGCGCACCAAGTCTCTGCTACTGTTTTACAATCATGCAGCTATCCATGCAATAAGAAGCACTACTTGATCATATTTTATCTATCTTGTTGACGAGTGGCAAAAGAAAAAGAATAATTGCCTTTAAGACAATAGCGCAACACAAAACTTGCACTTAATCCTGAAGTGGTTACATCATGGTTGCAACAGTGTCTAAAATGAACAAAAGTGCATTATAACGCTAAGGAAATTATGGATAAACTACACAGTAACCTTCAAAATCTGGTTAAACTTGACAGTGAAAACTAAAAAAAAAATTTTTTTTTTATTTATCAATTTTTTAAAACTAACCCAATAAAACCTCAAAGTTTCCCAAGGAGATCCATGTCCTTAGACTAGTTTTTAACTCGCCTGCTTCACATTTAGCACCAGAACATTGCAGTGTGTGCCAGGTGTCCAGAATGTGGGGTTTAAGGCTGAGAAGGTGGAAATTGCAGGTTTTCTAGGAATAAAAAGTAGTATTAGCAATGTTTACAGTGAGGTACTTTCTGAATGAATTGCCCTAAACTTCTTCTGCAATAAATATTATCTGCAATTTCTCTCTATTTTTTAATCTTTATAACCATCGCTCTATTTTTTTCAGTGAGACACACTCAAAGGAGACACTTGACTGCAGCACGTACTCTTATCCATGCCCCTGACAGCTCCTCCACCATCCATCAATCCCTCTCTCCTTCGACCAGAGCCTCCATATCATTGCTTTCTCAGATAGTCGAGCAGGCCCAGGAAGCTTCTCATAACATCGAACCCCATCAGGAGAATGAACACACTGATTAGGTTATATTTGTAAGAATTTATGGTTGGTTCAATAAAACTGATTATTCCACATGCCTTATACATCAGATTCGACATCAAGACATGTCTAGTTTCCCAGTGTATCTACAATTTATTGCTTGTAAGTGCTCTTTTGCTGTTTAATATATGGTTATATTTTTTACGTCACACATATTAACACCATATGCATTGGCCTATCACATCATGGTTATTGTATACCTTGTTCTTGCATGTTTCCTTAGTCCCTTTTAAGCTTAACTCTGTACTTTCCTAGGTTCTTGTCTTATACTTGTGCAATTTGGTAAACCCCTGCACTGTTCCATTCATGATTCTTTATATTTTAGTGTTCATTTAGCTGTATGTATTAGGAGCCTATTAAAAAAATATTCTGGGGCCGCTACTTCATCTACCTCAAAGTTGGAAAAAATGGACGTCGAAATCTTAAATTCTTATGTCAACCCGCGCAGAGATGGACCAGATTAAGGCTTCTGTGAAGGACATGGAGGGCGGACTGTCTACATGGTCGGATGAAGTGGTCTCAAAGCAAACTACTATAACGAGCCTGCAGGCAGAAATGCCTGAACTGAAAGCCAGGTAGGATGACATGGAAGGGAAAATGCGGAGATGTAACATTCAAATCCTAGGCGTTCCGGAAGAACCGGGGTCAAGCTCCACCACGTCTGTCTCTAAATTAGTGACCGAAGTTCTGCAGATGGACAAGGACCTCCTTATTGATGATTCGTATAGAAGTTCTGGCCCCAAGAAGCAAGGAGGGAAACCGCGTCCCATTGTCGCCAAGATACACTACCATCAGGACTGTATGGAGGTACTGCGCCGTGCCCGGTCCCGAGGTCCACTTCGCTTTAACGAGGAGCAAATAGCTATATTTCCCGATTACACTTCAAGTGTGGCCAAGGCTTGTTGTTAAGCGTATTGTTATTACTTCTGCAGAAGCCAGTCCTTAACTCCTGAAGGATGTTCATATTTCCTATCGTTGGCACATGGACGGTAAACACAGTACTGACCGGGGGAAACTATAGTGGTTTATTATGTTGAAGTTTCTGTTTTAGTTTCAGTACAAAGTTATTAATGTTAAAGTTAGTGTTTAGACCTGTTTATATATTTTATTGTTACAAGCTCATAAGATGGTTGGCTCAGTAGGATCCAGATAAGCATAGTGTGTGGATTTGTTCGTGAGGGTTGGGTTAATCACCTGGTTTTAATGGGTAATTGGGTTAGGGTTAAGGCCAGTCAGCAGTACTTTTTAAAAAATCTTTCTTTCTTTCTTTCTTTCTTTCTTTCTTTCTTTCTTTTTTCCTGGCTCTATTCTATTTTTGTAAATCTGCAGCTTCACTATTGCTTTTAACTTTTCATGACAAAAACAGGTGTTTCTTTTAGACAGACTAATGGATGTTTGATCAATTTTGTTAGTTGGAATGTTAAATCCCTTAACCATCCTGTAAAGAGGAAAAAAGTCCTCATTCATTTGCAACACCTCAAAGCTGATATTGCTTTTCTTCAAGAGACCCATTTACGCACATGTGACCAATCTAAATTAAGGGAGGGATGGATTGGACAAGTATATCACTCCAACTTCCGCTTAAAGGCAAGGGGGGCTTCTATCCTGATTAATAAAAGCTTACCATTTGTAGCAACTACTGTAGATGCAGATACTGCTGGCCGCTATGTTATTGTAATTGGGCAAGTATACGGGCTCCCACTTATTCTAGCCAATGTGTATGCACCCAATTTGGATGATGAAGATTTTTTTGTTTTTTTTTGACAACCCACCACCTTATCATAGGAGGTGATATAAATTGTGTTAGATCGCAGTTCCCCTAAAAAAAACGCCCAAATCCAAATCAGCAAAAATGATACAAAGTTTCCTGGAGGCTTATGGATTGGCAGATGTTTGGCGTTTTCGAAATCCTAATACAAGAAAATTCTAATTTAATTCTCCAGTACATTATACATTTTCACGCATAGATTATTTTCTTGTAGATAAAAGGCTTCTGCCTCTTGTACTGTAACAGTTCGGATTATAAAGCCATAGTGATATCAGACTACTCTCCACTGACTCTGTCAATCCATATCCCCTAACCATCGTCCTTGGAGATTTAACTCCTCACTTCTGTCAGATAAGAAGTTTGTGAGCTTTATGAGTTCAAAGATAGAGTTTTTTTTAAATGTCAATCAAACTCCAGGTACAGTATGTCATCTTCTACAGTTTGGGAATCCTTAAAGGCATATCCAAGGGGGCAGATTATTTCTTTTTGTGCAAAACAAAATAAGGAGACCAGGGAACAATTTACAAAATTAGCAGATAAGATAAACTAATTGGATTCAATATGCAGCGTGTCACCTACACCAACCATACTGAAACAACGCTTATTATTACAAGCGGAATATAATTTAATTTCGACCAAACAAGCAAAATATCTGTTTTTAAAATCACACACCTCATTTTATGAGCCCGGGGAAAAAACGGGTAGACTGTTGGCCAATCTGTTGCGGCAGCGCTCGGCTAAACAAGCTATACCTGAATTAAAAATCATCATTGTATCAAGTGTACTGATAATTTAACAATCAATAGCTGTTTCCTACACTTATAAATTACTACATACTGCTCCTTCAGCAGAAGGAGCAGTATGTAGTAATTTATAAGTGTAGGAAACAGACACCTCGACATTAGAGGCCTTTTTCCAAAATGTAGGTTTTCCTACAATTAGTGCAGATACAGCATTACAATTAAATGAGTCTATCTAATACAGAAATAGCCCTAGCAATCCAAAGTATGCAATCTGCATACCTGATATTCTTCAGAATTTTTAAAAACCTTTTCCAATCAGCTCTCTCCTCTGTTGCCGTCAGTTTTCCGAGAAAGCTTTTCTTCTGGTTCATTACCTCCAACTATGCGGCAGCAGTTATCTCAAGTTTAGGTGTAAGTTGGCTTTATTGTCATTACAACCATATACAGTTAGTACACAGTGAAACGAAACAACGTTCCTCAAGGACCAAGGTGCTACATGCAACATAAATTTACAACATAAATTAACAGAAACACTAAACTAGCTAACCAAGAGGCCTAGTTAGCTGGCTAGCAGAGACAGGGCAGAAAGACCTAACATAAATTACAACATAAACTAACAAAAACTAACTAGCTAAGTATAACCATAGGTTTTATAGACAACATAAAGTGCACGTGCAAATGTGCCAACAAGAGCAACAAAAACAAAGTGACAGTGCGCAACCATGACATACTGTAACAGAACATAAAATATGGTGTTGAGGTAGTGGGTAAACATAAACATTCCTTAACACAGCAGCAAAAATTGAGTAATTAGTGCAAAAAGTAGTCCAGTAATGATCATTGGGCAAAAGAGATAAACAGTGAAGCATTTAATTCAATTCAATTCAATTTTATTTGTTTAGCTCTTTTAGCTATTGTCATTGCCGCAAAGCAGCTTTACACAGTCAAAAGAATTATTTAAGTTTGTATGAAATGTGAATGTGTATGAATCAAAATGGTCAGTTTGTCCCTGGTGAGCAAGCCGAGGGCAACAGTGGCAAGGAAAAACTCCCTAAGATGGTAAAAGGAAGAAACCTTGAGAGGAACCAGACTCAACAGGGAACCCATCCTCATCTGGGTGAAACAGAAAGCAGGAAATGATCTGCATTTATACAGTGTGTTAGGTGGCAGGCAGTTCAGCTATAATAGCTGATGTTAATTGATGTTAATATGGAGTTCAGGTCGTTATTGAAGAGCCAGGTAGACTTGTAGGAAGTTCCAGTCCTGAACTATCGAACTGTCAACTATCGAACTAACTATGACAGCATAACTAAAAGGGAGAGCCAGAAGGAAACACAAACATGAGGGCTTCCTGAGATGTAAAGCAAACAATCACCTCACCGTCAGCAAACCTGAGTGATCAATGAGAGTGAGGAAGACAGCATCTAAACATACCAGTTCACCATAATACTCTACGTCCATGAGTCCCCCAGATCTGCTCCTTTACCTATGGCAAATCTATTTATAAAAATGCTTGGCTAAATAAATAGGTTTTTAGCCTGGACTTAAACACTGAGACTGTGTTTGAGTCCCGAACACTATTTGGAAGACTATTTCATAATTTTGGGGCTTTGTAAGAAAAAGCTCTGCCCCCAGCTGTATTTTTCATAATACGCGGTACTGACAAGCAGCCTGCATCCTTTGATCGAAGTAGGCGTGGCGGATCGTAAGACACTAGCAGTTCGCTCAGGTACTGCGGCGCGAGACTATTTAATGTTTTATATGTCAAGAGTAGTATTTTAAAATCGATGCGAAATTTCACAGGGAGCCAATGAAGTGAAGATAAGATAGGGGTGATGTGCTCGTATCTTCTGGTTCTAGTGAGAACTCTCGCTGCTGCATTCTGGACTAGCTGAAGCTCATTTATGCATCTAGCTGAACAACCAGACAGTAAGGCGTTACAGTAGTCCAACCTAGAGGTGATAAACGCATGAACTAGTTTTTCTGCATTGTTTAGCGACAATAAATTTCTTATCTTGGCAATATTTCTAAGGTGAAAGAATGCTATCCTGGTAATATTATCTACATGAGCTTCAAATAAAAGGCTGGAATCAATAATCACACCAAGGTCTTTCACTGTTGCACTTGATGGAACAGAAAGGCCATCTAAAGTTACGGTGTGATCTAAAATTTTTCTTCCTAGCTGTATGCGGTCCTATGACTAGAACTTCTGTCTTATCCGGATTAAGCAGAAGGAAGTTAATTAGCATCCAATTTCTTATGTCCTGCACACATTGCTCAACTTTAGTAAGCTGTTTTTCCTCATCAGGTTTTGCTGAGATGTATTACTGTGTGTTGTCAGCATAACAATGAAAACTAATACCATGCTTATGGATTATGTTGCCCAGAGGAAGCATGTAAAGGGAAAAAAGCAGCGAACCTAAAACTGAACACTGCGTAACGCCAAACTCCACTAGAGAACATGCAGAATAATCACCATTGAAGTCTACATACTGATAACGATGGGTCAGATAGGATCTGAGCCAGAAGAGGGCTGTACCCTTAATTCCTACTACATTTTCTAATCTGTGAAAAAGAATAGCGTGATCAATGGTGTCAAAAGCTGCACTGAGGTCGAGTAATACAAGCATAGTTACACAACCCTGATCAGAGACCAATAGGAGGTCATTTACTACTTTAACAAGTGCTGTCTCTGTGCTGTAATGAGGCCTAAATCCTGACTGATACAGTTCATGTATGCCATTTCTATGTAGATATGAGCATAGCTGCTCCGCTACTATCTTTTCCAGAATCTTAGAGATAAAGGGGAGGTTTGATATTGGCCTGTAAATGAACAGCTGACAGGGGTCGAGGTCAGGTTTCTTAATTATTGGTTTGATAACTGCTAATTTAAAAGATTTTGGAACATAACCAATGCTGAGTGAGAAATTAATGATTCTCAACAGGGGTTCTGTTATTGCTGGTACTATCTGTTTAAGAAAATGTGCCAGTACAGGATCTTATATACAGGTGGATGAATTTGCAGAAGAGATGAGTGAAATTAGTTCATTCTCTTCAAGAGGAGTAAAGAATTCTAGGTTCTAATCTGACATGGCTAGATTAACATCTGCATGAATTACATTGTTCGGTTTCAAAACCTCAATTTTATGCCTAATATTTACAATTTTATTATTAAAAAAGTTCATGAAGTCCTCACTGTTGCATGATGTTGATTGATTTCTGCAGTGGTCTTATTTCTGCTTAATTTTGCTACAGCATTAAATAAAAATATAGGATTATTTTTGTTATTTTCTATAAGAGTGGAGAGATATGTTGATCTACTGTAGCTACACTAAGAGCTTTTCTATAGTTCAGGATGCTCTTCTTCCATGCTATTTGAAATACTAACAATTTAGTTTGACGTCATTTACGTTCTGATTTCCGAGCGGTCTGTTTTAAAGTGCGCGTGTGATCGTTATACCAGGGAGCAAGTTTCTTATCTCTAATAATTTTTCTTTTGACTGGAGCTACATTATCTAAGGTATAGCGAAATGTCGACTCTAAATATTCAGTCGCCTGATCGAGTTCTGTGGGGTCAGACGGTGATCTAATCGAAGTTGGGAACTCTGGGAGATTACTGATAAAACTATTTGGTAGTTGATGTGAATGTACGTTTCATACAGTAGCGCGGCGCTGTGCATACATTATTACTGTGACACACTTGAATTGAGACAATATAGTGATCTGAGATAACTTCAGATAGTGGAATTGTGAATAAATTTCTTATACTAAATCCGAATTATATTATGAAATCTAAAGTGCGACCTGCTTTATAAGTGGATCCTACTACACACTGATTTACTCCTACCGAGTCGAGTATAAAAATCTCCAGCAATTAACACTTTGTCTACAGAAACGACTAGGTTTGAGAGGAAATCTGCAAATTCACTAAGAAATTCAGAGTACGGCCCTGGAGGTCTGTAAATGACAATTAGTGGAATCGACTGAGCTGACTTAATATAGTTAAATACACTTATGTTACTAAAAGAATTTCAAATGAATTGAATTTGTGTCCGTGTTTTTGTACAATAGTCAAATTATCATTGTGAATAACTGCGACGCCTCCTTCTCTACCAGTTTACCGAGGCTGGTGTATGTAGCTGTATCCAGGAGGACTAGCTTCATTTAGAGCTACATACTCGTCCTGTTTAATCCAGGTTTCTGTTAAACAGAGTATATCAAACTCCTGATCCGTGATAATTTCATTAACTATAACTGCTTTAGATGCGAGAGACATTTACAGGTTGGTTTGTACGATAATTTGGTGGTGTAGGTCTGGATGTGTGTGCGGGAATGCTTCGGTACCTTTTTCCAGATGGCAGGAGTATGAAGTGTGTGTGAGAGGGGTGTGTCCGATTAGCCACAATGCTGGTGGCTTTGCGGATGCAGCGTGTGGTGTAGATGTCTTCAATAGAGGAAAGAGAGACCCCGATGATTTTCTCCGCTGTCCTCACTATCCGCTGTAGGGTTTTGCGGGTTCCGATATGGCACAATTCCCAAACCAGACAGTGATGCAGCCGCTCAGGATGCTCTCAATAGTCCCTCTATAGAAGGTGGTCAGGATCGGTGGTGGAAGCTGGGCCTTCCTCAGTCTTCTCAGAAAGAAGAGACGCTGTTGGGCTTTCTTGTGTAGGGAGCTGGTGTTGAGGGACCAGCTGAGGTCCTTCTTTAGGTGGACACCCAGGAATTTGGTGCTTTCGACGATTCCCACAGAGGAGCCGTTAATGCTCAGTGGAGAATGGTCGTCTTGTGTCCTCCTAAAGTCAACAACCATCTCCTTTGTCTTGTCAACATTTAGAGACAGGTTGTTGTCTTTACACCAGTCCGTTAGCCTCGGCACTTTCTCTCTGTACGCTGACTCGTCATTCTTGCTAATGAGACCCACCATGGTCGTGTCATCAGCGAACTTAATGATGTGGTTCGAACTGTGTGTTGCTACACAGTTGTGAGTCAGCAGTGTAAACAGCAGGGGATTAAGCACACAGCCTTGTGGTGCCCCAGTTCTCTGTGTGGTGTTGCTGGAAGTGCAGTTCCCGATCCGTACTGACTTAGGCCTACCAGTCAGAAAGTCCAGGATCCAGTTGCAGAGGGAGGTGTTCAGGCCCAACAGGTTCAGCTTCTCAATCAGGTGTTGGGGGATGATAGTGTTGAATGCTGAGCTGAAATCTATGTACAGCATTCGAACATATGTGTCCTACTTGTCCAAGTGTGTAAGGGCAAGATGAAGTAAAATTGCAAATTGGGTCTTGGGCAGCAGGGTCTTGATGTGTCTCATGACAAGCCGCTCAAAGCACTTCATGATGGTGGGTGTGAGTGCAACGGGACGGTAGTCATTGAGATGGGACACAGTAGACTTCTTGGGCACGGGGACGATGGTGGTGGCCTTGAAGCACGTGGAAACGACGGCGCTGCTCAGAGAGATGTTGAAGATGTCGGTGAGACAGGCCTGGTTCACGCAGCAAGCCGAGTTCGCATAGCTTTTCCCGCAGCTCATCGTGGATATCATTAACCGGGTTATTTAGGTTGAAAAGTGTCTGGCTGTTGTATGTACGGACACAAGTTGCGACGATATCCATACAGAGAGTACAATAAACGAGCTACACACAAAACGTAAATGACGTAGCACAATTTTGGCTCCGGAGCAGTCGCTGCGTGCTACTGCCGCGCCGCCATCTTGGATCATTGTGTGTGTGTGTGTGTCTCCTTAATTTTAAAGAAAAAAAAGAATTCCTTGACTGTAGTTCATATCGTCTGATTTCACTGTTGAATACAGATACAAAAATCTTAGCAAAAGTTTTGGCCCGCCGTCTGGAGAAAGTTATGCATTGTTATTATATTAATTTCACCTTATCAAACAGGCTTTATGAAAAACAGATGTTCTTTTTTTAATATCAGGCACCTGTTGAATTAGGGGTGGGCGATATGGAAAAAATATCATATCCTGATTTTTTCTGGGGAAATCACAATTCATGATTTTTATCCCGATTCTTTTTCAAGTTGTTTTTTTAAGACTATTTTGCAAATTACAAAGGTACAATACAACCAAACTAATGTCCCCATTTAAAAATATACACTTACCATGTATGTTTAAGAATATTTTAATCAAATGAAGATTTAATGCAAGTGCTATTCTGCAAAGAAAGAACATTCAACAAGACTTGCATTACAATTACTGTACCATCAAAATGAACATTTGTTTAACAAATCTTAGGTTAACAAGTCTAACAAATCAGATAGCTTATTAGACATAGATCCTCAGCAACACCTTCAAAACTGTAAATGGCTTATTATTATTATTTTTACAAAGTTAAATAAAGTTTAAATAAAAATATTAACTGTCAATGCAAGTGCACAGACTTTAGCATAACTCCCAAAATAAACATTGGCTTAGAAAAGAAAAATAAACATACAATCTGTAAACTACCTTTTATACTCTGTTAAGTACCATAGATTTTTGTGCAACATGTTTCAGAACCAAAAAAATAAAATAAAGATACAAAAATATTTCCTGACCTCATTCCTGAGTCTTGTAAACTTAGCTGCTTTGTAACATATACATTTCTAAAGCTTACAAAGTATGACAAATCACAATCACAAATTCTTAGAAAGGAAGACCAGCTGATTCACTTTCTCAGGCTTAAGAGATGCCCTTTGGCAGGTGACTATATTGCCACCAGTGCTGAAAGCCCTTTCCGAGGGAGCACTTGTGGCTGGAATGCAGAGATACTTTTTAGCAAGCTGGCTAATTCTTGGAAAGTTTGCCTCATGGACTTTCCACCATTCCAGCGGATCCACCTCACTTTCTGCATTTGGCGTGGACAAGTATCCCTTCAATTCTCCTTCTATTGCCTCTTTCACAGATGAGGAAACTGATGTGGTTGCAGGTTGCAGATGCACTCGCAACACCTAAGGCTTTTAAAAAGCTGGAAAGTGATTTCTTTGCTTTCTTGGGTGGTGTCTGATCCTCATTTTTGTAATGTGGAGGCTGAGGCACAGCTCTGGTTTGTATTCCCTCTACCTTGTCTTTGGCAATGAATTGTGTTTTGAATCTGGGATCGAAAAGCGAAGTCATATCCAGCAGGTCATCAGTGGTGGGGTCCTGATAATTGTCAGTGAGGTAATTGAGAATGGTTGTCTTCATTGTTTTTGTTAGTTCAGTGTCTTCATCATTCAGGCTCAAAATGTTGACTTTTAACATGTGAAGCACTGGCTTGACATAAGATACACTTACATAGTCCTCACCTAAGAGTGCATCAGTAAAGTCTCTCAGTGGACTCAGTGCTTTTTTCACAGACTCCATCACGTCAACATCTTGCCATGATGGGACCAAATGCCTTGCCTTCTTGTCTGCCTTTAGGACCTGAGAAATCGCCTTTTCCTGGTCAAGCACTTGCTCAATCATGCTGAGCCTCGAACCCCATCGTGTTGGGGACTCAGTGATGAGCTTCTGTTGAGGTAGCTTTAGCTCAGCTTGAGCATTACTTAGTTCCCTCTTTTTCTTCCAGCTGAAGGAGAATGTGCTGACAACTTTCTTGCAGACAGATGTTGCACGTTCAATACGAGGAAAAAAAAAAAGAACAATGCATCAATTAGATTTAACCTAATGCACAACACAATGTAAAAGTGTATATAAAATGTTTAAATGTATATATAACATTACATTTACAAAACATTCACTCATACCAGTGCAATAATTATAGCAAACTAATCTCATGATTTTACTATGTTCAAAGTTCCTTATGTAATTTGCAATGATTTATTATAATAGCTGAATATAATCACTTGAATATCGGTGACGATTATTATTAGTCCAGCTGTTCAGCTCCAATGCCTTCACCATATTGGCCCCACTATCTGTCGTCATACAGGTCATGTGTGCTTCTTTCATTCCCCAACATTCAAGCTTTTCCCTAGGACCTTGCGCTATGAGCTCGCCTGTGTGGTCTTGTGGAAAATATGTTGTTTCTAGACACGCACTGCACAACTTCCACTTATGTGAAACTTATGTGAATCGTCAGACTTAAATACGGCTCTGACGTACGCAAAAAACTTTACGTTTTGAATTTTATTTTGAATCTTGCTGCGGCACTCTGAATAAAGCTGTGGAATGGCAGTGGAGGAAAAATATTTGCGACTGGGTATTTCATAACGTGGATCTACAACTTTGAACAGTCTTTTAAAGCCCTCATTTTCCACAGTCTTTACAGGAATCATGTCCTTGGTCAGGTAAAATGTCACTGCATCAGTTACGTCTTTCCAGCGCTTGCTCGTTCTCTCATACGGAGTTCCTTTCTGATATGTTTTTTTTGTTAGAGTTGTTTGTTTAAGCCTTGTCGTTTCTGGCTGCTTGGTTGTACCCGGTGATGTACTCGCGTGGGGTCCTTTTAAAATTTGACTCTCTGCATATTCTTTCGGGTGTTTTCTCTTGAGGTGGTTAAAAAGATTCGTTGTGTTGCTATCCGTCGTGCAAATCTTATCATTGCAACATTTGCAAATAACTGTTGTTTGCGCTGTGTCTGTTAGTAAAAATCCGAACCATTTCCATATTATAGAAGTTGCATTTTTTTTAGGAACCAACTCCTCCGTGTTTCCCTCCATTGTCACTGACTCCGTCACTTAATCTCACTGAATTTACGAGCAACATATACGAGATTGTTAACCTGGCGCCGCCTATCGAACTGCTAAGGATACAACCTGTTGTGCACTACTGTATATATGGCGATACAACGATTTTTCTGAAAAAGTGGATCGTGCAGTAATTTTGATCGTCCACGATCAAATATCGTGTTATCGCACAGCCCTATGTTGAATGTTATCTATAACCCATCTCTATCTGACACTTTGGAAACAATTATTTCCCTCAATGCAGAAAAAGCATTTGATTGAGTGAATTGGAAATTCTTTTTCTTTTGGCCCTAAATTTATATCATGGATAAAAGTGCTAAACTCATCCCCACTGGCTCCCGTTCGGACAAATAACAACTGTCCCATCATAGTTCAGTGTCTTCATACCCTTTTTTGAGCTATAGCGTGGTACTAGACAGGGATGCCCTTTGTCACCTCTTCTCTTTGCTGTGGCTATTGAACCATTGGCTATCGCATTAAGGGAAAATGCCAATATTAAATGTATCTCTCGTGGGGGGGTGAAACACAAAGTTTCCCTGTATGCTGACGACATGCTGCTTTTCATATCCGATCCCACTCATAGCCTACCAAAACTTGTGGATTTACTGAAAGACTTTGGTGAAATATCTGACTACAAGGTTAATCTACAAAAAAGTGAAATGAGGCCAATTAAAAACATTAAAAACAATATAGCACAGTTTCCTAATTCAACCCCCTTTAAGATTAGTCCCAGAAAAATACCTAGGAGTTTGGGTAACACATAACCATGCAGATCTGTACAAGAACCTGAATTATCAGGTTCTACTTTCCAAAACTAAATTAGACCTTGAAAGATGGGACTTGCTCTTTGGGCGGAAGAATAAACACAATTAAAATGAATCTGTTTCCAAAATTCCTTTAACTATTTCAGTGTCTTCCAATCTTTTTAACAAAATCTTTTTTCAATAACTTAAGTATTCAGATTTCTACTTTTATCTGGAATAAAAAACAACCACGTATTAAAAAACGTATTCTACAGAGGCCCTGTGAATCGGGAGGAATGGCACTTCCAAACTTTCTTTATTATTACTGGGCTGCTAATGAAAGGGCGATGTTATTCTGGGCGCAGTATGCAGTCAACCCTCCCGTCTGTGTAGCTATATAGGAAGCATCCATGGGATCAATATCTCTCTCATCATTATTATGTGCTAAATTGCCACAAAAACAACCCACATCTTCTCTTACCTCAAACCCACTAGTTATACACTCAGTTTAAATTTGGAATCAGTTTCAGCATCATTTTAAGCTTACTGATCTATCCTTGATAGCACCATTAAATGGACATTGTATGTTTGCTCCGTCTTACACGGATAATGCTTTTGGGGTTTGGTTTAAGTGTGGTATTGTGTCATTATACGATCTTTACATTGACAATATCTTTAGCTCTTTTAAATGACGCCAAGGCCAATATGATTGCCTTTAGCTCCTTTCTCGATAGGAGACTGATCCTGTTTAAGTGAAAGGAGTCATCGCCACCAGTGGGTACTCACTGGATTAAAGAGGTCCTGTATTCTTCATCTAGAAATTCGTTATTCTATAAAGGGATCGACTCAGAAATTTTATGATACCTGGGAACCATTTATAAGCCATTTTAAAAATATAAATGCAAATCAAATAGATCTGTAATAAAAGATTGCTTATTTTTAGTCTTTGTTTCTAATACTTTCTTCGCTTTCTTTTCTGTTTGATGTGCAATTTATTTATTAATTTTTTTCCCTTTTTTTTCTGCTGACAGGTTTTTTTTTGTTTGTTTTTTTGTGAACAACTTGTACAAAAGTTTAACATTCCCAGGACACATTTTTATAGATATCTACAGCTAAAGAATTTCATTTCCTGTAACTCTGACTCCTTCCCTTTGTCTTCTTCTCCATCCCTTTTAGATTCTGTTTACAGCTGTAAACCAGATGCCAAACAGATGATTAGGGGTGTATACAAGTTATTAAACACAAGGAACTTGGAGGACGATCAAAATTACTGCACGATCCACTTTTTCAGAAAAATCGTTGTATCGCCATATATAGTGCACAACAGGTTGTATCCTTAGCAGTTCGATAGGCGGCGCCAGGTTAACAATCTCGTATATGTTGCTCGTAAATTCAGTGAGATTAATTGACGGAGTCAGTGACAATGGAGGGAAACACGGAGGAGTTGGTTCCTAAAAAAAATGCAACTTCTATAATATGGAAATGGTTCGGATTTTTACTAACAGACACAGCGCAAACAACAGTTATTTGCAAATGTTGCAATGATAAGATTCGCACGACGGATAGCAACACAACGAATCTTTTTAACCACCTCAAGAGAAAGCACCCGAAAGAATATGCAGAGAGTCAAATTTTAAAAGGACCCCACGCGAGTACATCACCGGGTACAACCAAGCAGCCAGAAACGACAAGGCTTAAACAAACAACTCTAACAAAAGAAACATATCAGAAAGGAACTCCGTATGAGAGAACGAGCAAGCGCTGGAAAGACGTAACACATGCAGTGACATTTTACCTGACCAAGGACATGATTCCTATAAAGATTGTGGAAAATGAGGGCTTTAAAAGACTGTTCAAAGTTGTAGATCCACGTTACAAAAAACCCAGTCGCAAATATTTTCCCTCCACTGCCATTCCACAGCTTTATTCAGAGTGCTGCAGCAAGATTCAAAATAAAATTCAAAACGTAAAGTTTTTTGCTACAACAGCTGATTTATGGTCTAGCCGTACGTCAGAGCCGTATTTAAGTCTGACGATTCACATAAGTTTCACATAAGTGGAAGTTGTGCAGTGCGTGTCTAGAAACAACATATTTTCCACAAGACCACACAGGCGAGCTCATAGCGCAAGGTCTTAGGGAAAAGCTTGAATGTTGGGGACTGAAAGAAGCACACATGACCTGTATGACGACAGATAGTGGGGCCAATATGGTAAAGGCATTGGAGCTGAACAGCTGGACTCGTCTGCAGTGTTTTGGGCACAGACTCCACCTAGCCATCGGTAAGTGCAACTAAAAATAATAATGGTCTCCGATATTCCAGTGATTATATTCAGCTATTATAATAAATCATTGCAAATTACATTAGAAACTTTGAACATAGTAGAATCATGAGATTAGTTTGCTATAATAATTGCACTGGTATGAGTAAATGTTCTGTAAATGAAATGTTATATATACATTTAAACATTTTATATACATTTTTACATTGTGTTGTGCATTAGGTTAAATCTATTTGATGCATTGTTCTTTTTTTTTTTTTTTTTTTTTTTTAGAAAAAAGTGCCCTCGTATTGAACGTGCAACATCTGTCTGCAAGAAAGTTGTCAGCACATTCTCCTTCAGCTGGAAGAAAAAGAGGGAACTAAGTAATGCTCAAGCTGAGCTAAAGCTACCTTAACAGAAGCTTATCACTGAGTCCCCAACATGGGATGTGGTGGAACGGGAGCTTTGTGCCCTGGATGTGCATCCCACAAATATCCATCAACTGCAATTGAACTTGCAAGATGCTATCCTATCAAAATGGGCCAACATTTCTAAAGAATGCTTTCAGCACCTTGTTGAATCAATGCCACGTAGAATTAGTATTAGTATTAGTATGGTGTTCCTGATAATTCTTTAGGTGAGTGTGTGTATATATATATATATATATATATATATATATATATATAATGTGTGTGTGTGTGTGTGTGTGTGTCTATGTATCTATGTATGTATATCATCAAGTACTCTGTACAAATCGTGTATGTTACTGTGCTTCATTTTTTCTAAGTAGTGCTTAGTTGTGTTATTTAAGATCTAAGAAAAATTACAATAAATATGACCTGATGCTGTGGAACTGCAGTTAAGTGACAGTCTTATTCCATGTACAATTCTGCCATCAAGTGGTAGAAAAGTGTCTTTATCTGAAAAGGGTTTTCGTTGATGCTAAAAGTTTTAATAATTAATGTAAAATCTTATCCACTCATGTTAAAGGTTTTTAATACCTGTTTGCCATATGCTAATTTGTGGAATGTAAATATTCCAATTAAAAAATGTTATTTGTTTTCTTAGACACAACCATCCACAGTATAATACGCAGTGAAATGCTTATATAACTGCAAATGCAAATATTGCACTAGGAAAATAATTAAATTAAAATAATTTTACAATGAAATTAATCTGAAAATTTAATTACAAAACTAAATTAAAACTGAAATTTTTAATTTCATACCAGAATAGCATTCTTTCAGCTCAAAAATATTGCCAAGATAAGGAATATATTGTCATTAAACGATGAGGAAAAACTCTCTCATCTGAATTATTTAAGTTTATAAGAAATGTGAATGTGTACAGGTTTGTCTTTTTGTGTATTTTGATGGTTCAGTCTGGAAGCAACAAGCATGAAATCATACAATCACACAGTCCTGACAATCCTTAAGTCCGACTAAGACACATGCATTTTATATTGTTCCTCAGTCAACTCCTCATCTTCACTGTCATCGATTCTGATGGCTTTAGCTGCCTTAAGTTACAGTAACATCCTGCTAAAATGCTAATTATCCATATTTCTTTAGGAGTATTGATACTAAAAATGTTCTAGAAGCATATGACCTGTAAAAATTTTTGCTTAAATTGTTTTTTGGTAAAAGCTTAAAATGCAAAAATCTGTAGTGCAATTTATTTATTAATTTTTTTTCCCTTTTTTTTTCTGCTGACAGGTTTTTTTTTGTTTGTTTTTTTGTGAACAACTTGTACAAAAGTTTAACATTCCCAGGACACATTTTTATAGATATCTACAGCTAAAGAATTTCATTTCCTGTAACTCTGACTCCTTCCCTTTGTCTTCTTCTCCATCCCTTTTAGATTCTGTTTACAGCTGTAAACCAGATGCCAAACAGATGATTAGGGGTGTATACAAGTTATTAAACACAAGGAACTTAGCCACATTAGATATACTTAAAGGCAAATGGGAAAATGATATAAAAGAAAAAATTTCTGATAAACTGTGGCAAAAGATAATACTTAGAAGTTACTTATCATCAGTTTGCCTTAAACATACAGTCATTTAGTTTAAAATTGTTCACTGGCTTTACTGGTCCAAGGTAAAACTGGCAAGGATTAGAGAGGACTTTGATCCCACATGTGACCAATGTAAGCAGGAACCAGCTACGCTACTACATATGATCTGGACATGCCCAAAGCTATACAAAGTTTTATTTTTGATACCTTGTTAAAAATATGCCAAATACCATTAGAACCATCCCCATTTATTGCACTTTTTGGTGTTGCACTCAAGTGGTGCCCACTTAAATGACGCCAAGGCCAATATGATTGCCTTTAGCTCCTTTCTCGATAGGAGACTGATCCTGTTTAAGTGAAAGGAGTCGTCGCCACCAGTGGGTACTCACTGGATTAAAGAGGTCCTGTATTCTTCATCTAGAAATTCGTTATTCTATAAAGGGATCGACTCAGAAATTTTATGATACCTGGCAACCATTTATAAGCCATTTTAAAAATATAAATGCAAATCAAATAGATCTGTAATAAAAGATTGCTTATTTTTAGTCTTTGTTTCTAATACTTTCTTCGCTTTCTTTTCTGTTTGATGTGCAATTTATTTATAAATTTTTTTTCCCTTTTTTTTTCTGCTGACAGGTTTTTTTTTGGTTGTTTTTTTGTGGGGTGAGGGGAGGGGTACGGTTAGAAAAAAAATAGTGTACAATGTATGTATGTATATGTAACTTGTTAATATTTACAATAAAAAAGACTTTGATAAAAAAATATATATATATATTCTTACGGCTGAAACGTGGTATTGGTGCTAAAAAGCGTCTCAACTAGAAAAAGTAACCTGAAAGTACTTTTTCTAGTTGAGACACTTTTTAGGTTATACACTATTTTACTTAAAACTTTCGTATCTCCCAATCTATGGTTTTTTTTTTTCATAAATATGCATACACATTTATATTTTATCAGAATTACTAAAAACAATTTCTTACCTTTTTGTTTCATTGATCTTAAGGGTCATTCAGATGAAACTTAGCCAATTTAGATTTCACATGAAAAGACATAACCCTGAAAAAGTGTATTATTCTAAAATGCTAAATTGTTAATACCGTAAGATACATTTAACATGGTTATGGGCACTACAGATTTTTGCATTTTAAGCTTTTACCAAAAAACAATTTAAGCAAAAATTTTTACAGGTCATATGCTTCTAGAAGCTTACAACATTTTTAGTATCAATACTCCTAAAGAAATATGGATAATTAGCATTTTAGCAGGATGTTACTGTAACTTAAGGCAGCTAAAGCCATCAGAATCGATGACAGTGAAGATGAGGAGTTGACTGAGGAACAATATAAAATGCATGTGTCTTAGTCGGACTTAAGGATTGTCAGGACTGTGTGAGTTTATGATTTTATGCTTGTTGCTTCCAGACTGAACCATCAAAATACACAAAAAGACAAACCTGTACACATTCACATTTCTTATAAACTTAAATAATTCAGATGAGAGAGTTTTTCCTCATCGTTTAATGACAATATATTCCTTATCTTGGCAATATTTTTGAGCTGAAAGAATGCTATTCTGGTATGAAATTAAAAATTTCAGTTTTAATTTAGTTTTGTAATTAAATTTTCAGATTAATTTCATTGTAAAATTATTTTAATTTAATTATTTTCCTAGTGCAATATTTGCATTTGCAGTTATATAAGCATTTCACTGCGTATTATACTGTGGATGGTTGTGTCTAAGAAAACAAATAACATTTTTTAATTGGAATATTTACATTCCACAAATTAGCATATGGCAAACAGGTATTAAAAACCTTTAACATGAGTGGATAAGATTTTACATTATGCAAATTAGCATTATGGGTGGTGGAGTAATTATTAAAACTTTTAGCATCAACGAAAACCCTTTTCAGATAAAGACACTTTTCTACCACTTGATGGCAGAATTGTACATGGAATAAGACTGTCACTTAACTGCAGTTCCACAGCATCAGGTCATATTTATTGTAATTTTTCTTAGATCTTAAATAACACAACTAAGCACTACTTAGAAAAAATGAAGCACAGTAACATACACGATTTGTACAGAGTACTTGATGATATACATACATAGATACATAGACACACACACACACACATATATATATATACACACTCACCTAAAGAATTATCAGGAACACCATACTAATACTAATACTAATTCTACGTGGCATTGATTCAACAAGGTGCTGAAAGCATTCTTTAGAAATGTTGGCCCATTTTAATAGGATAGCATCTTGCAAGTTCAATTGCAGTTGATGGATATTTGTGGGATGCACATCCAGGGCACAAAGCTCCCGTTCCACCACATCCCAAAGATGCTCTATTGAGTTGAGATCTGGAGACTGTGGGGGCCATTTTAGTACATTGTCATGTTCAAGAAACCAATTTGAAAGGATTCGAGCTTTGTGACACGGTGCATTATCCTGCTGGAAGTAGCCATCAGAGGATGGGTACATGGTGGTCATAAAGGGATGGACATGGTCAGAAACAATGCTCAGTGGCCCATGGCATTTAAACGATGCCCAATTGGCACTAAGGGGTCTAAAGTGTGCCAAGAAAACATCCCCCACACCATTACACCACCACCACCAGTCTGCACAGTGGTAACAAGGCATGATGGATTTATGTTCTCATTCTGTTTACGCCAAACTCTGACTCTACCATTTGAATGTCTCAACAGAAATCGAGACTCATCAGACCAGGCAACATTTTTCCAGTCTTCAACTGTCCAAGTTTGGTGAGCTCGTGCAAATTGTCGCCTCTTTTTCCTATTTGTAGTGGAGATGAGTGGTACCCGGTGGGGTTTTCTGTTGTTGTAGCCCATCCGCCTCAAGGTTGTGCATGTTGTGGCTTCACAAATGCTTTGCTGCATACCTCGGTTGTAACGAGTGGTTATTTCAGTCAAAGTTGCTCTTCCATCAGCTGGAATCAGTCAGCCCATTCCCCTCTGACCTCTAGCATCAACAAGGCTTCTTCGCCCACAGGACTGCCGCATACTGAAGGTTTTTCCTCTTTCACACCATTCTTTGTAAACCCTAGAAATGGTTGTGTGAGAAAATCCTAGTAACTGAGCAGATTGTGAAATACTCAGACCGGCCCGTCTGGCACCAACAACCATGCCACGCTCAAAATTGCTTAAATCACCTTTTTTTCCCCACTTTGACATTCAGTTTGGAGTTCAGGAGATTGTCTTGACCAGGACCACACCCCTAAATGCATTGAAGCAACTGCCATGTGATTGGTTGATTAGAGAATTGCAATAATGAGAAATTGAACAGGTGTTCCTAATAATCCTTTAGATGAGTATATATATATATATATATATATATATATATATATAAACACACACATACTACCGCTAAAAGGTTTGGGATCACTTGCAAATTTCTTTGTTTTTGTTTAGTGATTTATTTTCTACATTCCACATCAATAATGGGGATTTCAAAACTATTAAATAGGTCAGCCTTTCTGAAGTCTTGCAAGAACAGTATGGTCAAGTTTGCAAAAACCCATTAAGCACCATAATGAAACTTAAGACCATAAAGACTCATGAAGACCACCCCAGGAAAGCAAGACCAAAACCTTCCTCTGCTGCAGAGACGTTCATTTAGAGTTACCAGCCTCAGAATTTTTCTGATTAACACCCCCTCAGATTAGAACCGTTATAAAGCCTTTACAGGTCATAAGTAGCAGATACAGTACATCTCAACATTAACTGTTTAAATGAGATTACTGCATATTTTTCATGCCTTCAGCATTTCTTTACAATGTAGAAAGAAATAAAAACCAGGAACGACCATGGAGGTAAAAAGTGATCTCAAAACTTACATCAGACCTTACAGGAGCTGCACTAATAGGAAGTTTAGTGACTCTGTCCTGTACAATGAAGCGGCAGCTCACAGTTTTGAAGATCACTGTAAGGAAGCCAAAATCTGAATAAGCATGCTTTACTACTAGTTTAAAAAATGTGCAGCATGGTTCTTAACCCAGATTCTTAATTGATACAGTTTTTTGACTCTTTGAAAAGAGTATTTAGTGCTCCAACACCTAACCGTCATTTGTGTTACGAGTCCTTAAATGAAGTAGTGATATTATGAGTAGCAGAAATTGGACAGCTTTCTATTTTTTTCTTTTGCTCAATAAATTGATACAAGTGATGGACAATACACTTGTATATACTTGTTTTAAATGATTATTACTGGCTAAGGAATGATTTACAGTAACAGTGATGATGAATCCACAAACCAACATAAATCAACACAACAAAAGGTAGGCATATTACATTTACTTGTCTAAGCATTTTATTAATCAATATTTATTCAGGTTGAAGAAGAAGACTTAGAAATGGTTTTATACAAAATTGGGTTATCAATCTATGATATACATTAATACATCAAATGTAGGTAAATATTTAATAATTAAAGAATATAATGTGTAAATGCTTTTTATCGAAATTTTGCCCTGCCTTAACTTTCTGAACTGAAGACATGATGTGAAAAGAACACCATAAGGCAAATAAACTGATAACAGCTTGTGAAGAATTATTTCTTATTTCCATAGCATCTGGGCCTAGCACTCATCATCCCATAAATTGGCTCTGAATTTGCAACTCATCATCAATAAATTGAATTGTTTCCCTCAATTAGTTTCATTTTGTTAAAGATGTATGACCTACAACTTATTTGTCTCCAACATGGACAAGCACTTCAAGCTGCAGTTAAAAAATAACAGGTTCTGCACAGGCTCTCATGTGGTGGGGGTGTTTGTGGTAAAATAATTTAAATATTTTATTTGCTTACACATTTTCATGTAATTGACATCAAATAATCTTTTTGTTTGTTTGTTTTCAGTTCTATGGAGAAGAATAATGATAATAAAATCAAGTTAAATAACACTCACTCTCACTCATCTATATCGCTTTATCTTGGATTCAGGGTGGAAGGGGGCCTGGAGCCTTACCCAGGAGACTTAGGGCATGAGGCAGGGCAGGTTAAATAACACTGTTTATACAATAAATAATACTGTACATAGGTGTTAGCTCAGAAGGCACTGTGTTACTGATCAGAAGGTTGGCGGTTTGAGCTTCACAAGGTTGCAATTGCTGGGCCCTTGAGCAAGGCCCTTAACCCTATTTGCCCCAGGGGTGCATTATCATGGCTAACTCTGCGCTCTGACCCCAGTTACACTGGGACATGCCAAGAAAGAATTTCACTGTTCAGTAATATACTGTATATGTGACAAATAAAGGATTAACTCATAATAGATAAGAGAACAGGCCTGTCGATTCACTGGGGCACGATGAGAAAATATTAAAACATCCACACAATTTACCACACTCCAACTGAAATCCACTTCAGCATACCCTCAATTCACCAAACCCCACACACCCACTGTGCCCCATTCTTTTTTAAGTCTCTTGGCCTGCTAACATCTTTTAGTATTACCAAGAACAGCATCTGTCATGTTTCTTACCTTAGTGAAATACATGCTATTTAATAAACATGTTTTGTTATAAAAAAAAACATAAATGGACCAATAATATATGAATAGAACAATAACTTAGTATACTAAATTATTTATTATAACTCTAACACTTGTTCACAGCAATATCTGATGAGGCAAAATTCCTTGATGTTTCCTAATACTACACAAATCAGTAATTCCAACACTTTTTGAATGTGTTGAGTTACTGATTAGTTGATTTGTGTAGTATTAGAAAACAATGCAGAATGTGGGTCTGACTTATGAAACTCCGGTTTTAATTACCATATGTAAAGATTAAAAACATTATATTCTCTTCTCTAAAGCAGGAGACTTGTAAAATTCAGTAAAGCTATGTTGCACTCTTAAAGATGTATATGAAGGTGATGTACCCTGGTAGAGTGATACAAACCAAGTGCTGAAAAAAACTGCATACAATGGTACATACAATATCCAAATCTAACCCTGAATGTACACTGAATTTAGCTTACTTAAAAATGTCTCTGTACCACCACGTCTGTCTGCTGAGGCTTATTAAAATAATGAACAAATGAGTCTGCTCATCATTTCTGCTGCTGTATTCTTCTGGTGCCCACAGTGACAGGAAATCCAACTGCATTGCACAAAAACATTTATGTTAGATTGTGACAGCTTTGCTGGTGATTAGGAGAAATATACATGCTCTTTCACTCTCTCAAGATTTATATAGTTATTTTTGGCACAGAATGCATTAATCAGACACAGCATTAGTCTTATATTAACCACTTTTTTTGTTGCAGTTTTTAGTAAGCACAATGATGGGTACAGGGTCTGTCCAAGCATGTCCTCCATGTCCTGAGCAAAAGATGGCACAATCACTTATAATGGGTAAAATACCCGTAACAAAGCACCACACAACCCTGTGTAACTACAATGTTCAATAATATAATTATTAGATTATATTTTCATAAATTAAATGATCATGTTACATGTCCATCATCACATGAATAAACGTGTTTTCTAAAATGTGCTTAGAAAAAGTTCCACATGTGGACTGAACATAAATTCAGGTCGCTGCAACATGAATCAAGACTCTCCCAGTAACATTGGTGACGCCGTCATGTGATGTTGTGGGGTGGAGCTTCATAGAGATTTATGATATTATATTAGAGTACAGAAAGAGCTTAGAATATTTTCATTTAGCTAAAACTATGCATCAAGTTCACTTTTATGTTAATATGATAAGAGTCATGAAAAGAAAATGGAGAGTTTGGGTCTAAAGCTTATAGTAACGTGGTTTGCGAGTGTTCCGCAAGACAAGCAAAAATTTTTAATAAATTTTGACTTGGAAAACGAATAAGTCGTGGATTACGAGTACCGAGTATCATGTATCACGCATACGCTTCTTGTTTTGATGCCGAGCTTATGTGATCACAACTGAGACAATGATTTTTCTCTCTCTTGCACTGTGGAATTGTGGGTAATCGTCTCCCCTGCTCGGTCTTAGTGCGTGTCTCTTACTGGTATAATCAACATCCGTGCACGTGTGTACTGTTTACTATAACACTGTGACCATGTGAGTGTGTGTGTGTGTGTGTGTGCGCGTAAAACATTTTTTGTTGCGTTTGTTTGCGTGTGTGTACAGCACACATGTTCTATTTATTATAGCACACGTATGTGGGCGCGTTTAAAGCAAAATAAAGTAAATTTTCCCCCTTCCTCTCTGTATCAGCCTGCACTTTCAATTCAATTCAATTCAATTTTATTTATATAGCGCTTTTAACAGTGGTCATTGTCTCAAAGCAGCTTTAAAAAAATGAATAATAAGAAGAAAAATGTGTCTAGATAATAATGAGATAAATGAATGAAATGTCTCTGATGAGCAAGCCAAGGGTGACAGCGACAGTGGCAAGGAAAAACTCCCTGAGATAGCAATAGGAAGAAACCTTGAGAAGAACCAGACTCAACAGGGAACACATCCTCATTTGGGTGATAACAGATAGAGTTGATATAACACCATGTGTGTTATGCAGCTGAAAGTACAATATAACAGAAATTCTTTAAATTAACATGAAGTCCAGTTCAGCATAGGGATGAGTCAGTAGGTGCAGAGGGCAGATGAGGTCTGGATCACTGGGAGCACAGGAGCAGGATGTGTAGCTTCAACCATAATAAGGCAGAATCCAGCTGGAGCTGGTCCTTCTCTGGATGCCTCAGGATCCTCGCAGGGTTAGCCTTTGTCTACTGAAGCTGGTACAATTTCAAGATGCCTCGGGATGGGTAGAAAAGTACAGAACAGATGGAGAGAATAAGCGTAGTTGCCATTCAGGATAGATGTACTGACGTATGAAGTTATGGGATAAGTTACGCGTATGCCAGATTAAAGAAATGCGTCTTGAGTCTACTTTTAAACTGGGAAACTGTGTCTGAGCCCCGAACACTGTCTGGAAGGCTATTCCAAAGCTTTAAAGCTAAATATGAAAAAACCCTACCCTCTTTTGTAGATTTTGAAATTCTGGGAGTTACAAGAAGTCCAGAGTTTTGTGATCTTAAGGAGCGTGGTGGATTAGAGCGTATCAGAAGACTGGTTAGGTATGTTGGAGCTAAACCATTTAAAGCCTTGTATGCAAGTAATATGCTATTTTGTAATTAATTCTAAACTGAACAGGTAGCCAGTGCAGGGATGATAATTTTGGGGTTATATGATCATATTTTCTGGATCTAGTGAGAACCCTGGCGGCTGCATTTTGGACTAACTGAAGCTTGTTTATTGAGGATGCAGGACAACCACCTAGTAATGCATTACAATAGTCTAGTCTGGAGGTCATGAATGCATGAACTAGCTTTTCTGCATCAGATACGGATAAGATGCTCCTAAGTTTGGCGATATTTCCAAGATGGAAAAAGGCTGTTTTTGTGATATTGGAAATATGATTTTCAAAGGACAAGTTACTGTCTAATATTACGCCCAGGTCTTTTACTGTTGAGCTAGTAGTAACAGTACATCCTTCTAAACATAGGCTGAATTGTGAAAGCTGTTGTGTGCTGGTTTTTGGGCCGATGAGTAATATCTCTGTCTTGTCTGAGTTTAGTAAAAGGCATTACACCAGACAGTTCTCCATTTAGATCTACAAAATTGTATCGATCAGACAGGTATGATCTAAACTTTTTTAATGCTCGTCCCTGAATACCTATGTGATTTTGTAAGCGATCTATGAAAATGTTATGTATTATCTATAGTGTCGAATGCAGCACTAAGATCAAGCAAGACTAGTATTGAGATGCATCCTTGGTCCGAAGCTAAAAATAAGTCATTTGCAATCTTAACTAGTGCAGTTTCTGTACTATGATGGGGTCTGAAACCTGACTGAAATTCTTCAAGGATGTTGTTTTCCTGAGAAGAATGTGCATATTTGAGCTGATACTACTTTTTCTTATATTTTTGATATAAAGGGGAGGTTTGAAATCGGTCTATAATTTGTTATTTTATTTGCGTCCAAATTAGATTTTTTAAGAAGCGGCTTAATAACTGCCAACTTGAAAGGTTTAAGGACGTGACCTAGATATAATAATCAATACACAGAGACATTCACCGAGACATGGCTGAACCCAGCGGTGCCGGACCACGCCATCCAGCCGGCCGAGTTCTTTTTGGTTCACCGAATGGACAGGACACAGGACTCGGGGAAGTCAAGGGGAGGCGGCGTGTGTTTAATGGTGAACAGCAGCTGGTGCAACAGCGCAAGCGTTGTTCCTCTCACACGCTCCTGCACACCAAATCTGGAACTACTGTCCATCATGTGTCATCGGGAGTTCACATCGGTCATAATCAGCGCCGTTTATATTCCACCACAAGCGGACACGGACACTGACTTATGCGAGCTGCATGAGGCACTCACACAACAACAATCACAACACTTATTGTGGCGGGGGACTTTAACAGTGCCAACCTCAAACACACAGCGCCAAACTTTTATCAGCACATCACCTGCCCCACCAGAGGTGAAAGGACACTGGACCATTGTTACACTACGGTCAAGGATGGCTACAAGGCACAATCTCGCCCTCCGTTTGGCAAATCTGACCACGCCGCCATCTTCCTCATGCCAAAATACAAACAAAGGCTGAAACAGGAAGTTCCGGGTTAGAGGGAGGTCGCGCGCTGGACGGACCAATCGGTGGCCGCGTTACAGGACGCACTCGATGACGCAGACTGGGACATGTTCCGAAACAGCTCTGATGATGACGTCAGCATGTTTACGGAAGCGTTTGTGGGATTCATTGGGAAACTAGCGGATGATACCATGGAGAGAAAAAGACTATTAGAACGTTTCCCAACCAGAAGCTGTGGGTGGATAAAACCATCAACGACGCTCTGAGATCTCGCACCGTCTACAACACGCGACTCGCGTCGGGGGACATGAAACCATACAAGGCTGCATCATACAACGTCCGGAAGGCGGTGAAAGAGGCGAAGCAGCACTACGTGAGAAAACCATAATCACAGCTACAACAGAATGACTCTAGTAGCCTGTGGCAGGGACTAAGGACAATTACGAATTATAAAACACTAACATCCGGTATGACGAACACTTTCTATGCTCGCTTCGAGGCTGCAGCTAAAGACGCTAGAGATGCTAATGCTAGCGGCGCTAACGGCTACAAACAGGAAGACACTACCAGCACCGGAAACGCGTTCATCATCACCGAGCATGACGTGAGGAAAGCCTTCAAGAGAGTGAACACCAGGAAAGCGGCAGGACCAGATGGCATCTCAGGCCGTATTCTCAGAGCCTGCGCAGACCAGCTAACACCTGTGTTCACTGAGATATTCAACATCTCTTTATCTCAGTCGGTGATCCCCACATGCTCAGCCTCCATCACTCTCAGCACTGGAGCCCCCCAGGGGTGTGTTCTGAGCCCCCTGCTGTACTCTTTGTACACATATGACTGTGTAGCCACTACCAGCTCCACCACCATCATTAAGTTTGCTGACGACACCGTGGTGGGCCTGATCTCTGATAACAACGAAACGGCCTACCTGAAGGAGATTAGGAATCTGGAGAACTGGTGCAACCTCCTTCCAAACGTCAGTAAGACAAAGGAGTTGATAGTGGACTTCCTGCTGAGCGCATCATCCGCACCGAGCTCCCTGACCTGCACTCAATCTACAGCAGGCGGTGCTGGACCAAGGCCAGGAAGATTGTGAAGGACCTCAGCCATCCCAACAATAGACTATTCTCTCTGTTGAGGTTATAAAAATGAAATAAAATATTTACCCAGAATAAAGAGTCGAGAAAAAAAAAACAGCCATCTTCACCTCTTTAGTGCAGTTTGACAGCGTCAGTTCAGGGGGGAGAGGGGGTGTGTAATAGCCCTCCTCATGTGATTCCATCCAAGTGAAGACAAATTGCTGACTTAACTTGATTTTTGTTTTTTGTTTTGTTTATTTAGTCTGTGTCACCAAAGTTTTCAAGAACACAATTTCATGTGTTGTCTCAACAAATACCAGTGTAAAAAGCTGGGCCAACAATACAATATTAATTCATTCAACATTTATTCAGTTTTACAGTGTACTTGATGTCTCCACCTCAAAACTGGATGTTTCCTACAAACTGTAAAGTAATAAAGCTGTAACAATTTTAAGCATTAACAGTGCACACAGTTTACTGCATGACACCTTGTGCTTTACTGTTCTGCAGGATATGGTGTTCAGGCAGGAAGGCATGCGGAGAAGAGATGTTTTGATAACACTGAGTGACGTGGAGCTCAAAAAAAGGTTTGGACAAAAATAGAATACTTTATTTATTTTTTTTAACATTTTGTGCGGTATGTAACTGGTTAATTTACTATCATTCCGTATGCTATGTCCGCAGGTGAACGCTTCTGTATGTTTTTTTAGTAAACATACAGAAGCGTTTACTACGTGTTCAGAAGCATAGTAAAAATAATAAATCTAATAAAAAAAAATCAAACTTTGCTCATAAAATCAACAAAAGCAAGTTACATTCATGGAGTGGTGGGCATAATTCATGACACACTTTAAAATAATAAAATTTATATATACATTTTTTGAATGTACACAACAATCTTTTTAAGATTACCTCTGTGGTACTGGAAAACTGACAGGTGACACTGATGCTTTCACAAATTGCCGTTAACTCAAGATATTGTGACAGAAATTTAAAATAAAAGTTAAAAATAAAAACTACTTACTCGTATGTAAGTATGGCTAAAGTAAGGCGCAGCACATGAGTCATGATTTAATTCACATATATTGCACTTGGAATGAAAAAAGGAAAAGTTATTGCACAAATAGTACATTATCAGTACTGCACTTGTGGTGAGGCCTAGTAGGATTGGTAAATGACTTGGGAACAAGTATTGTACTAAAGTAATATTGTATCTTTACAGACAGTTACTACCCACAAAGTGTAAACATTACAGTGAATAGTTTTATGTCCATGTGTAGAAAATATCTTTTGTGACACTCTGTAGAACACTTAGTAGTGATCAGGACCTGGCTGAATTTGCTCCTTTGGTCGGAGAGCACACCCTATAGCGGCTGGGAAGGATTGTTCAAGATTGATTGTATTTTGGACAAAATCCGCCTCATTGCCACAACTTTAAAAGAGTCAAGCTCCCTGCCTAGCGTAGATCCACCGCTTTTAATGACCTTGTCTAGTCTAATTCTCAGACATTTTCATATTGCAACCCCAAACAAACCATAGCATAAAAAAAATTACGCTAGCCACAATGTATTCATAGAACATCCGAATCACAGAAAATACAACCTGCTCTGTCCTTTCTTGTAGAGTGCCATTATGTTAGGTGACCAGTCCAGTTTGTTTTTCCTGATATTTGTATTCTGAGACCTTATCCACTGTCTCCCCCTGGACAGATATACAGTAGGAGTCACAGGGGTCTTATTTGTCCTGAACCAGCTCCTTTGTTTTCCTTATGTTGAGTTGTATGAAGCAAAGGAGTTAATATGGGTCCTGCTCTTTTATCATACTGTACATGCTGCTCAACTGTTATTCTAACCGCTGTCCTGGTTACTCTTTAGTAGTTAAGCTAATTTCAGAGACTGTACAACCACTGTACAAGCCTTTGGAGACAGTGTTATGATCTGGGGTTGCTTCAGTTGGTCAGGTCTAGTCTCATTCAGCTGATGACCTAAATGTATTGAAATTCCAAGTTATCACATCTACTATGGAGTTTTTCTTCCCTGATGACACTGGGATATTCATATACTCAGATTGTGAAAGAGTGGCTCTGGGAGCACGAGGAATTACTGTTATACATGAACTGGCCACCCCATTAAACAAAAACTAAAGGCAGTTAAACAAATCTTTTTTGTGACTTTTTTGTCCAGGCAATGTACAGTATGCTGCACAGGTGTGTGTGTGTGTGTGTGTGTGTGATTACAAGTCAGGAGACCAGGGGTGTCACAAGTTGTGCTTACTCTTAAAAGTGTAGTTATCGTACAATATATGTGTAGGCCACATTCTGGTGGATTCTGATTAATCTCTAACACAAATTTAAACACAATTATAGAATAGAATTACAATGTTTTAAAATATTATTATTAGATTGTACTGTTTTAAATTAAAATCATCGTGCATCATCACATTTATAAAGTTTGCTAAAATGTGCTCAGAAAAAGTTCCACAGGTGGGTTGAATGTAAATCCAGGTCGCTGCAATATAAATAACATCGATCACACTGTCATGTGACGTTGTGGGGTGGAGCTTTATGGATATTTATGATGTTATCATATACTGTAAGAGTACAGCACGAGCTTAAAATATTTTCATGAATCAAGACTCTCCCAATAACATTGGTGACACTGTCATGTGACGCTGTAGGGTGGAGCTTCATGCAGATTTATAGAGCTCAGAATATATACAGTACAGAAAGAGCTTAGAATATTTTAATTCAGCTAAAACCATTCATCATGTTCACTTTTATGTTAATGTGTCTTTGCCTTTTACTTGGTGAGTGTACATTAACCTTTTAATTAAGTGTTACATTAATGATTAATTAGTCTGAGTCATAATAAAAAAATGGAGCGTTTGGGTGTGAAGCTTATAAACATTGTTTACCATTGTTACATTGTTTTCTTCTCTATGACAGGTGACTCCATGGCAGATTCAATAGAGGCACATTTCACTCATAAAACTGTAGATGAAGGTGATGATGCTATTCTGTCGTGTGACTACAAAATACTCAGTGGTGGATTAAACAACTACCTGCACTGGTACAGGCAAGATCCACAATCTAACCCAGAGTTCCTTCTTTATATTTCTGAAACTGGAGCTTTTTTAAGAAGTGCGAACACCCCCCATAAAATGTCTGCTAAAATTAATAATAATAAACGAGTGGATCTGAACATCTCCTCTGCTGCTGTATCAGACTCTGCACTATACTACTGTGCTCTGGCGCCCACAGTGACAGGAAATCCAACTGCACTGTACAAAAACTCTGACCCAGTTTTCATACAGGGAATGCAGTTCTAACAATGTTTTTTTTTTATGAGTGTTATTTTTTCTTTATCTTTTTTTAATTTGGGGGAAATTCTGACTTTTTCTGTATCATGATCCACTGGATAAAGATCTTTGTTTGATTAATTACATGTTTTGACACATATTAGCTCATTTATTTATTCCTCTTCAGTAAGCAACTTTATCCTGGTCAGAAATCCAGAGCCTTTTCTAGTAACACTGGGTGAGAGGCAGAAATTTAATAAAAACAGAAAAGCCAGAGAACGCAACACATTCTTACTCCCATTAGTACAAAGTGCACTAATAAACCTAAATGCAACATTATAACATGTAAATGTTAAAGTTCCATAACATGTTGAATTTCCTAAAACAGACCTGCAAAAACACACATGATAGACATATTTAATTTATGTGTGTTTCTGCAGGTCTGTTATTGGACCTTAAAGGATATATGAAAAACCTATTTAATACAGTACCTTATTCATTGTTACATGAAACTTTATTGTAGGATGTTTTAGTCGCTCTGAGTAAAACAGTGGTCTTGTGTCCTCCACACAATAACATTGGGTCTGATTACACACACCACCTCACGGTGCAGCAGCTGCAAAGCAAACAAAGAGAAAGAACTCCTCACTGCATGCAAAACCATATCATATTAACTATTTTAAGAACACAATATTTAAGATGACAAATATTACAAATTACAAGTCTGCCTTCCTTTCTGATGCAGAGCCTCAGGTTGTGCATGCGCCGCCATCTTGGTCTACTAATATGGGATGAACGTAAATCCAAGTTATGAATCAAGACTCTCCCAATAACATTGGTGACACTGTCATGTGACGCTGTAGGGTGGAGCTTCATGCAGATTTATAGAGCTCAGAATATATACAGTACAGAAAGAGCTTAGAATATTTTAATTCAGCAAAAAACATTCATCATGTTCACTTTTATGTTAATATGTCTTTGCCTTTTACTTGGTGAGTGTACATTAGCCTTTTAATTAGGTATTACATTAATAATTAATTAGTCTGAGTCATGATTAAAAAAATGAAGCGTTTGGGTGTGAAGCTTATAAACCTTGTGTTTTCTTCTCTATGACAGGTGACTCCATGGAAGATTCAATAGAGGCACATTTCACTCATAAAACTGTAGATGAAGGTGATGATGCTATTCTGTCGTGTGACTACAAAATACTCAGTGGTGCAACAAACAACTACCTGCACTGGTACAGGCAAGATCTACAATCTAACCCGGAGTTCCTTCTTTATATTTCTGAAACTGGAGCTTTTTTCAGAAGTGCGAACACCCCCCATAAAATGTCTGCTAAAATTAATAATAATAAACGAGTGGATCTGAACATCTCCTCTGCTGCTGTATCAGACTCTGCACTATACTACTGTGCTCTGGCGCCCACAGTGACAGGAAATCCAACTGCACTGTACAAAAACTCTGACAGTTTTTTTTTTTCATCAATGGAATTTTAATTTAATTTTGGATTCAATTTTGACTTTTTATATCATGATTGACTTTATAACAATCTTTTTAAAAAAATAAAACATTAAATACAAATTTTGACAAAAATTAGCTCATTTATTTATTCCACTTTGGTAACCACTTTATTCTGGTCAAAAATCCACTGCTCTATAATTTTGGAATTACTCACCCAAAGCAATGTGAAGACAACATATCCCTCTTCCATAAATGTTGAAATAGCAGAGAAAGGGAGGAAGACTTGTAATTTGTAATATTTGTCATTTTAAATATAGTGCATGTCATATGATATGGTTTTGCATGCAGTGAGGAGTTGTTTCTCTTTGTTTTTGTTTCCTTTGCAGCTGCTGCACTGTGAGGGGGGGTGTGTAATCAGACCCAATGTTATTGTGTGGAGGACACAGTGGTTTTGTTTTATTAACAGTGACTAAAACGCCCTGTTTCATGTAACTTTGAATAAAGCATTAAATAAGATTTTCAGATATAGGTCCAAAAAAAAAAAAATGACCTGTAACAAAACACATGATAGACTCAAGCACAATAAACAAAAAACCTGTACATGTTATAATAATGCATTTAGGTTTATTTAAACACTTTGTATTGATGACAGTGAATAAATGTGTGGTAAACTTGTGTAAAGTTGTGTTTTAGGTAGCTAGTGTTAGTTGAATAGGTTCACACAATTAGCATTGAAGATATACCTTTATTCAATCATACAATTAGCATTGAAGCCTAAGAAAACATGTAGAGGGTTAAATCTCTGCAAGCCTATGTGGGGGATTTGAGTTAAAAAGGTGTTCTTTATTGAGAGTGCTACACTCTAGGGATGGTCTTAAAAGTGTTCTTGGTTGATGTCACATATGTTGTGTAAAATACAACAGGCATTAACATCCAACAAAAACGCAGTAGAAAAACGTTCATTTCACTTGGCCAGGCATGTGCATTTACTTTTAAGACATCAAAAGTGTTTTCTACCACCATCCTTGCTGCTGTTGACCTAGCCCACATCTGCCATATACATCTATTGTCCCCTGATCCTGTGTACTAGTCGACAAGTAAACAAGATGTTTAAAAAGATTTCTCTTCAATGCTCTGACAGTGGCTTTAGCCTGCAAATGAACACTTTGCACTCAAATCTCCATCAGTGAACAATTGATAACTAAGCAGACTTAATGGTAACACTATGAAAAAATTCCTGTGTCCACAATTGCTTCATTTAACTATAAATCACAAAGTTAGAGAAGGAATTATGCATAATCACACTATCCAGTATTACTCGGATGACGATGGGTTTTATTGTAGGTCTGGTTTCTCTAAAGGTTTCTTACTTATGTTGTCTCAGGGAGGTTTCGCAGTTCTGCTGTTGCATCAGGCTTACTCGAACAAAAAATTTTGCTCAGAATTTATATATTTCTGTAAAGATGCTTTATGTTAACGTCCATGGTCTAAAGTTCTACATAAAAATTAATCTACATATATAAAAAGTTATACTACAACAGCAGCACTTCCTGGGTGTGGCCTTCTAGAGACGTGTATTTTTATGTGTAAAGTTCAGCACATACAGCACTATTATACAAAATTCTGACAGAGCTGTGTTCAGAAATTGTTCAACTACACTCCTAAAGGATTATTAGGAACACCTGTTCATTTTCTCATTAATGCAATGATCTCATCAACCAATCACATGGCAGTTGCTTCAATGCATTTAGGGGTGTGGTCCTGGTCAAGACAATCTCCTGAACTCCAAACTGAATGTCAGAATGGGAAAGAAAGGTGATTTAAGCAATTTTGAGCATGGCATGGTTGTTGGTGCCAGACGGGCCGGTCTGAGTATTTCACAATCTGCTCAGTTACTAGGATTTTCACGCACAACCATTTCCAGGGTTTACAAAAAATGGTGTAAAAAGAGAAACACATCCAGTATGCGGCAGTCCTGTGGGCGAAAATGCCTTGTTGATGCAAGAGGTCAAAGAAGAATGGGCCGACTGATTCAAGCTGATAGAAGAGCAACTGAAATAACCATTCGTTACATTTCGATGCAGCAAAGCATTTGTGAAGCCACAACATGCACAACCTTGAGGCAGATGGGTTACAACAGCAGAAGACCCCACCGGGTGCCACTCATCTCCACTACAAATAGGAAAAAGAGGCTACAATTTGCACAAGCTCACCAAAATTGGACAGTTGAAGACTGGAAAAATGTTGCCTGGTCTGATGAGTCTCGATTTCTGTTGAGACATTCAAATGGTAGAGTCAGAATTTGGCGTAAACAGAATGAGAACATGGATCCATCATGCCTTGTTACCACTGTGCAGGCTGGTGGTGGTGGTGTAATGGTGTGGGGGATGTTTTCTTGGCACACTTTAGGCCCCTTAGTGCCAATTGGGCATCGTTTAAATGCCACGGGCTACCTGAGCATTGTTTCTGACCATGTCCATCCCTTTATGACCACCATGTACCACCAGATGCTATCCTATCAACATGGGCCAACATTTCGAAAGAATGCTTTCGTCAATGCCACATAGAATTAAGGCAGTTCTGACGGCGAAAGGGGGTCAAACACCGTATTAGTTGCATCTGCATTAGCATCTGGTTCCTAATAATCCTTTAGGTGAGTGTATATACAGTAGAATACACAGCATTCAATCTTGTTATATTATCAGGTAATTCATCAAATATTTGTTTATATGAATTAATTAATACATGGTTTAATTATCAAGCTGGTAAAATGATTTCTTAATTTTATTTACACAAATTTATTTCTATTTACAGAAGTTTTTGCATTCACCTTTACTCTGTTACACTGTTTCAATGAATTAAGTAGCAATAATATTTCTGCTTTTAGGGTACAAACAGCGCACCACAATATTTACTGTATAAAGGTGCACAGTCAAGATCTGCCCAGAGCAGTCCTGCTTATCATTAGATTAAAAAACAAGAGACAGAGACTCTACTGAACTCACTATCAGAGGTGTAAAGCTCTCTAATTCAGCACATCATCACTGTGCTTTTAGACACGCAGCAATACAAAGTCAATAAAAGACTGCATGTAAAATAATTGTATACAGTATTTTAATTTTAAACCACAAAGTTCGAAGACAACAAAATAGCTTATGAGTTAACCTTAAACTCACACTAATTTGGTGATGAAATGTACGGTGGTTACTCACGCTGAATATCTATGACTGCCATGCACTCTGTCGCGGCAAACGGCAACAGCCAAAATAATTAAAAGTAATTTGTGAAATGACCGCCAGGTGGCGCAAGGGGAAATTTTGCAAACGGCTGCAATTAATTTTGTTTAAACAGACTTTATGTTTCTATCTGTCTATTGTTATTGTTATTATTAAAGAAAACAGCACAAACAGCTTAAGGACTTGTAAAAAGTTTTTTTTTATTTGGACAAGAATTTGCTGCAATTTTTAATATAGAAATAAAACAAATAGAGCAAACATATACATAATAGAATATAAAATTAGAATAAATCAAACATTTTAAATGTGAAACCACACATTATATACAGTAGGATAAAAATAAAACAATAAAAAAACTTGTAAAAATAAACTTTTAGAACTCGACAAAATAAAACAGAGCAAAAACTATATTTTGTATTGTAAGCGTCGGTGTGCAACAGTGATCCTCGGTGACCGAAGAAATTCGTTCACTCGGTTCTTGACCCGCTTGCTGTCTACGCTTGACAGGAAGGGAAACTTCTGGCCCACTGTCGCCATCAAAAAATGTCTTAGGTTTACGGGCAATCCACGTTTGCCTTTGGAACCATCCCAGTTCGTCCTGAATGCCCATTCTTCATAGACAGCCTGCGGTACCACTGTGCGGAACAGCAAGCAACCAAGCCGATCTGGCCGCCCTCGATCTGAAGAAGCTCCGTAGTGGGAGGAGTAAACGCAAATTCGGGATGGCAGCTTGTAACGGATGCTGTGGCTGAAGACATTTCCCTGCTCTCTGCATCCCCACTAGCAGTACACCTGATCGGTGTACGAAAGTCTGGGGTTGGGGTGTGTGCACAGTTCCAACGTGTACTATGAGCCTCTTTTAGTTGCGCTACAACACTAGAGTGGGTCTCAAGTCCTTTTTGTGTAGCTTGCAGATCTGTGTTTGCCTTTCTGCAGACGCGCAACTTCCTTCGAAGGGCATCCATCTTTGCCTTGCAGACGCGCAGCTGCTTTTTCAGCGCCCCAATCTCTGCGTCGCGTTTCTCCAGCGCCAGCCTCAAGTCCACCACAGTCTGTCTTTTTTCGGAAACTCCTTCAGACAGGGTTGCTCCCTATATTAGGATAAAGTTTATGTGTTAATACAAATCTGTCTGTGGTTCCGTATCTTGAGTCAACTGCGGAAATAATGGATTGTCTTAATAGCAATTTGCAAACTGGACAACCGAAAATATTTAACGTTGTTTTTCTTAGTTTCACATTTGCGATTTAATGTAGCCTTTGTAATGTCTATATTAAAATTCATACATAAACTTAAAGCAAGTTACCGCTTTTTTCTGCACCAAGCGTTTCTTTTTGGCAGCAGAAGGAGTTTTTGCTTTCCTCACTGTTAGTGGTTGAGGGCGAGGGGCTCTATTTTCCAAGGATTCCTGTCAACATAGTGCAATGATTAAAACATAGTAGGTAAAACTATAAAGAATGATAGAAGATTGTTTAATCGATCTGAAACAAAGTCTTTGTGCTCCTCAGCCTGCTGTAAAACGATGAGGTGTTCATTTTGTTCTGCCGGATCAATTACCTTGCAAAAAGAAGTTTGTCTTAGGTAAAGTTACTGTAGATTTATATACAGTATATATACAGTAATTCATTCATTTTAACATTTCCATTTCAGTCTAAGTCAAACGAGTAAAAGATAAAACGGTGATCAGCATAAAACAAGAAAATACAGGTTCTATTTTGCTTAGAGGTCAATTGTTGTACTAAATTATAATAATAATCATGCTATATCATCAGGGCCTCTTACAGTAATTCATTATTCGTTCGCACTTTGGATGGTTGTTGTTTTAGTGTTTTTTTGTGCTTGCCAATGGTGGACAGCGTTCAAATGCAAATAAGAGCCATCCCCCACTTTAAACTAAATCAAGTCAGCTCCTGGCACTCAAAACTGAGCCCAATATTTAACTCAAATAAGAAACAGTAACAAAATTATAGAGTTAAAATTGTCGTCAAGTAGTAGTCTGTATGAGGAGTTTTTAAAGAAAATAAGCACATGCCTAGGGTTAATTATAATAGTGACAATATATTCGATAATAATAAACCTATGAATGTATGTCCTGATATAATATTTGATAGAGATTATTAAGGGGGGGCAATCCGTGGCAGGGGGCATTTTAGCGCATAAAACCGGCGCTTGGACATCACATCTATTTAATTACCAAAATAAGACATTGTCAACCCAAGAAAAAGTGTATGGATCCAATATCACAAGTGTTAGAAAGTGTTAATTTAAATGCTGCGGGTCTCTTTTTTTATTGCTAGTCTACAGTATAAAATTATTGGAGCTCGAGCTTTCTGCCACACTATGGACCATGACGAAGAATTCCCCTGAGATGAGCATCAAGATTAGGTCTCTGTGGCTAGCGGGACACTTTTTCTCTGATATCAGGACATTCTTGATACAGTCAGGTGTTCATGTCTGTGACGACACGATCAGAAGACATTGGCGTTCTCGTCGTCTGACTCCTGTAATTAAAATACCAGCTCCATTGAAAGTGACCAGGTAGGTTACGTTATTTCTTGTTTCATATAAAATCTAAAATTGTAGATTAATCTAACATCGAATAAAATGGTATTTTTATTTGTATAGTGCTGTACTTCGATGCATCGAAGAAATGCTGGACAAGGATGATGAACGGTCTGCAAAACAGATTCAAGACGAGCTTCAGAACCAACTGCAATTGCAATTATCAATTAGCAGTATTAGAAGGTCAATAAAAAAACTTGGATGGACTTATGGCAAAGCCCGGTAAGCGACTAGAATAATTTAAGCGAGTGTAGATTATATTTTAGATTTAACACATTTATTTATAAACTGTATTGATTATTTAGCACAGATAGCACAGACCCTATGATTCGGGATGCCAACAAGGCTCAGCAGTGGATGGCTGTCAAAGAGACCTTTGACAACGTAATCTTTGCTGCGTTGATGTGCTGCAAAAAAAAGGGTCGGCACGTAGCGAAACCTAAGGCAAAACATCCCGTAAAACTTCATGTTTGGGGGGGCCATATCCCGTCAGGGACCAGGACCAATAGTTGTCTTTAAAGGTAAGTTCTACAGTATATGATGTACACCACATTTTTACTAGATGAGTTACAGTAGCTGTATAGTTGATTAATATTACTGAATATCGACTTACTATCAATTTACAGGAATAATGGACCGGCATTATTATGAAGAAAGCATAGTAAAATCTTCGCTGGCGCCATACATTCAACAACAGTTTAAAGGACCTCATCGCTTCTTCCAGGGTAAAGAAAATAACGAGCTTGTAATAGTTTGTAATTTCTGTTAGTGGAATATATATTTTATAGTGTTTATAATTTATCAATGTGTTTTATACCGTTTCTTTGATGTACGCTGTAGACAACAACCCAAAGCATACAGCAGCGAGACAGTGTATTGCTGAGGCGGGGATCAACTGGGTGAAAACACCAGCCGAGTATGTTTCTTACGCCCTGTGTTCCATAATTTTAGATCCGTTTGTTTATAAAATGTTCACATGAAAATTTCCTCTAACTTGTACTCCTTACATGCAGATCTCCTGATCTCAACCCGATAGAGATGGTTTGGCATGCGCTGAAGGAGTTCGTCAGACGTGAGGCTAAGCCACGGAACAAAGATGAGCTTCTTCAGGCCATTGTAACTTACTGGAATGATCGTTTGACCAAAACTGCGTGCAGTAAATATATTGATCATCTGCAGAAGGTTTTGCCGGCGGTGGTACAGCGCAGCGGGGGTGCTACTGGGATGTAAAATTGTAGTTTGTTAAAATGCTTTCATTATTTATTAAAGAAAATCATGCATACCAGCCTACTGCATTCCATTCTTACAATAACACAAAAACACAAGCGCTGCTGTATAACCTCATCTGACTCAAATTTTATGGTAATTTGGTTTTATTTATTTCAGTTAATACATCTGCTACAAATTTAAAGAACACAAAGTATAAGATGACACAAAACCTATTTTTTTTCTAATTATTCGATTCAGAATAGCGCACCCTGTGTGCTCTCATTATTAAAAAAACAAAACAAAACAATGTTTTGTCGTCATTGTGCGTGCACAAATAAAAATTAAATAAAAGTAAAGTCTTATAAAGGCTATGTAGCTTATATAGGTTTATTATATTGTTTTTTACCATTAATTTGACAAAACCGATGGCTCTTCCACTTTTTCTAATGCCCACCCAGGGTTTTCTGCGCGAGTGTTACACATGATAAAATGTAAAGGCTCACTGTGTTAATATTTACTTTGCTTAAATTCGATAGAACTAAGCAACGGCTATAGTTAATTTAAATTCTAAATTTGTACTGTAATTTTATAAGGTTTTTGTTAGCGGTGGTATATAATTAGGACCTCTTATTTCTATTTACTTTAGGTTGTTTTTGCAGTGTCACTGACTGTGCTTTGCAATGTCAGACACATTCAAATGCAAATAATACACCCTCCCCAGGTGTGAATCGGCTGTTCTCACCTTTACACTCAGAGAAACTGCACTCCTCCTTACTGTGCATGGTTTCAGCAAAGTGGAGGATCTTGGATCTTGCTTCAGGCCTCTTCTTAAATTAGTGTAAATTTGAAATTTTCTGGATTCTACATTCTAAAATTGACATTGTTACCGTTTTTAATCCCTGGAATGAGATTTTTCTTATTATAACATGCATGTTATTAATTACCATATCCTGTTTCTAATTACCCTACAATGTTTTAATTTTAGATTTTATTTAAAAAAATAAATAAATAAACCAAATAAATATATTCCATTTGTATTTACAAATACAAAAACAATACAAGGTGTGTTATGATAGAAAGTTTTCTTATCTCTTCCATTCCAGTGATAAAAAACGGTAAAAATTTCAGGTTTGGAATCCACAGACGCTTAGTGTTCTGAGCACAACGTAATAATCTTTGTATGATAAAATGACTCTTGGCATGAATAAGTAAAAGTGTGTACAAACAACATAGCATAATGCATGTGTGTGAATGGCCAAAATGTGGTTGTGAATAAATCTTTTAGTGAAAGTAAAATGTTTGCGTGAACCCGCGGCCGATATGAGAGGTTGATAAGAGATTTCTCTTCCCCAGAAATATAACAAACACACATTTATATGTGATAAATAAGCGCTGTCTTTGCTGTCATAATATACATACAGTGATGTAAAAAACTATTTGCCCCCTTCCTGATTTCTTATTCTTTTGTCATACAAAATGTTTCTGATCATCAAACACATTTAACATTTAAGTTTTTATTATTTAGGGAGAAAATAAATCCAAACCTACATGGCCCTGTGTAAAAAAGTAATTGCCCCCTAAACCTAATAACTGGTTGGGCCACCCTTAGCAGCAATAACTGCAAACAAGCGTTTGCGATAACTTGCAACGAGTCTTTTACAGCGCTGTGGAGGAATTTTGGCCCACTCATCTTTGCAGAATTGTTGTAATTCAGCTTTATTTGAGGGTTTTCTAGCATAAACCGCCTTTTTAAGGTTATGCCAATAGTATAATATCTCATAATAATAATATCTCAATAGTATTCAGGTCAGGACTTTGACTAGGCCACTCCAAAGTCTTCATTTTGTTTTTCTTCAGCCATTCAGAGGTGGATTTGCTGGTGTGTTTTGGGTCATTGTCCTGCTGCAGCACCCAAGATCACTTCAGCTTAAGTTGACGAACAGATAGCCGGACATTCTTCTTCAGGATTTTTTGGTAGACAGTAGAATTCATGGTTCCATCTATCACAGCAAGCCTTCCAGGTCCTGAAGCAGCAAAACAACCCCAGACCATCACACTACCACCACCATATTTTACTGTTGGTATGATTTTTCTGAAATGCTGTGTTACTTTTACGCCAGATGTAACGGGACACGCACCTTCCAAAAAGTTCAACTTTTGTCTCGTCGGTCCACAAGGTATTTTCCCAAAAGTCTTGGCAATCATTGAGATGTTTTTTAGCAAAATTGAGACGAGCCTTAATGTTCTTTTTGCTTAAAAGTGGTTTGCGCCTTGGAAATCTGCCATGCAGGCCATTTTTGCCCAGTCTCTTTCTTATGGTGGAGTCATGAACACTGACCTTAATTGAGGCAAGTGAGGCCTGCAGTTCTTTAGATGTTGTTCTGGGGTCTTTGGTGGCCTCTCGGATGAGTTGTCTCTGCGTATTGGGGTAATTTTGGTCGGCCGGCCACTCCTGGGAAGGTTCACCACTGTTCCATGTTTTTGCCATTTGTGGATAATGGCTCTCACTGTGGTTCGCTGGAGTCCCAAAGCTTTAGAAATGGCTTTATAACCTTTACCAGACTGATAGATCTCAATTACTTTTGTTCTGATTTGTTCCTGAATTTCTTTGGATCTTGGCATGATGTTTAGCTTTTGAGGTGCTTTTGGTCTACTTCTCTGTCTCAGGTAGCTCCTATTTAAGTGATTTCTTGATTGAAACAGGTGTGGCAGTAATCAGGCCTGGGGGTGACTACAGAAATTGAACTCAGGTGTGATAAACAACAGTTAAGTTGGGTCAATGACGTGACGCCCCCTTTTACTGTCCGGGTTAATTTTATTTTGCAGAAAAAAATAAAAAATACATAAAAATTTCTCATCTACTTGTTATACCTTCTTTACCTACTAAACCACTCTAACTTCTCTAACTCTAAAGTTTCTTATCATTTTTCTGCTATCCGAAGTGCCAAAACACCATACCGTCCGGCCTTGACTTTAGTTAGGACAACTGGTTTAAAAACACTTTAAATCAACTTAAATATATCCCTTTTCCTAGTTGGCATAATTTTAAACATGTTTTACATCCATTGACAAAACTATAAAGCATTTGCTTATATATTTCTATCATGATATACAAACGAATGTTGTCCGAATTATGTTGATTCTATCCATTTCATCCGGGGCGACCATCAACAAACCACAATTTTGGGACCTTTATTTTAAAAAACATCTCAAGGATGGGATACTGCATCAGCCAGACACAAGTGAAGACCCCCTGGAAACAACTGTATAGTAAATCAGTCTCTCTCATATAGTAAGAAAAAGCTGTTTTTTAACTGCTGTAATGTCGTAGTCACTTTTGGTCATCATGTGGGGCGACCACCCCAAAACTGTGAATTATAATTTTTTTCCACAAATCTATATTTTGATGATAAATTTGATAGTGCTTTGTCACTAGAAGAAGCTTGTTTGGTTTCTGAGGCTAACCGTTAGCCTGTTATACTTGAGTAAACTTGAAAACATCATATGGGGCGACCGAGTATCATGTGGGGCGACCACTGCTAAATGTTTTAAATGATAGATACATGTCCTATATTTGTAGTTTTCATATTCTATACATCAATTATATACATAGAGTTAATTGTTTAAATATAATTATTTGTATATTTTATCTTTTTTTTCTAAATTCAGCCATTTTCCATTTCTTTTATAGGGATAAACATTTATTTTAACTGGATAATGAAGGAGACTCTGATATTATAGAATAAACTTGTGAAATAATGGTTTTCATAAAATGAAAGGGCACTAAAGTTTATCTTTCTTCATCAGTTTATATACTTACTGACTTTGACTAATAGTTAAATGTGTTTGATGATCAGAAACATTTTGTGTGACAAACATGCAAAAGAATAAGAAATCATGAAGGGGGCAAATAGTTTTTCACACCACTGTATATGTTTTTGCTGTGTAGTAGACCGCGCGCGCAACCTCTCGCGAGCGAGCCTCCGAATACACTGTTTTAACGGGGGTTGGACTAATGATTATGAATGCGTCGGGAAAAACAGCAAAGAAACTGACTGGCCATTTTAATAATTCATTGATAAGTTGATGTCCTTTTTATTTCGGCTGTGAGTGGATGTGCTGTAGTAATCCACGTTTACTACGTTTAGGCGAGTATACACAGAGGTTCGGTTTATTTTCTGACGCGCTCAAGTTCACAGAAACCGATACAGAATAGCGCTGTATCCCAGTTTTCTTTCAATATTTTACAACATCATAACGTTTTGTCGTCATTGTGCGTGCACTTAAATAAAAGTAGTCTTATAAAGGCTATGTAGCTTATATAGTTTTATTATATAGTTTTTGCCCATTAATCTGACAACACCTGTGACTCACCCACGTTTCCTGATACACACACCCAGAGTTTTCTGGCTACGCGTGTGTTACACATGATAAACTATAAAAGCTCACTGTGTTAACATTTACTTTTTTTTTTATTTGATGGCATTAAGAAACCCCTATATTTAAGTTCTAAATTTGTACAGTAATTTTAGTACTGTGATAATATCGTTTATAATCGTTTAACGTTTCACTTGTATTTTATAAGGTTTTATATGAGGCAGTGGCACGGCCTGACAATGATAGAATTTTTATGGTAATTTATTTTCGTTTATTTCAGTTTAAAAAACCTACTACAAATTTAAAGAACACAAAATATAAGATAACGAAAAACATACATGCGTAGCTTTTCTAATTACACATGATAAAATCTAAAGGCTCACTAGGTGTTAACGTTTACTTTGCTTAAATTCGATCCTAACAGGATTTAATTTAATTTAAATTCTACCTTTGTACTGTAATTTTAATACTGTGATTATGAATTCGTTTAACTACAACGTTTCACTTGATTTTATCCGCTACTACCTGTATGTGCAGCTCTAACGGAGCTCGGCTCATTAATCCTTAAGAGAATGGACGGATGCCTGAGGCGTCAGTCTATAGTTATATAGCGCCACTCAGCGGTAGAAGCCAGCAAATGCACAAACCCAAATGCCGCCACCGTGAGGCGTGACGGAAAAACCAGAATACCGCATGAGTAACATCTGTACAGTTTCTACTGAGGCATACAAGAAATCCACTTAACGAATCAAATTAATTGACATACTGTATTCTTTGTTTTTCTAATGATTAATTGTAATAAACTACCCTTCCTTCCAGCTTATGTTGTTGTTTATAAGGAAGAAGCATTGCTGCATTTACAGTATGTAATTATACACTACTCTCCAAATTAGTAAAGTTGTGTGATATTTTCAATAAGCCTGGACTTTACACCTGACGTAACACATGTGGGTCAGTTTTCTTCTATCCTCCAATTAGATTGGACGTGTTCGTCGCGAGTAGGCAGGATAACCTCGCGATTTAGTCTAAGGACTCTCACAGAAGGGAAGCAAGGAAAAAACACAAATTTAACCAGCGTCCTATAAACACACACTCGAATCAGAAAGTAGACCCAAGAAAGTGAGTACTCACAAAATGGCAAACGGACGATCTGAACCGACATGGGCGAACTCAATGACTGAGCGATGTGAAGCGCTTGAATCTTGTCTCCTTTTATGCTTCCTGTTTTGCGACCGTACTACTTCCGGGTCCTAGTGCCGGTCGCGGAATGGGTGTGTGTGACAGTACCCCCCATCCAGGACAGACTCCCAATGGTCCTGGGGTTGAGGATACCCGACGACAGTAGTCCCTGATGAGCTCGGGGTCAAGGATAAACCGGGCCGGAATCCAAGATCGCTCTTCGGGACCGTAGCCTTCAGGTACTGGGTGCCTCGGCCCCAAGGCCGCGAATCGAGGATCTGACGTGTGTTGTAAGCAGGGCCACCGTCAATGATTCGAGGAGAAGGAGCAGGGCAAGCAGTCCGGCCAGAGCTACCAGGTGCAAGGCTTAGGAGAACCGATCGACGATTGTCAGGACGGTGTTCTTTCCCTCGGAGCCTGTAATGAAGTCGTCAGCTGGTTGTTATCCTTAGCCCTGGCACACACAGGGCACGCCTGGACAAACTCGCCGACGTCCTTCTTTATTGATGGCCACCAGAAGGTGCGCTGAATAAAATGAAGGGTGCGGCAAGTGCCCGGATGTCCAGAGAGGGGGAACGAATGCCCCCACTGCAGAACCTCTACTCTCATGGAGTGTGGCACCTAAAGTCTCCCAGGCGGCACACCTGCCAGTTCAATCTCCCCGGCCTGTGCCTGGCGAACTCTCGTTTCCAAATCCCAGTGGAGCGGTGCGATGATTTTAGATGCAGGGAGAAGAGGCGGAGGGTCCGCCTGGGGGACGTCTTCCTCATGTTGTCGAGAGAGGGTGTCTGCCTTGGTGTTCTCGGACCCCTGGCGGTAAGAAAGATGAAAATTATAATGTTCAAAGAATAAGGCCCACCGCGCCTGTCTGGGGTTGAGTTGTTTCATGTTCCGGATAATGATGAGGTTTTGGTGGTCGGTCTAGACGCGGCCCCCTACCCTGTATCGCTGCTGGGAGGGGTCAAACTTTTTGGAGAAGAAACTACATTGGTGTAGTTTATGGTCTGGACCTCGTTGGGAGAGGACGGCCCCGGCGCCCACATCCGAGGCATCCACCTCCACAATGAATGGTTGGCTTGAATCTGGGTGGAGGAGGATTGGTGCGGTGGTGAATCGCTGGTGAAGCGGTGGCAAAGTTCATGGAAGGCGGCGATGGCAGCAGGGTTAAGGGTGAAGTGAGATGAGGGTTGGGTCAAGGTGGTTAAAGGTGCTGCAACTGTACTGTAGTCCCAGATAAAGCAACGATAAAAGTTTGCAAACCTGAGAAATCATTGAAGCTGCTTGAGGGTCTTGGGTAGGGGCCACTGGGTGTTTGTTTATCTGGATGACGTACTGATCTACTCACGCACAGCCGACGAACACGTTTATCAACGATGTCCGGAGGAACTTTTGCACAGTACTGTATATATATGTATGAATTGCAGAAACAAGCATATGACAATGGTATTTGAATGTGGCTTGGACACATCATCAGATGAACTGATGTGCTCGTTTCTTCCTCCAACCTGCTTCTAATGTCATTTTAATACGATATAAAGCTGTGGCATTTTATGTAATACTGTTTAATGCTTACAAATACATACACATATGTTATTACCTATGTTACAATTGTTTACATATTGTGTTTGGTTTATGTATAATAATTAATTATTACTTATTGTATAAAACTGGAATAAATCATAATCCTAATGAATTATTACTTTCTGTTCAATGTTATAGTTAAGAAAATAAGTTAAACAGATACATTGAAGAAATCTCTAGTTGCAACAATGCATACTGCATGTAAAGCATACTTAATTTACAAGTGTAATGTAGATGTAAGGAACTTACTTGAATACACAAAAGATGGCCTATCTTACATTTTCAACAGCAGCTGTTGCTTTAACTTCACCATAACGCCATCGTGAAAATACCATTCATTATCTTTGTTCTTCTTCTTTGTCTTTCGGCTGTTCCCTTTCAGGGGTCGCCACAGCGAATCATTTGCCTCCATCTAACCCTATCCTCTGCATCCTCTTCTCTCACACCAACTAACTTTATGTCCTCTCTCACTGCATCCATAAATCTCCTCTTTGGTCTTCCTCTAGACCTCCTGCCTGGCAGTTCCAACCTCAGCATCCTTCTACCGATATATTCACAATCTCTCCTCTGAACATGTCCAAACCACCTCAATCTGGCCTCTCTGACTTTACCTCTAAAACATCTAACGTGGGTTGTCCCTCTGATAAACTCATTCTTGATCCTATTCAACCTCAACATCTTCAGCTCTGCTACCTCAAACTCTGCCTCCTGTCTTTTCTTCAGCGCCGCTGTCTCTAAGCCTTAAAGCATTGCTGGTCTCACCACTGTCCTGTACACCTTTCTTTTCATTCTCGCTGATACTCTTTTATCGCACAACACACCTGACACTTTTCGCCACCCATTCCAACCTGCCTGTACCCGCCTCTTCACCTCCTTTGAACACTCTCCGTTGCTCTGGACCGTTGACCCTAAGTACTTAAAATCCTGCACCTTCTTTACCTCTGCTCCCTGTAGCCTCACCGATCCTCCTGGGTCCCTCTCATTTACACACATGTATGAAGGTTAGCCGTCTTGCTGCGGCTAACCTTCATTCCTCTGCTTTCCAGAGCATACCTCCATCTCTCCAAATTTTCTTCCACCTGATCCCTGCTCTCGCTACAGAGCACAATGTCATCTGCAAACATCATAGTCCATGGGGACTCCTGTCTTACCTCATCTGTCATCCTGTCCATCACCAGAGCAAACAAAAAGGGGCTTAGAGCCGATCCTTGATGCAGACCCACCTCCACCTTGAACTCTTCTGTCACACCTACAGCACATCTCACCACTGTCTTACAGCTCTCATACATGTCCTGCACCACTCCAACATACTTATCTGCCACTCCAGACCTTCTCATAGAATACCACAGCTCCTCATTTATTATCTTTGTTAATACAATGAAAGCAAACGAGGTGCTTGTTGCTGAGGTGATACGTCACTGCTGCAGGGTGGTACCTATAAATTATGTGATAAAGGAAAGTAAACCAAATGGCCACCAGACAAAGAGGGAAGTGATAAAGAAACAAACACCAAACACAACATTATTCACCTGTTGCCTTGTACAGTTATTGATGATGGCAGTGATGCTGGTTGCAGTACAGGTGGCAAAGGTCCTGACACTGTACTTGTCATGGATGCTACCAAAAAGCAAGGCAGGCCATGAGTGAAGTGCCTCGAATCTGTTTTTCTCATGCCCCTACATAACTCATCCTTTTCTCTGTAAAATTTATTAATACAGAATACATTAAGTTCATTGTCAATTATGGCTTAATGTTAATAGTAATGCTTTTGGAAGCAAAATATTTTTCTCATATATTTAAATTACATTACATGCACTTTGTTAGGGATTCAGCAGCCCAAGCATCCACAGAACTCTCATTCTAAAGAACACAGCTAAGTAAATAAAATATTATATATTAATTACATTTTTGTGTTAATATTTCCATTTTTTAAATAATTGTCAAAACAATATATGAATCTTTTATTGGCAAAACTATTTCTTTAAATCAATTTTAATTGTATAAAATATCTGAAATAAAAATTTACTTACACAAGCTCTACAACATTTGATTTTTCTGCAGTTTTGGCACTGGACATGTCTGAGACGAGCAAGTTGTCTCCCATTGTGTTGTTAGGAGGTATTCAAAGCGGCAGGTGATGAAGTCCTCTTCTGTTCCAAAGAAATCCCAATATTTCTTCTCGTGAAATCTGGGGAAGTTGCTAAGCCATAAAATCTTTCCCTGGGTCCACTCCTTAATTGAGAAGTGCCCATAAACTTTAAGGAGGCAGTCAATCTACTTATTTTTTTTTCTAATTAATTCCAAGTTGGTTAAGAATTTGAGGAAATTTCTTCTTTGACAGATAAATGGCATATAAAAGATTTTCCACAGTACATGTGTTTGTAAAATAAATTGACTTATTTTTAAATTTACCTTGCCCTGACTAAGCAGGACAACTGCTATTAGACGAATTGTCAGGTTTGGTGAAAGAAGCAGTGAAATATTTTGGCTTTTTTTTTGGGGGGGGGGGGGGGGGGGGGGGGGGGGGGACTTTTTTGCCATTTTTCCTCCTGACTTAAGGGCTTATGATGGGATTCTTCCTCTGATCTCTTTCTTGATGATTCTTCTCGGGTGCCTTTTTTGTACACTTTTTTTTTTTCCTTTCCAGGGATCATTGTTACCTCCCGTACTCTTCCTGCCAAAATTCCTGCATAATTTGTATAAAGTCCCCAGGGCGGTGTAGCTGATTTCTCAGAACGGTGCATTCAGTGGTTCTAAACCAATTTTCCACAAAAGCATTAGTATCCCGAGTTTTATGCTTTTTAACATTATTTCTGACCACAGGGGTATAGTACCTGTGTAGCGCACCAGCAAATTTACCAGTTCAGGGCAGTAATTTGCATTTGCAGCACATCCATTTCCATCTTCCATTTTCTGTACTCCAAGTTCCTCTTCACCACATGGCTCTTCACTAATGGAATTGTCTTGCTCAGAAGTAAAAGACTGGTCTGTTGACTGTCTTGCAATAATCTCCATTCTGGAGAGCACCAACATTCTGCTTGTACAGTTCTGTCACCTTTTTGGCCAAGAAAACACCAACAATCATGTAAAGAACTGATTTTATTTTATCAAGCGAATCTGCATTAAGAAGCAATCCGAAAAAGTACAAAAACAGCTCTTTGGTAGATTTCTTTTTCCGCACTTTTGATGTCTTCACAGACATGAGCTTCATCATGTGTGCAGAAAAAATGTGCAGAACAGTAAAATTGCTTTTTCCGTTTACCTTACAAACAAGAAGACACTTCTTAAAGTAGTCCTGAATAATACACTTATTAAATGCTTGGTTGACTGCATGGATCATGGGCTAGCTAAAATCAGTCTCAACCTTTTGGGGTTGCAGCTGAGTTCTAAATGCACGGGCGAAATCTCGCCCTAGACATGCTATCCAGTTGTAAATTGTTGGAGGGCTTTGGTCAGAGCTAAGCATCTCTGCAACTGGAACTGTAGTTTTCGTTGATTTTAATGAAATGCACATTGCATAATAGAGAACATTATTCTGACAATTAGGTGGTCTTGACACAACTGATCCTGTGGCATCAAGGTAAAGCAGGCATCTTTTAAAGTTTTGTAGTTCTTTTAGAAGATGGTGTTGTGCATCAGTGTACATGTGGACTACTGTATAAAAGGTGAAACACTTACAAATTGCAAAGTGCTATGCTTTGTGATTGCATGAGGTTTGGATACATTTTGTACACTTTAAATCTCAATGTACTCCATGTATTGGTTTGTATTACAGTGATTTGCTAGTTTCTTCTCACTTGAAATTCTTTGAAGCACAGAAATTGATGGTATATCTGACATATTGCCATGTGTCACCTCGCTCTCATCTGCAGGTGCAATTTTCTTTGTTCTTGAATCCATTGGTAAAAAAGGTTCTTATTTTAATGCCTCCCGTTCTTGATACTTTGAGTGTCTCCTGTGGTGCTCTTCTTGAGGGTGGTGCATACTTCCATGCACCTGTACACTTACAGTACTGTTACTCCGCAATTATTCTTTTTGGGCCTTTTATGTATGATAAGTACATATTTTGTACATCCTGAGAATTTACATTCTGCTTTTCCTCGCCAGTAAGGACAATTTTTTTTTCTTGAAAGAGGATGTTTAACTTTGTTATAATTGAAAGACAAAACACAATACTTGTTTACTTTTACTGGCCATCAGATTTGTCCATCCATCCTTCAGTACCTCATAACTGATGTTTTATCTGGCTTAATTGTCTCCCATTCAGTTCTAGAGATGGAAATTGTAAATTTTGAGGGGCATTTTGGTGTGGTCTCTTGTTGACTGCCGTCATCATCATCATTGTTGCGCTCATCATTATTTTCATCACTGTCATCTTTAAGATCATCTTTATCACCATGTCCTATATGTCTGCATATATCAGAAATGTCAACTTTGTCTTTAAAGTCACTGGAGGCTTATCTGCAAATGTTTTCATTTTCTTTTTTTGATTAGCTAAGCATTCTGACAGTACCATGGGGACATTATTCTGATATCCTCTATGCTCTCATATCCTACACATACAGGATGAAACCAGTCTTTACAGCCGTCACACTGAGCATATGGCTTACTTGGGTCATTTCTTGTTTTGCAAACACAAAAAAATTGCTCTTCGTCCTCATAGTCAAAATGCCCACTAGTGGGAAAATATTCTTTGGAATCCTTTTCTACAGAAAAGGTTGTTTCTTTTGCTCTCGTCTTTAAATGCCGTCTGTCGCCATGCCAAATCTCATAGAGCCCATTTCTCAAACGTATACTGTTTTTATATACCACTTGAGCAATTCTACCCCAGACTGAGATTTGTCTTCTGTAGCCCTCAGAATCCAATAATTTTTTTTTTAATTGGCTGATAATTTTTTCCTCAGCTTCAGTCTGATTTTTGAAATATTTCCAGGGCATAAAACTTCGCTAAACACACAAAAAGGCACGTTATGGAACATAACGTAATTCGACTTCTCCTTACACTTTCCAGTCTTTATGGTTCTTTTGTATATACCAACTCCTTGAATGCTTTCTGGCTGTTTTAAAAGCAGGATTAAACCTCTGTTTGGCGATGAAATTTGCGCATGAACATTTGCGCATGCGTTAAGTAGTAGTAAATTTAGTAGTAGTAGTAGTAATAATGCTCATAAAAAAGAAGAAAGAAAAATGCATATTTAAATAATTTTTTCTTATTATACCACATATGTTGACGGTTTAGAGTAGTACATAGTTTAGAATAGTACATAGTTAAACTCAATTTTCTGTTTAAATGGAACACAGACACGTAGGCCAGCGGTGCTTTGTTGCTGGCCCTGTTTTAAAAAGGACATATGTAAGGGTGATCAGGGTTTTTTCAAAAAGCAAGTTTAGCGAACCTTCAGAATAAATTGACTCAGCTTGGATAAAATCATTTCCCTATTATTTTCCCCAATACATGTAATATGTAAATGTAATATCACTCATATGACAAACCCTGGACCTGCTTCTCAGTTTTGTACAAATTGTTTTATACACAAATTGCTATATGTGTATGCAGAAACGCTGCTAGATATTTGTGGGTGAAGCTTTGTGGGTGGTGCACCCTCCCCACCTCACAACGCCCACCTCCACCCCGCCTGCTCGACTCGTGCGCATCATCTTGCTGTCTCTTCTTTTTCCTTTTTTCTGTACCTCCGCCCCCGATTCATGATGCACTCGCTATGTCAAAAATATATTTCGTTTTATATTACATATTATTTGACAAGCAACAAGGGGTATTTAAAGGTGTTTCCACCGTATGAAGTACAAATATGGTAGTTTTGTATTGCTTACATCTATTAACATAGTTCATATTTTGGGGATTATTATGATTAAGGTGATTTTGCATTAGCCTGTTTTTTTGGGAGCCCTATGCGCATGCGTAATGTGCGTTATTGGAGCGGCGGCCCTGTGTGTGTGTGTGTGTGTGTACCCACCTCTGTGAGAATGTTTTTCCTTGCAAAAAAGTCTAAAAAAATTTTTTAGAACGTTTGGAAGAATTGTTTTGTGTCAGGAGCGGTGTAGCTATATAACAAACTTTTTGAAAACTTGGGCAATGACACAATTAAGAAATTATTTGTATATTAATGTTTCAAGCTTAATACAAATAACAGCAAATACAACAAATAATGTATGAATTGAACAATTTACAATAATAAAAAATGACAATAAGACTATTTGTTTATAGGGGTTGGAACTACTCATGTTCCTGGTATTAAGAAGTTAGACTTTTAAGTGTAAAATCTCTGGCAAAAAATATGGAATCACCACTCTTGGAGAATGTTAATTCAGTTGTTTTACAATTGTAAAAAATATAAATCAGAGACATGACAACTATTATATTTAACAGCTGAACATTCTGGCTTTGTAAAACATACCTAAAAAATAAAGTAAAGTGATATAATTAATGGCACATATTTTTTCAATTTAAGAATAGGAAAAAATATGGAATCACTCAATAATAAGAAAAGAATTATGGACTCACTTTGTAATTTGCAATTCTTAAACAAACAACAGCACAAGTCTAATTCTGCAAATTAGACAGCAGTTAAGAGTGCTTGCAGACCTTGTTGTTTTACCTGATTTGATTGACTGGAAACATGGCCTCAACAAAGGGAGATGTTAGTTAAAACAATGTAAAGGATTATAAAACTTATAAAAAAGATAATTCAACATGGAGGGTGGCAAAAGATGTTGGTTGTTTCCAGTCAGCTGTAAAATATGGAGCATAATGGCAAGGTTGTAAAAGCCTACCATACTGGTAGACCAAGGATGAAGTCAAAGTGTCAGGACAGAAACGTTAAAGCAATATGCCATTAAAATAGAAAATGCACAATAAAATAAATAAAAACAAAGGGGCAGAAACAGGAGTCAATGTTTGTGACTGAACTGTAAGAATTCGGCTGAAGGAAATGGGATTGACGTAGAGAAAAGCCGAACGTAAAGCATCATTAACACGTGAGCAGAAGAAAAAATTACAGTGGATTTAAAAGAAGCAGACATGAACTGTTAATAATTAGATGAATGAGGTTTGCAGTAAAGAATCCTGAATCTGCATTGGCCAAGAAGATGATACTGGAACTTTTGTTTGGTGCCACATCAGTGAAACATATAAAGATATGGGGTCGCATGTCAGATAAAGGAGCAGGGCAGATGGCAGTCATTACCTCTACTGTAAATGCACACGTGTACACTGAGGTGTTGAACACTTAAGATAAAAAATGTAAGTCACTCTGGATAAGAGTGTCTGCCAAATGCCTAAATGTAAATGTTGAACACTCGGCGCTTTTATTTATACTGAACCATCAGGCAGCATTCAGCAGGAGCCATCAAAAAGTGGAAACATGCCTTTGTTTTTCAATAACATATAAATAACATAAGAAATAATATATTTAAAAAAAACGCCCCTTTCTGCGCTTAATTAACTCGATACATGAATGACTTATCAGTGATTGGTCAATGACAAGCCTTCATCCTGCAAAGCTGTTCTGTCAACTACACTGTGAGAATGTTGAAATCTGATTGATGAAGAATATTGTTTTTCATTAAAAAAGGTATATGTCTCAAAAGAATGTATGTTGTCAATAAAACCAGAGGAGGGCCAACAAAGTAAAATAGCTTTGTGTCACATCGGTGATTTTGGATTTTTTGTTTTAAAGTAAATTAACTAAATGTACATCCGACAAGAGTGGCAATTCCATATTTGTTGCCAGGGGTTGTATTTTAGTAGTAATTCAATTGCAAGTAATCTACTTCAGTGTTTAATTATTTTGCTTTCTTATAGTAATTTCATAAGTAAAATAAAATTTATTTATATTAAATAATCAAATAAAATCAAGAAATCTGTCTTCTTATTCACAATATTGCGCATAATAGAATGAAATTTCCATTTGATTTTTAAAGTGTAAAATCAATCTGGGCCAGGACAATTTCACTTTTACTATATACAGTAGTTGAGTACCTGCTGTGTGTTGTATAGTTCATATTTGCCTGGCCAGAATGGTTTAAGCCACCAAAATAACGTTTTATTGATAAACTGCGCAGCTTTCGCCAACGTGAACACTCCCGTTAGTAACGAGGCGAATAAGGAGCTAACTTCAGCCTCAGAGTGAGACGCTGCGCAATAAGAAGCTATGAGGCGCCGTATAGGGCTTAAATCAAACTTTACTCACGCACACACATATGAAACACTTGCATACACATATATGAAACACTCACACATACATATATACTACTAACTGCTCAAACAACTACATATGAAACACTTGCATACACATATATGAAACACTCACACATACATATATACTACTAACTGCTCAAACAACTACATATGAAATGCGCGCGCACATACATACATACATACTTTCCGCGCACATACATACATACTTTCCGCGCACATACATACATACTTTCCGCGCACATACATACATACTTTCCGCGCATATACATACATACTTTCCGCGCACATACATACATACTTTTCGCGCACATACATACATACTTTCCGCGCACATACATACATACTTTCCGCGCACATACATACATACATACTTTCCGCGCATATACATACACACTTTCCGCGCACACGCACGCACACACACACATACATACTTTCTGTGCACGCGCACAAAGCCAACTGTAGCGGTGTAGGGAACGAGTGAACAACGGATCTTTAGTTTAGCGGAAAAGGGAATGGATAATTTCCTATAAGTCATTACATATCGCTGGAGTGTGAAAAAATTTTACTCGAAAAAGAATTTATATTTTTATTATAATTATTATCGAGGCGAGGACATCATATAAATAGGACACAATAATTTACATTTTGATTTAATAAAGAAACCATTCGTATTATATAGGCTAGTAATCTGTAAAAATAAATAAATAAATAATACGTTTTATTTTTTTTATGGTATCAGTTTTTGTTTCAATAAATAATCTATATTTAATGTCCGTAGCGTGAAATTTCCACAGCAGCAGCGACAGGTATCCGAGGTGCTTGTGTTACCATGGTAACGCAAGGAGGAAGTGACGTTGTATGGTGTTCTGAATGGTGGAATTTTGTAAAGTGAAGTTCCCTTTTCAGACATTTCCTGCGCAGGGAGTAGGGTGTAGGGTGTAGGGAGTAGTCATTTCAATGTATATGAACTTCATTCTCCCTGATTAGTAGTAGCGTTTCTTAAATAGACCGTTAATGGACAGTTTAGAAGACAACGAGTGATTTATTTATCACCACAAAAGTGGGTGATATGGGGGGTCGAAACAATGTTTGTCCCGTGGGATTCCGATGAGTTGTTCATATTAGCGAAGGCGAGGAAACACATTTCACAAAACAGTATTTCTTTCTGTTGTAGGATCCGACATATTAGCCACAGATTCCGTGCTTTAATTTTCTTTTTGCAAATCATCACCTGCGTTTTCTGCCGCTGAAATATTCAGACATTATGTGGATAGTTCTGAATACGCCATGTGATTGAGCAGTGATGATACAAACCAGTACTACCATTCAGGGAGAATGAAGCGACAAGTCCGTCTACACTGAAATGCCTTCCGGTTACACTGAAATGCCTTCCTTTTACACTGAAATGCCTTCCGGTTACACTGAAATGCCTTCCGGTTACACTGAAATGCCTTCCGGTTACACTGAAATGCCTTCCGGTTACACTGAGAATCTCATAGGTGAATGTGCGAGAAGAGTTTGTATGTGTGTGCGCGGAAAGTATGTATGTGTGTGCGCGGAAAGTATGTATGTATGTGCGTGAAAAGTATGTATGTATGTGCGCGGAAAGTATGTATGTGTGTGCGCGGAAAGTATGTATGTATGTGCGCGCGCATTTCATATGTAGTTGTTTGAGCAGTTAGTAGTATATATGTATGTGTGAGTGTTTCATATATGTGTATGCAAGTGTTTCATATGTAGTTGTTTGAGCAGTTAGTAGTATATATGTATGTGTGAGTGTTTCATATATGTGTATGCAAGTGTTTCATATGTAGTTGTTTGAGCAGTTAGTAGTATATATGTATGTGTGAGTGTTTCATATATGTGTATGCAAGTGTTTCATATGTAGTTGTTTGAGCAGTTAGTAGTATATATGTATGTGTGAGTGTTTCATATATGTGTATGCAAGTGTTTCATATGTGTGTGCGTGAGTAAAGTTTGATTTAAGCCCTATACGGCGCCTCATAAGAAGCTAAACGAATCGGAAGCTGCGAATAAGGAGCTACTTCAGCATTTCGGTTTGGACAGCTTCTTTCCCCTTAACAAATGAAATAATTGTTAAAAACAGGCTTTTGTATTAACTTATCATTGTGTAATACAGGTAGTCCCCGATTCATGAACATTCGATTTACTAACATATGCATATACAAACTGATTGCGAATCGAACATTCGTAGATGCTATTAAATTGCAGAAGTGGCTCACATATATTGTACAAAAATAGACACTGCAGTGCATCAGATGCCAACATTTACAATTATATACAATATTTTCAGTGTGTAAATGAATGTTTAAAATGTCTAAAGTCCGTTATAGTGTGTGTGCGTGCGTGCGCGGGAGAAATTTATGGGTCTTACCTGTTTCAATGAATCATTCCTGGAGCACGATGATAGAAAATAGCTGTCCATTAAAGTAAATCTTCCTGATGGAGATTAATCCAAATTCCGGAAAATCATAAACAAAACCGAGTTCACAGTCCAAGGGGAAAAAAAAACGTTGACAGAATGGCGTCCAGGATTCCTACTGAATAAACTTAACATCGGAAATCTGTGTGGGCGCGCATGCGCGTGTGAAAGTCGTCTGACTCAATAACCCCGCCCCCTCTCCTTTGCTACACACACAGCCTGATTATTTTCAAGGGTAAAGTGCAGGTTAATTGGTTTTATGTCTACTTTAAAATTTCTATTAAGTTTTTTCTATGAATATTTTTGGATTGTGGAACGAATTACTGGAGTTTCTTTTTTTTCTTTTATGGGCAAATTCGCTCTGAAACAGAATGGCGTCAGGGACTCTCCTAGTCAAAATTTAAAGGGGCAGAGACTTTAATTTAGATAAAGAGATTGATTTCTTTAGGTGCGGTTGCGGTTTTTAGCCACATGATGGCAGTGTTGGTAAAGAGGACAGATTTAACTAAGTAAACTGGTATGCTTTATATTGTATATTTTTGACAAACGTGTATAAGACTCCCTTTGTCACAGACCTACAAACAAATCTGACTTACAAACGTGCTCCTGGAATGCAACTCGGTCGTAAGTAGGGGACTACCTGTATTCAATTTTTATTTTATTTTATTCAAACCTTTGTTATATAGTCTAGACCTGGGCCCGGTTTCTTGATAACGCACACTATTTGCGATCTTAGAAGACTTATGATATATCTCACGTAAAGTGACAACTTTTCTAAGTGTATTTCTTGAACTGTCCCTTAGGAGTCCTCTTAAGTCGCTGCCTCTTACGTCCGACGTTACAAGGCGCAGTCTACAGTGAAGGTACTGAATTAGCTGACATAGATTGTTCAGGAATCAATTTTTGACTCCTTTTGCATGACAGCGTTAAGAAAGACGACACTTTCCATGCAAATTAAACATGGCACTGATTCAGCATGAGTTTTGGTACCGTGGTTAAGTTTCCATTTTACCACGCAAAAAAATCAAACATTTAACATGCAGAAGCTCGCGAACCATCGCGGAACGTTGGACGGGCACTCGAGGCGGCTCACGGTGCCTAATACCCCTATCTCACCTACAGGATGCACTTTGACTCACGGTGAGATGCGATGGTTAGGCACCGTGAGCTGCCGCGATTGCCCGCCGACATTCCGCAAAGTTCTGCAAGGTCTGCAAGCTTCCGCGAGGACCGCCAAAAAAATTTTACGTTTAATTTTTCACGCGGAAAGATGGAAACGTAATCACAGTGCAAAACCCGCGGTAAATCATGATGAACTCTACTTACAGTACGGCCACTGCGCGAAACTGCGTATGTGATATAGGAATATAACACCGCATCTCACAGCGAGTCAAACTGCATAGGTGAGATAGGTGTATTACGCACTACAAAAACTCCCAAGTTTATTTTCTCATTTAACTAAATAAAATTTCATAAAATAAAATGTGTCAAAAGAAAAAGCCCATCCAGGGATGGATAATGGCTAATGATCAATGAAACATATTTTAAACAAAAAGCAGCAATCAGCTGGACATTGGAACGTAGAGCGTAAGTACGAAGCGTTGGCCTGGCAAGTGCAGGTCTAAGCAGGTCAAGAAGCTCCATAATCTGTTGCCTTGGAAGGCGAAACCTTTTTTTTTTTTTTTAAATAGCGACCTCAGGAAAATATGAAAAGGTCTGAAGTTTTGTCTAAAGGCAAAATTTACATGAACCACATGGCTCCACAGACGGCGCCTATTTCATAATGTGACTAATGCCTGAGGTCGCTATTTAAAAAAAAAGGCAAAATGTACATGAACCACACGGCTCCCCGGACGGCGCCATCTTCAGTTTAGCACAACAACACGCTGTATCGCCACCAAATTGTTTGCAACTTGTTTAATATTAAAAGTGACCAATTTTAATGCATTAGTCACATTATGAAATAGGCTAATTAAAAGTCACTCTATTAGTTCTGATATCAAATAAAATAAAATTCTTAAACAGGCTTACAGTATATTCCATCATTAATACGACTTTGATAACGTGCCATAATGTGCTTCCATACGCCGCTGATTTATAAAGACTGCTGCTCAGTAGCGGTGACGAGCGTCTTGAGCTAAAACTACGCTAAGAGTGAGTTAAGGTTGGTCCAGACCAACCTTACGAATGTGTGACTTACCTAAGAGATACTTAGCGTAAGAACATTTCAGGAAATGCGCCATAACGTTAAGAGAGAAGTTAGGGTACAACTTAAAAACTACTTAGCGATAAGAAGCTTTCGAGAAACCAGGCCCTGTTTTTTTATCATACATACTGCTCACCTATTATTTAACCCCTGCCCTGGTTAGTCTTTAGTTAAGCTTATTTCAGAGATACTATTTTGATAAAATGGCACACCTTTCTACTTAGGACCAAAGTGAGTAAATGACCACTAATAATAAACTCCATAATAACTGAGTATTATTACGTGCACACACTCCCTTGCTTAGATCATAATAAACATAGTCAGGCCTTTGGGCAGACGAGAGCCAGACCAGAATTATGGGAAATAATGGTAAAGGGTTTGGTAAAATCAGGCAAGGAGCACACTGACCAGTTAAACCATCACAATATTTAAAATCATAAATATTACAAATTACAAGTCTGCCTGTCTTTGTGTGCTATTTCAGTATATATGGGGAGCGGATGAACCTAATGTAGGACACCAGAACATAATTACAATGTTTAATAATATAATTATAAGATGATTATTATTTTTTTATTATGTTGATGCTACAAAATTATGTTAATCATTACAGTAATAAATGTGTTTGCTAAAATGTGCTCAAAGTTACACATCTGGGCTGAATGTAAATCCAGGTTGATGCAATATACTTTAAAACTCTTCCAGTAACATTGGTGACACTGTCATGTAATGTTGTGGGGTGGAGCTTCATGGAGATATACTGTATGATGTTCACATATACTGTAAGAGTAGTAAAAGAGCTCAGAATATTTTTATTCAGCTAAAACCATTCATCATGTTCACTTTCATGTTAATGTGTCTTTGCCTTTCATTTGGTGAGTTTGCATTAACTGGCGTTTATGTGTTTTTTTATTAAGTGTTACATTAATGATTAATTAGTCTGAGTCATAATAAGAAAAAGGAGCGTCTGGGTGTGAAGCTTATAAACATTGTGTTTTCTTCTCTATGACAGGTGACTCCATGGAAGATTCAATAGAGGCACATTTCACTCATAAAACTGTAGATGAAGGTGATGATGCTATTCTGTCGTGTGACTACAAAATACTCAGTGGTGCAACAAACAACTACCTGCACTGGTACAGGCAAGATCCACAATCTAACCCTGAGTTCCTTCTTTATATTTCTGAAAGCAGAACATTGTTCCGAAGTGCAAACACCCTCCAAAAAATATCTGCTAAAATTTATGATAATAAACGAGTGGATCTGAACATCTTCTCTGCTGCTGTATCAGACTCTGCACTATACTACTGTGCTCTGGCGCCCACAGTGACAGGAAATCCAACTGCACTGTACAAAAACTCTGACACAGTTTTCATACAGGGAATGCAGTTCTAACAATGTTTAAAAAAATATATATATTATTATAACTTTTTCTGTGACTGACTGTATAAAGATCCTTGTTTTGACACATCAATGACATGTTTTGACACATATTAGCTCATTTAATTATTCCGCTTTAGTAAGCACTTTATCCTGGTCAGAGATCCAGAATCCTGGAAGACAGACAGAAATTTATGAAAAACATAAAAGCCAGAAAAAACTGACAGGGATACAGCGAAAACACTGCACAAAAAGTAAGCTGAGCTCAAACTTGAACCTAATGTTTCCTAAAACTTTTATTGTAATAAAGATGTAACACTTTTTTGTGCATTAACAGTTAACAGTTAACACAGTTTACTGTCATGTTATCATCACACTTTGTGTTAGACTTAAATAAAACAAGCAAACAAACACAAACAAAAACGAATACTTATTCTACTTATTTTTAAAACTCATCTATTTTTCCAACCTGAGATTCTCATTTCTCTCAGCAGATGGCGCAAGGGATCGTGCATACTATCTATGCATCATTTAGTGTGTATATGTAACTATCTTAGGTTTCATTCCATATATGCAGTTTATATATATACAGTGGAACCTCGGATTACAAGCATAATTCATTCCGGAAGCGGGCTCGTATTCCAACCTGAGAGAAGGGGGGGCTGAAGGGGGGCTCGCTCGCGTTTACGGCCCCCTTCACTCAGGTTGCCAAACAAACACACAAACTCTTTGCCTTACAGAGACACAAACACGGACACTCAAAAACACTGCAAGCACTAAGACCCAGCAGGGGAGACGATAGGTCTCGGCTTTACAGCTCCCCTTCTCTCAGGTTGCCAAACAAACACACAAACTCTTCTCTGTCGCGACTGTTTTCAAAGGTGAGGAGCTGTTTAATTTGTTTTGTGTTTTGTTGTTGTTGTTTTACTTTACAGTAGTGATCCCGTTAGTATGCGCCCACGCGAGTGTGACTAGCGATGTTCCTTGCTAATTTTTAAACGGTTTTAAAAACGGTCTCTCCGTCAATGTGTGTGTGTGTGTGAGTGTGTGTGTGTATTCACCCAGCAGGAGAGATGATTACCTACAATTCTGCTGCAAGAGAGAGAAAAACCGTTGGCTCACTTGTGATGACGTGACGCTCGGTGTCAAAACAAGAAGCGCATGCGTGAAACATGATACTCGGTGCTCGTAAACTAAGACAATGCTCGTTTTTCAAGTAAAAAATTCTAAAAAATCGTTGCTCGTCTTGCTGAACACTCGTAAACCGCGTTACTCGTAATCCGAGGTTCCACTGTATATATATATATATATATGAAAGTTGCTTCAATGCATTTAGGGGTGTGGTACTGGTTAAGACAATCTCCTGAACTTCAAACTGAATGTCAGAATGGGAAAAAAAGGTGATTTAAGCAATTTTGAGCGTGGCATGGTTTTTGGTGCCAGACGGGCCGGTCTGAGTATTTCACAATCTGCTCAGTTACTGGGATTTTCATGCACAAACATTTCTAGGGTTTACAAAGAATGGTGTGAAAAGGGATAAACATCCAGTACGCGGCAGTCCTGCAAAAATGCCTTGCTGATGCTAGAGGTCAGAGGAGAATGGGTCGACTGATACAGTAGAAGAGCAACTTTGACTTTGAAATAACCACTCGTTACAACCGAGGTATGCAGCAAAGCATTTGTGAAGCCACAACACGCACAACCTTGAGGCAGATGGGCTACAACAGCAGAAGACCCCACCAGGTATCACTCATCTCCACTACAAATAAGAAAAAAGATGCTACAATTTGCACGAGCTCATCAAAATTGGACAGTTCAAGATATTTAAATGGTAGAGTCAGAATTTCTCACAGAATGAGAACAGGGATCCATAATGCCTTGTTACCACTGTGCAGGCTGCTGGTGGTGGTGTAATGGTGTGGGGGATGTTATCTTGGCACTCTTTAGGCCCCTTAGTGCCAATTGGGCATCGTTTAAATGCCACGGGTTACCTAAGCATTGTTTCTGACCATGTCCATCCCTTTATGACCACCATGTACCCATCCTCTGATGGCTACTTCCAGCAGGATAATGCACCATGTCACAAAGCTCAAATCATTTCAAATTGGTTTCTTGAACATGACAATGAGTTCACTGTACTGAAATGGCCCCCGCAGTCACCAGATCTCAACCTAATAGAGCATCTTTGGAATGTGGTGGAACGGGAGCTTTGTGCCCTAGATGTGCATCCCACAAATCTCCAGCAACTGCAAGATGCTATCCTATCAATATGTGGTGTGAAAAACTATTTCCCCCCTTCCTGATTTCTTATTCTTTTGCATGTTTGTCACACTTAAATGTTTCTGCTCATCAAAAACCGTTAACTATTAGTCAAAGATAACATAATTGAACACAAAATGCAGTTTTTAAATGAAGGTTTACGTTATTAAGGGAGAAAAAAAACTCCAAATCTACATGGCCCTGTGTGAAAAAGTGATTGCCCCCTTTGTTAAAAAAATAACTTAACTGTGGTTTATCACATCTGAGTTCAATTTCTGTAGTCACCCCCAGGCCTGATTACTGCCACACCTGTTTCAATCAAGAAATCACTTAAATAGGAGCTACCTGACACAGAGAAGTAGACCAAAAGCACCTCAAAAGCTAGACATCATGCCAAGATCCAAATTCAGGAACAAATGAGAACAAAAGTAATTGAGATCTATCAGTCTGGTAAAGGTTATAAAGCCATTTTTAAAGCTTTGGGACTCCAGCGAACCACAGTGAGAGCCATTATCCACAAATGGCAAAAACATGGAACAGTGGTGAACCTTCCCAGGAGTGGCCGGCTGACCAAAATTACCCCAAGAGTGCAGAGACAACTCATCCGAGAGGCCACAAAAGACCCCAGGACAACATCTAAAGAACTGCAGGCCTCACTTGCCTCAATTAAGGTCAGTGTTCACGACTTAACCATAAGAAAGAGACTGGGCAAAAACGGCCTGCAAGGCGATTTCCAAGGCGAAAACCACTTTTAAGCAAAAAGAACATTAAGGCTCGTCTCAATTTTGCTAAAAAACATCTCAATGATTGCCAAGACTTTTGGGAAAACACCTTGTGGGCAGACGAGACAAAAGTTGAACTTTTTGGAAGGTGCGTGTCCCGTTACATCTGGCATACAAGTAACACAGCATTTCAGAAAAATCATACCAACAGTAAAATATGGAGGTGGTAGTGTGATGGTCTGGGGTTGTTTTGCTGCTTCAGGACCTGGAAGGCTTGCTGTGATAGATGGAACCATGAATTCTACTGTCTACCAAAAAATCCTGAAGGAGATTGTCCGGCCATCTGTTCGTCAACTCAAGCTGAAGCGATCTTGGGTGCTGCAGCAGGACAATGACCCAAAACACACCAGCAAATCCACCTCTGAATGACTGAAGAAAAACAAAATGAAGACTTTGGAGTAACCTAGTCAATGTCCTGACCTGAATCCTATTGAGATGATGTGGCATGACCTTAAAAAGGTGGTTCATGCTAGAAAACCCTCAAATAAAGCTAGATTACAACAATTCTGCAAAGATGAGTGGGCCAAAATTCCTCCAGAGTGTTTTAAAAGACTCCTTGCAAGTTATCGCAAACGCTTGATTGCAGTTATTGCTGCTAAGGGTGGCCCAACCAGTTATTAGGTTCAGGGGGCAATTACTTTTTCACACAGGGCCATGTAGGTTTGGATTTTTTTTCTCCCTAAATAATAAAAACCATCATTTAAAAACTGCATTTTGTGTTTACTTGTGTTATCTTTGACTAATAGTTAAATGTGTTTGATGATCAGAAACATTTTGTGTGACAAACATGCAAAAGAATAAGAAATCAGGAAGGGGGCAAATAGTTTTTCACACCACTGTGTATATATATATATATATATATATATATATATATATATATATATATATATATATATGCGAGTTTTGAGACAATTCATTAGTTTGTTTATTCTATTTGAAGCTTCTGAACTGTTCGATGTTTTTTTTTTTTGTGTGACAGTGCTTTAGGCGGAGCAGATTTATGCTAAAACAATGTAATGACCCCTCTTGAGGATATAAAGCTTTATTATTGGGTTTGAATAAATCTACCACAGCAGATAATAAACTATGCTATGTCATAATCGAAGCAAAAACCATGATTATGCCTCATTTTTCCTCAGAGGTAAACGGAAAAGTGAAGTTGTTCAGCTGTTTAGTGTCACTATGCCGATGTTACACCCAGCGTAGTTACCGAAATCTTTGGTTTAGTTTTCATTGAGTGGCCACACATCACTTCCACATTTCCACATTCCCAAATAGGCGTGTGGTCCGTTGCCTAGCAACACTGAACAAAATGAGGCATAATCGTGGTGTTTGCTTTGGTTATGACATAGCATAGTGTAAGGATTTCTTGAATTTTGTTAGACATCCTTTTGTCTACTCAGTGCTCAGCCTGTATTCTGCTTGTCCCGCCTGGCCAGGGAACCCCTCAATGCACACAAAGAACCAAATACAAAGAACACACACAAAGAACCAAAGAAAAGGTGGATGCAGGAGTGTTTACATCCGGTCTGTATTGTTTTTAAAAGATAAATTCAAATTCAAATTTTATTTGTCACATACACAGTCATACACAGTACGAAATGTAGTGAAATGCTTATACGACCGCCAGTGACCTTAAAAAGAGAATTAAAGCTTATATTAAGAAATAAATATGAATAAAAGAAATACGATAGAAAAATTAAATGAAAAATAAAAATAAAATTAAACTAGGAAAAATAGAACTAAAAATAGAATTATGCTGTACGAAAATAGAAATATACTGTACAATTTAAGAAATTTTGATATTTTTGGGAGAAAGATGGTGTGCAAATATGCATAGAAAAAAAAGTGTCTTTGTGCAATGGTTATTAAAGTGTCTTTGTGCAATGGTCCAGATGTAAACATAAACATGTAGTTTAGATGTGAAGGTAGATGTGCGTGAAATTGTCCATAGTGTCCATGGATTTAAAAAGATTGATTAATTGATTGTGAAAAGATTGTGTTAGTTCTGACCTTATCGTCTGTGGGAAGAAGCTCCTCCTCAGTCTCTCTGTGTTGGCCCTCAGGGAGCGGAATCACTTCCCAGACCGCAACAGAGTGAACAGTCCATTGTTACCATACCTAACTGCCATCTCTCCTCTTCTTCTCTTTCCCCCCCTCTTTCTTTTCCTCTCTCCTCCTGTCCCCCCCTTTCACTCTTTCTCTCTCTCTCTGTCGAGCTACACATGTCGTTCCTGAGCTGCCAGTGATCCAGACTCCCTCTGCCCTCCGGACCTGTCTGACCCATCCTGGTGCCCCGCTTCTGGCTGAAGATCTCGTCTCATGGATGCCCCGTGTGTCTCTCTGGGATGCGTCTGGTGTCTGGGAATGATTCTCTCTACCTAGAAAATGGTTCTGGCCTTGACTGGTGTTGGCAACTGTTTCTCTGGGGACTTGACAGTTCGATAGTTCATGACTGGAACTTCTTACAAGTCTACCTGGGTCTTCAATAACTACCTGGACTCCATATTAACATCAATTAACATCAGCTATTATAGCTGAACTGCCTCCCACCCTACACACTGTATAAATGCAGATCATTTACTGCTTTCTGTTTCACCCAAATGAGGATGGGTTCCCTGTTGAGTCTGGTTCCTCTCAAGGTTTCTTCCTATTACCATCTCAGGGAGTTTTTCCTTGCCACTGTCGCCCTCGGCTTGCTCACCAGGGACAAACTGACCATTTTGATTCATACAAATTCACATTTCATACAAACCTAAATAATTCTTTTGACTATGTAAAGCTGCTTTGCGGCAATGAAAATTGCTAAAAGCGCTATACAAATAAAATTGAATTGAATTGAATTGAATTGTTGGGGTGGCTGAGGTCCTTCACGATCTTCCTGGCCTTGGTCCAGCACCGCTTGGTGTAGATTGAGTGCAGGTCAGGGAGCTCGGTGCGGATGATGCACTCAGCTGATCCCACCACCCTCTGTAGAGCTCGTCTGTCCTGCATGGTGCTGTTCCCAAACCAGGTCGTGATGTTTCCCGTCAGGATGCTCTCTATGGTGCAGAAGTAGAAATTCCTGAGCACCTTGGAGGGCAGTCTAAAGTCTCTCAAGCGTCCGAGGTGGTACAGACGCTGCCAGGCCTTTTTTACCACGGTGTTGATGTGACAGGACCATGCCAGGTCCTGCGTGATGTGAACACAGAGGTATCTGAAGCTGTCCACTCTCTCCACTGGGCTCCTGTTGATGACGGGGGTCTGGTAGTTCCTCACCTGCCTTGTACTGAAGTCCACTATCAGCTCCTTTTTCTTGCTGACGTTTAGGAGGAGATTGTTTCTCTGGCACCAGTTCACCAGATTTCCAACCTCCTCCAGGTAGGCTGTCTCATCGTTGTTCGTGATCAGGCCCACCACGACAGTGTCGTCAGCAAACTTGATGACGGTGGTGGAGTTGGTAGTGGCCATTGATGAGCCATTGATGAGCTGAGTCCCTGGTGCTCCAGCTTGGTGGTGAGTGTGGAGGGAATTATGGTATTAAATGCAGAGCTGTACTCGATGAAGAGCATTTTCACATAATTCCCCCTCCGAGTGTCCAGGTGAGTGAGAGATGTATGAAGGAGATGAGAGATAGCATCATCCGTAGAGCGGTTTGGACGGTAAGCGAATTGTAGTGGGTCCAGTGTGTCTGGTAGTGAAGAAATGATGATGTCTCAGACCAGGCGTTCAAAGCAGTTTATCACTACTGAGGTGAGGGCTACAGGGCAATAATCATTGAGGAAAGCAGGATAAGGTTTCTTCGGAATGGGAAGGTTTCTTCGGAATTCTCCGGATGTTGTTGCTTTATAATCCGTAATTGTCCTTAGTCCCTGCCACAGGCTCCTAGAGTCACTCTTTTGGAGTTGTGACTCTAGTTTCCTCCCGTAGCGCTGCTTCGCCTCTTTCACCGCCTTCCGGACGCTGTATGACGCAGCCTTGTATGGTTTCATGTCCCCCGACGCAACTCCTGTGTTGTAGGCAGCGGTGCGAGATCTCAAAGCATCGCGGATGGTTTCATCCACCCACGGCTTCTGGTTGGGAAACGTTCTAATAGTCTTTTTCTCCACGGTATCATCCGCTAGTTTCCCAATGAATCCCACAACCGCTTCCGTAAACACGCTGACGTCATCGAAGCTGTTTCTGAATATGTCCCAGTCTGCGTTATCGAGTGCGTCCTGTAACGCGGCCACCGATTGGTCCGTCCAGCGTGCGACCTCCCTCTAAACCGGAACTTTCTGTTTCAGCCTTTGTTTGTATTTTGGCATGAGGAAGATGGCGGCGTGGTTGGACTTACCAAACGGTGGACAAGATTGTGCCTTGTAGCCGTCCTTGACCGTTGTATAGCAGTGGTCCAGTGTCCTTTTGCCCCTGGTGGGGCAGGTGATGTGCTGATAAAAGTTTGGCGCTGCGCGTTTGAGGTTGGCACTATAAAAGTCCCCCGCCACAATAAGCGCAGCGTCCCGATGCTGTGTTTGGTGCTGTGTAAGTGCCTTATGCAGCTCGCATAAGGCAGTGTCCGTGTCCGCTTGTGGTGGAATATAAACGGCACTGATTAAGGACGACACATGATGGACAGTAGTTCCAGGTTTGGTGTGCAGGAGCGTGTGAAAGGAACAACGCTTGCGCTGTTGCACCAGCTGCTGTTCACCATTAAACAAACGCCGCCTCCCCTTGACTTCCCCAAGTCCTGTGTCCTGTCCATGCGGTGAACCGAAAAAACTCGGCCGACTGGATGGCGTGGTCCGGCACCGCTGGGTTCAGCCATGTCTCGGTGAAGCAGAGGAGATTGCAGTCTTGAATGTCTCTCTGGAGCTTTACTCTGGCCCTGAGGTCATCGAGCTTGTATTCCAGTGACTGGACGTTGGTGAGCAGGATGCTAGGCAGAGGTGTGCGGTGTGCAGGGGCTCTCAGCCTGTTCCTGACGCCGGCTCGTTTCCCTCGAGGCTGCCGCTTCGCGTTGCGTTCTTTGTTCTCCCTCAGGATCTCACTCGGCCACCTCGGACCCGGAGTTAAAAACGTCGAAATGTGAGTACATTGTATACCAATAGAAACAAGGGTGTCTCTATCATAAATAATGTACCCCATGGTGGAAATTTGACTGGGTTTAAAATGCTAAAAACTAACTTAAAGAATAAAAACAAAGAAAAGGTGGTCGGAGCAGTCGTGACGGCAGCCAACCTCACCGGCGCCATCTTGGATTTACTCCAAAATAAGCATCAGGGGAGAGCGCGAACGCAGTCCCCCACTACCAGAAATTATGCAGTCGAGATTCCCACATTTGGGGAATTCGCAAGAGTCAGCACAACCTGAGTGCAATGGTTGAGCCTCGCCTTGGGCAAACCACCTTCTTGATCATGGTATCACCCCTGCCAGGTAAGTTTGGTAAGGTAAGATAAGGTAAAGAAGAACATAAATTTAGGAGTAGCTCTGCATTTACGAGCGTTCAACAGTTTTATGACCTTTAACATAAACTACTATAGAATGTGTTTATTGAAAGTGCAGCTTGTGTCATGAGAAAAGGAAAAAAAACATTCTGTTCTCACGCACACAGAATATCATGAAACACGTAAAATCAAATATTCCCTACACATAGTTTATTATCTGCTGTGGTAGAGCCGATTTATTCAAATGCAATAATAAAGCTTTATATGGCTATAATAATACCTACTCCTGCACTCACCATGAAAGTGTTGTTCTCAAAAGATCTTCCAGCTGCTTTAATACATCTTTCAGAAGTTCTAGTTCAGGACTTTTAACATTTTCAGCATTACTCCAAATGAATAAATAACAGTTAATGAATAACAGTATTTTCCATGCCATCTGAAAATCTTGTTTTTAAGGGAACTGATTATAAATGCATTTTAACTCGTCATCACTTCACCAGTATGTATTTTCTAAAGAAATTCCTGTGGCTTAAGTATATCATCCATCAATTTCAATAACTGGGGTTTCACTCACTCTCTCAGTCACTTCTCTTCTATACCGCTTTATCCTATATTCAGGGTCGTGGGTGCCTGGAGCCTATATCCCAGGAGGCTCACACTCATTCACATACTATAGACAATTTGGGAAACGCACATTAGCCCAATCTGCAGGTTTTTGGACTGTAGGGGGAAACCGGAGTACCCGGAGGAAACTCGCCAAGCACAGGGAGAACATACAAACTCCATGCACACAGAGATGGGAATCGAGCCTGGCCGGGGATCAAACCCGGACCCTGGAGGTGCACGGCGACAGTGCTAACCCATACACGACCGTGCCGCCTAACTGGGGTTTTATTATAAAATCAAAGTAGTTGATTTGTTAATATGTCATGGATGACATTCTTGCACTGATCACCGACTTCTGTAGTCTGTAGGTTCAGGTTCACTTTTACCCAGTGAATCAGACACTGTGGATCAAACATTGTGGATCAGACACTGTGTTACAGAAACCCAGTCCATGCTTTGTTCTGGATGTACTTGCAGCATTACAGCTACAACATTACTGCTGAATTTTAATTATTTGAACACAAAATAAAATGCAAAGACAGTCTACTGAAGCTGATGTTTTTTAAATGTTAAGGTTAGTTACAGTACTTCTAAACCTAGTTTAAACTTAAGTATAAAACTGGTTTCACTAAACATAGAGACATAAATATCATTTGTATTTAAATTACTGACTGGTTCAATTCGTAAATTGTGATTTCATATTATTTTAATTACATAAACAATATACTCGTGATTATTTCGTTTAATTAGCAGTTCATTGTTCTTGATTGGATTTATTTAAATTATATTTTCTGCCAGGTTCTCTAACTGAAGCTCAATATAAGGCCAGGGTGCTTTAGTAAGAATCACAAGTCTTTCAGCAAGGTTGGTGACACTGTCATATGATGTGTGAGGTGTAGCTTCATAAATCTTCATTATGTTAACATAAAGTACATAAAGAATATTTTTTATTTATTTAAAAGCATGCATCATGTTAACTTTTATATTCATAGTTATAAAAATATATTCAACTAGTTATAAAAGTTAGTTGATAAAATAATAGCAAAAATGCGAGTTCAAATTTATGTAACACCTTATTATTTTATATTATTTAAAAACAAAACAAAATACTCTTTTCTTTGTGACAGGTGACTCCATGGCAGATCCGATAGAGCCACTTCTTAGTCACAAAGTTGTAGATGAAGGCGATAATGTTACTCTGTCTTGCACTACAAAGGCTTCAGTGGTAACATATATAATGTGCAATGGTACAAGCAATATTCAAATTTTGAATCCAGATTCCTTCTTTATATTACACCAAGAGAACCTTTAAGTGATTTAATCATGTCTCTGTGACTCAATTTATTTAGGCGCCTGCCATGATTTATAATGATTTTATGAGTTTAATAAAATTTTAAAAAGAGATTTAGATGGAAGAAAGGAAAATTTAAGAAGGTCAATAAAATTTGGGATCCATATTTCATGTTATCTGTTAGGATTCAGATCTCTATATATGCAGTCATCGTAAGTCTGTAAAAATGTCCTTGTATATTTCCTCATATTTGTGTGGAAACAAATCTTCATTTGCATGCTGCTGAGCTGTAAAGGAATGTAAAAGGACTCTATCATACCGGGCTCTGAGTGCGAGTATTTTATATGCCCTTACCTCGGATTGCTGCTGATATGTTTGCACAAACAACTCATGTTTTTTTTCTCATAGCGGTGCTTCACATTTCTGCTATTTATTTATGTATTTATTTATTTTTATTGATTTCTTTTTTGTTAATAACTTTTTATTAAAAATTCGATTATGAAGAGATTTCTGTATATGTTGAAGCAGGGGATGAATTTCTGATTGAGCATCCCAGGGCACACCATACTGTACGCTCTAAGTGCAGAATGCAACCTAAGGGTTAGAGGATCTATGAAATTTACAATTAAAGCCAAGCAGTTTTGCACCACTGTTTCCAGACTTCAAGAGAGCAAGGGTTAGCAATGGCTTTTACCATGCCATATAAAGTTTTTAAATAACATCCATAACTTAAAAAAACTGTGATGAAGGAGATACTGTAGCGGTATAAGAGAACAAAAAATTTACTTAAGGAAGAACATTTCTGCCATTTATTATCACCACAGTTTAAAAATAAATCAAACAAATTGGCTTAAAACTTCTTACAGGAAGAATAAACATCATATTAACATTTTACATTTATGGCATTTGGCAAACACTCTTAAACTCCACTCACTCGATACATAGTAAACTATAGCGTTGATTAGTTCTGTTGAGTGACACATATAGGCATGCAAATCTCATCGGGAAAAAGTGCTAGGTTACTGGTACTGTACACTGTATAAATTTCTCATTTACAGTATTAGAAAAGCATTAGGGACCAGAAAAACCGTGGTCCGTCATTTAATGATGTCTGCTCTTACAGTATTTCTTTACAGTAGCAAAAATGTCTAATTAAATCAGATCATGCTACTTTTTCAATATGTTTTAAATACAGTTTCAAATGGTTAAAGCACTGCAACATTTTCTAACATACTGTTAGCACATTGTGATGTGTAATATATTCCCTGTCGCTTTAGCACTGGTAACTTTCTAACACATTGATTTAACGTTATCTGTCAATCCAATAGTCGATTGCTGAAATGAATCATGCGCATAAAATAAAATGTACAACAAAACACAAAATAATTTAAAACCTTACCTTTGTTAATGTAAAGCCACAATTCGCTCTAAGGAGTAGCATATATTTATGGGTGCTAATTTAGTGAAACATGACATACTTTCTTTTTGTATGTGCATGCATGGCATGCTCTTCAGAGAACCATACAGACACTAATTAAAACTTTTCCTCAGGATTGTGTTGTTTTCCATTTTGTCTGACTCTCACGCTTATCACAATGTTTGACCATGACGCTACCATCACAAACTTCACCTCTAGTATTTCCACTATTTTAAAATTTTAAGTGTTTACTTTTTACAGATTTTTATTTATTTGATCTATCTCATCAAGCAGCCGGAAAGTTCATAAATACATATTTTTTTATTGTTAGTTAACACATGCCTAAAACAAATTAAAGCTAGTTTTAATAACTGAGAAAATCATCAGCATCTAGTTCCATCTTCATGTTGAAGGTTGGGTGTCATGAGTCACTATTGTACTCGGTTCTGTGCTGCTCTTTTGCATTGTTTATATGATGTGTGATTCCAACATAAAATATTTTCAGGCCGTACTTTTAGGTCTTCCTCTGCTTCTTTTCCTTTGAATTTTTTTTTTCTAATAGTTTTATTTGAAAGTTTGCATGTCTTGATATATGTCCAAAAAAATCAAATCTGTTTTTCCTTTTTATGATGTATACCACAAGGGCTGTTTTCTGTCCAGGTATCAGTAGGACTTCCTCATTTGTTTTTCTTTCTTTTTATGAATTTTTAGGATGTTTCTAAAGCACCACATTTCAAAATCATTTAATTTGTCAATAACGTTTTTACCCAATGTCCATGTCTCACTTCCATATACAGTAATAGGGTCGATATGACATAACAGTCTAAAATTCTAAATCTTTTTGGTAGTGGGATTTTCTTTGATGTTAGAACAGATTTTATGTTATTAAATGCACACTTTGCAATTCCTATTTTTCTAGTTACTTCTTTGGCACATGCACCATCTATTGTAATTAAATGACCTAGATATCTGAATTATGTAACTTGTTCTATGCGTTCTTTATTTTTATTTTCATAGGAAGTTTTATTTCTTGTTTTGATATATGCACGACTTTAGTCTTTTAGCATTCCCAGCTTTGGGAGAACATACAGTACAAACTTGATTCACACAGACCTGAGGTGGAAATCGTCCCCTCACCCTGGAGGTGCAAACCATTAAGAACAGTGTTCTTCCCATAATCTAAAAAGTTGATTACATATATATTTTTTCCAATAATTTTCAGATAATTCCACAATCAAAATAGTCAATAGTTGCAATTCAGTGGCCTTACTGTTTAAACCATCTCAAAAATAAATCAGATGTATACACACAATACAGTGGTGTGAAAAACTATTTGCCCCCTTCCTAAATTCTTATTCTTTTGTATGTTTGTCACACAAAATGTTCCCTTTTAAAAGCTACTCGATACTGCGCGAAAGCGCTACGGGAATCATTTTGTCGTGACCGGTTGTGAAGCACGTGTGTGTCAAACACGCCAAATATTTTGGCATCTATAACCTCAGGCAGGTGACGTCAACCGATGAGGTGCACCTGGAGGTTATAAATAGGCATGAACCGGAAACACCCTCAGATCATTTTCTCTTCAGGATCCATGTTGTGTGTGTGCGTGTGTGCAAGCATTTTAACAGAAAGCGAAAATAGAAGTGTCTTACTACTCACCAGAAAGATGGCAGAGTAAGACACGAGTCCGTCCCTCCGTGTAGAAGAATATCTCGCTGAGGGCGATCTTCGCGTTTCTGTCTGAGTGTTTGGGGGAGGAGCACGCTATCTCGGGCTTCAGGGAGCAGGTAAGTATTGCGATTTTCTCCCTATTAAAGTCCCGCGCGCTCGGGTTCGCCGTCTTAAAGTGAAACCGCGACCCGCAGCGCATTTCTGGCGTGCAATCTGGCCGAGGTGCGCGAGACAGGATTTTCCTTTTCTCTCGCTCTCTCGCCGGATTACGAGTCTTTTACCTTCCACTTCTCCAGCGCGCTTCGGCGCTTCTGGTGAAGGGGAAAAAAAAAAAAAAAAAAACTTTCTCTCTCGCTCCCGCGGAGATGGAAACTATCACTCCAGACCGCTCCTCTAGTGATGAGCCGGTGTGTTAGTTTGTGTTAGAGGTGGTAACGCGCGGTCCGACGCGTACACCTCGATTCGCGGTAAAAATAAAAATAAATAAATTAAATAAATCCCCCAAACGCTCACAGTCAGCCGACAGGTGTCTGTCGGGTGGCCGGAGGAGGAGGGGCCTCAGTGATGGCCCCTCCCCTCCTGGCGACCTCCATGAGTTAAATCTTTCATGGAATAAGCCATATTTATCCTGTGTTTTTGTGCTATTGACATTTGGTTTGTTCCAATGTCATGGATGAAAGCGCGGTCCTTTATGATGATGTCCCAGATCAGAGAAACGCTCACGGGCTATCTCTCCCCTGGGAGCTCATCCTCTTGGGGGAAAAATCCACACTCCCTACCAAGCGTGTAGACTAACATCTTCGTTGGTGGGAGAAGATTTTTCAGGCAGCGGGTCAGCCTGGTGCAGCCCTGCACACGATGGCTTTGCAGGCAGACCAGACTGACCTACTGAGAGCTGCACCTTTTAGAGCGGCTGGCAGCGGGGAACCTACTGCCAGCTATGTCTCTTTAGGTACGAAGCTATGAAGAGGACCAGCATCCTTAGGAGGCCGTGGTTCAATCTCCGCCACCATTGGTGTTTCGGAGAGCAGCGGTCTCCAGTGACACACCCATCTAGCCGAGGTGTTAAAGTTCGTGCACCTTTAGAGAGGCTGGCAGCGGGGAACCTACTGCCAGCTATGTCTCTTTAAGCACGAGGCACTATAAAAGACCACCACTCTCAGGAGACCGGTGTTCAATTCCCGCCGCCACTGGTGTTTCGGGAGACAGCGGTTTCCAACAAAGTGTTAGGTGCTCGGTTCCCTCCTGTCGTGTTTTCAGGACACCAAACACCTAACAGCCACCACCATCACCACCACTCCTCTGCCTAGCTGAGCAAAAAGCTACCGCCCCTTTGGAGAAGCTGGCAGCGTGAAAGCTACTGCCAAGCATGTCTCCTGGACTACAGGATTCAGCCATTGTGTTTCTACGGCGTGGGTTTCCACCTCCGTGAAACCACAGTGAGCACCTCTGTTAATTCAAATCACAGGCTGGCTGGCAAAGGGGGCCATAGCGCATGTTCCCCTCCCAGACGAAGCCATCCGGCGCCAACACGTCGCCCTAGCTCACCTATCTTTCTCTTCAGGGCAGAGTTCTAACGCCCAAAAGCGTTCTCCTTCCTGCACGAGATATGAGCTTGAGTGTCATGCGGAATCCGAGCGCAAGGCCGGCACAGCTGTTTCCTGCGTGCGCCGAATTCCATACAGCACTCCAAAAGAGTATAAGCTAGGCCAGGTGGTAACATTACTGCTCCCAGAGTGGTTTCAGTGGTGGCTAAGTGCCGGGGGATTTCATCTAAGGGCCAATCCCCAGAGGCAACAAGGGTTACGCGCCGGGAGCTTCGTACCCTTTCTATGTGGTTCAGACCCTCGTCCTTGACTCTGGGTCCCACTCTAGGTCCGTCCTGTCGTCGCAAGTTGCTAACGGCAGACGTTTTTCCCTTAGGGGCCGGAGTGCGGCCTTAGATGGCCACCCAGCCCAAGGGATCTGGAGAGGTCATCTGCTCGTGTTGCACATCAATTGCCCCGAAACGATGACTCTATTTCTGGCCCTGAAATACTCCCTCCAGCAGTCAGGAGGTTAACATGTCCTAGCGCGGAAAACTACACTAGGACATGGCAAAACATGCAGACCCAGTCTACTGCCGAACTGCTTCAGTGCTGGAGCTTCTGCAAGAAAATTGACCTCAGGCTTTTGCCCTAGTGCACTCAGAACATACGTAGCCGCTCCTCGCCTACGTCCTGACTGATGGGGCTGGTGGAAAGCACCCCTTAGTTGCAGGCTTATTCACGGGCCTCATCAGCCTTCTTATTGTGCTTAGGCTTTGCCATTGGCTAGCTAGAGCTATTCTGCATCCTCACCCAACTATCTTCTGCAGTTGTCTTGAAGCTTCTGTTCTCCGCCGTTACAGCTACGGGGCAGTAAGACTTCATTAACTGCGTCTAGTTCATGCTCCTTAGGATTTACAGTACACCACCGCACTAGCCAGTGGCGTAAATCAGAGCAGATTTCATATGTCTTGGGGCCGCAGCCGGAGGGCAGCCGCCATTAGATGAGTTGGGTTAAAGATGCTAGCGCTCTAGCCTAGGAGTACAGGAGAAATTCTGTCCCTCGGGACCTTTTACACTCCAGCCCAACTATCTTCCACAGTCGAAGCCTTCTGTCCTCCGCCGCTAGCTCCGGAGCAGTTAAGACTTCAGTCGCTGTGTCCAGCTCATGCTCTTCAATTTACAGCGCACCTCTGCATTAAGCCAGGGCCGTAAATTAGAGCAGGGTTTCATACGTCTTGGGGGCGCGGCCGAAGGGCAGCCGCCATTAGACGAGTTGGGTTGGAAATGCTAGTGCCCTAGCCTAGGAGGACAGGACAAATTCTGTCCTTCAGGATCTTTTACATTCCAGGACATAAAACATGTAGACCCAGTCCACTGCCAAACTGTTACAGTGCTGGAAGTTTCTGCAAAAAAAAAAAAAAAAAAAAGCCGTTCTGCATTTTTACCCAACTATCTCCCACAGTTGAAGCCTTCGGTCCTCCGCCGTTAGCTCCGGAGCAGTAGGTCTTCATTCGCTGTGTCCAGCTCATGCTCTTCAATTTACAGCGCACCTCTGCATTAAGCCGGGGCCGTAAATTAGAGCAGGGTCTCATATGTCGTGGGGCCGCGGCCCAAGGGCCGCCGCCATTAGACGAGTTGGGTTAAAGATGCTAGTGCTCTAGCCTATGAGGCGCGTGGCATACTTCGCCTCTAGTGCTTAGGGCCGTTCGACCAGGAAGCTTGCCTTTGTCTATTGCTCCGGCAAGAGGGGCTTCCAAAGATGGCATGCGGCAGGCTGCCTTTCCGCAAGACATCGGTCAGGCGTCATGGTTTGATGCCATGCTTACGGGGTCTAGGACTCCTTGGGGGTACTGTGCGCACACGACACAACCCTGGGGGTCCAGACACTTGCAGTGCGGCGGAGTGGGTATTCTCGTTCCCATAGCGCTTTCGCGCAGCATCGAGTGTAGCTTTTGAAAGGGAACGTCTCGGGTTACTTTGCTGTAACCCTGTTCCCTGAAAAAGCGGGAACGAGATGCTGCGCTACAATGCCGCACTGCATGCGTGACTGGACATCCTTCAGACAAAATTGACCTGAGGGTGTTTCCGGTTCATGCCTATTTATAACCTCCAGGTGCACCTCATCGGTTGACGTCACCTGCCTGAGGTTATAGATGCCAAAATATTTGGCGTGTTTGACACACACGTGCTTCACAACCGGTCACGAGGAATCGTTTCCCGTAGCGCTTTCGCGCAGCATCTCGTTCCCGCTTTTTTTAGGGAACAGGGTTACAGCAAAGTAACCCGAGACGTTTCTGATCATCAAACACATTTAACTATTAGTCAAAGATAACACAAGTAAACACAAAATTTTTAAATGATGGTTTTTATTATTTAGGGAGAGAAACAATCCAAACCTACATGGCCCTGTGTGAAAAAGTAATTGCCCCCTGAACCTAATAACTGGTTGGACCACCCTTAGCAGCAATAACTGCAATCAAGCGTTTGCGATAACTTGCAAGGAGTCTTTTACAGCACTCTGGAGGAATTTTAGCCCACTCATCTTTGCAGAATTGTTGTAATTCAGCTTTATTTGAGGGTTTTCTAGCATGAACCACCTTTTTAAGGTCATGCCACAACATTTCAATAAAATTCAGGTCAGGACTTTGACTAGGCCACTCCAAAGTCTTCATTTTGTTTTTCTTCAGACATTCAGAGGTGGATTTGCTGGTGTGTTTTGGGTCATTGTCCTGCTGCAGCACCCAAGATCGCTTCAGCTTGAGTTGACGAACAGATGGCCGGACATTCTCCTTCAGGATTTTTTGGTAGACAGTAGAATTCATGGTCCCATCTCAGCAAGCCTTCCAGGTCCTGAAGCAGCAAAACAACCCCAGACCATCACACTACCCCCACCATATTTAACTGTTGGTATCCTTTTCTTCTTTGAAATGCTGTGTTACATTTACGCCAGATGTAACGGGACACGCACCTTCCAAAAAGTTCAACTTTTGTCTCGTCGGTCCACAAGGTATTTTCCCCAAAGTCTTGGCAATCATTGAGATGTTTTTTAGCAAAATTGAGACGAGCCTTAATGTTCTTTTTGCTTAAAAGTGGTTTGCGCTCTGGAAATCTGCCATGCAGGCCGTTTTTGGCCCAGTCTCTTTCTCATGGTAGAGTTGTGAACACTGACCTTAATTGAGGCAAGTGAGGCCTGCAGTTCTTCAGATGTTGTCCTGGGGTCTTTTGTGGCCTCTCGGATGAGTAGTCTCTGCGCTCTTGGGGTAATTTTGGTCGGCCAGCCATTTCTGGGAAGGTTCACCACTGTTCCATGTTTTTGCCATTTGTGGATAATGGCTCTCACTGTGGTTCGCTGGAGTCCCAAAGCTTTAGAAATGGCTTTATAACCTTTACCAGACTGATAGATCTCAATTACTTTAGTTTGTTACTCATTTGTTCCTGAATTTCTTTGGAACTTGGCATGATGTCTAGCTTTTGAGGTGCTTTTGGTCAACTTCTCTGTGTCAGGTAGCTCCTATTTAAGTGATTTCTTGATTGAAACAGATGTGGCAGTAATCAGGCCTGGGGGTGACTACAGAAATTTAACTCAGGTGTGATAAACCACAGTTACAAGGGGGTGCAATCACTTTTTCACACAGGGCCATGTAGGTTTGGATTTTTTTTCTCCGTAAATAATAAAAACCATCATTTAAAAACTGCATTTTGTGTTTACTTGTGTTATCTTTGACTAATAGTTAAATGTGTTTAATGATCAAAAACATTTTGTGTGATAAACATGCAAAAGAATAAGAAATCAGGAAGGGGGCAAATAGTTTTTCACACCACTGTACATGTATATATACAGACATTATAAGTTTATGCATCTTAAAGGACCCTAGTTTGGCTTGGAGCTGTATTTCCAGAAGCCTGGAAAATGGTGGTAGGATGCAATAAACAAACAAATAAAAAAAAAAAAACTTTAGTCTTAGTTTTTTCTTTTCTCTACAAGATGAGAAACAAGGATTGTTCTAGGTTTAGAGCTTGAACCCTGCTTTAGACTTAATTCTTTTCAAAATATAACCGAGCAGTTGCTCTGCAGCAGAAAAAGCTCCCATCTCTTTTAAGATGCATGCTTAAATACGTTTACATGATATTTCTTCAACATCCTGTTCCCACCAACAAAATACCCATACTCAAAATGCGTCATGTAAGGCCTTGGTGGCCCAGCACACGGTTTTAAGTCAACATGCCCTTTATTGGGTACAATGATACATTTTGCACTATATTGTTTTCTACATATGTAATATCGCTGATTAAACATTATCAATTCGTGATTAATATTTTGTGGTTAAATTACTACAATAACTCTAGGATATACAGTACAGTATGTGGTATAGGAGACAGATATAGGTCTTTGCAGAATCTGGCATAAACATACATTTAATGCGGTAGTATGGCATGAGATGACAAACACTCTATTATTAATCTACAGTAAGTGCTAATGTTAGTTTTGGTGCAGGGCAGTGTAAAATCATTAACTTCATTTCAAATTTACGCCTGAAAACTAAAACAGCTGCACTGCTACAGGCAGTATCCAAACTGCTATGTCATTAAATGGTATTTAATATAAAGACTAAGAGAGAATAGAGCTGTGGGTGTATTGAATAAACATTTCTTAGTTTTTAAAGGTTTTTCTCCTTGGTGAACACAAGATGGTGCAGTTGCTTATCTTATTATGGTACAAGTCCTCTTTGATTATGAATTCTACTTTTTACCTTTGAACCTCTTTGACCTAGGCTGCACTTCTTCTATCATACTACTGAACAAATAATATTGTCCTGGCTACTCCTAGTAGCCATGCTAATTTTAGATATACCATTTTAAAATGTTGTGTTATGACTCGCTATTAGGTTTTCCTGCTTCCAGGCTGCATTCACTTCTAATCGTTTTACATCAGATTCCAGATGTGAGGCTTAATGTATTGAATTAATACTGTCATGTGATGCTGTGGGTGGAGCTTTATGAATCTTTATGGTATTTATGTATTAAAATAGGTACAAAAGCATCTCAGAATATTTCTCTTTGGTTAAGACCATTCATCATGTTCTCCTTCATATACATGTGTCTGTGGATTTTACTGGGTGAGTACATTATTCTTGTTCTGTCAGAAACAAGTATTGAATTAGTGGTTGTTTAGTTTGCATGCAGTTAAAAATCAACAGAATGTGGCTTAACTGTGTAAAGGTTAAAAACATTGTGTTCTGTTCTCTATGACAGGTGACACCATGGGAAATTCAGTAGACCCATTTTTCACTCATAAAACTGTAAATGAGGGTGAAGATGTTACTTTGTCCTGCAGATACAACCCAACTAGCACTGCAGGGAACTACTTGCACTGGTACAGACAATATCCAAAATTGGAATCCGAGTTTCTTCTTTATATTTTTCAAAGCGGAACTTTAAGTCTAAACATTCCCCCAAGAATGACTGCTAAAATCGACGATAATAAAAAAGAAGTGGATCTGATCATCTCCTCTGCTGCTGTATCAGACTCTGCACTATACTACTGTGCTCTGGTGCCCACAGTGACAGGAAATCCAAATACACTGTAAAAAAAAGTTTGACACATTTTTTTTGAGTTTATGCATTTTTTTGGTGAATTTTCACTCTCTTCTCATGTTTTATAGATTATTATTAGGTTAATATTCTTAACTACATATACTTAACTACATATTTAGAACCAATATTATGGTGCAATCATGAAAAAAGTTGTGGGGTGTGCACATTGCATTACATTTCATCTGGGATAGAAAAATTCTCAAATTTCTGCAGAGATAAAGAACCTTCTTGTCATCCTTATAAGATACAGACTAGAAACATAATTACGCCTTTCTTAAATACAGTGATGATTTTTACCAAAATAAACCCATGTGAAGTAACCCCTCCAAGACTCTAAGACATCCTGAATGTCTGTTGTGTTTATTTATTCCTATTTGAGGTCATATATTTCTAATGATTATTTATTATTGATGAAGCCCACACAGTTTTTATTTAGGCTTTAATAAGTAATAATAAGTAAAGAAGGGTCTAGTGACCATATAGGCATGTAATTTTGTTTTTTTATTATAATATCCATGAAAAATGCAAAAATCATATACTGTATATTATAGATTCATTACATATTGTGACATGCGCCTTAATCTCCTATCACTCCTTGCTCACTCTGGAGCTTACGAGGTAGGCAGCCTCCTTGTTCTGCATGGTGTGCAAGGGGGCGGGGTTGCGGGAATAGGGACCAGCTGGTAATTAATCTCTGCTACTGTAATGGATGTCAGGCTTTCTGCCTGAACCTGGAAAACTACAGAGCTGAGTTGTGTGGCAAATGGTGGAAGCTTGAGGAGTGGTATGTACTCCCATCCTACAGCAGGATGCATCTGCTCTGTAGGGTCATGTAAGGCCTTGGTGGCCCAGCGCACAGTTTAAGGTCAACAGGCCCTTTATTGGGTACAATGATACATGTTGCACTATATTGTTTTATACATATGTAATATTGCTGATTAAACATTATCAATTCGTTAATATTTTGTGGTTAAATCATTACAAAAACTCTAGGATATACAGTATGTGATATAGGAGACAGATAGGCGCAGATGGAATGGCGCCTTGGATCACCGCACTGAGTGCAGCCGCAAGCACTGCGGGGCTCTCAAACACAGCTGGATAATGTGACCCTGTCGCCGAAGAAGAAAAGGCCACAGTGTGTTCCACAACAAGACTTCCATTCCCTGCTGGGAAAACTGCAAGGAGTGTCTGGAAGATACCTGCCTGCCGCCATGCCAATGAAAGCTAGGACGAGCCAGTTCGGCTGATCACAAGAGGAGGCAACTGAGGAAGCTCACAGAAGCTGCTGCCCACAAGTGCCCAGTCTGCACTTAAGTGATACTGGATAATGTAATTATAAATATTTCTCCTTTATAACTATAGTTTATGTACTCAAATATTACTAATTGCATTAACAGGAACATGCCTATAAGCATTGTTATATTTTTTCCTGTGAGTTTATCATGTCAAACCAAAGTTAATAACCGTTTGATGATTATGTCCTGATTGCAAACTGTTCTCACCAAATAATGCTACAGAGGAAGAACATCCAGAGCCAGGCTTATGGTTTTGTTTGCTGTTGTTATTGTTGTTGACAGTATGTCAACTATCTCCACTGTTATCAACAAAAGCCTCAATCAGGACCAGTGTTTCTGGTCTTTGTGTTTCCACTAATACCTTACATGACAAAAGCTAATTAATCTGATCCATGACCATCCATCATAATTCATTAAAAAGAAAAAGTAAATCTGGAGATCTTTCCTGCTGAGAGTATCAGATTCCACACTCTATTACTGCACCTCTAAAAGAAGGGAAGATAGAGCTCTTTACTTGTTGCAATCAAACAATTAAAAAGAGCTATTAAATTAGTACAGTTATTGTTTGTTTCATTTAATGCTTATTATATAAGACATACTAATAGAAATAAGGACAAAATGATTCCTGCAGCCTATAAATTAGATTTAAAAGTCTGCAAACATTGTGAACAGTTTAACGCAATAGAACATCACTCTCTTATGACCCACTGTGACCCACTGTCTTTAATAACACGAGGCAGCATTCTTTCACACTTTTTTTACACACAATTTTTACACCGTTATATTAGCTTCTCATACACTTCAATGGCCATGTATTTCCAGCCTACTGTACTGCTTTCAGGCTCTATTTGTGCCAAAATAAGCTTATACATACAGTACCTACAAACTTTCTCACACACATCCTAAATTTTATTCAAACCAATTCAGATGTGAAGTCAGAGGAAATGCATTTATCAGCAATAGTGGTACTGGTACAGTAAGTGTACTAGTGCCAACTTCAGGGGTAGTTCAGTGGTTAAGGCATCGGACTACGGTTTGGAAAATCCCAGGTTCAAATCCCACACCGTCTCAATTAAGTTAAGCTTATCCTTTATTTAGGGTCGCAGGGGTGCTGGAGCCTATATGAGGAGATGTAGGGCACAAGGCGGGGTTTACTCTGGACAGGGTGCTAATCCATCGTAGGGCACATACATACACACACCAATTAACCTAACCTAATGTCTTTGGACTGTGGAAGGAGAATGAGTGTTACTGCTGCTAATGAAGTGCAATTTAATGAAATTGACATTTTCTGTACTCACTGTAAGCATTCCTTTCTTCATTTATTTATTATGCATGTGTGGACAAATTTGATGATTCTTAGCCTCAAAATGCTCTTAAGTGGCAACTGGATTTGTTTAAAGTTTCTGTATGTACAAATAATATTTTTCTGAACAGGAGCTAAGGCAATGGGTTCAGAATAAAGCAGTTATTTAAGATAAATGATAAATTAATAAGCATTTGTTGCCTTCAGCTTTAGTATTGTGTGTAGGTTTGTAAATGCTTATATACAGTACAGTAACGCCTCATACCAATTCCAAGGAGATTTTTTAAGATGTATTTGGGGTTAGGATTCACAATGTTTAAAGCTGTAATTTAATTAAAGTCCTGAAATTATACTGATAAAAGCCCCTAAAAGCTGGATGGCCTTGCACAAGTCCCCAACAGTGCCAGCTTCGTGGAGCTGTGCCTTAAACTGCTGGCCTTCTGTTCAGTTACAGAGACCTATTCAGCCTTAACCTACAGCTTTAACAGCTAACATGAATTTAATACATTGCAAAGATCCTGCAGATCCTGTGTAAATCCTAAAATGACATTATGGGTTTATGCCTTTAATCCAAAGTGATTTTTACACAGCAAGGTGTGTTTTAGTTAAATAAACTCTGACTTTAGAAAGACTTTTTTACTTAATGTTTATTAGCTGGGTGAACACACTTGTGGCGAGGGGCATACAGCCAGTACGCCCATATATTCTCACTAGTTAACAGGATGAAACACACAGTCAGCACCAGGCACAGCACTACTGCATCCCAAAAAGAGTGATTGTAACTTACCTCTGCTAGCAGCAACGAATCAGCAACATCCCCCTGACGTCTGATTCCTTTAAAAGGGTCTTAATAATGTACAGTACATCAGTATGTAGAATATTAAAAGCATATTTTCTTTCTCCACACAGACTCTGATGCAACCAAGTGTCTCACTGCTTGCACCCAACCCACCACCACCAGAAGCCGCCATTCAGCTAGATAGACTAGACTCGTTTTACAGCGACAGAAATGCAGGTCTGTGTGGTAAGACTCGCGGCAATGGCTTGTGTGTTTACACCAACACGGAATGGTGTAAAAACTCTGTTCTAGTTTCTAGATATTGCTCATTGCTGGTGGAGTTTGTAACTGTTAGATGTAGACATCTTTATTAATCTTGGGAATTCACCACCATTTTTACTATCGGAGTATACATTTCACCTAGCATAAATGCTAAGGAAGTGTTTTGTGAACTGTATGCAAAGCTCAGTAAACTGTAAAACACACACCCCGATGGACGGTTTGTCACTGGAAATTTCAACTATGCAAATCTCAAGTCAGTGTTTCCTAAACTCCATCAAAATGTGGACTTTGCCCCCACCTCGGCTACTCAGAGCACATTTCTGTTGTGCTAATTCCAGAATACAGACCACTCGTCAGGCATTCAAAAATGTTTTTTAAGCAGGTGAAAACCTGGCCACTGTTTCGAGAACACTGACTGGAACATGTTTAGGATACAACTTACACTGACTTAACCAACTTGGAGGACTACACGTCATCAGTGACCATTGGATTACTGCAGAGGTGCGTGCACTTTTGAAGACCCGAGACTTACAGTACTGTAGGTGGCCCTAAGAACAGCAAAGGCTAAACTTTTCTGGGCCATCTGAGAGATGAAACATGCACATGAAGTCTTCTGTCTTAATGACTACCTTCCTGTTGCACTCACACCCATCATCATGAAGTCTGCTGCCCCCACACAATAGATCCACTGCATTTTGCTTATTGTCCTAACCATTCACCGAACAACGCCATCTCCACCACACTCCATCTGACCCTCACACACTTAAAAAATAAGGACACCTATGTTTGAATGCTGTACATAGATTTTAGTTCAGCATTAAATACTATCATAGCCCAACAGAGATGGCTGTTGACTTCAGGAAGACACAGTGCAAGCACTCTCCGCTGAACATCAACGGCTCCTCTGTAAAGCTTATCAACAGCATCAAATTCCTGGGTGTCCATCTGAAGGAGAACCTTACCTGGTCCTTCAACACCAACTTCTTGCACAAGAAAGCACAACAATATCTTTTCTTCCTGAGAAGGCTGAGGAAGGCCCAACTTCCACCACTGATCTTTACCACTTTCTATAGAAGGACTATCGAGAGCATCCTGAGCAGCTGCATCTGGTCTGGTTTGGGAATTGTGCCATCTCCGACTGTAAGACCCTACAGCGGAGAGTGAGGATAACAGAAGATCGTTGGGGTCTCTCTCCAATCTATCGAAGACATCCACACGACAGGCTGCATCTGCAATGCTCCAGTATTGTGGCTGATCAGACACACCCTTCACACTCACTCTTCACCCTCCTGCTATCTGGAACAGCTTATTTTCACAAGCCATCTGTCTCCTCAACAAATATGGACTGGATTGATTTAACACACACACACACACACACACACACACACACACACACACAGTCACTCAGATAAATGCAATTATCTCAAAACTTTGAGACTGAACTAATAAACAACACATGCACAAACACACTGATCAGCAACAATCTAACAGTTGTACACACCAATTAAAAATGGCACAATATTCTTTACTTATTTGCACAAAATTATTTTATATTTGGTGCTACCTACAAGGTTACTTACTACTGTTCACTGTTTCTGCTCCCACTACCTTAACTCATTACCTGTCACGATGGCGGGTCTTGTGTCGGCGTTTGTGTGGCATAAATGCAGGAGGTCAAGTGACGGTTGAAGGATATTCTTTTATTAGGTATCTTAAAGTCCAAACTGAAACAATACTCATTCGAGCACTATAGCAAACTTTAGTATCATATTTCTTTAAGAAAACAACCAACACAACATAACTATAACAAATGCTACACGCACATCTCAACGTAAACAGGCTATTTATAATGATTAGCCTAATGAGTCGCCTCGGCTCAGGTGAGTGCTCCCTTCACCTGACCGAGGTGCACCATGGGAAACAAAGTTTAAAGCAAACTATAAACAAACATAAACATAGTCCTTTGGCGTTTGTTGCCCTCTAGAGTTAACCCTTACAGTACCTCATTACCACGAAGTATTAAATATTTCGTGTTGTTACTAAATGTAACGGGAAATGTCCGGGATATCACTCCATAGTTGTGCGTTGGTTTTGCTGATTTTCAGCAGTGGGCACCCCTGTGAGATTCCTTATTTTTTCATTTTAAAAGACCCTAAAAAACATGCAGAGAGTGTTAAACTTTTTTTTTTGTTGCATAATACCATGACCATTTTGCTGACTGATTTTTAAATAATTTTTTAGATGTTTTTTTTAATTAAATAGATTTTTAGATCTCCCCTAAATGGTAACACACTGATATTTGATATATTAGAAAAAAAACTCTTCTTGAAAATCTTTATCTATCATCTCATCTTGCTCAAAAAGTAATGATCCTCCCATACTGCCTGCCCCACCCATGCTGTCCAGTCCCCTAAAATGACTGGATCCACCAAAGTGACTGAACCCGCTATCTAACCCTCCTGACTGTCCTATGCTCTCATCTTAACTGTGGCCTCTCCAGCCCTCTCCACCTCTTCACATTCCCCTGCATTTTTTTCTCATGTGACCTGTTCTTTAGTTTCTCACATTCTTTGATAATTCCCATTTGGTCACTGGTTGCTTATGCATCTCGTCTGTTTACGAGTGTTCATTACACTCTTCACTGTTCTCTGCCCCCAACATCCTGCCACTTTGCAGTATCTGGCTGCTTTATACTGAAGCACGGACCGTCCTGCCATTCTTCCTGCCTGGTCCGAACATGCAGCTGCATTTTTTTTTAGCCCAATGTTCCCACATGCAACGCATCTCATGCTCCCAGTTATGGCTTTTTTAGACTTATGGGTCTGTGGTCAAAAACACCCAGGCAGAGACTTTTATTTTTGTAGTAATGTTAAATCTTGAGACACAACACAGATCTCTAAATACAAAATCTACGTTTAGAAAGAATTTTCAAGCATTGTGTTAATGTGCAGCTGTAGGATTGTTCTGTGCTCTGGGGACTCAGTTCACAATCACTGATACTGTAAAGCAGCCAGGAGCACTTCCTGGGTGTGGCCTTTAAGTGATGTGTTCCATTATGTGCAAAGTTCAGCTCACACAGGACTATACAGAATCCCTACAGAGTCGTGTTCAGAAATGATTCAACTATACAACTTACTACAAATAGTGAGATACACACCACTGATTCTCACTGTAGCTACAGGTAATTAACCTTCATCATATAATCATGTGTATTCATTAATCTCCATGTTTTAAAGATGTTTTACCTAAAATGGATATTTTGGTCTTTTTTTTTACAATAATGCTTTACAGATTTATTTCTTTATGTTCTTTTTACAGCAGGTAGTTTTGCAGATAAAATTTGGCCAAAGGATGAAGGCGCCAATGTTGTCACAAAAGAAACAGACACTGTTATTCTAAAATGTTCATATGAGTCAAACAGTGAACGTATTTGGCTTTCCTGGTACAAACAATACCCTAACAGTGAACCACAGTATTTACTGTATAAAGGCGCAAGGTCCCAAAGTTCTGCAGGTCACAATCCCACTGATAGATTAGAGTCAAAAACAAACAGAGACTCTACTGAACTTACTATCAGGGATGTGAAGCTCTCAGATTCTGCACTCTATCACTGTGCTCTTACAATAGTATCACAGTAATACAAAGTCAATGAAAGGCTGTACAAAAACCCAACAATGCTATACAGGAAGTTTATAAAACTACATTAACGATGTTTCCTTTACCAACTTATCAGTTAACCACAAGTCACAGACACAAACAAAATATGTGGTAAAATATTGTAGAATATATTTTCTGTTTTTACATAATTATATGCTCAAATAATATAATATAATTTAGCTATTAAAAATGTTGTTCATGTTGTCCTACTTTAATTTATATGCACTTTAATTAACGTACTGTACAAGTAAACAAATTTTGACTTTTATTAAATGATAACTAGTTCTGTTAAACACAATGATAACTTTAGAAGCATTACATAATTTTTTTAGGTAAACAAAAGTATTGCAATTGATATCATTAAAGTATTTAGCAATTGGTAATAATCTGGAAGCATATTGCTTGCTTAGAATATCTACATCAGGCACCTACAGTAACTGTAGTGTTTTTTTCTTCTTCTTTTTTTGCTGTGGTGGTTTTCCAGGCTGGTACACCAGCCTCTTTAAATTATTTCTCCTCTTCAGGAGGTTATATGCATTCTTAATTTGGTTAACATCTTTTGATTAATTTGGCCAGTCTAAAGTCTTTCAATTCCCCCAACCATCATGAGTTACAACAATTAAAGATTAGTGAGTTCATTCCAGAAGCAGCCATATACATGAAGACACACACATATACAAGTTCTGTACCAGGATGACAAATACTTCTCCTATTTACAGTACCTGTTAAGACACTGCTGTGTTTTCAAATATTAAAATTCAAATATTTAAAACTGTCTTGCTTAATATGCTTGTGGTGTTATTGTATCACTTTAGCATGGATTAATATTTGGATATGTATTTGTTTATGATTGTTTTGGTTATATGATACATTGCATGTATCAACAACAGAAATTGTAGATAGTCTGCAATCTTCCTGCCATCTTGCACCAGGTATTGGTGCCCTATTAATGCCTGATTATTCTATTAAATGGAATTTAGCTGAAAAATTAAACAAAACAAACTCTGGGTAAAAACTAAGAAGAGAACAAGATCATATAGTACAGACAGCAAATGAGAGGGTTTAGACTTTGGCTTGTTATAAAGTTCTGAGTTAAAATTCAAAATTAGACACAGTGCACAGTGTATTTTCTATGTAGTATTAGCAGTAGTACTAGTAGTAGTATTAGTAGGGTATTTTCACTTAACACTTTACAACTAACTAACTAACTGAATGAATAAATAAAACAGTCCTATATTTGTTGCACATTTTTGTGATCTGTTTGTTAAGTTAGTTTGCTTTTTACAATAATCTAGACTATACCTGTCCCTTAATCATGATACACATAGTAATTGTAAATATAAATTACTGAATAAAAACAGAGATGATTTGTCATTGTTTAGCAGTCGTGAGCATTAATGTAGAGCCAACCTCGTCCTTGCAGCTATATTAGCCTCCATCTTTTAGCACAAAATTTTCTCCTGTTAGGGTTTTGAAGCAAGAAACCATAAACCCATGTGGAAACATCCTGTATACAGGGTCGTCTGGAGCCTATCCTAGGAGTCAGTGTACAGCCTAGATGGAGTGCCAATCCATCACAGGGCATACACACACACACACACACACTCACACGCTCATTCACACACTACTGCTTAATCTGCATGTCTTTTGATATTGGGAAGAAACTGGAGCACCTGGAGGAAACCATTTTGACACCATTAAAACTACAAAATATATTTGACCAAAAGTAAAGTTTTAAAATTTAAATAGTCTTTTTGACACCTCACATATAATTTGGTTATTATGCTAGTTATTTATATAAACAGTTACTAATGTTTCCCCCCACAATGTATATCCAAGATGGCACAGACAGTTATCTTATTGTTGGCAAAATACAGGAAAAACGCAGTATTGAGGCTTTGTTGGCAGCTGGCCACAGCACCTGTACGGCAGTTTGGAGAGAGGTGTGTTCATGTTGGTGTCCTGCTATTTTTATTGTCAGACTACTGCTTGTTTAAATGTTTCAAAAACTTTCACAGATCAGAATTCAGAATTATTTTGAATTATTGTGACAGGTGACTCCATGACAAATTCAGTAGAGCCACTTTTCACTCATAAAGGTGTAAATTGCACGGTTACCCAAAATCTAAACCTGAGTTTTATTCTTTATATTTTTGAAAGTGGAAGTTCTCCAAAAAGTTCTGTTTGTCTCATGTTTTAAAAATTTGTTTTAGACTACACATTAAATTTTTTGTATATACTGTAAATAGTAAAGTTGCATTGGAGATTTGAAAAAAAAATAATTTTACTCAATTATGTCATTATGTTCCCACCAAAGACATCCTTGGCTAATTGGCATTTCCAAATTACTTTTAGTGTGTGACTGAGTGTGTGAGTGTGTGTGCTTGTGTCCTGCTAGAGATGGCCAAGGCGTCCAAAGTCCACCACTCCTAGTCCCAGAATCCAAGAAGACATATACTGTACACCACTGGAACTCTCGTTGACATCAGTCAGGAAAAACTCCATGAGATGGCAGTAGGAAGAAACCTTAAGAGGAACCAGACTCACTTGGGAACCCATTGTTATTTGGCTGATAACGATTGATCTGCAGTCATATTGTGTGTTAGGAGGCTGGAAGTTCAGTATCACAGGAGATGTTTTTAAGTTAATATGGATTCCAGTTCATTATTGGAGGCTCAGGTAGACTGTAGGAAACTCCAGTGCTTAACTATCGAGCGACTGCAGTCACAAGTCTTCAGAGAACAGCTGTCTGCATCAGCCGAGGCCAGGACCATCTTTATGGTAAAATAGAAAACATACCCAGTCACCACACGCATCCCAGGCAGACCACACAGGGCATCCATGTGATGAGATCTCCAACCAGAAGCAGGACTCCAGGATGAGTCAGACAGCTCCAGAGGGCAGAGGGGGTCTGGATCACTGGCAGGTCAGGAGCGATATGTATAGCTCGACAGAGAGACGAGAAGTGGGAAAGAGAGAGGGGGGGAGAGAGAGAGAGAGAGAGAGAGAGAGAAGATAGCCGAAAAGAAGGAGAGATGGCAATTAGATATGGTCATGGTCACACAGTGTATAAGGTGAATGTGTATGTACAGTAGTGCAGAGTGCAAGCAGGGACTCCGGAAGGAACTATGACAGGATAACTAAAAGGGAGAGCCAGAAGGAAACACAGACATGAGGGCTCCCTGAGATAAAAGCAACCAATCACCTAACCGTCAACAAACCTGAGTGATCAATGAGAGTGGGGAGGACAGCATCTAAACATACTGTACCAGGCTTTGTAAAAAAAAAACTCTGCCCCCAGCTGTAGTTTTCATAATACGCGGTACTGATAAGCAGCCTGCATCGTTTGATCAAAGTAGGTGTGGCAGATCGTAAGACACTAGCAGTTCACTCAGATACTGCGGTGCGAGACCATTTAATGCTTTATATGTCAAAAATAGTATTTTAAAATCAATGTGAAATTTTACAGGGAGCCAATGAAGTGAAAATAAATAAGAAAATAAATTTGGAGAACTACTACTACTATTAATAATATTTCTGAATGAAAATGAAGAATAAATACATATCAGTTTGAGCTTGACACGTTTATGAGCTCTGTCGCTTGCTGTCAATGGGCGCCTAAGAGACATAACATTTTTCGGCTTCAGTAGACACAATACTTTAGACTGAAACACGACTGCCCCCTACAGGTAATGAAAGGGCATTTTCACAGCTTGCCGCGCGAACGTGCATTTTTAAAGGCCAGGGGCCTGATGTATAAACGTTGCGTACGCCCAAAATGGGCATAGAAATATGCGTACGCATTTTTTCCACGCACATATCGGGATTTATAAAAAATAAACTTGGCGTAAATAAGTGCGCACCGTAAGGATGCTCTTGACCGTGCGTACGCACTCTTTTAGAAGAGTATGTGTTTTGGCGACACCAACTGGCCCAAATAGAAATAACTATTTAAAATAGTCATCACCCAATTAATCAAATTGCATTAACCTGAATTATCATTATCAGCATTCTTAACCAAATACTTTGAATTAACTTTTTTGTTAATAAATGGGCTATAAAAAGGTATGTGCGTATATAACATATCATCATAATTGATGCTCTAGCGCTGTTAGAAGACCTTGCTAATGACGCTCTACGGAGGGAGCGTGTTTTCAGAGACCGTGAAGATTTCCTTGCTCATGATGATGATTGGCTCATGAGCCGATTTCGATTCCCAAGAGCCATTCTCTTGGAATTGTGTTCTGAATTACGGCCAGTATTGGAAAGACCCTCGCGGAGAAACCGCGCTGTGTGTTCAAGTACAAGTGGTGTTGTCTTTTTAAGTTATTTTTTATTTGCATACAGTATGAATAAACAGGAAAATCGACTGTTTTAATAAACGTATCTTAAATACAGCTGCATCTATTGCTAGATTTGTCACTTGGATATTTTAGGACTTTCCACTTCCGCGGAATTTGAATTGGTTGATTTAAATTATCCACAATAAAAAAGCAGAATTTTAAACAAATAGCAAAACTTATATAATGTGTAGATAGATCAATTACTTAGCATCGTCACTGCGAATCACATCAGTATCACTTTGGAATTCTGGAAGAACTCCACTTAATCCTGTTTCCCCTATAATCGCGCCCACCCTTGCATCAAAGGCTGAGAGGTCAGTGATTCCTTGACCACCTCCAGTTGTTACGACACTGCGCCTGTGTGCACATATTCTTTTTTTTTTTAACGACTACTTTAAGTCTTGGACTGTGCGAGGCACTGATGTAACAGCATTGACTGCTTCTGTTACTTGCTCCCATTCTACCATCTTTTTTTTATTTGAAATGCCCGCAGAGAGCCCACCAAATAAAACTTTTTTTCGGCCCTCCACCTTAGACAGCAGTACCTCCATCTCGAAGTTTTTCTGTTCTTCCATTTTTAGCCAAACAGATCAATGACAATTATGGGTCGTATTAATATGCAGGGAGATCATACATATTCAAAATAGGCGGTCTTAACCTCCAAATATGGTTATTTCGGGAGGAGATTGGGGTAAGCTATAAGCACGTGCACCTGCGCACAATATTCAGATAATTGTGATTTATAAAGCGAACCTTGCGCAGGTTCTGGCGTACGTACGGTTTTATAAATCTGAAAACTTTTGTGCGTACGCAAATTCTGCCTTATGTGCGTACGCACACTTTAAGGATGAAATCTACGCAAAGTTTTATACATGAGGCCCCAGATCTGTAACAATCAGTCAAGTAGGATCTGAGCCAGAAGAGGCACATTCCCTTAATTCCTACCTCAGTAAATTTTCCAAACTCCGAAGGAGAATCCTATGATCAATGGTGTCAAAAGCTGCACTGAGGTTGAGTAACACATGCAATTGACATTTACTGTACAACAATAAAAAAATTGTTGTACAGTAAATAAAAAATACATTTAAAAACATCAAACTTTAAATATAGAAATAACTGGAAAAACAGTCTTTTAGAATAGAACATTAGTATAACTCAAAAAATAAATTGTCTTATATTTGAAATTTTGTTGTACTAAATAATATTTATGCAGTATACTGTAATCAGGGTTTCTTATTTCCCTATTCATTCTAGCTTGTTGTTTTGCATTAGTGTTACTGCACGTGCTTTACATTGTCAGACAACATGCAAATGCAAATAATTCACCATTTCCCGCTTTCCCAGGTTTTAACCTCAGGCAAGGATCACTTTTAAAACCCTCTGGGATCTGAGGCCTTACTGAAGACCTGCAGTGCTTTAGGCCTCTTCTTAAATTTGTGTAAATTTCAAATCTTGTAGATTCTAAAAGTGACATTGTTACTATTGTTTCTTTGGTATTTTTTTTAAATATTGGAATGTTATATTTTATAAAAATGGTCCACTACCAGTGCTGGTATTTTTGTAAAATATTGAATTAAAATATTCTAAAAAAAAATACCACATCAAATTATTCCATTTGTAAAATTGCATAAAAATTATGGGGTTGTGTATAAAGTGATTAAAAACAATGTAATGTAATGATAAGGAAAGTCTCTTCCATTCCAGGGATTAAATAAAAAAAAATTGTAGCAATATAGCTGTTCACACTTATACATTCAGATTCCTCACACATTGGCGCACAAAAGGGCAGCGCTTAGTACATGAGTATATATTTATGAATTGTTGCATTTCTACTACACTATTACAGTGAAACCTTGAATTGCGAGTAACACAGTTTGCGAGTGTTCTGCAAGACAAGCAAAAATTTTTTAAATAAATTTTTACTTGCAAAACAAACAAGTCTTGGTTTACGAATATCCAGAGTATCATGTATCATGCATGCGCTTCTTGTTTTCACAAGAAAAGCATGCGCCACTGTTTTTTTTTCTCTCTTTTGTGCTGCGGAATTATGGGTAATCGTCTCCCCTGCTGGGTGTTAGTGCACGTCTGTTACTGGTATAATCAACATTTGTGCACTTGTGTACTGTTTACTATAACACTGTGACCACGTGTGTGCGTGGAGAGCCCTCCTATTTTCACCTTCACACACACACACACACTCTCTCTCTGCTCTACACAGAAACACTGCTCTGTCGCGATTCTTTTCAAAGATAAAGTGCAGGTTAATTTGTTTTATTTTTACTTTACAGCAGTGATTCTGTTAGTGTGTAGCTCAATCAAGTATCATTAGAGAGATTTCTTGTTTATTTTACCAATAAAACAGTGTTTCTATTCAGTGCGCGCGTGTATGTGTGAAAAGGGTGGAGGAATGGTAATTGCGTAAGACGAGAAGGGGGGGGGGCTTACTTTAGATTCACACAGACACACACACACCCCCACACACCCACACACACACACACAGCACCTGCGTGCACAAACACTTATCTGTCTGGATTTTTTTTTACTTTTTTAAAGGTAAAGTGCAGGTTAACTTGTTTTATTTTTACTTAATATTTTGTGGTAATTAGTTTCATGTATTTATTTTTTTGGGCTGTCGAGCTGGCTTCCGTAATGAATTATGCTTGTAATCCAAGGTTCCACTGTATTCTCGTTTATTTTACTCTCAATTTGCAAAAGGCAGTCTTTAAATTGTATATACTACGACTGGTCCCGTACTTTGTCTGCCTCACAAAAGGTGACCACGGGGGGCGCTCGAGAGCACCGAATGGAGGAGACGTAGTTTTGAGGAGCTCCTCCATTAACCTCGGAAAAACTAGTTTCATTTAATCATAATCAAAACGAAACAATATCATTTGAAGCCTGAAGTCAAGATGACGAAACCTAGAACGAAGAAATGTGACCAATCGACTAATGTAGACGAACAGTCAATGGAGAAGCAAACACTGGCTGAACTAGCCGCTAGTGCTACTGTCAACGACAAGACCACGGCCTTATCCCCAATCTTGGCAGCAATCCAAGCGTCTATCCAAACTATGAATAAGTCGATGAACGACAGATTTAACTCCATCGTAAACACCTTGTCGCAAATGCAAGCATCGCTTACCGAAACTAACTCCCGTATCTCCGATCTCAAGGGCGCGAGAGTCGAGCATGACGGTCGCATTTCCGAGTTAGAGGTTCTATGCAAGGTTATTGTTGCCGCCAATAAAGCCCTACACGTCAAGCTTGATGACCTGGAGGGTCGCTCCCGTCGGCAAAATATAAAAATTGCGGGGCTACAAGAGAAGGTTGAAAATGGTCGCCCAATGGAATTTGTGGAGAAGCTGATACCGGCCATCCTGGGAGACCAAAATTTCCCATCTGGAGTAAAAGTGGATCGCGCACATCGCATTGGACCCCTGCCAGCCAAAGGAGGGCGGCCCCAGATGCTGTGAAAGAATTTCCCAGCACTGAATTTCCCAGTGAAATTTCATTACCCAGTGAAAGAATTAATCCTGAGGTTGTCCAAACAACAGTCACCCCTGCAGTTTGAGGGTACGCGGATCTCTATATATCCGGATTTGACAGCGAAGGTTTTGTCGCAGCGCAGAAAATTTGACGAAGTTAAGAAGAAATTGAAGGAAGCTGGTGTCAGGTATGGAGTACTGTTCCCCGCGCGTCTGATTGTCACTCAGGGATCGGAAAAGAGAATCTTCAATTCAGCCGAGGACGCCGAAGCATTTGCCAATGCAATTATCACAGCTTCTTGACTTCTTCCTACACACGTACACTTGACAATTTTCTCAATTGTGCAATTGTGCTTCATGCTAATGTTCAAAATCACTAGTTTTGTTAATTTTATGCGTCGAGGGTAGAGGAGGAGTCGTTTGTTTGCTTTTTTTAAGTTATTTTTTCCTCGACGGTTAAGTTTACTGCCGCTGATAAGTGTCCTTATTGCTCCTTAGGAAGCCTTGTAGCTCCACGGTTCATATGGGGTTTGTATTTTGTATTCCACTTTCAGAATAGATTTTTCCTGGCAGATTTCAAGGTTGCCTCATGTGTAACTGCAATTAAGCATCACAACAGAATAATCTCAGACCACTCTGCAGTGACCATTTCTCTTGACCTTTTTAAAATTAAGCCCAGCTTCAATCCTACATTACTCTTTGATTCTCATTTTTCCCAACGTGTAACAGAATAGTTAGATGAGTATCTTATGTTCAACGACACAGGGGAAGTATCTGATTCAACACTGTGGGAGTCACTTAAGGCGGTATTAAGAGGATACATCATTTCATATGAATCCAGCCTAAAAAAACAAAGGAAAAAATGCCTGTCAGCAATTGAAGCACATCTTAATCAACTTGAACATTTACATGTAGACTCAGCAGACCCTGAGGTTCTCAAAGAGATTGCAGCATTAAAATTTAGAGTATAATACAATTTTTTCAGACCAAATTAGTAATATGCTATTAAAAATAAAACAAAAGCAATTTGAGCTAGGAGACAAACCAGATAGGCTGCTCGGTCGTCAATTAAGAAGTATTTAAGCTAATAGAGCTATTCACCAAATTAGGAAAAAGAATGAAACCCTTACGACAAACCCCAGTGACATCAACAAATGTTTTAAGGAATTTTACGAGGCTTTGTATGAATCTCGATCTCCCACTGTCCCTACAACCCTTTCCCACTTTCTACAATCACTACAGCTCCCTAAATTAGATGAAGCAGATCGAGACGCCCTTAATGCAAAGATAGCATTAAATGAAATACTCGAAGCCATTGCATCTTTTCCCAATAGTAAGGCCGCCGGACCTGACGGCTTCGGAATTGAATTTTATAAGAAATATTCTCAAAAACTTGCTTCTTTGATGCTCAGATTATTTAATCATTCTATTGATAAGCAGGAATTTCCTCAGTCAATGTACGACGCAAATATTTCTCCAATTCTTAAAAAAGGAAAAGATTAAACAGATCCGGCATCATATCGTCCCAAAGCCCTTCTAAATTCAGATCTGAAAATCTTTACTAAGATTCTTGCAAACAGATTAAATAAATGTATAGCAAAAATTATTCATCCTGATCAGACCGGTTTCATCCCTGGGCGCTTTTCCTTCTTTAATGTGAGACGCTTAATGAACATTTTATACTCAAAACAAGATTCTGCTTCAAATGTCGCCATCTTATTTCTGGATGCCGAAAAGGCGTTCGACCAAATTGAGTGGAGTTATCTCCAGGAAGTGCTCCAGGAATTTGCAGTGCTCCAGGAATTTGATCTAGGAGAATCATTCTCCTGCTGGGTGAAAATGCTTTATGCCAAACCTAAGGCTTCGGGGCTCACCAATTTTGACAAGTCTTCACAATTCGCATTGCATAGGGGCACTAGACAGGGGTGCCAACTCTCACCCCTGCTTTTTGCCATAGCTATAGAACCACTTGCGACTGCTATTAGAAATAACCCACTTATTTTTTCGCCCAAGATAGGCCAATTAGACCATCACATATCTCTCTACGCCAACGATATTATTTTCCACCTACTCAATCCAGAACGATCTATCCCACCCCTATTAGATTTACTGAAGACTTTTGGAAAGTTCTCTGGTTACTGTGTAAATTGGCAAAAGAGTGAACTCATGCTCGTGACTAATAAGACTGACCCAAGCTTTATGCAAAACCTACCTTTTAAAATTGCAACAGATAGTTTAAAATACTTGGGGGTTACCATTCCGAAAAATACAAAGGATATCTATAAATTAAATTATTTAGCTATAAGAGCTTAAAGCTTAATATAGAAAGTTGGAGGACCTTTCCACTGTCTATGGTAGGGCGCGTGAATGCAATCAAGATGGTGACATTTGATCTTTCGCCATCACATTTTTTTTAGATATCTGCATCTGAGAAACTATGTTCGTACATCTATCCCCCACTTTGAACAATTAGCAGATGAACATAATATATATAAATTACTTTCTGCCTCCCCTGATGCCTCTAATTTGACTTCCCATCTTATGGATGTTTTTACTGGTCAGTTAGACATATCTACCCTGTATTTGAAAGATTCCTGGGAAAAGGATTTAGGTATTCAAATTACTAATGAGGATTGGAAAAAGTCTATCAAGGTCATAAATAAATGCTCTATTAACTCAAGACACCAACTTATCCAATATAAAGTAGTACATCGGCTTCATTATTCCCGGGTTAAGCTTAACAAATTCTACCCCTCCATCTCCTCTAACTGTAACAAATGTGAATCTGCAGAGGGATCCTTGGGGGACATCCATCTTTTCTGGTCATTCCCGAAACTTTATGAGTTTTGGAGCAAAATTTTCAGATTCTACTCTAAGGCTTATTCTTGTACCCTTGCTCCTGATCCAGCAATTGCTGTTTTTGGTTGGTCTGACTCACTTCGTGGGTTTAGTCACCAAATGAAAAAAGCTATCCAATATGGAATGGTGATAGCTAAAAAAATATTCTTTGTCCATGGAAAAAGGCATCAAAACCACTTTTTAAATACTGGCTTTCTGAACTCTCTAGTACTTTGCATTTAGAGAGACTTAGACACAATCTTTCTGATAGCATTGCTGGCTTTGAATCCACCTGGGAACCCTTTTTCAATTACCTGTCAAATGTCAAGGATAATAGTTTGAAGTTATGACCTTTTCATGGCTTGTAAGATCATTAAATTGCCTGTGCCCACTGGCCCAGAAATATATGTATAACATTGTTAACCTATGTATAAAACTGGAGGAACTGATGTAACAATGGTTTTAAAATCCTTTTTTTTTGTCTTTCCTTCTTTGTCCTTATAGTTGTTGTTGCTTTTTTGTATTGTTCTGTGTTGGTCAAAAAATAAAAATATAATATTCAAAAAAAAACAAAAGGTGACCACTCCCTGTAACTGAAAAAAAGCTGCGCCAGTGTCCGCCTCAATTACACACACTCAGATCACAAAGAATTACAACTCTCACAAAGCAGAGTAAATATACTAAGGCTGAATAAAAAGCCAAGAACATAAAGTAAGATTAGGAGTCTTTCAGCAAGATTGGTGACACTGTCATGTGATAGTGGAGGGTGTCAGGGAAAACAGAACGGACACAAGTGCAGGTCTCCTTCAAGGTTTCTTTATTTGTTGACGGGATGCCTGAACTCAGACAAAGAGTAAATAAATAAAAAAAAACTAAACAAAAACAGAAAGAGACTGAACTGTTCTCTTCTGAGCAAAAGGCAGGAGCGCCAACGTCAAAAACAAACGAAACAAAAACCACTCCGTAGAGGGAAAAAAGCCCTTGACTGATGTGGCCGAAGTCCGCTGGACTCAGGATGGGAAACTGCGGAACAGCGCAAACAAAGGGAAAAAACAGGACCCGACCTGGATGCGAGAGACAAAAACAAACACAGAGACAGAGGGAAAAATAGGGTGAAAAAATACCGGAGGATACTGACTCGGAGCCGAAAATAGGGAACAACATATACCGGGCTGGATAATACGCGAAACAGGGCAGACAGCTGGCAAACATGGAACAACGATCTGACACGGGACAACAGACCGGAGGGAATAAATAGGGTGAATGATTACAATGAAAACAAGGGGAAACAGGTGAGTGAGATTAACTTGATGGAATAGTAAAGAGGAAGTGGGAGGAATGGTGGTGATGTCACAGAGACGCAGGCACATGGCGAGGGAACAAAACAAACGCCATGTGCTTCAATAGATATGTAAACACGGAATACAAAGCGGGGGAAAACCAAAAAGCAGAATAATTTTAGAGATCAGACCAGGGTTTGACAGAGGGTGGAGCTTTATGATTTTTTCCGATGTTAACATATCAGAGTACCGAAAGAATATTTTCATACAGCTAAAACCATTCATTATGTTCCCCTTTATATTTATATGTCTGTGGCTTTCACTAGGTAAGTTTTTTTTATTATTGTTTTATTATTATTTTTTATTATTGCAAAACAGCAGAGTTCTAAATTAGCCATGCACTAGTCATAAAAATAAGTTGATGAACAAAGCACAAATGTGAGTATAATTTATGTAATACGTTATTATTCTTTTATTACTGTATGTAAAAACTAAACAATATACTCTTTTCTTTATAACAGGTGACTCCATGGCAGATCCGATAGAGCCACTTGTTAGTCACAAAGTTGTTGATGAAGGTGATGATGTTATTTTGTCCTGCAGCTACAAAGGCTTCAGTGGTAGCGTAAATAATGTGCAATGGTACAAGCAATATAAAAAATCTGATCCCAGATTCCTTCTTTATATTACTGTAAGAGGAGCTTTAAGTGAAAATGTGCCCTCACAAATGTCTGCAAAACATCATCCAGATAAACAAGTGGATCTGCTCATCTCATCTGCTGCTGTATCAGACTCTGCACTATACTACTGTGCTCTGGCGCCCACAGTGACAGGAAATCCAACTGCACTGTACAAAAACCTTCACACAGTTGTATTATACTGAAAGCAGTTGTTACAAATTTGCACACCCTTTGAGGGAAAGTCCCTCTGTTTCTCTCTCATTATTTATAAAGAGTTTAATAAAAGATTAAAAAGAGGTTATATATTATTGACACATACTGGATTGTTATGAGACATTTAATTAATTAATTAATTAATTAATTAATCAATTCATTCATTCAATCATCAGCAATCATTTATCTAGATAAAAGACACAAAGTTTTTTTTTTTATGAATTTGGGGAAAACAGCAATGCTAACTGCTATCTCGCCCTCTTAGCCAAACAGTTGAAAGTAGAAAACACTTTGACACTTAGTATCTCGACTTTCACAAATAGTGTTTTAAATTACTTTTATGCTGGGTTGTACTCCTTTCAGTTTTTTATTCTGACCATTGATTATTTTGCTGTCACAACTTCAAAGTTAAAACTTTCTTTTTCTTTCCCACTGCCTTCTGGTTCCTGAAGTACACTGTGACTCAGTACTATCACAATCCCTTCAGCCAGTGGCCCAGGTTTGATCAGTTGAGTGTCACCCAAACAGAAATCCCCTAAAAACTTCAGAGCCTTAGTTACGTCTTGTTTTTGTTTGTATTTGGGTAAAGACAAAAAAAAAAAAAAACAATTAAATGTCCCTTGTAAATGAAATTAAACATTTGGTTGCGGTGGATCTGGAAACCTTCCGAGCACACGTGAGATGAATGACTCTGAAATGGTTACGATAATAAATAGATCGATCGATCTATCTATCTTTTGCTTACTGGACTAAAGTGAGTTAGATGAGAGCAAGGAAACATGTCATCAATAAATTAAAGAAAAGTTCATATGCATGGAATCCAAAGACAACTAAAGGCTTAGTATAGTCTAGGATTAAACTCACAAGAGCATATCATTCGCAACGTCTCAATGTTTCTGAATGTTCTTTACAGTACAGTACTTTATTAGACAATTGGAGGCAGGTGTGTTGTGGGATCAGTATTCGGGTGAATTAGTGATTAATGTTGGACCTACTGTAGAATGTCTTTTGCTAACATCCAGCATTTCTATTCCAGGCCATATTCTTCCCAGTCAATGAGGTACTGAATTTTACCATGATGTTGTCTAACCCGTGATAAGCTGGTTGTCAAGCTTTGATTGGCAGTGGCTTTTGAGGTCTTTCCATTACTGCCATTTTGTCTAGGGGTTCTTACTTAATGGTCTTTAGTTGGGAAATGTGAAATGATAGAGCTAGATTCAATTCAATTCAATTCAATTCAATTTTATTTGTATAGCGCTTTTAGCAATTTTCATTGCCGCAAAGCAGCTTTACACAGTCAAAAGAATTATTTAAGTTTGTATGAAATGTGAATTTGTATGAATCAAAATGGTCAGTTTGTCCCTGGTGAGCAAGCCGAGGGCGACAGTGGCAAGGAAAAACTCCCTGAGATGGTAATAGGAAGAAACCTTGAGAGGAACCAGACTCAACAGGGAACCCATCCTCATTTGGGTGAAACAGATGGCAGTGTGGAAATAGTGCCAGCTTGTATGTTACATCATTTAGTTTTCTAAGAATGAGGGTCCAATGAATTTGTGATATAACTTTCTGCACCCCTCCTTGATGTGTAGAGTTTTGTTGATAGCCAACCTCTTTTGCTGGGTTCATATCTGATATTGTTGCTTCTTTGTCTGTGCGCCGAATGTTTTGTGTACCCTTGCTGTTTTATCCAGCCTTTGATGTATGGTCTCCCGTACCACTTCAGCTCTCTAAAACCATGCGTCTACTGCTGAGTTGGATGTGCTCGCATTCCGTTAAAATAGGGGTGGTTGATAACCTAAGACACATTGGAATGGGGTTAGTCCAGTGCTGGATTGTATAAGTGAATTCTGTGTATATTCAGCTCATGGACGGAATTGTGCCCAATCTCTTTTGTTTTTTCACACAAAAGCCTCATTGGAATCGGATTATTTTATATTTAAATGTGTCCTTGTTGGAGTGCTTCAGTGATGGACAGTAGTCATTCATGACATTAGTTTTTTTTAATAGGAGTGAGGACAATAGGAGTGAACTCACAAGAGAGTGATTTCACAACATCTTATTTTTGAGCGTCCTTTCTACTCTATTAGAAGATTGGAGACAGGCGTGTTGTGGGATCAGTATTCAGGTAATCTAGGGAGGGCATGCAGGGGAGTATGGGTTGGTCTGTGCCTTTTCTGCGTTTTCTGACTATTTTTGTTATTGTTTATTTTAAATTATGTTTTATCATTCTATAGGAGTAGAAAAATATGTTGATCTGTTGAATATGTTAAATAAATTGATGTACAATATTTGAAGTGTAAATTATGTACCATTGACTTTAGGCATGATTGCGTGATTGAGTTCTCTGCGGTCAGACAGTGAGCCAGTCATAGTTGATACAGTAACCTTAGGATATACGGGGTATACTGTAGGAGACGGATATAGCTTTGTGCAGAATCTGTCATGAATGTGCATTTGATGCAGTAGCATGGCATAAGATGACAGTGTGACCATATCCTCTAACACTGGTTTGGTATCTGCAGGATCTATCCTATCATTAACTTCATTTACAAATTTATGCCAGAAAACTAAAACATAAATAAACAGCTGCACTGGTACAGGCAGTATTCTAATTCTGAACTAAAGTCCCTTTACTATTGTTATGACTTGAGTTATAAGTCCAAATGCATCACAAACGACTGGGTCATTAAATGTTATTTTAATATAAAGACTGATATAAAATGAGTAATACAGAGAATATACAGTAGGTATGGCTGGGTTGGATAAACATTCAGTGTTTTAAGGTTTTTCTCCTTGGTGAACACAAGATGGTACAGTTGCTTATCTTATTATGGGCAAAGTACTCTTCGAAGAATAAGAACTACTTTGACTTAGGCTGCACCTCTACTATCATACTTTACATACTAAACAAATGTTATTGTCCTGGTATTTATACCATTCTAAAATGTTGTGTTATGACTCGCTATTAGGTTTTCCTGCTTTCCCACTTCCAATCTTTTTACATCAGGTTCCAGATGTGAAGCTGAATGTATTGATGTGATACTGTCATGTGATGCTATGGGTGGAGCTTTATGATTCTTTATGGTATTCATGTATTAGAGTAGGTACAAAAGCATTTCTCTTTGGTTATAACCATGATGTTCTCTTTCATATTTATATGTCTGTGGATTTTACTGGGTGAGTACATTAATATTTTTCTTTCAGAAAAAAGTGTTGAATTAGTGATTATTTACTCTGTGCACTGTAAAAAACAAAAACAAAATGCTTGACTGTGTAAAGGTTAAAAACATTGTGTCCTCTTCTCTATGACAGGTGACACCATGGGAAATTCAGTAGGCCCATTTTTCACTTATAAAGCTGTAAATCAGGGTGACGATGTTACTCTGTCCTGCAGATACAACCCCACCGACACTACAGGGAACTACTTGCACTGGTACAGACAATATCCAAAATTGGAACCCGAGTTTCTTCTTTATGTTTTACAAAGTGGAACTTTAAGTTCAAACATTCCACCAAGAATGACTTCTAACATTTACGATAATATAAAAGAAGTCGATCTGCTCATCTCCTCTGCTGCTGTATCAGACTCTGCACTATACTACTGTGCTCTGGCGCCCACAGTGTCAGGAAAACCAATTACACTGTACAAAAAGTTTGACACGATTATTTGAGGTTTACTAATGTTCATGCATTTTTGGGGAATTCTCAATCTTTTCTCATGTATTATAGTTTATTATTGAGTCTTAAAACTCAACGTAAAACTTTATATATATATATATATATATATATATATATATATATATATATATATATATATATATTTATAACCAATAATTATAGTGCTATCATGTAGGAAGTGTTCGGGTGCACATTGCATTACATTTCATCTGGAACAAAAAACAGTGTCTCGAATTCCTGCAAAGATAAAAAGAACCTTTTTTAAACTGGCAACATCATTAGGTCTTCATTAAATACAGTGATCATTTTTACCGAAATAAACACATATAAAGCCACCTCTCTATTAAACACCTTGCATGTCTATTGTGCTTATTTATTTCTATTTAAGGTCATATATTTATTTCTAGAAGCTGGTGAAGACCACACAATTGTTATTTAGGCCCTAATAAGTAAAAACATAATGACCATACAAACATATTTAATTTTGCTCTTTTATTCTAATATTCATTACCAAAAGGAGATCATGAAAAACACAAAAATGACATACAGTGGAACCTTGGATGCCGAGCATAATTCATTCCAGAAGCGTGCTTGTATAACAAAACACTCCTATATCAAATTTCCCCCATAAGAAATTATGGAAACTTAAATGATTTGTTTCACAAACCAAAAATATTAATATAAAAATAATTAATACAAAATATGAAGTGAAAATAAAACAAATTAACCTGCACTTTACCTTTTAAGAATTGTGGCTTTACACGTACTGCACACACACACACACACACACACACACCAGTTTGCTAAATATAGACTCACCCTCATGCGGGATTGTGGGTAATTGTTTTCCAGGCTGAGTCTTAGTGCATGTGCATCACTTGTATAGTCAACATCCGTGCGCGTGTACTGTTTATTGTAACATTGTGACCACGTGTGTGCAGCGCATAAAGCAAAAGCGAGTGCCATTAGAGAGGTCCCTTCTTTTAAAGATCCAGAGTCTCTTTCTATCAGAGAGCAGTGATTCCATTAGTTTCTATGTGTGTGTGTGTGTGTGTGTGTGTGTTTGTACCTACAATAGCCCCTGCTCCTCCTCTCCTCTCGCCCTCACACACACACACACACACACACACACACACACACACACACATTAATATCTATATATATCTAATATTATTAATATCTAAAGGGTAGTGTCATGCACACACGCGGTCTGCGAACGGCACTAGGACCCGGAAATAATGCGGTCGTGAACCAGGAAGCATAAAAGGAGTAAACAAACCACAGTACATCGCTCAGTCATTGAGTTCGCCCATGCCATTTCGGAATTGTTTGTCAAACTGTGAGTACTCACTTTCTTGGGTTTGCTTTACGATTGAGTGTGTGGTTATAGGACGCGGGTTAGATTGTGTCTTTCCTTTGCTCTCCTTTCGTGAGAGTCCTTAGATTAAAAAGTGTGATTATCCTGCCTATTCGTGTTCTTCCGCGTTTGGGTTTACCATTCATGCAACAAAGGGCTAACCGCTAAAGCTACATCTTCTGGTCACATAAGGTTAGTTCTGACAGAATGACTGAGCCATCTGCGGTGAATCCAGCGGATCATGCGCACCTCTGCGACATGGTAGATCAGCATGCCATGCTTATCAACTAGCTAACCGGAGAGCTCGCTACTCTGCGCCAGAGTGTCCAAGACGTCGCGGCCTTACGCTGCGAGGTTGCGGAGCTCAGGCGGGAGAACGCGGATCTCCATGCGGCTGTTGGTAGCGCAGCTAGCTGGCCTCCCGTTGCGGCGGCCGCACCAACCCCACCCCCCCTCCTTCTGATTTATTTATCGCACTTCCAGACAAAAGGGATGGCACGGATGGGAAGTGTAGTGTGTTTTTGACAGCGCTTGATCTGGTGTTCGAGTTCAATTCCACCAAGTACTCCACCGATCGGCTATGCAATCTGGGCAGGCAGCTGAGTGGGCCACAGCAGTTCTACAGGCAGATACAGACACTGCCCACTCCTACAACGAATTCACCCGCCAACTTAGACTCACTTTTAAACACCCAGCGGGCAAGGTGAAGACCGACACCAAACTCTACCACCTGCGCCTCCCTGACTGTAGCAGAACGCAAACGTCGGTTTGGAGAAGAGCTGTGTGCCTACTGTGGGTCAGCGGCACACCACCAGGCGATCTGCCCACTGCGTCCGGGAAACGCACAGCCCCGGTAAACAGGAGGAGAGACTCACCGGGCCCTCTCCAAATCTCCACCACTACCAACACCACCATCTCTTGTCTTACGGTTAAGGTATCCCTCCAATTTGGCCACAAACAGGTCCGAAGTACTGCGTTCATCGACTCCGGTGGCGCAGGAAACTTTATTGTCTCCACTTACACCAAAGAAATGTGGGTGAAGATCGAGGCGCTATCCCAGCCCATTCGTATCACATCTGTCGACAGTCGGCCCCTGTCATCCAGCCCCATCACTCACCAGACTCAACTTATCACTTTCAACATCATCAAGAACAGCTTCAGTTTCATCTCACCCCCATCTCCTCACCTCCCATCATCCTCGGCTACCCATGGCTACTGATGCACGACCCCTTCATCTCATGGACCCGAAACCGGATCCTCTAGTGGGGGCTAACCTGCACATAACTTTGCCTACGGGCACAGGCTGGGACGTGTTCCAAAGAGTCCGAGGCCCCCGATGTCGACCCCAACGCCATCCCCGTCGCCTATCAGGATCTGGCTAAAGTTTTTTGCAAAAGACGAGCTACCCACCTCCCACCTCATCGCCCATACGATCTGGCGATAGAACTTCAGCCGGGGTCCGTCCCTCCCCATGGCCATCTCTACTCGCTCTCAACCACTGGGACGCAGGCGATGGAAGGATACGTTACCAACGTCCTTCGTCATGGGACCATCCGGCCCTCCACATCGCCTGCCGCCGCGGGGGTCTATTATGAGGGGCTAAATAACATCACAATTAAAAACAGACACCCACTACCACTCACCAACTCTGCCCTGGGTGCCACCGTCTCTCTGGTGCCACCGTGTTCACAACGTTGGACCTCCGGAGCGCCTACAACTTGGTGCGCATCAGAGAGGGTAATGAGTGGAAGACTGCTTTCGTCACACCCACCGGACATTATGAGAGCCTGGTCATACCATTTGGACTCTGCAATGCACCCTCGGCCTTCCAACAGTTCATAAATGACGTCCTCAGAGACATGCTGGGCTGATGGGTGTTCGTCTACCTAGATGACATCCTCATCTACTCTTACAACCCCAAAGAACACATCCAACATGTACGTGCTGTTCTTAAAAGATTGCTCGCTCACCAACTGTACTGCAAGCTGGAAAAATGTGCTTTTCACAAGCACTCCACCACGTTCCTGGGTTTTGTCATCTCGCCCCAGGGTGTGGCCATGGACCCGCAGCAGCTAGAAGTTGTACGTCACTGGCCCCTACCCAGGACACTCAAACAGCTTCAACGATTTCTCGGGTTTGCGAACCATTTCGACTCACCCCAGCTGCCATCTCTGCTTTCAAAGAACTTTGTGAACAACACCAAAGCCGTCACCCCATCACGCCAATATTAGGAAGACCTCACCAAGATGGACCCTGTGCCTGTCATTCTCTCATTCCGCATCATCGCACCCCTCCATTAGGACTTGGAAACTAGGGCCCGCCAGGCACAGGCTGCGGAGACCGAACTGGCAGGCGTGCCGCCTGAACGACTCTACGTGCCCCAACGCCTAAGAACGGAGGTTCTCCAGTGGGGCCACTCGTCAACCATCGCCGGCCATTCGGGAATACGATGAACCCTAATATTAGTCAGATGGGCGTTCTGATGGCCCTCCATGAGAAAAGACGTCACCGAGTTCGTCCAGGCGTGTCTGGTGTGCGCCAGGGCCAAAGACACGAATAAACCAACACCTAGAAACCTCCAACCACTCCTAGTTCCTCGACGGCCCTGGACGCACATTGCCCTGGATTTCATCACAGGCCTGCCGGTTTTAAAGGTAAAAACATCTTAACCATTGTTGATCGGTTCTCCAAGGCAGTGCACCTGGTGGCCCTAACCGGACTCCCATCAGCGAAAAACACAGCTGAGCTGATACTGGAACACGTAGTCTGACTACATGGGTTCCCAAAAAACATCGTCTCGGACACGGGGCCCCAGTTCACTGCCCGGTTCTGGAAGGCCTTCTGCCATCTGATCAATTTTACCTGTAGTCTATCACCGGTTACCACCCCCAGACAACTGGTCAGACGGAACGGACCAACCAACAACTGGAGCGCTACCTGAGGTGTTTTTTTTGGATCGCCAGTGCTCCTGGGCCCGCTACCTCAAATGGGCCGAACTGTCCCATAATCTCCACGTCTCCTCAACCACCAACCTAAGCCCATTTGAGTTTTGCCATGGTTTCCAAACCTCCGATATTCAACCATCAAGAACCGGGGGTTGACGTACCATCGGCCCAACAGTGGGTCCGTAATTGTCGAATGTGGAACCCAGCAAATCTCGCGATTCAACGTGCCAACATCAACTATGTCGCCCAACATCGCCGTCGACACCCTCTGGGACGTTTGTACCAAGTAGGTGACAATGTATGGCTATTAACTAAAAACCTCCATCTGCACACCGAATCACGGAAGTTATCACCAAGGTGCATCGGCCCATACCGCATCACTTTACGGATTAACCCTGTCACCTACCGGCTCCAACTGCCTGCGGCGCTCTGGATCCATCCAGTCTTCCACACATCACAGCTAAAACCCTTCATCACCTCACCCATGAGATTGTGTCTTAAATTAAAAAGCGTGATTATCCTGCCTATTTGTGTTCTTCCGCGTTTGGGTTTACCATTCATGCAACAAAGGGCTAACCGCTAAAGCAACGTCTTCTGGTCACATAAGGTTAGTTCTGACAGGTAGTGGTAAACAATCAACCTTGTAGAAGAAATGTCAGGAACATCATGAATGTGATTAGCGATTTTACAAATCAACAGCTTGGTTAAGTTGGATCATAAAATATTAATAGTAGAAATTATAGCTGTGTTGAATTTGCACATTCACAATGTGATGAGAACTCACAAGAATAAGACTAAACAGCTAAACTAAATAGGTAAACATAAAGTGCTTTGAACTGAGTGATGTAAAAATTAATGTGGTTTGATAAATAAAACTGACCCTATTCTATCTTATTCGATCTGGGGTTACTTCAGTTGGTTAGTTCTGCATCACATCTACAGTATGTAGTTTTTATTCCCACATTGCACAGGCATATTCTTTAATAGGATTATTAAAGAGTAGCTCTGAGAGCAGAAGGGATTGTTTTCTGTTGTAGTTCACCTCTCTCATCCTTAAAGATCTCAGCCAAACAATATTGCAGCTATTGTATGCCTGAAAAGAAATGTTTTGACATTGCATAAAGTTGTTGAAACAATAATCAGAGCTGAAGTCTGTCCCATTAAATATTATCATTTATCAATTATTATTATTATTTTTTTTGCCCAGGCAGTGTATGTACAAGACACACCCGCTGGAGTTGATAGGTAACTGTACAAAGTTGGAAGCTGTGGGTTAATCAGCAACAGTAGAATAGTTCTGTGTTGTGAATAGTTTGTGCGTTTGTGATTCAGTTCAATGTCACTGATACTCTGAAGAAATTAACTGTAAAGTTTATACAACAGCAGCACTTCCTGGATGTGGCTTTCTAAAGTTTAGTTCATGTAACAATCAGCTCATACTGCACTTAGAGCTGTGTTTAGAAATAGCTTTACAGTTTTCTTATTACTGTGCATAGACTGATTCTCACAGGTAACTCATGTCACTGATTCTGATGGTACACACCACTGATTCTCACAGGTAATTCATGTCAATCAGTTATTTCACTGTATTAACTGATATCAATGATTCAAGAATTCAATCATACAAAAATGTAGATGCAGTTTAGATTTTTTAATTAATGTAAATGTTCTGATCTTCTGGACTTTCATGTGAAACAGTCTATAAATATTTCTTATTTACAACAATGATGAGCTGAAAAACTCTTGCCACCATAACAGTGATACACTGTGTGTTCTGACACCTTTCTACCACAACTAGGATTGCTCTTAAGGGCAGGAAACACAATTATACTGTAAAAAACTTTAGACAAAGCCACGCTTTCCCCACAAGATGAAGCTATTTAATTTGTTTGTTCATATGTAATGAACAATATGTAAATAATCTGATACCAATATAGTTTCATTTCATGTAAAATTGTCATGTTATACCTCAGTCTTTGGTCTATTTATATAGTATGTTTATTGAAATTAATGAATTAGTCTAAATGCATCAAAATGTATATGCACACACACACACAGCTAGCCCAACACCAAATTTTCTGATAAAAAGATCCAGTGTTTGCCATTAAGTATTTATCAACTCAAAATTATTTCATATGAAAAACCTTTAATTATTGACAAACTTGGCATAAATGTCTCAATATGCTTATATTGCTGTAATAAATTGCAGTCTTTTGTGATTTACCTCTTGATAAGGACATGACATATAAGGCTATTCACAAGAACATTATTTATATATCCCTTTACAGGCCTCAAATTAAAAATGTTTGGTATAATTATTTTGCCCTAACCCTTCTCTTTCAGGGCATGGTACTGTGACAGGTGCTAATAAACAGTGAGGAGAAATTACAAAACAACAATAGAGTCAGGTCTCTGGAGGTTAAATAATTACAAAAGTTGATATAGGAATTTTGATTTTAATGTTATTAATTGTACCGCAAAGTTTATCAATCAGACATGCACAACTCACCAAAATTTAATGCTGGCCACAATAGGAATGCACCAGAACACCCAGTGTACCACAGCACACCACCCAGCAGGCAAAGAGCCCAAGGCCACAACCTGGCCTCCAAACTCCAGGGATCTCTATCTTATAGAGCACCCATGGGATGCACTGGACAATCAATTCTGATCCAAAGAGGCCCCACCCCAATATGAACAGCACCCAGAAGATTCACTGCCAATGTGCTAGTGCCACACACCAAAGCACATCCCCAGAGGTCATGTGGAGTCATGTCCTAAGGAGCCACAGCTGTCCAGGTGGCACAAGGGCAACTTTTTAGTAAAGACTAAATTGTGATAAGAACAAAAGTTCATCAAATGTATTTCCCTGACAAAACAAAGTATGAGCAGTGCCAGAAATTTACCTGTAAGATTGCTGTTCTTTCTATTTTTCTAATGCTGTCCTAAGTAACAGGTAAACTATAAACCTTATCTTAATTTACTAATAAATACCTCATTGCATAAGGTGCCTGCTGCTGCACACAAGGAGATAAAAGATGAAACAAACTGCCTTAATTGTTTGTTAACATATTTAAAGGTTTTTCCCAAATAAAAAAATAACAAGCAAACAATATTTTTCTGCTATAGGCAAAAAGGCTATATAATAAATCTGGTGGAGCGGAAGCCCTTAATGTAGAGAATTTAAGAAAATACATAATAATACTTAATAAACATATTTTTACCTTAAATAATTTTACTAAATTATTTGTTATTATTATTTTATTTTTGTATGTTTAAAGTTAAAAATAATAACTTTTACATAAGGTCATTAATGTCCTGGTTACTGTTTATGTAACGCTGTGTGCTGCAGTAACTCAACAGTCAGACAGCAATATTCATAACACTGTCATGTGATGCTGTGGGGTGGAGCTTCATGAACCTCTGATGATGTTAACATATTAGGGTGCAGAGGAAACTCATATTTTATTGCACTTACATTTCATACAAAAAACATTTACTATGTTCACTTTTATATTCATGTGCCTGTGGCTTTCATTAGGTGAGTTAACATATTTGCTGTTTCATAAATTAAGTGCAGAGTTACTGATTAATTAATCTGTGCGGTGTTAGGACCAAATCAGAAAGTGGTACTTATGTAGTTGTGTGATTGTTTAAAAGGTAACAACATTATATTTCTCTTCTCACTGACAGATCACGCCATGGCAAATTCGATAGAGCCACTTGTCACTTCTAAAGCTGTAGTTGAAGTTGGTGATGTTACTCTGTCCTGCAGATACAAATTTAGCAGTGTTTCTTCTAGCAACACTCTGCACTGGTACAAGCAAGATCAAAAATCCAAACCTGTGTTCCTTCTTTATATTTATCCAAATGGACTGCTAAGTCCTAATCTGCCCCCGCGGATGTCTGCCAAAGTTAATGAAGCCATTGAACAGGTGGATCTGCTCATCTCCTCTGCTGCTGTATCAGACTCTGCACTATACTACTGCGCTCTGATGCCCACAGTGACAGGAAATCCAACTACACTGTGCAAAAACTCTGACACAGTTTTGTTCTAGTAAAAGATATAACTAATGATTTTGTAGGGCGTTCTCCTTTTCTTAGAATAAACATAGAGTCGGTATCTATTGCAAATATTGGATTATTATCCAATACTTTTTTATTTATTCATTTTAAGCAGGAGCTCTTAACTGCTAATCTACCTGAACCCTACAGTACATTTCACTAGAACCTAAGATCATGATTATGCTGATGATTCAAAATCTTATGAAAAAGCACAGCTTAAGAGGAGGCACAGTGATGAATTTGTGCTGGCATGATTGTACTTTTAAGACAGTTTTGTACTGTTGAGACAGTTTTGGGGTGCACATCACAATGTCAGACCAGTGCTGTGAAAAACTATTTTCCTTTTCCTGACCTTTTCCATATTTGTGACACAAGATTCAGATGATTAAACTATGTTTTAAATTACACAAAGATAACCAAAGAAAATACAAAATGCATTTTTAAATGATGAATTCATTTATTAAAAGAAAAAAAGTTGTCCTAACCAACTTGGCCATATTTAAAAAAAAATAATGTCTGGGTCTTTCACATCTCAGTGAATGAATTTTATTCCACTCTTCTTTGCAAAATTGTTTTAATTCAGTGACATTGGTGGGGTTTTCTAAAATGAATGGCCACAATTAGTGTCATGCCACAGCATCCCAATTCGATTTAAGTCTTAACTTTGACTAGGTCACTTAAAAACTTTAATAAAAAAATATTTTTCTAACCATTCAGAAGTGGACTTGTTGATGTTTTTTAAATCCTTGTCCTCCTGCATAACTCAAGTGTGCTTAAGTATATATATATATATATATATATATATATATATATTGTGGCGTGGGCAGGGCGGCGGCTGACGACCAGCATGCCTTGCGGGAACGTCGGTGTGTTCACCGTGATGGGGAAAGGTGTTTGGGTTAGTGGCTTCGGCCCTGTTGTGTGTGAGGGGTTGTGTGACGTGTGAAATGTGCTCCAGTTCAGGCTAATGCTGAATTGGATGTAGGCTCCTGAGTGAAGGTACTGCTCATGCCATACATGCTGTGTACCTAATAAAGTACTCCCAGCCCATATCGGCGGTACATCACGGCGAAAGAGCCGAGCGACCGCCCGCAGCTCAGTGGCGCTCGGTAGGTGAACCTAGCCAGGGAGAGGGCTACCCGTCGCGACTATGCAACGAGCAGTTTTCCGAAGTTTCGCGGCGAGGCGACGGCGCGGGTGACCGTAAGGAGGCGCTGTGCGAGGTCGAGCACGCTGAGCCCATAATGGCGGCACATCACGGTGAAAGAGCCGAGCGACCGCCCGCAGCTCAGTGGCGCTCGGTAGGTGAACCTAGTTGGGGACAGGGCTACCCGGCGCGGCTAGGCAACGAGCAGTTTTCCGACGTTTCGCGGCGAGGCGACGGCGCGGGTGACCGTAAGAAGGCGCTGTGCGAGGTCGAGCGCGCTGAGCCCATAATGGCGGCACATCACGGCGAAAGAGCCGAGCGACCGCCCGCAGCTCAGTGGCGCTCGGTAGGTGAACCTAGCCGGGGACAGGGCTACCCATCGCGGCTAGGCCTCGACACCGCTTCCGAGATTCCGCGCCGAGGCCAGGGACCGCCGGACTACCGCTGCAACGTGCTCAGGCCTGAGGGACAGTCGGACTACCGCTGCAACGTTCTCAGGTCTGAGGGACAGCGTACACCAGCAGCCGCTAAACTAGCGCCGGGTGGACGTTTGGGGAGCCCCGCGGGGCTTTACATCGACTGTGTGCTGGACGGCGTCTTACTGCGGGCGCTCGTGGACACCGGCTCCACTGTTTCCCACTGGTTATGGAACTTTAAACCGCTCATCGCCAGGCAGAAGGGCCCCACCCAGCGCTCGCAGGCACCGCTGCAAGACTTTTGGGTGGGGGCACCTATGGGGCGAATGGGCGTGGACACTCACAGCCAGCTCGGCTCTCCGATGTCATCTACCGGGTGCGGTTGGCAGGGCGGGCACGAGTTTTGCTCCACTGGGACCGTCTTGCGCCTTGCCAGCCGCATGCCGGGGAATCATCGAACTTTGTGGAGGCCGGACCGCCTCAGGACTACATTCGCGTTCATCCCTCACCTGCCGGGGGACGCCGGCGTTCCCACTGCCAGCGCCGACCGCCTCCACGCCTCCGAGGCAAAGTTCGTAGTGGTGACCAGGGACGGTCACAGCTCGGGTGGGGGCAGTGTGGCGTGGGCGGGGCGGCGGCTGACGACCAGCATGCCTTGTGGGAACGTCGGTGTGTTCACCGTGATGGGGAAAGGTGTTTGGGTTAGTGGCTTCGGCCCTGTTGTGTGTGAGGGGGTGTGTGACGTGTGAAATGTGCTCCAGTTCAGGCTAACGCTGAATTGGATGTAGGCTCCTGAGTGAAGGTGCTGCTCATGCCATACATGCTGTGTACCTAATAAAGTACTCCCAGCCATTGCATTGGGCAGCAAATAAGCTCACTCGTCTCTCCAGCATCCTTTCCGGCGATTAAAACGCTACAATATATATATATATATATATATACAAACACACACATATCATTGTCTCTTGAGCTTGCAGAGATTTTTTTCTCACATTAAAAAAATAATGACATTTCAGAATTAGCAGACTTCTTCTCTGTCTATCAGAGACTCATTCTGCAGTCCTCTTAGCCTGTAGCTCAGCAGTGTGTCTACACAGAAACCATTTACTGGCCGCAGACCACCTCTGCATGATCTATGTATTTGAAGGACTTCTGTTTCCCATTGACTGGTTCATATAATGTTACCTGCGTGTCTGATTCCTGAGCAAAAAACAAATGCACTTATTCAAATGTGCTTTTTGCCGAGTTTTTGCTACAAAAATAACACCTCATGCAATTAAAATATCAAACATTAACCCCCCCCCCCCCAACATCCCACCCCCCTGCTTTGCCTCCAAAATATTTCCTCAGTAAAAGTTAGGTCCTAAAAAGTGTCAATGCAATCACTAAAATATGGACTGAGAATCCATCAAGTCAAGTCAAGTCAAACATAAAAAACCCACATCCTGTACTGCTCCAAAACAGCTACACAGCAAACACATTATCCTTGTGTCAGAATATGCAGGCCTATAATAAGAAAGCTGATGGCGAGATTTCAGAGGTGGTACTGTATTTAAGAAAACAAACGTAATCAAAACAAAAAATTACTTTGTTTTGATGTTTACATGTTGTGAGTGATTTGGGATGCAGCCTTGTGTTAGGAGCTAATTACCTTTGTGTCTCGTCTTTAGTTTAAATAAAACAACACTGAGGCAATTCAGAAAGACTTAGACTTAGAAGCAATCACTAAGGAGACAAATGTTGTTTAAGATAATATAACATAACCAGATGTGTTTTACTGCTGAAAGTGTCTCTGTGACACTCTGTGGGTTTTGGCGTGTAGCCGAAGTCAAAATGTTAGACAATAATTTAGATTGGTACTAATAAAAGTGTTCACGAATGTCCGCTAAAATTCATGAAGATAAACAAGAGGATTTGCTCAACTTATTTACGGCCGCATCAGACTGCACTATATGCATAAAATTCAATGTGCAAAGCCGTCAATCTTCTCTAATATCCTTATGTATATTCTGACAATTGTTTTATCTATTAATTCATGCAGGGTTGGCTTAATTTTAAGTATCCACTTTTTTTCGATTTACATACGATGTATTCAACATGACATCATAATTAATTGCAAGTGTTCAAATATTGTTAAAAACTGATTACAGTTATACTACAACAGCAGCACTTTCTGGGCGTGACCTTTTAGAGCTGTGTTCCCTCATGTGTAAATTTCAGCTAATACAGCACTATTATACAGAATCCTCACAGAGCTGAGTTTAGAAATGGCTCAACTACCCAACTTACTGTACATAGTGAGATACATACAACTGATTCTCACTGTAACAACAGGTAATTTAGCTTTACTTCATTAATGATATTAGTTAAGATAAAAGTAATAATAAGTATATTAGTTTAAATCTTTCCAGTATCAAGCTATTTATTCCTGAGGAGTTGTTTAGACTATTTGACAAACATACAAAATTAGTATTTTTATTCTCTTTTTTACAGCAGGCAGTTTTGCAGATATAATTGGGCCGAAGGATGAAGATGTCAACATTATCAAGAAAGAAACAGACACTGTTACTCTGAAATGCTCATATGAGACAAGTAGCAGTAACATTTATCTTTACTGGTACAAACAATATCCTAACAGCGCACCACAGTATTTACTGTATCGAGGCGCAAAGACATATAGTGGCATTGATAGCACTGATACTGACACTCGATTAACATCAAAAACAACTTCAGACTCTACTGAACTTACAATCGGAGGTCTAAAGCTCACAGATTCTGCATTATATCTCTGCGCTCTTAGAGTAGGAGCACAGTAATACAGAGTCATTAAAAGCCTGTACAAAAACATAACAATCATGCATAAAAGGTTTCTTAAACCACAGAAGACTAAAGAAACTTCCTTTACAATTTTATCAGCTAACCAAAGACACACAAAAAAACCATATGGAGCTAAAAGAAGCTGAAAAACAATATAACTCTATTTATAAATAGCTACACAATTTACAGATTTGCATAAAATCTAATTATGACATTTTCTTGCCAGGTTCCATATAAGCATGTTATGTTGGGAAAATTGACTAACCTTAAACTATCAGCAAGTAAACCAAAAAAGGCTGGGATGTGATACTCACATATTTAGTTCTTTTATACTGTATGTGTATATTTTTTGTAAGAATCCTCAGTGAATGTAAGGGGGAGCTGACAATGTTTCTGGTTCTGTTTCCTCTTTGACTGATGGCAACTTAAACACAAATGCACAAGCAGGATGCTCTTGAATGTTTTGTTTTTCTGCTCTCTGCAGGAATTCAAGACACTTCTAGGATTTTCCAGCCCAGAGGAAATGCAATGCAAAGCAATGTGCATCTCAAGTCTCCATGATCGCAACAGCAGAGAATCACAGATTGATCAATCTGAGCCCTGCTGATATAAATATATGGATAAAGAAGCTTTAAATCTATTCCCTCAGGAATAATTCCTAAAACATAAGACAAAAAGAGCAAAAATTTCCCTCAAATTGCAATAAAATTACCATTTATGAATATCGTGATAGGATTTTAGTACAGTGCATTTGGATTTCACTGTGGGTGTCAGAACGCAGCAGTATAGCACATAGTCTGATACAACAGCAGAGGATACGGACAGATACACTCAATTTTTACTTAACCTCATTTGTTTTGTGAGATTGTTTGGACTTAAAGATCCAATTTCAAAAATATAATGAAGAATCTAGATTTTATACATTGCTTGTACCACTGCAAGCTGTTTCCTGTAGGGCTGTGTGGTTTGTATATGCAGAAGAGAATAACATCAGCCTCGTTTACAGCTTCATAAGTATAAAGTGGCTCTAGTGAATTTTCCATGGAGTCACCTGTCTTAAAAAAGAGAATTTAATGTTTTTAACTTTTACACAGTTGAGCCAGAACAGCATATTAGACTCAAATTCTTTAAATGTTTAATATTAATTAATTGCTAAATTAACAATGAATATTTGTGAATTAAGAAAATAATGTTTACTCACATACTACTGTAAAAGCCACAGACACATGAATATAATAGTGAACATGATGATTTAAATATTTGTCAGTTTTCTGAAATATTAAGATCATACAGAATTTTGAAGCTCCACCAAACAGCATCACATCACAACAACATTATATAATCCTAAATTATATAATGGTGTTTTGTACATTGAAATTTCAGCTTTGTCAGTCACTTAGGGAATTACTCTTTAGAAATCACGGCAAACGATTCTGAATTCTGATCTGTAAAAGTGTTTGAAACATTCAAACTAGTAATAATCTGATAAAAATTGCAGGACAGCAGCATGAACACACCTCTCTCCAAACTGCCATATAGGTGCTGTGGCCAGCTGCCAACAAAGATACTTCACTTGGATACTGTGGTTTTTCAGTACTTGGCCCACAAGTACTTGGTGAGCACAAGACTGTGCCATATTGTGCACACCAAGGAGATAAACATTGTGGGGGAAACATGTGGGAGAAACATTAATAGCTGTTTTCTCCACATACAGGTAATACATTGCAAAAAGACCAAATGATGTGTGAGCTGTCAAAATGAAATTTTTTTTTTACTTTTGTCAAATATATGTGTAGTTTTAATAGTGCCAAAATGGTTTCCTCCCAAAATCCAAGAAAACTTAATCTACTGGCATTCCCAAATTTCTAATAGTGTGTGAATGAGCGTGTGAGTGTCTGTATGTGTTAATACAGATTGTATGTGTGTGAACTGTAATACTGTAGATTGTGACCCTGTCCAGCGTGTACCCTGCCACATGCCCTCCTGGGATAGGTTTCAAACCCCCTATGACCCTGTAAACAAGATAAAGCTAAATATATGATGAGACAAAAGTGTCAAAATACTTTGTGCAGAAAAAACCCAAATTCTGACCAAAACCGAGGGTTTTTCTTAGGCTTTTAAAAGTATTCAGATTTTCCCAGACAGCCACACATATTGTACTGTACAGTATATACTCTTTATATTCATCCTCAACTTTAATTTTCATAATTTATTTAAATTTCATTTATGACATCCCCATAACCTCATATGTTTATGCCTCACACAATTGCTGTTGTTCCTTCTAAATAACGGAGCACCCAACCCTATCGGTTTCTCTCGCAGGCGGTGGGTCCACGGGATGGGAGGGAAAGAGGGGTCTACGTTGCTTTTTTGGGCAGACCCGGTCACCAGGCGCTCGCTGATGGGCCCTCTGTCCAGGCCTGGCTCCAGGCAGGGTCACTTTACTCCCTTCTCTTTTTTTCATGGGGTTTGTCACACAGTCACAAGCACATTATCTAGGATTGTCTAATGAATTTGAGAAAATGACCAAGGAATTAGATTTGCTCTTCTAATTTTCTCCTGTGACACACTCTGTACTAAACCACTGTGTCCAGATGCCCTTAATGGCAGAAAACACAACTATACTGTGCAAAAAGCCATACAGATGATTGGGGCAAAGCCATGCTTTCCTCACAAGAGGGAGCTATTTGATTTGAGATCTGTTCATTAAAATTAATCATTGACAGTTATTATATAATGTCATGTTATACAGTTAGTCTTTGCTTTTATATGTTTATTAAATCGAATGCAAGATTATTAAAATAAATTTCAAGACTAGTTAAAATACTTTTCTGTGAAAAGAAAATCATTAGGGAGAGTATTGCTGAACCTGAGATTGATAATTTTCACCCATCATGTGACAAATGACTAATCTTTGTGTCTTTATAAGTAAAGTTTAATAAAGACCATTTCAACAATTTCCTCATAATGTTTTGAAAACCAACTACGATTTAAGCATCTAAGCTGCCTACCTTACTGCCAGTAATTCTGTTCAGTTCAACGAATATACTTTATATTTATTTATTTATTTATTTATACAGTGATATTGTGTATGCCTGTCATTCATTTGCAAACTAGTTGGTTAACTAAAAAGCACCTCTATGCGACTTAGAATGTGGCACAATTGTTGGTGCAAGATGGCTGATTTAAGTATTGAAAAAGCTGCTGATGTCCCAGGAACTTCACATACAACAGTCTCTAGAGTTTATATAAAAATTGCAAAAATGCATGCACTGTGCTGCTGCCATATGATTACCTTTTAAAATAGCAGTATTATGTGTTTAACCTCTTGAGACCTGAATGTCCTCATATAAGGACATGACATAGATGGTTATTCCCAACAACATTGTTTATATATCCCTGTACAATCCTTTGTTGGGTATAATTATTTTGCCCTAACTTTTCTCTTTGAAGGCATGAATTAAGTCCATAGTAACAGGTGCCAATAAACAGTCAGGGTAAATTACAAAACAACAGTAGAGTCGAGGTCTCAGGAGGTTAAATAATTGCGCAGGTTTATATTGTGATTTTAATTTTAATGTTTTAATTGTGCAGCACAAATTATCAATAATACAGTATACCAGTAAACTGGTAACAGGATCCTGGACACCAAAGGCTCAGTCATACTAAAAAATGGAGATTAATGCTGGCCACAATAGGAAGGCAACAAAACACCCAGTGTACGACAGCTCACCAAACACAGGTCTCAGCAGTCAAAGAGCCCAAAGCCACAGCCTGGTCTCCAAACTCCAGCCATTTCAATCTGATAGAGATCTGATCCAGAGACCGCAGCCCACTACGAAAAGCACCCAGAGTATCCACTGCTAACACCCTGGTGCCACACATCAAAGCACATCCCCAGAGGTCATGTGGAGTCATGCCCTAAGGAGCCAAACCTGCCCAAGTGGCACAAGGGCAACCTATACAATACTGGGCTAAATGCTTTTTGTTGTAATGTTATGACTGATTGGTGTAGGTAATTTTAGGGATATAATTCTGATAAACAACTTTTCAGTTAAGACTAACTTGTGATAAGAATAAATGCTCATCTAATGTAATTTCCTTCACAAAGCAAAGCATGAGCAGTGCCAGAAACTTACTTTACCAGAAGCATAATTTTACCTGTAAGGTTGCCTTTGCTGTTCTTTCTATTCTTCTAATGCTGTTTTAAGTACAGGAATAATTTTAACTATCTGTAACTTTGTGTGTTGTAAGAGCTGATAATTGAAGGTTTTAACATACCTTAATTAACACGAAAAGATATTAACATTGTCCTAATTTGCAAATACATCCTTCATTACATCAAAGTGCCTGCTTCTGCACACATGGAGGAAGTAAGAGATAAAACACACTGCTGTAATTGCTTGCTAACTTCTTTCAAGGTTTTGCCAAATCAGAAACAAACATACAAACAAACAAACAAACCAAAATTAAAATAGTATTATTCTTTCATAGGCAAAAAAGACTTGGTGTTTTTCTCTTTAATACGTATATCTGGTGGAGTTGAGGCTCTTAATGTAGAGAATACATAATTAAAATCTTCAATTATTTCTTTATTATATTATGTTATTAAAGTTGAAACATAAAGTTAATAACATAATGTCATTAATGTCCTGCTTACTGTTTATGTAACGCTGTGTGCTGCAGTAACTCAACAGTCAGACAGCAATATTGATAACACTGTCATGTGATGCTGTGGGGTGGAGCTTCATGAACCTCTGATGATGTTAACATATTAGGGTGCAGAGGAAACTCACATTTTATTTCACTTACATTTCATACAAAGAACATTTAATATGTTCACTTTTATATTCATGTGTCTGTGGCTTTCATTAGGTGAGTTAACATATTTGCTGTTTCAAAAAATTAAGTGCAGAGTTACTGATTACTTAGTCTGTGCGGTGTTAAGACCAAATCAGAAAGTGATACTTATGTAGTTGTGTGATTGTTTAAAAGGTAACAACATTATATTTCTCTTCTCACTGACAGATCACGCCATGGCAAATTCGATAGAGCCACTTGTCACTTCTAAAGCTGTAGTTGAAGTTGGTGATGTTACTCTGTCCTGCAGATACAAATTTAGCAGTGTTTCTTCTAGCAACACTCTGCACTGGTACAAGCAAGATCAAAAATCCAAACCTGTGTTCCTTCTTTATGTTTATCCAAATGGACTGCTAAGTCCTAATCTGCCTCCGCGGATGTCTGCCAAAGTTAATGAAGCCATTGAACAGGTGGATCTGAACATCTCCTCTGCTGCTGTATCAGACTCTGCACTATACTACTGCGCTCTGGCGCCCACAGTGACAGGAAATCCAACTACACTGTGCAAAAACTCTGACACAGTTTTGTTCTAGTAAAAGATATAAATAATGATTTTAAAGGGTGTTCTGCTTTTCTTAGAATAAATAGAGAATTAGTATTCTTGGCAAATATTGTATTATTAGGAGGCAGTTTTTTTTTTATTAATTAATTAATAATTTTTTTAATTCATGTGTAGTTTTATTATGATTTTGGAATTTACTGTTTTTAAGCTGGCGGCACAGTGGTGTAGTGGTTAGCACTGTCACCTTGCACCTCCAGGGTCGATTCCCGGCCAGGCTCGATTCCCATCTCTGTGTGCATGGAGTTTGCAGAGGATTATATTTGTGTAAATGTTAAATTTTGAGACACAACACAGGTCTCTAAATCCCAAATTTACATTTAAGAGGAATTTCCAAGTGTTGATGAGCAGCTGTAGGATTGTTCTGTGCTCTGGGGACAATCACTGATATTGTAAAATGAAGCAGCCAGGAGCACTTTTTGGGTGTGGCCTTTAAGTGATGTGTTCCATTATGTGCAAAGTTCAGCTCATACAGGACTATACAGAATTCTTACAGAGCCGTGTTTAGAAATGATTCAACTATACAACTTACTATACATATACTGTACACACCACTGATTCTCACTATAGCTACATGTAATAAACTATACATCATACATCAAATATCAAATGTCTTTATTATTCTTCATGTTTTAAAGCAGCTTTATTCGAAGTGAATGCTTTGGTATTGTTTACTACAATGCTTTACAGGTTATTCAGAAGTCTGTAGCAAGAGTTATTATTCATACAAAAAATATTATAACATCACACCTTTGGTGATTCTGTGGTATTTTGTTTAATCTAATATCATGATTGTATTTGTGACTCCTCCTACACTGTATTGTGTATTTGTCCTTGTCACAACGTGTTCCTTCAAGTATAAAGTTAAGCACATGCAGCACTATTCTCACAGAACTGTATTCAGAAATGGCTCGACTGTATAATGTTCTGTATATAGTAAAACACATAACACTGATCCTCTCTGTCGGTACAGGTAATTACTATTCACAATTTAGTCAATAAATGGTTTTGTATTCTATGCTTGTAATAAATTTGTATTTATTTGTGAATATTTTCTAAAAATAAATATGCATAATGTACATACAAAGACAGAGCTAATAAAAAATCTAATTTTATTTTTCACAGCAGGCGGTTTTGCAGAAAAATTTGGGTCGATGGATGAAATTGTTGGAAAAGAAACAGACACCGTTACTCTAAAATGTTCATTTGAGTTAAGCAGTGAATACAATTATCTTTACTGGTACAAACAATATTCTAATGGCGCACCTCAGTTTTTACTGTATGAAGATGGCATTCCAACTGACTTTAGATTAGATGCTGAATTAACCTCACACTCCTGTCAACTTTCCATCAGAGGTCTAAAGCTATCAGATTCTGCACTGTATCACTGTGCTCTTAGAGTAGTAGCACAGTAATACAAAGTCAATGGAAGGCTGTACAAAATAATAACAATGGCGTTTATAAAACTTTTTAAACCACTGAAGATTTAAGATAATCTCCTTACCAACTTTTTATCAGTTAACCACAGACATAAACAACATTGATAATAAAATATTGTAGCGTTTTTATCGCCGGAAAGGATGGTGGAGAGACGAGTGAGCTTCCTGGCTGCCCAATGCAGATGGCTAGGAGTACTTTATTGAGCACTGGCACGATATAGCATAAACAGCACACTCAATAGTCAATAAAACACACATCTAACACACACACACACAACCTGGCCGAAGCCACTACCCCAAACACCTTTTTCCAACACGGTGAACACATCATAACCCCTCCCGCAAAGCATGATGGTTGTCTCTCAAACCCCACCCACGCCACACTGCCCCCACCCGAGCTGTGACCGTCCCCGGTCACCATGGCGAACTCAGTCTTGGAGGCGTGACGGTGGCCGGCGCTGGCGTTGTGAACGCCGGAGTCCTTCCGCGGGGGAAGGAGGGGTGCAGCCCCCCTCCCGAGGCGGACCGGCCTCCACAGAGTTCAATGTTTCACTGGCGTTGGGCCGATAGGGAGCTAGACGGTCTCGGTGGAGCACGACCACTCGCGACCACCCCGTCAACCGCACCCGGTAGACTACATCGGAGAGCTGGGCAATGACCGTGCAGGGGCCCACCCAGTGAGACATGAGCTTAGGCGAGAGCCCCCTTTTCCGTCCGGGGGCATACACCCACACCTGCTTCCCAGCAGCAAAGTCTCGCCCCTGGCTGTGAGTGTCATACACGCGGCGCTGCTTAACACCCGCCAAGTGTCTACGTGCCAACTCGTGGACACGGAACAGTTTGTCTTTCAGTGAAAAAAAATAATCCAACCCTGGCTTCGTGGGTAAATCCACTTGTGGGGGGGGACCCGAACACAAGGTCCACGGGCGTGCGCAACTCGCGACCGAACATTAACGCAGCTGGTGTCAGCTGTGAGGACTGCTGTGCGATAAGCCCAAAGCACGAGAGGCAAATGCTCGTCCCAATCCTTTTGCCGGTCGCTGGTGAGCACACCGAGTTGGGTGGTGAGGGTTCGATTGAAGCGTTCCACGAGGCCGTCACCCGAGGAAGGTGCGTAGTTGTGACACATTTAGCGGTTCAGGCCAATTCTGTACCGCTGCAATTTTTGCTGGATCGGTGGCAATACCTCTAGCACTAATTACGTGTCCCAGAAAACCCGTCTCTCGCCGCAACAGCTGGCACTTTTTGGGGTTGAGCCGCAAATTCGCCTGCCGGATAGCCAAAAATACTTCACGTAAGTTAGCTAGCGCGACCTCAAACTCCTTGCCGTGCACCAATAAATCGTCCAGGTAAACGACACAACGGTTGCGAGGAATATCTGTCAACACTTTCTCCATCAACTGTTGAACGTCGCTGTAACGTCGTTACAGAGGCCGAACGGCATGCGCCGAAATTGCCATAGCCCTTGCCCGATCGAGAACGCGGTTTTTGGTCGTGCTTCCGGGGCGAGCTCTACTTGCCAATACCCGCTACGCAAATCCAACGAGCTAAACCACGCCGAGCCCGCAACGTGTTCCAGCGCATCATCTATCCGCGGTAACGGATAAGAATCTTTACGCGTCACCTCGTTTAACCGCCGGTAGTCCACACAAAACCGCCACGATTCGTCCTTTTTACGCACGAGCACAACGGGTGAAGACCACGGTCCGGACACTGGCTCTATGACGCCCGAGTCGGCCATCTCGCGCAGCTTTTGCTTGGCGATAGCTCGTTTAGCTAATGGGAGGCGTCTCGGATGTAGCCGAACAGGCGCTGCGTTACCCGTATCGATCGTGTGCTGCACCAGATTGGTATGTGTGCACTCGCGCTCATCTACCACGAAAATATCCGCGAACTCGTGCAAAAGGGACTTCACGGTGTTGGTCTGTGTCTAACTAAGCCCTACACTGCTACGCTGCATTAGCTCGGCCATTATCCTCGCTCGGTCGGCTACCGGATGTTTACATGGCGCGTCCACCGGAAGTTCCGCCCCCCTGATGCGTGCTTCTAACACGTCCGGCTGCGCTTTGGGCACTAGCAACCTGGCTAACCCGAAGTTACCACGCAGAGTTCCGTCCACGAGATTCAGTACCGCACCCCACCTTTCCAAAATGTCTAAACCCAAGATACAATCATCCTCGATGTCTGCCACAAGGAATGGATGGGAAAGAATGATTGCACCTACTTGTATTAGCACTGTGCGACAGGCCCGTATCTTCAAATAACTCCCCAATACGGTGCGAATGCTCAAAGCCGGGTCCGGCAGCATACAACCGCGCTCGCCTTCTTCTAATACTCCCCAGCGCAGCAGCGAAACCGTAGAGCCAGTGTCCACGAGCGCCCGTAGCGAAACGTTGTCCAGGCGACAGTTCACGTAGAGCCAAGGGAAAACGCTCGGCTCTTTCGCCGTGGTGGTCTGCCATGATGGGCTCTGCGCGCTCGGCTTCGCGCAGCGCCTCAAACAGGGAAGCCGGTGCCGCCAACCGGATGTGCTCGCGAAGACGCGATGGCCGAATTCCCCGCAGGAACGCACGACTTGCTAGCTCTTCCGGCTGGACGTGCCCGAATTCCGAGTAGCCCCGGCGTGCGAGAGATCTCAGGTCCATGGCGAACGCCCCTAGTGGCTCGGAGGCGCTCCGCACGCGGGTTGCCAGCTCCTCGCACGCGGCCTCGTTACGGTCATTCGCGCCGAACCGGAAGTGGAGCGACTCCCGCAACTTCGCCCAGTCCTTCCGCTCATCCGGCCGGAGGTCTTCCAACGCCCGGAGTGCTTCGCCCTCCAGCGAGAGGGCCACCCGGACGGCTGTTTCCGCCGGGGACCAGCCCGCGAAGTCAGCGGCTAGCTCTACCTGGGCGATGAATGCGTGGGGCTCGACAGCGCCGTTGTAGGATGGCAGGTGCAGCTGCAGGTCGCCTCGCCGGTTGACGGCGCACGGAGCTGTAGCTTGCTCCGGGGTGCGCTCTAACCCGTTACTCTCCATCCCACTTCTGACACCAAATGTAGCGTTTTTATCGCCGGAAAAGGTGGTGGAGAGACGAGTGAGCTTCCTGGCTGCCCAATGCAAATGGCTGGGAGTACTTTATTGAGCACTGGCACGATATAGCATAAACAGCACACTCAATAGTCAATAAAACACACATCTAACACACACACACACAACCTGGCCGAAGCCACTACCCCAAACACCTTTCCCCAACACGGTGAACACATCATAACCCCTCCCGCAAAGCATGATGGTTGTCTCCCAAACCCCACCCACGCCACACTATGCAGCTAAAAGCATAAAAAGTTACATGGTAGAAACTGCAAAAACACCTGCACTAAAATTAAAAGGCAAATTTGTCTTGTAAACCAGATTTTAATTATATTAAAACAACAGTTGTGTCAGGTGTTACTGGTGTACTATATTTTATATTAACCTGCAGTTTCATTGCATGGTAATTGCTTTTTTCTGATACTCTGCCCAGATTTGAGTTTGATTGCATAAATACGATCATGGTTAGTTGCATATTTGACAAATTCAGAAGTAAAACCATGTTAACGATTTTGCAACTAGCAGTTACAGGGCTGCATTAAAGTAATTTACTAATTAACTTTTTTGTATTATTAACTTATGAGAAAAGTACCCCAACCTATAAAAAGACACTTGTAATAATTCTAAAGAAATTAGATAAACACAGAGAATTGAACAGCCTATTTAGGAACCATTTACAGTAAGAGTTACAATGTAAGTGTAAGTCTCTATAAATATTAATATTGACACTTGATTAAACTGACTCTAAATCCTTTCATGATCTGCCTGTTTAAACCAAATTACAGCTGTAATAAATGTCTGCCACTCAGAATATCAGCTACATTAAATTCCAGGTTAAATGCTAATTAATGTTGATTGAAAAACTAATGCACTAGAGTGTAACATTAACTGTTTCACACAACAATACTGCCCTTGATTAGGGATTTGAGTGTGATTTGGGATGCAGCCTTGTATTAGGAACTAATTACCTTTGTGTCTTGCCATTGGCGTAAATAAAACAGCACTTAAGGCATTTCAAAAAGACTTAGACTTATTATGACTTATTATCAATTACGAAGGAGACAAAGTGGTGTTTGAGATGATATAACATTATCATATGTGTTTTCTTGCTGAAAGTGCTTTTGTGACTGGTTTTGAATCTGGAACTGGTGGCTAACTGGTGTTTTCCGAATGTTACACCTGAATCCACCTGTCCTCTGCATGTTTTTTTTTTTGTCTGTTTGGTGACTGTTTTTCTACTTATTGTAAAGTGTCCTTGAGCTCCGGAAAGGCGCTATATAAATACAAATTATTATTATTATTATTATTATTATTATTATTATTATTAACTGACCCTAACAAAAAATAACAGCAATTTCTGGGATAAAAACTGTAGCTTTACTGCAGTTATACTGCAGGTTTGTTAAGTAAAATGCAGTTCAATGAAATATCATACAGTTTAAATGCATTTGGGATGCATAAAACATAATTATGAAACTTTCTAGTTATTAAACAGTTAAATAGTCCCATATCAGCGTAAATAACTGCAGTAACTGCAATTATCCTGCACTTATGTCCTGCAGTCCTGTACTGCAGTAGCTTTCATCCTAACTTGGTTATTCTATTATTATTATTATTATTATCGGTTATTAGCAATTCTTAGCAGTTATTATTATTATTTACTGTTTTTACATTGAATGTTTCTTTTTTGATAATTTAATGTATGGTAGACTTATTATTGTTCCAGACAAATACAGTACCATAAACATTCTGTGCTAAGAATGCATGGCATACTGATTAATTAGTACAGGTTACTGGGATGAAACATATAGGGTCAGGAGATTTAAAATGTAGACCACGTACAGCTTTCAAATATGTATGATACCTATATGATAAATATATTATAATTACTGACCATCACAGTATGTGATGTATCATGTTTATTGTTAGGTTAAAGAGATATATTATCTTACTAAATGCCTAATTTATTAAAGTTATGTGATGTGTGGCTCAATTGTAGTTTGTGATTCAAAATTCTTAGTTTGTTAAGGAATGCCAGTGTCATCTTATTTCCAGGCACATGCAAACAGAAAACATATGGAAATAGTTTGAGATGAAAATAATACTGTGTTCTGAGGCCCACAGTACAATACAGATGCACTGTACAAAACACATTTTATTGTCCGACAACGTACACAATCGTTTAACGTAATTTTCTGTAATTTCCCTATGTATATTTTGAGCATTATTTGATCTATTCATTTATGCATGGTTGGCTTTTTTTATTGGCAATAAATCATCTATCCATCCTTTATTTAGACATTTTTAGAAGTCACTTTCTTCTTCTTCTACTGTATAAAACAAATTGCTATATTCAGCATTACATCATAATTAATTAAAAGTGTAGAAATGTTGTTAAAAACTGAAAGTAATGATTAGATTCGATTAGATTCTATTAGATTAGATTCAACTTTATTGTCATTACACATGTACAAGTACAAGGCAACGTAATGCAGTTTAGGTCTAACCAGAAGTGCAATTAGCAGAAAGTGCAGGATAAAGGTATAAGTTCTAAGTACACTTAAAAGGGATATGTGCAGGGAGAAACTATGGGTAACTATTACAAAAGGATATTATACAGATTGCTGGTAACTTTACTTATGAATTTACAGTGGATGAGGCCTATATACAGGTTGTTATTAACTGTAGTCAGAAATTTGATCTGAGATAGATGTTTAATAGATATGAACATAATGTGCAGGATATTATGTAAGCATAGCACTGTATACATATTGCAGGTAACTATAATTATAAATTTACAGTGGGTGGTCAATATATACCAGTTGTTATTAACTGCAGACAGGAATTTACAAATAGATATGAGCATAATGTACAGGTTGCTATTCTCTATATACAGGAATTTACAAGTAGACATGTAGGAGTATATACTCAGAAGTTTACAAATATATTGTGCATGGATATTTGTATTTTCAAACAGGTATGTACAGTGTAGTGCAGTCCATATTAAATAGTGTAAGGTGTAAATAGTGTAATGGGAGGAGTGTAGGGGTGTGTGAGGGGTGGGCAGGTGTCACTGTGGGGCAGAGTTCAATAAGGAGACAGCTCTGGGAAAGAAGCTGTTCCTCAGTCTGCTGGTTCTTGACCTGGCACACCTGAAGCTCCTACCGGAAGGCAGAAGAGAAAACAGTTTGTGGGCGGGGTGAGAGTAATCCTTAAGAATACTGCGTGCTCGTCGCACACAGTGTTTCCTTTGAATGTCCTCATACGCTGGGCAGTTTTTAGAAGCCGCTGCACTGCCTTACGCTCAGCAACAGAGCAGCTTCCGTACCAAACTGTGACACAGTTGGTTAGGATGCTTTCTATTGTGTAGAGATAGAAGTTCACCAGAGTAGTTGAGGACAGCTGGTTCTTCTTAAGTGTTCTCAAGAAGAATAGGCATTGGTGGGCCTTCTTGACCAGGCTAGAGGTGTTAGTGGACCAGGATAGGTTCTCCGAAATGTGGAGTTCCTGTCCCCAGGAACTTAAAGGATGAGACAAGCTCAACAACCATCCTGTTGATGTGGATGGGTTGATGTGAACCTCTTCTTCCTTTCCTAAAGTCCACAATGAGCTCCTTGGTCTTATTGGTGTTAAGGAGCAGATTATTGTTGAGCATGACGGCAGTGGCCTGACCTAACATGCTGGGGTCTGTTGGTCAAAAAATCCGTAATCTAATTACAAAGTGAGGTGTTAATGTCCAGATCTCTAAGTTTGGTGATTAACTTAGAGGGTAAAACAGTATTAAAAGCTGAGCTAAAGTCAACAAACAACAGTCGTGCATAGGTGTTTGTATTGTCCAAGTGTGTAAGTACAGAGTGCAGCGCTATGGAGACTGCATCATCTGTGCTCCTGTTGGCAAACTGATGTGGGTCTAGTGAGGATTGAAAAGAGTCCTTTAGGTGTGTCAGGACCAACCGCTCAAAGCACTTCATAATGATGGGTGTGAGTGCTACGGGCGGTAGTCATTCAAGCACGTTGGGCTAGAGTGTTTCGGCACTGGCACAATCGAGGTAGATTTAAAGCACACTGGTACAGCTGCTTGGGCAAGGGACATGTTAAAAATGTCTGTGAATACCCCAGCGAGCTGCTCTGCACATGCCCTGAGTACGCGCTCAGGGGTACCGTCTGGTCCAGCAGCCTTGTGCACGTTGAATCGGCTTGAGGTAAGTGTGATGGGTGAGTGGGAGTGCTGCAGGCCTGTGCGTCGCCTGATCTGAAGGCAGTGTTGCGTGCCTTCAGTAGGAGACACACCTCCTTGTTCATCCATGGCTTCTGATTTGGGTATGTGGTGATCTGCTTCTGAGTTGTGACACTGTCTATGGTAGTGTTGATGTAATCCAGAACAGAGGAAGTGTAGCTGTCAATGTTCGTGTGAGAGCCACAGGTGGCCTGAGCAGCAAACATACTCCAGTCTGTGTGTAGAAACCTGTCCTGGAGTGTGAAGTCTACCCCTGCTGGCCACACTTTGATGGTCTTCACTGATGGCTGCACATGGTTAATGAGGGGTGAGTATCTACAGTAGGGGTGAGGAACAAAGAAAGGTGGTCTGATTGTCCCAAGTGGGGGAGGGGGTCCACATTATAGGCTTCAGCCATGTTTGTGTATACATGGTCTAAAGTTTTGTTTCCTCTGGTGTGACAGAAAATGTTTAAGGTATACCACAGCAACACTTCCTGGGTGTGGCCTTCTAGAGCCAAGTTCCCTCGTGTAAGTTCAGCTCATACAGCACTATTAAACAAAACCCTCACAGAACTCTGTTCAGAAATGGCTCAACTATTTAACTTCTTAGTCATAGTGAGATACACACCACTGATTCTCACTGTAGTTACAGGTAATTTGTCTTCAGTTCATTAATAGTATTATTTAAGATAAAGTGAATAATATCTACTAATTTAACGTTTTCAGCATCAAGCTATTTATTAAGATAATATTTAGACTATTTGAAAGAAATACAGATTTATTCTTTCTATTCTCTCCTTTACAGCAGGCAGTTTTGCAGATATAATTGGGCCGAAGGATGAAGATGTCAACATTATCAAGAAAGAAACAGACACTGTTACTCTGAAATGCTCATATGAGTCAAGCAGTGATTACATTTATCTTTTCTGGTACAAACAATATCCTAACAGCGCACCACAGTATTTACTGTATCGAGGCGCAAAGTCAAATAGTGGCGATGATAGCACTGATACTGACACTCGATTAACATCAAAAACAACTTCAGACTCTACTGAACTTACAATTGGGAGTCTAAAGCTCACAGATTCTGCACTATATCACTGTGCTCTCCAAGTAGGAGCACAGTAATACAGAGTCATTAAAAGCCTGTACAAAAACATAACAATTGTGCATAAGAAGTTTCTTAAACCACAGAAGATCAAAGATACTTCCTTTACAATTTTATCAGTTAACCAAAGACACAAACAAAACTTGTGCTAATTATATGGAGCTAAAAAATGGATAAGAGCGTCTGCCAAATGCCTAAATGTAAATGTAAAAAAAGCTGAAAAACAATTTAATTCAACTTATAAATAGTTATGTCATATCATGTGTTTGTTAAAAATCACATTCCTTTTCTGTCAATAAATTTCTCTGTATCCTCAATACTCATCTCCTCCTAAAGCCCTGTCCAGCTTTTTTCTGAACTCAGTGAACTGTTAACCCTTGCCTGGTCATTGTCATTTCCTATTTTTCTGCTAGGTGACTTCAATGTTCATGTTGATACAGTTTGCCCCAAGACTACCCAATTACTGTCTATTTTTGAATGTTTTAATTTGACACAGCATGTTCGCGTTCCTACCCATACTCATAGCCACACCCTTGATCTAATACTGTATGTACTTCAAGGGGAGATATCACTTCTATTTCTGCTTCTGTCACTTGTTTTCCAAATGTTATACCTGAATTCACCTGTCCTTTTATTTTTTTGTCTGTTTGCTGACTGTTTCCCTACTCATTGTAACGTGTCCTTGAGCTCTGGAAAGGCGCTATATAGAAAGGGGCCAGGGGTGGCTCAGTGGTTATGGCATTGGACTACAGTTCAGAAGATCCCAGGTACAAACCCCACAACCACCAAGTTGCCACTGTTGGGCCCTTGAGCAGGGCCCTTAACCCTCAACTGCTCAGATGTGTAATGAGATGGAAAGAATGTAAGTCACTCTGGATAAGAGCATCTGCCAAAATGCCTAAATAAAAATTATTATCATCTTTCTTTTCATTATAGTAACAGGCTGTTTGACATTAGCACTGCCATCTGAAATAATGACTTCAAGCGTTGCCTTTATATGATGACTGGCTTTGATAAATGACTTGCTGTGTAATGTATAACAGAAATGTAATATTTCTGTAATAAAGTAATATTTATTTAAAGGGAACTCCCCTGCAATTATCCTGGTCAGGTTGATTGTGGATCCAGAGTCTTTTTTGTGAATGCTGAGTGTGAAGTGATAATACATCCTGAATAGCGCTCCTGCTCATCATAGAACACACTTACACCTACACAAATTTACACACTCGTTCACATATTGGGGCGTTTTAGAACAATCAATCTAATGTGTGTTTGGGAGGTGGGAGAATATTGAGGAACCTAGAAGAGACCCATAAGGAAACCCATGACATGTGGAAAAGATGTAAAACTCCAAACAGACAGAGATCAAGAAGTTCAACTCAAAGAGAGTTGATAGAGTATGATGTAAAGATTAGGAAAATCTGAAAAAAACAGCAAAGATACACTAATTATAGAAAACTGACTCTAGAGTCATTGTTCTTTAATCTTTATCTAGTGGGTGCAGAATGGCTTAAAGAAACCGTACAGTATGGTTTAGCTATTGATATATTATTTTCACTGCTGGCTTTATTTTTGTCACAATCGGGCCTCCGAAGCAAGTCAAACACCACGCCCCCCATCTCCAGAGTACTAATCACCGCCACCTGATCACAATGAGGATGAACTCTTAAAAGCGCACGGCACACAACATTCAACGTCCGGGCTCGTAAGACGAAAGTGGACCGAATCTCCAGACGAGTAACACGCGAATAAGTCTCTTAAAATTACTTACCTGTTCTCCTTGTTTCTCCTCAGAAGTGTGTTCTCCTGTTTGTTTTCCCTTCTCCGTGGCTCCGTGTGTAGGCGTGCGCACATCTCCCTCGCCATTGTCTCAGTGTGCCCTCCGAACCGACCGCGCCATCCCCGAATCTCCACGTAGGTCAGAAAGGAAAGGAGTGATCATCAAGGCTTCCCCCCATGTAACGTGACTGCTGATAATTCCCAGTACTTATCCTAGTGCTCAACCTTGACCCTACCGTGTCTGCTGAATCAATAAACATAACTTTCTTGAAAGACTTACCCTCCTGTGTCAGTCCGATTCTGTTACAATTTTAGTGGTTATACAGTAATAACACCTATAATAACGATCTTCCAGCAACTTAAAGATATCTTTCAGAGGGTCCAGTTCGATCAGATCAGGACTTTGTTTTTTTTTTTTACATTTTCTGCTTTGCTCCAAACTTATAAATGACAGTATTTTAATGCCATCTGAAAGGTTTTTTTTTTCAAAGGAAATGATTCAAAGTGCATCTTTATTAATTCTTCTTTACTTCACTAGTGAGGTTATTCCTGGGGGGTTAGAATATCATCCATCAATCCTATTAGCAGGGGTTTCATTTGGAGAAGGTTTGTTATTTACAAAGTAGTTGATTTGTAAACGGGTCATTATTGTCTTCTTGCACTGATCACTGACACTGTAATCTGTGTTGTCAGGTTTACAAGGTTCACCAGTGGATCAGGTTTACCAGTGGATCAGACATTGTGGATCAGACACTGTGTAACAGAAACCTAATCAATGCCTTGTTCCGAAGGTTCTTGCAGCATAACAGCTACAAAATTACTGCTACTCTTTAATTAATTGATCTATTAAAAAAACAAAAAACTACATCTAACTGACGAGTTTTAATAGTTAAGCTACTTCTGAACCTAGTTTAAACTTAAATAGAAAACTGCTCTAACTACACATAGAGACATAAGTGATAATTAAATTATTGACTGGTTCATTTAGTAAACAATTCATTTAAATTACAATTACATAAATGGTATTATTGTGATGGTTAGATTAGTAGTTCATTACTTTTAGTTTAAATATACTGTATATTTCAGCCAGGTTACCTAACTAAGGGCAGAATATAAAGACTTTCAGCAAGGTTGGTGACACTGTCATGTGATGGTGGAGGCTGGAGCTTTATAAATCTTCATGACGTTAACATATCAGAGTACATAAAGAATATTTTCATTTATATAAAGCCAATTATCATGTTTACCTTTATATTCATGTGTCTGTGGATTTCACACTTTATTATTCTTTATTATCAAAAAACAAAATTATATACTCTTTTCTTTATGACAGGCGACTTCATGGCAGATCCGATAGAGCCACTTGTTAGTCACAAAGTTGTAGATGAAGGTGATGATGTTATTCTGTCCTGCAGCTACAAAGGCTTCAGTGGCGGTAACTTATATAATGTACAATTGTTCAAACAATATAAAAAATCTAAACCCCAGATTCCTTCTTTCTATTACTTCAAGAGGAGTTTTAGAAGAAAATGTGCCCCCACAAATGTCTGCAAAACATCATGAAGATAAACAAGTGGGTCTGATCATGTTCTCAGTTGTTGTATCATATACATCATATAGTGTACTACTGTGCTCTGGCACCCACAATGACTGCAAATACAAATAAACTGTAAAAAAATGTATTGTATTATATGTTATCAAGTTGTATTATACTGAAAGCAGTTCTTCTAAATTTGCATGGTCTTTGAGGGGAAGTTCCTCTGTTTCTCTCTCATTATAGAAACTGTAAGGAGGTTTTTAAAAATTTTAAAGGTAGGATTAAATATTATTGACACATGCTGGATTGTTACGAGACATTTGGTTCATTCATTCATTCAACAGTAATCATTTTATCTCCATGCTTGCCACTGTCTGCTATTAAAGTTACTTTCTGCCTCATCTACAGGTTCTACAGGTTCTAGACTGTTCTTTTTTCTCTCCACTAGATGGAGCACTTGGGGAGCTCAAAGCCCAGAACTTTCTCTTAGTCATCATTAACTAGACACTCCTTGTTCTCATAACCTCTGGTCTGGTCTGTTCTGTAACACTGTCATGTGATGCTGTAGGTGGAGCTTTATGAATCTTTATGGTGTTAGTGTATTAGAGTAGGTACAAAAATATCTTGTCTTTGGCTTATACTGTACCGTTCATCATGTTCTCTTTCATATTGATGTGTATGTGGATTTTACTGGGTGAGTACATTATTATTGTTCTTTCAGAAACAGTAAGTGTTGAATTAGTGATTGTTTATTCTGTGCGCTCTTAAGAGAAAAAAAAAAGAATGTGGCTTGACTGTGTAAAAGTTAAATTGTGTTCTCTTCTCTATGATAGGTGACACCATGGCAGATTCCATACAGTCACTTTTCACTCATAAAGCTGTAAATGAGGGTGAAGATGTTACTTTGTCCTGCAGATACAACCCAACCAACACTGCAGGGAACTACTTGCACTGGTACAGGCAATATCCAAAATTGGAACCCGAGTTTCTTCTTTATATTTTGCAAAGTGGAAGTCCAAGTCCAAACATTCCCCCAAGAATGACTGCTAAAATTGATGATAATAAAAAAGAAGTGGATCTGATCATCTCCTCTGCTGCTGTATCAGACTCTGCACTATACTACTGTGCTCTGGCGCCCACAGTGACAGGAAATCCAATTACACTGTACAAAAACAGTTTTAGTTTGACTAATGCTTAGCATTTTGAGGAGAATTCTCACTCTTTTCTTATGTTTTACAAATTATTATTGAATGAATAGTCTTAAAACTTGTCTACATATTTAGAATGAATAATTATGGTGCTATCATGGAGAAGGTTTTGAGCTGCACATTGCGTTACATTTCATCTGGGAGAAAAAATCCTAGAAGTGTGTAAAATTCCTGCAGAGACAAAGAACCTTTTTCTCATCCTTGTAAGATTTAGAAAAATATTTAGAGCATTCTGTGCAGGCGCACTCCTGTTTAAGATAAAATTGCGCTTTGTCTGGAAAGGCAAACACTTACAGCAGATAATGAAAAATAATTTTAAAAAATCACTGGAAACATCACCAGGTCTCCCTTACACTGAGTAACTGTCTGCATCAGCCGAGCCGACCAAGTGAAAATACACTACTACTACTACTACTACATGTAGTATACTCTGTTTTTTCCCTCTTCACCTTATGTTTGTTCTTCCATTAAACAGATGCCTAATTTTGGATTTAAACTCCGAACTTTATAATAAGCCAAAGTCTTAACCCCTGAGCCAACACTGTCTAGTGTGCTGTCTGTACTGTATGGTTTTGTTTTCTTTTCTGTCGTTTATTACCCACAGTGTGTTTTTCATTTAATTATTAAGCAAAATAAAAATAAGGTGTACTAGTAGTTTCCCATTTGCTTTTTTAAATACTTATTAAAAAAAAAAAAGGTAATTTTTATTGAACATGAGATGAAAATAATGAGAGTCAGTTCGATAGAATAATCAGAGACATTAATAAGGCACGAATGCCTGCTGCAAGATGGCAGAAAGATTACAGACTATCAATATCAACTAAATCATATAACTAAATTATTACAAACAAACAAACAAATACATAAAAGACACTATTAGTTAGTGTCAATATCCAATATTTTATTATTATCATTATTATTATTATTATTATTATTATTTAAGTGAAAAAACACAACTACACTAATCACATTAAGGGAAACAATTTTAAATACTTCATGAGACTTTTAATACTTTAAAAACACTGCTGGATGTCTTAACAGCTAATGCAAACAGGAGAAGTATCTGTCAGCCTGGGAACTTGTATATGTATATGTCCCCATCTATATGGCTCCTTTTGTAATGGAATCTTTAATATTCTGTTGTTGTAACTCATGATGGTTAGGGGAATTAGATGGTTTTAGACTGTTGTGCAGTTGTTGTTGGAAATGGGTCTCTCAATGGAGAAAAAAGACGTCATAGATGATTATTATTAGCACTCATACAGAAATGGTCGTAAATGGGGACCATGTTTGAAAAATGTGGCAGAACAATTCCTTCCCATACCCGTCCCATACCTGTCCCATCCCCCAATCTTACACCACCTGATGCCTACTTGTGGAGAAAGAAGAATGTGCTCAGAAGTTGGCAGCAACCTTTGTTTTGGAATTTATATGAGGATCTGCAGTAATGATATGACAGTGTCTACAGTGAGGCAGTGCACAAACACTTACATTACGTATATTGTGGTAGAGCAACACATTAATAATGTGTATGTTAGTTTTTTTTCAGGAGATATAAACTCGCATACAACAACAAGGTAATATTGGTTGTCTTTGCATTTCAGTACAACAGCAACACTTCCTGGGTGTGGTCTTGTAGAGCCAAGTTCCCTCATGTATAAAGTTCAGCTCATACAGCACTATTACAAAGCACCTCACAGAGCTGTGTTCAGAAATGGCTCAACTTGTACATGATCTGTACATAGTGAGATACATATGAAAACAGGAAAGTTAGCAAAACAAATCCCAGCGAAACAGTCTGTAACTGTTAAATGTTGTATCAAAACAGGCCCTTTATTATCCGGTCAATCTGCTCTGTTTGTGCCAGATGAGTGCGCACGTTGGCCAGATGGATTGAAGTTGGAGGAAAACATTATCGGCTCCAGAGGGGGACTTGTTCACGCATCGGCATCCCTGTGCTTAATGAAACTGCTCATAACATTGACCTACCACCACGTGCATTCCTGGGACACATACAGCGCATAAAAGCCATTTACCCAGCTAAGGTGAAACCAATAAAAGCTAAGAAAGTAAGATAAACACACATACCACTCCAAGCCCGTTTTCCAGAGACAGTAATGTTATCCGATCCACAGAAGGTGCAGAACTAATACGGAAGACCCAAGGTAAAAGTTTGTGGGATCCACCTGTTTGTGTTGTTTATTTAACACCTGAACAGCAGCAGAAGGTAAAACAGCTAATGAGGGAGGAAAGTAGTGCCTTCGCCTATGATGACAATGATGTAGGGTGTATCCCCTCTCTTCAAATGAAAATTCACCTTCATCACAACACACCTGTGAAGCACACATACATGTCTGTCCCAAAGCCACTACACAAAAAGGTAAAAGAATACCTGGAGGATCTGTTAAACAAGGGGTGGATTACGAGATCAAAGTCACCATATTCTTCGCCGGTAGTTCGCGTGCGTAAGAAGGATGGAACACTCCGTCTCTGCTGCGACTATAGGGGGTTAAACAAGAAATCGATTCCAGATAGGCACCCTATACCTCGCATACAGGATATGTTAGACAGTTTGGTGGGTAGTGCTTGGTTCTCAGTTCTTGACCAGGAAAAAGCCTATCACCAGGGCTTTGTGGAGGAGTCTAGTCGACCTCTCACCACGTTCATAACACCATGGGGGCTATATGAATGGGTGAGGATTCCGTTTGGATTATCAAATGCACCTGCTGAGTTCCAACGAAGCATGGAGGAGTGTTTGAGAGAGCTACGTGATGAGGTATGTCAACCGTACTTAGACGACAACTTAGTTCATTCTAAAACATTTGACAATTACCTTCAGGACCTTAAAAAAGTGTTACGTCCCCAGGTCTAGGGTCCCAGGGCGTAATAAATAATAAAACTTAAACAACCGACCAACTTTGCCTTTCTCTTCTTTTATTTATTTACACACACACGCACACACCGGAAGCTCTTGGCTTCAGGGTTGGGCCAAGGCCAAAACAATAAACAAAAACCCTGCCCTATCTCCTCCCAGAAACTAACTAAACTACAAAGAAACTAAACCAAAAACACAGGGCTAAACTATCTCCCTAACTAAACATTCAAAAACAGGAGAGAACGGGTCTAACTAAAATGGCACCCAACCCCTACTGCTTCCATAAAAGAAATGCATATACTAACAAAAATAACTATTTACAATAACTACAACACATAACAATTAACATAAACACAAGAGACCAAAACACACACCACATACGCTCACAACACAGGCGCGACCCAAGAGTTCTATTTTTGTTACACAACAAACAAACAAATATCTCCCAACACATCACACAGCGCGCGCTTCCGGCTTTCGTCAGTGATCTTAAAAAGACGCGCAGGTCCAAAGACGGCCAATCCTAGCGCACGTCAGGGCACGTCCAATCAGGGCGGGGCCACCTGCAGGAAGGGGAGAGCGAGAGAGAGAGAAAGAGAGCGCGCATGCACGCCGCCACCAGCATCCGCGCCTCTACGCCTACATGCCACACACACACTGGCATGTAACAAAAGTGCTACAGTGTTATCAGAAACATGGTGTTAAGCTAACCCCTAGAAAGTGTGAATTGTTCAGAAAACAGGTACGATTCCTGGGTAAGTTAGTGACCAAAGACGGATACACCATGGATCCAGCCGACATTGCTCCAGTTCAAGCGCTGAAAGAAAGGATTCCTAAGACAGTAGGAGAGGTGAGAAGACTGTTAGGGTATCTCTCGTACTACCGATCATACATTGAGAACTTTTCCAGAAAAGCTGCATGTTTATATGTGTTGCTCAAGGAAACAAAAACACCAACAGAATGAGCACCGCCGAAGCAGAAGGGCAAGGGCAAAGGTCGACATGGACAGCTTGTATCCTCATGTCCAGTCACATGGACAAATGAGCATCAAAAGGTCTTGTCTGAGTTGATTGATTGTTTATCCAACCCACCTGTGCTTGGATATCCAAATCTAAACGAACCCTTTATACTTTACTGCGACGCATCACAAGAAGGTCTGGGAGCTGTGCTGTATCAAAGACAAGTAGGAAAATTAGTTGTAATCGCATATGGATCAAATGCCTGGACCCCTTCTGAGAAAAATTACCATCTTCATTTAGGGTATTGGAGTTCCTGGCGATGAAGTGGGCAATATGTGAGAGATTCCGAGATTATGTCTATTATGCACCTTCCTTTACAGTGTACACAGATAACAACCCTCTTACGTATGTGATGTCAACAGCTAAGCTGAACGCCACTACTTACAGATGGGTTGCCGAGCTTGCTAATTTTCGATTTACCATAAAATATCGTCCTGGAAAGTCGAATGGGGACGCTGATGGGCTCTCACGTATGCCCTTGTCATGGGAACAGTACATAGAGACCTGTTCTCAAGAAGTACACCCTGAGGTAATGGTTAGCATAATTAAATCAGTGATGATACAAAAGGAAGAAAGAGGTCCGTGGTTGTGTCCGCTTACCATTAACTCAGTGCTGTCAGGAGAAGAAGGGGAAGAGCTGCTCACACCCGTTGCGAAGATTCCAAAAGAAGTTCTGAAAACAGCACAAGAAAACGATCCTGAAATCAGAGAAGGCTTGATGTGTCTCAAATCAAAGTCACAATCTGGAAACAGGAGTCAAGGTAAAGGGGCGAGGGGACTGATGAGAGAAAAGGCGAAATTGCATCTGGATGAACATGGTCTTTTGGTCTGGAAAACAGCGACTCGTCATCAGTTGGTTCTGCCACGAAAATACCATGAGCTTGTGTACAAGGAGTTACATCAAGATATGGGACATTTAGGGACAGAATGAGTGTTAAACTTGATCAGGGATCGATTTTATTGGCCACACATGCAGAAGGAGGTGGAACACTATGTCACACGGGTGTGCAGTTGTCTGAGAAGTAAGCGTCCAAACAGGGTGATTCGAGCTCCTCTGACAAACATCATCACCACTTACCCCTTCGAATTAGTGTCGATGGATTTTCTGCACCTGTAGTCGTGTAAGGGAGGGTACGAGTACATTCTAGTGGTAATGGATCACTGCACACGGTTCGCCCAGGCGTACGCATGCAGAAATAAAAGTGCAAAAACAGCTGCTGAAAAAGTGTTTGGAGACTTTGTCTTGAAGTTTGGATTTCCAACCAAACTGCACCACGATCAGGGGAGGGAATTTGACAACAAATTGTTCACGAAGTTGCAAGGGTACAGTGGTGTCAGTGAGGCGACAGGATTTTCACCCTACTATCTTCTTTTTGGCTGGACACCCAGATTGCCAATTGATATCATGTTTGATGTTTCAATAAAAGATCAGAGCTCCTCTCATCAGGACTATGCGGAAAGTTGGAGAAAAAGAATGACGGAAGCTTACAAATTAGCCTCAAAAGTGTCAAATAAAGAGAAGGAGAGAGGAAAAGCTTTGTATGACAAGAAAGCTTATGGAGTTGAATTGTTCCCTGGTAACAGAGTATTAATTCGGAATTTTCGGGAGAAAGGTGGACCTGGGAAACTCAGATCATTCTGGGAAGAGCAAGTTTACGTTGTCACTCAACGGAAGTATCAAGACAGTCCGGTATATGAAGTGCAACCTGAAAATGGGAAAGGAAAAACAAGAATACTGCACAGAAATATGTTACTCCCATGTGATTTCTTACCTGTAGAAACAGAACATCTGCCTGGAAAACCTGAAAGGAAGGATAAGAAAAAGGTTCAAGAAGCATCGAAACAGATGGTTTAAATGCACGGTGAAAGTTCAGACACTGAAGACGACTGGAGGACTTTAGTTGGAGTACCAACTGGGAGAGAGCCTGAAAACGACTGTGAGTATCCATTGCAAGGACCCCCAGCACTTCATGTGGAAGAAACAGTGACGTTGAATGATGCTGAATTGGAGGAGGATAAAGAACAAGAAGCAGAACAGGGAGAAGATAATGTGTCACCTTCTAAAAGGGCTCGAAAGAGAAGCGGATGATGCTGAAGAGAGTGAAGCAGAGATTACTTTAGGACCAGTCTGCAAACGAATATATCCTTTAAGAAATAGAAGAAAAAAAAGAATGTTTACTTACCATACCCTAGGTCAGCCTAGTGTTGTAGATGAATAAGCTGGTTAATTGAATTAAAGAGAATAAGTTTGAGTTAATGTAAATTAAATGAAAGTTATAGATAATAGTTGAATCAGTTCAATTGATAAGTTAATAAGGTAAAGTAAAAGCATAATTGATTAAATGTTGTTTCAGTTAATGGGAAGAATGGTAGTTATGACATCTTTGAAGAACATATTGATCAAGTAAATTGTTTCAAGGGTTAAAAAGGGTTAATTTCCTTCAGTGAAAGTACAGATTCCTGTTAAGAAGACAGTGATGGTGGTGGGAAAATCATAGTGCACGATGATGCCTGCCACAAGCACGCGGCATGAAAAAAAAGGAGATAAATGTTGTGTGTATTGTGTAAATGTATAGCACAAGTACTGGAACTTTTGTATCACTGACTCCTGCCTAAGAAATAATACTATGAGTAAATAGCCAGTAATTTGTTTGGAGAATGTCGGGACTACATTCTATTTTGTAGGAGAGAATGTGGAGATACCTAGAAGTATTCTGTGGTTTTGTAGAAGTATTCTGTGGTTTTGTATAAAAGACAGGACCCCCACCAACATATAATATTTTATTTGTAAAGTTTGTTCAAGAATGTTTTATTGTTTTGTTGTAGAGAAAAAGAGATATTCAGTATCAGAATGCATGTCTTACCTGCATACAGTGATAAGTGTCCAGTGGGTGGCGGTAGTCCGATGGAATCCATGGAGTGTACCTGTAACAGGAGAAGAGAGTTGGAAGAAGTTTTTTTTTTAGTAGTTAGGACATTGCTGTATTGTTGTGTTGCACGAATGTGAAAAGACTTGTAAGAAACTGCTCGCTGAATAAACCCGAAAGAAACCAGAAACTGACCACGCTTGTTCACTCCATCAAGTGTGTTACATAAGGCTGAATAGGTCTCTGTAACTGAACAGAAGGCCAGCAGTTTAAGGCAGAGCTCCACGAAGCTGGCACTGTTGGGGACTTGTGCAAGGCCATCCAGCTTTTAGGGGCTTTTATCAGTATATTTTCAGAACTTTAATTAAATTACAGCTTTAAACATTGTAAATCTTAACCCTAAATAATCTCCTTAAAAAATCTCCTTGGAATTGGTATGAGGCATTACTGTATGTAAGCATTTACAAACCCACACACAATACTACAGCTGATGGCAACAAATATTTATTTATTTATCATTTATTTTGAATAGCTGTTTTTTTTTTTTGGCCCATTGCCTTAGCTCCTGTTCAGAAAAAATATTATTTGTACATACAGAAACTATGAGCAAATCCAGTTCCTACTTAAGAGCATTTTGTGGCTAAGAATCATCAAATTTGTTCATACTGTACATGCATAATGAATAAGTAAAGGAAGGAATGCTTACAGTAAGAAAAAAAAATGTCAATTTTATTAAATTGCATTTAACTCTTCTGAGCAGCAGTAGCACTTGACTTTAATGAAAGTGTCAAAATTGATTATAAATATAGTTTTGTGCAGGTAGAACTAAAGATATTTAAATTTTATTTGAGTAGCATACAATAGTGCTCTTATTTAGTGTTTATTTCAGTTACATATGATACTACAAGGGTGGCACGGTGGTGTAGTGGTTAGCACTGTCGCCTTGCACCTCCAGGGTCTGGGTTTGATTCCTGGGCAGGTTTGATCCCAGTCTCTGTGCGCATGGAGCCTGCATGTTCTCTCCATGCTTGTCGGGTTTCCTCTGGGTACTCCGGACTCCTTCCACAGTCCAAAGACATTAGGTTAGGTTAATTGGTGAGTGTATGTATGTGCCCTGCCATGGATTGGCACCCTGCCCAGGGCAAACCCTACCTTGTGCCCTACGTCTCCTGAGATAGGCTCCAGCACCCCTGCGACCCTGAATACAGGATTAAGCGGTGTAGACAAGGAGTGAGTGAGTGAGATGATACCACAAATGTGTGTTTATGTCTGTGGTTAACTCAAGAAAATTATCTTTAATCTTTTTATAAACTTTAGTTTTTTTCACAGTCTTTCAGTGAGTGGAGTGTAGTGACAGTAGTACAGTCCATTATTGCTGATCAACGCATTGGCTGTGACTTTACATCTGTATTGGTTTAAATGAAATTTAGGAGGTGTGTAGAAAACTATTGCACTATTTAATATTTTTTTGCAGTACACTGTGTCACAGGCGCGGGGCAGAACGATATGAATCCAAGCGTGGATAATGACTTTATTGAGATGTGGGGGCATGGTCGGAAGCGTGAGTGAGGGTCGAATGCTGTGAGTCCGCCAGCAAAGCGTCAAAAACAAAAACACGAAGCGAGAGCCGTAGTCAAACGGAAAGCGCGAGGTCAAAACCGGGAAGAAAAGCAGCGAGGCAAAGCGAAACCAAAAGGACGAGAGACGGGAGCCGTAAATCTAAGGGGGGAATGTGGGTTGAAACCGGGAGATCAAAAGGCAGGCGAACAATCCAAATCGGCAGGCAAAAAATCAATAACGAGAAAAAACAAAGCAAGGTGGTAACGTGAAAGACAATGGAAGAAAACGCGAGAGAATCGAGGTATAAATACACACAATAATCCAGCGATCTGAGCAGTGCGCAGCGCGTGCTAAAATCACTGGAATAATCAGTGGAGGAGATGAGAAACAGGTGTGTAGACGGGGCAGAAACGGGGGCGTGGAAAAGGATGCATGACAGGATGGGGGAAAACATGAGCACATGGGGAAAGTGACAGCGTGGGAATAAAAGACGTGACGCATGACAACACTGTACATAAAAGCAAATATCCAATGTAAATTACCCGTCTCTGTGTGCATGGAGTTTGGATGTTCTCCCCGTGCTTGGTGGGTTTCCTCCCAAAGTCCAAAGACATGTAGGTTAGGCTAATTGCCATTCCTCCCCTACCTTCCAGTGCTTTCGGGCAGCAGCTCAAGATATGCTCCAGCGACCCTCTTGCAGGGCACAGAGGACAGGATGGTGCTTCCGCTAGCCCCCAACAGGGCAGATTGGCTGGGTTTGGTAGGACATCATACACTGACTGGATCAGAAACTTGGATCTTGCTGGCTCTGACCTCCAAAGTTCTGACCAGGTGATTTTCCAAGTCAGTGCATGTTCCCAATTGATTCAGGCTCCCTGCTGACGCATAGCCACCGTTTTACTAAGCTGCTCCTCTTCCACCTCTGCTCGGACCTCGCCCTGAATCATCTGCTGTCTGTCCCTCCCCTGCGCTCTGTCATAGCGTGCCGTTATATGACAGCCGAGTCCTGCTCGCCCAACCGCCACAGACCCTACTAGCACACCATGCCGCAACCTTGCCTCTGCCAGCTGTACTGCCTCCTGTGCCCTCCACTTCCTTCCAGTCCTGACCTCTATGCCTGCAGAGGAGACTCTGTTGTCGGATGAGTCTCTGTACAGTAACACCTCCCTAGCTCTTGTAACTTTGAATTCCTCTGTAAGGCCTGAGAACGAGAGCTGGATCTTGTTGGGGTGCCCATACAGGGCAATGCAGCTCAGACTCTTCGGCAGGCCCAGCCACCTGTGCAGGAACTGGCTGATGTTTCTCTCCAGGGTCTTCACCGTTGTTATTGGGACTTGGTACATCAACAGTGGCCATAAAAGCCTTGGCAGAATGCCATGCTGATATATCCAGGCTTTAAAACTCCCGGGGAGGCCTGCCCTGTCCACTGCTGCAAGCCAGGTTTTCTGCTCTGCGTGCATAGCCTGGATTGCTACTGTGTCTCTCAAAGTCACGTCAAAGAGCTTCCCCAAGCTCTTCACCGGCTTCTCTGTCAATGATGGTATTTGGAGACCGTTCATGTGGAAGCGGAATTTGTCCTCAACTCTCCCCTTCCTCAACACAAGGGATTGGCATTTAGCTGGCTTAAATGTCATTCTCGCCCAAGATGTTAGCCTTTCCAGACCTTTAAGGAGCCAGCGGCACCCTGGCACTAATGTTGCTGTGACTGTTAAGTCATCCATAAAGGCTCTGATTGGCGGTTGGCGAGTGCCAGATCTGGAGAGAGGCCCTCTGCATTCCACTTCTGCCGCCCTGACAAGCATGATCATTGCTAGGGCAAACAGCGTCACTAATATGGTGAAACCAGTGATGATGCCTTTTTCTAGGCGGTGCCATGATGTTATAGATCCAGATGTGAATCTCATACTAAACCTACTGTAATAGTCCTGTATGAGATCTGTGATCTTCTGCAGAACATGGTGCATCGTCAAGGCTTTTGTCACCAGCTTGTGAGGAATTGATCCGTAGGCATTTGCCAGATCCAGCCATATGACTGACAAATCTCCTCGGTTCTCTCTGGCCTCTCGGATCAGCTGGGTGACCACTCCAGTGTGTTCAATGCAGCCTGGGAAGCCTGGAACCCCTCCCTTCTGCATGCTAGTATCAATGTAGGAATTCCTCAGGAGGAAATCGGTCATGCGATTGGCAAGGATCTTGAAGAAGATCTTGCCCTCTATGCTAAGCAGTGAGATGGTACAGAACTGCAAGATGTCACTTGCGTTTTCCTCCTTTGGTATCCACACACCTTCGGCATGCCTCCACTGCTTGGCTACCCTGCCTCTTTGCCATCCTACCCTGATGATTCTCCACAGCCTCTGCAAAAGTCTTGGGCAGTGCTTGTACACTTTGTATGGCACGCCGTTCGGCCCTAGGGCTGCACTGGTCCGTGCAGCCCTGACCGTGTTCTTGACCTCTGCCAGCGTTGGCTCTTTGATGTTGCATTGGCTGGATGGTAGTGGTGGTGAAATTAGTTCTCTGCAGGGGTCCAGGTCTTCCTCCCTCTGCCGGTCGCTGTATGTTTCAGAGAGATGCCGGTTGATGTCGTCTTCTAGGCACATGAGGGTCCCACTCAGGGTTGATAAATTAGGTTTGCATTAGTAGTCTTTACTAAAAACTATTAGTTCACACTATTTTTTTTGGTGTACAATTTATATTAAAAAATCTTATTGAATATTAATTCTAAGTATTGATGTCATACATAATGCCTTATAATTAAGAAATACTAGTTAAAGAAATAAACTTACCACATTTTAATGTTTTTATTGCTTATAAAAACAGGCAGTACAGTGTATTCATCCATGTATGAACTTGTCATACAAAAGACAAGTAACATTTTTTGACATGCAATTCTTGTTTGCTAGTCAACAACTGTACAAATTGCTTATAGTAACATGAACACATAGTATTCAACAATATGCCATATCCCTCTGAATGACTGAACATGAATTAAAACTAGATAGCCTTTGGCAAGTCTTTAATGCTTTCCATCACAACTTCTCCCTCGATGACAATCTTGAATGAGGCTGGATTGAGATGCAGAGAGGATGGAGCTCAACAAGAAGGATTCCAAGGTCAAGGTTTTGGAACACATGATCATCAGCAGAGTCCTAACAGAACACATTCAAGACATTAGTCATTAAATAGCTATTAATTATGTTAAACAAATAGTCTGACACATGCAAACTAATGTATGAATTGGTTATGACTGCTTTTTCAACTCTTCATTAAAAGGGTTAGTAAAAATAACACAACATTATTCCAATTTTCGATAAGTTAACAGCTATATAAAAAATCACTAATGCAAAACTTAAAGTAGCAAAAAATACACATGCTAGCATTAACCACATGGAAAGCACATGTAAGTTACATGCATGGACTCTTAACGTTACATGCATGAGTGCGAACCAGAAGAAAAAAATAACAAAGTTAACGAAATAAACACGTTGCAGCTAAACTGTGAGCATACAAAAACACTCCGGATAATATTACGATATATGAAATGACAAAAATGGCTGAATTAAAAGTTAACGTTATATCTAAACCGACAGGGGAAAAAAAAGCGTCTATCTGCACATTAACACTTCGTCATCTTTTTAGAGTTTAACATCGGTCCATATTTTTGGTTAGCACTTTTTTTTCAGAAAGATATCTGCAGATAATACTCTTTATAAACTCACCGATTCACGTTGTTTTCAAAAATAAACCGTTGGCTCGTCAACCCTTCTCTTGAGGCAGCTGCAGCTCTCCGCTCAAGCGACCTGCTTCAAAAAGCCCCTCCCCCTTTTCAAAAACGTAACATACTGAGTGATGTCTTCTTAACTTGATCAGTGTAGTCAATTATTTGTCTAAATAGTGCAAACAACTAATACTTTTTAGCAGGGACAACTTTTTTTTTAAAAACAATAAAGAATACGTAATGACTGCTTACATTTTTTGGTTTAGACAAAATCCGGGTTAAGAGTGTGTCTAGCCTGAGTGTTGTGCTGGTAATGTGGTCTGAAAACTTCAGTTGGCTCCCAAATCCACCTTCAGCTAATAATAGTTTTGATCAGAATTTTAGCTTTCCTATAATATAATTTACAACTACATTGTATCATAATATCATAACTTCAGTTTTAATTTTATTGGTAAGTAAAATTAGTAAGTATTGCAACTGATATTTTTATAGTAAAATACAGTATATGTGCCAAAATATAATGCAAAGATGAACGATATTACCTTCTTGTCATATGTGCTGTTAAGACTCCTAGCATTGTTTTAAAGTATTAAAAGTCTTATAATTTAAAATGTCTTTAGTGTGGTGTTGTATCATTTGATAATAATAACGCAATCTTTAGATACTGTCACTAACTATTATAGTTTTCTATGCCATTTGTTTGTTTATAATTATTTTGGTTATATGATGTGTTGCATGTACAGACATTGTTGATAGTCTGCAATCTTTCTGCCATCTTGCACCAGGCATTGGTGCCTTATTAATGTTCCTGGTTATTCTATTAAACTCGTTATCATTATTTTCATCTCATCTTTAACAATATGACCTTAATTTTTCTAAATAACTATTAAAAAACAAATGGTAAACTACTATTTCACCTTATTTTTATTTAGTAAAATTATAATGAAATACAAACTCTGGGTTAAAACCATCAACGAAAAGAACAACTTACAGTACAGATAGCACACTAGACTGTGTTGGTTCAGGTGTTAAGACTTCGGCTTATTATAAAGTTCTGCAATGGGAGACAACTTACATTTTTGAATAGATGAAAAGTTGGGCCCAGAGAAATATAATTTATTTAGCCCACAACCAAAACTTTTGATTTGACTTAAATATCTGAATTAGAGGCAAGTGGAGACAACCTAAAATTTTTAACTGGGTACATCTTGTGTCGGCTAAAGGAATGTGAAAGATTTTGATTAGCCACTTAAAAAAATCTGTGTAACTTGTTGTTATGTCTTCTTTAAGGTTAAGGCTTGATACCTCTTCTAATTCTTTTTGGAGGTTGATACCTCTTCTAATTCTTCTTATATAAAAAGTGGCTTCACTAATGTCTAATTAAACAATACTGTCACTGCTTTCAAGCTACATGAAGGTTCATGGTCTCCCGTCCAGGATTCTGGCTTAATAGAATGTATATATTCATAAACATTTATGGATGTTTGAACAGGATAAAGTGAGTATAAGCAGCTGCATATACTGTTAATGTACGTAGAGCAGGTAAGTATGTGATAGCAAAGTTAAAAATATTTTAAAATGATCTCGCTCTCGGTTTCACAAGGCTACATTACAATTTGCCAAAGAGACAGTACAAAATGATTAATATAAATGAATGTTAAAAGTCAAGTCCCTCTCTGTCTCTGTCCCTCTTTTAGTTTGTCAGTACATAGTACCTATATTCGGGAAACGGGGATGCTTAAATAAAGTTTTAGTGAATAGTTATTAAAGAATTGGTGAATTATCAAGGCATGTATCCAGATCTGACTTTTAACTGTTCATTAGTATTTTTTAGAACTCAGAGGAGCAGTACTGATACCACCTCACTCAAAAGTCTCTCTGTCAGGGAGCCTGCGTCCATGTACTGTACAATCCACTTGCTGTACTGTACAATATTTATAATTGAAAAATCTATTACATAATTCATGTTGTCCTACTTTAATTTATATGAACTTTAATTAATGTACTGTACATGTAAACACATTTTTACTTTCATTTAATAATAACTAGTTCTGTTAAACACAATGATAACTTTGGAGGCATTACATAATTTTTTAGGTAAACAAAAGTACAGTGGAACCTCGGATTACGAGCATAATTCATTCCGGAAGTGGGCTCATATTCCAAAACGCTCGTAAACCAAATTTTATTTTCCCATAAGAAATAATGGAAATTTAAATTATTCGTTTTACAGCCCAAAAAAATAAATACATAAAAATAATTAATACAAAATATTAAGTAAAAATAAAACAAATTAACCTGCACGTTACCTTTCAAAAAAGTTAAAAATAAATCCGGGCAGATAAGCGATTCTCTTTGTGCATGCAGGCGCTGTGTATGGTTGTGCACGCGTGTGTGTGTGTGTGAGGCTAGAGTAAGTGGAGACTCTTGCTTTCAGCCCCTCCTGTCTCTCTTTCCTCATCTTACACATTAAAACTTTCTTCTCTCGTTTAAACACACACACACACATTAACGGAAAGACTGTTGTTCTGTTCTAAATTATTAAAGCTTCTCCGCTTTTTTTAATGTTGCTCGCGACAGCGTAACAGCCCCATAATCCATGCTCGTGTAATGATCAGATGAAGAAACTCGTCGATGCCCGTTCTTTTATTTTCTGCATTGTCAGGTTATATTACAAACTTTTTTGTGGATCCTGCACTTAAATCCAACTAAAAAAAACTACTGAAGAACAAAACTCGGGCTCAATATCCTAACTTAAATCTCACATTCGCGTTCACACACACCGGACTGCATTACCCACAATGCATCTCCCGCACTGGACTACACTCTCGTAAACAGCGGTCATAAATCAACGTCTCTCTCCCGCTACACTGTTAACATAAACATTGCTAATGACACTCGTGTGAGCGCAAACTAACAGAATCACTGCTGTAAAGTAAAACAAACAAACAATGACCCAGGACGTTACCTCTGAAAAGATTTGCGACAGAGTTTCTCCGAAGAGCAGAGTGCGTGTCTCTTGCCTCATTTCTGTGCATACTTCACAGACGTTGATTATACCAGTAAGAGACGAGCACTAAGTCCCAGCAGGGGAGATGAATACCCGTAGCGCAAGAGAGAGAAAAACCGTTGGCTTAGTTGTGATAACGCGACGCTTGGTGTCAAAACAAGAAGCGCATGCGTTATACATGATACTCGAAGCTCGTAAACCATGACAACGCTCGTTTTTTAGGTCAAAATTTATTAAAAATCTTTGCTCGTTTTCCGGAACACTCGTAAACCATGTTACTCGTAATCCAAGGTTCCACTGCATTGCAATTAATATCATTAAAGTATTTAGCAATTGGTAACAATCTGGAAGCATATTGCTTGCTTAGAATATCTTCATCAGGCACCTAACTGTAGTGTTTTTTGCTTTGGTGGTTTTTTAGGCTGGTACACCAGCTTCTTTAAATTATTTCTCCTCTTCAGGAGGTTATATAAATTCTCAATTTGGTTAACATCTTTTGATTAATTTGGCCAGTATAAAACCTTAAAAGATTAGTGAGTTCATTCCAGAAGCAGCCATATACATGAAGACACATACATATACAAGTTCTGTACCAGGATGACAAATACTTCTCCTATTTACAGTAGCTGTAAAGACAACACAGTGTTTTCAAATATTAAAAATCAAATATTTAAAATTGTCTTGCTTAATATGGTTGAGGTGTTATTGTATCACTTCAGTAATAATCACATATTTGGATACTGACACTAATACAGTATTGTCTATTTGCTTATGATTATTTTGGTTATATGATGCATTGCATGTATCGACAACAGAAATTTGTAGATAGTCTGCAATCTTCCTGCTATCTTGCACCAGGTATTGGTGCCTTATTAATGTCTGATTATTCTATTAAAAGGATTATCATTGTTTTCATCTTATCTTTAATAAAATTACCTTCACTTCTCTTAATTAATAATTATTTAAGCAAATGGGAAACTATTATAACAGTTTATTTATTTTAGCTGAATAATTAAATAACAAAACAAACTTTGGGTAAAAACTACGAAGAGAACAAGATCATTGAGACTTTGGCTTGTTATAAAGTTCTGAGTTCAAACCCAAAATTAGACACAGTGCACAGTGTATATTCTATGTAGTAGAAGCAGTAGTACTAGTAGGGTATTTTCACTTAACACTTCACAACTAACTAACTAACTGCATAAATAAATAAATACAACGTCTCGGGTTACTTTGCTGTAACCCTGTTCCCTGAAAAGGCGGAAACGAGATGCTGCGTGAAAACGCTATGGGTAACGCTATATATAACCTGTTTTTGATACACTCATGCTTCACAACCGGCAACACAAAAAGATGTTCTTTTTGTTAGTAGTATATATTTTAGCATATATAACCTCGGTCAGGTGACGTCATCTGATGAAGCGCACCTGCAGGTTATAAATAGAAGTAACCCGAAAACATTCCTTAGATCAATTTTGTCTGAAAAGGACGTCCGGTCACATAGGCAGTGCGGCATTGGAGCGCAGCATCTCGTTCCCGCCTTTCAAATTCAAATTCAAATTCATCAAATTAAAATTTTATTTGTCACATACACAGTCATACACAGTACGAAATGTAGTGAAATGCTTATATGACTGCCATTGACCCTAAAAGATAATTAAAGTTTACAAATAAAAAATAAATATGAATAAAAGAAATACAATAGAAAATTAAATAGAAAAATTAAATTAAACTAGGAAAAATAGAACTAAAAATAAAAATAGAAATGTGCTAGGAAAAATAGAACTGTTCAGGGAACAGGGTTACAAGGTTGTGAAGCGTGTGCGCACAAAGGCCAAGGAGGTCTCAGAACAATATCTGGGAGGCTGACTCGAGGACCTGTGAGCCCGGAGTAGCATGAACGTTCAGACTATAGAATCCCACAAATGTGTGCGGAAAGGACCAACCTGCCGCATGACACACTTGCTGCAGGGGAAACCCTCTTGCCAGCGCAATAGATGAGGCAATCCCCCTGGTTGGATGAGCCCTGATTCCTTGAGGCGAAGTGAGACCACGCGCCTCGTAGGCTAGGGCAATAGCATCTTTCCCTGATGTGATGAAAAAGGCTGCTCTGACTTACGCCACTAGCTAGTGCGGTGGACGTAAATCTGAAGAGTGCGTACTGAAGATAGTAGGTGAAACCTATCCTGCTCCGGAGCTGTAAAAGGCAGGCAACAGAAGGCTTCGAGGAAAACTAGGTGCATGGTCAAGAATGAAAATAGTTCAGGTGAGGATGCTGAATAGCTCTGACTAGCCCAGGGGCAAAGTCTAGGCAGAAAGGGAAGCCTGCAGATTTTCAAAAGTGATTATAAGAAAAAACATTTTGAGGGTCAGAAGCCAGACAGGCGCTGACTTTAGTGGTTTGGGAGGGGTGTCAGACCCCATCGGTCAGAACATGACAAGCCGAAATAGCGGCTACATATATTCCAAGGGTACTAGGGCATAAGCCCAAGTAACTTCTTGCAGAACTCCAGCACTGAAACAATTCGGCAGTAAACTGAATTATTAAAGAACATTGTTATCATACATTTACATTTACATTTACATTTAGGCATTTGGCAGACGCTCTTATCCAGAGCGACTTACAAAAAGTGCTTTAATGTTTACAACATTGGATACATACTTACACTGGGTTAACTAGGTTAATAACTAAGTACCATTAGTCCAACACAACTGAGTTTTTTTTTTTTTTTTTTTCGGGGGGAGGGGGGTTAGTCCAAGTACTGGAGAAACAGATGCGTCTTGAGTCGTCGTTTAAAGATAGTCAAAGTCTCTGATGTACGGACATCTAGAGGAAGTTCATTCCACCATCTAGGTGCCAGAACAGAAAAGAGCCTGGTTGAATGCCGCCCTCGATCCCTGAGAGATGGTGGGATGAGGCGAGCAGTGCTGGAGGATCGGAGGCAACGTGGTGCAGTGCGTGGTGTAATTAGCGCAGAGAGGTAAGTGGGTGCTGGGCCATTTTTGGCTTTGTAGGCAAGCATCAGTGTTTTGAATTTGATGCGGGCAGCTACAGGAAGCCAGTGCAGGGAGCGGAGGAGTGGGGTGGTGTGGGAGAACTTGGGAAGGTTAAAAACGAGTCGTGCTGCTGCATTCTGGTCATACCAGCCTACTGCATTTAATTCTTATAATAAGAATTCTTATAAAAACGCATTTAATTCTTATAACGCAAAAACACATCGACATCTGCTGACGCAGTAGCACGGCCTGACAATTTTAAAATTTTTACGGTAATTAATTTTCGTTTATTTCAGTTAATAAATCTACTACAAATTTAAAGAACACAAAATATAAGATGACGAAAAACATACATGCATAGCTTTTCTAATTACATAGATAAAATCTAAAGGCTCACTGTGTTAACGTTCACTTTGCTTAAATTCGATCCTAATAAGATTTAATTTAATTTAAATGCTACATTTGTACTGTAATTTTAATACTGTGATTATGAATTTGTTTAACTACAACGTTCCACTTGATTTTATCCGCTACTACAGTATGTGCAGCTCTAACGGAGCGCGGCTCATTAATGAAAATGAACTGATGCCCGAGGTGTCAGTCTATAGTTATATAGCGCCACTTAGCGGTAGAAGTCAGCAAACGCACAAACCCAAATGTCGCCACCGTGAGGCGTGACGGTAAAACCAGAATACTGCATGAGTAACATTTGTACATGTTCCGCCATGCACCACTTTCAAATACCCTCTCCTTGAGGGCATATGTTCTTCTAGTGCGTTGAAGATACCAGGGCTCCCAACTCCATATGCCCTGCAGTGTAAATCGCCTTGGGGTTCAGAAACTCGTCCTGTGCCCAAAGCAGAAACTGGTGCGCTAGCTTATTGAAGCGGCGCAGCACAGTGCGCTCTGACAATTATGAGCCAAAATGTACATCGCCCTGAGGGACAGAGACTCGCCCTGTGCCCAAAGCAGAAAATGGTGCGCTAGCTCATTCAAGCGGCGCGAGCACAGTTTGCCCCGGCGATTATGTACGAGACTACCTTAGTGTCGTCCACTTGCACTAGAGCATGGAAGCCTCTCAACTGCTCGGGGAGGTGTTTCAGGGCCAAAATAAAGCCATCAGTTCGGGGCAATTAATATGCCACGCAAGAAGATGGCCTCTCCAGCTCCCTTGGGCTAGACGGCCATCTAAGACCGCCCCCCAGCCCGTGAGGAAAGCGTCTGTCATTATCATTTGCGACGACAAAAGGACGACATAGAGTGGGACCCAAAGTCAGAAACCGGGGTCTGAACCACATAGCAAGGGTATGAAGCCACCTGGACACAGTTGCCATGAGACTGAAACATATCTGAAAGTGATGAACAGTCACTTTCTGGCCTAGCTTGGTTTCCTTCAGGGTGTTGGAATGGATTTGACATAGGCAGGAGACCCCTGTGCCCGCATTGCGATCGCATCCTAGGTGACACCCAAAATGTTGTGTTCTGAGCAGGAAAGAGAACACTTTTAATGCATTGTGTCTTAAGCCAGGAACAGAGATGAGCTAGGACGACATCCCGATGTCGAAGCGCTAGCTGCTGAGACTGAGCCAGCATAGCTAGTCATCTAATGTACGGGTTAGCTAGACCAAATGGAAGGAGCTGATACTGGTAAGCTTCGGCCCCGAAAGTGAACCTCAGGAACTTCCTGTGTTGTGGCAATATTTCCGTGTGAAATATATGCGTCCTTCAGATCGATTGTCACAACCAATCCCTTGGTTGAATTAAGAGCAATCACTTTGACAGTCAACATTTTGAACCTGTCTTATTTTGGACAGCGGTTCAGCCCACAAAGATCCAAAATCGGACGCAGCCCCCCCCCCGTTCCTCTTGGGAACCAAGAAAAAACAGACTGTAGTAGCCTGACTCTCTGCCTGGTAGGGGAACATGTTCTATGGCCCCTATTCCCAGGAACGTCTTGTAACTCCAGAGTCAGCAGATGCGCCCTTTCCGGTTTGACGGAAGTGGAGACCACGCCGTTGAAACGCGGAAGGCGATGTGAGAACTGGATCCTGTAGCTCCCACTACAGTGCTCAGTACCCAAGGAGATATACTTGGCAGTAGCTTTCACGCTGCCAGTTTTCCCGAAAGGGCAGAGTCTTTGCGGTTAGACGGAGGGTGTTAGCTGTTCGGCATCCTGAACATGGCAAGGAAAAAACTAAAAACTAACATTTCTTGGAGATGGTGTTCTTGCTACGCCAGTGGTGGCGGAGCAAGAACACCGACCTCCTGCAGGTGCCAGGGAGAAAACCCTGAAGAATTAACTCGTCATGAAGGTTGCCAAGAAAGAAGGGAGAGAGAGAGCGCCGTTTATCCGAGGCTCCTCCCCCCGGCCACCCGTCAGCAATCTGGCGCCTTTTTTTTGGACGCTTGAGGAAATCCCGCTTCCGCGGCCAAATATGAAACGCGATCGCTCGATTGCATGCGTTACTTACCTGCAGAAGCAAGAGTAAGTCTTTCCTGTCCATTCACAAGAAGCGCCGGAGCGCGCTTGAGAAGTGGACGGAAAACTTCCTGATCCGGCGAGGACGCGAGAGAAAGGGGGATTCCCGTCTCGTGCACGTCTGCCAGATTGCACTGTTTAACCCAGGTTTGACACACAAATGCTTCACAACCGGCAACACAAAAAGATGTTCCCATAGCGTTTTCACGCAGCATCGAGTGTAGCCTTTGAAAGGGAACAGTCCTATATTTATTGCACATTTTACTGATCTGTTTGTTAAGTTAGTTTGCTTTTTACAATAATCTAGACTATACCTGTCCCTATATTAGCCTCCATCTTTTAGCACAAAATTTTCTCCTGTTAGGGTTTTGAAGCAAGAAACCATAAACCCATGTGGAAACATCCTGTATACAGGGTCGTCTGGAGCCTATCCTAGGAGTCAGTGTACAGCCTAGATGGGGTGCCAATCCATCACAGGGCATACACACATACACACACTCACACACTCATTCACACACTACTGCCTAATCTGCATGTCTTTTGATATTGGGAAGAAACTGGAGCACCTGGAGGAAACCATTTTGACACCATTAAAACTACAAAATTATATATTAATATTTTACCAAAAGTTTTTAAATTTGAATTGTCTTTTTGACACCTCACATATTATTTGGTTATGTTAGTTATTAATATAAACAGTTACTAATGTTTCCCCCACACGTTTCCCCCACAATGTTTATCTCCTTGGAAAACACAAGATGGCACAGACAGTTATCTTATTGTTGGCGAAATACAGGAAAAACCGCAGTATTGAGGCTTTGTTGGCAGCTGGCCACAGCACCTGTACGGCAGTTTGGAGAGAGGTGTGTTCATGTTGGTGTCCTGCTATTTTTATTGTCAGACTACTGCTTGTTTAAATGTTTCAAAAACTTTCACAGATCAGAATTCAAAATTATTTTGAATTATTATGATAGGTGACTCCTTGACAAATTCAGTAGAGCCACTTTTCACTCATAAAAGTGTAAATTGCACGGGTACCCAAAATCTAAACCTGAGTTTTATTCTTTATATTTTTGACAGTGGAAGTTCTCCAAAATGTTCTGTTTGTCTCAGGGACTCATCAGCAGGTCCACGTCGTCAGCGTTGGCAGGTTCTTTTATCTATCTTCAGCTCTGCTACCTCCAACTCTGCCTCCTGTCTTTTCTTCAGCGCCACTGTCTCTACCCGTAGAGCATCTCACCACTGTCCTGTACACCTTTCCTTTCATGCTTGCTGATACTCTTTTATCACACAACACCCCTGACACTTTTCTCCACCCATTCCAACCTGCCTGTACCTGCCTCTTCACCTCCTTTGAACACTCTACGTTGCTCTGTACCGTTGACCCTAAGTACTTAAAATCCTGCCCCTTCTTTACCTCTGCTCCCTGTAGCCTCACCGATCCTCCTGGGTCCCTCTCATTTACACACATGTATTCCGTCTTGCTGCGGCTAACCTTTATTCCTCTGCTTTCCAGAGCATACCTCCATCTCTCCAAATTTTTCTCCACCTGTTCCCTGCTCTCGCTACAGAGCACAATGTCATCTGCAAACATCATAGTCCATGGGGACTCCTGTCTTACCTCATCTGTCATCCTGTCCATCACCAGAGCAAACAAAAAGGGGCTTAGAGCCGATCCTTGATGCAGACCCACCTCCACCTTGAACTCTTCTGTCACACCTACAGCACATCTTACAACATCTTACATGTCCTGCACCACTCTAACATACTTCTCTGCCACTCCAGACCTTCTCATACAATGCCACAGCTCCTCTCTTGGCACCCTGTCATACGCTTTCTCTAAATCTAAAAAGACACAATGCAACTCCCTCATTGATCACCTCACAATCATTGATTTGGCAAATGTTTTACGTCGGATGCCCTTCCTGACACAACCCTCTGCATTTATCCAGACTTGGGACTGGCACAAGAGGGCACCCACCCCCCGTGGTTGCATTATAATTTTACCCTAAATAATTTTACTAAATTATTTCTGTTATTATTATTATTATTATATTTTTGTATGTTTAAAGTTGAAAATAATCATTTTAACATAAGGTCATTAATGTCCTAGTTACTGTTTATGTAACGCTGTGTGCTGCAGGAACTCAACAGTCAGACATCAATATTCATAACACTGTCATGTGATGCTGTGGGGTGGAGCTTCATAAACCTCTGATGATGTTAACATATTAGGGTGTAGGGAAAACTCATATTTTATTTCACCTACATTTCATACAGAGAACATTTACTATGTTCACTTTTATATTCATGTGTCTGTGGCTTTCATTAGGTGAGTTAACATATTTGCTGTTTCAGAAATTAAGTGCAGAGTTACTGATTAATTAGTCTGTGCGGTGTTAAGACCAAATCAAAATGTGGTACTTATGTAGTTGTGTGATTGTTTAAAAGGTAACAACATTATATTTCTCTTCTCACTGACAGATCACGCCATGGCAAATTCGATAGAGCCACTTGTCACTTCTAAAGCTGTAGTTGAAGGTGGTGATGTTACTCTGTCCTGCAGATACAAATTTAGCAGTGTTTCTCCAAGCAACACTCTGCACTGGTACAAGCAAGATCAAAAATCCAAACCTGTGTTCCTTCTTTATATTCATCCAAATGGAATGCTAAGTCCTAATCTGCCCCCGCGGATGTCTGCCAAAGTTAATGAAGCCATTGAACAGGTGGATCTGCTCATCTCCTCTGCTGCTGTATCAGACTCTGCACTATACTACTGCGCTGTGGCGCCCACAGTGACAGGAAATCCAACTACACTGTGCAAAAACTCTGACACAGTTTTGTTCCTGTAAAAGATATAACCAATGATTTTGTAGGGCGTTCTCCTTTTCTTAGAATAAACAGAGAGTCAGTAACTATTGCAAATATTGGATTATTATGTAATACTTTTTTATTTATTCATTTTAAGCAGGAGCTCTTAACTGCTAATCTACCTGAACCCTACAGTACATTTCACTAGAACCTAAGATCATGATTACGCTGATGATTCAAAATCTTATGAGAAAGCACAGCTTAAGAGGAGGCACAGTGATGATTTTGTGCTACTCTGCTGGCGTGATTGTACTTTTAAGACAGTTTTGTACTGTTCAGACAGTTTTGGGGTGCACATCACAACGTCAGACCAGTGCTGTGAAAAAGTATTTTCCTTTTCCTGACCTTTTCCATATTTGTGACACAAAATTCAGATGATTAAACTATGTTCTAAATTACACAAAGATAACCAAAGAAAATACAAAATGCCTCTTTAAATGATGAATTCATTTATTAAAAGAAAAAAAGTTGTCCTAACCAACTTGGCCATATTTGAAAAAATAATGTCTGGGTCTTTCACAGTCTTTCCATACCATACCATACCAACTTTATTTATAAAGCACTTTACAAACCCACACTGGACCAAAGTGCTGTACAGAATTAAATAAAAGACATAATAAAAAAAAAAAAAAATAATAATAATAATAATAAAAAGAAAAACAGCAACTATATAATAAGAACAAATGACACAAAGTAAAGTAAATAAGATAAGTAAAGTAAACAAATAAATCAAATGCCAGCATCTCGCACGTCATCAAAGGCTATGGAAAAAAAATGGGTTTTGAGAAGAGATTTAAAAACAGCAAGGGAAGAAGCCTGTCTAATGTGCAAAGGCAATTTATTCCACATTGTTGGAGCTGCAACAGCGAAAGCCCGATCCCCTCTAAGCTTACGCTTAGTTTTCGGCACACACAGGAGCAGCTGATCAGCTGACCTAAGAGAGCGGTAGGGCGAATATGGGTGAAGCAGCTCAGACAGGTAGGTCGGGGCTAGACCATTTAATGCTTTAAAAGCAAACAGGAGAATTTTAAAATGAACCCTCAAATATACAGGGAGCCAGTGAAGTGAGGCTAAAATTGGGGAAATGTGCTCATACTTCCGTGTGCCAGTTAAAAGACGTGCGGCAGCATTTTGTACTCGCTGAAGTTGAGCAATGGAGGAAGCATTAACCCCCACATAGAGTGCATTACGGTAATCAATTCGAGTGGTGACAAAAGCATGAATTACTGTCTCAAAATGCTCCCTAGGGATAGCAGATTTTATTTTAGCCAGATTTCTCAATTGAAAGAAGCTTGATTTAACAACATCCCTAATCTGACTGTCAAACCTAAGATCCGCATCCACTTTGACACCTAAATTTGAGATGACTGGTTTCACATACTGGGACAAAGAACCCAGATCCACAAAAGGGTTCTCAGAAGATCCCCCAAAGACCATCACCTCTGTCTTTTTTTCATTAAGTTGTAAAAAATTGAGGGTCAACCAGGACTTTATTTCCTCAAAACACCTAAGTAAAGGTCTCACCGAGTAGGCATCTTTCTTTTTAAGAGGAAAATAGATCTGACTATCATCAGCGTAACAGTGGAATGAGATGCCATGCTTTCTAAGAATGGAGCCAAGTGGAAGCAGATAGATTGAAAAGAGAAGGGGGCCTAAGACTGATCCCTGTGGCACCCCATGTAGTAGAGGAGCAAAGGAGGACACACAATCACCAAGGGACACACAGACGGTTCGGTTCGCCAGGTAGGATCGGAACCACTCCAATGCTATGCCCCTAATGCCCACCCACTGCTCCAAACGAGAAAGCAGAATTTCATGATCCACTGTGTCAAATGCAGCAGTTAGATCTAAGAGGACGAGAACAGCACAGTCACCGGAGTCAGTGAGTAAAAATATATCATTAAACACTTTTAACAAAGCTGACTCAGTGCTGTGCAAGGTTTTAAAACCAGACTGAAAAACTTCTAAAATATTATACTTTCCCAGAAAAGCAATTAATTGACTGTACACAATCTTCTAAATCACTTTAGAAATAAAGGGAAGTTTTGAAATAGGTCTGTAGTTCTCGAGAACTGTGGGATCTAAAACAGGTTTTTTAATGAGAGGTTGGATTACAGCATGTTTAAAAGTTTTAGGTACCAGACCTGAAGAGAGACTACTGTTAACAAGAGCAAGAACAGCTGGGCCAACAGTAGGAAACACTTCTTTAAACAGCCGAGGAGGAACAACATCATAAGGAGAACCAGAGGGCTTCAAATGCCCAACAATCTCCTGTAAAGATAACATAGTCACAGGCTCAAACTTATCAAAAACAGCACAGCAAGGAACCGAGACAGAGGGGTCATGAATTAACGCTGGGGATGATATTAGGGCCCTAGCAGCAGAGACCTTATCAATAAAAAAATTAAGAAAATCTTCGCAAACGACTGGGGAAGACTCAATACATTTCGTCTGCGGAGCATTGAGTAACGAGTCAATAGTCTTAAACAATACACGGGGTTTATGACAGCATGATAGAACAATATCAGAGAAATAATTGCTCTTGGCATCCTTCACAGTTTTCTGATAACGACTCCAACAGTCGCGTAACATTTGAAATGACACCTGCAATTTGTCCTTTTTCCATTTACGCTCAGCTCTACGGCACTCGCGTCTAACTGCACGCGTCACATCGTTCAGCCAGGGCTTAGACCTAATTTTTTGGTGCCTAGTTTTTAAGGGAGTCACGGTGTCCAAAACTGTTTGGCAAGCAGAATGAAACCATGAGCTAATCTTCTCAGTACTGTTACACATAGCATCAGGAACAGGACAGTTCTGAGTTAAAACGGCAGAAAACTGAGCAGCAGTAGTAGAGTTGATATTACGACAGCGCCGAACAACAGCGCGAGGTTTAACTGTAGTGTATGCAAGATCAACCTCAAACAGTACAGGCATATGATCAGAAAACACTGCCTCACAGATCTCCAAGTTAAGAACAGATAAACCGTATGATAAAACAAGATCAAGCGTGTGTCCGCGTTCATGAGTAGGACCAGATACCCACTGCACAAGATTAAAAGAGTCAATGAGGTTTAAAAAATCCTTTGCCATTGGCTTATCAGGGCAGCATACATGAACATTAAAATCTCCTACGATAAGAACGCGATCATATTTAGGCATAATTTCAGCCATAAAATCAGAAAAATCATTTAAAAAGTCCTGGTTATATTTAGGGGGCCGATAGATGATTGCACACAACATTGTATGATGACTTCCCACCTCAAACACACTGAGTTCAAAGCTGCTGAAAGAGGACGACAGCGACATCTCTTTACATTTAAAGTGATTTTTAAAAATCATCACTATTCCACCTCCTCGGCCCAGCATTCGTGGGGAGTTAAAATAGCAGCAGTCATGAGGTAACAATTCAGTGAAAACACTGGACTCACCAACACCCAGCCACGTCTCAGTCACAAAAAGAAACTCCAATCCTCGGGACATGAATAAATCCTTTAAGATAAAAGTTTTATTCGCTACCGATCTACCGTTTACCAAGCCAATCCTCGTCAAAGCCGGCGGATCCGCGTTGATAGCCTCCCTGGGAGCACGACTCAACGGCCGCCAGCGGGGACGAGGAAAGAAAAGATCCCGGTGCAGGAAAATATCATCCGAGCCGACGACAGGTACCAACCAGGCATCGACAGGGTCCAGCGAGCGCTGCGCAACAAACAGACGCTGTACCGATCCATAATTATTAAAAGAAGCCATATTAGAGCGTCCCAACCAAGCCTTCAGCCTGACTAGCCGACCGCCGCGTTTACCTCGACGACGGGTGCGTTTACGCCGGACAGGTAAGGCCTGGGCCCGGAATAGGTGAGTGGGAACCCCCGGGCAGGGTCTTTTGTCCATCAAAATGTGGTTTCATCAAACCGTTAGCCACAAATCGAAGATCCAGCAGAGTTTGGCGATCGTAAACCAGCAAAGAGTTGACATTTGAAGTCATAAACAATAGTAATAACATAAAAAGACACAACATTGGCGGAGATAGACGGCACGCCACACACACCGGCGCTATCATCATCCACCACCTTTCGCAGTAGATGAATTTTATCCCACTCTTCTTTGCATAATTGTTTAAATTAAGCGACATTAGTGGTGTTTTCTAGAATGAATGGCCTGTTTAGTGTCATGACACATCATCCCAATTGGATTTAAGTCTTAACTTTGACTAGGTCACTTAAAAACTTTAATTATTAAATATTTTTCTAACAATTTACACTCAAAAAAACATGGCTACCTGTTACATGTACTAAAATGTAATATGTGTTTTGTACATAATAATTTCATGTTTCCAAGATGAACATGAATAAATTATGTTGTATTTACATGAAATTCAACAACTTAACATGTATTAGATTTAATCATGTTGAGATAAACCAAAGAGATTTTGTCACTATGAAAACCGGAAATAGCAAAACCGGAAATCTCGCGAGAAGACATCGCGAGAAGAGAACTCAGCGTGTTGAGAAGACAAACGTTTGGCGGGCGTGTGGAAAAGGTAAGCAGGAATTAATTCCCATCTTTCTAAATAGAAACGAAATACTGAACATAAATGTCATCTTCTGTTTAGCGATGTTTAGTCACGTTATTTTGGTTTAAGCTATTTCTTGTATTTTAATCACACTTAAAACACAGAGGGTTATATGCGCGTGCTTAATCTGACGTTCGGTTCTGGTTTCGGTCTGTTCTCATGAGTTGTGAAGCGAGAGAAAGAAAGTATAAATATTGTTCATTTGATAAATTAAGTATCATGAATAAATTCATGATAATTTGATATTATAATTTTGATAAATCATTTGATAAATTATCTATCTCTGTATTTTTTCACAGGAGTTTGTGACTGAAAGTGTCCTGTCTGCATCTGACTTCATGAGTGTCCTGACCAACCGTCTCTAACGGTCATATTTAAAAGTCATAACGTACAGTTATAAAGTACAAAACGTTTCTGTTGGTGTTAAATTGTTTTTCTATGATTAATACTTATTTGTGGTGTTTTATGTTTTGTATATCTTTTCAAATTGAGACTTCATTTGTAAGTTGCTGCTGGTGTAAAATAAAAATCTCCGTTTTATCCCGTTTGTCTTACGCTTTCTTCCTTCACAGAATTCTGTTGCCCAGGGCTTAAAATTTAAATTTACTTGAGTTGGATCAACTTAATTTACAACTGAAAAATGTGTTGTACCAACGCTATTCATTTATGTTAACAGTATTAAATTATGTTGGACGCAGCTGTAGTAAATAAGTTAAATGAACCTAATAAAATTAATTTGACTGAACCTAAGAACCTAAGTTGGGCCAACAAAGTTGCTTAATGTTGAAAGAAAGCCATTAAATCAGGTGGAAATTCTTTCTATAATTTAATTACGTTCATTCAACAAGTTATTTTTTTGAGTGTAGAAATGGACTTGTTGATGTTTTTTGAATCCTTGTTCTCCTGCATAACTCAAGTGTGCTTGTATATATATATATATATATATATATCCCTCCCTGCAGCATGCCTAATGCACGTTCACGCAGATGAGCAGGGACCCTGGGCATCTTTCTTTGGGTGTTTGAAAATGCCTACTTTCTGTAAGCTGTTAAGGTCTTAACGACAATTCCACAGGTGCATGTTAATTAATTGATTATGGTTAATTGAACATGCATGGAAAACATTGTTTAAACCCTTTACAATGAAGATCTGTAAAGTTATTTGTTATGTGTGTGTGTGTGTGTGTGTGTATGCACATACACATATCATTGTCTCTTGAGCTTATGGGGATTTTTTTCCCCACATTAAAAAAACAATGACATTTCAGAATTAGCAGACTTCTTCTCTGTCTATCAGAGACTCATTCTGCAGTCCTCTTAGCCTGTAGCTCAGCAGTGTGTCTACACAAAAACCATTTACTGGCCACAGACCAACTCTGCATGATCTATGTATTTGAAGGACGCCTGTGTCCCATTGACTGGTTCATATAGTGTTACCTGTGTGTCTGATTCCTGAGCAAGAAACAAATGCACTTATTCAAGTGTGCTTTTTGCTGAGTTTTTGCTACAAAAATAACACCTCATGCAATTAAAATATCAAACTTTAACTCCCCCAACATCCCACCCCCCTGCCTTGCCCCCAAAATATTTCCTCAGTGAAAGTTAGGTCCTAAAACAGTGTCAATGCAATTACTAAAATACAGACTGAGAATTCATCAAGTCAAGTCAAGTCAAACATAAAAAAACCCACATCCTGTACTGCTCCAAAACAGCTACACAGCAAACACATTATCCTTGTGTCAGAATATGCAGGCCTATAATAAGAAAGCTGATGGCGAGATTTCAGAGGTGGTACTGTATTTAAGAAAACAAACGTAATCAAAACAAAAAAAATACTTTGTTTTGGTGTTTACATGTTGTGAGTGATTTGGGATGCAGCCTTGTGTTAGGAGCTAATTACCTTTGTGTCTCGTCTTTAGTTTAAATAAAACAACACCAAGGCAATTAAAAAAGACTTAGACTTAGAAGCAATCACTAAGAAGACAAATGTTGTTTAAGATAATATAACATAACCAGATGTGTTTTCCTGCTGAAAGTGTCTCTGTGACACTCTGTGGGTTTTGGCGTGTAGCCGAAGTCAAAATGTTAGACAACAATTTAGATTGGTGCTACTAAAAGTGTTTACAAATGTCCGCTAAAATTCATGAAGATAAACAAGAGGATTTGCTCAACTCTTTTACTGCTGCATCAGACTGTACTATATGCATAAAATTCAACAATATGCAAAGCCGTCAATCTTCTCTAATATCCTTATGTATATTCTGACAATTGTTTTATCTATTAATTCATGCAGGGTTGGCTTAATTTTTAGTATCCACTTTTTTCTATTTAGAACATACGATGTATTCAGCATGACATCATAATTAATTACAAGTGTGCAAATATTGTTAAAAACTGATTACAGTTATACTACAACAGCAGCACTTTCTGGGCGTGGCCTTTTAGAGCTGTGTTCCATCCTGTGTAAATTTCAGCTAATACAGCACTATTATACAGAATGCTCACAGAGCTGTGTTTAGAAATGGCTCAACTACCCAACTTACTGTACATAGTGAGATACATACAACTGATTCTCACTTTAACAACAGGTAATTTAGCTTTATTTCATTAATGGTATTAGTTAAGATAAAATTATTAATAAGTATATTAGTTTAAATCTTTCCAGTATCAAGCTACTTATTCCTAAGATGATGTTTAGACTATTTGACAAACATACAAGATTAGTATTTTTATTCTCTTCTTTACAGCAGGCAGTTTTGCAGATATAATTGGGCCGAAGGATGAAGATGTCAACATTATCAAAAAAGAAACAGACACAGTTACTCTGAAATGTTCATATGAGTCAAGCAGTAATAACATTTATCTTTTCTGGTACAAACAATATCCTAACAGCGCACCACAGTATTTACTGTATCGAGGCGCAAAGTCAAGGAGTGGCTATGATAGCACTGATACTGACACTCGATTAACATCAAAAACAACTTCAGACTCTACTGAACTTACAATTGGGAGTCTAAAGCTCACAGATTCTGCACTATATCACTGTGCTCTTAGAGAAGAGCACAGTAATACAGAGTCATTAAAGGCCTGTACAAAAACATAACAATCATGCATAAAAGGTTTCTTAAACCACAGAAGACTAAAGAAACTTCCTTTACAATTTTATCAGCTAACCAAAGACACACAAAAAACGTGCGAATATATGGAGCTAAAAGAAGCTGAAAAACAATATAATTCTATTTATAAATAGCTACACAATTTACAGATTTGCATAAAATCTAATTATGACATTTTCTTGCCAGGTTCCTTATAAGCATGTTATGTTGGGAAAATTGACTAACCTTAAACTATCAGCAAGTAAACCAAAAAAGGCTGGGATGTGATACTCACATATTTAGTTCTTTTATACTGTATGTGTATATTTTTAGTAAGAATCCTCAGTGAATGTAAGAGGGAGCTGACAATGTTTCCGGTTCTGTTTCCTCTTTAACTGATGGCAACTGTATCCTAAACAGAAATGGACAAGCAGGATGCTTTATTCTTTTTGAATGTATTGAATGTTTGTTTTTCTGTCTCTGCAGGAATTCAAGACTCTTCTAGGATTTTCCAGCATCTCAAGTCTCCATGATCGCAACAGCAGAGAATCACAGACTTATCAATCTGAGCCCTGCTGATATAAATATATGGATAAAGAAGCTTTGAGTCTATTCCTTCAGGAATAATTTCTAAAACATACTGTAAGACAAAAAGAGCGAAAATTTCCCTCAAATTGCAATAAAATTACCATTTATGAATATCGTGATAGGATTTTAGTACAGTGCATTTGGATTTCACTGTGGGTGTCAGAACGCAGCAGTATAGCACATAGTCTGATACAACTGCAGAGGATATGGACAAGAATTGTTTGGACTTAAAGATCCAATTTAAAAAATATAATGAAGAATCTAGATTTTATACATTGCTTGTACCACTGCAAGCTGTTTCCTGTAGGACTGTGTGGTTTGTATATGCAGAAGAGAATAACATCAGCCTCGTTTATAGCTTCATAAGTATAAAGTGGCTCTAGTGAATTTTCCATGGAGTCACCTGTCATAAAAAAGAGAATTTAATGTTTTTAACTTTTACACAGTTGAGCCAGGACAGCACATTGGACTCAAATTCTTTAAATTTTTTATATTAATTAATTGCTAAATTAACAATGAATATTTGTGAAATAAGAAAATCATGTTTACTCACATACTACTGTAAAAGCCACAGACACATGAATATAATAGTGAACATGATGATTTAAATATTTGTCAGTTTTCTGAAATATTAAGATCATACAGAATTATGAAGCTCCACCAAACAGCATCAAATCACAACAACATTATATAATCCTAAATTATATAATGGTGTTTTGTACATTGGAATTTCAGCTTTGTCAGTCACTTAGGGAATTACTCTTTAGAAATCACGGCAAAGTATTTGAAACATTCAAACTACTGTAGTAATAATCTGATAAAAATAGCAGGACAGCTGCATGAACACACCTTTTTCCAAACTGCCATATAGGTGCTGTGGCCAGCTGCCAACAAAGATTCTTGACTTGGATACTGTGGTTTTTCAGTACTTGGCCCACAAGTACTTGGTGAGCAAAAAACTATGCCATATTGTGCACACCAAGGAGATAAACATTGTGGGGGAAACATGTGGGAGAAACATTAATAACTGTTTTCTCCACATACAGGTAATACATTGCAAAAAGACCAAATGGTGTGTGAGCTGTCAAAAAGATAAAGAAAATTTTACAACTTTACTTTTGTCAAATATATTTGTAGTTTTAATAGTGTCAAAATGGTTTCCTCCCAAAATCCCCAAAAAACTTAATCTACTAGCATTCCCAAATTTCTGATAGTGTGTGAATGAGCGTGTGAGTGTCTGTATGTGTTAATACAGATTGTATGTGTGTGAACTGTAAAACTGTAGATTGTGACCCTGTCCAGCGTGTACCCTGCCACATGCCCTCCTGGGATAGGCTTTAAACCCCCTATGACCCTGTAAACAAGATAAAGCTAAATATATGATGAGACAAAAGTGTCAAAATACTTTGTGCAGAGAAAACCCAAATTCTGACCAAAACCAAGGGTTTTTCTTAGGCTTTTACAAGTATTCAGATTTTCCCAGGCAGCCACACATATTGTACTGTACAATATATACTCTTTATATTCGTCCTCAACTTTAATTTTCATAATTTATTTAAATTTCATTTATGACATCCTGATAACCTCATATGTTTATGCCTCACACAATTGCTGTTGTTCCTTCTAAATAACAGAGCACCCAACCCTATTGGTTTCTCTCGCAGGCGGTGGGTCCACGGGATGGGAGGGAAAAAGGGGTCTATGTTGCTTTTTTGGGCAGACCCGGCCACCAGGCGATCGCTGATGGGCCCTCTGTCCAGGCCTGGCTCCAGGCAGGGTCACTTTACTCCCTTCTCTTTTTTTCATGTTTTTTTTTAAAGTCACACAGTCACAAGCACATTATCTAGGATTGTCTAATGAATTAGAGAAAATGACCAAGGAATTGGATTTGCTCTTCTAATTTTCCCCTGTGACACACTCTGTACTAAGCCACTGTGTCCTTAATGGCAGAAAACACAACTATACTGTGCAAAAAGCCATACAGATGATTGGGGAAAAGCCATGCTTTCCTCACAAGAGGGAGCTATTTGATTTGTGATCTGTTCATTAAAATTAATAGTTATTATATAATCTGATACCAATATAGTTACTTTAAGAATTGTCATGTTAGATGCTTCCGGTTAGCAGCCACATGGAGTAGACGTGTGAGCTAGGTGCTCCGACAATTTTTAATTTCTTTACTCCCTTACTCGTCTTTAAATGTTGAATTAAATTCTTAGTTTACAATAACTTTATACTCTACCCCACGGCTAACTACTTCTGCGGGAAAAAAGACAACACTGCGACCGCTCTAACAGTCAAGGCGCTGTTAGATAAACATCGTGAAGCGTTAGCGGCTGAATTTAAATCATCGTTTAGTTTACTAGAAAGTAAACTGGACCAAAAAGAGGAGGACCATGGACAGCGCTTACCTTCATTAGAACTTGCTACAGATGACCTGAGTCAGCGGGTGAGCGAGTTGGAAAACATCTGCTCCGGACTTCGGGAAAACAACACTAAGTTAACGGCCAAAGTCGTAGACCTAGAAGGCCGGAGCAGGAGACAAAACCTGCGTGTCCTGGGTCTTCCGGAGGGTACTGAGAGTGGACTTCCTACCGAGTTCTTCTCAAAATTTTTGTGCGAGGTGTTTGGGAGTGAAACGCTTCCATCCCCGCCAGAGATTGACAGAGCCCACCGCATACCTGCATCCAAACCCGCTTCAGGTCAGAGACCTCGGCCCGTCATTCTCCGTGTACACCGGTACCAGGTTAAAGATCTTCTGGTTCGGTAGGCTCGGCGGAGAGGGAGGCTGGAATACCGCGGTCAGCAGGTTCATATCGTGGAAGATTATTCTCCCGAAGTTTTAAGCCAGCGAGCCGAGTATAGAGACGTTATGACTGAGTTATACAACCGTGGACTCCGGCCTTCTCTCCTGTATCCAGCACGGCTCCGGATCACTCTCTCTACCGGACAGAAGAAGTGGCTACGCTCGGTTTAAGAGGCACAAAAACACATAGACAGTCTGCCGAAAACTACGTAGTGCATTATAGTTTTATTTTTTAATACTACAATTCTCAGGAAAGTACCCTTTTTAACTTTAAATCTAGCCATGTTTACGTTTTTTCCTGGTATGAGTATTGTGTTAAACACGTGTAGTTGTTGTTATTTTTCTATTATTGTTTTCTCTATTTCTAGTCACGTGTAATTTACATGTTTCTTTATTTTTTTAGAGTTACAAAGTGACGTGGGGGGAGGGGGTTGTTTTGTGTTTTTCTCTTATTGAGAGATTTCAGTATTGGAGTGGGGAAATGTTTTATTTATATATTTAATTCTTAGTTTTTGTAAACTGTGTCGGAGCAGAAGATGGTGTGGTTAGTGGCAGGAAGAGTGGTTAGGTGGAGAATGGAAGGATGGAAGAGCTTGCTCCTTTGTTTCTTAGCAGCTATCTTTGTTTGTTTGAGGGCAGTGGGGTGTGTGGGGGAGGGGTGCGGGGGGCAGGGGTCGGGGGTTCTCCAAAGCCAGTATTGTGATAGTTCAGTATACACGGTGTATCTTTGATAGGTTGCTCTGTGTTTTACACTTTTGTTTTAAGGCTGACGCTAGGCATTTCATTATTATTTATGTTTATCTACCTTCATCTCCTCTCAGGGAGAATGAATAGTTCTTTAAACTTTGTGAGCTGGAATGTTAAGGGTTTAAACCATCCGGTCAAGAGAAGGAAGGTGCTCTCACACCTTAAACAACTTAACACTGCAATCACATTTTTACAAGAAACTCACATTTGCAGTTCCGATAATTCTCGCCTTATGTCGCAATGGGGAGGGCGGCACTACCACTCGACCTTTCAGGCCAAAGCTAGGGGTGTCTCAATTCTCATTAATCCAAACATCTCTTTTGAGCATCATAATGTTATTGCGGATATACATGGTCGTTATGTCATTGTTTCAGGGGATTTATTTAATACTAATGTAGTGTTGGCTAATTTATATGCCCCTAATTACGGTGATGTTTCCTTCTATGAACATTTCTTCTCTGTTCTACCAGATCTGAGCTCATACTCTCTCATATTAGGGGGAGACTTCAACTGCTGTTTACATCCATCACTTGACAGGTCATCTCCCAATCCTATACCTCTGAGTAAATCCACCACGCTACTTCAGTCCTATCTTTGCAGCTTTGGTATTTCTGACATATGGCGCTTCCTTAATCCAAATAAAAGAGAATACTCATTTTTCTCACATGTTCATCATACTTTCTCCAGAATTGATTATTTCTTCATAGATAATCAATTGATCCCAACGGTTAATTCTTGTGCTTATCAGAGCATTGTGATATCTGTCTCTAAAGATCCCCGATCTCCCTCAGATTAATAAAAATTGGCGTTTTAATTCATCGTTAATGATAGAGGACGATTTTGTTAAATTTATGGAAGATCAGATAGTTTTTTTCTTAAACACAAATGAAACACCTGAAGTGTCATGTTTAACTGTTTGGGATGCTCTGAAAGCCTACCTCAGGGGACAGATAATTTCATACACTGCAAATATGAAAAGGAAGGCATATAAAGAGCGAAAAGATCTAATCAACCAAATTAAAGAAATTGATCAGCAGTATGCTCTATTTAAAAATTCCGATCTATATAAAAAACGCGTAGAATTGCAAAGTAAGTTTGAACTTATCTCAACACATGTTATCGAACGTCAATTATTAAAGAGTAGGAGCCAATTTTACATTTATGGTGACAAATCTGGGGAACTTTTAGCTGGTCAGTTAAGAGGATTTAGAGCACAGCAACGCATTACAAAAATTTAGATGCATGGTACCATTACTACCGATCATTCTAAAAATTAATGATGCATTCAGGATTTTTATTCTTCATTATATACTTCTGAGTTCCCAAAGGACCATAGTTCAGTTGAGAATTTTTAGACTCAACTAGATATCCCAAAACTGTCCCCTGATTCTAAATTAAAATTAGAAGGGCCCATATCACAGGAGGAAATCATTTCAGCTATTTCATCATTGCAATCTGGTAAGTCCCCGGGTCCTGACGGTTTCCCTGCAGAGTTTTTTAAATTATTCTCCTCATACCTTGCACCACAACTAGCTTCGGTTCTATCTGAATCTTTTCAGCAAGGTTAGCTGCCCGCGTCATTTAATGAGGCTTGCATCACCCTCATAGCAAAGAAGGATAAGGACCCAACAGCGTGCTCTTCATATAGGCCAATCTCTGTTCTCAACGTGGATGTTAAAATCCTTGCTAAAGTCATGGCTCGTAGATTAGAGAATGTTCTACCCTCAATTATATCTGAGGACCAGACTGGTTTTGTCAAAAATCGTTTTTCTTATTTTAACATTAGACGCCTTATGGATATCCTGTACACACCATCAGAGGGGATCCCTGAGTGTGTCCTTTCTTTGGATGCTGAAAAGGCTTTTGATCGTGTGGAATGGGAGTATTTATTTAGGGCTTTAAAAAAAATTCAATTTTGGTCCAAGTTTTATCACTTGGGTTAAATTATTATATTCAAGCCCTACTGCCTCAGTTCTGACAAATGCTCAGCAGTCCAAACCATTACATCCGTTACTTTGGTGCTTTAGATTCAATTATATCTTCTTACCTTTGGAAAGGTAAACATCCACGACTGAATAAGTCCCTACTTCAAAGATCTGAAAGAGACGGTGGCATGGCTCTGCCTAATTTTCGTTTCTACTACTGGGCAGCAAACATTCGATCTGTCATCTTTTGGGCATATTTTCACAACCAACCTAATCGGCCTGCCTGGGTGGAAATGGAGATAAAGTCTGTAAAAAATCTCTCTGTCTCTGCACTTCTTGGATCCGCACTCCCCATCCCCTCAATTAAATCTATCAATAACTCAGTTGTTAGGCATACCTTGAGAGTATGGGCTCAGTTCAGAAAGCACAGCGGTCTTCTGGGCTTCTCTCTGTCCAGTCCTATTGTCTCTAACCATCTCTTTCAACCTTCTTTACATGATTCAGTGTTTCAGGAGGGGTACAATAAGGGCATCAGGCTTTGCAAAGATCTGTTTGTTAACCATAGGTTTGCATCATTTGAACAGCTTTCTGAAAGGTTTAACCTACCCAATTCTCATTTTTTCAGATACCTGCAAGTAAGACACTTCATTAGCTCTTCAATATCAAATTTCCCTGAAGCTCCTGATGTAAATATTCTAGATAATCTCCTCTGTTCCTTCGCTTTTTTCATATACATTAATAGTTTGATTCCCTTCTTATTTAATTGTTTGTCTGTTTGTTTTTCTTTTTCCTTTTTTTTTTGCATGCAGAACTAAAAAACTTCCAGCTCCATATGTATATGTGTATGTGTATATGTATGTATATACTTTACACTCAACAAAAATATAAACGCAACACCTTTGTTTCTTCTCCGATTTTTCATGAGATGGACTTAAAGATCTAAAATTCATTCCAGATACACAATATTACCATTTCTTTCAAACATTGTTCACAAATCAGTCTAAATGTGTGATAGTGAACACTTTTGCTTTGCTGAGATAATCCATCCCACCTCACAGGTGTGCCACATCAAGATGCTGATCTGACATCATGAGTAGTGCACAGGTGTACCTTAGACTGCCCACAATAAAAGGCCACCATGGAATGTGCAGTTTTGTCTTACAGCAAAATGCCACAGATGCCACAAGCATTGAGGGAGCGTGCAATTGGCATGCTGACAGCAGGAATGTCAACCAGATCTGTTGCTCGTGCATTAAAAGTTCATTTCTCCACCATAAGCCGTCTCCAAAGGCGTTTCAGAGAATATGGCAGTACATCCAACCGGCCTCACAACCGCAGACCACGTGTAACCACACCAGCCCAGGACCTCCACATCCAGCAGGTTCACCTCCAAGATCGTCTGAGACCAGCCACTCAGACAGCTGCTGAAACAATTGGTTTGCATAACCAAACAATTTCTGCACAAACTGTCAGAAACCGTCTCAGGGAAGCTCAACTGCATGCTCGTCGTCCTCATCGGGGTCTTGACCTGACTCCAGCTCGTCGCCGTAACAGACTTAAGTGGGCAAATGCTCACATTCGATGGCGTCTGGCACGTTGGAGAGGTGTTCTCTTCACGGATGAATCTCGGTTTACATTGTTCAGGGCAGATGGCAGACAGCGTGTGTGGCGTCGTGTGGGTGAGCGCTTTGCTGATGTCAATGTTGTGGATCGAGTGGCCCATGGTGGTGGTGGGGTTATGGTATGGGCAGGCATCTGTTATGGAAGAAGAACACAGGTACATTTTATTGATGGCATTTTGAATGCACAGAGATACAGTGATGAGATCCTAAAGCCTATTGTTGTGCCATACATTCATGAACATCACCTCATGTTTCAGCAAGATAATGCACAGCCCCATGGTGCAAGGATCTGTACACAGTTCTTGGAAGCTGAAATGTCCCAGTTCTTGCATGGCCAGCATACTCACCGGACATGTCACCCGTTGAGCATGTTTGGGATGTGCTTGACCGGCGTATACGACTGCGTGTACGAGTTCCCACACCGCCATTGAAGAGGAGTGGACCAACATTTCACAGGCCACAATTGAAAATCTGATACACTCTATGCGAAGAAAATGTGTTGCACTGCATGACACGGCAAATTGTGGTCACACCAGATACTGACCGGTTCTGAGTCCCCAGAACCCCAATAAAGCAAAAAACTGCACATTCCAGGGTGGCCTTTTATTGTGGGCAGTATAAGGTACACCTGTGCACTACTCATGATGTCAGATCAGCATCTTGATGTGGCACACCTGTGAGGTGGGATGGATTATCTCAACAAAGCAGAAGTGCTCACTATCACACATTTAGACTGATTTGTGAACAATGTTTGAGAGAAATGGTAATATTGTCTATCTGGAATGAATTTTAGATCTTTAAATCCATCTCATGAAAAATCAGAGCAGAAACAAAGGTGTTGCGTTTATATTTTTGTTGAGTGTATATATATATATATGTATATGTATGTATGTATGTGTATATGTATATATATATTTTTAAAATTTTTCTCCTGTTTTTTAGATGCCTGGCGTCTAGCCTTTCTTATACATGTAAAGCTGGCTTGGAGTCAGGGAGGGGTGGGGTGGGTGCTATAGGGTTTATAAGGGGGTCATAGAATCTATAGTATATTGAAACTTTACATGTTTACCCTGTTATATCCCTGTTTAAAATCAATAAAAATATTGTTGAGTAAAAGAATTGTCATGTTATACAGTTAGTCTTAGCTTTTATATGTTTATTAAATTGAATGCAAGATTATTAAAATAAATTTCAAGACTAGTTAAAATACTTTTCTGGGAAAAGAATAATCATTAGGGAGAGTATTGCTGAACCTAAGATTGATAATTTTCACCCATCATGTGACAAATGACTAATCTTTGTGTCTTTCTAAGTCAAGTTTAATGAAGACCATTTCAACAATTTCCTCATAATGTTTTGAAAAGCAACTACGATTTAAGCATTTAAGCTGCCTACCTTACTGCCAGTAATTCTGTTCAGTTCGACGAAGATACTTTGTATTTATTTATTTATTTATTTATTTATTTATACAGTGATATTGTGTATGCCTGTGATTCATTTGCAAACTAGTTGGTTAACTAAAAAGCACCTCTATGCGACTTATAATGTGGCACAATTGTTGGTGCAAGATGACTGATTTAAGTATTGAAAAAGCTGCTAATGTCCTGGGAACTTCACATACAACAGTTTCTAGAGGTTATATAAAAATTGCAAAAATGCATGCACTGTGCTGCTGCCATATGATTACCTTTTGAGATAGCAGTATTATGTGTTTAACCTCTTGAGACCTGAATGTCCTCATATAAGGACATGACATAGATGGTTATTCCCAACAACATTGTTTATATATCCTTGTACAATCCTCTGTTGGGTATAATTATTTTGCCCTAACCCTTCGATTGAAGGCATGGATTAAGTCCATAGTAACAGGTGCCAATAAACAGTCAGGGTAAATTACAAAACAACAGTAGAGTCGAGGTCTCAGGAGGTTTAATAATTGCGCAGGTTTATATTGTGATTTTGATTTTAATGTTTTAATTGCGCAGCACAAATTATCAATAATACAGTATACCAGTAAACTGGTAACAGGATTGGTATAGCTCAGCCATGCAAAAAAAAAATGGATCAAAGCAAATCCCCAGAGGTCATGTGGAGTCATGCCCTAAGGAGCCAAACCTGCCCAAGTGGCACAAGGGCAACCTATACAATACTGGGCTAAATGCTTTTTGTTGTAATGTTATGACTGATTGGGGTACTGTAGGTAATTTTAGGGATATATTTCTGATAAACAACTTTTCAGTTAAGACTAACTTGTGATAAGAATAAATGCTCATCTAATGTAATTTCCTTCACAAAGCAAAGCATGAGCAGTGCCAGAAACGTACTTTACCAGAAGCATAATTTTACCTGTAAGGTTGCCTTTGCTGTTCTTTCTATTCTTCTAATGCTGTTTTAAGTACAGGAATGATTTTAACTACAGTATCTGTAACTTTGTGTGTTGTTAGAGCTGATAATTGAAGGTTTCAACATACCTTAAATAACAGGTAAAGATATTAACATTGTCCTAATTAGCAAATACATCCTTCATTACATCAAAGTGCCTGCTTCTGCACACATGGAGGGGGTAAGAAATAAAACACACTGCTGTAATTGCTTGCTAACTTCTTTAAAGGTTTTGCCAAATCAAAAACAAACATACAAACAAACAAACAAACCAAAAACACAATAGTATTATTCTTTCATAGGCAAAAAAGACTTGGTGTCTTTGATACGTATATCTGGTGGAGTTGAGGCTCTTAATGTAAAAAATCTACTAAAAGATTATTAATAAGGTCATTAATGTCCTGGTTACTGTTTATGTAACGCTGTGTGCTGCAGTAACTCAACAGTCAGACATCAATATTCATAACACTGTCATGTGATGCTGTGGGGTGGAGCTTCATGAACCTCTGATGATGTTAACATATTAGGGTACAAAAAAAACCTCATATTTTATTTCACCTACATTTCATACAAAAAACATTTACTATGTTCACTTTTATATTCATGTGCCTGTGGCTTTCATTAGGTGAGTTAACATATTTGCTGTTTCAGAAATTAATGCAGAGTTACTGATTAATTAATCTGTGCGGTGTTAAGACCAAATCAGAAAGTGGTACTTGTGTAGTTGTGTGATTGTTTAAAAGGTAACAACATTATATTTCTCTTCTCACTGACAGATCATGCCATGGCAAATTCAATAGAGCCACTTGTCACTTCTAAAGCTGTAGTTGAAGGTGGTGATGTTACTCTGTCCTACAGATACAAATTTAGCAGTGTTTCTTCTAGCAACACTCTGCACTGGTACAAGCAAGATCAAAAATCCAAACCTGTGTTCCTTCTTTATATTCATCCAAATGGACTGCTAAGTCCTAATCTGCCCCCGCGGATGTCTGCCAAAGTTAATGAAGCCATTGAACAGGTGGATCTGAACATCTCCTCTGCTGCTGTATCAGACTCTGCACTATACTACTGCGCTCTGACGCCCACAGTGACAGGAAATCCAACTACACTGTACAAAAACTCTGACACAGTTTTGTTCTAGTAAAAGATATAACCAAAGATTTTAAAGGGTGTTCTGCTTTTCTTAGAATAAATAGAGAATTAGTATTCTTGGCAAATATTGTATGGTGTAGGAGGCAGTTTTTTTATTAATTATTTTAATCGTCAATGCTTTTTTTAAATTCATGTGTAGTTTTATTATGATTTTGGAATTTACTGTTTTTAAGCTGGCAGCACAGTGGTGTAGTGGTTAGCACTGTCACCTTGCACCTCCAGGGTCTGACTTCGATTCCCTGCCAGGCTCGATTCCCATCTCTGTGTGCATGGAGTTTGCAGAGGATTATATTTGTGTAAATGTTAAATACTGAGACACAACACAGGTCTCTAAATCCAAAATTTACATTTAAGAGGAATTTCCAAGTGTTGATGAGCAGCTGTAGGATTGTTCTGTGCTCTGGGGACTCAATTTCACAATCACTGATATTGTAAAATGAAGCAGCCAGGAGCACTTCTTGGGTGTGGCCTTTACATGATGTGTTCCATTAAGTTCAGCTCATACAGAACTATACAGAATTCTTACAGAGCCGTGTTTAGAAATGGCTCAACTATACAACTTACTATACATATACTGTACACACCACTGATTCTCACTCTAGCTACATGTAATAAACTTACATTATATATCAAATGTCTTTATTATTCTCCATGTTTTAAGGCAGCTTTATTCAAAGTGAATGCTTTGGTATTGTTTACTACAATGCTTTACAGGTTATTCAGAAGTGTGTAGCAGGAGTTATTATTCATACAAAAAAATATCACATCACACCTTTGGTGATTCTGTGGTATTTTGTTTAATCTAATATCATGATTGTATTTGTGACTCCTTCTACACTGTATTGTGTATTTGTCCTTGTCACAACGTGTTCCTTCAAGTATAAAGTTCAGCACATGCAGCACTATTCTCACAGAACTGTATTCAGAAATGGCTCGACTGTATAATGTTCTGTATATAGTAAAACACATAACACTGATCCTCTCTGTCGGTACAGGTAATTATTATTCACAATTTAGTCAATAAATGGTTTTGTATTCCATGCTTGTATTAAATTTGTATTTATTTGTGAATATTTTCTAAAAATAAATATGCATAATGTACATACTAAGACAGAGCTAATAAAAAAATCTAATTTTATTTTTCACAGCAGGCGGTTTTGCAGAAAAATTTGGGTCGATGGATGAAATTGTTGGAAAAGAAACAGACACCGTTACTCTAAAATGTTCATTTGAGTTAAGCAGTGAATATAGTTATCTGTATACTGGTACAAACAATATTCTAATGGCGCACCACAGTTTTTACTGTATGAAGATGGCATTCCAACTGACTTTAGATTAGATGCTGAATTAACCTCACACTCCTGTCAACTTTCCATCAGAGGTCTAAAGCTATCAGATTCTGCACTGTATCACTGTGCTCTTAGAGTAGTAGCACAGTAATACAAAGTCAATGGAAGGCTGTACAAAATAATAACAATGGCGTTTATAAAACTTTTTAAACCACTGAAAATTTTAGATAATCTCCTTACCAACTTTTTATCAGTTAACCACAGACATAAACAACATTGATAGTAAAATATGCAGCTAAAAGCATAAAAAGTTACATGGTAGGTACTGCAAAAACACCTGCACTAAAATTAAAAGGCAAATTTGTCTTATAAAACAGATTTTAATTATATTAAAACAACAGTTGTGTCAGGTGTATTGGTGTACTATACTTTTATATTAACCTGCAGTTTCATTGCATGATACAGTAAATGCTTTTTTCTTATACTCTGCCCAGATTTGAGTTTGATTGCATAAATACGATGATAGTTAGTTGCATATTTGACAAATTCAGAAGTAAAACCATGTTAACGTCCTTGCAACTAGCAAGTAAGACTTTACAGTAAGAGTTACAATGTAAGTGTAAGTCTCTATAAATATTAATATTGACACTTGATTAAACTGACTCTAAATCCTTTCATGATCTGCCTGTTTAAACCAAATTACAGCTGTAATAAATGTCTGCCACTTTAGACTATCAGCTACAATTCCAGGTTAAATGCTAATTAATGTTGATTGAAAAACTAATGCACTAGAGTGTAACATTACTTGTTTCACACAACAATACTGCCCTTGATTAGGGATTTGAGTGTGATTTGGGATGCAGCCTTGTATTAGGAACTAATTATCTTTTTGTCTTGCCATTGGCGTAAATAAAACAGCACTTAAGGCATTTCCAAAAGACTTAGACTAATTATGACTTATTATCAGTTACGAAGGAGACAAAGAGGTGTTTGAGATGATATAACATTATCATATGTGTTTTCTTGCTGAGAGTGCTTTTGTGGCTGGTTTTGAATCTGGAACTGGTGGCTAACTGGTGTTTTCCGAATGTTACACCTGAATCCACCTGTCCTCTGCATGTTTTTTTTTTTGTCTGTTTGTTGACTGTTTTTCTACTTATTGTAAAGTATCCTTGAGCTCCGGAAAGGCGCTATATAAATAAAAATTGAAAAAAATTATTATTATTATTATTATTATTATTATTATTATTATTATTATTAACTGACCCAAACAAAAAATAACAGCAATTTCTGGGATAAAAACTGTATCTTTACTGCAGTTATACTGCAGGTTTGTTAAGTAAAATGCAGTTCAATGAAATATCATACAGTTTAAATGCATTTGGGATGCATAAAACATAATTATGAAACTTTCTAGTTATTAAACAGTTAAATAGCCCCATATCAGCGTAAATAACTGCAGTAACTGCAATTATCCTGCACTGACGTCCTGCAGTAGCTGTCATCCTAACTTGGTTATTCTATTATTATTATTATTATTATTATTATTATTATTATCATTTATTAGCTATTCTCAGCAGTTATTATTATTATTTACTGTTTTTACATTAAATGTTTCTTTTTTGATAATTTAATGTATGGTAGACTTATTATTGTTTGTTCCAGACAAGTACAGTAACATAAACATTCTGTGCTAAGAATGCATGGCATACTGGTTAATTAGTACAGGTTACTGGGATGAAACATATAAGGTCAGGAGATTTGAAATGTAGACCACGTACAGCTTTCAAATATGTATGATACCTATATGATAAATATATTATAATTACTGACCATCACAGTATGTGATGTATCATGTTTATTGTTAGGTTAAAGAGATATATTATCTTACTAAATGCCTAATTTATTAAAGTTATGTGATGTGTGGCTCAATTGTAGTTTGTGATTCAAAATTCTTAGTTTGTTAAGGAATGCCAGTGTCATCAGGCACAGGCAAACAGAAAACAGATGGAAATAGTTTGAGATGAAAATAATACTGTGTTCTGAGGCCCACAGTGACAGAAAATACAGATGCACTGTACAAAAACACATTTCATTGTCCGACAACGTACACAATCGTTTAACGAAATTTTCTGTAATTTCCCTCTGTATATTTTGAGCATTATTTGATCTATTCATTTATGCATGGTTGGCTTTTTTTATTGGCAATAAATCATCTATCCATCCTTTATTTAGGTTCTCCGAAATGTGGAGTTCCTGTCCTCAGGAACTTAAAGGATGAGACAGGCTCAACAACCATCCTGTTGATGTGGATGGGTTGATGTGAACCTCTTCTTCCTTTCCTGAAGTCCACAATGAGCTCCTTGGTCTTATTGGTGGAGCAGATTATTGTTGAGCATGACGGCAGTGGCCTGACCTAACATGCTGGGGTCTGTTGGTCAAAAAATCCGTAATCTAATTACAAAGTGAGATGTTAATGTCCAGATCTCTAAGTTTGGTAATTAACTGTGGGTCTAGTGAGGATTGAAAAGAGTCTTTTAGGTGTGTCAGGACCAACTGCTCAAAGCACTTCATAATGATGGGTGTGAGTGCTACGGGCGGTAGTCATTCAAGCACGTTGGGCTAGAGTGTTTCGGCACTGGCACAATCGAGGTAGATTTAAACTACACTGGTACAGCTGCTTGGGCAAGGGACATGTTAAAAATGTCTGTGAATACCCCAGCGAGCTGCTCTGCACATGCCCTGAGTACGCGCTCAGGGGTACCGTCTGGTCCAGCAGCCTTGTGCACGTTGAATCGGCTTATACGTTGTAGACGTCAAATGAGGTAAGTGTGATGGGTGAGTGGGAGTGCTGCAGGCCTGTGCATCGCCTGATCTGAAGGCAGTGTTGCGTTCCTTTAGTAGGAGACACACCTCCTTGTTCATCCATGGCTTCTGATTTGGGTATGTGGTGATCTGCTTCTGAGTTGTGATACTGTCTATGGTAGTGTTGATGTAATCCAGAACAGAGGAAGTGTAGCTGTCAATGTTCGTGTGAGAGCCACAGGTGGCCTGAGCAGCAAACATACTCCAGTCTGTGTGTAGAAACCTGTCCTGGAGTGTGAAGTCTACCCCTGCTGGCCACACTTTGATGGTCTTCACTGATGGCTGCACACGGTTAATGAGGGGTGAGTATCTACAGTAGGGGTGAGGAACAAAGAAAGGTGGTCTGATTGTCCCAAGTGGGGGAGGGGGTCCACATTATAGGCTTCAGCCATGTTTGTGTATACATGGTCTAAAGTTTTGTTTCCTCTGGTGTGACAGAAAATGTTTAAGGTATACCACAACAGCAACACTTCCTGGGTGTGGCCTTCTAGAGCCAAGTTCCCTCATGTAAGTTCAGCTCATACAGCACTATTAAACAAAATCCTCACAGAACTCTGTTCAGAAATGGCTCAACTATTTAACTTCTTAGTCATAGTGAGATACACACCACTGATTCTCACTGTAGTTACAGGTAATTTATTTTCAGTTCATTTATAGTATAATTTAAGATAAAGTAAATAATATCTACTAATTTAACAGTTTGTAGCACCAAGCTATTAATTCCTAAGATGATGTTTAGACTGTTTAAAAGACATACAGATTTATTCTTTCTATTCTCTCCTTTACAGCAGGCAGTTTTGCAGATATAATTGGGCCGAAGGATGAAGATGTCAACATTAGCAAGGAAGAAACAGACACTGTTACTCTGAAATGCTCATATGAGTCAAGCAGTGATTACATTTATCTTTTCTGGTACAAACAATATCCTAACAGCGCACCACAGTATTTACTGTATCGAGGCGCAAAGTCAAGGAATTTGATAGCACTTGATAGCACTGATACTGACACTCGATTAACATCAAAAACAACTACAGACTCTACTGAACTTACAGTTGGAAGTCTAAAGCTCACAGATTCTGCACTATATCACTGTGCTCTTAGAGTAGGAGCACAGTAATACAGAGTCATTAAAAGCCTGTACAAAAACATAACAATTGTGCATAAGAAGTTTCTTAAACCACAGAAGATCAAAGATACTTCCTTTACAATTTTATCAGTTAACCAAAGACACAAACAAAACTTGTGCTAATTATATGGAGCTACTGTAAAAAATAGATAAGAGCGTCTGCCAAATGCCTAAATGTAAATGTAAAAAAAGCTGAAAAACAATTTAATTCAACTTATAAATAGTTATGTCATATCATGTGTTTGTTAAAAATCACATTCCTTTTCTGTCAATACATTTCTCTGTATCCTTAATACTCATCTCCTCCTAAAGCCCTGTCCAGCTTTTTTTCTGAACTCAGTGAACTGTTAACCCTTGCCTGGTCATTGTCATTTCCTATTTTTCTGCTAGGTGACTTCAATGTTCATGTTGATACAGTTTGCCCCAAGACTACCCAATTACTGTCTATTTTCAAATGTTTTAATTTGACACAGCATGTTCGCGTTCCTACCCATACTCGTGGCCACATCCTTGATCTAATACTGTATGTACTTCAAGGGGAGATATCACTTCTATTTCTGCTTCTGTCACTTGTTTTCCAAATGTTATACCTGAATCCACCTGTCCTTTTATTTTTTTGTCTGTTTGTTGACTGTTTCTCTACTCATTGTATCGTGTCCTTGAGCTCTGGAAAGGCGCTATATAGAAAGGGGCCATGTGTAATGAGATGGAAAAAATATAAGTCACTCTGGATCAGAGCATCTGCCAAAATGCCTAAATAAAAAATTATTATCATCTTTCTTTTTTATTATAGTAACAGGCCATCTGAAATAATGACTCCAAGCGATGCCTTTATATGATGACTGGCTTTGATAAATGACTTGCTGTGTAATGTATAACAGAAATGTAATATTTCTGTAATAGAGTAATATTTATTTAAAGGGAACTCCCCTGCAATTATCCTGGTCAGGTTGATTGTGGATCCAGAGTCTTTTTTGTGAATGCTGAGTATGAAGTGATAATACACCCTAAATAGCGCTCCTGCTCATCATAGAACACACTTACACCTACATAAATTTACACACTCATTCACATATTGGGGCAATTTAGAGCAATCAATCTAATGTGTGTTTGGGAGGTGGGAGAATATTGAGGAACCTAGAAGAGACCCATAAGGAAACCCATGACATGTGGAAAAGATGTAAAACTCCAAACAGACAGAGATCAAGAAGTTCAACTCAGAGAGAGTTGATAGAGTATGATGTAAAGATTAGGAAAATCTGAAAAAACAGCAAAGATACACTAATTATAGAAAACTGACTCTAGAGTCATTGTTCTTTAATCTTTATCTAGTGGGTGCAGAATGGCTTAAAGAAACCGTACAGTATGGTTTAGCTATTAATATATTATTTTCACTGCTGGCTTTATTTTAGTGGTTATACCGTAATAACACCTATAATAACGATCTTCCAGCAACTTGAAGATATCTTTCAGAGGGTCCAGTTCGATCAGATCAGGACATTTTTTTTTTTTTATATTTTCTGCTATGATATACTCTTTTCTTTATGACAGGCGACTTCATGGCAGATCCGATAGAGCCACTTGTTAGTCACAAAGTTGTAGATGAAGGTGATGATGTTATTCTGTCCTGCAGCTACAAAGGCTTCAGTGGCGGTAACTTATATAATGTACAATTGTTCAAACAATATAAAATATCTAAACCCCAGATTCCTTCTTTCTATTACTTCAAGAGGAGTTTTAGAAGAAAATGTGCCCCCGCAAATGTCTGCAAAACATCATGAAGATCAACAAGTGGGTCTGATCATGTTCTCAGTTGTTGTATCATATACATCATATAGTGTACTACTGTGCTCTGGCACACACAATGACTGCAAATACAAATAAACTGTAAAAAAATTGCATCGTATTATACGTTATTGAGTTGTATTATACTGAAAGCAGTTTTTCTAAATTTGCATGGTCTTTGCGGGGAAGTCCCTCTGTTTCTCTCTCATTATAGAAACTGTAATGAGGTTATTAAAAATTAGGAAGGATTAAATATTATTGACACATGCTGGATTGTTACGAGACATTTTGTTTATTCATTCATTCAACAGTTATCATTTTATCTCCATGCTTGGTATAATTGCTCCACTGTCTGCTATTAAAGTTACTTTCTGCCTCATCTACAGGTTCTACAGGTTCAAGACTGTTCTTTTTTCTCTCCACTAGATGGAGCACTTGGGGAGCTCAAAGCCCAGAACTTTCTCTTAGTCATCATTAACTAGACACTCCTTGTTCTCATAACCTCTGGTCTGGTCTGTTCTGTAACACTGTCATGTGATGCTGTAGGTGGAGCTTTATGAATCTTTATGGTGTTAGTGTATTAGAGTAGGTACAAAAATATCTTGTCTTTGGCTTATACTGTACCACTCATCATGTTCTCTTTCATATTGATGTGTATGTGGATTTTACTGGGTGAGTACATTATTATTGTTCTTTCAGAAACAGTAAGTGTTGAATTAGTGATTGTTTATTCTGTGCGCTCTTAAGAGAAAAAAAAGAATGTTGCTTGACTGTGTAAAAGTTAAATTGTGTTCTCTTCTCTATGACAGGTGACACCATGGCAAATTTCATAGAGTCACTTTTCACTCATAAAGCTGTAAATGAGGGTGAAGATGTTACTTTGTCCTGCAGATACAACCCAACCAACACTGCAGGAAACTACTTGTACTGGTACAGGCAATATCCAAAATTGGAACCTGAGTTTCTTCTTTATATTTTTCAAAGCGGAACTTTAAGTCCAAACATTCCCCCAAGAATGACTGCTAAAATTGATGATAATAAAAAAGAAGTGGATCTGATCATCTCCTCTGCTGCTGTATCAGACTCTGCACTATACTACTGTGCTCTGGCGCCCACAGTGACAGGAAATCCAATTACACTGTACAAAAACAGTTTTAGTTTGAGCTCTCCTCTTGAGTTTTAGCATTTTGAGGAGAATTCTCACTCTTTTCTTATGTTTTACAGATTACTATTGAATGAATAGTCTTAAAACTTGTCTACATATTTAGAATGAATAATTATGGTGCTATCATGGAGAAAGTTTTGAGCTGCACATTGCATTACATTTCATCTGGGAGAAAAAATCCTAGAAGTGTGTTAAATTCCTGCAGAGACAAAAGAACCTTTTTTCTCATCCTTGTAAGATTCAGAAAAATATTTAGAGCATTCTGTGCAGGCGCACTCCTGTTTAAGATAAAATTGCGCTTTGTCTGGAAAGGCAAACACGAAAAAAACAAAAAATAATTTAAAAAAATCACTGGAAACATCACCAGGTCTCCCTTACACTGAGTAACTGTCTGCATCAGCCGAGCCAAGCAAGTGAAAATACACTACTACTACTACTACATGTAGTATACTCTGTTTTTTCCCCTTCACCTTGTGTTTGTTCTTCCATTAAACAGATGCCTAATTTTGGATTTAAACTCCGAACTTTATAATAAGCCAAAGTCTTAACCACTGAGCCATCACTGTCTAGTGTGCTGTCTGCACTGTATGTTTCTTTTTCTCTTTTCTGTTGTTTATTACCCACAGTGTGTTTTTCATTTAATTATTCAGCAGAATAAAAATAAGGTGTAATAGTAGTTTCCCATTTGCTTTTTTAAATACTTATTAAAGAAAAAAATAAGGTAATTTTTGAACATGAGATGAAAATAATGAGAGTCAGTTTGATAGAATAATCAGAGACATTAATAAGGCACCAATGCCTGCTGCAAGATGGCAGAAAGATTACAGACTATCAATATTAACTAAATCATATAACTAAATTATTACAAACAAACAAACAAATACATAGAAGACACTATAAGTTAGTGTCAATATCCAATATTTTATTATTATTATTATTATTATTATATAAGTGAAAAAACACAACTACACTAATCACATTAAGGGAAACAATTTTAAATACTTCATGAGACTTTTAATACTTTAAAAACACTGCTGGATGTCTTAACAGCTAATGTAAACAGGAGAATTATCTGTCAGCCTGGGAACTTGTATATGTACAGTATATGTCCCCATCTATATGGCTCCTTTTGTAATGGAATCTTTAATATTCTGTTGTTGTAACTCGTTAGGGGTTAGGGGAATTAGATGGTTTTAGACTGTTGTGCAGTTGTTGTTGGAAATGGGTCTCTCGATGGAGAAAAAAGTATTCATAGATGATTATTATTAGCACTACAGAAATGGTCGTAAATGGGGACCATGTTTGAAAAATGTGGCAGAACAATTCCTTCCCATACCCGTCCCATACCTGTCCCATCCCCCAATCTTACACCACCTGATGCCTACTTGTGGAGAAAGAAGAATGTGCTCAGCTGCATTAATTAAGCAAATCATCACCTTTTGCAGAAGTTGTCAGCAACCTTTGTTTTGGAATTTATATGAGGATCTGCAGTAATGATATGACAGTGTCTACAGTGAGGCAGTGCACAAACACTTACATTACGTATATTGTGGTAGAGCAACACATTAATAATGTGTATGTTAGTTTTTTTTCAGGAGATATAAACTCACATACAACAACAAGGTAATATTGGTTGTCTTTGCATTTCAGTACAACAGCAACACTTCCTGGGTGTGGTCTTGTAGAGCCAAGTTCCCTCATGTATAAAGTTCAGCTCATACAGCACTATTACAGAGCACCTCACAGAGCTGTGTTCAGAAATGGCTCAACTTGTACATGATCTGTACATAGTGAGATACATACCATTGATTTTTGTCATATTATCAGGTACTTCATTAATTATTTGTTTATATTACTTTAATATAACTAATTTATACATGTTTTAATCATCAAACTATTTATTTATTAATAGTGTTTGCAAAAATATTTCACACAATTATTTCTATTTACAGCAGGCACTTTTGCAGATAAAATTGGCCCAGTGGATGAAAATGCTAAGATTGTTGGGAAGGAAACAGACACTGTTACTCTGAAATGTTCATATGAATCAAGCAGCAATGATATTTTGCTTTACTGGTACAGTACAAACAATATTCTAACAGCACCACAATATTTACTGTATAAAGGCGCAAGGTCAAGATCTGCCCAGAGCACTCCTGATGATCATCGATTAGAGTCAAAAACAACCAGAGACTCTACTGAACTTACTATCAAAGGTGTAAAGATCTCAGATTCAGCACATTATCACTGCGCTCTTAGACACACAGCAATACAGAGTCAATAAAAGGCTGCACAAAAACATAACAATTGTACATTTTAATCTTCTAAAACCACAGAATTCAAAGACAACAAAACAGCTTCTCATCAGTTAACCTCAAACTAATTTGGTGATTTCATACAGTACACAGCTGAAAAGTGAAAGAATGAAAAAAAAATAGAAGAACAAAGTGGGATTCATGCAACATCTACATATTAATCACAATAGATTCATTAATGTACAGTTTCTACTGGTGCATACGTGGAACCAACTTATAAATAAAATTAATTGACATACTCTGTTTATGACATTCATTGTATAAAATTATCCTTTATTCTATTCCATTGCTGCATTTATGTGATTATTCAGTTTATTATTTAAGTTATGAGATTTTTTTAAAAATAAGCATGGACTGTACATCAGACATAACACATGTGGGTCAGCTTTCTTCCATCCTCCATTATGTTTCTGCAGAGGGCTGCATTGTAAAGGGCCTTCATAAATTATTGACATCACGAGCCACATAGATATGGACATTTTAAGTAGTATAAATATTCTTATGTTGAACAAAGTAAAAAAATAGATGTATTGTGTGGAAAAAAACATTAAAATGTGCTCTGGACAGTTTCCCAATTGGGGCCGAATGTAAAGCCTGGATGCTGCAGCAACTCAGCAATCTCTCAAACAACGTTAGTGACACTGTCATCTAAAGCTGTGGGTGAAGCTAAATAGAGCTATAAGCTGTCAACATGTTAGAAAACAGAACAACCTCAGAACACTTACATTGATCTAAGAGCATTCATACTGCTCAGTTGTTTTATTATTTAAAAAAATGTATTCAATTAAATTCAGAGGAAAAAGAAGAGAGGGAGAGAGAGAGAGAGGAAAGCGCAGAAGAGAAGAGAGCAAAAGAGAGATCGCAGTTAGGTATGGTCACAGTCGAACAATGTATAAGGTGAATGTATATTTAGTGCAGAGTGCAAGCAGGGACTCCGGCAAGACTAACTATGACAGCATAACTAAAAAGGGAGAGCAAGAAGGAAACACAGACATGAGGGCTTCCTGAGATGTAAAGCAACCAATCACCTCACCGTCAACAAACTTAAGTGATCAATGAGAGTGGGGAAGACAGCATCTAAACATACCAGTTCACCTAATACTCTACGTCCATGAGTCCCCCAGATCTGCTTATTTACCTAAGGCTAATCTATTTACAAAAATGCTTGGCTAAATAAATTGGTTTTTAGCCTAGACCTAAACACTGAGACTGTGTCTGAGTCCCTTTCATTAATTGAAAGACTATTCCATAACTTTGGGGCTTTGTAAGAAAAGGCTCTGCCCCCTGCTGTAGTTTTAGTGCCCATGGTACTGACAAGCAGCCTGCATCCTTTGATCGAAGTAGGTGTGCAGTGGACCTAAAACAGAACCCTGTGGAACACCAAACTCAACTTGAGAACATGAGGAATGGTCACCATCTAAATCTACAAACTGATAACGATCAGTCAAATAGGATCTAAGCCATTAAAGGGCCGTTCCTTTAATTCCTACTACATTTTCTAATCTGTGAAGGAGAATACTATGATCAATAGTGTCAAAAGCTTCACTGAGGTTGAGTAACAAGTATAGTGACACAACCCTGATCAAAGGCCACTAAGAAGTCATTTACTAATTTAACAAGTGCTGTCTCTGTGCTGTGATGAGGCCTAAATCCTGACTGATACAGTTCGTTTATGCTATTTCTATGTAGATATGAACATAGCTGCTGTGATATGTGATATTCTGCTTTTCCAGAATTTTAGAGATAAAGGGGAGGTTTGATTTCGGCCTGTAATTTACATTTAGGCATTTGGCAGACGCTTTTATCCAGAGCGACTTACATTTTTATCTCATTATACATCTGAGCAGTTGAGAGTTAAGGGCCTTACTCAAGGGCCCAACAGTGGCAACTTGGTGGTTGTGGGGTTGGAACCTGGGATCTTCCGAACCGTAATCCAATGCCTTAACCACTAAGCTACCTCCGGCCCAGATTAAAAAGCTGACAGGGGTTAAGGTCAGGTTTCTTGATTAATGGTTTAATTACTGCTTATTTAAGGATTTAGGAACATACCCACTGCTGAGTGAACAGTTAATTACTTTCAACAGGGGTTCTGTTATTGCTGGAACTATCTGCTTAGGAAAATGTGTTGGTATACAGTAGTGAATCTAATTCACAGTTTGACGACTTTGAATAGGAGATGAGTGAAATTAGTTCTCTCGCTTCAAGGGGAGTAAAGTTTTTTAGGTTTTGATGTGATGTGATTAATTTATCATCTGTATCACTTAAATTTTCTTTTTTTGATTTTGTTATTAAAAAATGTTCATGAAATCCTCACCACTGTATGTTGTTGAGGGGATTTCTGCAGTGGTCTTGTTTTTAGTTAATTCAGCTATGGTATTAAATAAAAATCTAGGATTAGTTTTGTTATTTTCTATAAGAGTAGAGAGATACATTGATCTAGCAGCACTGATAGCATTTCTGAACTATAGAAAAGCTCTCCTTCCATGTGGCTTGACAGGGTGGTAATGGCTGCTGTTAATGCCGTGGGCATTATTGAGGATAAAACCAAAACAGGACTCCCAAAGAAACAAAAACAGACAAAGAAACGAATACTCAAATTATACAACCCATAACTAACCAATACCCAGGCTATAGGACAATACACAAAACATACTAGGTTAACTGACAAGCCACGGACTCTAAAACACCATCTACTCATAACTAAGCATTATGTAAAGACACATGCTTAAAGACAACACAGATTCAAGCTAAGCATGGAGCTGAAAACAGGGACAAGACTAGAGACACGAGACAGGACTAAGGCTAAAGACATGGCAGTCAGCTACACATTCATCTAGCTAAGCAAGTCTTTAGCCTAACATGCACATAGCTACACTTACCTTATAGCTAAACACAACACTAGGAACTCAGGACACAGAAACACAGAGGCTAGGCTAAAGGGACACACAGAGGCTAACTACTTACCTATTCTCTAACAAACAACACAACATGACCCAACACAGAATCAGCTCCACACACACTTGAACACCAAAGACGTACATGCACACACATTTAGCCTGGGGAAATGCTTAGAAGTTATGGGTCAACATGAACTACAAAATAACAATATAAAATAAACCAACATATAAATAAAGAAAAAACAATACACAAAACAAAATGCCCACTTGACAGTACGCACAAACATTCAATGCTTGACCCAGTTTCCCAGACTAATCAGCTCTTTACTTAAGATTTAAGGACCTACCTCGGTTCAGGTGTGCTCCCGCATCATGCCTTCTGGGAAACTGAGTCTGCAAAACAAAATTACAAAGGGCAAAACAGTGCCCTCTAATGGCGATTACTTACACCATGCTATTTGCAATACTAACAATTTAGTTTGACGCCATTTGCGTTCTAATTTTCGAGCGGTTTGTTTTAGAGTGCGTGTGTGGTCATTAATATATAGTATTTATCTCTAATCATTTTTCTTTTAACTGAAGCTACATTATCTAAGCTATAACGAAGTGTTGACTCTAGATATTCAGTCACTTGATCGAGTTCTGTGGCGTCAGATGGCGATCCAATCAAAGTTGATAACTCTGGGAGATTATTGATAAAGCTCTGTGTGGTATTTGATGTGAACCTACGTTTAAGGCGGTAGCGCAGTGCTGTGTGTACATTATTACTATGACACACTTTAATCAAGACAAGACAGTGATCTGAGATAACTTCAGACTCTGGAATTGTAATTATGTTTCTTATACTTAATCCAAAGGATAATATTACAGTAAGTCCAAAGTGTGACCTGCTTTATAAGTGGGTCCTACTACTGTTACATGCCTGTGTGTGTGGCATGTAGGTGTGTAAAAGCACGGATGCTTGTGGCGGCGTGCATGCGCGCTCTTTTTCTCACTCTCTCTCGCTCTCCCTTTTTTGCAGGTGGCCCCGCCCTGATTGAATGTGCTGTGACGTGCACCAGGATTGGCCGTCTTTGGACCTGCGCGTCTTTTTAAGATTGCGGACGAGAGCCGGAAGCGCGCGCGGTGATGTTGGTGGAGACGTTTGCTTGTGTTTGTTGTGTTACAAAAATAGAACTGTTGGGTCGCGCCAGTGTTCGTGAGCGTGTGAGGTGTGAGTGGTGGTCTCTTTTGTGTATGTTAATTGTGTTGTAAATATTGTAAATAGTCCTTTGTTAGTATATACATTTTTTTTATGGAAGCAGTAGGGGTTGGGTGCCATTTTAGTTAGACCCGTTTTTTCCTGTTTTTGTATGTTTAGTTAGGGAGATAGTTTAGCCCTGTGTTTTTGGTTTAGTTTTCTTTGTAGTTTAGTTAGTTTCTGGGAGGAGATAGGGCAGGGTTTTTTGGTTTATTGTTTTGGCCTTGGCCCAACCCTGAAGCCAAGAGCTTCCGGTGTGTGTGTGAAAAATAAAAAGAGAAAAACAAAGACAAAGTCGGTTGTTTAAGATTTTATTATTTATTACGCCCTGGGACCCTAGACCTGGGGACGTAATAAAGTGGGGGCTCATCCATTGCAAGTTCGTCCCTTGCGAATTAATAAAGTGAGGGCTCGGCGATTGCGAGTAATAAAGTGGTTTGTTTGGCTGCCTTCTTTAGTTGCTTGTACAGTTGGTACATAAATCAAAAAAATAAAAAATAAAATGGATTTTGATCTAATTGCCTTTACGCTATCTCTTAGTACGGAACAGTTTAATCGCTGTCGTAAAGACCATTTATTTAAAATAGCATAATTTTTTGGAGTTGATGTGCCACGTAATGTCTCAAAAACAGAGGTAAAAAAATTATTATATAGGCAATTGGTTAAACAGCAGATTCTGCCTGAGGAGTCTGGAAGGCATGCTGACGATGGAAGCTCTTCAACGCCGACGGAAGTCAACGTGAAGCCACCATCTACGCCACACTCACCCACAGCTTCCAGGTACCAATTAACTGCACCACCTCCTATGTCATTATTGGACCAACTATTAAATTTGAAAGCAAAAGAAATATAATTGGAAATTAAACGAGAAGAAACTGAGGCAAAAAGGCTTCGTTTAAGGGAGCTAAAGCTTGAGATGGAGAGGGAGCGTTTTCAGCAAGATCACAGCCGGCTTCACCGGGCTGAGAGCGCGTTGGAGAGTTCCCCTGCTTCTCCGTCATTTGCTCAGTTACCTACAGGGCCTGCGCCGGTCTCTTCTAGTGTCGTTTCTGCCCCAGTAACTATTTCTTTGCCTAGTTTTGACGTGAGCAAACATATTAATTTACCCACTCTCCGTTTAGAGAAACCGAAGTGGATAGCTATTTTATAGCCTTTTTTACAGCTACTTTGCAGTGGCCAAGAGCGATGTGGGCTCTACTTTTACAGTGTAAGCTAACCGGCAAAGCGCAAGACGTTTGTTCAGCGTTGCCGATAGAACAAAGTCTAGATTACGAAGTGGTTAAACAAACTGTTCTTTGTGCTTATGAGTTAGTATCGGAGGCGTACAGACAAAAATTTAGAGCCCATAAGAAGACAGACAAACAAACTTTTGTTGAGTTCGCCAAAGAAAAGCAAGCTCTTTTTGAAAAGTGGCGTGCGGCAAATAAAACTACTACCCTTGAAGCCTTAAAAGAGTTAATCTTACTAGAAGACTTTAAGAACTGTATATTTGAAAATATAGTCATTCACTTAAACGAACAGAAAGTCATGTCTCTGTCAGCAGCCGCTGTGCTGGCTGACGAGTTCGTTTTAACACACCGAACAGTTTTTACTCCTACGTTGAGAACTGATAAGTTTGCTGTCCGTGGGATTGAAGGGCAGGTGAAACCTTCAGCTGGTAGTGTGAGACCGGCAAGGGGAGGAGTTTTTAGAAGTTCTCAGTATCGCACAGGGAAAGGTAGAGTCTGTTTTTATTGCCTCAGCGCAGATCATCTTATTTCAGACTGCGAAGCCTGAAAAAAGAAAAAAAATGCATCAGCTAAATATAAGAGTAGGTTTTATTAAAAGACAAACAGAACGTGTTTTACCTGATCAAACAATAGCAGCATATAAACCCTTCATGTTGCAGGGGTGGGTGGCAGACAGCGCTGAGAGCACTCCCAGGTCAGTGTCTGTTCTGCGAGATACAGGTGCAGCCCAAAGCTTGATGCTAGCTGGCACACTACCTTTGTCACAGAAAACCTACACGGGAGCTGATGTAATTTTGCGAGGCATAGGAGCAGGCTGTGTTAAAGTTCTGCTCCATACTGTCTACCTTCAAACTGACATCGTAAAGGGTGAAGTGTGTGTTGGAATTTGTGCTGAACTCCCTGTTGACGGAGTAGAGATTATTTTAGGAAATGACCTAGCGGGTGGTGTTGTTTTTCCACAACCAATTGTTGTAAATACCCCCATAAAAGATGTGAAAAGTGACCTCGCTTCTCAATTTCCTACTGTATTTTCATCATCTGTAGGTACACGTGCACAGGCACGAAAATTTGATGGTGTAGTAGATTTGTCTGATTCTTTTCTGCAATGTACACCTATGACGGGAAAACTGTGTGTTGAACCAATTTTACCTAACCACGACATTTTACCATTACAGATGGGACGCTCGCAATTAGAGGCGGCGCAGAAGGCTGATTCAACATTGGTTAAATGTTTTAAAGCTATTTCTGATAAGCTAGTGGTTCCTAATGAAAATGTCATGTTTTATCTTGATAACGATGTGTTGATGAGACAGTGGAAAAATGTTGATAGTGTTCAACAAATTGTTGTTCCGTTGAATTATGGTTCACAAATATTAAAACTTGCTCATGACCATGTTCTATCTGGCCATTTAGGGATTAGGAAGACCTATGATCGTATTTTACGATCGATTTTTTAGCCTGGTTTAAAAGCTGATGTTACTGCTCACTGCCGGTCATGCCATGTTTGTCAGGTGATGGGTAAACCAAATCAGGGCATTCCTCTTGCCCCTTTACATCCAATCCCTGTAATGGGCGAACCATTTGAACATGTAGTTATAGACTGTGCGGGACCATTACCAAGGTCTAAATCAGGTCATCAATACATACTTACTCTTATATGTGCTACCACTCGTTTTCCGGAAGCCATCCCGTTGCGCAGTATAAAAGCTAAATTAGTGGCAAAAGAAATGATTAAATTCTTTTTGCTATTTGGATTACCAAAAATTATCCAAACAGACCAAGGGTCTAATTTTACCTCTAAGCTTTTTACTCAGGTGCTTCGTGAACTAGCTGTTAAGCATCAAGTGCCTTCCATCCTGAATCACAAGGTATGCTTGAAAGATTTCACCAAACTCTCAAGTCCATGCTCCGTGCCTTTTGTGTAGAAACGGGAAAGGACCGGGAGGAAGGGCTGCCGATGTTGATGTTTGCAGTCCGTGAGACGGTCCAGGAATCTCTGGGCTCTAGTCTTTGGACATACTGTACGCGGACCTCTGAAACTTTTAAAAGAACAGTTTTTATTGACAAAGAAAAAACCAGTGACTGTATGTGATTATGTTGCTCAAATGCGTCAAAATTTAAATCGTGTGTGGGAAATGGCAAAATCAAATTTGTCTTCAAAGCAAGTGAAAATGAAGAAACGTTTTGACATAAAGACTGTTTCACGAAATTTTCAGCCAGGAGATTTAGTGTTGGTCCTCCTTCCTCTTCCAGGGTCATCATTACAATCCAGGTTTTCTGGACCCTATGTAGTGGAAAGGAAGTTGAGTGAAGTTAATTACCAAATTTGCACTCCTAAGCGTAAAAAAAAAACTTGCGTGTGTCATGTAAATATGTTAAAGCGTTACTTGAATAGAGCAACGTCTGTGGAGCCTGCTGTAAAAATGTCATCTGTGGCAACTCTTTCTCCTTCATTTCTTGAAGTTGAGTCTGAAAATGGTGGTTTAGATGAACATGATAATATGTCTACCAATAAACTGTCTAATTCTGACTTACTTGAAAATTTAAAGGAACATTTGTCCTACCTCTCAATCTCCCAAAGAACAGATGTGATTTCTCTGATTTATGAGTTCTCTTCTCTCTTTTCAGACATTCCCAGACAAACCCATGTGCTATTCCATGATGTCGAACTTACACACCCATCGCCGATAAAACAACATCCTTATCGTGTTAATCCCCAGAAGAGAGAAGTGATGAGAAGAGAGGTAGAGTACCTGCTTAAGCATGGTTTAGCCATTCCCAGTTCGAGCCCGTGGAGCTCACCGTGTTTGCTGGTGCTGAAATCCGATGCTTCTTTTAGATTTTGCACAGATTACAGAAAGGTGAATAGTGTCACCAAAGCAGATTGTTTTCCGTTACCTAGAATGGAAGACTGTGTTGACTGTGTGGGTGCCTCATCCTTCGTAACAAAATTGGATTTGTTAAAAGGTTATTGGCAAGTGCCACTTATGCAGCGTGCTTTAGATATCTCCGCATATGTAACGCCAGATAATTTCTTGCAGTATATCGTTATGGCCTTTGGTATGCGAAATGCTCCAGCTACTTTCCAAAGTTTTATCTGGTGTGAAAAATTGCGAAGCATATCTGGACGACGTGGTCGTTTATTCTAATTCGTGGAGTGCCCACATAAACTCGCTACATGCAGTGTTTGCTCGTTTAGACAAAGCGTCGCTAACAGTGAACTTAAAAAAATGTGAATTTCGGAAAAGCCGTTGTCACTTACTTGGGTAAACAGGTTGGCCAGGGCCAGGTGCGTCCTGTTAGTGCCAAAGTGGAGGCAATTAGGAATTTTTCCATTCCCAAGTCAAAAAGAGAGCTGCGCCGCTTTCTAGGAATGATTGGGTATTACCGTGCATTCTGCAAAAAAAATTTCTTCGTTGTATGCCCTTTAACAGACTTACTGAGTGAATCCAAAACCTTCGCTTGGAGTGTTGAATGTGATAATGCTTTTAATGCTGCCAAAGATCTTATGTGTAGTGCGCCAGTTCTCTCCACCCCTGATTTCTCTAAACCATTTAAGTTAGAGGTGGATGCAAGCGCATTAGGCGCAGGTGCGGTTTTATTACAAAAGGCCGAGGCAGAAATTGACCATCCTGTGTGCTACTTCTCAAAAAAAAAAATTCAAAAACACAACAGCATTATAGCACTATTGAGAAGGAGGCCTTAGCCTTACTCCTTGCGCTTCAGCATTTTGAAGTCTATGTCGGTGGTAGTTCCCTACCTGTAGTAGTTTATACAGACCACAATCCCTTAGTCTTTCTGCTCCGAATGCCAAATTCAAATCAGAGGCTGATTGTCCAAAGTTTTAACCTCGACATAAGGCATAAAAAGGGCACAGAAAATATTTTAGCGGACGCATTGTCTAGGTCGTGAACAATAATTTTTTGTTGTTGTTGTTCTGTGTGTTTTTAGTCAAAATAGGATTTTGACTTTTATGGGTGGGGGTGTTACATGCCTGTGTGTATGGCATGTAGGTTTGTAGAGGCGCGGATACTTGTGGCGGCGTGCACGCGCGCTCTTTCTCTCTCTCTCGCTTTTCCTTTTTTGCAGGTGGCCCCGTCCTGATTGGACGTGCTGTGACGTGCGCCAGGATTGGCCGTCTTTGGACCTGCGCATCTTTTTAAGATCGCAGACAAGAGCCGGAAGTGCGCGCGGTGATGTTGGTGGAGATGTTTGCTTGTGTTTGTTGTGTTACAAAAATAGAACTGTTGGGTAGCGCCAGTGTTCGTGAGCGTGTGTGGTGTGAGTGGTGGTCTCTTTTGTGTATGTTAATTGTGTTGTAAATATTGTTAATAGTCCTTTGTTAGTATATACTGTACATTTCTTTTATGGAAGCAGTAGGGGTTGGGTGCCATTTTAGTTAGACCCGTTTTCTCCTGTTTTTGTATGTTTAGTTAAGGAGATAGCTTAGCCCTGTGTTTTTGGTTTAGTTTTCTTTGTAGTTTAGTTAGTTTCTGGGAGGAGATAGGGCAGGGTTTTTTTGTTTATTGTTTTGGCCTTGGCCCAACCCTGAAGCCAAGAGCTTCCGGTGTGTGTGTGAAAAATAAAAAGAGAAAAACAAAGACAAAGTCGGTTGTTTAAGATTTTATTATTTATTACGCCCTGGGACCCTAGACCTGGGGACGTAATACTACACACTGGTTTACTCCTACTAAGTCCAGTATGGACAAAGATGCTGTTCTCAGAGAGTCTTCTGGATTCTCAAAATGAATATTAAAATTTTCAGCAATTAACGCTTTGTCTACGGAAACAACAAGGTTTGAGAGGAAATCTGCAAATTCACAGAGAAACTCAGAGTATGGCCCTGGGGGTCTGTAAATCATGATTAGCGTCTGAGCTGACTTTATGTTACTATAGAGAATTGTAAATGCATTAAATTTAAATCTGTGTTTTTGTACGATAGCCAGATTATCATTGTAAATAACTGCGACGCCTCCTCCTCTACCAGTTAACCGAGGCTGGTGTATGTAGCTGTATCCAGGAGGACTAGCTTCATTTAGAGCTACATACTCGTCCTGTTTAATCCAGGTTTCTGGGGGACAAACACAGTCTCAATACAGTGAACCCTGAGTGATGACTCTATGCAGCTAGCAGATGGTTGGTTTAGCCTGTCTGTCTGCTCCCTGGCCTGGGCTCTGGATTGTCACCGATTAACTAGGCTTCTGAGACTATGAGCTATACTACAAGAAATGAGAGCAGCACCTTCCCGAGCGGGATGGACACCATCCCGCCCTAACAGGCCAGCTTTGCCCTTAAAGGTCTTCCAATTATCTATGAAGCCCACATTATTGGCGGACCACCCGGACATCCAGTGGTTCAGCGACCATAACCTGCTGTAAGCTATGTGACCACGTCTTATTGGGATGGGACCAGAGCATACTACTTTATCAGACATCGCCTTCGCTAGTTAAAAAACCTCTGAAATGTTATTCTTACTAAACTCTGACTGACGAAGGCGTATATCATTAGCTCCTGCATGTACAACTATTTTGGAGAACCTATGCTGTCCTAGAGCCCTAAGATAACCACTAACGACGGAGGAAGAATGTCTAAACATCCTGCACTCTAGACACTCGACAAGCTGAATATTATCCATTATATCGTACCTGAGTCTGTGTTTAGTTGTTTTGCTTGTTGTTCTCAGATGATACGCGCATTCGCAGAAAAAGCGCAAAAAACTGAAAAAGGCAAAAATCCAGTAGTATTTAAGCGTAAAATTAGTTAATGTTGTTATTTAGTGAAAAAATATTAACCAATAATCAATTATTTCTAGAGAAAGGGGTCTGAACTAAACACTCAGAAGAACAAGAAGCTGACCCACCTCTTCCACAATGTTCTGTGACATCTGATAAAATTAATTCAAAAGTGGATCTGCTCATCTCCTCTGCTGCAGTGACAGACTCTGCACTGTACTACTGCGCTCTGAGGCCCACAGTGACAGGAAACACAACTACACTGTACAAAAAGCACTACACGTGACTGGAGCAGAGCCATGCTTTTCTCACAAGATGGAGCTATTTACTTTACATTTATGTACATTTATTTATTCCGTCATTTGTCTATGCTAACAGATTAACTTTGATTTCTATACTGACAAAAATTTTAACTATTGTCAGAACTGAGTCTACTCCACATGAATTTGTGGATTAGTGCAAGAGAAACCACTTTATTCTTAATGTGGCCATCCCTGGAGTGCTTGAAGTTAGTGGTGGACAGAAGCATGGTAAACAAACAGTTTAAAACATAAGTAAAACTCATAACATTCCTTCCACAAGTTACTGGCTAAACAGTGGATAACTTTTAGCAAGAGAACTTTATCTCTGCTGTGACAAAGAATGCTACAGGAAGTCATTTCTGGTGACAGCATTTAGTCTTTACAATAACATTGACCTGTGTCAGCAGAGGGAGCTGACATCAATATAAACAGGCTTATAAATATTCTGTTGTCAGCCTAATTGAACTGATAAGGTCATGAACTTTTATTGTGTTTTTTAAATAATAGTACAACTTGCTAGTGTATAGCATGTAAAGTTATTTAAGTTCCCTCCTGTATATACAATTAACATGTACATGTACATACAGTGCAACCCGAATTCCAGAAAAGTTGGAATATGTTTTTTTATTTGAATAAAATACCAATATATAAACACTAATATCAATAATATAACTGTAAGGGCCATATTTCATTCTTGTGATTTGTTGTTATGTTTATCTTATTTCAGTTTATTAGTTAAGCATTAAGCATTAAGTATCATACACATAATTTGTATTGTGACATCATTTCATGTGTTGTTCTGTGACATCATCCCACAGTTATGCAGTTCCATGTCTATCACGCACGTTAGTTGTAGTTGTTGTTAAGACACGGAAGGATACAGAAAGGTGTGGAGCACACAAGCTTTTGACCGTGATAACGTGAGACAGTAAGCTAAAAGGAATACAGTAAAATAAGTTGTTGTAACTGTAATCTATCGAAGCTACAGAACACAGCAAGCGACTCGTCGTGACTACAGTGGATTTATGCAAGAAACTGTAACAACCGTTGTTTTTGATGTTGAAAATAAACAAGAGACAAAGAAATCAACGAAACGTCTGATGTCGTCAGTGACACTGTGTAACTAAAGACACGCGTCAGAACTTGTGAATAACATGCACCTACATTAAAGTCAAAAGCTTGTGTGCTCCACACCTTTCTGTATCCTTCCGTGTCTTAACAACAACTACAACTAACGTGCGTGATAGACATGGAACTGCATAACTGTGGGATGATGTCACAGAACAACACATGAAATGATGTCACAATACAAATTATGTGTATGATACTTAATGCTTAATGCTTAACTAATAAACTGAAATAAGATAAACATAACAACAAATCACAAGAATGAAATATGGCCCTTACATTTCCAGCCCCTAATTGACAGGCAGGAAGACTGACAATTACACACATTTTTTGTTTTGTTGTTTTTTTTTTTTTTACAATTGGGCCACAACATTTACTATTGGATTAAAATTTGAATTAACTTTCTTAACACTTTAGACATTTGTTAACGGTTTAACTTAAGGTATTCATATCGCTGCGTACCAAAATGAAAGGAACATGACTACTTTATAAGGTAATTAACAGTCCATTTCACATATCAGGCACAGCTTATCGATGGGTCTTTCCAGGGTACTGGTTTTAGTTTTGACCAGTACACGTCTCACAAGTCCTTTTTTATCAGGGAACACTTTCGTGATCCGTCCGACGACCCATGAATTTCTTGGAGAAGACTCATCAATTATTAGAACTACGTCTCCAATCGAGAGGTTTTTTCTCACCTGAGACCATTTTTGGCGCTCCTGAAGCAAGGGCAAGTATTCACGCACCCATCGCTTCCAGAATAGGTCGGCAAGGTACTGAATTTGCTTCCACTTGCGACGTGCGTAAATGTCCTCTTTTTTGAAAAGTCCAGGAGGCAAGTTTGGCTGTTTTTTCATCAGCAGCAGGTGGTTAGGTGTCAGGGGCTCCAGGTCTGTGGGATCGTCTGTAGCGGTGGTAAGGGGACGGTCATTTATTATAGCTTCCACCTCACACAAGAATGTGTGCAAGCTCTCATCGTTTAGTGTTTGTTCTTTTAATACAGACCTCAAGATTTTTTTAACTGACCTTATCTGCCTTTCCCATATTCCACCGAAGTGAGACCCAGCAGGAGGATTAAATATCCATTGTATCCCCTTTTGCATGAGGACGCCTTCAATTTTTGACTGATTCCACTGTTGGATAGCTTTACGCAATTCAGTCTCAGCGCCTGTGAAGTTTGTTCCATTATCACTTCTCATAACTGACACCTGGCCTCTTCTGCACATGAAGCGTCGAATAGCATTTAAGCAGGAGTCTGTATCTAATGACTGCGCGACTTCAATGTGCACGGCTCTTGTTGTCAGACAAGTAAACAATACGCCATATCTTTTAACATTACTTCTACCCCGTTTGACCTCGAAGGGTCCAAAGTAGTCTACCCCTACGTTAGTGAACGGTGGGTGATCTGGTGTTATTCTATCGCGTGGCAGTTCTGACATTTTTTGTTCACTATTCTTCGCTCTGATCTTTCTGCATGTCACACAACTGGACAGAAACTTTCTCACAAGGGAATTTGCTGTCGGAATCCAGTATTTCTGCCGCAATTTTGAAAGCATATAATTCCTTCCACAATGTCCGACCTGTTCGTGAGTGTTTCTTAAGATTAAAGTTGTAATGTGTGAGTCTTTGGGTATAATGACAGGGTGTTTTGCATGCTCAGGCATTGCAGACCTACCAAGACGTCCTCCTACTCTTAGCACTCCATCCTGCATTACTGGATCTAGTTTGGAGAGACAACTGTTTCTTTTTACGGAAGCATTACCCTTTTGTAACATGGAAATTTCGTCTTTGAATTTTTGGTTTTGAACGAACTTAATGACTTCGTTTTCTGCCCTTGTTAAGTCCTTAATTGATAGAGACTTATGGTTTTCTATTATTGAGTTGTTTGCCTGTCCCTTAATCCTTTTCGTTCTCTGTTTAAGCATGTCTTTAACGCAAAGAATCCAGGCAACGGATCTTTTTAACTTATACCAGTCGGAGTGATATTTAATCAGTTTACTCACGGCATCTGTGCTCTCTGTAGTTTTTACGAGATTCGCTGAGGCTGAGTGTTTAATCTCAATGTCATCCTCTTTCGTCGACAGATCGTGAATGTTTTCAGGCCATTTACTCTCTGGTGTTTTAAGAAAGGGCGGACCATGGATCCAATTGTTGTTTTTCATGAATTTTTCACAGGAAACTCCTCTGGAAGCAGCGTCGGCTGGGTTTTTTAAAGTGTTGACGTACCTCCACTGCTGTGGCTTGGTTGACTCTCGTATGATGGAGATTCTGTTAGCGACAAAGGTCTTGAAGCGAAGTTTTTCATTAACAATGTATCTCAAAACAGTTGTGCTGTCGGTCCAAAACACAGAGTCCAGCAGTTCTATTTCCAGTTGACCTTTCAGCATTTTGTCGTTGTTTACGGCGACCACTGCCGCTGTCAATTCCATTCGGGGGATAGTAGTTTGTTTCAAGGGCGCTACGCGAGAATTCCCCATCATGAATGCACAGTGTGTAAGTCCATTAGCATTTACTAACCTAATATATGAGACAACTCCATATCCCATTTCACTTGCATCTGAGAAGTGGTGAAGTTGTGCTGTATTTGTGACTCCAAAGTCAACTGGTTTTACGCATCTTGCTACACTAAACTCAGACAATTGATGCAACTCTTGTAGCCAGGCCCTCCATCTTTTTATAAATTGTTCGGGAATGTCATCGTCCCAAGCGAGTCTCTCTTTACATAACTGCTGCATTAAGATCTTAGCTGGCAGTATGACTGGTGCAAGGAAGCCTAAGGGGTCATAAATTGAACTAGTGACTGACAAGATTCCTCTTCTAGTCACAGGCCGCTCTTTTAAACTAATCTTGAACTTGAGCGTGTCTGAATTAATACACCACAGCACCCCTAGAGCCCTCTCAACAGGGAGTACGTCTTTACTCAGATCTAAGTCCCTCATGTCTTTAATTCTCTCACCCTCAGGGATGGAAGCTAGCAATGTACGACTATTACTTGCCCACTTGGTGAGGTGAAACCCTCCACTTGCGCACAGTTTGGTGAGATTACTATATAGCGCAACTGCTTGACTATGACTAGAGACAGACTTCAAGCAGTCGTCTACATAAAAGTTTTTAAGTACTGTGTTGACTGCCTCGGCAGATGCATTGCTGCGGTTTTCTTCTGCTGTTTTCCTAAGGGCGAAGTTAGCTACACTTGGAGATGATTTTGCACCAAACAAATGAACAACCATTTTATACTCAACCAAGTCCTGACTCACGTCTCCTTTCGGCCACCACAGGAAACGCAACAAGTCTGTGTCCTTTTCCGGAACTCTGACCTGATAGTACATGGCTTCCACATCTGCCATCATAGCAACTTCTTCTTGTCTAAAGCGTGCGAGCACCCCAATGAGTGAGTTTGTCAGGTCGGGTCCCTGCAGAAGCTCGCTATTTAATGATATTCCCTGATAGCTAGCAGCACAGTCAAAGACTACCCTTAGCTTTTTCTTTTGAGGATGGTACACACCATGGTGAGGTATGTACCACACCTGCCCGTCTTGTCGACTTAGGTGGGGTGTGGGGACCTTGACTGCATGACCCTTCTCAAACATGTCATTCATGAAGTTTAAATACTCTTTGTGAAAGGAGCGGTTATGCTTAAACTTCCGTTTGAGGTTCAGTGCGCGCTGCATGGCTGCGCTTCGGTTATTGGGCATTTGAATAGCTGCTTTCTTAAATGGGAGACCGATGTAGAAGTGATTATCGGTAAATTGCAGGGAGTTAGTTACAGAGTCTAAAAACTGATAGTCCTCTTGTGACAACTCAGCTTTGTCATCACAGTTCCGTTCAGGAAAATCATGGTTGTACTGTTGTATCAGCATTTGTTCCACACTTTCGATGGAGACTCTGTTGACTGCAACGCTCACTTGCTCATTGTTACATGTGCCTTCCTCGACCGACTCTCGAAGAGGTCCATTTATGGTCCATCCAAGAGCAGTCTTTACTGCATATGGCCCATTGTGCCTGCTGTTAATTACTCGCCATGGTTCTAGGAGCCTGTGCTCTTTGTTACCTATGAGAATTTCAACTCCAGCATTAATGTAAGGCAGTTTTACTTCGCTGAGGTATGGCCACTTATCAATGTCGTGCTGTTGTGGAATATTTTCCACTGAGACTGGGATACTCTTTTGTGTGAACACTTTGGGGAGTTCAACAAAGGTGTTTTCTTCCAGACTGCTAACCTCTAGATCAGTAAGCACATAGCTTTTTACTTGTTTCTTCGCGTTCAGGGTGCTTAACATGATGTCAATTTTTTTACCTTGTACGTTTAATCGCCTTGCTAGTGACTCTGTACAAAATGTAGCAGAGCTACCTGGGTCCATAAAGGCGTATACTTTTACTGTCTTGTTGCCTTTTTTGGACTTTATTTTAACAGGTACTATGGAGAGAATACAGTCATCTCCAGCCCTGATACACGCACTCGTTTCGTGACTCGCTGCAACAGGCAATGTTTGAACTGGTTCGGTTTCGTCAGCCTTTGCGATCGCTTGAGCTGTGTCTTTTGCTGCAATGTGTAGCATGCGAGGATGTTTCTTTGAGCACAGCTGACAGGTAATTTTCTTCGTGCAGTCTTTGCTTAAATGTCCTTTTACTAAACAGCCAAAGCAGAATCCATTCTTTTTTAGAAAGTCCAATTTGACCTTATATGTCTCATTGTTAAACTTGTGGCATTCGTCTAGGGTATGATCTTGCTCACAGGATGCACAAGGTTTAGTGAAGGCACTAATAACTAATGCACCACTACTCTTTACTGTGATTGAGTCTCTATGAACTTTACCAACCTGTTTTACGCCGGTCGCAAAGCTGCTGCCCCTCTTTTCTTCAGTTTTTTGCTTGAATCCTGGAGAGGATTTGCTGCTGTGTTTTTTACCACTAGTCGTTGTACCACTAGTCGAAACGTTCAGGTCTCCAAAGAGTGGGTTGGACATTACCTTTGCTTCTCGTTCTACGAATTTCATCAGCTGCACGAACTTAGCTCTTTCCTGATTGCGCTCCTCGTACTTGTATACGTGGCTTCTCCATTTTTCACGCAATTTGTAGGGCAGTTTTGAGGCAACACCTCTCAAGTTGGTAGCATTGTCTAGCTCATCCATGTAATCGATGCTTGACATGGTATTGTAACATTCTACTAGGAACAGGGAGAAAGTTTTTAGCGACTTTCCGTCCTCTGACTTTATTTCCGGCCAGTTGAGTGCCTTTTGCATCAGCGTTGTAGCGATTATTTGTCTATTTCCGAAATTGTCATGTAACAGTTTCATAGCCTCTGCGTAGCCACGATGTTCTGGCATGAGCAGGCAGCTTCTCACTAGGTTCTTAGGCTGTCCTTCAGTATACTGCTCGAGAAAGAACAGCCTATCATGATTGCTATCAGTGTTGGTTTCGATGGCGTGTTTAAAGGCTCTTACGAAGGACGTGAACTCAAGAGGGTCACCATAGAATGGAGGAACGTTGCGCGAGGGTAAGGAATGTTGCCTCTGACTCTTTGCAAACATTTCTGTAAGATCTGCCTGAAGTGGCATCCTACCCTGAGGCTCCACTATGTCAGTGTTGTAAAGTGAGTGTTCGTTACCTTGGGTGGGCCGTTCCATTAGGGTGCTTGACATTATGGGTTTGGCACTCACTGGCATGCTTAAGTGGGTTGCTCGGAGGCGTGATGGCAGCTCGAGGTATTCCGTTGCCGAACTGTGGTTGCAGTGGTCGTTTTGCTCTGGTTCCGAGGGGCGTGCACCACTCGTTTCGACGACCACGCTCCGTCTGGCAGGATGTTGTTTTTTGCGGTTCTGGTAAGAATTTAGTTCAGCATCGGCCATTGCAAGCGCCGTTTCCATTTCCAGCCTTTCCTTTTGTGCCTTTAATTGTGCTTGTTTAGCCTTTAGTTGTGCTTTCAATTGCTCTTCCTCAATCTTTAATCTTGCTTTCAATTGCTCTTCCTCAGCCTTTAATTGTGCTTCCTCCAGCTCCAGCGCCTGCCGATGGCTTAAAGTTGCTGCTTTAGCCAGCAAAGCTGCTCTATTGGCTTCTGCCTTTTTTAGTCGAGCTTCGGATGCTGCTGACGTTAAGGACCTTTTGGATGCCGATGACGTTACGCTTCCTTGCCTTTGGGGGGCGGGCGTCTTACGCTCCGCCATTGACACACTGTCGTTTGGCGAAACTCCATCGTCAACTGTTTGAGACGGCTTAAAGCGATTACTAGTGTCGGCGATCCACGACTCCACTCTTACCATGAATTCTGAGCAGCGCGTTAATCTAGGGTGAAACCAGTGTTGCTGATCAGTTTCACGCTCTTCAACCTTTGCGCACGATCGCACTTTTACATTACTTTCAATAAAGTCGTTTAGCAGCGCTTTGTATTGGCGGCGCTTGGCTTTAACGTCATGCAAATTACAACTCTTAGTTGTAATTAAAGTCAAAAGCTTGTGTGCTCCACCACCTTTCTGTATCCTTCCGTGTCTTAACAACAACTACAACTAACGTGCGTGATAGACATGGAACTGCATAACTGTGGGATGATGTCACAGAACAACACATGAAATGATGTCACAATACAAATTATGTGTATGATACTTAATGCTTAATGCTTAACTAATAAACTGAAATAAGATAAACATAACAACAAATCACAAGAATGAAATATGGCCCTTACATTTCCAGCCCCTAATTGACAGGCAGGAAGACTGACAATTACACACATTTTTTGTTTTGTTGTTTTTTTTTTTTTTTACAATTGGGCCACAACATTTACTATTGGATTAAAATTTGAATTAACAAATGTCATGAACTTTTATTGTGTTTTTTAAATAATAGTACAACTTGCTAGTGTATAGCATGTAAAGTTATTTAAGTTCCCTCCTGTATATACAATTAACATGTACATGTACATACAGTGCAACCCGAATTCCAGAAAAGTTGGAATATGTTTTTTTATTTGAATAAAATACCAATATATAAACACTAATATCAATAATATAAGTATTACTTATTAATATAAAAAGCCAATATTTTATTTACAACAGAACATAGAGAACACAACAAATGTTTAAATAGAGAAATGTCACACTTTTATTCACTAAATAAACCTATTTAAAATTTGATGCCTGCTACAGGTCTCAAAAAAGGTGGGACCGGGCCAACAAAGGGCAGAAAAAGCAAAAAATTTTAAAAATATTCAGTTGGTACAACATCTGGCATCAGACTGTAACATGAAAATGAATGTCTGAGAGTCTCTAAGAAGTAAAGATGGGCAGAGGCTCTCCATTCTGTGAAAGAGAGCGTAAAAAGATGTGAAAAACAAAATTTCTTAACGTCAAATTTGCTTTGCAAATCTCACTGTCTACAGTGCATAACATTATCAAAAGCTTCAGAAAAAACTGGAGAAATCTCTATGCATAAGGGACAAGGCTGAAGACCTTTGTTGGATGTTGGTGGCCTTTGGGCCCTCAGACACTGCATCACTCATCAGCATGATTGTGTTATTGACATTACTAAATGGGCCCAGGAATACTTCCAGAAACCGCTTTCGGTAAACACAAACCGCCATGCCATCTCCAGATGCCAACTTAAGCTCTATCATGCAAAAAGGAAGCCATATGTGAATATGGTTTAGAAACACTGTTATGTCCTGTGCGTCAAGGCTCAATCAAAATGGAGTGTTTTAAAGGAAAAATGGACTATGATCAGACAAGTCCAAATTTGACATTTCTGTTGGAAATCATGGACGCCGTGTCCTCTGGGCTAAAGAGGAGGAAGACCTTCTGGGTGTTATCAGTGTTCACTTCAAAAGCCAGCATATCTGATGGGGGTACATACTGTAAGTTCATACAGTATGGGCAGGTTGCATGTTTTGGAAGGCACTGTGAATGCTGAAAAGTATATAAAGGTTTTAGATGACATCTACTTAGGAAAGGCCTTGTGTATTTCAGCAGGACAATGCGAAACCACATACTACAACTATTACAACAGCATGGCTTCCTAGTAGAATAGTCCAGGTACTAAATTGGTCTGCCTGCAGTCCAGATTTCTTATCTATAGAGAACATTTAGTGCATAATTAAATGTAAAAAATATGTCAAAGACGACCCCAAACTTCTCAGAAGCTGGAAACCTATATTGGGCAAGAATGGGAGCAAATTCCAACACCAAAACTCCGGAAACTCATAACCCCAATGCTCAGACCTTTTTCAACTGTTTTGAAAAGAAGAGGAGATGCTACATCATAGTAAACATGCCCCCATCCCAACTTTTTCAAGACCTGTAGCAGGCATCAAATTTGAAATGAGTTTGTTTTGTGCTTAAAATGGTAAAATTTCTTAGTTTAAACATGTGTTATGTTCGCTATGTTCTATTATAAACAAACTATCAAGTGTTTTAGTTTTCATTTTATTAAAAAAAAACAAAAAAACATCACATCTATTACAGAATTCGGGATGTGTTTACTTTTATTATTTTTTTTATTTGACCTCATAAATGCACCATTTCATGGTGGCAGAGTGGTTAGTCTGAGTGTGGAAAATTAAATTTAACTCAGCTTTTCAAAAATTACAGCTTACTCATGATTTAGCAAATAAGGGCTTAATTTCTCACATTGGACCAGGAAGGTTTGGCGACTTTTTCCCCTTAATAAATGAAATCATAACTTAAAAAATGGTTTATCTTTGCATAATATTAAAACGTGTTTGATGAGCTTAATCATTTAAGTGACAAATATAGAAATATAAAAAAAATATATAAGAGGTCTCTAGGCAAAAACATAGTCACAAAGGCAGGCAAGGTGGGTAAAATCAGGTAAGTACACTGAGCATTAACTTTGCAAGGTAATTATGTGTAATAATGGAATTATTAGATTATATTTTAAAACAGATAATAATCATGTTACATATACATTATCACATTAATAAATGTTTGCTAAATTTTAAGCCAGAATGTAAAGCCAGGTCAATGCAATATAAATCAAGAGTCTCCCAGTAACATTGGTGACACTGTCATGTGACGCAGTGGGGTGGAGCTTCATTGAGATGTATGATGTTAACATTTTAGAGTACAGAAAGAGCTCAGAATATTTTAATTCAGCTAACCATTAATCATGTTCACTTTTATGTTAATATATATTTGTCTTTCACTTGGTGAGTTTGCATTAAGCTTTTAATTAAGTGTTAAATTAATGATTAGTTAGTCTGAGTCATGATAAGAAAATGGAGCGTGAAAATTGGGTGTGAAGCTTATAAACATTGTGCTTTCTTCTCTATGACAGGTGACTCCATGGCAGATTCAATAGAGGCACATTTCACTCATAAAACTGTAGATGAAGGTGATGATGCTATTCTGTCGTGTGACTACAAAATACTCAGTGGTGCAACAAACAACTACCTGCAATGGTACAGGCAAGATCTACAATCTAACCCGGAGTTCCTTCTTTATATTTCTCAAAGGGGAGATACTTTTCTAGGGGCGAACACCCCTGAAAAAATGTCTGCTAAAATTTATGACAATAAACAAGTGGATCTGAACATCTCCTCTGCTGCTGTATCAGACTCTGCACTATACTACTGTGCTCTGGCGCCCACAGTGACAGGAAATCCAACTGCACTGTACAAAAACTTTGACACAGTTTTCATACAGGGAATGCAGTTCTAACAATGTTTTTAAATAAAAATGTTTTCATTATTATAACTTTTTCTGTAACTGACTGTATAAAGATCCTTGTTTTGACACATCAATGACATGTTTTGACACATATTAGCTTATTTAGTTATTTCTCTTTAGTAAGCACTTTATCCTGGTCAGAGATCCAAAATCCTGGAAGACAGACAGGAAATTTTTGAAAAACATAAAAGCCAGAAAAAACTGACAGGGATACAACGAAAACACTGCACAGAAAGTAAGCTGAGATTAAACTTGAACTGAGAGCCGTGGAGCTGACTTTGTGTTGGACTTAAATAAAACAAACAAACAAACAAACACACAAACAAAAAATGAATAAATTATTCTACTTATGTTTAAAACCCAGCAGTTATTTTTTTTACTTAAAATACAAAGTCTTCATTGCTAATTGTATAAAGCTTTTTAACTTACACCAGCTAGTTAACACACAACATTACTTCTTTATGTTTATGTCTACCACACATTTAATTACTCTCATTTATTTATTGTGCTTGAGATTTAACATTTCTATTGTGTGTCTTTGCAGATTATGTTTTTGGAACTATATCTGAAATTCTTACTTAATGCTTTATTTAATGTTACATAAAACTTTATTATAGAATGTCTTAGTCACTCCTACAAAATAAAACACTCTGTTTTAGTAAAAGAAAGACACTGTGACATCCACACAAGAATAATGGGTCTGATTGACACACACCACCTCACACTGTAGCAGCTGCAAAGGAAACAAAAACAAAGAGAAACACCCATAACTGCAGGCAAAACCACCTCATATGAAATGTTTAAAAATCACAATATTTAAAGTGACAGATATAAGAAATTACAAGTTTGCCTCCCTTTGCATGCTCTTTCAGTATGAACAGTATATAAAAGTGTTACAGCTCAGTAAAATTCGTTCACCATGCAGTCACAAAGTGGTGAAAAGTTGTGTTCACACTAAATAAGATTTTAAACAGCCAACAATGATCTCAAGAAACCTTAACATTACCAAATGAAAAGCATTACATTGACAAACAAATTAAAAGGATTTAACTGAGGTGATCATCAGAAATGCTTGTGTTTTAGCACACACATCATATCAGATAATGCCATGTGTCTAAAGTTTTGTCATGATGCAAAATGTTAATCTGAATAACTCTAAAGTTTCTGAATGATAATGCTTGTAGTAATATTGCTCTGTTAGTCAAATAATGATAAGAGTCTGTTAGCGTTTACTGTGTGTATCATGTTTTATATGTACAGTATATCTATTTAGATAACAAACTGAAAATAAAAATAGCCAAACACGGGAGCTTAGGCTTAAGAGAAACCTTATAGGAGTATAAATATTTAGATGTCATGAATGACCTTCCTCAAAATACAACGATTTTACAGATAAGTCACAGACACTGTTATCAGTTTATGGTGTAAAAACAATATCAGACCCTTTAAAGTAAATCTCACCCCTGTCATTAACGGTACCTTTTTCTAGCTCTCAGAGAAAGAAAGAGAGAGTAAGTGCTTGTACTGTACATGTTCAAATAACTCTTACTGTATTTCCTTTAGCAGGTGTGCTAATCATAAAACAAACATATACCTACACAAATGTACACACTCATTCACATATTTGGGCAATACCAGTGTTGTTTGAGAGCTGGGAGGATACTGAAAAACCTAGAGGAAACCCATGATGTGTCCAAAAGATTAAAATGTCCATGCACTCCCATCCTACAGCAGGTTGCATCTGCTTTGTAGCATCATGTTAGTCCTTGGTGGCCCAGCACACAGTTTTAAATCACCAGTGACTGATACAATGATACTCCTCCTGCCCCTTCCTTTCTAACTGCTGACAATTTTGCCACGTTCTACGATGGGAAGATTGCAGCAATCCGCCAGTCCTTCGCTCCCAACCAAACTCCTACGGCAGAACCTCAGGATCTTCCCTTCCCTCCCTTAGCAGAATTCTCCAACCTGTCATCTGATGAGATTTAGCAGATCATCTCGTCATCTAACCCCACCACCTGTTCATTAGACCCAATCCTTTCCACAATGCTCCAGGCCATCTCACGAGACCTCCTTCCCTTCACCACAACAATCATCAACCATTCTGGTCATGTCATCAACAACCATCAAACCAACAATCATCAACCATCTGGTCATGTTCCTGCTGCTTTTAAGAAAACAAAGGTTATTCCCATCCTCAAGAAACCCTGCCTGGACCCATCAGAAGTTAACAACTATCGCCCGGTATCACGTCTCTCTTTTATTTCCAAAATTCTTGAAAGAACTGTTTATAACCAAATGTCTCTTTATCACTTACAGAACAACCTTAATGATCCCAACCAATCTGGATTAAAAGTGGCACATTCTCCATGCTGCTAGATCTGCTAAACTGTCATCTGTCCTCATCCTCCTGGACCTGTCAGCTGCATTTAAACCACAATGAACTACAAGATTCTATTATCTATTCTTACAAGCCTTGGAATTTGTGGAATAGCGTGGCAATGGTTTGCTTCTTACCTAAAAGATATATGAGGTAACATGGAGGGGATCTACATCTGCCCCACGTAGACTCTCTACTGGTGTCCCGCAGAGCTCAGTACTTGGTCCTCTTCTGTTTTCCCTCTATACCCGGTCTCTTGGTAAGGTCATATCATCGCATGGATTTTCATACCATTGTTATGCAGATAACACCCAACTTACTTTCTCCTTTCCTCCCTCTGACACTCAAGTTTCCACCCGGATCTCAGCATGTCTGGCAGACATCTTATCCTGGATGGCTGCTCATCAGCTGAAGCTCAATCTCAGTAAAAACAAACTTTTGTTTATCCCTTGTGACTCATCCCCATGTCAACCCCTTGTGATATCCCTGGACAACAACCAAATCAGTCCTTCAGCCACCGCCTGCAATCTTGGGGTAACCGTGGACCATCATCTGTGGATCATCGGTCATTTTCCCCACACATCGCTAACCTTCCTCGCTCTAGTAGATTTCTTCTTTACAATATCAGAAGAATTTCCCGCTTTTTTCACAGGCTACTTAGGTGCTTGTTCAGTCCCTTGTTATTTCAAAACTTGACTACTGCAACTCACTCCTGGCAGGCCTGCCTCTGTCCACAATTCGTCATCTGCAACTGATCTACAGTAGAATGCAGCAGCACGTCTCATTTTTAACCTTCCCAAGTTCTCCCACGCCACACCACTTCTCCGCTTCTTGCACTGGCTCCCTGTAGCTGCCCGCATCAAATTCAAAATGCTGATGCTGGCCCAGCACCCACTTACCTCTCTGGTAAGTGGGTGCTCTCCCCAGTTGTGTTGGACTAATGGCACTTAGTTATTAACCAAGTTAACTCAGTGTAAGAATGTATCCAATGATTTAAACTTTAAAGCACTTTTTGTAAGTCGCTCTGGATAAGAGCGTCTGCCAAATGCCTAAATGTAAATGTAAATTTTGCACTATTTTGTTTTCTACATATGTAATATCGCTGATTAAACATTATCAATTCGTGATTAATATTTTGTGGTTAAATTACTACAATAACTCTAGGATATACAGTACAGTATGTGATATAGGAGACAGATATAGGTCTTTGCAGAATCTGGCATGAACATACATTTAATGCAGTAGTATGGCACGAGATAGCAAACGCTCTATTATTAATCTACTGTAAGTGTTAATATTAGTTTTGGTGCAGGGTAGAGTAAAATCATCAACTTCATTTACAAATTTACGCCTGAAAACTAAAACAGCTGCGCTGGTACAGGCAGTATCCAAACTGCTAGGTCATTAAATGGTATTTAATATAAAGACTAAGAGAGAATAGAGCTGTGGGTGTTTTAGATAAACATTTCTTAGTTTTTTAAGGTTTTTCTCCTTGGTGAACACAAGATGGTGCAGTTGCTTATCTTATTATGGTATAAGTCCTCTTTGATTATGAATTCTACTTTTTACCTTTAAACCTCTTTGACCTAGGGTGCACTTTTTCTATCATACTGTACTACTGAACAAATAATATTGTCCTGGTTACTCCTATTAGCCATGCTAATTTTAGATATACCATTCTAAAATTTTGTGTTATGACTCGCTATTAGGTTTTCCTGCTTCCAGGCTGCATTCACTTCTAATCGTTTTACATCAGATTCCAGATGTGAGGCTGAATGTATTGAATTAATACTGTCATGTGATCCTGTGGGTGGAGCTTTATGAATCTTTATGGTATTTATGTATTAGAGTAGGTACAAAAGCATCTCAGAATATTTCTCTTTGGTTAAGACCATTCATCATGTTCTCCTTCATATACATGTGTCTGTGGATTTTACTGGGTGAGTACATTATTATTGTTCTGTCAGAAAGAAGTGTGGAATTAGTGATTGTTTAGTTTGCATGCAGTTAAAAATCAACAGAATGTGGCTTATCTGTGTAAAGGTTAAAAACATTGTGTTCTGTTCTCTATGACAGGTGACACCATGGGAAATTCAGTAGACCCATTTTTCGCTCATAAAGCTGTAAATCAGGGTGAGGATGTTACTCTATCCTGCAGATACAACCCCACCGACACTATAGGGAACTACTTGCACTGGTACAGACAATATCCAAAATTGGAACCTGAGTTTCTTCTTTATATTTTTCAAAGCGGAACTTTAAGTCTAAACATTCCCCCAAGAATGACTGCTAAAATCGATGATAATAAAAAAGAAGTGGATCTGATCATCTCCTCTGCTGCTGTATCAGACTCTGCACTATACTACTGTGCTCTGGCGCCCACAGTGACAGGAAATCCAATTACACTGTACAAAATCCCGGGCACAGTTTTTTGAGTTTGAATAATGTTTATGAATTTTGGGTGAAATTGTTACTCTTTTCTCATGTTTTATAGATTATTATTGAGTGAATAGTCTTAAAACTTATCTACATATTTAGAACCAATATTATGGTGCTATCATGGAAAACGTTTTGGGGTGTGCACATTTCATTACATTTTATCTGGGATAGAAAAATTCTCAAATTCCTGCAGAAATAAAAGGACCTTCTTCTCATTCTCATAAGATTTAGACGAGACACATCTTTACATCTTACTTTAATGCAGTGATGATTTTTACTAAAATAAACATATGAAGGCACCTCTCTAAGACTCTAAAACATCCTGCATGTCTGTTGTGTTTATTTGTTCCTATTTGAGATAATATATTTATTTTTAATGATTATTTATTTATGATAAAGCCCACACAATTGTTATTTAGGCTTTAATAATTTAAAACATAAAATTAAAAAGGGTGTAGATGACCATATACTGTAGGCATGTAATTTTGTTCTATTATTATAATATCTATTACCAGTAAAAAGATATTGAAAAATGCAAAAATCATATACTGTATATTAAAGATTCATTACATATTGTGGCATGCACCTTAATCTCCTATTGCTCCTTGCTCACTCTGGAGGCAGCCTCCCCTTTCCCCGGGGGGTTGTGGGAATGTGGATCATTTTGTGATTAATCTCTGCTAATGGATGTCTGGCTTTCTTCCTCAACCTGGAAAACTACAGAGCTGAGTTTGACTTTAATGAAAGTGTCTAAATTGTTTGTAAATATAGTTTTGTGCAGGAAGAAATAAAGATATTTAAATTTTATTTGAGTAGTGTACAATAGTGCTCTTATTTATTTAGGCGGCATGGTGGTGTAGTGGTTTTAACCTTTTATTTTGTTTAAATATTTGTTTCTTGTAAACTAGAAATATGTATTTGTTTAGAATATTTTACTGTAATGTAAAGCAGTGTTCAAACAGTGTAAAGCAGTGTTCAAACAAGTTAATAAATTTTTATAGTCACTGATAAATTCAATGTCTCTTTTAATATGGAAATAAATTATACTTATATTCTAGGTCTTAACTAACAGTTGTGGAACATGTGTTGTCAACAAGATGCAGCATTACATAGGTGTTTTTCAGCTCATCCTTGAAGAAGAGATTATTTATAGACTGTACTACATAAAAGTCTAGAGGATCAGAACGTTTATTAATTAAAGCACTAAAATGTATCTGCATTTTTGTATGATTAAATTCATGAATCATAGATATCAGTCAATATAGTAAACTAACAGATTGACATGAATTACCTGTAACTACTGTGAGAATCAGTGGTGTGTGTCTCACTGTGCACAATAAATTGTATAGTTGTAGAATTGTATGGAGAGAAATTTCTGAATACAGCTCTATGAAGATTCTTCATAAATCATAGGTGTTGTATGAGCTGATTTGTTACATGAACTAAACTCTAGAAGGCCACATCCAGGACATGCTGGTAACACTTCACTTATACAGTTCACCACTTAAGAGTATCGGTGACAGTAAACTGAACCACAAATACAAAACAGAACTATTCTACTGTTGCTGATCAACCCACAGCTTTCAACTTTACAGCTATCAACTTTAGCGTGTTTGTCTTGTACGTACACTGCTGGGGCAAAAAAAGTTGCAACATTAATTGCTAAGATCTTGTATTAAGGATGGGAGAGGTGAACTACTCTGTGAGGTCTTCCCTAGTACTTCCTATACACTTTTTCAGTGGGGATAAGGTCAGAAGCAATTTCAGGATGAGGTTGAAATTGCAGTTCATGTTTGAAAATAATCCTTCATGCTCTTAGAGCTACCCTTTCATAATCTAACTCAAGGACTATGCCTGTGCCACAAATGAATAAAAAATACATAAATGTGATACTCAATCTTTCAGTACTTTGTAGATAATCAGCTGACTTCAGTTAATTGGCACACATTGCAGAACTAACCAACTGAAGCAAACCCAAATCGTAACACAAGTTACGGAGCACTTCATGCTCACTAGCCAATTTAGAGTTACCTATTTATTTTAGGCATCTGTTTAATGGAAGAACAAACACAAAGTGAAGGGGAAAAAACAGAGTATCCTACATGTAGTAGTAGTAGTAGTATTTGCGCAGTTTCGCTGATGGCTTGTGACAGCAGTCCTTTGGACATAATTTCGGACATGAAATAGATTTGGACATCACTTCCCACAAACTGTTTAGTATCTGAGCCTCCAACAATGAATAAGGACTGAAATTTCAACATCCTAAGACAAAGTAAGTTCTTTCTGCATTCGCCCATTTTTTTTATTTATTTTTTTTTTTGTGGCAGATGTAGTGGGAATGTGGCTTAGTGTGCCTCAAAATCCCTCAGGGCTTCGTTACTTTTTTGTTCCTTTAGGAAATATTTTTTGAAATTATGGTGACAATTTCATGGTGACAAAATCATGATTGTATTTGTGACTCAATACAATCAGTTTTGAGACTCAGTTCAATGTTACTAATACTGTAAATTCTGTACAATCTGTATAAAGTTTTCTGGGTGTGTCCTTGTAACAACGTGTTCTCATAAGTGTAAATTTTAGCACATGCATTTATTCTCACAGAGCTGTGTTCAGAAATGGCTCGACTGTATAATGTTCTGTATATAGTAAAACACATAACACTGATCCTCTCTGTCGGTACAGGTAATTACTATTCACAATTTAGTCAATAAATGGTTTTGTATTCCATGCTTGAATTAAATTTGTATTTATTTGTGAATATTTTCTAAAAATTTATTTGCATAATGTACATACAAAGACAGAGCTAATAAAATATCTAATTTTATTTTTCACAGCAGGCGGTTTTGCAGGGAAATTTGGGTCGATGGATGAAATTGTTGGAAAAGAAACAGACACTGTTACTTTAAAATGTTCATTTGAGTTAAGCAGTGAATACAATTATCTTAACTGATACAAACTATATTCTAATGGCGCACCACAGTTTTTACTGTATGAAGATGGCATTCCAACTGACTTTAGATTAGATGCTGATTTAACCTCACACTCCTGTCAACTTTCCATCAGAGGTCTAAAGCTATCAGTTTCTGCACTGTATCACTGTGCTCTTAGAGTAGTAGCACAGTAATACAAAGTCAATGGAAGGCTGTACAAAATAATAACAATGGCGTTTATAAAATTTTTTAAACCACTGAAGATTTAAGATAACCTACTTACCAACTTTTTATCAGTTAACCACAGACATAAACAACATTGAGTAAAATATGCAGCTTAAAGTATAAAATATGATATGGTACTGTAGGTACTGCAAAAACACCTGCACTAAAATTAAAAGGCAAATTTGCCTTATAAAACAGATTTTAATGAAATTAAACTACAGTTGTGTCAGGTGTTACTGGTGTACTATACTTTTATATTAGCCTGCAGTTTCATTGCCTTTTTCTCTTACTCTGCCCAGATTTGAGTTTGATTGCATAAATACAGTATGATGATGGTTAGTTGCATATTTCACAAATTCAGAAGTAAAACCATCCATTACCTTGAAAAAAATGTTAACTGTTAAATGTTAAATATTAATATTGACACTTGATTAAACTGACTCTAAATCCTTTCATGATCTGCCTGTTTAAACCAAATCTTGAATTAGAGATTATTTATAGACTGTACTACATAAAAGTCTAGAGGACCAAAACTTTTATTACTACATTAATTAAAGCACTAAAATGAACTAAACTCTAGAAGGCCACATCCAGGACATGCTGGTAACACTTCACTTATACAGTTAACCACTTAAGAGTATCAGTGCCAGTAAACTGAATCACAAATACAAAACAGAACTATTCTACTGTTGCTGATCAACCCACAGCTTTCAACTTTACAGCTATCAATTTCAGCGTGTTTGTCTTGTACATACACTGCTAGGGCAAAAAAAAAGTTGCAACATTAATATTTAATGAGACAGACTGCAGCTTTGATTATTGTCTGTATTCTGTATTTCTTTTTATGCATAGCTGGAGTATTTTTTGGCTAAGATCTTATATTAAGGATGGGAGAGGTGAACTACTCTGTAAGGTCTTTCCCAGTACTTCCTATACACTTTTTTAGTAGGGATAAGGTCAGAAGGACTTTCAGGATGAGGAGGGCAGTTCATGTTTAAAAATAATCCTTCATGCTCTTTGAACTACCCTTTCATAATCTAACTCAAGGAATATGCCTGTGCCACAAATGAATAAAAACTACATAAATGTGATACTCAATCTTTCAGTACTTTTTAGATAATCAGCTGACTTCAGTTAATTGGCACACATTGCAGAACTAACCAACTGAAGCAAACCCAAATCGTAACAATTATAATTAATAATTGTAATTAATCATAATTATAACAGCTATAATTTCTACTTTTGATATTTTATGATATAAAATCATTCACAAATTGTTGTATCAGACAGTGGTACAGCTGCTGAATGGTCTATACTGACCATTAGACAGAATGGTGTATATAGGCAGTGTACGTGAATGTTATTCACAAGTTCTGACGCGTGTCTTTATTGTTACACAGTGTCACTCACGACTCCAGACATTCGTTGATTTCTTTGTCTCTTGTTTTAATTTCAACATCAAAGTACAACGGTTGTTACAGTTTCTTGTATAATCAACTGTAGTCACGACAAGTCGTTTGCTGTGTTCTGTAGCTTCGATAGATTACAGTTACAACAACTTATTTTACTGTATCTTTTAGCTTACAGTCTCACGGTCAAAAGCTTGTGTTCTCCACACCTTTCTGTATCCTTCTGTGTCTTAACAACAACTGAACAACTAACGTGCGTGATAGACATGCAGCTACATAACTGTGGGATGATGTCACAGAACAACTCATGAAATGATGTCACAATACAAATTACGAGTACTTAATGCTTAATGCTTAACTAATAGACTAAAATGAAATAGACACAACAACAAATTACAAGAATGAAATACAGCCCTTACATTTCCAGCCCCTAATTGACAGGCAGGAAGACTGACAATTACACACATTTTTTTTTTTTTTTTTACAATAGGGCCACAAAATTTACTATTAAATTAAAATTTTAATTAACTTTCTTAACACTTCTTACATATGAGGCACAGCTTATCGATGGGTCTTTCCAGTGTACTGGTTTTAGTTTTGACCAGCACACGGCTCACAAGTCCTTTTTTTTATCATGGAACACTTTCGTGATCCGTCCGACGACCCATGAATTTCTTGGAGAAGACTTATCAATTATTAGAACTACGTCTCCAATCGAGAGTTTTTTTCTCACTTGAGACCATTTTTGGCGCTCCTGAAGCAAGGGCAAGTATTCACGCACCCATCGCTTCCAGAATAAGTCGGCAAGGTACTGAATTTGCTTCCACTTGCGACATGCGTAAATGTCCTCTTTTTTAAAAAAAATCCAGAAGGCAAGTTTGGCTGTTTTTTCATCAGCAGCAGGTGGTTAGGTGTCAGGGGCTCCAGGTCTGTGGGATCGTCCGTAGCAGTGGTAAGGGGACGGTCATTCATTGTAGCTTTCACCTCACACAGGAATGTATGCAAGCTCTCATCGTTTAGTGTTTGTTCTTTTAGTACGGACCTCAAGATTTTTTTGACAGATCTTATCTGCCTTGCCCATATTCCGCTGAAATGAGACCCAGCAGGAGGATTGAATATCCATTGTATCCCCTTTTGCATGGAAACGCCTTCAATTTTCGACTGATTCCACTGTTGGATAGATTTACGCAATTCAATCTCAGGACCTATAAAGTTTGTTCCATTATCACTTCTCATGATTGATACCTGGCCTCTTTTGCACATAAAGCGTCGGATAGCATTTAAGCTGTAGTTTGTATCTAATGATTGAGCAACTTCAATGTGCACGGCTCTTGTTGTCAGACTAGTAAACAATATGCCATATCTTTCAACATTACTTCTACCTCGTTTGACCTCGAAGGGTCCAAAATAGTCTAACCCTACGTTAGTGAGCGGTGGGTGATCTGGTGTTATTCTATCACATGTCAGTTCTGACATTTTTTGTTCAATAGTCTTTGCTCTGATCTTTCTACATGTCACACAACTGGACAGAAACTTTCTCGCAAGGGAATTTGCAGTCGGAATCCAGTGTTTCTGCCGCAATTTTGACCTACCAAGATGTCCTCCGACTCTTAGCACTCCATCCTGCAGTACTGGATCTAGTTTGGAGAGACAACTGTTTCCTTTTACGGATGCCCTCCCCCTTCGTAACATGGAAATTTCGTCTTTAAATTTTTTATTTTGGACAAACTTAATAACTTCGTTTTTCTGCCCTTGTTAAGTCCTTAATTGTTAGTGACCTGTGGTTTTTTGTTATTGAGTTATTTGCCTGTCTCTCAATCCTTTTTGTTCTCTGTTTAAGCATGTCCTTAACGCAAAGAATCCAGGCAACGGATCTTTTCAACTTGCATGCTTGGACATCAACCTCCACTCTGTCCCTGGGATGCTACTCCCACTGATATCCCCATGGTGGATCAGTGGTTCAACAGAGCGGAGAAAGTATGGGAGAATGCACATACTAACATCTCCCAAGCAGTTCGCCGGTTCAAAAAATTCGACGATAGAAGGCGAGGAGAAAGTCCTTCGTTCCAGGTAGGAGATCAAGTTTGGCTCTCGACAAAGGATCTCTCCCTTAATCTCGCCTGTCGTAAGTTATCCCCTTAATACATCGGTCCTTTCCCTATTATTGCACAAGTCAACCCAGTTCCCTTTAAATTACAACTGCCAAATCGCATCCGTGTTAACACTGTCTTCCATGTTTCTCTTCTCAGGCCAGTGGTTCTGGGGGCCCCTAGATGGGGGTGTCACAAACCCGTCGCACCCTGGGGCTGGGAAAATAGCGGGCTCCCCTGCGTTTCGAGTTTAACGCCATCCCAGCAGTCCATCCCAGACTCCCGCAGGTACCGCAGAGAGCGTGCCCTTACCTCCCTCAGGAAGCCGGTCCTGGGGGGGTACTGTCACATCTGGGCCACCTCAGTCCTGGGGAGTAAGATAGGGCTCACCGGATTACCCATTAAGTTAATCACTATTTAACCCAGCCGAACCTCCTCGTCTGGTCCCTGATATGCACATTGTCTTGTCTCTCACCCCTCTATGGCGGTAGGAAAAGGGGCCTTCATTAAGGTCACACTTATTTTTGGAAAGTCATTCAGCTTTGTGGTTCATCTCCAGTGAAAGGAGTGAGCGCACGCATTCTCAGTTGCACTTTAGATAGCCCACTTCGGACTTCTGGTAATTCCCAGAATTTTAAAATCTACAAAAGAGGGCAGGGCATTTTTATATTTAGCTCCAAAACTTTGGAATAGCCTTCCAGACAGTGTTCGGGGAGCAGACACGGTTTCCCAATTCAAAAATAGACTCACGACGCATCTCTTTAATCTGGCATACGCGTAACTCATCCCATAACCTCATACTCCAGTACACCTATCCTGAATGGCAACTACGCTAATTCTCTCCATCTTTTCTGAATTTTTCTACCCATCCAGAGGCATCTGGAGATTGTGCCAGCTTTAGTAGACAAAGGCCAACCCTGCGAGGTTTTTAAGGCATCCAGAGAAGGACCAGCTCCAGCTGGATTCTGCTTTATGATTGCTGGAGCTACACATCCTGCCCCTGTGCTTCCAGTGACCCAGACCCCATCTGCCCTCTGCACCTACTGACTCCCTGTGCTGAACTGGACTTCATGTTAATCTACACAACTTCTGTTATATTAAACTTTCACCTGCACAACACACATGATGTTATTTCTATCTGTTATCACCCAGATAAGGATGGGTTCCCTGATTGAGTCTGATTCCTCTCAAGGTTTCTTCCTATTGCCATCTCAGGGAGTTTTTCCTTGCCACCGTCGCCGTCACTCTTGGCTTGCGCATCAGAGACATTTCATTCATCATTCATTCATCTAATTATTATCTAGACACATTTTTCTCACACATACACACTTCCAAATATTTTCTTTACTAAAAAAAAAAAAAAATTCTTTCATTTTTGTGAAGCTGCTTTGAGACAATGACCATTGTTAAAAGTGCTATATAAACAAAATTGAATTGAATCTAGCAGTTCTATTTCCAGTTGACCTTTCAACATTTTGTCGTTGTTCACAGCAACCACTGCCGCTGTCAATTCCATTTAGGAATTCTATGCGAGAATTCCCCATCATAAATGCACAGTGTGTGAGGCGATCAGCATTTACTAACTTAAGGTTAAGTATTTTGCAATGCAGATTTTTTTCAATTCAGATTAAAATGCAATGCAGAAAAATTCAAACAATTTTATTGCAACATGTTTTTTTCATGTAAATCAACCTTCTACTTTGCTTTGAGGAATTTTGGCACTATTATACTGTACTTCCATACAACTCCATATTCCATCTCACTTGCATCTAAAAAGTGGTAAAGTTGTGCTGTAGCTGTAACCCCAAAGTCAACTGGTTTTACGCATCTTGCTACACTAAACTCAGACAATTGATGCAACTCTTGTAGCCAGGCCCTCCATCTTTTTATAAATTGTTTGGGAATATCATCGTCCCAAGCGCGTCTTTCTTTAGACAACTGCTGCATTAAGATCTTAGCTGGCAGTATGACTGGTGCAAGGAAGCCTAAGGGGTCATAAATTGAACTAGTGACTGACAAGATTGCTTTTTTAGTCACAGGCCGCTCTTTTAAACTAATTTTGAACTTTAGCGTGTTTAAATTGATACACCCCAGCACCCCTAGAGCTCTCTCAACAGGGAGTGCGTCTTTACTCAAATCCAAGTCCCTCATGTCTTTGATTCTTTCACTCTCAGGAATGGAAGTTAGTAATGTACGACTATTACTTGCCCACTTGGTGAGGTGAAACCCTCCTTTTAGCTGGCAGCACAGTCGAAGACTACCCTTAGCCTTTTCTTTTGAGGATGGTATACACCTTGGTGAGGTATATACAGTACCACACTTGCCCGTCTTGTCGACTTAGGTGAGGTGTGACTGCATGACCGTTTTCAAACATGTCGTTCATGAAGCTTGAATACTCTTCATGAAGGGAGCGGTTATTCTTAAACTTCCTTTTGAGGTTCAGTGCAAAATGCATGGCTGCACTTCGGTTTTGGGCATTTGAATAGCTGCTTTCTTAAATGGAAGGCCGATGTAGATGGAGCCTCTGTTGACTGCAACGCTCGCTTGCTCATTGTCACACGTGCCTTCCTCGACCGACTCTAGTAGAAGAGGTCCATTTATGGTCCATCCAAGAGCGGTCTTTACTGCATATGGCCCATTGTGCCTGCTGTTAATTACTCGCCATGGTTCTAGGAGCCTATGCTCTCTGTTACCTATGAGAATTTCAACTCTAGCAATGATCTGAGGCAATTTTACTTCGCTGAGGTATGGCCACTTATCAACGTCATGCTGTTGTGGAATGTTTTCCACTGAGACTGGGATACTCTTTTGTGTGAACACTTTGGGGAGTTCAACAAAGGTGTTTTCTTCCAGACCACTAAATTCTAATTCAGTAAGCACATAACTTTCTACTTGTTTCCTCGCATTCATGGTGCTTAACATGATGTAAATTTTTTTACCTTGTACGTTTAATCGCCTTGCTTATGACTCTGTACAAAAAGTAGCAGAACTACCTGGGTCCATAAAGGCGTACACTTCTACTGTCTTATTACCTTTCTCTGACTTTTTTTAAACAGGTACTATGGAGAGAATACAGTCACCTCCAGCCCCAGTGCACCGCTTGTTTCATGACTCACTGTAACAGGCAGTGTTTTAAATGGTTCAGTTTCATCAGCTTTTACGATCGCTTGAGCTGTGTCTTGTGCTGCAATGTGTAGCATGCAAGGATGTTTCTTTGAGCACAACTGACGTGTAATTTTCTTTGTGCAGTTTTTGCTTAAGTGTCCTTTTACTAAACATCTAAAGCAAAATCCATTCCTTTTCAAAAAGTCCAATTTGTCCTTATATGTCTCATCATTAAACTGGTAGCATTCATCTAGGGTATGGTCTTTCACACAGAATGCACAAGGTTTAGTAAAGGCACTGATAACTGATGCACCACTACTCTTTACTGATGCACCATTACTCTTTACTGTAATCGAGTTTTTATGATTTTTTACCAACCTACTGTATTTTACGCCAGTCGCAAAGCTGCTACCTCTTTTTCTTTCCATTTTTTGCTTAAGCCCTGGAGGAGGTTTGTTGCAGTGTTTTTTATCACTAGTTGAAACGTTCAGGTTGCCGAAAAGTGGGTTGGACATTACCATTGCTTCTTGCTCTACAAATTCCATCAACTGCACAAACTTGGCATTTTTCTGGGTGCGCCTTTCGTGCATGTATGCATGGTTCCTCCATCTTTCACGCAATTTGTAGGGCAGTTTTGAGACTATAGTCCTCAGGTTGGTAGCATTGTCTAGCTCATCCATGTAATCGATGCTTGACATGGTATTGTAACAGTTTACCAGGAACAGGGAGAAAGTTGTCAGTGACTTTCCGTCCTCTGACTTTATTTCCGGCCAGTTGAGTGCCTTTTGCATCAGCGTTGTAGCAATTATTTGTTTATTTCCAAACTTACCATGTAACAATCTCATGGTTTCTGCATAACCGCGATGTTCTGGCATGAGCTGGCAGCTTCTCACAAGGTCCTTAGGCTGTCCTATGGTATACTGCTCAAAATAGTATAGCCTATCCGCATTGCTATTAGTTCTGGTTTTAATGACATGTTTAAAGGCCCTCACAAAGGACGTGAACTCAAGACGGTCACCATCAAACGAGGAAACGTCGCGCAGAGGTAAGGAAAATTGCCTTTGACTCTTCGCAAACATTTCTGTAATATCTGCCTAAAGTGGCATCCTACCCTGGCATCTCTACTGCATCAGTATTGTAAAGTGAGTGTTCGTTACCTTGGGTAGACTGTTCCATTAAGGTGCTTGACATTATGGGTTTGGCACGTACGGGCACGCTTAAGTGTGTTGCCTGGAGGCGTGATGGCAGTCTGCGATAGTCCATTGTCGTGCTGTGGTCGAGGTGTTCATTGTGTTCCTGTTCGGGAGCGCATGCACCACTCGTTTCCATGGTCACGTCCTGTCTTGCAGGACTTTGTCGCTCTTCACAACCCTGATACACTTTTATTTTTGCATTAACCTTTCCAGCCTTTCTTTTTTAACCTTTAATCATGCTTGCAATTGTGCTTCCTCCATTTCTAACGCCTGCCGTTGCTCTTAGATTGCTGCTTCAGCCAGCAAGGATGCTCTGTCAGCTTCTGCCTGTTTTAGCCGAGCTAAGGATGCTGTAGATTTTGAGGACCTTTTGGATGCTGCCGTCACTACGCTCCCGTGTTTGTTAGGCGCGAGCGTCCTTGATTCCACCATTGACACACTGTCTTCTGGTAAAACTCTGTCGTCGAATGTTTGAGGCGGCTTAAAGCGTTTCTGAGCTTCTGCAATCCACGTCTCTACCCTTTTCCTGAATTCTGTAGCGTACAGCAATTTAGACATATACCAGTTTTGCCGATCATGTTCACGTTCATCTTCGGTTAAGTGCAGTCGCACTTCACTATTGGTTTCAACAAAGTCCTCTAGTAGCGCCTTGTATTTCGTATGGTATTTGGTTTTAACGTAATACAGATTGTAGGCATCGTACATAAGCAACTCTAATTCGCCGAGTAATGCAGTCAATTCACTCCACTTACCTTCTCTGGCGTTCTTCAGTTCGTGGAGCTTGTCTGCGGCTTCTTTGTCGTCGGGCGCCATCACACGCTCAGGTTCGGCGACAGCGGCATTGTCCTCGCCATCTGACGTGGAATTTAAAGCAGGCAAGTCCTCTTATCGCTTTCAGCTTCAATTGCTTGTCGATAGTCAATGCGCCTTTTTTGAGAGATCGCACTCTTAAATCTCTTATCTTCATTTTTGCAGCGGAGCAAGCTTTTGACTTTACATGTACGTGCATGTTATTCACAGGTTCTGACGCGTCTTTATTGTTACACAGTGTCACTTATGACTCCAGACGTTCGTTGATTTCTTTGTCTCTTGTTTTATTTTTAACATCAAAGTACAACGGTTGTTACAGTTTCTTGTATAAATCCACTGTAGTCACGACAAGCCATTTGCTGTGTTCTGTAGCTTCGATAGATTACAGTTACAACAACTTATTTTACTGTATCTTTTAGCTTACAGTCTCATGGTCAAAAGCTTGTGTTCTACACACCTTTCTGTATCCTTCCGTGTCTTAACAACAACTGAACAACTAACGTGCGTGATAGACATGCAGCTACATAACTGTGGGATGATGTCAGAACAACTCATGAAATTATGTCACAATACAAATTACGAGTATGATACTTAATGCTGAATGCTTAACTAATAGACTGAAATAAAATAGACACAATAACAAATTACAAGAATGAAATACAGCCCTTACAGGCAGAATAGTCTATACTAAATGTAATGAAGATTTAAAACTGGGTAAAAGTTTTTGTACTGTCCAGATTTACTGTCACTGCAGGTTTCAGAGCACAGTAGAATAGTGCAGAGTCTGAGGAGATGTTCAGATCCACTTGTTAGTTATCTCTATTAACTTTAGCAGACATTCCTGGTAAGATGTTGGAATTTAGGCTTCTACTACTCACAATATCAAGAATAAACTTGTGTTGGGATTTTGGATATTAGCTGTACCAGTGCAGATTATATACAGATCCACTAAAGTATTTGTGTCTGCAGGGCAAAGTAACATCACCTTTACTATTGGATTTGCCATGGAGTCTTCTGTCATAAAAAATAGAATATATTTTCCTATCTTAAAACTTTGTATTTTTAATATAATAAATCATCAGTGGTAACTTACTTAGTAAAAAAAATTAAAATATTTTTAATGCATGTCAATACAATTTCAGTCTGGTGAGATCGATCCCAATGCGCTTAAAAGGAACACTAACAATAGGCAGCATGTTCAGTGGGGCGAGGTACGACTTCTGCAAGCTGTTTTTTGGCACTGGGGGCATCGCTGGCAGAACTTTTTGACTTTCAGGTATAGCCCTGGCCAGTAAAATCTGTCCTGCACCTTCATTATTGTGTTTCTCTCCCCAAGATATATGCTAAAAGGATGTGTGTTGGCGAAGTGCATCACAGCGTCTCTACAAAGTTCTCCTGTGGCTCTCATTGCGATAGTATTAAAGTCCTTTTTTTTTTTTTACAAGAAAATGCTTCTTTCAAAACATTTTTTTTTCTCTGGCCCTAAGGAGAGTGTACATTCTAATGTCTTTTCTCAGAGAGAAGCTTGCATGCCAATGGCCTTTCTCTCTTCCCTCAGGAGAATGCGCAGGACTTTATCATCACACTTTCAATTACTTCTTTTGCCCAGATAGTGATCTTGGCCAGACAATCAAGTTGAGCGCAAGAAGGGACTTGCAGATCATATTTCCAACGGTGGAATTCCAGGGCTGCCTGGCTGCAGGAAAGGCTGGAGCATGCCAGGATGTCTATTTTAACAGCTCATATTCTTTGTCATCATGGGCAGGAAAAAAATAGTCACCTTTTTATTTCATGGTTTTCTACACCACACACACACAAGCAATCAGTGTCCAAGTCAAGTCAAGTCAAGTAGGCTTTTTTGTACAACGTGGGCGATGCAGAGCATGTGGGAAAGGCAACTGTATGTCGGGCACTTAAACACTTCTTCCACACGTGTGTACAGTTCCCTGGCCATAAACCTCTGCGTGGTATTAAAGAGGAATTCCACAGAGTGCCAGGTTTGTCCTTTGTAGTAAAATTAATGACGCATATTTAATATGTAGTCATACTATTTATATCTACTGCATACATGTATTCATCCTGCATACACACACTTGATCCTTCCATATATGACTTTCTCTTTCAGGGTTTCCTAAATGTAATTGGATGCATTGATGGCACCCACATTCCTATTAAAGCTCCTTCAATAAATGAGGGAGACGATGTTAATAGGAAATCTATTCATAGTATCATTGTACAGGTAACAACTTAATTTTGTGTGCTTAATTTTTTTGCCTTGTTAAAATCATTAAACTCATTACTTTTTTAATATGTGAGGCAACTCACATTATTACTAATGATGATGCAAAATGGCCAGGATCTGTGCATGATGCCAACATGTTTCTACAAGTCATCATTATGCCAGACATTTCAGCAGGATATGTTTTTCTCTATATAATGTTTGTTTGTGTTTTTTTTAATATATATTGTACACTTGAATCATTACAGGACAGTACAATGGTTACTTGCTGGGGGACAGAGGATACCCTTGTCTGCCCTATTTAATGACACCCTACCCTGAACCTGATCCTGGACCATAGACACGCTATAACCTGGCTCACAGCCGAACACGGGCCAAGGTGGAGATGACCATAGGGATCCTCAAGTCTAGGTTTCAGTGTCTGCGTGGGCTCTGGGCCAGTCCAGAGAGGGCATGCAACATCATAGTGGCTTGTGTTGTGCTTCACAACATTGCCACTATAAGAGGAGAGAGCCACCTTCCTTATATTGAAGAAGTTGGCCCAGAGGAACCTCTCCAGATTTTTGCACACAACAGAGATGGAAGACTTTTGAGAGACAGGATTTGTCAAAATTAATTTTATTAAATAGTTTGCACTGGTCTGCAAACTGGTCTGCAAACTATTCATTTCTTTATTTCCTGAAAAACAATGAAAGTAAAATAAAATAAAATCTGTTTTTTTAATGACTTTGCTTTATATACACAACACTTTTAAAATGCAACAGATTAATATACGCACAAGTTTTCACCTTAAGGCGAAGCTCCAGTAATTCAATTTCTAGTGTTGCTTTTTTAATGGATAGCCTTTTCTCTTCCATTCAAGGTCCATCTCCATGTCACTTTTTCATATTTGTTTTTGAAGATGGACCTTATACAGCTCCTTTGCTGGCAATTAGGAAGGAAACTAGGATTTATTATTAAAAATAATTAAATAAATAAGTTTTTGTCAGACAATAAAATTAAAATATGGACAACTGCACACAAATTCTTACATTGATTAGATTGTGCATTGAGGTTGAAGAACCTTTATTCCTGGAGAAATCTCCAGGTACAGTATGTACTGTGAAAGAACAATGACAGTTTAATACTCTAATGTTAAAAGGGGGCATGCATTATAATAGTATGCATCCTACCTCAGGGAATCTACCAGCATTGTCCACTTCTGTCACAGCAGATGTGGTCTCTTCATCTTCATCCTTCAGTGAAAATATGCAAGTATACGTTATCTGGCAAAACAATATAATAAAATACGCACTGCACCACGTTCCCTCCGATCCTCCAGCACTGCTCGCCTCATCCCACCATCTCTCAGGGATCGAGGGCGGCATTCATCCAGGCTCTTTTCTGTTCTGGCACCTAGGTGGTGGAATGAACTTCCTCTAGATGTCCGTACATCAGAGACTTTGACTATCTTTAAACAACGACTCAAGACGCATCTGTTTCTCCAGTACTTGGACTAACCCCCCCGGAAAAAAAAAAAAAAAAAAAAAAACCTCAGATGTGTTGGACTAATGGTACTTAGTTATTAACCTAGTTAACCCAGTGTAAGTATGTATCCAATGTTGTAAACATTAAAGCACTTTTTGTAAGTCGCTCTGGATAAGAGCGTCTGCCAAATGCCTAAATGTAAATGTAAATGTAAAATAAAAGCATCTAATGGTACAGTACCTGACCTTTAGATGCAACCGTAACAGACTGTGTTCTTTTTGTAGGATCCACTAATACAATCCTTTCATCAGTATTTATAAGAAAATACAACCCATAGAATTCTCAATATTATCAAAGAAAGAAAAACAATAATCAGGAAAACAGGAAAAAAAATGTCATAGTAATACAACTAAGATCACAGTAACCTATACATTATACGCAGATTGAGGTTAATCAAATCAGAGGTTAAGATTAACCAAATGGTAAGTTAACCAAGCTTTCTGGAATACCCCAGGACTAAGATGCTACATACAATATACTGTAAACTAACAAAAACTAACTAGCTAACTAAGAAACCTAATTACTGTAGCTCACTAGCTGAGACAAGACAGATTGACAATTTTAAGTTAACAGAAAACTAAGTTCTATACAAAAGAGACAGCAAAGTGCATGTGCAATTGTGCTAACGAGCGACAAAGTAACAACACGAAACATTTTAATACTTTGTGGTAATGAGGTAATGAGTTAAGGTAGTGGGAGCAGAAACAGTAAACAGTAGACATTCCTTGTAAGTAGCAGCAAAGATAAAATAGTTTTGTGCATAAAAGTTATTAAATATTGTCCAAAAGAACAATTTTGAGTTGGTGTGTACAACAGATTGTTGTTGATCAGTGTGTTTGTGCATGTGTTGTTTATTAGTTCAGTCTCAAAGTTTTGAGATAATTGCATTTATCTGACTGACTGTGTGTGTGTGTGTGTGTGTGTGTGTGTGTGAGTGCGTGCGTGCGTGTGTGCTTGTGAGTTTAATCAATCCAGTCCATATTTGTTGAGGAGACAGATGGCTTGTAAAAAGAAGCTGTTCCAGATGGCAGGAGTGTGAAGAGTGAGTGTGAAGGGTGTGTCTGATCAGCCACAATGCTGGTGGCATTGCGGATTCAGCTTGTCGTGTGGATGTATTCGATAAAGGGGAAAGAGACCCCAACGATCTTCTCTGCCATCCTCACTCTCTGCTGTAGGGTCTTGCGGTCGGAGATGGCACAATTTTCAAACCAGACAGTGATGCAGCTGCTCAGGATGCTCTTGATAGTCCCTCTATAGAAAGTGGTAAAGCTGGTGTTGTGGACACACAGGAATTTGGTGCTGTTGACAAGCTTCACAGAGGAGCCATTGATGTTCAGCAGAGAGTGCTCGTTCTGTGTCTTCCTGAAGTCAATAGCCATCGCTGTTGGGCTATGATAGTATTTAATGCTGAAGTAAAATCTATGTACAGCATTCGACTGTAGGTGTCCTTATTTTTTAAGTGTGTGAGGGTCAGATGGAGTGTGGTGGAGATGGCGTTGTCCAGTAAATGGTTAGGACAATACGCAAAATGCAGTCGATCCATTGTGGGGGGCAGCAGGGTCTTGATGTGTCTCATGACGAACCGCTTCAAGCACTTTATGATGATGGGTGTGAGTGCAACAGGAAGGTAGTCATTGAGACAGAAGACTTCTTTGGCATGGGGACAATGGTGGTAGACTTGAGGTGGGAATGGCATCACTGCTCAGAGAGATGTTGAAGATATCGGTGAGAACATCATTCTGCAAGTGGAACTGAATAGAAGCTATTCAGAGCATCTGGATCCTTCTGGCCAGGTTTTCATCTGCTTAAAAAACTTTTTTAAATACCTGACGAGTGGTCTGTATTCTGGAATTAGCACAATAGAAATGTGCTCTGAGTGGCCGAGGTGGGGGCAAAGTCGACATTTAGATGGAGTTTAGGGAACACTGACTTGAGATTTGCGAGGTTGAAATCTCCAGTAAGAAACAGTCCATCGGGGTGTGTGTTTTGCAGTTTACTGAGCTTTGCATACAGTTCACAAAGCACTTCCTTAGCATTAATGCTAGGTGGAATGTACACTCCGATAGTAAAAAAATTGTGGTTAATTCCCAAGATTAATAAAGATGTCTACATCTAACAGTCACAAACTCCACCAGCAATGAGCAATATCTAGAAACTAGAACAGAGTTTTTACACCATTCCGTGTTGATGTAAACACACAAGCCATTGCCGCGAGTCTTACCACACAGAACTGCATTTCTGTCGCTGCAAAATGAGTCTAGTCTGTCTAGCTGAATGGCGGCTTCTAGTGGTGGAGGTTGGGTGCAAGCAGTGAGACACGTGGCACGTCAAAGTCTGTGCGGAAAAAGAAAATATGCTTTTAATATTCTACATACTGATGTACTGTACATTATCAAGGCCCTTTTAAAGGAATCAGACGACAGGGGGATGTTGCCGATTCATTGCTGCTAGTGCAGTTGAGTTACAATCACTCTTTTTGGGATGCAGTAGTGCTGTGCCTGGTGCTGACTGTGTGTTTCATCCTGTTAACTAGTGAGAATATATTCTCTTATGGGCATACTGGCTGTATGCCCCTCGCCACAAGTGTGTTCACCCAGCTAATAAACATTGTTAGAGTTTATTTAACTAAAACACACCTTGCTGTGTAAAAATCACTGTGGATTAAAGGCATAAACTCATAATGTCATTTTAGGATTTAAACAGGATCTGCAGGATCTTTGCAATGTATTAACTTTATGTTAGCTGTTAAAGCAGTAGTTTAAGGCTGAATAGGCCTCTGTAACTGAACAGAAGGCCAGCAGTTTAAGGCACAGCTCCACGAAGCTGGCACTGTTGGGGACTTGTGCAAGGCCATCCAGCTTTTAGGGGCTTTTATCAGTATAATTTCAGGACTTTAATTAAATTACAGCTTTAAACATTGTAAATCTTAACCCTAAATAATCTCCTTAAAAAAATCTCCTTGGAATTGGTATGAGGCCTTACTGTATATAAGCATTTACAAACCCACACACAATACTACAGCTGGCAACAAATATTTATTTATTTATCATTTATTTTGAATAACTGCTTTATTTTGAACCCATTGCCTTAGCTAATGTTCAGAAAAATCTAATTTGTACATACAGAAACTTTGAGCAAATCCAGTTCCTACTTAAGAGCATTTTGTGGCTAAGAATCATCAAATTTGTTCATACTGTACAGGACTATACAGAATTCTTACAGAGCCGTGTTTAGAAATGGCTCAACTATACAACTTACTATACATATACTGTACAAACCACTGATTCTCACTATAGCTACATGTAATAAACTTACATCATATATCAAATGTCTTTATTATTCTCCATGTTTTAAAGCAGCTTTATTCGAAGTGAATGCTTTGGTATTGTTTACCACAATGCTTTACAGGTTATTCAGAAGTCTGTAGCAAGAGTTATTATTCATACAAAAAAATATTATAACATCACACCTTTGGTGATTCTGTGGTATTTTGTTTAATCTAATATCATGATTGTATTTGTGACTCCTCCTACACTGTATTGTGTATTTGTCCTTGTCACAACGTGTTCCTTCAAGTATAAAGTTCAGCACATGCAGCACTATTCTCACAGAACTGTATTCAGAAATGGCTCGACTGTATAATGTTCTGTATATAGTAAAACACATAACACTGATCCTCTCTGTCGGTACAGGTAATTACTATTCACAATTTGGACAATAAATGGTTTTGTATTCTATGCTTGTAATAAATTTGTATTTATTTGTGAATATTTTCTAAAAATAAATATGCATAATGTACATACTAAGACACAGCTAATAAAAAATCTAATTTTATTTTTCACAGCAGGCGGTTTTGCAGAAAAATTTGGGTCGATGGATGAAATTGTTGGAAAAGAAACAGACACCGTTACTCTAAAATGTTCATTTGAGTTAAGCAGTGAATATAGTTATCTGTATACTGGTACAAACAATATTCTAATGGCGCACCACAGTTTTTACTGTATGAAGATGTCATTCCAACTGACTTTAGATTAGATGCTGATTTAACCTCACACTCCTGTCAACTTTCCATCAGAGGTCTAAAGCTATCAGATTCTGCACTGTATCACTGTGCTCTTAGAGTAGTAGCACAGTAATACAAAGTCAATGGAAGGCTGTACAAAATAATAACAATGGCGTTTATAAAACTTTTTAAACCACTGAAAATTTTAGATAATCTCCTTACCAACTTTTTATCAGTTAACCACAGACATAAACAACATTGATAGTAAAATATGCAGCTTAAAAAATAAAATATGATATGGTAACTACTGCACAAATAACTGCACTTAAATTAAAAGGCAAATTTGCCTTATAAAACAGATTTTAATGAAATTAAACAACAGTTGTGTCAGGTGTTACTGGTGTACTATACTTTTATATTACACCTGCAGTTTCATTGCATGGTAATTGCTTTTTTCTTATACTCTGCCCAGATTTGAGTTTGATTGCATAAATGCGATGATGGTTAGTTGCATATTTGACAAATTCAGAATTAAAACCATGTTAACGATTTTGCAACTAGCAGTTACAGGGCTGCATTAAAGTAATTTACTAATGAACTTTTTTGTATTATTAACTTATGAGAAAAGTACCCCAACCTATAAAAAGACAATTGTAATAATTCTAAAGGAATTAGATAAACACAGAGAATTAAACAGCCTATTTAGGAACCATTTACAGTAAGAGTTACAATGTAAGTGTAAGTGTAAGTGTATATGTATTAATATTGACACTTGATTAAACTGACTCTAAATCCTTTCATGATCTGCCTGTTTAAACCAAATTACAGCTGTAATAAATGTCTGCCACTCAGAATATCAGCTACATTAAATTCCAGGTTAAATGCTAATTAATGTTGATTGAAAAACTAATGCACTAGAGTGTAACATTAACTGTTTCACACAACAATACTGCCCTTGATTAGGGATTTGAGTGTGATTTGGGATGCAGCCTTGTATTAGGAACTAATTACCTTTGTGTCTTGCCATTGGCGTAAATAAAAGAGCACTTAAGGCATTTCATTTACATTTACATTTACATTTAGGCATTTGGCAGACGCTCTTATCCAGAGCGACTTACAAAAAGTGCTTTAATGTTTACAACATTGGATACATACTTATACTTTCAAAAAGACTTAGACTTATTATGACTTATTATCAGTTACGAAGGAGACAAAGTGGTGTTTGAGATGATATAACATTATCATATGTGTTTTCTTGCTGAAAGTGCTTTTGTGACTGGTTTTGAATCTGGAACTGGTGGCCAGGGGCGGACTGGCCATCGGGAGCACCGGGACATTTCCCGGTGGCCTGACGGTCGTTCTGGCCTGCCGGCTGCCGCTGTGCAGACAATCAGCCTGGCATGTGATAGGCTGGTGTATAACTACGAATTAATTGACGGATCTCTCAATCTACGAATCAGGCAATGGAAAGGGAGGGGAAGATTAGAAGATCAGGAGGGAAAATTACACTCCCACATCACATGACCCAACGTCAGCGACGCACTGCCTAATATCTGGCTATATCCGGAGACAGGGTATATCTGACTAAATCGTTCAAAAAATGGAGCGTAAACGCAAAGGAGGAGCAGAGAGTCAGCGTAAAAAAAAAGGAAAAAAGCCCTGGCCGCAGACGCAGCAAGCTGCTGCAAAATCCCAGCCATGTTCGCCAGTAAGGGAACAGGTCGGTCAAGATTACATCTACATTATATTTATAATAATTTGGCAGACGAACACTTTCATCCAAATCACTTAGATCATCACAATCAATAAAACTAAACCAACAAACGAGCAACAATATGTAAGTGCTGCTGTGCTGTGTCAAGTCTCGTTTCGTCTGAAAAGGTGACGAAGGAAGCAGCAGTAGCACTAGTGCTGTAAATGCTCCTGCTGTTGAGCTAGAGGTGGTGGACAGTTCAGCGTTTGAGTCAGAGCAGGGACCTTCAGGTAAAGTTAAAGATAAGCAAAAATAACATGCAGGCAGCAGGCTACACTTTATAAACAACATGTGCTTTTTTATGATTTATAAGATCAGTAGTAGGACTGTGATTTTGGGGACATACAACTGATGGCTGCACAATTATAAGTACAGATTATTGAACACGCTTATTTCATATTGCAGAGCAACTACATGTGCAGAGTGAGAGAGAGAAGGATTCAGGGAAAGATTAAGGAGACAGTGAAAGCCTTTATATCTCTTTTGATTATTTTGCCTGTCCACAGTCTAAGGATTTAGATTTTTTTTTAAGTATCACCCAATTCAAACGCCTACTGGTGTACTAGTAGTGCTAATTACTTACTGTTTACTCTTACTGGTCTGTTCCACATAATGCCATAATTGAGTAAACATTGTTATCTGTTACTTACGCTGTCATAGGTTTTGTTAAGTTTATTTGTGTATGTTTCTGATGCATTTGATATACTAGAGTTGAGCACTGAAAATACATAAAATGTAAATATTTCAACATGTGAATGTGTCTCTTATTATCTCGTTTAAAAAGCCAATTTTCTATTTGTCATTGGTTTGGTAGTATAAATGGTGTATTCCTAGTGAGTTGTTAAGGGTTATTTTTTTATTTATTAATAATGCATCTGGTAGTCTACCTGTTACAATAATAGGGTTAGCCTACAAGTTTATCAGTCCAGTAGATTACATGAATAGGGTGGTGGTGACTGCAGCAGCAGAGGTGGCCTGGGAGTGGAGTCAAATTCCCGGCCTGAATTATTGTCCCAGTCCGCCACTGCTGGTGGCTAACTGTTTTCCGAATGTTACACCTGAATCCACCTGTCCTCTGCATGTTTTTTTTTTTTTGTCTGTTTGGTGACTGTTTTTCTACTTATTGTAAAGTGTCCTTGAGCTCCGGAAAGGCGCTATATAAATAAAAATTATTATTAACTGACCCTAACAAAAAATAACAGCAATTTCTGGGATAGAAACTGTAGCTTTACTGCAGTTATACTGCAGGATTGTTAAGTAAAATGCAGTTCAATGAAATATCATACAGTTTAAATGCATTTGGGATGCATAAAACATAATTATGAAACTTTCTAGTTATTAAACAGTTAAATAGCCCCATATCAGCATAAATAACTGCAGTAACTGCAATTATCCTGCACTGACGTCCTGCAGTCCTGTACTGCAGTAGCTTTCATCCTAACTTGGTTATTCTATTATTATTATTATTATAATTATTTTCGGTTATTAGCAATTCTTAGCAATTATTATTATTATTTACTGTTTTTACATTAAATGTTTCTTTTTTGATAATTTAATGTATGGTAGACTTATTATTGTTTGTTCCAGACAAATACAGTACCATAAACATTCTGTGCTAAGAATGCATGGCATACTGATTAATTAGTACAGGTTACTGGGATGAGACATATAAGGTCAGGAGATTTAAAATGTAGACCACGTACAGCTTTCAAATATGTATGATACCTATATGATAAATATATTATAATTACTGACCATCACAGTATGTGATGTATCATGTTTATTGTTAGGTTATAGAGATATATTATCCTACTAAATGCCTAAATTATTAAAGTTATGTGATGTGTGGCTCAATTGTAGTTTGTGATTTAAAATTCTTAGTTTGTTGAGGAATGCCAGTGTCATCTTATTTTCAGGCACAGGCAAACAGAAAACAGATGGAAATAGTTTGAGATGAAAATAATACTGTGTTCTGAGGCCCACAGTGACAGAAAATACAGATGCACTGTACAAAAACACATTTCATTGTCCGACAACGTACACAATCGTTTAACGAAATTTTCTGTAATTTCCCTCTGTATATTTTGAGCATTATTTGATCTATTCATTTATGCATGGTTGGCTTTTTTTATTGGCAATAAATCATCTATCCATCCTTTATTTAGACATTTTTAGAAGTCACTTTCTTCTTCTTCTACTGTATAAAACAAATTGCTATATTCAGCATTACATCATAATTAATTAAAAGTGTAGAAATGTTGTTAAAAACTGAAAGTAATGATTAGATTCGATTAGATTCTATTAGATTAGATTCAACTTTATTGTCAAACTGCAATTAGCAGAAAGTGCAGGATAAAGGTATAAGTTCTAAGTACACTTAAAAGGGATATGTGCAAGGAGAAGCTATGGGTAACTATTACAGAAGGATATTATACAAATTGCTAGTAACTTTACTTATAAATTTACAGTGGATGAGGCCTATATACAGGTTGTTATTAACTGTAGTCAGAAATTTGATCTGAGATAGATGTTTAATAGATATGAACATAATGTGCAGGATATTATGTAAGCATAGCACTGTATACATATTGCAGGTAACTATAATTATAAATTTACAGTGGGTGGTCAATATATACCAGTTGTTATTAACTGCAGACAGGAATTTACAAATAGATATGAGCATAATGTACAGGTTGCTATTCTCTATATACAGGAATTTACAAGTAGACATGTAGGAGTATATACTCAGTCAGAAGTTTACAAATATATTGTGCATGGATATTTGTATTTTCAAACAGGTATGTACAGTGTAGTGCAGTCCATATTAAATAGTGTAAATAGTGTAATGGGAGGAGTGTAGGGGTGTGTGAGGGGTGGGCAGGTGTCAGTGTGGGGCAGAGTTTAATAAGGAGACAGCTCTGGGAAAGAAGCTGTTCCTCAGTCTGCTGGTTCTTGACCTGGCACACCTGAAGCGCCTACCGGAAGGCAGGAGAGAAAACAGTTTGTGGGCGGGGTGAGAGTAATCCTTAAGAATACTGCGTGCTCGTCGCACACAGTGTTTCCTTTGAATGTCCTCATACGCTGGGCAGTTTTTAGAAGCCGCTGCACTGCCTTACGCTCAGCAACAGAGCAGCTTCCGTACCAAACTGTGACACAGTTGGTTAGGATGCTTTCTATTGTGCAGCAATAGAAGTTCACCAGAGTAGTTGAGGACAGCTGGTTCTTCTTAAGTGTTCTCAAGAAGAATAGGCGTTGGTGGGCCTTCTTGACCAGTCTAGAGGTGTTAGTGGACCAGGATAGGTTCTCCGAAATGTGGGTCCCCAGGAACTTAAAGGATGAGACAGGCTCAACAACCATCCTGTTGATGTGGATGGGTTGATGTGAACCTCTTCTTCCTTTCCTGAAGTCCACAATGAGCTCCTTGGTCTTATTGGTGTTAAGGAGCAGATTATTGTTGAGCATGACGGCAGTGGCCTGACCTAACATGCTGGGGTCTGTTGGTCAAATAATCCGTAATCTAATTACAAACTGAGGTGTTAATGTCCAGATCTCTAAGTTTGGTGATTAACTTAGAGGGTAAAACAGTATTAAAAGCTGAGCTAAAGTCAACAAACAACAGTCGTGCATAGGTGTTTGTATTGTCCAAGTGTGTAAGTACAGAGTGCAGCGCTATGGAGACTGCATCATCTGTGCTCCTGTTGGCACGGTAAGCAAACTGGTGTGGGTCTAGTGAGGATTGAAAAGAGTCTTTTAGGTGTGTCAGGACCAACTGCTCAAAGCACTTCATAATGATGGGTGTGAGTGCTACGGGCGGTAGTCATTCAAGCACGTTGGGCTAGAGTGTTTCGGCACTGGCACAATCGAGGTAGATTTAAACTACACTGGTACAGCTGCTTGGGCAAGGGACATGTTAAAAATGTCTGTGAATACCCCAGCGAGCTGCTCTGCACATGCCCTGAGTACGCGCTCAGGGGTACCGTCTGGTCCAGCAGCCTTGTGCACGTTGAATCGGCTTGAGGTAAGTGTGATGGGTGAGTGGGAGTGCTGCAGGCCTGTGCGTCGCCTGATCTGAAGGCAGTGTTGCGTGCCTTCAGTAGGAGACACACCTCCTTGTTCATCTATGGCTTCATATCATGTGTTTGTTAAAAATCACATTCCTTTTCTGTCAATAAATTTCTCTGTATCCTTAATACTCATCTCCTCCTAAAGCCCTGTCCAGCTTTTTTTCTGAACTCAGTGAACTGTTAACCCTTGCCTGGTCATTGTCATTTCCTATTTTTCTGCTAGGTGACTTCAATGTTCATGTTGATACAGTTTGCCCCAAGACTACCCAATTACTGTCTATTTTCAAATGTTTTAATTTGACACAGCATGTTCGCGTTCCTACCCATACTCTTAGCCACATCCTTGATCTAATACTGTATGTACTTCAAGGGGAGATATCACTTCTATTTCTGCTTCTGTCACTTGTTTTCCAAATGTTATACCTGAATCCACCTGTCCTTTTATTTTTTTGTCTGTTTGTTGACTGTTTCTCTACTTATTGTATCGTGTCCTTGAGCTCTGGAAAGGCGCTATATAGAAAGGGGCCATGTGTAATGAGATGGAAAAAATATAAGTCACTCTGGATAAGAGCATCTGCCAAAATGCCTAAATAAAAATTATTATCATCTTTCTTTTCATTATAGTAACAGGCCATCTGAAATAACGACTCCAAGCGTTGCCTTTATATGATGACTGGCTTTGATAAATGACTTGCTGTGTAATGTATAACAGAAATGTAATATTTCTGTAATAGAGTAATATTTATTTAAAGGGAACTCCCCTGCAATTATCCTGGTCAGGTTGATTGTGGATCCAGAGTCTTTTTTGTGAATGCTGAGTATGAAGTGATAATACACCCTAAATAGCGCTCCTGCTCATCATAGAACACACTTACACCTACATAAATTTACACACTCATTCACATATTGAGGCAATTTAGAGCAATCAATCTAATGTGTGTTTGGGAGGTGGGAGAATATTGAGGAACCTAGAGGAGACCCATAATGAAATCCATGACATGTGATAAGATTTAAAACTCCAAATAGACAGAGATCAAGAAGTTCAACTCAGAGAAAGTTGAGAGGGTATGATGTAAAGATGTAAGCAAAGATACACTACTTATAGAAAACTGACTCTAGAGTCATTGTTCTTTAATCTTTATCTAGTGGGTGCAGAATGGCATAAAGAAACCATACAGTATTGTCAGGAAAAACAGAGCGGACACAAGTGCAGGTCTCCTTCAAGGTTTCTTCATTTGTTGACAGGATGCCTGAACTCAGACAAAGAGTAAATAAAAAAAAATAAATAAATAAAAAACTAAACAAAAAAGAAACAGACTGAACTGTTCTCTTCTGAGCAAAAGGCAGGAGCGCCAACGTCAAAAAACAAACAAAACAAAAACCACTCCGAAGAGGAAAAAAGGCCTTGTAGGCCTGTAGTTCCTTCGGCAGACAGCAGAGGGCGACGGGGCCGAAGTCCGCTGAACTGCACGGCCGCGAAGAAAAGCAAGGGCAGGCCGGCCTCAGGACAGGAAACTGCAGAACAGCGCAAACAAAGGGAAAAAACAGGACCCGACCTGGATACGAGAGACAAAAACAAACACCGAGACAGAGGGAAAAATAGAGTGAAAAAATACAGGAGGATACTGACTCGGAGCCGAAAATAGGGAACAACATATACCGGGCTGGATAGTACGCGAAACGGGCAGACAGCTGGCAAACATGGAACAACGATCTGACACGGGACAAATAGGAATAAATAGGGTGAATGATTACAATGAAAACAAGAGGAAACAGGTGAGTGAGATTAACTTGATTGAATAGTAAAGAGGAAGGGGGAGGAATGTTGGTGATGTCACAGAGAGGCAGGCACATGGCGAGGGATCAAAACAAACGCCATGTGCTTCAATAGATATGTAAACACGGAATACAAAGGGGGGGGGGGAACCAAAAAGCAGAATAATTTTAGAGATCAGACTAGGATTTGACAGTAACCCCCCCCCAGGGAGGGGCTCACCTCGTCGTCGACGGAGGTCCTCGATCAGCGCCCGATCCAGAACATCCCGGGCCGGAATCCAACTCCTCTCCTCTGGACCATAGCCCTCCCAGTCCATTAAGTACTGAAAACCCCGACCTCTGCGACGTACGTCCAGCAACCTCCTAACAGTGTATACTGGGGAGCCATCCACTAGACGAGGGGGAGGGGGGGTCGGGGCAGAAGGAACAAGAGGGGAGGAATACACAGGTTTTACCTTAGAGACATGAAATACTGGGTTTACCTGACCAAGCGTGGAGGGAAGCTTGAGCCGAATCGCCACTGGGTTCAAGACCTTTGTGATCCGGTACGGGCCAATGAACTTGGGAGCCAACTTGCGGGAGGCTACCCTGAGAGGCAAGTCCTTGGTAGAAAGCCATACCCTTTGACCACAAACATAGTTAGGGGCAGGAGTCCCCTATCGGAGACCACGTCAACCGGAAGACCATGAATCCGGAATACTTGGTCAACCACCACCTGAGCAGTCTCTTTGGCAGAGGGGAGCTTGGGGAGAGGGATGAAGTGGGCCACTTTGGAGAATCGGTCCACCACCGTGAGAATGACGGTGTTGCCCCTCGACTCGGGAAGGCCAGTGACAAAATCAAGCGCTAGATGTGGGAGGCGAAGATGAACTCTTGTTCTGGGCGCAAACTGAGCAAGCTGCCACGAACTGCCTGACATCCCTGGTCATGGAGGGCCAACAGGATCGCCGATAAAAGCGCCGATAAAAGTTGGCGAACCCCAAGAACGGCTGCAGAGCCTTCCGAGAGTCAGGAGTGGGCCATTCCGCTACCGCCCTTATTTTAGCAGGGTCGGCTCTGATCTCACCCACCGAAATTACGAACCCCAAGAACGAAACCGACCTAGCGTGGAAGACGCACTTCTCCGCTTTCACGAATAGTTGGTTCTCCAAAAGCCGTTGCAACACCTGGCGGACATGCTAAGTGTGTGCCTGCGAAGAGGGAGAAAATATTAGGATATCATCGAGGTACACAAAGACAAATCGGTTTACCATTTCTCTCAGCACATCATTGACCAGGGCCTGGAAGACAGCAGGGGCGTTGGTCAGACCAAACGGAAGGACTCGGTATTCAAAGTGTCCCGTGGGTGTGTTGAACGCTGTCTTCCACTCATCTCCCTCCCGAATACGGATAAGGTGGTAAGCGTTGCGCAGGTCAAGCTTGGTGAAGACCTTGGCTCCCTGCAAAAGTTCGAAAGCTGAAGACATAAGAGGGAGGGGGTACCTATTCTTAACAGTAATGTTATTCAACCCACGATAATCAATACAAGGACGTAGGGAGCCATCTTTCTTCTTGACGAAGAAGAATCCTGCACCCGCAGGAGAGGAGGTGGGACGGATGAGGCCGGCTTTGAGGGACTCGTTAATATAGGTGTCCATGGCCTCTCTTTCCGGACCTGAAAGGGAATATAAGTAACCCTTGGGCGGAGAAGTGCCTGGAAGGAGCTCAATGGCACAGTCGTAAGGGCGGTGAGGAGGCAAGGACATGGCCCGGGACTTGCTGAACACCAGACGCAGGTCGTGGTACTCCGCCGGAACCCCAGACAGATCCGCAACCTCCACCTGAAACACAGGACAAACAGAACCAGAAAAAGGGGCAGGACCAAGACAAGAGGCAAGACATTTTTGGCTCCAAGACACGACAGAATTTCTAGACCAATCAACGTGAGGGCCATGTTGTACCAACCAGGGGTGTCCCAACACTATAGGCGCACTGGGAGACTCCAGAAGGTACAACGTGGTCTCCTCTCGGTGATTGCCTGAGACCACTAGGCTAACCTCGGGAGTCTGATAAGAGACATTAGTAATTAAATGCGTCCCACCTGCATGGGTTCAGGTTCTGGCAGGACAACAGTTGGCAAGGGAGAGTGGGAACCCTCTACCCTGCTAGTGGATCGGACCATCTGGCGCTGGTGCCGGCAACAGAGACGAGCCTCGATGCGGAGTGCCAGGTCGATGAGGTCCTCCAGGTCGCGTGGCAAGTCATGAGTGGCCAGTTCATCTTGTATGTCCTCCTCAAGCCCGGCCCGGAACATTGCCCGACAGGCCGCCTCGTTCTAGTCACAGGAGGCGGCTAAGGACTTGAACTGGATGGCAAACTCCGTGACTGACCGACCTGCCTGACGAAGCCGCGCGAGCTTGTCCGCTGCCTCCTGTCCTCTGACAGACCGGCCCGTGAGGAGAGTCAGGACGAATGCCACCCTTGTCTCTTCTGCCGCGAACATGCGTGGCTGGAGGGCAAACACTACCGAGCATTGTGTCAGGAAAGCTCGACAGGAGTTGGGGTCCCCATCATAGGGGGGTGGGTTGTTTCAGCGGGGTTCCGGGTCATGACGTGAGAAAAGGTGGGCTGAACTTGCCTGGGGGCTCTCTCTCTGGAGTTCCTGGAGGCGATTGTGGATTTCACACTTTATTATTCTTTATTATCAAAAAACAAAATTATATACTCTTTTCTTTATGACAGGCGACTTCATGGCAGATCCGATAGAGCCACTTGTTAGTCACAAAGTTGTAGATGAAGGTGATGATGTTATTCTGTCCTGCAGCTACAAAGGCTTCAGTGGCGGTAACTTATATAATGTACAATTGTTCAAACAATATAAAAAATCTAAACCTCTGATTCCTTCTTTCTATTACTTCAAGAAGAGTTTTAAAAGAAAATGTTCCCCTGCAAATGTCTGCAAAACATCATGAAGATAAACAAGTGGATCTGATCATGTTCTCAGTTGTTGTATCATATACATCATATAGTGTACTACTGTACTCTGGCACCCACAATGACTGCAAATACAAATAAACTGTAATAAAATGTATTGTATTATACGTTATCGAGTTGTATTATACTGAAAGCAGTTCTTCTAAATTTGCATCGTCTTTGAGGGGAAGTCCCTCTGTTTCTCTCTTATTATAGAAACTGTAATGAGGTTATTAAAAATTTTAAAGGAAGGATTAAATATTATTGACACATGCTGGATTGTTATGTGACATTTTGTTCATTTTATCTCCATGCTTGGTATAGTTCCTCCACTAGATGGAGCACTTGGGGAGCTCAAGGCCCAGAACTTTCTCTTAGTCATCATTAACTAGACACTCCTTGTTCTCATAACCTCTGGTCTGGTCTGTTCTGTAACACTGTCATGTGATGCTGTAGGTGGAGCTTTATGAATCTTTATTGTGTTAGTGTATTAGAGTATGTACAAAAATATCTTGTCTTTGGCTTTACTGTACCACTCATCATGTTCTCTTTCATATTGATGTGTATGTGGATTTTACTGGGTGAGTACATTATTATTGTTCTTTCAGAAACATTAAGTGTTGAATTAGTGATTGTTTATTCTGTGCGCTCTTAAAAGAAAAAAAAGAATGTGGCTTGACTGTGTAAAAGTTAAATTGTGTTCTCTTCTCTCTGATAGGTGACACCATGGCAGATTCCATAAAGTCACTTTTCACTCATAAAGCTGTAAATGAGGGTGAAGATGTTACTTTGTCCTGCAGATACAACCCAACCAGCACTGCAGGGAACTACTTGTACTGGTACAGGCAATATCCAAAATTGGAACCCGAGTTTCTTCTTTATATTTTGCAAAGTGGAATTCCAAGTCCAAACATTCCCCCAAGAATGACTGCTAAAATTGATGATAATAAAAAAGAAGTGGATCTGATCATCTCCTCTGCTGCTGTATCAGACTCTGCACTATACTACTGTGCTCTGTCGCCCACTGTGACAGGAAATCCAATTACACTGTACAAACTAATGCTTAGCATTTTAAGAAGAAATTCTCACTCTTTTTCATGTTTTACAGATTATTATTGAATGAATAGTCTTAAAACTTGTCTACATATTTAGAACCAATATTATGGTGCTATCATGGAGAAAATTTTGAGCTGCACAAACATGCGTTACATTTCATCTGGGAGAAAAAATCCTAGAAGTGTCTTAATTCCTGCAGAGACAAAAGAACCTTTTTCTCATCCTTGTAAGATTTAGAAAAATATTTAGAGCATTCTGTGCAGGCGCACTCCTGTTTAAGATAAAATTGCGCTTTGTCTGGAAAGGCAAACACTTACAGCAGATAATGAAAAATAATTTTAAAAAATCACTGGAAACATCACCAGGTCTCCCTTACACTGAGTAACTGTCTGCATCAGCCGAGCCAACCAAGTGAAAATACACTACTACTACTACATGTAGTATACTCTGTTTTTTTTTCTTCACCTTGTGTTTGTTCTTCCATTAAACAGATGCCTAATTTTGGATTTAAACTCCGAACTTTATAATAAGCCAAAGTCTTAACCACTGAGCCATCACTGTCTAGTGTGCTGTCTGTACTGTATGGTTTTGTTCTCTATTCTGTTGTTTATTACCCACAGTGTGTTTTTCATTTAATTATTCAGCAGAATAAAAATAAGGTGTAATAGTAGTTTCCCATTTGCTTTTTTAAATACTTATTTAAAAAAAAACATAAGGTAATTTTTATTGAACATGAGATGAAAATAATGAGAGTCAGTTTGATAGAATAATCAGAGACATTAATAAGGCACCAATGCCTGCTGCAAGATGGCAGAAAGATTACAGACTATCAATATCAACTAAATCATATAACTAAAATTATTATAAACAAACAAACAAACAAATACATAGAAGACACTATAAGTTAGTGTCAATATCCAATATTTTATTATTATTATTAGTATTATTATTATTATTATATAAGTGAAAAAACACAACTACACTAATCACATTAAGGGAAACAATTTTAAATACTTCATGAGACTTTTATTACTTTAAAAACACTGCTGGATGTCTTAACAGCTAATGTAAACAGGAGAATTTCCTGTCAGCCTGGGAACTTGTATATGTACAGTATATGTCCCCATCTATATGGCTCCTTTTGTAATGGAATCTTTAATATTCTGTTGTTGTAACTCGTTAGGGGTTAGGGGAATTAGATGGTTTTAGACTGTTGTGCAGTTGTTGTTGGAAATGGGTCTCTCGACAGAGGAAAAAGTATTCATAGATGATTATTATTAGCACTACAGAAATGGTCGTAAATGGGGACCATGTTTGAAAAATGTGGCAGAACAATTCCTTCCCATACCCGTCCCATACCTGTCCCATCCCCCCAATCTTCCACCACCTGATGCCCACTTGTGGGGAAAGAAGAATGTGCTCAGCTGCATTAATTAAGCAAATCATCACCTTTTGCAGAAGTTGTCAGCAACCTTTGTTTTGAAATTTATAAGAGGATCTGCAGTAATGATATGACAGTGTCTACAGTGAGGCAGTGCACAAACACTTACATTACGTATATTGTGGTAGAGCAACACATTAATAATGTGTATGTTAGTTTTTTTTCAGGAGATATAAACTCACATACAACAACAAGGTAATATTGGTTGTCTTTGCATTTCAGTACAACAGCAACACTTCCTGGGTGTGGTCTTGTAGAGCCAAGTTCCCTCATGTATAAAGTTCAGCTCATACAGCACTATTACAGAGCACCTCACAGAGCTGTGTTCAGAAATGGCTCAACTTGTACATGATCTGTACATAGTGAGATACATACCATTGATTTTTGTCATATTATCAGGTACTTCATTAATTATTTGTTTATATTACTTTAATATAATAATTAATTTATACATGTTTTAATTATCAAACTATTTATTTATTAATAGTGTTTGCAAAAATATTTCACACAATTATTTCTATTTACAGCAGGCACTTTTGCAGATAAAATCGGCCCAGTGGATGAAAATGCTAAGATTGTTAAGAAGGAAACAGACACTGTTACTCTGAAATGTTCATATGAATCAAGCAGCAATGATATTTTGCTTTACTGGTACAAACAATATTCTAACACAGCACCACAATATTTATTGTATAAAGGTGCAAGGTCAAGATCTGCCCAGAGCACTCCTGATGATCATCGATTAGAGTCAAAAACAACCAGAGACTCTACTGAACTTACTATCAGAGGTGTAAAGATCTCAGATTCAGCACATTATCACTGCGCTCTTAGACACACAGCAAAACAGAGTCAGTAAAAGGCTGCACAAAAACATAATTGTACATTTTAATCTTCTAAAACCACAGAATTCAAAGACAACAAAACAGCTTCTCATCAGTTAACCTCAAACTAATTTGGTGATTTCATACAGTACACAGCTAAAAAAATTAAAGGATAATAATAAAAAAAAATAGAACAACAAAGTGGGATTCATGCAACATCTACATATTAATCACAATAGATTCATTAATGTACAGTTTCTACTGGTGCATATTTGGAACCAACTTATAAATAAAATTAATTGACATACTCTGTTTATGACATATTCATTGTATAAAATTATCCTTTATCCTATCGCATTGCTGCATTTATGTGATTACTCAGATTATTATTTAAGTTATGAGAATTTTTTTTTTAATAAGCATGGACTGTACATCAGACATAACACATGTGGGTCAGCTTTCTTCCATCCTCCATTATGTTTCTGCAGAGGGCTGCATTGTAAAGGGCCTTCACAAATTATTGCCATCACGAGCCACATAGGTATGGACATTTTAGGTAGTTAAAAACATTTGAATATTCTTATGTTATACAAAGTAAAAAAATAGATGTAGTGTGTGGAAAAAAACATTAAAATGTGCTCTGGACAGTTTCCCAATGTAAAGCCGAATGTAAAGCCTGGATGCTTGCAGCAACTCAGCAATCTTTCAAACAACGTTAGTGACACTGTCATCTAAAGCTGTGGGTGAAGCTAAATAGAGCTATAAGCTGTCAACATGTTAGAAAACAAAACAACCTCAGAACACTTACATTGATCTAAGAGCATTCATACTGCTCAGTTGTTTTATTATTTAAAAACATGATTTATTCAATTAAATTCCGGGAAAAAGGAGAGAGGGAGAGAGAGAGAAAAGCGCAGAAGAGAAGAAGAGCAAAAGAGAGATCGCAGTTAGGTATGGTCACAGTCGAACAATGTATAAGGTGAATGTATATTTAGTGCAGAGTGCAAGCAGGGACTCCGGCAAGACTAACTATAACAGCATAACTAAAAAGGGAGCGCAAGAAGGAAACACAGACATGAGGGCTTCCTGAGATGTAAAGCAACCAATCACCTCACCGTCAACAAACCTGAGTGATCAATGAAAGTGGGGAAGACAGCATCTAAACATACCAGTTCACCTAATACTCTACGTCCATGAGTCCCCCAGATCTGCTCCTTTACCTAAGGCTAATCTATTTACAAAAATGCTTGGCTGGATAAATTGTTTTTTAGCCTAGACCTAAACACTGAGACTGTGTCTGAGTCCCTTTCATTAATTGAAAGACTATTCCATAACTTTGGGGCTTTGTAAGAAAAGGCTCTGCTCCCTGCTGTACTTTTAGTGCCCATGGTACTGACAAGCAGCCTGCATCCTTTGATCGAAGTAGGTGTGCAGTGGGCCTAAAACAGAACCCTGTGGAACACCAAACTCAACTTGAGAACATGAGGAATGGTCACCATCTAAATCTACAAACTGATAACGATCAGTCAAATAGGATCTAAGCCATAAAAGGGCCGTTCCTTTAATTCCTACTACATTTTCTAATCTGTGAAGGAGAATACTATGATCAATAGTGTCAAAAGTTTCACTGAGGTCGAGTAACACAAGTATAGTGACGCAACCCTGATCAGAGGCCACTAAGAGGTCATTTCTCGAATTCCAGAAAAGTTGGAAAATGTTTTTTTTTTTATTTGAATAAACTACCAATATATAAACACTAAATCAATAATATAAGTATTACTTATTAATATAAAAAGCCAATATTTTATTTACAACAGAACATGGAGAACACAACAAATGTTTAAATAGAGAAATGTCACACTTTTATTCACTAAATAAACCTATTTAAAATTTGATGCCTGCTACAGGTCTCAATAACGTTGGGCCAACAAAGGGCAGAAAAAGCAAGAAATTTTGAAAATATTCAGTTGGTACAACATCTAGCATCAGACTGAAACATGAAAATGGATGTCTGAGAGTTGTAAAAAGATTGTGAAATACTTTAAAAACAAAATTTCTTAACGTCAAATTTGCTTTGCAAATCTCACTGTCTACAGTGCATAACATTATCAAAAGCTTCAGAAAAAAATGGAGAAATCTCTATGCATAAGGGACAAGGCTGAAGACCTTTGTTAGATGTTGGTGGTCTTTGGGCCCTCAGACACTTCATCACTCATCAGCATGATTGTGTTATTGACATTACTAAATGGGCCCAGGAATACTTCCAGAAACCACTGTCGGTAAACACAAACCGCCATGCCATCTCCAGATGCCAACTTAAGCTCTATCATGCAAAAAGGAAGCCATATGTGAATATGGTTTAGAAACACTGTTATGTCCTGTGCGTCAAGGCTCAATCAAAATGGACTGTTTCGAAGGAAAAAAGTACTATGATCAGACAAGTCCAAATTTGACATTCTTGTTTGAAATCATGGACCGTGTCCTCTGGGCTAAAGAGGAGGAAGACCTTCTGGGTGTTATCAGCGTTCACTTCAAAAGCCAGCATATCTGATGGGGGTACATACTGTAAGTGCATACAGTATGGGCAGGTTGCATGTTTTGGAAGGCACTGTGAATGCTGAATAGTATATAAAGTTTTTAGATGACATCTACTTAGGAAAGGCCTTGTGTATTTCAGCAGGACAATGCAAAACCACATACTACAATTATTACAACAGCATGGCTTCCTAGTAGAATAGTCCAGGTACTGAATTGGTCTGCCTGCAGTCCAGATTTCTCACCTATAGAGAAAATTTGGTGCATAATTAAATGTAAAAAATATGTCAAAGACGACCCCAAGCTGGAAACCTATATTGGGCAAGAATGGGAGCAAATTTCAACACCAAAACTCCGGAAACTCATAACCCCAATGCTCAGACCTTTTTCAACTGTTTTAAAAAGAAGAGGAGATGCTACATCATAGTAAACATGCCCCCATCCCAACTTTTTCGAGACCTGTAGCAGGCATCAAATTTGAAATGAGTTTGTTTTGTGCTTAAAATGGTAAAATTTCTTAGTTTAAACATGTGTTATGCTCGCTATGTTCTATTATAAACAAACTATCAAGTCTTTTAGTTTTCATTTTATTAAAACAAAAAAAAAAAAACATCACAACTATTACAGAATTCGGGATGTAGAAACTGTATACTTTTATATTTTTTTTTATTTGACCTCATAAATGTACCATTGCATGGTGGCAGAGTGGTTAGCCTGAGTGTGGAAAATTAAATTTAACTCACCTTTCCAAAAATTACAGCTCACTCATGATTTAGCAAATGAGGGCTTAATTTCTCACATTGGACCAGGAAGGTTTGGCCACTTTTTCCCCTTAATAAATGAAATCATAAGTTATGAAAATGGTTTATCTTTGCATAATATTAAAACTTGTTTGATGATCTTAATCGTTTAAGTGACAAATATAGAAATATAAAAAAAATATAAGAGGTCTCTAGGCAAAAACATAGTCACAAAGGCAGGCAAGGTGGGTAAAATCAGGTAAGTACACTGAGCATTAACTTTGCAAGGTAATTATGTGTAATAATAGAATTATTAGATTATATTTTAAAACAGATAATAATCATGTTACATATACATTATCACATTAATAAATGTTTGCTAAATTTTAAGCCAGAATGTAAAGCCAGGTCAATGCAATATAAATCAAGAGTCTCCCAGTAACATTGGTGACACTGTCATGTGACGCAGTGGGGTGGAGCTTCATTGAGATGTATGATGTTAACATTTTAGAGTACAGAAAGAGCTCAGAATATTTTAATTCAGCTAACCATTAATCATGTTCACTTTTATGTTAATATATATTTATCTTTCACTTGGTGAGTTTGCATTAAGCTTTTAATTAAGTGTTAAATTAATGATTAGTTAGTCTGAGTCATGATAAGAAAATGGAGCGTGAAAATTGGGTGTGAAGCTTATAAACATTGTGTTTTCTTCTCTATGACAGGTGACTCCATGGCAGATTCAATAGAGGCACATTTCACTCATAAAACTGTAGATGAAGGTGATGATGCTATTCTGTCGTGTGACTACAAAATACTCAGTGGTGCAACAGACAACTACCTGCACTGGTACAGGCAAGATCCACAATCTAACCCGGAGTTCCTTCTTTATATTTCTCAAAGGGGAGATACTTTTCTAGGGGCGAACACCCCTGAAAAATTGTCTGCTAAAATTTATGATAATAAACGAGTGGATCTGAACATCTCCTCTGCTGCTGTATCAGACTCTGCACTATACTACTGTGCTCTGGCGCCCACAGTGACAGGAAATCCAACTGCACTGTACAAAAACTCTGACACAGTTTTCATACAGGAAATGCAGTTCTAACAATGTTTTTAAATAAAAAAATTATTATTATAACTTTTTCTGTGACTGACTGTATGAAGATCCTTGTTTTGACACATCAATGACATATTTTGACACATATTAGCTCATTTAATTATTTCTCTTTAGTAAGCACTTTATCCTGGTCAGAGATCCAAAATCCTGGAAGACAGACAGAAATTTATGAAAAACATAAAAGCCAGAAAAAACTGACAGGGATACAGCGAAAACACTGCACAGAAAGTAAGCTGAGCTTAAACTTGAACTGAGAGCCGTGGAGCTGACCTTGTGTTGGACTTAAATAAAACAAACGAACAAACAAACACACAAACAAAAAATGAATAAATTATTCTACTTATGTTTAACACCCAGCAGTTATTTTTTTTACTTGAAATACAAAGTTTTCATTGCTAATTGTATAAAGCTTTTCAACTTACACTAGCTTGTTAACACACAACATTACTTCTTTATGTTTATGTCAACCACACATTTAATTACTCTCATTTATTTATTGTGCTTGAGATATAACATTTCTATTATGTGTGTCTTTGCAGATTATGTTTTTGGAACTATATCTGAAATTCTTACTTAATGCTTTATTTAATGTTATAAAACTTTATTATAGAATGTCTTAGTCACTCCTACAAAATAAAACACTCTGTTTTAGTAAAAGAAAGCCACTGTGACATCCACACAAGAATAATGGGTCTGATTGACACACACCACCTCACATTGTAGCAGCTGCAAAGGAAACAAAAACAAAGAGAAACACCCATAACTGCATGCAAAACGACCTCATATGACATGTTTAAAAATCACAATATTTAAAGTGACAGATATAAGAAATTACAAGTTTGCCTCCCTTTGCATGCTCTTTCAGTATGAACAGTGTATAGTATATAAGTGTTACAGCTCAGTAAAATTCCTTCACCATGCAGTCACAAAGTGGTGAAAAGTTGTGTTCACACTAAATAAGATTTTAAATAGCCAACAATGATTTCAAGAAACCTTAACATTACCAAATGAAAACCATTACATTGACAAACAAATTAAAAGGACTTAACTGAGGTGATCATCAGAAATGCTTGTGTTTTAGCACACACATCATATCAGATAATGACATGTGTCTAAAGTTTTATCATGCTGCAAAATGTTAATCTGAATAACTCTAAAGTTTCTAAATGATAATGCTTGTAGTAATATTGCTCTGTTAGTTAAATAATGATAAGAGTCTGTTAGCGTTTACTGTGTGTATCATGTTTTATATGTACAGTATATCTATTAAGATAACAAACTGAAAATGAAAATAGCCAAACACGGGAGCTTAGGCTTAAGAGAAACCTTATAGGTGTATAAATATTTAGATGTCATGAATGACCTTCCTCAAAATACAAAGATTTTACAGATAAGTCACGGACACTGTTATCAGTTTGTGGTGTAAAAACAATATCAGACCCTTTAAAGTAAATCTCACCCCTGTCATTAACGGTACCTTTTTCTAGCTCTCAGAGAAAGAAAGAAAGAGTAAGTGATTGTACTGTACATGTTCAAATAACTCTTACTGTATTTCCTTTAGTAGGTGTGCTAATCATAAAACAAACTTATACCTACACAAATTTACACACTCATTCACATATTTGGGCAATACCAGTGTTGTTCGAGAGCTGGGAGGATACTGAAAAACCTAGAGGAAACCCATGATGTGTCCAAAAGATTAAAATGTCCATGCACTCCCATCCTACAGCAGGTTGCATCTGCTTTGTAGCATCATGTTAGTCCTTGGTGGCCCAGCACACAGTTTTAAATCACCAGTGACTGATACAATGATACTCCTCCTGCCCCTTCCTTTCTAACTGCTGACAATTTTCCCACGTTCTACGATGGGAAGATTGCAGCAATCCGCCAGTCCTTTGCTCCCAACCAAACTCCTACGGCAGAACCTCAGGATTAGAACCTGTTCCTTAGACCCAATCCCTCCCACAATGCTACAGGCCATCTTACGAGACCTCCTTCCCTTCACCACAACAATCATCAACCATTCTGGTCATGTCATCAACAACCATCAAACCAACAATCATCAACCATCTGGTCATGTTCCTGCTGCTTTTAAGAAAACAAAGGTTATTCCCATCCTCAAGAAACCCTGCCTGGACCCATCAGAAGTTAACAACTATCGCCCAGTATCACTTCTCTCTTTTATTTCCAAAATTCTTGAAAGAACTGTTTATAACCAAATGTCTCTTTATCACTTACAGAACAACCTTAATGATCCCAACCAATCTGGATTAAAAGTGGCACATTCTACAGAGACTGCCCTTCTGTCAGTCACTGAGAAGCTCCATGCTGCTAGATCTGCTAAACTGTCATCTGTCCTTATCCTCCTGGACCTGTCAGCTGCATTTGACATAATGAACCACAAGATTCTATTATATATTCTTACAAGCCTTGGAATTTGTGGAACAGCGTGGCAATGGTTTGCTTCTTACCTAAAAGATAGGTTATATGAGGTAACATGGAGGGGATCTACATCTGCCCCACGTAGACTCTCTACTGGTGTCCCGCAGAGCTCAGTACTTGGTCCTCTTCTGTTCTCCCTCTATACCCGGTCTCTTGGTAAGGTCATATCATCGCATGGATTTTCATACCATTGTTATGCAGATAACACCCAACTTACTTTCTCCTTTCCTCCCTCTGACACTCAAGTTTCCACCCGGATCTCAGCATGTCTGGCAGACATCTTATCCTGGATGGCTGCTCATCAGCTGAAGCTCAATCTCAGTAAAAACAACATCCCTTGTGACTCATCCCCATGTCAACCCCTTGTGATATCCCTGGACAACAACCAAATCAGTCCTTTAGCCACCGCCCGCAATCTTGGGGTAACCGTGGACAATCATCTGTCATTTTCCCCACACATCGCTAACCTTCCTCGCTCTAGTAGATTTCTTCTTTACAATATCAGAAGAATTTCCCGCTTTTCTTTTTTCACAGGCTACTTAGGTGCTTGTTCAGTCCCTTGTTATTTCAAGACTTGACTACTGCAACTCACTCCTGGCAGGCCTGCCTCTGTCCACAATTCGTCATCTGCAACTGATCCAGAATGCAGCAGCACGTCTCATTTTTTAACCTTCCCAAGTTCTTCCACACCACACCACTCCTCCGCTCCTTGCACTGGCTTCCTGTAGCTGCCCGCATCAAATTCAAAATGCTGATGCTGGCCCAGCACCCACTTACCTCTCTGGTAAGTGGGTGCTCTCCCCAGTTGTGTTGGACTAATGGCACTTAGTTATTATCCAAGTTAACTCAGTGTAAGAATGTATCCAATGATATAAACTTTAAAGCACTTTTTGTAAGTCGCTCTGGATAAGAGCGTCTGCCAAATGCCTAAATGTAAATGTAAATTTTGCACTATTTTGTTTTCTATATATGTAATATCGCTGATTAAACATTATCAATTCGTAATTAATATTTTGTGGTTAAATTACTACAATAACTCTAGGATATACAGTACAGTATGTAATATAGGAGACAGATATAGGTTTTTGCAGAATCTGGCATGAACATACATTTAATGCAGTAGTATGGCATGAGATGACAAATGCTCATTATTAATCTACTGTAAGTGTTAATATTAGTTTTGGTGCAGGGCAGAGTAAAATCATCAACTTCATTTACAAATTTACGCCTGAAACTAAAACAGCTAGGTCATTAAATGGTATTTAATATAAAGACTAAGAGAGAATAGAGCTGTGGGTGTTTTAGATAAACATTTCTTAGTTTTTAAAGGTTTTTCTCCTTGGTGAACACAAGATGGTGCAGTTGCTTATCTTATTATGGTATAAGTCCTCTTTGATTATGAATTCTACTTTTTACCTTTGAACCTCTTTGACCTAGGCTGCACTTTTTCTATCATACTGTACTACTGAACAAATAATATTGTCCTGGTTACTCCTAGTAGCCCTGCTAATTTTAGATATACCATTCTAAAATTTTGTGTTATGACTCGCTATTAGGTTTTCCTGCTTCCAGGCTGCATTCACTTCCAATCGTTTTACATCAGATTCCAGATGTGAGGCTTAATGTATTGAATTAATACTGTCATGTGATGCTGTGGGTGGAGCTTTATGAATCTTTATGGTATTTATGTATTAAAGTAGGTACAAAAGCATCTCAGAATATTTCTCTTTGGTTAAGACCATTCATCATGTTCTCCTTCATATACATGTGTCTGTGGATTTTACTGGGTGAGTACATTATTATTGTTCTGTCAGAAACAAGTGTGGAATTAGTGATTGTTTAGTTTGCATGCAGTTAAAAATCAACAGAATGTGGCTTAACTGTGTAAAGGTTAAAAACATTGTGTTCTGTTCTCTATGACAGGTGACACCATGGGAAATTCAGTAGACCCATTTTTCGCTCATAAAGCTGTAAATCAGGGTGAAGATGTTACTCTGTCCTGCAGATACAACCCCACCGACACTACAGGGAACTACTTGCACTGGTACAGACAATATCCAAAATTGGAACCTGAGTTTCTTCTTTATATTTTTCAAAGCGGAACTTTAAGTCTAAACATTCCCCCAAGAATGACTGCTAAAATCGATGATAATAAAAAAGAAGTGGATCTGATCATCTCCTCTGCTGCTGTATCAGACTCTGCACTATACTACTGTGCTCTGGCGCCCACAGTGACAGGAAATCCAATTACACTGTACAAAATCCCGGGCACAGTTTTTTGAGTTTGAATAATGTTTATGAATTTTGGGTGAAATTGTTACTCTTTTCTCATGTTTTATAGATTATTATTGAGTGAATAGTCTTAAAACTTATCTACATATTTAGAACCAATATTATGGTGCTATCATGGAAAACGTTTTGGGGTGTGCACATTTCATTACATTTTATCTGGGATAGAAAAATTCTCAAATTCCTGCAGAGATAAAAGGACCTTTTTATTCTCATAAGATTTAGACGAGACACATCCTTACGTCTTACTTTAATGCAGTGATGATTTTTACTAAAATAAACATATGAAGGCACCTCTCTAAGACTCTAAAACATCCTGCATGTCTGTTGTGTTTATTTGTTCCTATTTGAGATCATATATTTATTTCTAATGATTATTTATTTATGATAAAGCCCACACAATTGTTATTTAGGCTCTAATAATTTAAAACATAGAATTAAAAAGGGTGTAGATGACCATATACTGTAGGCATGTAATTTTGTTCTTTTATTATAATATCCATTACCAGTAAGAAGATATTGAAAAATGCAAAAATCATATACTGTATATTAAAGATTCATTACATATTGTGGCATGCACCTTAATCTCCTATTGCTCCTTGCTCACTCTGGAGGCAGCCTCCCCTTTCCCCCGTGCGAGTGGGCGGGGTTGTGGGAATGTGGATCATTTTGTGATTAATCTCTGCTAATGGATGTCTGGCTTTCTTCCTCAACCTGGAAAACTACAGAGCTGAGTTTGACTTTAATGAAAGTGTCTAAATTGTTTGTAAATATAGTTTTGTGCAGGAAGAAATAAAATTATTTAAATTTTATTTGAGTAGTGTACAATAGTGCTCTTATTTATTTAGGCGGCATGGTGGTGTAGTGGTTGTAAACTTTTATTTAGTTTAAATATTTGTTTATTGTAAACTAGAAATATGTATTTGTTTAGAATATTTTACTGTAATGTAAAGCATTGTTCAAACATACAAAGTTAATAAATTTTTATAGTCACTAATAAATTGAATGTCTTATTTAATACGGAAATAAATTATACTAATATTCTAGGTCTTAACTAAGAGTTGTGGAACAACGTGTTGTCAACAAGATGCAGCATTTCATAGGTGTTTTTTAGCTCATCCTTGAATTAGAGATTATTTATAGACTGTACTACATAAAAGTCTAGAGGACCAGAACTTTTATTACTACATTAATTAAAGCACTAAAATGTATCTGCATTTTTGTATGATTAAATTCATGAATCATAGATATCAGTCAATATAGTAAACTAACAGATTGACATGAATTACCTGTAACTACTGTGAGAATCAGTGGTAAATTGTATAGTTGTAGAATTGTATGGAGAGAAATTTCTGAATACAGCTCTATGAAGATTCTTCATAAATCATACTGTAGGTGTTGTATGAGCTGATTTGTTACATGAACTAAACTCTAGAAGGCCACATCCAGGACATGCTGATAACACTTCACTTATACAGTTAACCACTTAAGAGTATCAGTGACAGTAAACTGAATCACAAATACAAAACAGAACTATTCTACTGTTGCTGATCAACCCACAGCTTTCAACTTTACAGCTATCAACTTCAGCGTGTTTGTCTTGTACGTACACTACTAGAGCAAAAAAAAAGTTGCAACATTAATATTTAATGAGACAGACTGCAGCTTTGATTATTGTCTGTATTCTGTATTTCTTTTTATGCATAGCTGGAGTATTTTTTGGCTAAGATCTTATATTAAGGATGGGAGAGGTGAACTACTCTGTGAGGTTTTTCCCAGTACTTCCTATACACTTTTTTAGTGGGGATAAGGTAAGCACTTTCAGGATGAGGAGGGCAGTTCATGTTTAAAAATAATCCTTCAGGAGGCAAGTTTGGCTGTTTTTTCATCAGCAGCAGGTGGTTAGGTGTCAGGGGCTCCAGGTCTGTGGGATCGTCCGTAGCAGTGGTAAGGGGACGGTCATTCATTGTAGCTTCCACCTCACACAGAAATGTATGCAAGCTCTCATCGTTTAGTGTTTGTTCTTTTAGTACGGACCTCAAGATTTTTTTGACAGATCTTATCTGCCTTTCCCATATTCCGCCGAAATGAGACCCAGCAGGAGGATTGAATATCCATTGTATCCCCTTTTGCATGGAAACGCCTTCAATTTTTGACTGATTCCACTTCTTCTTCTTTGTCTTTCGGCTGTTCCCTTTCAGGGGTCGCCACAGCGAATCATCTGCCTCCATCTAACCCTATCCTCTGCATCCTCTTCTCTCACACCAACTAACTTCATGTCCTCTCTCACTGCATCCATAAATCTCCTCTTTGGTCTTCCTCTAGACCTCCTGCCTGGCAGTTCCAACCTCAGCATCCTTTTACCGATATATTCACAATCTCTCCTCTGAACATGCCCAAACCACCTCAATCTGGCCTCTCTGACTTTATCTCCAAAACATCTAACGTGGGTTGTCCCTCTGATAAACTCATTCTTAATCCTATCCATCCTTGTCACTCCCAAAGAGAACCTCAACATCTTTAGCTCTGCTACCTCCAACTCTGCCTCCTGTCTTTTCTTCAGCGCCACTGTCTCTAAGCCGTAGAGCATCGCTGGTCTCACCACTGTCCTGTACACCTTTCCTTTCATTCTCGCTGATACTCTTTTATCGCACAACACACCTGACACTTTTCTCCACCCATTCCAACCTGCCTGTACCCGCCTCTTCACCTCCTTTCCACACTCCCCGTTGCTCTGGACCGTTGACCCCAAGTACTTAAAATCCACCTGTTCCCTGCTCTCGCTACAGAGCACAATGTCATCTGCAAACATCATAGTCCATGGGGACTCCTGTCTTACCTCATCTGTCATCCTGTCCATCACCAGAGCAAACAAAAAGGGGCTTAGAGCTGATCCTTGATGCAGACCCACCTCCACCTTAAACTCTTCTGTCACACCTACAGCACATCTTACCACTGTCTTACAGCTTTCATACATGTCCTGCACCACTCTAACATACTTCTCTGCCACTCCAGACTTCCTCATACAATACCACAGCTCCTCTCTTGGCACCCTGTCATACGCTTTCTCTAAATCTAAAAAGACACAATGCAACTCCCTGTTACCTTCTCTGTACTTCTCCGCCAGCATCCTCAAAGCAAATACTGCATCTGATGTACTCTTTCTAGGCATAAAACCATATTGCTGCTCACAAATGCTTACCTCTGCCCTTAACCTAGCTTCCACTACTCTTTCCCACAGCTTCATTGTCTGGCTCATTAGCTTTATACCTCTATAATTGCCACAGCTTTGCACATCTCCCTTGTTCTTAAAAATTGGCACCAATACACTTCTCCTCCATTCCTCTGGAATCCTCTCACTCTCCAAGATCTTGTTAAACAAACTTGTCAAAAACTCTACTGCCACCTCTCCTAAGCACTTCCATACCTCCACAGGTATGTCATCAGGACCAACAGCCTTTCCACTCTTCTTTTGACTGATTCCACTGTTGGATAGATTTACGCAATTCAATCTCAGCACCTATAAAGTTTGTTCCATTATCACTTCTCATGATTGACACCTGGCCTCTTTTGCACATAAAGCGTCGGATAGCATTTAAGCTGTAGTTTGTATCTAATGATTGCGCAACTTAAATGTGCACGGCTCTTGTTGTCAGACTAGTAAACAATACGCTGTATCTTTCAACATTACTTTTACCTCGTTTGACCTCGAAGGGTCCAAAATAGTCTAACCCTACGTTAGTGAACGGTGGGTGATCTGGTGTTATTCTATCACGTGTCAGTTCTGACATTTTTTGTTCAATAGTCTTTGCTCTAATCTTTCTACATGTCACACAACTGGACAGAAACTTTCTCACAAGGGAATTTGCAGTCGGATTTCAGTGTTTCTGCCGCAATTTTGACCTACCAAAATTTGCTCCGACTCTTAGCACTCCATCCTGCAGTACTGGATCTAGTTTGGAGAGACTACTGTTTCCTTTTACGGATGCACTACCCTTTCGTAACATGGTAATTTCGTCTTTAAATTTTTTATTTTGGACAAACTTAATAACTTCGTTTTCTGCCCTTGTTAAGTCCTTAATTGTTAGAGACCTATGGTTTTCTGTTATTGAGTTATTTGCCTGTCTCTCAATCTTTTTTGTTCTCTGTTTAAAGTACTGTAAATGGTATATAATATTCTAAATCATGCCCAGGTTATATTTAGTATTTTACTGATCAACCATAACATTAAGTTCATATAATATTAACACATTAATATTGACTGTCAATAGGGCTGCACAATTAAAAAAAAAAAAAGATCACATTGTAATTATTTTGACATATATTGTGATTGCAATTTACACACACACACACACACACACACACAGCTAGCCTAACACTGTCAAGAACTAACCTGACGTGACCAGAACACTTAGCTTTAGCGGTTAGCCCTTTGTAGCGTGAATGGTAAACCCAAACGCGGAAGAACACGAGTAGGCAGGATAATCACGCTATTTAATCTAAGGACTCTCACAAATGGGGAGCAAGGGAAAGACACAATCTAACCCGCGTCCTATGAATGCACACTCAATCAGAAAGCAAGACCAATAAAGTGAGTACTCACGATTCGACGAACGATCACGACAAGACATGGGCCAAACTCAATGACTGAGCAAGATGCTATGGTTTGTTTACTCCTTTTATACTTCCTGGTTCGCGACCGCTTCACTTCCGGGTCCTAGTGCCGGTCGCGTTCCGAGTGTGCATGACAGTACCCCCCTGTCCAGGACCGGCTCCAGACGGTCCTGAGGTGGAGGATACCCTGTGACGGTAGTCCCGGATAAGCTCGGGGTCGAGGATGAACCGTGCTGGAACCCAAGACGTGCTGGATGTGTTCTTCAGTGGTGTGCGAGTATATGAGAATGTCGTCCAAGTAGACGAACACCCATCGGCCTAGCATGTCTCTCAGTGTGATGAAGGCCGTCTTCCACTCATCACCCTCTTTGATGTGCACCAAGTTGTAGGCGCTCCGGAGTTCCAACTTCGTGAACACGGTGGCACCAGAGAGGGCGTCCAGGGCTGAGTTGGTAAGCGGCAATGGGTGACGGTTTTTAATGGTGATCTTGTTTAGCCCCCGATAGTCGACGCATGGGCGAAGCTCGCCCCCTTTCTTCTTCACGAAGAAGAACCCCGCGGCTGCCAGCGATGAAGATGGCCGGATAGTGCAGTTGACCCACAATAGGCACATAACCCCTCTCTGTACCGTCGTTCGCGTTCCGCCACGGTCAGGGAGGCGCGTCCTAGTTGCATGGGTTTCCCGGCTCCGGTGTCAACCATGGCAGGAGGTGGAGATCCGACAGATCCAGTAGTTGGCACGGTGAAAGCAGTAGGTGGTCGTGGTGCGGTGTAGGAGAAGGTGGGTGCAGGCGGCAGGGTCCTTGGGGCTGGCTTCGGGCGAGAGAGGATGCGCTGGTCGATACGAAGGGTGAGCTGGATCATCCCTTCCAGGGTGGCAGGAAGCTCTCGCCCGGCGAGCTCGTCTTTTATGCGCGGAGCCAGTCCCTCGTAAAAAGATGTCCGGAGCGCGGCATCTCCCCAGTCGGTCTGCACAGCGAGGGTCCGGAATTCAGCTGCGTACCGGCTCACGGACAATCCTCCGTGCCGCAGATGGTAGAGCTTGGTGTCGGTCTCCACCTCGCCCGCTGGGTGTTCAAAAGTGAGTCGGAGTTGGCGGGTGAACTCATTATATGAGTGCGCGGTGTCTGTATCCGCCCGGAGAACTGCCATGGCCCACTTAGCTGCCTGCCCGGATAGCGACGAGACCAGAAGCGCGATGCGTAGCCGATCGGTGGAGTACCTGGTGGCATTAAACTCAAACACCAGATTAAGCGCTGTTAAAAACACATTACACTTCCCGTCCGTGCCATCCCATTTATCCGGAAGCGCCAAAAATACATCGGAAGGAGGGGGGTTGGATTGGTGCGGAGCCGCGGCCGCCGCGACGGGAGGCCTGCTAGCTGCGCGATCCACAGCCGCCCGGAGATCCGCGTTCTCTTGCCGGAGCTCCGCGCCCTTGCGGCGCAAGGCCGCGACGTCTTGGAGGCCCAGGCGCAGATTAGCGATCTCCCCGGTTAGCTTGTTGATCAGCTCGGCGTGCTGATCTTCCACGTCGCAGAGGCGCGCATGATCCGCTGGGTTCACCGCGGAAGGCTCAGTCATTCTGTCAAGAACTAACCTGAGGTGACCAAAAGACTTAGCTTTAGCGGTTAGCCCTTTGTAGCGTGAATGGTAAACCCAAACGCGCACAATAGACACAATCTAACCCGCGTCCTATAAATGCACACTCAATCAGAAAGCAAGACCAATAAAGTGAGTACTCACGATTCGACGAACGATTCCGACGAGACATGGGCCAAACTCAATGACTGAGGAAGATGCTATGGTTTGTTTACTCCTTTTATACTTCCTGGTTCGCGATCGATTTACTTCCGGGTCCTAGTGCCGGTCGCGTTCCGAGTGTGCATGACAGACACCAAATTTTCTTATAAAAAGATCCAGTGTTTGCCATTAAGTATTTATCACCTCAAATTTATTTCATATGAAATACCTTGACAAATTATTGACAAACTTGGCATAAATGTCTCAATATGCTTATATTGCTGTAATAAATTGCAGTCTTTTGTGATTTACCTCTTGATAAGGACATGACATATAAGGCTATTTACAAGAACATTATTTATATATCCCTTTACAGTCCTCATATTAAAAATGTTTGGTATAATTATTTTGCCCTAACCCTTCTCTTTCAGGGCATGGTACTGTGACAGGTGCTAATAAACAGTGAGGAGAAATTACAAAACAACAATAGAGTCAGGTCTCTGGAGGTTAAATAATTACAAAGGTTAATATAGGGATTTGGATTTTAATGTTATTAATTGTGCCGCACGATTTATCAATCAGCCATGCACAACTCACCAAACATTAATGCTGGCCACAATGGAAATGCACCAGAACACCCAGCGTACCACAGCACACCACCCAGCTGGCAAAGAGCCCAAGGCCACAACCTGGCCTCCAAACTCCAGGGATCTCTATCTTATAGAGCACCCATGGGATGCACTGGACAATCAATTCTGATCCAAAGAGGCCCCACCCCAATATGAACAGCACCCAGAAGATTCACTGCCAATGTGCTAGTGCCACACACCAAAGCACATCCCCAGAGGTCATGGGGAGTCATGTCCTAAGGAGCCAAACCTGTCCAGGTGGCACAAGGGCAACTTTTTAGTAAAGACTAAATTGTGATAAGAACAAAAGTTCATCAAATGTATTTCCCTGACAAAACAAAGTATGAGCAGTGCCAGAAATTTACATGTAAGATTGCTGTTCTTTCTATTTTTCTAATGTTGTCCCAAAGGTTTTTCCCAAATTAAAAAACAACAAGCAAACAATATTTTTTTGCTATAGGCAAAAAGGACTTGGTGATATAGGGCTATATAATAAATCTGGTGGAGCGGAGGCTCTTAATGTAGAGAATCTAATAAAATACATAATAATACTTAATGAACATAATTTTACCTTAAATCATCTTCTTTGTCTTACGGCTGATCCCTTTCAGGGGTCGCCACAGCGAATCATTTGCCTCCATCTAACCCTATCCTCTGCATCCTCTTCTTTCACACCAACTAACTTCATGTCCTCTCTCACTGCATCCATAAATCTCCTCTTTGGTCTTCCTCTAGACCTCTTGCCTGGCAGTTCCAACCTCAGCATCCTTCTACCGATATATTCACAATCTCTCCTCTGAACATGAAACCACCTCAATCTGGCCTCTCTGACTTTATCTCCAAAACATCTAACATGGGTTGTCCCTCTCGTAAACTCATTTTTGATCCTAACCATCCTTGTCACTCCCAAGGAGAACCTTAACATCTTCAGCTCTGCTACCTCCAACTCTGCCTCCTGTCTTTTCTTCAGCGCCACTGTCTCTAACCGTAGAGCATCGCTGGTCTCACCACTGTCCTGTACACCTTTCCTTTCATTCTTGCTGATACTCTTTTATCACACAACACCCCTGACATTTTTCTCCACCCATTCCAACCTGCCTGTACAGGCCTCTTCACCTCCTTTGAACACTCTCCGTTGCTCTGTACTGTTGACCCTAAGTACTTAAAATCCTGCACCTTCTTTACCTCTGCTCCCTGTAGCCTCACCGATCCTCCTGGGTCCCTCTCATTTACACACATGTATTCCGTCTTGCTGCGGCTAACCTTTATTCCTCTGCTTTCCAGAGCATACCTCCATCTCTCCAAATTTTTCTCCACCTGTTCCCTGCTCTCGCTACAGAGCACAATGTCATCTGCAAACATCATAGTCCATGGGGACTCCTGTCTTACCTCATCTGTCATCCTGTCCATCACCAGAGCAAACAAAAAGGGGCTTAGAGCCGATCCTTGATGCAGACCCACTTGAACTCTTCTGTCACACCTACAGCACATCTTACAACATCTTACATGTCCTGCACCACTCTAACATACTTCTCTGCCACTCCAGACCTTCTCATACAATACCACAGCTCCTCTCTTGGCACCCTGTCATACGCTTTCTCTAAATCGAAAAAGACACAATGCAACTCCCTCATTGATCACCTCACAATCATTGATTTGGCAAATGTTTTACGTCGGATGCCCTTCCTGACACAACCCTCTGCATTTATCCAGACTTGGGACTGGCACAAGAGGGCACTGGCTTGCGCCCCACCCCCCACGGTTGCATTATAATTTTACCTTAAATAATTTTACTAAATTATTTCTGTTATTATTATTATTATATTTTTGTATGTTTAAAGTTGAAAATAATAATTTTTACATAAGGTCATTAATGTCCTAGTTACTGTTTATGTAACGCTGTGTGCTGCAGGAACTCAACAGTCAGACATCAATATTCATAACACTGTCATGTGATGCTGTGGGGTGGAGCTTCATAAACCTCTGATGATGTTAACATATTAGGGTGTAGGGAAAACTCATATTTTATTTTATCTACATTTCATATAGAGAACATTTACTATGTTCACTTTTATATTCATGTGCCTGTGGCTTTCATTAGGTGAGTTAACATATTTGCTGTTTCAGAAATTAAGTGCAGAGTTACTGATTACTTAGTCTGTGCGGTGTTAAGACCAAATCAGAAAGTGGTACAGTACTTGTGTAGTTGTGTAATTGTTTAAAAGATAACAACATTATATTTCTCTTCTCACTGACAGATCACGCCATGGCAAATTCGATAGAGCCACATGTCACTTCTAAAGCTGTAGTTGAAGGTGGTGATGTTACTCTGTCCTGCAGATACAAATTTAGCAGTGTTTCTCCAAGCCCACAGTGACAGGAAATCCAACTACACTGTGCAAAAACTCTGACACAGTTTTGTTCTAGTAAAAGATATAACTAATGATTTTGTAGGGCGTTCTTCTTTTCTTAGAATAAACAGAGAGTCTGTATCTATTGCAAATATTGGATTATTATATAATACTTTTTTATTTATTCATTTTAAGCAGGAGCTCTTAACTGCTAATCTAACTGAACCCTACAGTACATTTCACTAGAACCTAAGATCATGATTACGCTGATGATTCAAAATCTTATGAGAAAGCACAGCTTAAGAGGAGGCACAGTGATGAATTTGTGCTACTCTGCTGGCGTGATTGTACTTTTAAGACAGTTTTGTACTGTTCAGACAGTTTTGGGGTGCACATCACAACGTCAGACCAGTGCTGTGAAAATGTATTTTCCTTTTCCTGACCTTTTCCATATTTGTGACACAAGATTCAGATGATTAAACTATGTTCTAAATTACACAAAGATAACCAAAGAAAATACAAAATGCCTCTTTAAATGATGAATTCATTTATTAAAAGAAAAAAAGTTGTCCTAACCAACTTGGCCATATTTGAAAAAATAATGTCTCTGTCTTTCACAGTCTTTCGCAGTGGATGAATTTAATCCCACTCTTCTTTGCATAATTGTTTTAATTAAGTGACATTAGTGGGGTTTTCTAGAATGAATGGCCTGTTTAGTTTCATGACACATCATCCCAATTTGATTAAGTCTTAACTTTGACTAGGTCACTTAAAAACTTTAATTATTAAATATTTTTCTAACAATTTAGAAATGGACTTGTTGATGTTTTTTGAATCCTTGTCCTCCTGCATAACTCAAGTGTGCTTGTATATATATACATATATATATATATATATGTATGTATATGTGTGTGTGTGTGTGTGTGTGTGTATATATATATATATATATATATATATATATATATATATACACACACTCAGCAAAAAAAGAAACGTCCTCTGACTTTCAACTGTTTTTACTTTCAGTAAAAATAAAAATAAAAACATGGCAACCTACTGTAGCCACATCAGCAGTCCTCATGCCTCCCTGCAGCATGCCTAATGCACGTTCACGCAGATGAGCAGGGACCCTGGGCATCTTTCTTTGGGTGTTTGTCACAGTCGGTAGACAAGTCTCCTTAGTGTCCTGCGTTTTTAGAACTGTGACCTTAAATGCCTAATTTCTGTAAGCTGTTAAGGTCTTAACGCCAATTCCACAGGTGCATGTTAATTAATTGATTATGGTTAATTGAACATGCATGGAAAACATTGTTTAAACCCTTTACAATGAAGATCTGTAAAGTTATTTGGATTCTTACAACATTATTGTTGAAATACACAGTCCTGAAAAAGGGACGTTTTCTTTTTTTTTTTTTTTTGCTGATTATATATATATATATATATATATATATATATATATATATATATATATATATATGTGTGTGTGTGTGTGTGTGTGTGTGTATGCACATACACATATCATTGTCTCTTGAGCTTATGGGGATTTTTTTCCCCACATTAAAAAAACAATGACATTTCAGAATTAGCAGACTTCTTCTCTGTCTATCAGAGACTCATTCTGCAGTCCTCTTAGCCTGTAGCTCAGCAGTGTGTCTACACAAAAACCATTTACTGGCCACAGACCAACTCTGCATGATCTATGTATTTGAAGGACGCCTGTGTCCCATTGACTGGTTCATATAGTGTTACCTGCGTGTCTGATTCCTGAGCAAGAAACAAATGCACTTATTCAAATGTGCTTTTCGCTGAGTTTTTGCTACAAAAATAACACCTCATGCAATTAAAATATCAAACTTTAACTCCCCCAACATCCCACCCCCCTGCTTTGCCCCCAAAATATTTCCTCAGTGAAAGTTAGGTCCTAAAACAGTGTCAATGCAATCACTAAAATACAGACTGAGAATCCATCAAGTCAAGTCAAGTCAAACACAAAAAACCCACATCCTGCACTGCTCCAAAACAGCTACACAGCAAACACATTACCCTTGTGTCAGAATATGCAGGCCTATAATAAGAAAGCTGATGGCGAGATTTCAGAGGTGGTACTGTATTTAAGAAAACAAACGTAATCAAAACGAAAAAATTACTTTGATTTGGTGTTTACATGTTGTGAGTGATTTGGGATGCAGTCTTGTGTTAGGAGCTAATTACCTTTGTGTCTCGTCTTTAGTTTAAATAAAACAACACTGAGGCAATTCAGAAAGACTTAGACTTAGAAGCAATCACTAAGAAGACAAATGTTGTTTAAGATAATATAACATAACCAGATGTGTTTTCCTGCTGAAAGTGTCTCTGTGACACTCTGTGGGTTTTGGCGTGTAGCCGAAGTCAAAATGTTGGACAACAATTTAGATTGGTGCTAATAAAAGTGTTTACAAATGTCCGCTAAAATTCATGAAGATAAACAAGAGGATTTGCTCAACTCTTTTACTGCTGCATCAGACTGCACTATATGCATAAAATTCAAATGTGCAAAGCCGTCAATCTTCTCTAATATCCTTATGTATATTCTGACAATTGTTTTATCTATTCATTCATGCAGGGTTGGCTTAATTTTTAGTATCCACTTTTTTCTATTTAGAACATACGATGTATTCAGCATGACATCATAATTAATTGCAAGTGTGCAAATATTGTTAAAAACTGATTACAGTTATACTACAACAGCAGCACTTTCTGGGCGTGGCCTTTTAGAGCTGTGTTCCCTCATGTGTAAATTTCAGCTAATACAGCACTATTATACAGAGTCCTCACAGAGCTGTGTTTAGAAATGGCTTAACTACCCAACTTACTGTACATAGTGAGATACATACAACTGATTCTCACTTTAACAACAGGTAATTTAGCTTTATTTTATTAATGGTATTAGTTAAGATAAAATGAATAATAAGTATATTAGTTTAAATGTTTCCAGTATCAAGCTATTTATTCCTAAGAAGTGGTTTAGACTATTTGACAAACATACAAGATTAGTATTTTTATTCTCTTCTTTACAGCAGGCAGTTTTGCAGATATAACTGGGCCGAAGGATGAAGATGTCAACATTATTAGGACAGAAACAGACACTGTTACTCTGAAATGCTCATATGAGTCAAGTAGCAGTAACATTTATCTTTACTTGTACAAACAATATCCTAACAGCGCACCACAGTATTTACTGTATCAAGGCGCAAAGTCATATAGTGGCTATGACAGCACTGATACTGACACTCGATTAACATCAAAAACAACTTCAGACTCTACTGAACTTACAATTGGAGGTCTAAAGCTCACAGATTCTGCACTATATCTCTGCGCTCTTAGAGTAGGAGCACAGTAATACAGAGTCATTAAAAGTCTGTACAAAAACATAACAATAATGCATAAAAGGTTTCTTAAACCACAGAAGACTAAAGAAACTTCCTTCACAATTTTAAAAGAAGCTGAATAACAATATAATTCTATTTATAAATAGCTACACAATTTACAGATTTGCAAAAATCTAATTATTGACATTTTCTGGCCAGGTTCCATATAAGCATGTTATGTTGGGGAAATTGACTAACCTTAAACTATCAGCAAGTAAACCAATGCTGGTAAAAATATGTAACAGTTTTGGGTTTTTGTAAAAACATGAGCTCTGTTGATGTTTGTGGATATTGTACAAATCACAATTATTCTTAGTTTTCAGGTGATTGAACACAAACATCATATTGTGTTTGTTAAAAATCATTAAATTCTTGTCATATCAGTTTAATATTTAATACATACCTGTAAAGCAAGAAAGTTTAGTGTGTGTATGTCTGTGTGTGTGCAATGGATTGGCACCCTGTCCAGGGTGTTCCCCACCTCGAGCCCTAAGCCTCCTGAGATAGGCTCCAGGCCCCCCGCGACACTAAATACAGGATAAAGCAGTATGAACGAGTGAGTGAAATGCATTGTTAAAGCATGTACTATATAAGATTAGATTACTTAATTGATTATTTGATAAATGTATTCATTTATGTTGAGTTGAATTTATTAATCTGGTGACTTAGATGCTTAAAACCTTCTGCCAGATGGCAGGGGAGTAGAGGGTCTGATAGAGGGCTGGGATGTGATACTCACATATTTAGTTCTTTCATACTGTATGTGTATATTTTTAGTAAGAATCCTCAGTGAATGTAAGAGGGAGCTGACAATGTTTCCGGTTCTGTTTCCTCTTTGACTGATGGCAACTGTATCTTAAACAGAAATGCACAAGCAGGATGCTCTTGAATGGTTAGTTTTTCTGTCCCTGCAGGAATTCAAGACACTTCTAGGATTTTCCAGCCCAGATGAAATGCAATGCAAAGCAATGTGCATCTCAAGTCTCCATGATCGCAACAGCAGAGAATCACAGATTGATCAATCTGAGCCCTGCTGATAAAATATATGGATAAAGAAGCTTTGAGTCTATTTCCTCAGGAATAATTCCCAAAACATAAGACAAAAAGGGCGAAAATTTCCCTCAAATTGCGATAAAATTACCATTTATGAATATCGTGATACGATTTTAGTACAGTGCATTTGGATTTCACTGTGGGTGTCAGAACGCAGCAGTATAGCGCATGATCTGATACAACAGCAGAGGATACGGACAGATACACTCAATTTTTACTTAACCTCATTTGTTTTGTGGGATTGTTTGGACTTAAAGATCCAATTTCAAAAATATAATGAAGAATCTAGATTTTATACATTGCTTGTACCACTGCAAGCTGTTTCCTGTAGGGCTGTGTGGTTTGTATATGCAGAGAATAACATCAGCCTCGTTTATAGCTTCATAAGTATAAAGTGGCTCTAGTGAATTTTACTACATACTACTGTAAAAGCCACAGACACATGAATATAATAGTGAACATGATGATTTAAATATTTGTCAGTTTTCTGAAATATTAAGATCATACAGAATTATGAAGCTCCACCAAACAGCATCACATCACAACAACAATATATAATCCTAAATTATATAATGATGTTCCCTTTCAAAGGCTACACTCGATGCTGCGTGAAAACGCTATGGGAACATCTTGTCATGTTGCCGGTTGTGAAGCATGTGTGTACCAAACATGCCAATTTTTTGGCTTTTATAACCTCGGTCAGGTGACATCATCTGATAGGACGCACCTGCAGGTTATAAATAGGAGTGAACCGGAAACATTCCTCAGATTCTTGTCTTCACCTAGTTGTGAGCGTGTGTGTCTAACCAGCAAAATAAGTGTTTAACTCACCAATAATGGCAGAGTTTAAACGAGATGTCCCTCCGTGTGTATAATCCATATCGGAGGGCGATCTCTACACTTTACTGCTTCGATTAAGTGCTACGCGCGCGCCTCGCATTCCGAGCCGCCGCGCATTCCTGGGGCTTAAACTCGTGCATCCGGCAGAGCAGTGAGAGACGGATTTAAAACTCCTTTCTTTCGCGTTCTCATCGGATCGGGAAATCCCTCTGTCCACTCGCAAGCGCGTGCTGCGCTTCTTGTGAATGGGCAAGGATAAACATCCTCTCTTGCTTCCGCAGAGATGGTAATAGCCTCTAAGCACTTAAAAATAATAAAAATAAAAATAAAAAAAAACATAGACGGCAGGTTCTGTCGGGTGGCCGGGGGCGGAGCCTCAATGACGCTCTCTCCCCTTTTCTTAGCAATCTCCATATGAGTTAACCCTTTCATGGAGTAAGCTGTATTCATCCCGTGTTTTCCTGCCATCAACTTATTTATTTATTTAAATATAATTGAGGTAGAAACGCGGAGTTATATGATGACACCCAGATAGAAGAGACGCTTCCAGGCTATCTCTCTTCTGGGACATCATCCTTCCTGAAAAGCTATTACTTCCTTTCAAGCTGTGTAGACTTTTTATCTTCCCTGGAGGGAAAAGCTTTTCAGGCAGCAGGTCAGGTTGGCGCATTGCACACCATGGCGGTTTTGCACGCCTACCAGGCTGACCTGCTGAGAGACTTGAGTACTGGCGGGGCTCTGCAAGGTAGGCGTATTGGATTTACGCCGGGCCACAGACTTGTCTCTTCGTGCAACAAAGCAGACGGCTTGTGCTATCGGCCGTTTTATGGCTGCTATGGTCTCCGCGGAGAGGCACTTGTGGTTGAATCGCAGGGGCATTAAGGAGAAGGATCGTGTATTCCTCCTCGATGCCCCATCTCGCCTCCCGGCCTACTTGGCGATGTCGTTAACTCGGTCGCCACTAGGTTCATGAGGCGAAGTTATATAACAAGCCTTCGGGAAATTCCTTCCCCGCTTTGCTCAAGAGTCGGGACTGTCGGCCACCCAGTCTTGACCGGGTCTGACTGTTGTGAGGCATGAAACACACAAGGAGAGTGTTTTTGAGCTGGGCACCCCCTCGCAAGATTGGGGTGCGTCATGCAATCCGCCTCAAAAGAGGTCAGACTGGCATATTGTCTTCACAAAGAAGCCCTGAGGTTCATGTGCCCAGGACCGTGGGGGGTGGCCCCCCAATGGGGAGAGGCACGCAGAATTCATTTTAAAGAATGAAGTGTTCTCCCTGGCACCCCCAGGAGGTTGGTGTTCTTGCTCCGCCACCACTGGTGTTTCGGGCAACTCCAGTCTCCAATAAAATGTTAGTTCTTCGGGTTTTTCCTGCCGTGTTTCAGGATGCCGAACATCTAACATCCCCCCCGTTTAACCAAGCCGCTGAGCTTTGCCCCTTTCTGAGAAACTGGCAGCGTGGAAGCTTGTGCTATCGGCCGTTTTATGGCGTAGGTGGACCTCTTTGCCTCGCAAGATCAGCAAATGTCCCCTTTACTACTCTCTGACTCTAAGTCAAGCTGGTCTTCCAGCCAGCGTAATTAAGACTATTCTAAGTACTAGGACTGCCTCCCCTCAAATAGAATGTATTTGAAAGTTGGTGCATGACGAAGCAGGTAGACCCAGTCCACTGGCGAATTGTTTCAGTGCTGGAGTTTGTGCAGAAAAAAATTGTCCTCTGGCTTGTGCCCCTTGTTGAACCACTAGAGTCAGCGCCTCAGGTTTCTGACCCTTAAGATGGTTTTTCTAAATGGTGTTACCTCTCTAAGAGGATCGGACAGCTATTGCCCTCTCCTATGAGGCGCATGGGCTCACTTTGAATCAGGGCTCATTCAACCAGGGGAATCGCCTCATCAATTGCATTAGCAAGAGGTATTCCCTTGCAGCAAGTATGTGACACGGAGGGTTGGTCCTCTCCGCACACATTTGCCAACATGCATCCTATTGTTTTTAAGCCTTCTGTCCTCCGCCTTTACAGCTTCGGAGCAGGAGAGACATCACTTACTGTGTCCAGTACGTGCTCTTCAGATTTATGTCCACCGCATTAGCCAGTGGCGTAAGTCAGAGCAGCTTTTACATGTTTTGAAGCCGCAAGCTGCGTGAGAGATGCTATTGCCCTCTCCTATGAGGCGCGTGGGTTCACTTCGCCTCTAGGAATCAGGGTTCATTCAACCAGGGGAATCGCCTCATCAATTGCACTAGCAAGAGGTATTCCTTTGCAGCAAGTCTGTGATGCGGAGGGTTGGTCCTCTCCGCACACATTTGCCAATATGCATCCTATTGTTTTGAAGCCTTCTGTCCTCCGCCTTTACAGCTTCGGAGCAGGAGAGACTTCACTTACTGTGTCCAGTACGTGCTGTTCAGATTTACGTCCACCGCATTAGCCAGTGGTGTAAGTCAGAGCAGCTTTTACATGTTTTAAAGCCACAAGCTGCGTGAGAGATGCTATTGCCCTCTTCTATGAGGCGCGTGGGTTCACTTCACCTCTAGGAATCAGGGTTCATTCAACCAGGGGAATCGCCTCATTAATTGCACTAGCAAGAGGTATTCCTTAGCAGCAAGTCTGTAATGCGGAGGGTTGGTCCTCTCCGCACACATTTGCCAATATGCATCCTATTGTTTGAAGCCTTCTGTCCTCCGCCTTTACAGCTTCGGAGCAGAAGAGACTTTACTTACTGTGTCCAGTACGTGCTCTTCAGATTTACGTCCACCGCATTAGCTAGTGGCGTAAGTCAAAGCAGCTTTTACATGGTCTGGGGCCGCAACGGGGGGTGGCCCCCACTACACTGGGCTATTGCCCTACCTATGAGGCGCGTGGGCTCACTTCGCCTCTAGGAATCAGGGCTCATTCAACCAGGGGGATCGCCTCATCTATTGCACTAGCAAGAGGTATTCCCCTGCAGCAAGTGTGTGACACGGAGGGTTGTCCTCTCCGCACACATTTATTACATTTATAGTTTGGATGTTCATGCTACTCCGGGCCCACGGGTCCTCGAGTTAGCTACCCAGACATAGTTCTGAGACCTTCTCGGCCTTGTGCGCACACGCTACACAACCTTGGAGTCCAGACACTTGCAGTGCGGCGGCGTTGGCACTCTCGTTCCCATAGCGTTTTCACGCAGCATCGAGTGTAGCCTTTGAAAGGGAACGTCTCGGGTTACTTTGCTGTAACCCTGTTCCCTGAAAAGGCGGGAACGAGATGCTGCGTCCCAATGCCGCACTGCCTATGTGACCGGACGTCCGTTCAGACAAATCAATCTGAGGAATGTTTCCGGTTCACTCCTATTTATAACCTGCAGGTGCGTCCTATCAGATGACGTCACCTGACCGAGGTTATAAAAGCCAAAAATTTGGCGTGTTTGGTACACACATGCTTCACAACCGGCAACATGACAAGATGTTCCCATAGCGTTTTCACGCAGCATCTCGTTCCCGCCTTTTCAGGGAACAGGGTTACAGCAAAGTACAGATGTGGTCATTAAGACTGCGCGTGTTTTCCCGCGGGATGCCTCAATTTAGCGCGCGGCGCGCCGCGACTTGCCGTAAGCAACATTCGGGAATTTAAATAAATGTGTTGTGCTTCACTGAATATCCGCCAGATGGCGCATGGAAGGACTTTATTTAAACGCCGGACCAAGTACTGTACAACGAAGAATTGTGTATAATTACTTATTGTTCCCAATGCTGAAGCAAACATGAATTTTATTTTGCTTTACAACAGATCTTTCATGATAAATGTGTGTATATGTGCTTCATATTTTTTTCATAATGATGAAATGAGATGCCCAAATTTGTGCTTTAAAATTCTTAATAAGTTTTTTATATATTTTTTGTAATGTTTTAACAGGGACAAAACAGTAAAAGACATGGCAATGTCTCGGTTTACATGGTGTTGAAATTAATTTAATTTCCTGATAGTAGGCTATCTGATAGTCTTAACTATGCGAATGTCCTGATTTGTGAATATGCCAACATATCTTATTTAAAACGTAAAAAATGTGTCGACATCATCAGAAGACATGAATGAACTATATATATTATATTATTAAGTAAATATTATTTTATGACCACGAGCTTCTTCTGGCATTTTATAATAATCATCATATTTGCTGTTTGTGTCCAGCATTTAATAATTATTTCATACATTATTTAACCACGGCTGGAAATAATAGCTGGAATGTGATGTGATTGTGAATTCATGACTGAAATAAAGCAGTTTGTCTTTTGTTAAGTACTTTCACTTTACAAAAGGCAGCGTTTTTATAAAGCGTTTTTTAAAGGCAGCGTTTTTATGTTGATAAACGTGTGTTGTACAGTATATACACCGCGACAGCGCGCGCAGTTACTCACTTCTCACCTTTCATGTAGGTCTGCTCGGACTAATTCGTTTTAAACCCCTCAAAAATGTGTGTGTATACAGCCCCAAACCTCCATCAGTTGTTAACAATAGCATCTATTTAGAAAAAATGCCCCAGTGATTTCGGAGCTTCAGGAAATCTCCCAGCGCTCTGCGCATAACACAGGGCCAACTCATGGCGGAAAGAAGTTATAAACGGTTTCTAAACGTGGGCTATTGTTTTTTACTTATAATATTTGTTATTTTAATTTAAATGAGGTTTGGGCTCAGGACTTCAATTCAACATCGTGATTCTCCTTTTTAATTTACTACATAGTTTTAATCAGCGCTCAGCCGCATGCATGGAGTTTTACAGAGCGCACCGGCAGAAGTAGACTAATGATTATGAACGTGTCGGGAAAAACAGCAAGTAGACTGACTCTGACCATTTAAAAAAAACGTTTGCGTTCATTTTCTGACGCGCTCAAGTTCACCAAAAACAATACAGAGCAGCACAGCTTATTTGCTTTCAAACATTTATAAAATCACGTTTTTTCGTTATTGTGAGTGCGCTTAAATAAAAGTTGAGTCTTATAAAGGCATGTAGTCTTATATAGTTTTATTATATAGTTTTTCCACATTAATCAGTCTCCTCATCTGTTACATTTTTGAGGACAATAGTTTTTTTTCAGCCTGTCACGGCGTGCGCCGAAATCAATATCGCTCCTCGCTCACTAGTTAGGTGGCCTCTCCTTCAGATATGCGAAGAAGCAGGGCTGCAGAATTAGGCACGAATAGTGAAGAAGAGCTCTCCTTGCTAAAGATCACGGGCTTCCAATCCGCGCTATAAAATACTCGGGGTTTGTTGGTTTACAGTGGATTTTACTACGCGGTGTGAATGAGACGCGCGCACACAACGCGGAAGTGCGGCATGCAAACGGGGCAATTGGAACGCGCCCCAGGGACTTCAAAGAAGAGCAAGCGCAAGCGGACGGAGGCAGGAGCTGCTGTCCGCGGATGGCCGTCGTATTCGTATTTTATAGCGCAGGGTGCAAGCCCGAGATCATTGGCATGGATGAGCTATGTCCAGCTCTGTACCAGCATGTCATGTGGGCATTATAAGACTAAAAAGTGGCAGCTGGCACGCCTAAAAATAGACGCAGGTTAATTTTTTTATAGTCTAAATTAAAATCCTCCTCTTTAGTGCCTCCTATTCCTATTAATCCTATTGTTCTTTTAGTGTCACTGCGTGTGCTTACAATGCCAGACAACATTCAAATGCAAATTATTCACTCTCCCCAAGTGTGAATCAGCTGTTCTCACCTATACATATTAACCTATACGTTCTCACCTAAAGTGTTTAGGTAAAATTCCACCTATACAAGTGTAACAAATATGCAAAGAAAAAAAAATAGGAAGGGGCAAATACTTTTTCATGGCACTTCACATGTAGTCAGATTGTTCCACTGGGCTGAAACTGTAGCAGGTGGAGTTATAGCACTTTTCAAATCACACTTACTGATATGAATAACTTTGAATGATGAATTCTACGTTAATATGATCTCGGGCTTGCTCCACATTATAAAAGCAAAGCGCGGAGATGGAGATCAGGGAAGTACTGATGTGGTGGAAAATAGGCAGTGGCGGTTCTACACTGAATTGCTCCGCGGGCGAGACTCCCTCCCGCCCCCCCATCAGCGCCACTTCTAACCAACCAAACCCCCTGTCTGAAGTCTGCTCGGTCTTGTTAATTTGTTTTAAAACCCCCAATTCTGTGAATTTCCCCAGCAGCGAAACCAGTTTGATGACTTCACACCTGTTGTAAAGGTGAGATGGGGGATTACAGCAACTGTGGGTGCGCTTCACCTCGGAGCACGCTGTCGCGTTGTATTCAATGAATAGACTAAAACAAAATCATGTTTGCTTCAGCATTGGAAACAATATTGTATTAGGCTAACTTTATTAAAGATTATACACTCTTGTATTCTTTGTCCACACACGTGGGCATCTTTAAATTTTTAGATATTGATCCTTTCTCGATGCAGCGAATTTTCTGAGCAAATTAATAATAATTTCCATGAATGAAAAGCAGGAAGAAGAAAAGGTTACCAAAAATAAGAAAAAGCTTTAGAGGTAAATGTAACACACTCGGAGGAAAGCGCTAGCCGCTCCTTCCGTGTGCGCGAGCTCACAGACGCCCCTGATTGGCTGTAGAGCCGTGGTTAATGTGGGAGCACAAGTACCTCTCATCCCTCCCCCCTGAGAGAGCTCGGCCAATCAGCTCTCTCTGTGCCTCCGGCTGTGAGAGGAAAACAGCATCACCCGGGGTTCGAACCAGCGATCTCCGGATGATAGGGCGAGCGCTTTACCACTGCGCCACTCGAAGGCTTTATGTAGGTTGATAAACGTGTGTTGTACAGTATATACACCGCGACAGCGCGCGCAGTTACTCACTTCTCACCTTTCATGTAGGTCTGCTCGGACTAATTCGTTTTAAACCCCTCAAAAATGTGTGTGTATACAGCCCCAAACCTCCATCAGTTGTTAACAATAGCATCTATTTAGAAAAAATGCCCCAGTGATTTCGGAGCTTCAGGAAATCTCCCAGCGCTCTGCGCATAACACAGGGCCAACTCATGGCGGAAAGAAGTTATAAACGGTTTCTAAACGTGGGCTATTGTTTTTTACTTATAATATTTGTTATTTTAATTTAAATGAGGTTTGGGCTCAGGACTTCGATTCAACATTGTGATTCTCCTCTTTAATTTACTACATAGTTTTAATCAGCGCTCAGCCGCATGCATGGAGTTTTCCAGAGCGCACCGGCAGAAGTAGACTAATGATGATGAACGCGTCGAGAAAAACAGCAAGCAGACTGACTCTGACCATTTAAGAAAAACGTTTGCGTTCATTTTCTGACGCGCTCAAGTTCACCAAAAACAATACAGAGCAGCACAGCTTATTTGCTTTCAAACATTTATAAAATCACGTTTTTTCGTTATTGTGAGTGCGCTTAAATAAAAGTTGAGTCTTATAAAGGCATGTAGTCTTATATAGTTTTATTATATAGTTTTTCCACATTAATCAGTCTCCTCATCTGTTACATTTTTGAGGACAATAGTTTTTTTTCAGCCTGTCACGGCGTGCGCCCAAATCAATATTGCTCCTCGCTCACTAGTTAGGTGGCCTCTCCTTCAGATATGCGAAGAAGCAGGGCTGCAGAATTAGGCACGAATAGTGAAGAAGAGCTCTCCTTGCTAAAGATCACGGGCTTCCAATCCGCGCTATAAAATACTCGGGGTTTGTTGGTTTACAGTGGATTTTACTACGCGGTGTGAATGAGACGCGCGCACACAACGCGGAAGTGCGGCATGCAAACGGGGCAATTGAAACGCGCCCCAGGGACTTCAAAGAAGAGCAAGCGCAAGCGGACGGAGACAGGAGCTGCTGTCCGCGGATGGCCGTCGTATTCGTATTTTATAGCGCAGGGTGCAAGCCCGAGATCATTGGCATGGATGAGCTATGTCCAGCTCTGTACCAGCATGTCATGTGGGCATTATAAGACTAAAAAGTGGCAGCTGGTTAATTTTTTTATAGTCTAAATTAAAATCCTCCTCTTTAGTGCCTCCTATTCCTATTAATCCTATTGTTCTTTTAGTGTCACTGCGTGTGCTTACAATGCCAGACAACATTCAAATGCAAATTATTCACTCTCCCCAAGTGTGAATCAGCTGTTCTCACCTATACATATTAACCTACTGTATACGTTCTCACCTAAAGTGTTTAGGTGAAATTCCACCTTTACAAGTGTGACAAATATGCAAAGAAAAAAAAATAGGAAGGGGCAAATACTTTTTCATGGCACTTCACATGTAGTCAGATTGTTCCACTGGGCTGAAACTGTAGCAGGTGGAGTTATAGCACTTTTCAAATCACACTTACTGATATGAATAACTTTGAATGATGAATTCTACGTTAATATGATCTCGGGCTTGCTCCACATTATAAAAGCAAAGCGCGGAGATGGAGATCAGGGAAGTACTGATGTGGTGGAAAATAGGCAGTGGCGGTTCTACACTGAATTGCTCCGCGGGCGAGACTCCCTCCCGCCCCCCCCTCAGCGCCACTTCTAACCAACCAAACCCCCTGTCTGAAGTCTGCTCGGTCTTGTTAATTTGTTTTAAAACCCCCAATTCTGTGAATTTCCCCAGCAGCGAAACCGGTTTGATGACTTCACACCTGTCGTAAAGGTGAGATGGGGGATTACAGTAACTGTGGGTGCGCTTCACCTCGGAGCGCGCTGTCGCGTTGTATTCAATGAATAGACTAAAACAAAATCATGTTTGCTTCAGCATTGGAAACAATATTGTATTAGGCTAACTTTATTAAAGATTATACACTCTTGTATTCTTTGTCCACACACGTGGGCATCTTTAAATTTTTAGATATTGATCCTTTCTCGATGCAGCGAATTTTCTGAGCAAATTAATAATAATTTCCATGAATGAAAAGCAGGAAGAAGAAAAGGTTACGCGAAAATAAGAAAAAGCTTTAGAGGTAAATGCTGTGAAATGCTTCAAATGAACAGATTCTGCCTATAACAGGTCAGGGACAGTGAGGCTGGATCCAGCAGCGCACCACATCCCACATCATAATACATGCTGATGATGACCAACACGTCTCCCCTCATCTACCAGAGCCAAGTAAAAAGAATGGCAATCAAACAGAATAAAATTAGTAGCAGCACTAACTTGTGCTAGTTATTATGATGGTGGTCAATATTAATTGAAATAATGTTTCTCAGCATTATTTCATGTTAATATTGACTACCCTAATAATTAAAATAAGTAACTAGTTTACTAGCGTGAGCTACTGCTGCTACTGATTTTATTTCAGCTTACCTGTTCAGTTTTATTGCCATTCCTTTTAAAATATTGTCTTTATAGATAGTTGTTTGTCTTGATGTTCTTTTTTTTTTCGTTTCTTTGACCCAATATATGTTCAGTGATACTTCAAATAACATGTTTAAATAGCATTGATTTCTGTATTGTGTTATATTTTTATACTAGTAACTGGTGTTAAAAATGTATCTCTACATTAATGAGCCAATTTATTATGGTGTGGGCTGCTGTGGGCCAGAAGTCCAGGGCCACTTTTTGGTCCCAGTCCGCCCCTGTAATAACAAATGGAAAAAGCGCAGTCGAAGCCCGAGGTTTCAGTCGTGAATAGCTGACACTTAGTGACAGCCAATGAAATTGAAGCATTTTTGTTGCTTTCCACGTGGTGTGGCGTTGCTTAAATAATATCTGTATAATATCCGTATATCCTATAAAATCGTCCAGACCCTGGTTCGAATCCCGCTCTGGGTGAAAATGTAATAAATGTGAATCCTTTGTTTTACACTTTTTGCTTATGATAATCATTAAATTACAGCAACTGTGAGGTGAGTGCTAATGTGTTTCATAGCTTAAGAAAAAAAAATTCTCAATTGCAAACATGCATTTAGTACTGAAGCATAAGTCTCCCGCATGGCGGGCGAATCACCTACCACTGAGCCACCAGTACCCGTCTGCGTTTGAAGCGTTTATAGGCTAATGTCATACATCTTTGTAGTCCTTTTGCACACGCGCGGGTGCGTTACAATAATAATAATAATAATAATAAATTTGGAGGACTACTACTACTAATAATAATAATTCTAAATGAAAATTAAGAATTAATACATATCAGTTTGAGCTTGACACGTTTATGAGCTCTGTCGCTTGCCGTCAATGGGCGCCTAAGAGACATAACATTTTTCGGCTTTAGTAGACACACAATACTTTAGACTGAAACACGACTGCCCCCTACAGGTATTGAAGGGCATTTTCACAGCTTGCCGCGCGCACTCGCGGCAAGTCGTGGGATCCCTTTTCCGAAAACGTGCATTTTTAAAGGCCAGATCTGTAACCCGAGACGTTTTGTACATTGAAATTTCAGCTTTGTCAGTCACTTAGGGAATTACTCTTTAGAAATCACGGCAAACAATTCTGAATTCTGATCTGTAAAAGTATTTGAAACATTTAAACTAGTAGTAATCTGATAAAAATTGCAGGACAGCAGCATGAACACACCTCTCTCCAAACTGCCATATAGGTGCTGTGGCCAGCTGCCAACAAAGATACTTCATTTGGATACTGTGGTTTTTCAGTACTTGGCCCACAAGTACTTGGTGAGCACAAGACTGTGCCATATTGTGCACACCAAGGAGATAAACATTGTGGGGGAAACATGTGGGAGAAACATTAATAGCTGTTTTCTCCACATACAGGTAATACATTGCAAAAAGACCAAATGATGTGTGAGCTGTCAAAAAGATTTTTTTTTTTACTTTTGTCAAATATATTTGTAGTTTTAATAGTGCCAAATGGTTTCCTCCCAAAATCCAAGAAAACTTAATCTACTGGCATTCCCAAATTTCTGATAGTGTGTGAATGAGCGTTTGAGTGTCTGTATGTGTTAATACAGATTCTATGTGTGTGAACTGTAAAACTGTAGATTGTGACCCTGTCCAGCGTGTACCCTGCCACATGCCCTCCTGGGATAGGCTTTAAACCCCCTATGACCCTGTAAACAAGATAAAGCTAAATATATGATAAGACAAAAGTGTCAAAATACTTTGTGCAGAGAAAACCCAAATTCTGACCAAAACCAAGGGTTTTTCTTAGGCTTTTACAAGTATTCACATTTTCCCAGACAGCAACACATATTGTACTGTACAGTATATACTCTTTATATTCGTCCTCAACTTTAATTTTCATAATTTATTTAAATTTCATTTATGACATCCCCATAACCTCATATTTTTATGCCTCACACAATTGCTGTTGTTCCTTCTAAATAACAGAGCACCCAACCCTATCAGTTTCTCTCGCAGGCGGTGGGTCCACGGGATGGGAGGGAAAAAGGGGTCTATGTTGCTTTTTTGGGCAGACCCGGCCACCAGGCGCTCGCTGATGGGCCCTCTGGCTCCAGGCAGGGTCACTTTACTCCCTTCTCTTTTTTTCATGGGGTTTTTTAAAGTCACACAGTCACATTATCTAGGATTGTCCAATAAAGTGGAGAAAATGACCAAGGAAATGTATTTGCTCATCTAATTTTCCCCTGTGACACACTCTGCACTGAACCACTGTGTCCAGATGCCCTTAATGGCAGAAAACACAACTAGACTGTGGAAAAAGCCATACAGATGATTGGGGCAAAGCCATGCTTTCCTCACAAGAGGGAGCTATTTGATTTGAGATCTGTTCATTAAAATTAATCATTGACAGTTATTATATAATCTGATACCAATATAGTTACTTTAAGAATTGTCATGTTATACAGTCAGTCTTTGCTTTTATATGTTTATTAAATTGAATGCAAGATTATTAAAATCAATTTCAAGACTAGTTAAAATACTTTTCTGGGAAAAGAATAATCATTAGGGAGAGTATTGCTGAACCTGAGATTGATAATTTTCACTCATCATGTGACAAATGACTAATCTTTGTGTCTTTTTAAGTCAAGTTTAATAAAGACCATTTCAACAATTTCCTCATAATGTTTTGAAAATCAACTACGATTTAAGCATCTAAGCTGCCTACCTTACTGCCAGTAATTCTGTTCAGTTCGACGAATATACTTTGTATTTATTTATTTATTTATTTTTTTTTTTATTCATTTATTTATTTATACAGTAATATTGTGTTTGCTAGTGAATCATTTGCAAACTAGTTGGTTAACTAAAAAAAAAGCACCTATATGCGACTTAGAATGTGGCACAATTTTTGATGCAAGATGGCTGATTTAAGTATTGAAAAAGCTGCTGATGTCCTAGGAACTTCACATACAACAGTCTCTAGAGTTTATATAAAAATTGCAAAAATGCATGCACTGTGCTGCTGCCATATGATTACCTTTTGAGATAGCAGTATTATGTGTTTAACCTCTCAAGACCTGAATGTCCTCATATAAGGACATGACATAGATGGTTATTTCCAACAACATTGTTTATATATCCTTGTACAATCCTCTGTTGGGTATAATTATTTTGCCCTAACCCTTCGATTGAAGGCATGGATTAAGTCCATAGTAACAGGTGCCAATAAACAGTCAGGGTAAATTACAAAACAACAGTAGAGTCGAGGTCTCAGGAGGTTAAATAATTGCGCAGGTTTATATTGTGATTTTAATGTTTTAATTGTGCCGCACAAATTATCAATAATACAGTATACCAGTAAACTGGTAACAGGATCCTGGACACCAAAGGCTCAGTCATACTAAAAAATGGAGATTAATGCTGGCCACAATAGGAAGGCACCAGAACATTCAGTGTACCACAGCCCACCAAACACAGGTCTCAGCAGGCAAAGAGCCCAAGGCCATATCCTGGTCTTCAAACTCCAGCCATTTCAATCTAAAAGAGATCTGATCCAAAAAGGTCGCACCCCACTACGAAAAGCACCCAAAGTATCCACTGCTAACACCCTGGTGCCACACATCAAAGCACATCCCCAGAGGTCATGTGGAGTCATGCCCTAAGGAGCCAAACCTGCCCAAGTGGCACAAGGGCAACCTATACAATACTGGGCTAAATGCTTTTTGTTGTAATGTTATGACTGATTGGTGTAGGTAATTTTAGGGATATAATTCTGATAAACAACTTTTCAGTTAAGACTAACTTGTAATAAGAATAAATGCTCATCTAATGTAATTTCCTTCACAAAGCAAAGCATGAGCAGTGCCAGAAACTTACTTTACCAGAAGCATAATTTTACCTGTAAGGTTGCCTTTGCTGTTCTTTCTATTCTTCTAATGCTGTTTTAAGTACAGGAATAATTTTAACTATCTGTAACTTTGTGTGTTGTAAGAGCTGATAATTGAAGGTTTTAACATACCTTAATTAACACGAAAAGATATTAACATTGTCCTAATTTGCAAATACATCCTTCATTACATCAAAGTGCCTGCTTCTGCACACATGGAGGGGGTAAGAAATAAAACACACTGCTGTAATTGCTTGCTAACTTCTTTAAAGGTTTTGCCAAATCAGAAACTTAAAGTATCTTATCCAGAGCGACTTACATTTTTATCTCATTATACATCTGAGCAGTTGAGGGTTAAGGGCTGCTTAAGGGCCCAACAGTGGCAATTGGGTTTTAACCTGGGATCTTCAGAACCATAGTCCAATGCCTTAACCACTGAGCTACCCCTGGCCCTGGTACATACAAACAAACAAACCAAAATCAAAATAGTATTATTCTTTCATAGGCAAAAAAGACTTGGTGTTCTTCTCTTTAATACGTATATCTGGTGAAGTTGAGGCTCTTAATGTAGAGAATCTACTTAAATACATAATTACAATCTTCAATTATTTCTCTATTATATTATGTTATTAAAGTTGAAAATGATAATTTTTAGCTCATTAATGTCCTGGTTACTGTTTATGTAACGCTGTGTGCTGCAGTAACTCAACAGTCAGACAGCAATATTCATAACACTGTCATGTGATGCTGTGGGGTGGAGCTTCATGAACCTCTGATGATGTTAACATATTAGGGTGCAGAGGAAACTCACATTTTATTTCACTTACATTTCATACAGAGAACATTTACTTTGTTCACTTTTATATTCATGTGTCTGTGGCTTTCATTAGGTGAGTTAACATATTTGCTGTTTCAGAAATTAAGTGCAGAGTTACTGATTAATTAATCTGTGCGGTGTTAAGACCAAATCAGAAAGTGGTACTTATGTAGTTGTGTGATTGTTTAAAAGGTAACAACATTATATTTCTCTTCTCACTGACAGATCACGCCATGGCAAATTCGATAGAGCCACTTGTCACTTCTAAAGCTGTAGTTGAAGGTGGTGATGTTACTCTGTCCTACAGATACAAATTTAGCAGTGTTTCTTCTAGCAACACTCTGCACTGGTACAAGCAAGATCAAAAATCCAAACCTGTGTTCCTTCTTTATATTTATCCAAATGGACTGCTAAGTCCTAATCTGCCCCCGCGGATGTCTGCCAAAGTTAATGAAGCCATTGAACAGGTGGATCTGAACATCTCCTCTGCTGCTGTATCAGACTCTGCACTATACTACCGCGCTCTGGCGCCCACAGTGACAGGAAATCCAACTACACTGTACAAAAACTCTGACACAGTTTTGTTCTAGTAAATCCAAAAGCTCTAAATCCAAAATTTACATTTAAGAGGAATTTTCAAGTGTTGATGAGCAGCTGTAGGATTGTTCTGTGCTCTGGGAACTCAATTTTACAATCACTGATATTGTAAAATGAAGCAGCAAGGAGCACTTCTTGGGTGTGGCCTTAGCTAATGTTCAGAAAAATCTAATTTGTACATACAGAAACTTTGAGCAAATCCAGTTCCTACTTAAGAGCATTTTGTGGCTAAGAATCATCAAATTTGTTCATACTGTACAGGACTATACAGAATTCTTACAGAGCCGTGTTTAGAAATGGCTCAACTATACAACTTACTATACATATACTGTGCACACCACTGGTTCTCACTATAGCTACATGTAATAAACTTACATTATATATCTAATGTCTTTATTATTCTCCATGTTTTAAAGCAGCTTTATTCAAAGTGAATGCTTTGGTATTGTTTACTACAATGCTTTACAGGTTATTCAGAAGTCTGTAGCAAGAGTTATTATTCATACAAAAAAATATTATAACATCACACCTTTGGTGATTCTGTGGTATTTTGTTTAATCTAATATCATGATTGTATTTGTGTAAACTGGTGTGGGTCTAGTGAGGATTGAAAAGAGTCCTTTAGGTGTGTCAGGACCAACCGCTCAAAGCACTTCATAATGATGGGTGTGAGTGCTACGGGCGGTAGTCATTCAAGCACGTTGGGCTAGAGTGTTTCGGCACTGGCACAATCGAGGTAGATTTAAAGCACACTGGTACAGCTGCTTGGGCAAGGGACATGTTAAAAATGTCTGTGAATACCCCAGAGAGCTGCTCTGCACATGCCCTGAGTACGCGCTCAGGGATACCGTCTGGTCCAGCAGCCTTGTACATGTTGAATCGGCTTAGTACGTTGTAGACGTCAGATGAGGTAAGTGTGATGGGTGAGTGGGAGTGCTGCAGGCCTGTGCATCGCCTGATCTGAAGGCAGTGTTCGTGCCTTCAGTAGGAGACACACCTCCTTGTTCATCCATGGCTTCTGATTTGGGTATGTGGTGATCTGCTTCTGAGTTGTGACACTGTCTATGGTAGTGTTGATGTAATCCAGAACAGAGGAAGTGTAGCTGTCAATGTTCGTGTGAGAGCCACAGGTGGCCTGAGCAGCAAACATACTCCAGTCTGTGTGTAGAAACCTGTCCTGGAGTGGGAAGTCTACCCCTGTGGGCCACACTTTGATGGTCTTCACTGATGGCTGCACATGGTTAATGAGGGGTGAGTATCTACAGTAGGGGTGAGGAACAAAGAAAGGTGGTCTGATTGTCCCAAGTGGGGGAGGGGGTCCACATTATAGGCTTCAGCCATGTTTGTGTATACATGGTCTAAAGTTTTGTTTCTTCTGGTGTGACAAAAAAAGGTTTAAGGTATACCACAGCAACACTTCCTGGGTGTGGCCTTCTAGAGCCAAGTTCCCTCGTGTAAGTTCAGCTCATACAGCACTATTAAACAAAACCCTCACAGAACTCTGTTCAGAAATGGCTCAACTATTTAACTTCTTAGTCATAGTGAGATACACACCACTGATTCTCACTGTAGTTACAGGTAATTTATTTTTAGTTCATTTATAGTATAATTAAAAAAAAATTAAATAATATCTACTAATTTAACAGTTTGTAGCATCAAGCTATTAATTCCTAAGATAATGTTTAGACTATTTGAAAGACATACAGATTTATTCTTTCTATTTTCTCCTTTACAGCAGGCAGTTTTGCAGATATAATTGGGCCGAAGGATGAAGATGTCAACATTATCAAGAAAGAAACAGACACTGTTACTCTGAAATGTTCATATGAGTCAAGCAGTGATTACATTTATCTTTTCTGGTACAAACAATATCCTAACAGCGCACCACAGTATTTACTGTATCGAGGCGCAAAGTCAAGTAGTGGCGATGATAGCACTGATACTGACACTCGATTAACATCAATAACAACTTCAGACTCTACTGAACTTACAATTGGAGGTCTAACGCTCACAGATTCTGCACTATATCACTGTGCTCTCCAAGTACAGTAGGAGCACAGTAATACAGAGTCATTAAAAGCCTGTACAAAAACATAACAATTGTGCATAAGAAGTTTCTTAAACCACAGAAGATCAAAGATACTTCCTTTACAATTTTATCAGTTAACCAAAGACACAAACAAAACTTGTGCTAATTATATGGAGCTAAAAAATAGATAAGAGCGTCTGCCAAATGCCTAAATGTAAATGTAAAAAAAGCTGAAAAACAATTTAATTTAACTTATAAATAGTTATGTCATATCATGTGTTTGTTAAAAATCACATTCCTTTTCTGTCAATAAATTTCTCTGTATCCTTAATACTCATCTCCTCCTAAAGCCCTGTCCAGCTTTTTTTCTGAACTCAGTGAACTGTTAACCCTTGCCTGGTCATTGTCATTTCCTATTTTTCTGCTAGGTGACTTCAATGTTTATGTTGATACAGTTTGCCCCTTGACTACCCAATTACTGTCCATACTGTTTACAGCATGTTCGCGTTCCTAATATGTGTAATGTATAACAAAAATGTAATATTTCTGTAATAGAGTAATATTTATTTAAAGGGAACTCCCCTGCAATTATTCTGGTCAGGTTGATTGTGGATCCAGAGTCTTTTTTGTGAATGCTGAGTGTGAAGTGATAATACACCCTGAATAGCGCTCCTGCTCATCATAGAACACACTTACACCTACACAAATTCACACACTCGTTCACATATTGGGGCATTTTAGAGCAATCAATCTAATGTGTGTTTGGGAGGTGGGAGAATATTGAGGAACCTAGAAGAGACCCATAAGGAAATCCATGACATGTGGAAAAGATGTAAAACTCCAAACAGACAGACATCAAGAAGTTCAACTCAGAGAGAGTTGATAGAGTATGATGTAAAGATTAGGAAAATCTGAAAAAAAAAAAAACAGCAGAGATACACTAATAATAGAAAACTGACTCTAGAGTCATTGTTCTTTAATCTTTATTTAGTGGGTGCAGAATGGCTTAAAGAAACCGTACAGTATGGTTTAGCTATTAATATATTATTTTCACTGCTGGCTTTATTTTAGTGGTTATACAGTAATAACACCTATAATAACGATCTTCCAGCAACTTGAAGATATCTTTCAGAGGGTCCAGTTCGACCAGATCAGGACTTTGTTTTTTTTTTTTTACATTTTCTGCTTTGCTCCAAACTTATAAATGATACTATTTGAATGTCATCTGAAAGGTTTGTTTTTTCAAAGGAAATGATTCAAAATGCATCTTTCTTAATTCTTCTTCACTTCACCAGTGAGGTTATTCCTGGGGGGTTAGAATATCATCCATCAATCCTAATAGCAGGGGTTTCATTTGGATAAGGTTTGTTATTTACAAAGTAGTTGATTTGTTAACGGGTCATTATTGTCTTCTTGCACTGATCACTGACACTGTAATCTGTGTTGTCAGGTTTACAAGGTTCACCAGTGGATCAGGTTTACCAGTGGATCAGACATTGTGGATCAGACACTGTGTAACAGAAACCTAATCAATGCCTTGTTCTGAAGGTTCTTGCAGCATTACAGCTACAAAATTACTGCTACATTTTAATTATTTGATCTATTATAAAAACAAAAAACTACATCTAACTGACGAGTTTTAATAGTTAAGTTACTTCTGAACCTAGTTTAAACTTAAATAGAAAACTGCTTTAACTACACATATACATATAGAGACATAAGTGATAATTAAATTATAGACTGGTTCATTTAGTAAACAATTTATTTAAATTACAATTACATAAATGGCATTATTGTGATGGTTAGATTAGTAGTTCATTACTTTTAGTTTAAATATACTGTATATTTCAGCCAGGTTACCTAACTAAGGGCAGAATATAAAGACTTTCAGCAAGGTTGGTGACACTGTCATGTGATGGTGGAGGCTGGAGCTTTATAAATCTTCATGATGTTAACATATCAGAGTACATAAAGAATATTTTTATTTATATAAAGCCAATTATCATGTTCACCTTCATATTCATGTGTCTGTGGATTTCACTAGGGTTTATGTAACACTTTATTATTCTTTATAATTAAAAAACAAAACAATATACTCTTTTCTTTATGACAGGCGACTTCATGGCAGATCTGATAGAGCCACTTGTTAGTCACAAAGTTGTAGATGAAGGTGATGATGTTATTCTGTCCTGCAGCTACAAAGGCTTCAGTGGCGGTAACTTATATAATGTACAATTGTTCAAACAATATAAAATATCTAAACCCCAGATTCCTTCTTTCTATTACTTCAAGAGGAGTTTTAGAAGAAAATGTGCCCCCGCAAATGTCTGCAAAACATCATGAAGATCAACAAGTGGGTCTGATCATGTTCTCAGTTGTTGTATCATATACATCATATAGTGTACTACTGTGCTCTGGCACCCACAATGACTGCAAATACAAATAAACTGTACAAAAATGTATCGTATTATACGTTATCGAGTTGTATTATACTGAAAGCAGTTTTTCTAAATTTGCATGGTCTTTGAGGGGAAGTCCCTCTGTTTCTCTCTCATTATAGAAACTGTAATGAGGTTATTAAAAATTTTAAAGGAAGGATTAAATATTATTGACACATGCTGGATTGTTATGAGACATTTTGTTCATTCATTCATTCAACAGTTATCATTTTATCTCCATGCTTGGTATAGTTGCTCCTCTGTCTGCTATTAAAGTTACTTTCTGCCTCATCTACAGGTTCTACAGGTTCTACAGGTTCTAGACTGTTCTTTTTTCTCTCCACTAGATGGAGCACTTGGGGAGCTCAAAGCCCAGAACTTTCTCTTAGTCATCATTAACTAGACACTCCTGGTTCTCATAACCTCTGGTCTGGTCTGTTCTGTAACACTGTCATGTGATGCTGTAGGTGGAGCTTTATGAATCTTTATGGTGTTAGTGTATTAGAGTAGGTACAAAAATATCTTGTCTTTGGCTTATACTGTACCACTCATCATGTTCTCTTTCATATTGATGTGTATGTGGATTTTACTGGGTGAGTACATTATTATTGTTCTTTCAGAAACATTAAGTGTTGAATTAGTGATTGTTTATTCTGTGCGCTCTTAAGAGAAAAAAAGAATGTGGCTTGACTGTGTAAAAGTTAAATTGTGTTCTCTTCTCTATGACAGGTGACACCATGGCAGATTCCATACAGTCACTTTTCACTCATAAAGCTGTAAATGAGGGTGAAGATGTTACTTTGTCCTGCAGATACAACCCAACCAACACTGCAGGGAACAACTTGCACTGGTACAGGCAATATCCAAAATTGGAACCTGAGTTTCTTCTTTATATTTTGCAAAGTGGAATTCCAAGTCCAAACATTCCACCAAGAATGACTGCTAAAATTGATGATAATAAAAAAGAAGTGGATCTGATCATCTCCTCTGCTGCTGTATCAGACTCTGCACTATACTACTGTGCTCTGTCGCCCACAGTGACAGGAAATCCAACTACACTGTACAAAAACAGTTCTAGTTTGACTAATGCTTAGCATTTTAAGAAGAAATTCTCACTCTTTTTTTATGTTTTACAGATTATTATTGAATGAATAGTCTTAAAACTTGTCTACATATTTAGAACCAATATTATGGTGCTATCATGGAGAAAGTTTTGAGCTGCACATTGCGTTACATTTCATCTGGGAGAAAAAATCCTAGAAGTGTCTCAATTCCTGCAGAGACAAAAGAACCTTTTTTCTCATCCTTGTAAGATTCAGAAAAATATTTAGAGCATTCTGTGCAGGCGCACCCCTGTTTAAGATAAAATTGCGCTTTGTCTGGAAAGGCAAACACTTACAGCAGATAATGAAAAATAATTTTAAAAAATCACTGGAAACATCACCAGGTCTCCCTTACACTGAGTAACTGTCTGCATCAGCCGAGCCAACCAAGTGAAAATACACTACTACTACTACTACTACATGTAGTATACTCTGTTTTTTTTCTTCACCTTGTGTTTGTTCTTCCATTAAACAGATGCCTAATTTTGGATTTAAACTCCGAACTTTATAATAAGCCTAAGTCTTAACCACTGAGCCATCACTGTCTAGTGTGCTGTCTGTACTGTATGTTTTTTTTTCTCTTTTCTGTTGTTTATTACCCACAGTGTGTTTTTTATTTAATTATTCAGCAGAATATAAATAAGGTGTAATAGTAGTTTCACATTTGCTTTTTTAAATATTTATAAAAAAAAAACATAAGGTAATTTTTCTTGAACATGAGATGAAAATAATGAGAGTCAGTTTGATAGAATAATCAGAGACATTAATAAGGCACCAATGCCTGCTGCAAAATGGCAGAAAGATTACAGACTATCAATATCAACCAAATCATATAACTAAAATTATTATAAACAAACAAACAAATACATAGAAGAAACTATTAGTTAGTGTCAATATTCAATATTTTCTTCTCCTTATTATTATTATTATTATTATAATATAAGTGAAAAAACACAACTACACTAATCACATTAAGGAAAACAATTTTAAATATTTCATGAGACTTTTAATACTTTTAAAACACTTTATTTGTTAGCCTGGGAATTATCTGTCAGCCTGGGAACTTGTATATGTACAGTATATGTCCCCATCTATATGGCTCCTTTTGTAATGGAATCTTTAATATTCTGTTGTTGTAACTCGTTAGGGGTTAGTGGAATTAGATGGTTTTAGACTGTTGTGCAGTTGTTGTTGGAAATGGGTCTCTCGACGGAGGAAAAAGACTTCATAGATAATTATTATTAGCACTACAGAAATGGTCGTAAATGGGGACCATGTTTGAAAAATGTGGCAGAACAATTCCTTCCCATACCCGTCCCATACCAGTCCCATCCCCCCAATCTTACACCACCTGATGCCTACTTGTGGGGAAAGAAGAATGTGCTCAGCTGCATTAATTAAGCAAATTGTCAGAAGTTGGCAGCAACCTTTGTTTTGGAATTTAAATGAGGATCTGCAGTAATGATATGACAGTGTCTACAGTGAGGCAGTGCACAAACACTTACATTACGTATATTGTGGTAGAGCAACACATTAATAATGTGTATGTTAGTTTTTTTTCAGGACATATAAACTCACATTAAACAACAAGGTAATATTGGTTGTCTTTGCATTTCAGTACAACAGCAACACTTCCTGGGTGTGGTCTTGTAGAGCCAAGTTCCCTCATGTATAAAGTTCAGCTCATACAGCACTATTACAGAGCACCTCACAGAGCTGTGTTCAGAAATGGCTCAACTTGTACATGATCTGTACATAGTGAGATACATACCATTGATTTTTGTCATATTATCAGGTACTTCATTAATTATTTGTTTATATTACTTTAATATAATAATTAATTTATACATGTTTTAATCATCAAACTATTTATTTATTAATAGTGTTTGCAAAAATATTTCACACAATTATTTCTATTTACAGCAGGCACTTTTGCAGATAAAATCGGCCCAGTGGATGAAAATGCTAAGATTGTTGGGAAGGAAACAGACACTGTTACTCTGAAATGTTCATATGAATCAAGCAGCAATGATATTTTACTTTACTGGTACAAACAATATTCTAACACCGCACCACAATATTTACTGTATAAAGGTGCAAGGTCAAGATCTGCCCAGAGCACTCCTGATGATCATCGATTAGAGTCAAAAACAACCAGAGACTCTACTGAACTTACTATCAGAGGTGTAAAGATCTCAGATTCAGCACATTATCACTGCGCTCTTAGACACACAGCAATACAGAGTCAATAAAAGGCTGCACAAAAACATAACAATTGTACATTTTAATCTTCTAAAACCACAGAATTCAAAGACAACAAAACAGCTTCTCATCAGTTAACCTCAAACTAATTTGGTGATTTCATACAGTACGCAGCTGAAAAGTAAAGAAAGAAAAAAGAACAAAATCGAAGAACAATAGGATTCATGCGACATCTACATAGTAATTACAATAGAATCATTAATGTACAGTTTCTACTGGTGCATACGTGGAACCAACTTATAAATAAAATTAATTGACATACTCTGTTTATGACATATTCATTGTATAAAATTATCCTTTATCCTATCGCATTGCTGCATTTATGTGATTACTCAGATTATTATTTAAGTTATGAGAATTTTTTTTTAATAAGCATGGACTGTACATCAGACATAACACATGTGGGTCAGCTTTCTTCCATCCTCCATTATGTTTCTGCAGAGGGCTGCATTGTAAAGGGCCTTCACAAATTATTGCCATCACGAGCCACATAGGTATGGACATTTTAGGTAGTTAAAAACATTTGAATATTCTTATGTTATACAAAGTAAAAAAATAGATGTAGTGTGTGGAAAAAAAACATTAAAATGTGCTCTGGACAGTTTCCCAATGTGAAGCCTAATGTAAAGCCTGGATGCTGCAGCAACTCAGCAATCTTTCAAACAACGTTAGTGAAACTGTCATTTAAAGCTGTGGGTGAAGCTAAATAGAGCTATATGCTGTCAACATGTTAGAAAACAGAACAACCTCAGAACACTTACATTGATCTAAGAGCATTCATACTGCTCAGTTGTTTTATTATTTAAAAACATGATTTATTCAATTAAATTCAGAGGAAAAAGAAGAGAGGGAGAGAGAGAGAGAGGAAAGCGCAGAAGAGAAGAAGAGCAAAAGAGAGATCGCAGTTAGGTATGGTCACAGTCGAACAATGTATAAGGTGAATGTATATTTAGTGCAGAGTGCAAGCAGGGACTCCAGCAAGACTAACTATGACAGCATAACTAAAAAGGGAGCGCAAGAAGGAAACACAGACATTAGGGCTTCCTGAGATGTAAAGCAACCAATCACCTTACCGTCAACAAACTTGAGTGATCAATGAGAGTGGGGAAGACAGCATCTAAACATACCAGTTCACCTAATACTCTACGTCCATGAGTCCCCCAGATCTGCTCCTTTACCTAAGGCTAATCTATTTACAAAAATGCTTGGCTAAATAAATAGGTTTTTAGCCTGGACTTAAACGCTGAGACTGTGTCTGAGTCCCGAACAATAATTAAAAGACCATTCCATAACTTTGGGGCTTTGTAAGAAAAAGCTCTGCCCCCTGCTGTAGTTTTAGTGCCCATGGTACTGACAAGCAGCCTGCATCCTTTGATCGAAGTAGGCGTGGTGGATTGTAAGACACTAGCAGTTCACTCAGATACTGCGGCGCGAGACCATTTAATGCATTATACATTGTACGTTAAGAGTAGTATTTTAAAATCGATGTAAAATTTCACAGGAAGCCAATGCAATGTGGATAAGATAGGACTGATGTGCTCGTATCTTCTGGTTCGCATGAGGACTCTCTCTGCTGCATTCTGGACTAATTGAAGCTTGTTTAAGCACCTTGTTGAACAACCAGACAGTAAGGCGTTTTATATATATATATATATATATCCAACCTAGACGTGATAAAAGCATGAACTAGTTTTTCTGCATCATTTGGTGACAATATATTTTTTATTTTGGCAGTATTTCTGAGATGAAAGAATGCTATCCTGGTAATATTATCTACATGTTCTTAAAATGAAAGGCTGGAATCTATAATCACACCAAGGTCTTTTACTGTTGCACTTAATGGAACAGAAAGGTCATTTAAAATCTTACTTTTAGCTGCTTGTGGTCCTATGACTAGAACTTCTGTCTTATTAGGATTAAGCAGAAGGAAATTAATTACCATCCAATCTTTTATGTCCTGCACACATTGCTCAACTTTAGTAAACTGTTTTTTTCTCATTTGGTTTTGCTGAAACGTATACTTGTGTGTCATCAGCATAACAATGAAAACTAATACCATGTTTAGGAATTATGTTGCCCAGAGAAAGCATGTAAAGGGAAAAAAGCAGTGGGCCTAAAACAGAACCCTGTGGAACACCAAACTCAACTTGAGAACATGAGGAATGGTCACCATCTAAATCTACAAACTGATAACGATCAGTCAAATAGGATGTAAGCCATAAAAGGGCTGTTCCTTTAATTCCCACTACATTTTCTAATCTGTGAAGGAGAATACTATGATCAATAGTGTCAAAAGCTTCACTGAGGCCGAGTAACACAAGTATAATGACGCAACCCTAATCAGAGGCTACTAAAAGGTCATTTACTAATTTAACAAGTGCTGTCTCTGTGCTGTGATGAGGCCTAAATCCTGATTGATACAGTTCGTTTATGCTATTTCTTATGTAGATACGAACATAGTTGCTGTGATATGTGATATTCTGCTTTTCCAGAATTTTTGAGATAAAGAGGTTTGATATCGGCCTGTAATTTACATTTAGGCATTTGGCAGACATTCTTATCCAGAGCGACTTACATTTTTATCTCATTATACATCTGAGCAGTTGAGGGTTAAGGGCCTTACTCAAGGGCCCAACAGTGGCAACTTGGTGGTTGTGGGGTTGGAATCTGGGATCTTCCGAACCATAATCCAACGCCTTAACCACTGAGCTTTCTCCAGCCCAGATTGAAAAGCTGACAGGGGTTAAGGTCAGGTTTCTTGATTAATAGTTTAATTACTGCTTATTTAAGGATTTGGGAACATACCCACTGCTGAGTGAACAGTTAATTACTTTTAACAGGGGTTCTGTCATTGCTGGAACTATCTGCTTGAGAAAATGTGTTGGTATACAGTAGTGAATCTAATTCACAGGTTGACAATTTTGAATAGAAGATGAGTGAAATTAGTTCTCTCGCTTCAAGGGGAGTAAAGTTTTCTAGGTTTTGATGTGATGTGATTAATTTATCATCTGTATCACTTAAATTGCCTGGTTTCAAAGCCTGAATTCTTTTCCTAATATTTATGATTTTGTTATTAAAAAATATTCATGAAATCCTCACCACTGTATGTTGTTGAGGGGATTTCTGCAGTGGTCTTGTTTTTAGTTAATTCAGCTATGGTATTAAATAAAAATCTAGGATTAGTTTTGTTATTTTCTATAAGAGTAGAGAGATACATTGATCTAGCAGCACTGATAGCTTTTCTATAGTTTAGGAACGCTCTCCTTCCATGTGTCTTGACAGGGTGGTAATGGCTGCTGTTAATGCCGTGGGCAGACATGGGCAGGTATAGGGGCAGAGGACTGTTTTAAAAAAAAAAAAAAAAAAAAAAAAAAAAACAAGTCTTTATTGAGGATATAACCAAAACAGGACTCCTAAAGAAATAAAAAGACAAAGAAACAAATACTCAAATTACACAACCCATAACTGACCAATACCCAGGCTATAGGACAATACACAAAACATACAGACACAGACTCTAAAACACCATCCACTCATAACTATAAGCATTATGTAGAGACACATGCTTAAAGACAACACAGACTCAAGCTAAGCATGGAGCTGAAAACAGGGACAAGACTAGAGACACGAGACAGGACTAAGGCTGAAGGCTAAACATGGTCATTGGCTAACCATGGCAGTCAGCTACACATTCATCTAGCTAAGCAAGTCTTTAGCCCACACTTGTGTTGTGTTTAGCTACACTTACCTTATACTGTAGCTAAACACAACACTAGGGACTTAGGACACAGAAACACACAGAGGCCAGGCTAAAGGGACACACAGAGGCCAGGCTAAAGGGACACACAGAGGCCAGGCTAAAGGGACACACAGAGGCCAGGCTAAAGGGACACACAGAGGCCAGGCTAACGGGACACACAGAGGCCAGGCTAACGGGACACACAGAGGCCAGGCTAAAGGGACACACAGAGGCCAGGCTAAAGGGACACACAGAGGCCAGGCTAACGGGACACACAGAGGCTAACTACTTACCTATTCTCTAACAAACAACACAACATGACCCAACACAGAATCAGCTCCACACACACTTGAACACCAAAGACGTAGATGCACACACATTTAGCCTGGGGACATGCTTAGAAGTTATGGGTCAACATGAACTACAAAATAACAATATAAAATAAACCATCATATAAATAAAGAAAAAACAATACACAAAACAAAATGCCCAATTGACAGTACGCACAAACGTTCAATGCTCGACCCAGTTTCCCAGACTAATCAGCTCTTTACTTAAGATTTAAGGACCTACCTCGGTTCAGGTGTGCTCCCGCATCACCTGACCGAGGTGCCTTCTGGGAAACTGAGTCTGCAAAACAAAAACTACAAGGGGCAAAACAGTGCCCTCTAGTGGCGATTACTTACACCATGCTATTTGCAATACTAACAATTTAGTTTGACGCCATTTGTGTTCTAATTTTCGAGCGGTTTGTTTTAGAGTGCGTGTGTGGTCATTAATATATATTATTTATCTCTAATCATTTTTCTTTTAACTGGAGCTACATTATCTAACCTATAACGAAGTGTTGACTCTAGATATTCAGTCACTTGATCGAGTTCTGTGGCGTCAGATGGCGATCCAATCAAAGTTGATAACTCTGGGAGATTATTGATAAAGCTCTGTGTGGTATTTGATGTGAACCTACGTTTAAGGCGGTAGCGCAGTGCTGTGTGTACATTATTACTATGACACACTTTAATCAAGACAAGACAGTGATCTGAGATAATTTCAGGCTCTGGAATTGTAAATAAATCAAGACTCTCCCAGTAACATTGGTGACACTGTCATGTGACGCAGTGGGGTGGAGCTTCATTGAGATGTATGATGTTAACATTTTAGAGTACAGAAAGAGCTCAGAATATTTTAATTCAGCTAACCATTAATCATGTTCACTTTTATGTTAATATATATTTGTCTTTCACTTGGTGAGTTTGCATTAAGCTTTTATATAAGTGTTAAATTAATGATTCGTTAGTCTGAGTCATGATAAGAAAATGGAGCATGGAAATTGGGTGTGAAGCTTATAAACATTGTGTTTTCTTCTCTATGACAGGTGACTCCATGGCAGATTCAATAGAGGCACATTTCACTCATAAAACTGTAGATGAAGGTGATGATGCTATTCTGTCGTGTGACTACAAAATACTCAGTGGTGCAACAAACAACTACCTGCAATGGTACAGGCAAGATCTACAATCTAACCCGGAGTTCCTTCTTTATATTTCTCAAAGGGGAGATACTTTTCTAGGGGCGAACACCCCTGAAAAAATGTCTGCTAAAATTTATGACAATAAACGAGTGGATCTGAACATCTCCTCTGCTGCTGTATCAGACTCTGCACTATACTACTGTGCTCTGGCGCCCACAGTGACAGGAAATCCAACTGCACTGTACAAAAACTTTGACAACTTTTCATACAGGGAATGCAGTTCTAACAATGTTTTTAAATAAAAATGTTTTAATTATTATAACTTTTTCTGTGACTGACTGTATAAAGATCCTTGTTTTGACACATCAATGACATGTTTTGACACATATTAGCTCATTTAATTATTCCTCTTTAGTAAGCACTTTATCCTGGTCAGAGATCCAAAATCCTGAAAGACAGACAGAAATTTATGAAAAACATAAAAGCCAGAAAAAACTGACAGGGATACAGCGAAAACACTGCACAGAAAGTAAGCTGAGCTTAAACTTGAACTGAGAGCCGTGGAGCTGACCTTGTGTTGGACTTAAATAAAACAAACAAACAAACACACAAACAAAAAAATGAATAAATTATTCAACTTATGTTTAAAACCCAGCAGTTTTTTTTTTGTCAGATGTCTGTCTTGGTTGGAGATCAGTTCAGATAAGGAATGTGAGAGTTGGCAGAGTTGAACAGATAACAATCTAGCATGCTTAATAAAGCACACAGCTTTTAATTAGAATCGCTCACACTGCCTTGCAGTGAGTTTACTTGAAATACAAAGTCTTCATTGCTAATTGTATAAAGCTTTTCAACTTACACTAGCTTGTTAACACACAACATTACTTCTTTATGTTTATGTCTACCACACATTTAATTACTCTCATTTATTTATTGTGCTTGAGATTTAACATTTCTATTATGTGTGTCTTTGCAGATTATGTTTTTGGAACTATATCTGAAATTCTTACTTAATGCTTTATTTAATGTTACATAAAACTTTATTATAGAATGTCTTAGTCACTCCTACAAAATAAAACACTCTGTTTTAGTAAAAGAAAGCCACTGTGACATCCACACAAGAATAATGGGTCTGATTGACACACACCACCTCACATTGTAACAGCTGCAAAGGAAACAAAAACAAAGAGAAACACCCATAACTGCATGCAAAACCACCTCATATGAAATGTTTAAAAAAACACAATATTTAAAGTGACAGATATAAGAAATTACAAGTTTGCCTCCCTTTGCGTGCTCTTTCAGTATGAACAGTATATAAAAGTGTTACAGCTCAGTAAAATTCCTTCACCATGCAGTCACAAAGTGGTGAAAAGTTGTGTTCACACTGTTTTGGGGTGAGTAATGGCATAATAAAACACTGAATAAGATTTTAAACAGCCAACAATAATCTCAAGAAACCTATAGGACTAGAAGCAGAAGAAAATAGTACCATGTCCTAATCCATGTTGCATACCCATATTACTTTTCAAGGATTTACACTGAATATCTAGATCTACAACAAGTCTATTTATACCAGTGTTAGATTTTAGGTATGCAAGGTATTTAGGTGTGCAAGGTATATAAAGATTTAAATATCTTATTTAATTTCTATACCGCTGGTTAGCACTGTGGCCTCAAACTTCCAGGGTCTGGGTTTGATTTACATGTGGTTTTATGTGTGTGGAGTTTGCATGTTTTCCCTTTGGGTTTCCTCCGACAGTGCAAAGACATGCAGTGTATCATAAGTTTATTATTATTATTATTATTATTATTATTATTTTTTTTTAACCTAGCCTTAATATTATTTTACACTTTTTGCTTGTATGTTGTTGTATAATGTTTGAACTGGCTTTTGTAGCATTACAATTCCCCATTTGCAATTAATAAAGTACTACTGTACATTTACATATGTGTACATATATGTTTTCCACGAATCTGTGCACAGAGTGCTGGGAGGTTACCAAAAAATTAGATTGACTGACTCATTAAACACACAATGGAGACAAGATCTAAAGCAACAGACAAAACACAAGTAAAGTCAGTAAAATGGTACAGTTGTGGTGACACGCTTTATATTTTTGATATATTTAGACTATTATCTGTATTAAACATCAGATTTAGCTAGAAACATGACTGTGCAGTGTTTATCTGCAGGGAGTTTGGCAAGGCTAACATTACTGAATGAAAACCATTACATTGACAAACAAATTAAAAGGATTTGACTGAGGTGATCATTAGAAATGCTTGTGTTTTAGCACACACGTCATATCAGATAATGACATGTTTCTAAAGTTTTATCATGCAAAATGTTAATCTGAATAACTCTAAAGTTTCTGAATGATAATGCTTGTAGTAATATTGCTCTGTTAGTTGAATAATGATAACAGTCTGTTAGCGTTTACTGTGTGTATCATGTTTTATATGTACAGTATATCTATTTAGATAACAAACTGAAAATGAAAATAGCCAAACACGGGAGCTTAGGCTTAAGAGAAACCTTATAGGTGTATAAATATTTAGATGTCATGAATGACCTTCCTCTAAATACAAAGATTTCACAGTGTCACGGACACTGTTATCAGTTTGTGGTGTAAAAACAATATCAGACCCTTTAAAGTAAATCTCACCCCTGTCATTAACGGTACCTTTTTCTAGCTCTCAGAGAAAGAAAGAGAGAGTAAGTGATTGTACTGTACATGTTCAAATAACTCTTACTGTATTTCTTTTAGCAGGTGTGCTAATCATAAAACAAACTTATACCTACACAAATTTACACACTTATTCACATATTTGGGCAATCCACATACCAGTGTTGTTCGAGAGCTGGGAGGATACTAAAAAACCTAGAGGAAACCCATGATGTGTCCAAAAGATTAAAACTTCAAACAGACAGTGACCTACCAGGGTTAAACCAGGGTGGCAACTGTTTATATCGATTAAGAAAAAAAAAAACAGGAGCAGAGTTTCACTAATAAATGTTTATATCATATATTGTACTTAAACATTTATAGTGGGACTATTTAGACTATATAGACTTTATTCTTTTCAGAATATAACCGAGCAGTTTCTCTGCAGCAGAAAAGCTCCCGCTTTTCTAAGATGCATGCTTAAATACTGTAAGGGCCATATTTCATTCTTGTGATTTGTTGTTGTGTTTATTTTATTTCAGTCTATTAGTTAAGCATTAAGCATTAAGTATCATACTCATAATTTGTATTGTGACATCATTTCATGAGTTGTTCTGTGACATCATGTCACAGTTATGTAGCTGCATGTCTATCACGCACGTTAGTTGTGCAGTTATTCTTAAGACACGGAAGGATACAGAAAGGTGTAAAGAACACAAGCTTTTGACCGTGAGACAGTAAGCTAAAAGGATACAGTAAAATGAGTTGTTGTAACTGTAATCTATCGGAGCTACAGAACACAAGCAAGCGACTTGTCGTGACTACAGTGGATTTATGCAAGAAACTAACAACCGTTGTACTTTGATGTTGAAAATAAACAAGAGACAAAGAAATCAACGAAACGTCTGGAGTCGTGAGTGACACTGTGTACTAAAAGGGACACGCGTCAGAACTTGTGAATAACATGCATGTAAAGTCAAAAGCTTGCAAAATGAAGATAAGTGATTTAAGAGTGTGAAGAGCGCGCATGCGACTTCAAAAATGCGACTTCAAAAATGCGCATCGACTGCCAACGAGCAACCGAAACCGAAAGCGATAAGAGGACTTGCCTGCTTTAAATTTTACTATGTCAGACGGAGAGGAAAATGCTGCTGTTGCCGAACCTGAGCATGTGATGGCGCCCGACGACAAGGAAGCTGCAGACAAGCTTCACAAACTGAAGAACGCCAGAGAAGGCAAGTGGAGTCAATTGACTGCATTAACCGGTGAATTAGAGTTGCTTATGTACGATGCCTACAATCTGTATGACGTTGAAATTAAATACCATACGGAATACAAAGTGTTATTAGATGACTTTGCCGAATGCAATAGAGATTTGCGATTGTGTCAGAATGAAGATGAACGCGACCATGGTCCGCCAGACCTGCAAAAGTATAAATTGCTGTACTGTATGGAATTTGCAGAAAAGGTAGAGTCATGGATTACAAAAAATCAGAACCGCTCTAAGCCGCCTCAAACATTCGACGACGGAGTTTTACCAGAAGACAGTGTGTCAATGGTGGAATCAAGGACGCTCGCGCCTAACAAGCACGAAAGCGTAGTGACGGCAGCATCCAAAAGGTCCTCAACATCTACAGCATCCTTAGCTCGGCTAAAACAGGCAGAAGCTGACAGAGCATCCTTGCTGGCTGAAGCAGCAATCTTAGAGCAACGGCAGGCGTTAGAAATAAAGGAAGCACAATTCCAAGCACGATTAAAGGTTAAAAAGGAAAGGCTGGAATTCGAAGCGAAGCTTGCAAAGGTTAACGCAAAAATAAAAGTGTATCAGGGTTGTGAAGAACGACAAGGTCCTGCAAGACAGGACGTGACCATCGAAACACGTGGTGCATGCGCTCCCGAACAGGAACACAATCACCACCACGACCACAGTTCGGCAATGGAATACTCGAACTGCCATTATGCCTCCGAGCAACACACTTAAGCATGCCCGTGAGTGCCAAACCCATAATGTCAAGAACCCTAATGGAACAGCCTACCCAAGGTAACGATCACTCACTTTACAACACTGACATAGTGGAGCCTCAGGGTAGGATGCCACTTCAGGCAGATCTTACAGAAATGTTTGCGAAGAGTCAGAAGCAACTTTCCTTACCTCCGCGCGACGTTCCTTCATTCGATGGTGACCCTCTTGAGTTCATGTCCTTTGTAAGAGCCTTTAAACATGTCATCGAAACCAAAACTGATAGCAATCTGGATAGGCTGTTCTTTCTTGAGCAGTATACTAGAGGACAGCCTAGGGACCTTGTGATAAGCTGCCAGCTCATGCCAGAACATCGCGGTTACACAGAAGCTATGAGACTGTTACATGACAAGTTTGGAAATGGACAAATAATCGCTACAACGCTGATGCAAAACTGCACTCAACTGGCCGGAAATAAAGTCACAGGACGGAAAGTCGCTGACAACTTTCTCCCTGTTTCTGGTAAAATGTTACAATACCATGTCAAGTATCGATTACATGGATGAGCTAGACAATGCTACCAATTTGAGGACTATAGTCTCAAAACTGCCCTACAAATTGCGTGAAAGATGGAGGAACCATGCATACATGCACGAAAGGCGCACCCAGAAAAGAGCCAAGTTTGTGCAGCTGATGGAATTTGTAGAGCAAGAAGCAACTGTAATGTCCAACCCACCTTTTGGCAACCTGAACGTTTTAACTAATGATAAAAAACACTGCAACAAACCTCCGTCAGGGCTCAAGCAAAAAATGGAAGGAAAAAGAGGTAGCAGCTTCGCAACCGGTGTAAAACAGGTTGGTAAAAATCATAAAGACTCAATTACAGTAAAGAGTAGTGGTGCAACAATTATTAGTGCCTTCACTAAACCTTGTGCATTCTGTGCGAAAGATCATACCCTAGATGAATGCCACCAGTTCAACGAAAAGACATATAAGGACAAATTGGACTTTTTAAAAAAGAATGGATTCTGCTTTGGTTGTTTAGTAAAAGGACACTTAAGCAAAGACTGCACAAAGAAAATGACATGTCAGTTGTGCTCAAAAAAAAATTCTCGCATGCTACACATTGCAGCACAAGACACAGCTCAAGCGATCGTAAAGGCTGACAAAACCGAAACAGTTAAAACACTGCCTGTTACAGTGAGTCATAAAACGAGCTCGTGTACTGGGGCTGGAGATAACTGTATTCTCTCCATAGTACCTGTTAAAATAAAGTCCAAGAAAGGTAACAAGACAGTAGAAGTATACGCCTTTATGGACCCAGGAAGCTCTGCTACCTTTTGTACAGAGTCATTAGCAAGGCGATTAAACGTACAAGGTAAAAAAATCGACATCATGTTAAGCACCATAAATGCGAGGAAACAAGTAGAAAGTTACGTGCTTACTGACCTAGAGGTTAGTAGTTTGGAGGAAAACACTTTTGTTGAACTCCCCAAAGTGTTCACACAAAAGAGTATCCCAGTTTTCTCAGTGGAAAACATTCCACAACGGCACGACATTGATAAGTGGCCATACCACAAAGAGCATAGGCTCCTAGAACCATGGGGAGTAATTAACAGCAGGCACAATGGGCCATATGCAGTAAAGACCGCTCTTGGATGGACCATAAACGGACCTCTTCAAGAGTCGGTCGAGAAAGGCACGTGTGACAATGAGCAAGTGAGCGTTGCAGTCAACAGAGTTTCCATCGAAAGTATAGAACAAATGCTGATACAACAGTACAACCACGATTTTCCTGAACGGAACTGTGATAACTAGGCTGAGTTGTCACAAGAGGACTATCAGTTTTTAGACTATATAACTATCTCCCTGCAGTTTACTGACAATCACTTCTACATTGGCCTACCATTTAAGAAAGCAGCTATTCAAATGCCCAACAACTGAAGCGCAGCCATGCAGCGCGCACTGAACCTCAAACAGAAGTTTAAGAATAACCGCTCCTTCCACGAAGAGTATTTAAACTTCATGAACGACATGTTTGAAAAGGGTCATGCAGTCAAGGTCCACACACCTCACCTAAGTCGACAAGAAGTGTGGTATATACCTCACCATGGTGTATACAGTACCATGCTCAAAAGAAAAAGCTAAGAGTAGTCTTTGATTGTGCTGCCAGCTATCAGGGAATATCATTAAATAGCGAGCTTCTGCAGGGACCCGACCTGACAAACTCACTCATTGGGGTGCTCACACGCTTTAGACAAGAGGAAGTTGCATCAAGGCAGATGTGGAAGCCATGTACTATCAGGTTAGAGTTCCGGAAAAGGACACAGACTTGTTGCGTTTCCTATGGTGGCCAAATGGAGACGTGAGTCAGGACTTGGTCGAGTATAAAATGGTCGTTCACTTGTTTGGTGCAAAATCATCTTCAAGTGTAGCTAACTTCGCCCTTGGGAAAACAGCAGAAGAAAACCGCAGCAATGCATCTGCCGAGACAGTACTTAAAAACTTTTATGTAGACGACTGCTTGAAGTCTGTTTCTAGTCATAGTCAAGCAGTTGCGCTATATAGTAATCTCACCAAACTGTGTGCAAGTGGAGGGTTTCACCTCACCAAGTGGGCAAGTAATAGTCGTACATTACTAACTTCCATCCCTGAGAGTGAAAGAATCAAAGACATGAGGGACTTAGATTTGAGTAAAGACGCACTCCCTGTTGAGAGAGCTCTAGGGGTGTTGTGGTGTATTAATTCAGACACGCTCAAGTTTAAGATTAGTTTAAAAGAGCGGCCTGTGACTAGAAGAGGAATCTTGTCAGTCACCAGTTCAATTTATGACCCCTTAGGCTTCCTTGCACCAGTCATACTGCCAGCTAAGATCTTAATGCAGCAGTTGTGTAAAGAGAGACTCGCTTGGGACGATGACATTCCCGAACAATTTATAAAAAGATGGAGGGCCTGGCTACAAGAGTTGCATCAATTGTCTGAGTTTAGTGTAGCAAGAACCAGTTGACTTTGGAGTTACAACTACTGTACAGCACAACTTCACCACTTCTCAGATGCAAGTGAAATGGGATAGGGAGTTGTCTCATATATTAGGTTAGGAAATGCTGATGGACTCACACACTGTGCATTCATGATGAGGAATTCCCGCGTAGCGCCCTTGAAACTAACTACTATCCCCCGAATAGAATTGACAGCGGCAGTGGTTGCTGTAAACAACGACAAAATGTTGAAAGGTCAACTGGAAATAAAACTGCTGGACTCTGTGTTTTGGACCGACAGCACAACTGTCTTGAGATACATTGTCAATGAAAAACTTCGCTTTAAAACCTTCGTCGCTAACAGAATTTCCATCATACGAGAGTCAACCAAGCCACAGCAGTGGAGGTATGTTAACAATTCAAAAACCCAGCTGAATCTGCTTCCAGAGGAGTTTCCTGTGAAAAAAATTCATGAAAAACAACAATTGGATCCATGGTCCCTGACTGGTTCAAGTTAAAAAGATTTGTTGCCTGGATTCTTTGCGTTAAGGATATGCTTAAGCAGAAAACAAAAAGGATTAAGTGACAGGCAAATAACTCAATAACAGAAAGCCCTAGGTCTCTAACAATTAAGGACTTAACAATGGCAGAAAACGAAGTCATTAAGTTCGTTCAAAACCAAAAGTTCAAAGACGAAATTTCCCTGTTACAAAAGGGTAATGCATCCGTAAAAAGAAACAGTTGTCTCTCCAAACTAGATCCAGTACTGCAGGATGGAGTGCTAAGAGTTGGAGGACGTCTTGGTAGGTCTGCAATGCCCGAGCATTGAAAACACCCTGTCATTATACCCAAAGACTCACACATTACAACTTTAATCTTAAGAAACATTCACGAACAGGTTGGACATTGTGGAAGGAATTATATGCTTTTAAAATTGCGGCAGGAATACTGGATTCCGACTGCAAATTCCCTTGTGAGAAAGTTTCTGTCCAGTTGTGTGACATGTAGAAAGATCAGTGCAAAGAATAGTAAACAAAAAATGTCAGAACTGCCACGTGATAGAATAACACCAGATCACCCACAGTTTACTAACGTAGGGGTAGACTATTTTGGACCCTTCGAGTCAAACGGGGTAGAAGTAACGTTAAAAGATATGGCGTATTGTTTACTTGTCTGACAACAAGAGCCGTGCACATTGAAGTCGCGCAGAGGCAAGGTGTCAGTTATGAGAAGTGATAATGGAACAAACTTTATAGGTGCTGAGACTTAATTGCGTAAAGCTATCCAACAGTGGAATCAGTCAAAAATTGAAGGCGTCCTCATGCAAAAGGGGATACAGTGGATATTCAATCCTCCTTCTGGGTCTCATTTTGGTGGAATATGGGAAAGGCAGATAAGATCAGTTAAAAAAATCTTGAGGTCCGTACTAGAAGAACAACCACTAAACCATGAGAACTTGCAGACATTCCTGTGTGAGGTGGAAGCTATAATGAATGACCGTCCCCTTACCACTGCTACAGACGATCCCACAGACCTGGAGCCCCTGACACCTAACCACCTGCTGCTGATGAAAAAACAGCCAAACTTGCCTCCTAGACTTTTTAAAGAGGAGGACATTTACGTACGTCGCAAGTGGAAGCAAATTCAATACCTTGCCGACTTATTCTGGAAGCGATGGGTGCGTGAATACTTGCCCTTGCTTCAGGAGCGCCAAAAATGGTCTCAAGTGAAAAAAAAACTCACAATCGGAGACGTAGTCCTTATAATTGACGAGTCTTCTCCAAGAAATTCATGGGTCGTCGGACAGATCACGAAAGTGTTCCCTGATAAAAAAGGACTTGTGAGACGTGTGCTGTTCAAAACTAAAACCAGTACCCTGGAAAGACCCATCGATAAGCTGTGCCTCATATGTGAAATGGACTGTTAATTACCTTATAAAGTAGTCATGTTCCTTTCATTTGGTACGCAACGATATAAATACCTTAAGTTAAACTGTTAACAAATGTTTAAAGTGTTAAGAAAGTTAATTCAAATTTTAATCTAATAGTAAATGTTGTGGCCCAATTGTAAAAAAAAAAAAACAACAACAACAAAACAAAAAATGTGTGTAATTGTCAGTCAATTAGGGGCTGGAAATGTAAGGGCCATATTTCATTCTTGTGATTTGTTGTTGTGTTTATTTTATTTCAGTCTATTAGTTAAGCATTAAGCATTAAGTATCATACTCATAATTTGTATTGTGACATCATTTCATGAGTTGTTCTGTGACATCATCTCACAGTTATGTAGCTGCATGTCTATCACGCACGTTAGTTGTTGTTGTTAGTTGTTGTTAAGACACGGAAGGATACAGAAAGGTGTGGAGAACACAAGCTTTTGACCGTGAGACAGTAAGCTAAAAGGAATACAGTAAAATGAGTTGTAGTAACTGTAATCTATCGAAGCTACAGAACACAGCAAGCGGCTTGTCGTGACTACAGTGGATTTATGCAAGAAACTGTAACAACCATTGTACTTTGATGTCAAAAATAAACAAGAGACAAAGAAATCAACGAAACGTCTGGAGTCGTCAGTGACACTGTGTAACAAAAGACACGCGTCAGAACTTGTGAATAACATGCACGTACAAATACGTTTACATGACATTTCTTCAATATCCTGTTCCAACCAACAAAATACTTCCATACATGTGTTCTGTTTCTAGCAAGATAAAATGCTCCAATACATATGTTTACTGTTTTCCACAAAACACAATGCTTCCACAATACATGTTCATCCTATGGCTAAAGGAAACATAACTCACTTAATTGGACATCTTGTCCATGCACTCCCATCCTCAAGCAGGTTGCATCTGCTTTGTAGCATCATATTGGTCCTTGGTGGCCCAGCACACAGTTTTAAATTATCAGCAGTGACTGATACAATGATACTCCTCCTGCCCCTTCCTTTCTAACTGCTGACAAATTTGCCACATTCTACGATGGGAAGATTGCAGCAATCCGCCAATCCTTCGCTCCCAACCAAAATCCTACAGCAGAACCTCAGGACCTTCTCTTCCCTCCCTTAGCAGAATTCTCCAACCTGTCATCTGATGAGATTCAGCAGATCATTTTATCATCTAACCCCACCACCTGTTCATTAGACCCAATCCCTCCCACAATGCTCCAGGCCATCTCACGAGACCTCCTTCCCTTCACCACAACAATCATCAACCATTCCATATCATCTGTTCATGTTCCTGCTGCTTTTAAGAAGGCAAGGGTTATTTCCATCCTCAAGAAACCCTGCCTGGACCCATCAGAAGTTAACAACTATCGCCCGGTATACCTTCTCTCTTTTATTTCCAAAATTCTTAAAAGAACTGATTATAACCTAATGTCTCTTTATCTCTTACAGAACAACCTTAATGATCCCAACCAATCTGGATTCAAAGTGGCACATTCTACAGAGACTGTTCTTCTGTCAGTCACTGAGAAGCTCTATGCTGCTAGATCTGCTAAACTGTCATCTGTCCTCATCCTCCTGGACCTGTCAGCTGCATTTGACATGGTGAACCAGAAGATTCTATTATATATTCTTACAAGCCTTGGAATTTGTGGAACAGCGTGGCAATGGTTTGCTTCTTACCTAAAAGATAGGTCATATGAGGTAACATGGAGGGGATCTACATCTGCCCCACATTGACTCTCTACTTGTGTCCCGCAGGGCTCAGTACTTGGTTCTCTTCTGTTCTCCCTCTATACCCCATCTCTTGGTAAGGTCATATCATTGCATGGATTTTCATACCATTGTTATGCAGATGACACCCAACTTACTTTCTCCTTTCCTCCCTCTGACACTCAGGTTTCCACCCAGATCTCAGCATGTCTGGCAGACATCTCATCCTGGATGGCTGCTTATCAGCTGAAGCTCAATCTCAGTAAAAACGAACTGTTGTTTATCCCTTGTGACTCATCCCCATGTAAAGACCTTGTGATATCGCTGGAAAACAACCAAATCACTCCATCAGCCACCGCCCGCAATCTTGGGGTAACCGTGGACAATCATTTGTCATTTTCCCCACACATCGCTAACCTTGCTCACTCTTGTAGATTTCTTCTTTACAATATTAGAAGAATTCGCCTATTTCTTTTTTCACAGGCTACTTAGGTGCTTGTTCAGTCCCTTGTTATTTCAAGACTGGACTACTGCAAATCACTCCTGGCAGGCCTGCCTCTGTCCACGATTCGTCCTCTGCAACTGATTCAGAATGCAGCAGCACGTCTCATTTTTAACCTTCCAAGTTCTCCCACACCACACCACTCCTCCGCTCCTTGCACTGACTTCCTGTAGCTGCCCGCATTAAATTCAAAATGCTGATGCTGGCCCAGCACCCACTTACCTCTCTGCTCTAATCACACCACGCACTGCACTACATACCGTCCGATCCTCCAGCACTGCTCGTCTCATCCCACCCTCTTTCAGGGATTGCGAGTGGCATTCATCCAGGCTCTTTTCTGTTCTGGCACCTAGGTGGTGGAACGAACTTCCTCTAGATGTCCATACAGCAATGACTTTGACTATCTTTAAACGACGACTCAAGACGCATCTGTTTATCCAGTACTTGGACTAACCCCCCATACTACACCAACAATAGAGCTATGGGTGTATTGGATAAACATTTCTTAGTTTTTAAAGGTTTTTCTCTTTGGTGAACACAAGATGGTGCAGTTGCTTATCTTTTTATGGTATAAGTCCTCTTTGATTATGAATTCTACTTTTTACCTTTAAACCTCTTTGACCTAGGCTGCACTTCTTTTATCATACTGTACTACTGAACAAATAATATTGTCCTGGTTACTCCTAGTAGCCCTGCTAATTTTAGATATACCATTCAAAAATTTTGTGTTATGACTCGCTATTAGGTTTTCCTGCTTCCAGGCTGCATTCACTTCCAATCGTTTTACATCAGATTCCAGATGTGAGGCTGAATGTATTGAATTAATACTGTCATGTGATGCTGTGGGTGGAGCTTTATGAATCTTTATGGTATTTATGTATTAGAGTAGGTACAAAAGCATCTCAGAATATTTCTCTTTGGTTAAGACCATTCATCATGTTCTCCTTCATATACATGTGTCTGTGGATTTTACTGGGTGAGTACATTATTATTGTTCTGTCAGAAAGAAGTGTGGAATTAGTGATTTAGTTTGCATGCAGTTAAAAATCAACAGAATGTGGCTTAACTGTGTAAAGGTTAAAAACATTGTGTTCTGTTCTCTATGACAGGTGACACCATGGGAAATTCAGTAGACCCATTTTTCACTCATAAAGCTGTAAATGAAGGTGAAAATATTACTCTGTCCTGCAGATACAACCCTAGCATTACTACAGGGAACTACTTGCACTGGTACAGACAATATTCAAAATTGGAACCTGAGTTTCTTCTTTATATTTTTCAAAGCGGAACTTTAAGTCTAAACATTCCCCCAAGAATGACTGCTAAAATCGACGATAATAAAAAAGAAGTGGATCTGATCATCTCCTCTGCTGCTGTATCAGACTCTGCACTATACTACTGTGCTCTGGCGCCCACAGTGACAGAAAATCCAATCACACTGTACAAAATCCCGGGCACAGTTTTTTGAGTTTGAATAATGTTTATGCATTTTGGGGGGAATTGTTACTCTTCTCTCATGTTTTATAGATTATTATTGAATGAATAGTCTTAAAACTTATCTACATATGTGCACGTTTCATTACATTTTATCTGGGATAGAAAAATTCTCAAATTCCTGCAGAGATAAAAGGACCTTCTTCTCATTCTCATAAGATTTAGACGAGACACATCTTTACGTCTTACTTTAATGCAGTGATGATTTTTACTAAAATAAACATATGAAGGCACCTCTCTAAGACTAAAACATCCTGCATGTCTGTTGTGTTTATTTGTTCCTATTTGAGATCATATATTTATTTCTAATGATTATTTATTTCTGATGAAGCCCACACAATTGTTATTTAGGCTCTAATAAGTAAAAACATAGCATTAAAAAGGGTGTAGATGACCATATACTGTAGGCATGTAATTTTGTTCTTTTATTATAATATCCATATACTCATAAATAAAATCATATACTGTATATTAAAGATTCATTACATATTGTGGCATGCACCTTAATCTCCTATTGCTCCTTGCTCACTCTGGAGGCAGCCTCCCCTTTCCCCCGTGTGAGTGGGCGGGGTTGTGGGAATGTGGATCATTTTGTGATTAATCTCTGCTAATGGATGTCTGGCTTTCTGCCTGAACCTGGAAAACTACAGAGCTGAGTTTGACTTTAATGAAAGTGTCTAAATTGTTTGTAAATAAAGTCTTGTGCAGGAAGAAATAAAATTATTTAAATTTTATTTGAGTAGTGTACAATAGTGCTCTTATTTATTTAGGCGGCATGGTGGTGTAGTGGTTTTAACCTTTTATTTTGTTTAAATATTTGTTTATTGTAAACTAGAAATATGTATTTGTTTAGAATATTTTACTGTAATGTAAAGCAGTGTTCAAACATACAAAGTTAATACATTTTTATAGTCACTGATAAATTCAATGTCTTATTTAATACGGAAATAAATTATAGTTATATTCTAGGTCTTAACTAACAGTTGTGGAACATGTGTTGTCAACAAGATGCAGCATTACATAGGTGTTTTTCAGCTCATCCTTGAAGAAGAGATTATTTATAGACTGTACTACATAAAAGTCTAGAGGATCAGAACGTTTATTAATTAAAGCACTAAAATGTATCTGCATTTTTGTATGATTAAATTCATGAATCATAGATATCAGTCAATATAGTAAACTAACAGATTGACATGAATTACCTGTAACTACTGTGAGAATCAATGGTGTGTGTCTCACTATGCACAGTAAATTGTACAGTACAGTTGTAGAATTGTATGGAGAGAAATTTCTGAATACAGCACTATGAAGATTCTCCATAAATCATAGATGTTGTATGAGCTGATTTGTTACATGAACTAAACTCTAGAAGGCCACATCCAGGGCATGCTGGTAACACTTCACTTATACAGTTCACCACTTAAGAGTATCGGTGACAGTAAACTGAACCACAAATACAAAACAGAACTATTCTACTGTTGCTGATCAACCCACAGCTTTCAACTTTACAGCTATCAACTTTAGCGTGTTTGTCTTGTACGTACACTGCTGGGGCAAAAAAAGTTGCAACATTAATTGCTAAGATCTTGTATTAAGGATGGGAGAGGTGAACTACTCTGTGAGGTCTTCCCTAGTACTTCCTATACACTTTTTCAGTGGGGATAAGGTCAGAAGCAATTTCAGGATGAGGTTGAAATTGCAGTTCATGTTTGAAAATAATCCTTTATGCTCTTAGAGCTACCCTTTCATAATCTAACTCAAGGAATATGCCTGTGCCACAAATGAATAAAAACTACATAAATGTGATACTCAATCTTTCAGTACTTTGTAGATTATCAGCTGACTTCAGTTAATTGGCACACATTGCAGAACTAACCAACTGAAGCAAACCCAAATCGTAACACAAGTTACGGAGCACTTCATGCTCACTAGCCAATTTAGAGTTACCTATTTATTTTAGGCATCTGTTTAATGGAAGAACAAACACAAAGTGAAGGGGAAAAAACAGAGTATCCTACATGTAGTAGTAGTAGTAGTATTTGCACAGTTTCGCTGATGGCTTGTGACAGCAGTCCTTTGGACATAATTTCGGACATGAAATAGATTTGGACATCACTTCCCACAAACTGTTTTATATCTGAGCCTCCAACAATGAATAAGGACTGAAATTTCAACATCCTAAGACAAAGTAAGTTCTTTCTGCATTCGCCCATTTTTTTTTTTTTTTTTTGTGGCAGATGTAGTGGGAATGTGGCTTAGTGTGCCTCAAAATCCCTCAGGGCTTCGTTACTTTTTTGTTCCTTTAGGAAATATTTTTTGAAATTATGGTGACAATTTCATGGTGACAAAATCATGATTGTATTTGTGACTCAATACAATCAGTTTTGAGACTCAGTTCAATGTTACTAATACTGTAAATTCTGTACAATCTGTATAAAGTTTTCTGGGTGTGTCCTTGTAACAACCTGTTCTCATAAGTGTAAATTTTAGCACATGCAGCGCTATTCTCACAGAGCTGTGTTCAGAAATGGCTCGACTGTATAATGTTCTGTATATAGTAAAACACATAACACTGATCCTCTCTGTCAGTACAGGTAATTACTATTCACAATTTAGTCAATAAATGGTTTTGTATTCCATGCTTGTATTAAATTTGTATTTATTTGTGAATATTTTCTAAAAATTTATTTGCATAATGTACATACAAAGACTGTCACACGCCGACCTGCGTCAGCAGGCTAAAAGGACCCACAAGCAGACACAACAGATCAAATGGAAAAAGTATTTAATTGGAAAATATGCTGGAAGCAGATAAAGGGAACATTAGGCAGTATATATATATATATATATATATATATATAGATATATAGATATAGCTATGTATAATTTAGTTCTTTTATATTGAATATATATATATCTATATAGTTTACTCTAGAGGCGGTCAGGAGTAGGCAGCAGGGCAGGTTGGAAGTGGCTGTGGGCAGAGCTATAGCAGATGAGACTATGCTGAAAATAGATACAGAGGAAAGTTAGGCAAAATATGCGGTTCACTCAAAATGCCACTAGGAATGGGCAGCAGGGGAGGTTAGAAGTGGCTGAAGGCAGAGGTCTAGAAGATGTGAGATCCAGAGCCCATACAACACGGGCGAGAGAGCAACAGTGAAAGATCAAAAAGCAGAGCGCTTGCAGTCTTAGACTCACTAAATAAGAGCAGCCAAAAGGAGTCAGGGTAGAGAGCAGAGGCACTGACCAACAACTGAATAAGGACAGCACACACCTGTAGTCCAAACTAGAATGATCCAGGGGGATCGAGACAAGCCGTAGTCGAAAGTGAAAGCAGAGAATCAAAGCCGGTAGAGCAGTCAGCGTAGCGAACGAGTTTAATCCGAGAGGCAAGAGCGTAATCCTGGGGAGCAGAAAAGAGAATCAACAACGTGAAAAACAGGCAGATATACTTGACAAAAAGGCACGAGACAATAGAGCATTGGCACGCAATAATTCGGCAAGGGTTCGCTGCTTGAGGGAGAGTTATATAGAGTGGTGGTGATGAGGCGCAGGTGTGCGCGAGCATGAGTAACTCAGGCGGCAAAATGGAAGCCGCGGAATGGAGTGTGGAAGGGAGTTGCGGGAGATCAGGACTTGTCCCGAGAAACGGGCATTACCCGGCGTACCGTGACAAAGACAAAGCTAATAAAATATCTAATTTTATTTTTCACAGCAGGCGGTTTTGCAGGAAAATTTGGGTCGATGGATGAAATTGTTGGAAAAGAAACAGACACCGTTACTCTAAAATGTTCATTTGAGTTAAGCAGTGAATACAATTATCTTTACTGGTACAAACAATATTCTAATGGCGCACCTCAGTTTTTACTGTATGAAGATGGCATTCCAACTGACTTTAGATTAGATGCTGAATTAACCTCACACTCCTGTCAACTTTCCATCAGAGGTCTAAAGCTATCAGATTCTGCACTGTATCACTGTGCTCTTAGAGTAGTAGCACAGTAATACAAAGTCAATGGAAGGCTGTACAAAATAATAACAATGGTGTTTATAAAACTTTTTAAACCACTGAAAATTTAAGATAACCTCCTTACCAACTTTTTATCAGTTAACCACAGACAAACAACATTGATAGTAAAATATGCAGCTTAAAGTATAAATATATGATATGGTACTGTAGGTACTGCAAAAACACCTGCACTAAAATTAAAAGGCAAATTTGCCTTATAAAACAGATTTTAATGAAATTAAACAACAGTTGTGTCAGGTGTTACTGGTGTACTATACTTTTATATTAACCTGCAGTTTCATTGCATGGTAATTGCTTTTTTCTTATACTCTGCCCAGATTTGAGTTTGATTGCATAAATACAGTATGATGATGGTTAGTTGCATATTTCACAAATTCAGAAGTAAAACCATCCATTACCTTGAAAAAATGTTAACTGTTAAATGTTAAATATTAATATTGACACTTGATTAAACTGACTCTAAATCCTTTCATGATCTGCCTGTTTAAACCAAATTACAGCTGTAATAAATGTCTGCCACTTTAGACTATCAGCTACAATTTCAGGTTAAATGCTAATTAATGTCGATCGAACAACTAATGCACTAGAGTGTAACATTACTTGTTTCACATAACAATACTGCCCTTGATTATGGATTTGAGTGTGATTTGGGATGCAATTAGGAACTAATTACCTTTGTGTCTTGCCATTGACATAAATAAAGCAGCACTTAAGGCATTTCAGAAAGACTTAGACTTGAAAAAACAATTACGAAGAAGATAAAGTGGTGTTTGAGATGATATAACATTATCAGATGTGTGCCTTTGTGGCAGGTTTTGAATCTGGAACTGGTGGCTAACTGAACCTTAAAAAAGCCAAAAAATAACAGCAGTTTCTGGGATAAAAACTGCAGTTTTACTGCAGTTATACTGCAGGTTTGTTAGGTAAAATGAAGTATAATGAAATATCATGCAGTTTAAATGCATTTGGGATGCATAAAACATGATTCTGTAACTTTCTAGATATTAAACAGTTAAATAGCCCTATATTAGCGTAAATAACTGTTATTACTGTTTGTTCCAGACAAATACCATAAACATCCTGTGCTAAGGATGCACATCATGCTGATTAATTACTATAGGTTACTGGGATAAAAACATTTGAGGTCAGGAGATTTTACATGTAGGCCACATACAGCTTTCAAACATGTACAGTATGATACCATTATAATTACTGACCATCACAGTACTGTATGTAATGTATGATGTTTATTGTTAGATTAAAGGGATATATGATCCTACTAAATGCCAAAATACATTAAAGGTATGAGATGTGTGGCTCAATTGTAGTTTGTGATTCTAAATTCTTGGTTTATTAAGGAATGCCAGTCTCATCTTATTTCCAGGCACAGGCAAACAGAAAACAGAAACTGCTCATCTCATCTGCTGCTGTATCAGACTTTGCACTATACTATACTGTGCTCTGAGGCCCACAGTGACAGAAAATACAGAATGCACTGTACAAAAACACATTTTATTGTACTGTAGCATATAAACTATTATTGTTCAACAATGTACATAATCGTTAAATGAAATTTTCTGTAATATCCCTGTGTATATTGTGAGCATTATTTGATCTATTCATTTATGCATAGTTGGCTTAAATTGGTAATAAATTAACTCATCTATCCATCCTTTATTTAGACGTTTTTAGAAGCCACTTTTTTTTCTACTGTATAGAACAAATTGCTACTTGTAGGGAATATTTGGTTTTTAGTATGTTTCATTGTATTCTGTGTGCATAAGAACAGAGTGATTTTCTTCCTTTTCCCACGACACAAGCTGTACTTTCAATAAACACATTCTAACGTAGTTTATGTTAAAGGTTGTAAAACTGTTAAACGCTCGTAAATGTAGAGCTACTCCTAAATTTATGTTCTTCCTTACCTTATCTTTTAAAAGCATTCCAGACTGGATGTAAACACTCCTGCATTCACCTTTTCTTAGGTTCTTTGTGTGTGTGCGTATATATACTCCTGTCTCCCACAATAAACTTTGAATGTCTCACTGAGCACTGACTTGTGTGTATCATTGAGGGGTTCCCTGGTACCAGGCGGGACAAGCAGAATACAGGCTGAGCACTGAGTAGACAAAAGGAGGTCTATCAAAATTCAAGAAATCCTTACACTACTGTTCAGTATATTCAGCATCACATCATAATGAATTGAAAGTGTAGAAATGTTGTTAAAACTGAAAGTAATGATTAAGGTATACCACAACAGCAACACTTCCTGGGTGTGGCCTTCTAGAGCCAAGTTCCCTCATGTAAGTTCAGCTCATACAGCACTATTAAACAAAATCCTCACAGAACTCTGTTCAGAAATGGCTCAACTATTCAACTTCGTGGTCATAGTGAGATACACACCACTGATTCTCACTGTAGTTACAGGTAATTTGTCTTCAGTTCATTAATAGTATTATTTAAGATAAAGTGAATAATATCTACTAATTTAACGTTTTTAGCATCAAGCTATTTATTAAGATAATATTTAGACTATTTGAAAGAAATACAGATTTATTCTTTCTATTCTCTCCTTTACAGCAGGCAGTTTTGCAGATATAATTGGGCCGAAGGATGAAGATGTCAACATTAGCAAGGAAGAAACAGACACTGTTACTCTGAAATGCTCATATGAGTCAAGCAGTGATTACATTTATCTTTACTGGTACAAACAATATCCTAACAGCGCACCACAGTATTTACTGTATCGAGGCGCAAAGTCAAGGAGTGGCTATGATAGCACTGATACTGACACTCGATTAACATCAAAAACAACTTCAGACTCTACTGAACTTACAATTGGGAGTCTAAAGCTCACAGATTCTGCACTATATCTCTGCGCTCTTAGAGTAGGAGCACAGTAATACAGAGTCATTAAAAGCCTGTACAAAAACATAACAATTGTGCATAAGAAGTTTCTTAAACCACAGAAGATTAAAGTTACTTCCTTTACAATTTTATCAGTTAACCAAAGACACAAACAAAACTTGTGCTCATATATGGAGCTAAAAAAAGCTGAAAAACAATCTAATTTAACTTATAAATAGGTATGTCATAGCATGTGTTTGTTAAAAATCATATTCCTTATTTGTTAATAAATTTCTTGTTAATCTTAATGTCTTTCTTTTTTTTCATTATAGTAACATGCTGTTAGACATTAGCACTGCCATCTGAAATAGCATGACTCTAAGCGTTGCCTTTATATGATGACTGGCTTAAATAAATGACTTGCTGTGTAATGTATAACAGAATTGTAATATTTAGTTAAAGGGAACTCCCCTAACATACTCTAATGTGAACCTGATAGGATGAGTTTTTCCATTCTACACTGTATCTCTTGTACGTTTAAGTTCCATTGGTGTATGCCTTTAGTTTCACTGAAATAAAAGAAACAGTGGAGCTTTCCTGTATGTGTGCCCTTTGTCCTATTGTTTCTCAAATTTGGTAAGTTTATTTAGTTAATAGTTATAAATCACACCCAAATAAACATATTATTATTATTATTATTATTATTATTATTATTATTATTATTATTATTATATTAAAATAATCGAAATTGATGGAATAAATCATTAGCATTAAATTACTCTTTAAAGGGGTCATACAGGCCTGCATGCACTTTTTTAAGCTGTTTGGACTGAACTGTGTGTTAGGAGAGTGCATACACATTTTAATTTATTAAATTAACATGCCCCTTCTGAAATCAGGCCAATAGCAAATGCCTGTCACTGTGACGCCACATCACAAGAGGCCGCTCCTACACTTGTTGATTGACACTGGTGTTTTAGCAAAGACCCGCCCCGAGTGAGAAGAAGCTGTCGGCCATTGTTTTTCGCCGCTGGAGCAAAATGTCGCCTAAGCGAGTGTGGTGTACAGTTGTTGGGTGTAATAGCGAACACAGCAGTCGTCATTCACTACCGACATCTGAGTCGCTGAGGACGCAGTGCCTGAATTTCACTTCAAAAAGCAGGTCACACTTTGGACTTAATATTATCCTTCGGATTGAGTATAAGAAACATAATTACAATTCCACAGTCTGAAGTTATATCAGATCACTGTCTTGTCTCGATTAAAGTATCTCATAGTAATAATGTACGCACAGCACCGCGCTACCGCCTTAAACGTACATTCACATCAAATACCACACAGAGCTTTATCGATCATCTTCCAGAGTTATCAACTTTGATTGGATCGCCATCTGATTTCACAGAACTCGATCAAGCGACCGAATATCTAGAGTCAACACTTCGTCATAGCTTAAATAATGTAGCTCCAGTTAAAAGAAAAATGATTAGAGATAAGAAACTTGCTCCTTGGTATAACAATCACACACGCACTCTAAAACAAACCGCTCGGAAATTAGAACGCAAATGGCGTCAAACTAAATTGTTAGTTTTCCAAATAGCATGGAAGGAGAGCATCTTGAACTATAGAAGAGCTCTCAGTGCTGCTAGGTCAATGTATCTCTCCACTCTTATAGAAAATAACAAAAATAATCAGAGATTTTTATTTAATACCATAGCTAAATTAACTAAAAACAAGACCACTGCAGAAATCTCCACAACAACAACATACAGTAGTAAGGATTTCATGAACGTTTTCAATAACAAAATCATAAATATTAGGCAAAAGATTCAGGCTTTAAAATCAGACAATTTAAGTGATACAGATGATAAATTAATCACATCACATCAGAACCTAGAATACTTTACTCCCCTTGAAGCGAGTGAACTAATTTCACTCATCTCCTCTTCAAAATCGTCAACCTGTGAATTAGATCCGATACCGACACATTTTCTCAAGCAGATAGTTCCAGCAATAACAGAACCCCTGTTAAAAGTAATTAACTGTTCACTCAGCAGTGGGTATGTCCCTAAATCCCTTAAATTAGCAGTTATTAAACCACTAATCAAAAAACCTGACCTTGACCCCTGTCAGCTTTCCAATTACAGGCCGATATCAAACCTCCCGTTTATTTCTAAAATTCTGGAAAAGGTAGTATCACAACAGCTATGTTCATATTTACATAGGAATAGCATACATGAATTGTATCAGTCAGGATTTAGGCCTCATCACAGGAGAGAGACAGCACTTGTTAAAGTAGTAAATGACCTCCTAGTGGCCTCTGATCAGGGTTGTGTCACTATACTTGTGTTACTCGACCTCAGTGCAGCTTTTGACACTATTGATCATAATATTCTCCTTTACAGATTAGAAAATGTAGTAGGAATTAAGGGAACGGCCCTCTTATGGCTCAGATCCTATTTGACTGATCGTTATCAGTTTGTAGATTTAGATGGTGACCATTCCTCATGTTCTCAAGTTGAGTTTGGTGTTCCACAGGGTTCTGTTTTAGGCCCACTGCTTTTTTTTTCCTTTACATGCTTGCTCTAGGCAACATAATTCGTAAACATGGTATTAGTTTTCATTGTTATGCTGATGACACACAAGTATACGTTTCAGCAAAACCAGATGAGAAAAAACAGCTTACTAAAGTTGAGCAATGTGTGCAGGACATAAGAGATTGGATGCTAATTAATTTCCTTCTGCTTAATCCTGATAAGACAGAAGTTCTAGTCATAGGACCACAAGCAGCTAGAAGTAAGCTTTCTGATCACAATGTGATTTTAAATGGCCTTTCTGTTCCATCAAGTGCAACAGTAAAAGACCTCGGTGTGATTATAGATTCAAGCCTTTCATTTGAAGCACATGTAGATAATATTACCAGGATAGCATTCTTTCACCTCAGAAATATTGCCAAGATAAGAAATATATTGTCACTAAACGATGCAGAAAAACTAGTTCATGCTTTTATCACGTCTAGGTTGGATTATTGTAACGCCTTACTGTCTGGTTGTTCAACTAGGTGCTTAAACAAGCTTCAATTAGTCCAGAATGCAGCAGCGAGAGTCCTCACTCGAACCAGAAGATATGAGCACATGACCCCTATCTTATCTACATTGCATTGGCTTCCTGTGAAATTTCGCATCGATTTTAAAATACTACTCTTGACGTATAAAGCATTAAATGGTCTCGCGCCGCAGTATCTGAGTGAACTGCCAGTGTCTTACGATCCGCCACGCCTACTTCGATCAAAGGATGCAGGCTGCTTGTCAGTACCGCGTATTATTAAAACTACAGCAGGGGGCAGAGCTTTTTCTTACAAAGCCCCAAAGTTATGGAATAGTCTTCCAAATAGTGTTCGGGACTCAGACACAGTCTCAGTGTTTAAGTCCAGGCTAAAAACCTATTTATTTAGCCAAGCATTTTTATAAATAGATTAGCCTTAGGTAAAGGAGCAGATCTGGGGGACTCATGGACGTAGAGTATTAGGCGAACTGGTATGTTTGGATGCTGTCTTCCCCACTCTCATTGATCACTCAGGTTTGTTGACGGTGAGGTGATTGGTTGCCTTACATCTCTGGAAGCCCTCATGTTTGTGTTTCCTTCTGGCTCTCCCTTTTTAGTTATGCTGTCATAGTTAGTCCTGCCGGAGTCTCTGCTTGCACTCTGCACTAAATATACATTCACTTTTTACATTGTTCGACTGTGACCATACCTAACTGTTATTTCTCCATCTCTTTGCTCTCTCCTTTTCTGCTCTCTCCTCTCTCTCTCTCTCTCCCTCTCTCCTTTTTCCTCTACCCATCTCTCTGTCGAGCTATACATGTCGCTCCTGAGCTGCCAGTGATCCAGACCCCCTCTGCCCGCTGGAACTCTCCAACCCATCCTGGAGTCCTGCTTCTGGTTGGAGATCTTATCACATGGATGCCCCCGTGTGGTCTGCCTGGAATGCGTGTGGTGACTGGGGTTGGTTCCACTTTTCCATGAAGGTGGTCCTGTCCTCGACTGATGCAGACAGCTGTTCTCTGAGGACCTGTGACTTCAGTCGCTCAATAGTTCAGGACTGAAATTTTTCACAGTCTACCTGAGCCTCCAGGAACAAACTGGACTTTAATCTTACACATCTCCTCTTATATTGAACTTTCAGTCTCGCATATTATTATGCACATCAATCCCTGCTATCTGTTTTCACCCAGATGAGGATGGGTTCCCTGTTGAGTCTGGTTCCTCTCAAGGTTTCTTCCTATTACCATCTCAGGGAGTTTTTCCTTGCCACTGTCGCCGTCGTCCTAGGCTTGCTCATCAGGGACAATCAGGGACAATCATATCATTTTTGATTCATACACATTCACATTTCATACGAACTTAGTTCTTTTGATTGTGTAAAGCTGCTTTGTGATGATGTAAATCGTTAAAAGCGCTATACAAATAAAATTGAATTGAATTGAATTTAGTTTTTGAAGCTAACGTCCCCGCTGATTTACCTAAATGCGTTCATGTTTGCGCTAATCATTTTTTTACCAGACTGCTTTATAAACGAGGGTCAATATAAAGCAGGTTTTACTAGGAAGCTGCTCCTGAAAAATGGATCTGTACTAACGCTTCGTGTTCCTGCTTTATATTTACCAGGCTCAGTGAGTAAAGTAACATTTAAACTCACATTTCTTTTTCTATGACTTTTTGCAGATCGCCTTTTCTAATAATCACGATGAATGCGGAGTGTAAGTTAACTTATACTCTCATAGAACATGGTTATGGCTTTTTCTCTATGTACATCCGTCTCTATATAATCCCTAATCGCCCGTTTATAATAAACAATGCATTAAGGTGATTGTCTAGTTGCAAACTGTGTACGTAGTCGGAAAACTTACCTTTGTTACGTTAGATGGTTTATAACGATGTCTGTCGAAGATTAAGAAGACATGTAAACACATCAGTAAACACATCGCGTCCGTATCTCTTTCAGTAAGTTTCTTCGCTTTATGTTGTTGTTGCTTGCGGCAGCGTAACAGCCCGTTAATTTATGCCCATGCAGTGATGAGAAAGACAAATTGAGTCGATGCATGTCCATTCTTTTAATTTCTGCATGTCAGGCGATATTACAAACTTCCGCGTAGGTTCTGTATTTAAATCAAACCAAAAACGACTGAAGAAAACAGGCTCAGGCTCCATATTCCAGCGTTTTCCAGTTCGGACTGCATTACCCACAAAGCACTTCGTTGTGGGCAATGTTTTGGACTGCATTACCCACAACGCAGTGCTTTGTGGGTAATGCAGTCCAAACTGGACTCCACTCCCGTGGCTATACCCCACGTGTTTTGTGAAGACACACCCCACAGAACTGGGGGGGCGGGCTCAGCAGAGATCATAAGCATTTAGAGGAACATGCACTGAAAAGTTAAAAGTAGTTTTTTTTTTTACACAACCATTGAGAATTTTCTAATTAAATATATTACAAACTTTTCATTAGGACCCTAAAGATCATATTAACATTTACTAAAACATGTTTCTGGATGTTCCCTTTAAAGGATTTACATAAACTTAATGACACTTAAAATACTTTCAATTATACTTCAGTAAAAAAAAACACTGTAGAAGCAGACATTAGAAAAGTTAATATTTTTATCATTTTCAAAACTTTTTGTCATGGCTGTGTAATCATGGAGAGCAATGGCTTTATAGGGAATAGGGGCCAGGGCTTTCTGGGAATATAGAGTGGGCAGAGCAAACTACCTGAAGGCCACAAATTCATGGAAATTTTTTGACATACAGTAGAGGACCTTCAGGACTGCTATACAGATGTGGCCATTAAGACTGTGCGTGTTTTCCCGCGAGATACCGCAACTTGGCATGCGGCGTGCCGCGACTTGCCGCAAGCAACATTCGGGAATTTAAATAAATTTGTTGTGCTTTACTGAATATCCGCCAGATGGCGCATGAAAGGACTTTATCTTTTTCTTCAAAATAGCCACCCTTTGCTCTGATTACTGCTTTGCACACGCTTGGCATTCTCTCGATGAGCTTCAAGAGGTCATCACCTGAAATGGTTTTCAGCAATCTTGAAGGAGTTCCCAGAGGTGTTTAGCACTTTTTGGCCCCTTTGCCTTCACTCTGCGGTCCAGCTCACCCCAAACCATCTCGATTGGGTTCAGGTCCGGTGACTGTGGAGACCTTTTTTTGTTAAGTACATAACTCCACATGGTCCAAACTTTTGGCCTGTATATATATATATATATATATATATATATATATATATATATATATATATATATATTCTCTTATTATAACTTGAACAATTCGGCTCACATGTTGGAAAGGCCAGCATTTATCTAGCGAGTAGCCTATATATTTGTGTTTGTTGTATTTCTGGGGGTGCGGGTCCACTGAAGCACTGTGAGCAGAGAAAGTGACTCTAATAAAAACCCTGTTAGCAGTCAACTGGCCCAGGATGCGTACGTTTTTACATAGTTTAAACCCTGCAATTTTCCTGCTTAGGTTGATTGTGGATCCAGAGTCTTTTTTGTGAATGCTGAGTATGAAGTGATAATACACCCTGAATAGCGCTCCTGCTCATCATAGAACACACTTACACCTACATAAATCTACACACTCATTCACATATTGGGGCAAATTTGAGTAGTCAATCCAATGTGTGTTTGAGAGGTGGGAGGATATTGAGGAACCTAGAGAAGACCCATGAGAAAACCCATGACATGTGATAAGATTTAAAACTCCAAATAGACAGAGATCAAGAAGTTCAACTCAGAGAGAGTTGATAGAGTATGATGTAAAGATTAGGAAAATCTGAAAAAACAGCAAAGATACACTAATTATAGAAAACTGACTCTAGAGTCATTGTTCTTTAATCTTTATCTAGTGGGTGCAGAATGGCTTAAAGAAACCGTACAGTATGGTTTAGCTATTAATATATTATTTTCACTGCTGGCTTTATTTTAGTGGTTATACAGTAATAACACCTATAATAACGATCTTCCAGCAACTTGAAGATATCTTTCAGAGGGTCCAGTTCGACCAGATCAGGACTTTTTTTTTTTTTTTACATTTTCTGCTTTGCTCCAAACTTATAAATGACAGTATTTTAATGCCACCTGAAAGGTTTTTTTCAAAGGAAATGATTCAAAATGCATCATTATTCATTTTTCTTCACTTCACCAGTGAGGTTATTCCTGGGGGGTTAGAATATCATCCATCAATCCTAATAGCAGGCGTTTCATTTGAATGAGGTTTGTTATTTACAAAGTAGTTGATTTGTTAATGGGTCGTTATTGTCTTCTTGCACTGATCACTGACACTGTAATCTGTGTTGTCAGGTTTACAAGGTTCACCAGTGGATCAGGTTTACCAGTGGATCAGACATTGTGGATCAGACACTGTGTAACAGAAACCTAATCAATGCCTTGTTCTGGAGGTTCTTGCAGCATTACAGCTACAAAATTACTGCTACTTTTTAATTATTTGATCTATTAAAAAAAAACAAAAAAATTACATCTAACTGACGAGTTTTAATAGTTAAGCTACTTCTGAACCTAGTTTAAACTTAAATAGAAAACTGCTTTACCTACACATAGAGACATAAGTGATAATTAAATTATTGACTGGTTCATTTAGTAAACAATTTATTTAAATTACAATTACATAAATGGTATTATTGTGATGGTTAGATTAGTAGTTCATTACTTTTAGTTTAAATATACTGTATATTTCAGCCAGGTTACCTAACTAAGGGCAGAATATAAAGACTTTCAGCAAGGTTGGTGATACTGTCATGTGATGGTGGAGGCTGGAGCTTTATAAATCTTCATGATGTTAACATATCAGAGTACATAAAGAATATTTTTATTTATATAAAGCCAATTATCATGTTCACCTTTTTATTTATGTGTCTGTGGATTTCACACTTTATTATTCTTTATAATATAAAAATATACAATATACTCTTTTCTTTATGACAGGCGACTTCATGGCAGATCCGATAGAGCCACTTGTTAGTCACAAAGTTGTAGATGAAGGTGATGATGTTATTCTGTCCTGCAGCTACAAAGGCTTCAGTGGCGGTAACTTATATAATGTACAATTGTTCAAACAATATAAAAAATCTAAACCCCTGATTCCTTCTTTCTATTACTTCAAGAAGAGTTTTAAAAGAAAACGTGCCTGTAACATCGGTACCACCTCAGTTCAGGGGAAAGAGATCTGGGTCTCCGGATTACTAACCGTAGCTTTGTCACCCCCTAGTGTGTCTACGTGTGTACTTGTCCCCCTGTATCTGTATTAGCACAAGACCAAGTTCACCTGTGTCTACCCCTGTGTGTCTCTATATATACCAGCCGAGCCCGTAGCCCTTTGTCTGTTCACCGTTGTGCACCTGTGTCTTTCATGTTTGTGACTGTATGGATGCTGATGATTCTGTCCCCTTCCCCCAGGAGTAACGGTGTCTGCAGGACGGGGTCCGGAGCAGCCGTAATAGTTAAAGACTGTGGAGAGTCACGGCCTGCCTGCAGACCCAGTGAGGGAAGCTGCGACAGATCGGGCTAAACCTTAGTTTGTTTCTTGCTTTCGTTAAGTTTTTTTTGTAAAGAGATAAATAAAGATATTTCTCTTGGAACCCTGCATCTGCATCTGCCATATTTCCGACATGACAGATGAACAGACCTTCCTAGACGCAGCAGGTACGCCCCTGCCTGAAGAGAAGATGCCCACGCTGGATTATATTATCCGATAGCAGGGGCAGATTGACGGCTTGGCACGGGCGGTTTGCGACATAGCACGCAGCGTGGAACGGCTCTCACTCCGATGGAACCCAGCCCCCGCCTCTCGGGCGCGCTCCGCACACTCCCCACCACGCGCCGCCCCACCGGAAAGGTATGCGGGGAATCCCGAGGAATGTAAGCGCTTCCTCCTGGCCTGTAAGCCCTACCTGGCCGATTATCCGGAGCTCGCGGACAGAAAGAAAATCAGTTTCATCACCCAGCAGCACACAGGTCCAGCGATGGACTGGACGGCAGCAGTGTGGAGCGCCGGCGGGACCGTGATGGCGGATTATGAGCAGTTCCTCGAAGCCTTTCTCGCGGTGTTCGATCATCCGGACCACTGAAAATCGGGGGAGCAACTCCTGCTGAGGCTGAAGCAAGGTAATCAGACGGTCGCGGACTACGCGGTGAAATTCCGCATCCTAGCCGCGGAGAGTGGCTGGTGTGACAAGAGCTTGTTGGCCAGGTTCAGAGATGGGTTGCAACCTCGAGCTCCAACTGGAACTATCTTGTCGCGACACCGGCTTGTCCCTAAACGACTGTATCAGCCTGGCCATCAAGCTGGACCAGCACCTCCGCGGTCAACGACGACTTCTCCCCGCGAGGAGTTCCTGACCACGGCCGCCGCGACAGCCTCAGCAAACCCCCCAGCGAACCGTGCGAAAGCAGCCATCCGGAGCCCATGGAGATAGGCACGTCACACCTCTCGGTTCAAGAGAGACGAAGACGGATCTCCGCAGGATTGTGTCTGTACTGTGCGGGGGGAGCGCACAGAGTCAGCAACTGTCCCTTGTTGAATGTAACAACACACACACCTCCTCGCACTCATCACTCCTTCTGTTTATATGCCAGTTTGTCTGTGTCACACTGTGTCTGTTTTTCCACTATTAGATTCGGGATCGGCTGGTAACTTCATCTCATCAGCACTTCTTTCCGAGCTAAAAGCTCCAGTGTCGAAGCCTGCATACCCGATCTCAGTTAAAACTCTAGATGGCCGAAAATTAAAACAGTCGCCTGTTGAACTTATGGCTGTGCCCCTACGGTTAACTTTCCCCGGTCATACCGAGGAGCTAAAATTTTTTGTGCTACCTCAGGTGGACCAGTCCGTCGTGCTGGGCCTCCCCTGGCTTAGTTATCATAATCCTATCTAATAATCCCATTTTGATTGGGCTCAATCACGCATCACATCCTGGGCTCCTAAATGCGCTAAATTATGTACACCATCAGCTTTGACGGTCCAAACAACAACCATAGAAAGTCCAAGCGCCCAAACATCGGTCACTGTGCCATCGGAGTACCAAGCATTTCAAGATGTATTTAGTGTTAGAGCCGCAGCTAGACGTCCCCCCCACCGTCCGTGGGACTGCGCAATTGAGCTCCTGCCGGGGAAAACACCACCTTGCTCGCGCATTTATCCATTGTCCGTGGTGGAAACCCGTGCCATGGAGGAATACGTGAGTGAGGCTCTCCAGCAGGGGCTCATCAGCAGGTCCACGTCTCCAGCTTCGGACGGATTTTTTTTTACTGAAAAGAAAGGGGGGGGGGGGGGGCTTAGGCCATGTATTGATTATCGTGGTCTAAATACAATAACAGTAAAGTACAAGCACCCACTGGCCCTGGTACCGGCCGCTATCGACCAGCTCCGCGGCGCCTCTATCTTTACAAAACTCGACATCCGCAGCGCTTACAATGTCATTCGAGCGATGAATGGAAGACTGCATTTAGCACGACATCTGGGCATTACCAATACAACGTAATGGCAAATGGATTGGTAAATGCACCTGCGGTGTTTCAGGGGTTTATAAATGACGTGTTTCGACATATGCTCAACCGTTATGTTATAATATACTTAGATGATATCTTAGTATACTCGCGGTCATATGCCGAGCACGTCCGTCATGCAACTGCCGTCCTTCACCGGCTGCGCGAACATGGGCTCTATGCGAAGTCAGAGAAATGTGATTTCCATCAAAGGGAGATTGCATTTCTGGGCTATCGCATAGGACCACAGGGGGTCAAGATGGAGGTGACAAATGTCAAGGCGGTGCAACAATGGCCGGGACCCAAGTCAGTTAAGGCGCTACAGAGTTTTCCTGGGTTCGCCAACTTCTATCGCCGATTTATTCGGGGCTTTAGCACGGTGGCAGCGCCGCTCACAAGCTTGTTAAGGGGGAAACCACAGCGGCTGCGTGAGTTCCCGCTGGAGGCATGCGCAGCCTTCCAGCGGCTCAAAACAGCTTTCACTTCTGCGCCTATATTAAAGCTACCCGACCCAGATAAGCCCTTCTTAGTAGAGGTCGATGCGTCGGAGGTGGGACTGGGAGCAGTGCTGTCACAACGCCACGGCAACCCAAAAAAACTCCACCCCTGTGCTTTCTTTTCACGAAAACTAAATCCGGCCGAATGCAATTATGATATTGGTAATCGTGAACTGCTAGCAGTAAAGGCGACGTTAGAGGAGTGGCACCATTGGTTGGAGGGAGCTAAACACCCCTTTACTGTACTCACTGACCATCGTAACCTCGAGTACATTCAACAAGCAAGGAGACTAAACTCTCGCCAAGCCCGATGGGCGCTGTTTTTCACGCGTTTCCAATTTATTATTACTTATCACCCCGGCTCACGTAATAAGAAAGCAGACACGTTATCCCGCTATTATCCGACGCCGGATCAAAACCCCGATCCAGAAACCATTCTGCCCGCGACACTCGTGGTGGCTTCGATCGAATGGGACATCGATTCGGAGATAGCCCAAGCGACACGGTCGCATCCCGTGCCTCAAGGCTGTCCTCCGAATCGAACATACGTTCCGGAGCCATTACGTGAACTAGTGACGATCGAGGCGCACACTAGTCTATTATCTGGCCACCCCGGCGTGTCACGCACCATCCACCTGCTAGAACCAAAGTTCTGGTGGCCAAAACTGCGTGAAACCGTGAAAACAGTAGTTTCGTCTTGTGCAGTCTGCGCCGCAACCAAGAGTCCCCGCTGGTTGCCAGTTGGAAAATTATTGCCCCTGCCCACGCCGCACAGACCGTGGTCCCACATTGCAGTGGACTTTGTGACGGATCTGCCGGTGTCAAAAGGGTACACGACAATTCTCGTAGTGGTGGATCGCTTTTCTAAAGGAAGTCGTTTTCTTCCGTTTAGCTCTCTCCCATCAGCCCTCCAGGTGGCAGAAACCCTATTCGAGACAGTGTTTCGTTACTACGGTATCCCGGAGGATATTGTTTCTGATCGTGGTCCCCAATTCATCACGAAAGTCTGGAAAGCTTTTTTCCAGAAATTGGGAACCACTGTTAGCCTAACGTCAGGTTATCACCCCGAGTCTAATGGGCAGGCAGAGCGGACTGTCCAGGAACTTGGAAGGTTCCTCCGAGCATACTGCAGTAGTCGACAGCATGAATGGGCAGACTGTTTAATCTGGGCGGAATATGCGCAGAATTCACTACGTCACTCCGCGACCAGCATGACGCCGTTTCAGTGTGTGCTAGGGCATCAGCCGCCGCTCTGTCCCTGGGATGCCACTCCCACCGATATCCCCGTGGTGGATCAGTGGTTTCAACGAGCGGAAAAAGTATGGGAGGAAGCGCACACCAAGATCTCCCAAGCAGTTACTAACCCTAACCCAGGGTTACTAACCCTAACCCTAACCCTACTGTAACATCTGTACCACCTTAGTTCGGGGGAAAGAGATCTGGGTGACCGGATTACTAGCCGTAGCTTTGTCACCCCCTAGTGTGTCTACGTGTGTACTTGTTCCCCAGTATCTATATTAGCATAAAACCAAGTTCACCTGTGACTACCCCTGTGTGTCTCTCTCTATATATATATACCAGCCGAGCCCGTAGCCCTTTGTCTGTTCACCGTTGTGCACCTGTGTCTTTCATGTTTGTGACTGTATGGATGCTGATGATTCTGTCCCCTTCCCCCAGGAGTAACGGTGTCTGCAGGACGGGGTCTGGAGCAGCCGGAATAGTTAAAGACTGTGGAGAGTCATGGCCCGCCTGCAGACCCAGTGAGGGAAGCTGCGACAGATCGGGCTAAACCTTAGTTTGTTTCTTGCTTTTGTTAAGTTTTTTTTGTAAAGAGATAAATAAAGATATTTCTCTTGGAACCCTGCATCTTTGTCTGTCCTATCTCTGACATGACAGTGCCCCTGCAAATGTCTGCAAAACATCATGAAGATAAACAAGTGGATCTGAGCATGTTCTCTCTCATTATAGAAACTGTAAAGAGTTTATTAAAAGTTTTAAAAAAGGGATTTAATATTATTGACACATGCTGGATTGTTATGAGATATTTTGTTCATTCATTCATTCATTCATTCAACAGTAATCATTTTTATCTCAATAAATGACCCAAAGGCAGCACTGTGGCCTTGCACCTCTTGGCCCTAGGTTAGGTCACCATGTCTGTGTGCATGGTGTTTGCATGTTCTCTCTGCGCTTGGTAGGTTTTCTCCAGGTTCTCTGGTTTTCTCCCACTATGCAAATACTTGCAGATTAGGTTAATTGACATTTCCAAATTGCCCATAGTGTGTGAAGGTGCATGTGAATGTTGACTGAAGATCCAACCACTGTTGAACAAATGGGAATAAATATAGTGGTCACCATTGACACGGCCCAGAGGTTCCCATATAAAATTTGTATTTTTCACACAATATACTAAGCTCAAAGCCCAGCTAGGGCCCAAGGAGCTGTGAAGCAGCACAATATCTCTGCATATTATCTTTGCATAAATGCTGCACAATATCTCACCCTCTCAGCCATTCAGCATTTAGCAATTGAAAACTGGGAAACATTTTGACATTCAGTGTTGGTCAAAATTACAATCATTTTTAACTAATAATATGTAATCAGAGCAAGAGACATGAGAAAAAATCTTACCTGCTCTACTTTTACTAAATTTAGAGAAATTATAGAGACCATGCTTGTTATAGTAGCTCCACTGTCTGCTTCATTACCCTGAAGGACAGAGCGAAAACGGTGAGGTGTACAGGTTCTAGACTGTTCTTTTTTCTCTCCACTAGATGGAGCACTTGGAGAGCTCAAAGCCCAAAACTTTCTCTTAGTCATCATTAACTAGACACTTCTGGTTCTCATAACCTCTGGTCTGGCCTGTTCTGTAACAGGTTTCCTAATGTACACTGTAAATCAGTGGTATTACATTTTTCGTCAGCATACCAGTGACCCATGTTTGATCAGTTCGGGTAAAACCTGAACATAAATCCCAGAAAACTTCAGAGCTTTTCTCCTTTGTTTGTGTCTTTGGTTACAGAGCCCTTCTTATCTGAGTGTTAGTATTAGATCAAGAGTGTAATCAGCTTTATGAGTGGGTCCTTCAACGCACTAATTAACCAATGCTAAATCTAGAATGGACATAAATCTTATTCTCAGTTTTTTACTCAGAAAAAAAAAAAAAACTCTTTCAAATTGTAAATGAAGTTGATGATGTTACTCTATCCTGCAGATACAAAACAAGCACTACTGCAACAGCTGCACTTGTACAGGCAATATTCAAATTCTAAAGTAAAGTTGCTTGATTTTTAAATGTTCCTATGGGTAAATGTTGCTATTTAAACATAAAGAGTAATACAGAGTATAGTATATAGGTTTGGCTGTGTTGGATAGATATTTCTTAGTGTTCTAGGGTTTTTCTCCTTGGTGAACACAAGATGGTGCAGCTTATCTTATAAAGTACTACAGGAGAAAACAACCAAATTCTACTTTTCACCTTCAAACCTCTTTGATTTGGGCTGCACCTCTTCCATCAGACTTACTGAACAAATGTTATCCTGAGCTTTGTCCTGGTTACTCTAATTTCATCAGCACCTCTGATTCATTCTTTAGAATGTCCCATTCTAAAATGTTATCACTCACTCTTACATTTTCCTGCTTTCAGTCTGTATTCTCTTCCAATCTGATCAAATCAGGTTCCATAGTAAAAATCCACAATCTGTCAGCAACATCATGTCATGTGATGCTGTAGGTGGAGCTTTATGAATCTTTATGGTGTTAGTGTATTAGAGTAGGTCCAAAAATATCTTGTCTTTGGCTTATACTGTACCACTCATCATGTTCTCTTTCATATTGATGTGTATGTGGATTTTACTGGGTGAGTACATTATTATTGTTCTTTCAGAAACATTAAGTGTTGAATTAGTGATTGTTTATTCTGTGCGCTCTTAAGAGAAAAAAAGAATGTGGCTTGACTGTGTAAAAGTTAAATTGTGTTCTCTTCTCTATGACAGGTGACACCATGGCAAATTCCATAGACCCACTTTTCACTCATAAAGCTGTAAATGAGGGTGAAGATGTTACTTTGTCCTGCAGATACAACCCAACCAGCACTACAGGGAACAACTTGCACTGGTACAGGCAATATCCAAAATTGGAACCTGAGTTTCTTCTTTATATTTTGCAAAGTGGAAGTCCAAGTCCAAACATTCCCCCAAGAATGACTGCTAAAATTGATGATAATAAAAAAGAAGTGGATCTGATCATCTCCTCTGCTGCTGTATCAGACTCTGCACTATACTACTGTGCTCTGTCGCCCACAGTGACAGGAAATCCAATTACACTGTACAAAAACAGTTCTAGTTTGACTAATTCTTATAATTTTGAGGAGAATTCTCAATCTTTTCTTATGTTTTACAGATTATTATTGAATAAATAGTCTTAAAACTTACATATTTAGAATGAATAATTATGGTGCTATCATGAAGAAAGTTTTGAGCTGCACATTGCGTTACATTTCATCCGGGAGAAAAAAATCCTAGAAGTGTCTCAAATTCCTGCAGAGACAAAAGAAATAAGATTAAAGATAAGATAATTTTTTTTAGAGCATTCTGTGTAGATGTACCCCTGTTTAAGATAAAATTGCACTTTGTCTGAAAAGGTAAACACTTACAGCAGAAAAAAAACACTGAAAACATCACCAGGTCTCCCTTAAACTGAGGATTTCTAGCAAAATAAACACATATACTGTAAAGCCACCTCTCTAAGACTCTTTACACACCCTGCATGCCTGTTGTCTTTATTTATTCCTATTTGAGGTCATATATTTATTTTTAGTAGCTGGTGCCCACAGAATTGTTATTTAGGTCATAATAAGTAAAACTATATACTATATATATATATAAATATCCATCACCAAAAAAAAAACAAAATGTCATGAAAAGTGCAAAAATCATATATATTATACATTGTAAAAAAAAGCCACATCAATGTAAAAAGGTTTAGTAACATGTTGCACAGCTTTTTTTAAGTTTACTCAATTTTTAGAGAAAGCTGCTGACCAAACAAAATATTTTACATTGCTGTTTAGTTGACACAATGTGTATTCAGTTCAAAATCTTAAATTGACTTAAATATTTAAAAAGTCAGCTCAAGTAGTATTGGTTGTGGGCTCAATTCATGATATTTCTCTAGGGTTGACTTAGCTCAACTTTTCATCTACTCAAAAAGGGAAGTTGTCGCCCATTGTAGCCCATTGATGGGGTTGGTTCAAGTGACTGTTTTTCTATAAAACAAGTTGGCGTAACAATACCCCAACAATTAAAACACACAAACAACACTTAAAAAAATTATGATGGATAGATAATAAATAAGCATTTGTTATTGTAGTATATCTTTTATTGCTTTTACTGCAGTTGGGTTTATAAATGCTAATATAATGTTTCATAGCAATTTCAAGGGGATTTCACAAGGAGATTATTTGGGGTTTGGATTCACAAGGTATAATGTAATTTAAATAAAGCCTTGTACTTATACTGCCAAAAGCCCCCAAAAGATGGATGGCCTTGCTCAAGTGCCCAACAGTGCCAGCTTGGTGAAGCTCTGCTCTGTTTTGCATCATCTGACTCTGCCAATCTCAGTGCCTTTCCTGATCGTGGATCGCCCTCAGGGTGCTGTGTGTTCTGCACCCCTCCCTCACCAAACTCATTAAGCACCTCTGGACACTGATTTGGTCCCGACATCGTGCCTTACATCTGCCTGCTGTAGCAGGTCAAACAGTTGCACATAGTAGAATACAAGCAGAGCCTCCAGGAGAAAATCAACTGAATGCTCCTGATATTGCATGGGGTAGTAGAGAAAGTGCAAGCGTAACAGTGCAGAATGTATGACCAGCCAGCACGACCCGCACAAATGCAAGTTACTGTTAATTCCAAATAATTCAATTAAATTCAATTAAATTGAATTTTATTCATATAGCGCTTTTATCAATTGACATTGTCGCAGCTTTACACAATCAAAAGAATTATTTAAGTTTGTATGAAATGTGAATGTGTACAGTATGAATCAAAACGATAAGATCGTCCCTGATGAGAAAGCCTAGGACGATGGCGACAGTGGCAAGAAAAAAACTCACTGAGATGGTAATAGGAAGAAACCTTGAGAGGAACCAGACTCAACAGGGAACCCATCCTCATCTGGGTGAAAACAGATCACAAAGATTGATCTGCATCATACTGTGTTAGACTGGAATTTCAGTATAACAGGAGATGTGTTTAAGTTAATATGGATTCCAGTTCATTATTGGAGGCTCAGGTAGACTACAGGAAACTTCAGTTCTGAAATACCAACTGCAAGTTCCTTGCCCAGTGGCAAGGGCCCTATACTGTACCATCATGGAAAGAGTAGGACCCGTGAACTACCGCATGCAGCAGCTCAGTAAGAAAAAATGGCCTGAGGTTTATTATAAAAATTTACTTAACAGTACAATGAACCACTGCTGCGTGTCTCACTCTCACTGCTCTCTTTTCCAGGGTCACAAATTGGTCCAACAAAGAAAACGATCTAATGGCATTGCAGCATCAGGAACTGTACAAGCTATTAGATCAGTTCCAGAATGTTTTCTACTGTTTACTGACCTGGAGCTCACACACCTGTTACTACAAAACGCAGCCCAGCATGATCATTAGAATTGGAGCACTATTCAATGAATTCCTGTAATGTAGCTTCCTGCTTTTGTATTGTCACTGCAAAAGTTCCTCATTTGTACAGTATCAGCATTTAAATTATACTGCTTTTTCAGTATATATAAAAAAAATAGTTTTTACATTTGAATACTACTGAAGCACACCTTCTCTGCGCTTCATATGTCCAACAGGTTTTCTCTCCTAGTAATGCACCCTTTGAGAAACCTGAAAGAGCTCTAGTTATAGGAGACTCTATAATGAGGCACGTGAAATTAGCCAGGCCTTTAGGGTGCCATGGGCAGTGGTTAGGTGTACAACATACAGTAGCAGGTAATCTTAGGGCTTAAGGACAGCATAGGTTCTTTAAGATAACAATATATGCCTTTATCAGTCAGAGGTTAGCAAGAATAACTTTTCAGAGGTGTTTGGCGAAGGTAATGCCTGATGAAGTACTGTAGTATGCTCTGGCCCCATCCCAATGCGACATGGTGACATAGCTTACAGCAGGGTATGGTCGCTAAGCCACTGGTTGTCCAGGTGTTGCTCTGAAAATAGTGTGGGCTTTATAGAAAATTGGAGTATCTTTGACGGCAAAGCTGGCCTGTTAGGGTGGGATGGTGTCCATCCCACTCAGGAAGATGCTGCTCTCATTTCTTGTAGTATAGCTCATAGTCTCAAAAGAGGCCTACAGTAGTTAATCAGTGACTACCCAAAGCCCAGACCAGGGCATCAGTGTCTGCTCCCAAAGCTAATCAAAAATTTAGAATGACTCAGAAAGTCTGTTTTAGTAATTTAATTAGTAGAGACCAAAAATTCAGAGCACACTGGATACACAGCCAGCACCTCTGATCTGAAGCTAGAACTGTTAGATGATAAATATGTTAAATATTAGATCTCTTACATCTAAAGCAGTTATTGTAAATGAAACTATCACAGATCAGGAGTTTGATATACTGTGTTTAACAGAAACCTGGATTAAAAAGAATGAGTATGTCGTTTTAAATGAAGCTAGTCCTCCTGGATACAGCTACTGTACATACAAGCCTCGGCCTGAGGAGGAGGCGTCGGAGTTATTTACAATATTGCAGTTATTTACAATGATAATCTGACTATCATATTAAAACACTGTAGAAATCATACAAATGTAATGCATTTGAAGTTCTCTTTAGTAACATAACAAGTGTAGCTACAAATATTAAGTCAGCACAGTCGATCCTAATAATTATCATTTACAGACCCCAAGTGCTTACTCTTAATTTCTCTGTGAATTTGCATATTTTCTCTCAAACCTGGTCATTTCTGTAGACAAAGTGTTAAATGCTAGAGATTTAAATTTACCAGGATTTACTTTACCACCAAAATGGTCCTGGCCTCGGCTGATGCTGACATCTGTTCTTTGAGGACTTGTAACTGCAGTCGCTTGATAGTACAGGACTGGAATTTCCTACAAGTCTACCTGAGCCTCCAACAACAAACTGGACTCCATTTAAACTTAAAGACTTCAACTGTTAAACTGCCAGTCGCCTAACACACAGTATGACTGCAGATCAATCCCTATCCGTTATTACCCAAATAAGGATGGGTTCCCTGTTGAGTCTGGTTTCTCTCAAGGTTTCTTCCTATTGCCATCTCAGTGAGTTTTTCATCAGAGAGCTTATCAGAGATTGATCATTTTGATTCATTCACATTCACGTTTTATATAAACATCTATAAGTTCTTTTGATTGTGTTAAGCTGCTTTGCAACAATGACAATTATTGTTATTATTAAGCGCTAAATAAATAAAATTGAATTGAAAAGAAGGGGCCCTCCCAAGCTCCGGAGGACTGTTGACATGCTATTAAAGCTAATGTGAGTAATATAGTTTGAATTGGAATCATAGAGAAGTCTATTAGTCCATGGTCCAGCCCATAACTATGGTGCCTAAGCTGGCGTGTCAATTTAGATTTCTAATGACTTCTGCCACCTAAATTAAATATTCCAGTTCAATGATTACCCCCTATCACGGGTGGATGATCTAGAAATTGCATTGGGTCTTCAATATCAATGGGTTCAGGGTTAAATTTTTGTACAGTTTTGAAATAATATGATAAAATCATTATATTTGTAAACTAATTGTAAAAAAAAAAATTACTGTGCAAAATAAATAAATTAAAACACCTTTGGTACTTACTGCAGGTATTAATATGTTTTAGCTGGCAATAATTTGTTTACTCATAACTAATTCTCGTCTCTGCATGGAGTTTGCATATTCTCCTGTTGCTTAGTGGGTTTCCCCCAGGTACTCAGTTCCCAAATTGCCCGTAGTGTGTAAATACATGTGTATGTGTGTGTGCCCTGCAATAGATTGGCACCCTGTCCAGGGTCTACTGTGCTCTAAGTCTCCTGGGATAGGCTCCAGGCCCCCCGCGAATACAGGATAAGGTGGTATAGAAGATAAGTGAGTGAGTGAGTGAGTGAATAATTCAAAAACTAGTTTCTCATTTAATTCAAAACCATGTAAGAACATGTACCTGGGAGGTAATTCAATTCAATTCAATTCAATTTAACTTGATTTATATAGCACTTTTAACAATGGTCATTGTCAAAGCAGCATCACAAAAATGAAAGAATTCATTATTATTTTTTAAAGAAAAATATTTGGAAGTGTGTATGTGCGAGAAAAATGTGTCTAGATAATAATGAGATGAATGAATGATTGTTGAATGAAATGTCTCTGATGAGCAAGTCAAGGGTGACGGTGACAGTGGCAAGGAAAAACTCCCTGAGATGGCAATAGGAAGAAACCTTGAGAGGTTCCCCAGACTCAACAGCGAACCCATCCTCATTTGAGTGATAACAGATAGAAATGATATAACATCATGTGTGTTATGCAGGTGAAAGTTCAATATAACAAACGTTCTTTAAATTAACAAGAAGTCCAGTTCAGCATAAGGATGAGTCAGTAGGTGCAGAGGGCAGATGAGGTCTGGATCACTGGGAGCACAGGAGCAGGATGTGTAGATCCAACCATTATAAAGCAGTATCCAGCTAGAGCTGGTCCTTCTCTGGATGCCTCAGGATCCTCACAGGGTTGGCCTTTGTCTACTGAAGCTGGCACAATCTCCAGATGCCTTGGGATGGGTAGAAAAATACAGAACAGATAAAGAGAATTAGCGTAGTTGCCATTCAGGGTAGGTGTACTGGAGTATGAGGTTATGGGATGAGTTACGCGTATGTCAGATAAAAGAGATGTGTTTTGAGTCTACTTTTAAACTGGGAAACTTTGTCTGAGCCCCAAACACTGTCTAGAAGGCTATTCCAAAGCTTTGGCGCTAAATATGAAAAAGCGCTACCCCCTATTGTAGATTTTGAAATTCTGGGAACTACCAGAAAAGTTTTTTTATCTTAAGGAGCGTGGTGGATTGTAGCGTATCAGAAGACTGGTTAGGTATGTGGGAGCTAAACCATTTAAAGCCTTGTATGTGTCATGACCGGGGTGTTGTGGCAGGTGTTGAACGCCGTGGGCGGAAGGAGCAGGCATAGAGGCAGAGGGGTGGTGTTAACCAAAAAAAAAAAAAAAAAAAAAAAAAACAAAAAAAAAGAGTCTTTTAATAAAGGTTAAACAACGTATAAATAAAGAGACAAACAAAGGAACAAACAAACTCAAACCATACTTAACTTTGTGCTAACAGGGGCTCTCTGGCAACGGGAGACACGTAACAGGCCCTGTGGCGAGACACAGGCAACGGGAGACACGTAACAGGCCCTGTGGCGAGACACAGGCAACGGGAGACACGTAACAGGCCCTGTGGCGAGACACAGGCAACGGGAGACACGTAACAGGCCCTGTGGCGAGACACAGGCAACGGGAGACACGTAACAGGCCCTGTGGCGAGACACAGGCAACGGGAGACACGTAACAGGCCCTGTGGCGAGACACAGGCAACGGGAGACACGTAACAGGCCCTGTGGCGAGACACAGGCAACGGGAGACACGTAACAGGCCCTGTGGCGAGACACAGGCAACGGGAGACACGTAACAGGCCCTGTGGCGAGACACAGGCAACGGGAGACACGTAACAGGCCCTGTGGCGAGACACAGGCAACGGGAGACACGTAACAGGCCCTGTGGCGAGACACAGGCAACGGGAGACACGTAACAGGCCCTGTGGCGAGACACAGGCAACGGGAGACACGTAACAGGCCCTGTGGCGAGACACAGGCAACGGGAGACACGTAACAGGCCCTGTGGCGAGACACAGGCAACGGGAGACACGTAACAGGCCCTGTGGCGAGACACAGGCAACGGGAGACACGTAACAGGCCCTGTGGCGAGACACAGGCAACGGGAGACACGTAACAGGCCCTGTGGCGAGACACAGGCAACGGGAGACACGTAACAGGCCCTGTGGCGAGACACAGGCAACGGGAGACACGTAACAGGCCCTGTGGCGAGACACAGGCAACGGGAGACACGTAACAGGCCCTGTGGCGAGACACAGGCAACGGGAGACACGCAACACGCCCTGTGGCGAGACACAGGCAACGGGAGACACGCAACACGCCCTGTGGCGAGACACAGGCAACGGGAGACACGCAACACGCCCTGTGGCGAGACACAGGCAACGGGAGACACGCAACACGCCCTGTGGCGAGACACAGGCAACGGGAGACACGCAACACGCCCTGTGGCGAGACACAGGCAAAGGGAGACACGCAACACGCCCTGTGGCGAGACACAGGCAAAGGGAGACACGTAACACGCCCTGTGGCGAGACACAGGCAAAGGGAGACACGTAACACGCCCTGTGGCGAGACACAGGCAGGGGGACAAACACCTAACAGGACACAAACGAGGCGTGGAGCTGAAACGGGAGACACTAGAGAGGAACGGGAGACACTAGAGAGGAACGGGAGACACGTAAAGACTAGAGACGAGAGACCAAGAGAGGGACGGGACGAGGGCTAAAGACATGGCAATCAGCTAGGCATGGCTTTTAGCTAAACATGGTTAAGCTAAGCTTAACCATGGCAGTCAGCTACACATACACCTAGCTAAGCATGTCTTTAGCCCCAACATGCACTAAGCTACACTTACCTAATAGCTTAAACACACTAGGGAATAGGGGCACAGAAACACAGACAAAGGATACCCAGTGGCTAGGCGAGGCAGCCCTCCATGACTAAGCGAGGCGGCACTCACAAGCTAGTCGTTACTCCAAAGCCAGGAGGGACAGCACTCTAAACCTAGGCACACTGGGACACTAGGGGGAGAGGAAACACAGGATAGCTAGAGACACAGAGGGGCTATGGCTAGAAGCATGCTAGTACTGTAACTGTACTATAACTCAACATAGAATTTAGCTAATCATGCTCCTAGCCACACACACACCTAACTACTTACCTGCTCTAGCTAACCACAAGAACACAGGAGGACAGGACTGAATCAGCTCCACAAACACAGACACACAAAACATACACAGAGACATTGCCAATAAGAGAGCCCAAGTCAACACAACTAAAATCAAGGTACAAACTAAACAGATAACAAATCAAAACAAAAAGCCCACACAAATGACAGCGGTGCTACCAAAAATGCTCGACCCAGTTTCCCAGTCTAAACAGCTATTTATAGATTGATTGATGGCTACCTCGGTTCAGGTGTGCACTGCATCACCTGACCGAGGTGCCTGCTGGGAAACTGAGTCGGCCAACAAAAACTACAAAATAAAAACAGTGACCTCTAGTGGAGGACCCTTACAGTATGTAAGTAATACTATTTTGTAATTAATTCTAAACAGGTAGCCAGTGCAGGGATGATAATATTGGGGTTATATGCTCATATTTTCTGGATCTGGTGAGAACCCTGGCAGCTGCATTTTGGACTAACTGAAGCTTGTTTATTAAGGATGCAGGAAAATTATAACTATAACATTACAATAGTCCAGTCTGGAGGTCATGAATGCATGAACTAGCTTTTCTGCATCAGATGTGGATAAGATGCTCCTAAGCTTGGCAATATTTCTAAGATGAAAAAAGGCTGCTTTTGTGATATTGGAAATGTGATTTTCAAAGGACAAGTTATTGAAAAAGATTTTACTGATATTCCAAAATGGGCAAATTATTGGCTTGCATCGAACAAAGAACAACTAAGGAAATTACTAAAATGACCAGAATTGGATTAAAAAGCACTTTAAACATTTATAAAATCTGAAAGGGCAGAAGCAAACAGTCTGTTTTTTACAAGAAATGTCAGAAACATAATGAATGATTGTGATCAGAGATCACTTAAATGTAAAAGTAAAAAAAAATCAATAGTAGAAATTACAGTTGTGTTTATGAGAGCATTTGCACATAACTAAATAGCTAAATGAGCATAAATTGCTTTGGGAACTTTGGAATGTTGGAAAAATTAATGTAGTTTGATAAATAAAATTGTCCCATTTCCAGTGTTATGATTTGGGGTTGCTTCAGCTGGTTAGTTTTGCAATGTTTTTTATAATAAAACTGTAAATCTGGTATGTCTGTACATAAAAGATGTTTGAAAAAAAGGGGGGAACAAAAGATAAGTAATAGAACACATCAAAATAATTTTTGTCTGTTTGTTTAAGCATGCACCACTTAAAAACTACTGGACAAATTTCAATGGGATGTATTTTCACTGGTGTATTTGGCCGAGCCTGAGATAAAAAAGGCTTTGTTTCATCACGTTTTGCCCATGGGAGGAGAAGATATGCTAATTCAAAATTTAAATGTAAAACGCTCTTACACAGTATGATAAAAAATCCTACATTGGAAAAATCATTAGTTCTCAAAAGTCAACAGATGGCACTGTACATTTTTTAATAAGCACTTATGAGTGTGCAATTGAAATCTACTTAATAAATGCAATGTCACAAGAAAACACAGAAAAAAATTAGTAAAATTCAAATTCAAATTCAAATTCAAATTTTATTTGTCACATACACAGTCATACACAGTACGAAATGTAGTGAAATGCTTACACGACCGCCAGTGACCTTAAAAAGAGAATTAAAACTTATAAGTAATAAATATCAATAGAAGAAATATGATAGAAAATTTAAATAAAAATTTAACTAGAAAAAATAGAACCTGAAAATAGAAATATATTGTACACATAGAACTATAATGGTGTGCAAGTATGCATAGAAAAAGTGACTTTGTGCAATTGTTATTAAAGTGACTTTGTGCAATGGTCCAGAATGTAAACGTGAACATGTAGTTTAGATGTGATGTGCGTGTAGTAAATAAAAGATGGCATTGTATTTTCTTAAAAATGTGCTCATGAGTGTGAAATTAAATTCCATGCAAATGAAGTTGCAGGCACATCTAATGTTCCAATAAAATGAAATCAGCAGATGATATAAATGTACTGAAAGACCAGAGGATCACATCTACAGTATGTAGTTTTTATTCTTTGGTAACACAAGCATTCTTTGAGTCACATGGGTAGCTCTAGGAGGATGAGGGATTATTTTTATCCCCACTCTAAAAGTCTATAGGATTTACAGGGGAAGACCTCACAGACTAATCCACCTCTCCCATCCTTAATACAAGATCTTAGCCAACAAATATTGCAACTATGCATGAAAAGAAATGCTTTGACATTGCATAAGGTTGTTGACACAATAATGGCATGGCAAATACACACATTAATTAAAGCTGCAATCTTTACCAATAAATATTAAGGTTGCAAGTGTATGTACAAAACACACACACTGAAGTTGATAGCTGTGGGTTGGTCAGCAACAGTAGAATAGTCTTGTGTTGTATGTGTGACTCTAACTGATACTGTGACGTGTATAACAGTGAAGTGTGAAGTGTATAACAGCAGCACTTCCTGGATGCTTTCTAGAGTTTAGTTCATGTAACAATCAGCTCATTCAGCACTTATGGCTTATAAAGAATCTTCATAGAGCTGTTCAGAAATGGCTCAACATACAACTTACCGTACATAGTGTGATGCACACCACTGATTCTCACTGTAGCTAACAGTAATTCATGGCAATCTATTAGTTTAACTAATTTTTAACTAATTTAACTGAATTTTATTTAATACCATAGCCAAATTAACCAGAAATAAAACCACTGCAGAAATCTTCACAACAACATCGTGTAATAGTGAGGACTTTATGAACTTTTTGAATGATGGTAAATATTAGGCATAAAATTAAGGCTTTGAAACCAAACAATGTAATTTATGCTAATGTTAAACTAGCCATGTCAGATCGAAACCTATAATACTTTACTCCCCTTGAAGAGAATGAACTTATTTCACTCATCTCTTCTGCAAACTCATCAACCTGTATATTAGATCCTGTACCGACACATTTTCTTAAACAGATAGTACCAGCAATAACAGAACACCTGTTGAGAATAATTAATTCTTTACTCAGCATTGGGTATGTTCCAAAATCTTTTCAATTAGCAGTTATTAAACCGATTATTAAGAAACCTGACCTTGACCCCTGTCACCTGTCTAATTACAGGCCGATATCAAACCTCCCCTTTATCTCTAAGATTCTGGAAAAGATAGTAGCGGAGCAGCTATGCTCATATCTACATAGAAATGGCAAACATGAACTGTATCAGTCAGGATTTAGGCCTCATCACAGCACAGAGACAGCACTCGTTAAAGTAGTAAATTACCTCGCATTGGCCTCTGATCAGGGTTGTGTAACTATGCTTGTATTACTCGACTTCAATGCAACTTTTGACACCATCGATCATAGTATTCTTCTTCACAGATTAGAAAATGTAGTAGGAATTAAGGGTACAGCCCTCTCCTGGCTCAGATCCTATCTGACCCATCGTTATCAGTATGTAGACTTAAATGGTGATTATTCTGCATGTTCTCTAGTGGAGTTTGGTGTTCGTCAGGCTTCAGTTTTAGGTTCACTGCTTTTTTCCCTTTACATGCTTCCTCTGGGCAACATAATCCGTAAGCATGGTATTAGTTTTTACTGTTATGCTGACGACACACAGTTATACATCTTAGCAAAACCTGATAAGAAAAAACAGCTTACTAAAGTTGAGCAATGTGTGCAGGACATAAGAGATTGGATGCTAATTAACTTCCTTCTGCTTAACCCAGATAAGACAGAAGTTCTAGTCATAGGACCGCATACAGCTAGGAGTAAATCACCCTGTAACTTTAGATGGCCTTTCTGTGCCATCAAGTGCAACAGTAAAAAAGCTCGGTGTGATTATAGATTCCAGCCTTTCATTTAAAGCTCATGTAGATAATATTACCAGGATAGGATTCTTTCACCTCAGAAATATTGCCAAGATAAGAAATATATTGTCGCTAAATGATGCAGAAAAACTAGTTCATGCTTTTATCACCTCTGGGTTGGACTATTGTAATGCCTTACTGTCTGGTTGTTCAACTACTGTAGGTGCATAAACAAGCTTCAGCTAGTCCAGAATGCAGCAGCGAGAGTCCTCACTAGAATTAGAAGATACGAGCACATCACCCCTATCTTATCTTCACTTCATTGGCTCCCTGTGAAATTTTGCATTGATTTTAAAATACTACTTTTGACATATAAAGCATTAAATGGTCTCGCACCACAGTATCTGAGTGAGCTGATAGTGTCTTACGATCCGCCACGCCTACTTCGATCAAAAGATGCAGGCTGCTTATCAGTACCGCGTATTATGAAAACTACAGCTGGGGGCAGAGCTTTTTCATACAATCCCCAAAGTTATGGAATAGTCTCCCAAATAGTGTTTGGGACTTAGACAAAATCTTAGTGTTTAAGTCCAGGCTAAAAACCTATTTATTTAGCCAAGCATTTTTATAAATAGATTAGCCTTAGGTAAAGGAGCAGATCTGGGGGACTCATGGACGTAGAGTATTATGGTGAACTGGTACAGTATGTTTAGATGCTGTCTTCCCCACTCTCATTGATCACTCAGGTTTGTTGACGGTGAGGTGATTGGTTGCTTTACATCTCAGGGAGTCCTCATGTCTGTGTTTCCTTCTGGCTCTCCCTTTTAGTTATGCTGTCATAGTTAGTCCTGCCGGAGTCTCTGCTTGCACTCTACAGTAAATATACATTCACATTATACATTATGTGACTGTGACCATACTTAACTGTTATCTCTCCTCTTCTGCTCTCTCTCCCATTCCTTCTCTCCCCCTCTCTTTGTCGAGCTACACATGTCGTTCCTAAGCTGCCAGTGATCCAGACTCCCTCTGCCCTCCGGACCGGTCTGACCCATCCTGGTGCCCCGCTTCTGGTTGGAGATCTCATCGCCTGGATGACCCGTGTGTCTCTCTGGGATGCGTCTCGTGTCTGGGGATGGTTCTCGCTACCTAGAAGACGGTTTTGGCCTTGACTGGTGTTGGCAGCTGTTTCTCTGAGGACTTGACAGTTCGATAGTTCATACAAGTCTACCTGAGTTTTCAATAACTAACTGCTCTCTGTTTCACCCAAATGAGGATGGGTTCCCTGTTGAGTCTGGTTCCTCTCAAGGTTTCTTCCTATTACCATCTCAGGGAGTTTTTCTTTGCCACTGTCGCCCTCGGCTTGCTCATCAAGGACTATCTGACCATTTTGATTCATACAAATTCAAATCCAATCAAACTTAAATAATTCTTTTGATTGTGTAAAGCTGCTTTGGGACAATGCCAATTTTTAAAAGCGCTATACAAATAAAATTGAATTGAATTGAATTAATAACAATCATTTATATATTCAATCTTACAAAAAAAATGCATATACAGTTTAAATACTTCAATTAATGTTAAAGTCTATAATTAATTCCTACTGACAACAAGAAAAAGTCTAAAAAAGGAAGCTATTTAAGCTGAAAAACCTATGTAATGCTAAATCCTGATAACAATACATGTTCTTCCACAACTGTCCATTATTGTGTCCAGATGCCCTTAAAGACAGAAACACAACTATACTGTACAAAAACCCATACACATGACTGGAGCAGAGATTTTCCTCTTTTCCCCATTTAATTAGGGATCTGTTTGTAAAAATAAGCCATGAACAGTTATTACATAATCCCATACCAACATCATCAATCATCATCAATATCATTTTATCCTGTATACAGGGTCACGGGGCCTGGAGCCTATCCCAGAACACTTAGGGCACAAGGGTGAGTACACCCTGGATGGGGTGCCAATCCACTGCAGGGCACACACACATACACACACTCCATACCATCATAGTCACTTTAAAAATTGTCATGTCATACAGTCAGTCTTTGCTCTTTTTATATAATATGTTTATTGTGAAACAGTATAAATGCTTTAAAATGTCACAAGACTTGTCTGGAAAAATATTGCTGAAGCTGAGATTGTTAATTTTCACCCATTGTGTGACAAATGACTTATCTCTGTGTCTCCTTAGGTCAAGTTTAATAAGGACCACTTCAACAATTTTCAAATAAAAATTAATGAAACAATCCTTCGTAACGTCCTGAAAAGCCACAATAATTTAGGTATTTAAGCTGCCTACCTTACTACCAGTAATTATGATCAAGAATATACATTTTATTTATTTATTCATACAGTGATAGCACATGATAGTGACTCACTTGTAAACTAGTTGGTTAACTAAAAAAACACCTCTATACAGCTTAAATGAGGCACAGTTGTTGGTGCAGGATGGCTAGTTTGAGTTTTGAAGAAGCCGCTGATATGTTAGAATTTTGACATACAACAGTCTCTAGAGTTCACACAAAAATCACATTCCGCCCACACAACTGTTTAATGTGAATCAGCATGACTTTATGCATTGTGCTGCTGCCACATAAGTAGCTGTTTAGATAACTGCATCCATGGACGAGTTTATAGGTGTTCCTATTAAAGTGGATGCTGTATATTATCCTAATTAACAATACTAAATAATTACATGCACACATACATCTTGCAATTGTGAGTACAGTACTGTCTCAAATTGCATAATGCACAAACAGTAATGATTGCTTCAATCAGGGTTTGAATTAAAGAAAGTAAAAACAACAATATGCATGTTATATGAGTTTATATATAAAAAAGTAATAAAAAAATGCACAGCTGTATGAAAAAAATCTCACACATTTTAAATTGCTCTGCTAATACACTACCACAGTTGTTTGCATACACATATACAGAAACAGTGAAGCAGGGTAAAATACATAGGCTTATTATAGGCAATTTTTTATTTTTATGTCTTTTAGGAACCCTACCAAAAAGGAGTCTTTGCTAAAATGTAGCACATTATAGTACATGACTATGAGCATCGTTTTAATTTCAACTGTAAGTATATCTTATCAAACCAAAGGTATCAACTCTTCAGTACTTAAAATTTGAGTAAAGCAGGAAACTTAAATCAATGTAAGAAAGGAATGGGGCTAAAATGACGTGGAATGGCGTGACGCCAGCATTGACATGACTATGTAGGAGGAGCTACTGTAGATGTGCTGAGAGAATGTTCAGACAGTTGCACAGATGCTGCCGCTTTACTGCAAGATTTTAATCTACTCACAACAATCATGCTAAGCTTTTTTGTAATCCTAGTTGTTAAAAACATCGGTTAGTGCTTTATAGTTTACAAAAAAGTTAATACTGGACATTTATACTGAGATTTGTATTAAAATTTGGTTCTTAAACATTCTTAAGCAATTGATATCAAAATTGTTCTTGCAAATGTCTTTTTACAGCAGGTGCTGTTAGCAGCAGCATTACACCAGAACAACCTGTGATATCTTCAAGTGAAGGCAGTAACACCACACTGACCTGCACATATGATGCATCAGCTGACTATCTCCACTGGTATCGACAGAAGCCTCAATCAGGACCAGAGTTTCTGCTGCTCATTATTGTATCTACAGGTGATGTCACTGAAGCTAATCAACCTGACCCACGGCTATCCATCAGAGTTCGCAAAAAGGAAACCAAAGTAGATCTGGAGATCTTTCCTGCTTCTGTATCAGACTCTGCTCTGTACTACTGCGCCATGGAGCCCACAGTGACACATTATGCAAACCACATGTACAAATTGTGAAGCCTGATTTTCTCTCAGCAGATGGAGCTGTTTATCTGTTTTATTCAAATATGTTGTTTCTTGGTTCACTTGGTTCTTGATTACTGTTTAAACAATCAATAATAAAAAAAAAAAAACATTAATGTATTAAATCAAGAAAAATATCACTGTTTGTTGCTGTTAATTCTTCTGATTTAATACGGGTAACACTTTTTTAAATAATATAAATATAGTTAAAAGTTCAATAACTAATCTCTGCAGCTATAAAATCATGTTCATCTGTCTACATTCATTGTGAACAGTATGAATCCATACAATGACATACAGTAATGCCCTTTATTAATTTTTGTTTTAATTTTATTCTTCATCAGTTTGTTACTCTTACTTTGAGAATTCCAGTGGAGGAAGCAGCAACAATGTTCTCAAGGAATAAAGAGTTACATCAGGTGCTGCACTCCATACCCTGCCACATAGGGAGCAGGCATCACTGCATAAATATAGAAATTTACATGATACATGGTGAATAAAAATTGAAAATATGATTATTAATATGCTTCCAGCCCCATGCTTCACTGTAGGTATGGTATTATTGGGATGATACAGTACTCATCATTCTTCTTCCTCCAAACACGGCGAATGGAGTTTTAGACCAAAAAGTTCTACTTTAGTCTCATCTAACCCCAGGACTTTCTCCCATGACTCCTCTGGCTCATCCAGATGGTCCCTGGCAAACTTCTGATGAGCCTGGACATGGGCTGACTAAAGCAGGGGAACCTTCCGTGCGATGCAAGATTTTAAATCATGATGTCTTAGTGTATTACTGATGGTAGCCTTGGAAACGATGGTCCCAGCTCTCTTTACGGCATTAACCAGCTCCTCCCGTATAGTTCTGGGCTGATTCTTCACCATTATTAGCATTATTGATACCCCACGAGGAGAGATCTTCCATGGGGCCCCAGTCCGAGGGACACTGACAGTCATCATTAGCCTCTTCCATTTTCTGACAATTGCTCCAACAGTTTTTTTTGTTTTTTTTTCACCAAGCTGCCTGGCCACTGCCCTGTAGCCCTTTCCAGCTTTGTGAAGGTCTACAATTTTGTCTCTTGTGTCTTTTGACAGCTTTTTGGTTTTGCCCATGTTACTACTTAGACTTTGGCTGATTGTGGGGTGTCTTTATGACAGCTAACAACCTCAAACAGGTGCTACTAATTTAGAATCAGTGTAGCTGAACTATTTAAAAGCAAAATAACATGTCTTTGAGGGTCAGAAATACTTATTTGACACAGTAATTCACAAATAAATTGTTAAAAAATCATACAATGTGATGTGCACCTATGCTGAAAATTGCAGACCCCTCCATGATTTCTAAGTAAGAGAACTTGCAAAATCACAGAGTGATCAAATACCTATTGACCTCACTGTGTGTGTGTGTGTGTATATATATATATATATATATATATATATATATATATATATATATATATATATATATATATATATATAATTTAGATTTTCTATAATTTTCTTTTCATTCCTTTAAATTTTCAGATTTATAAAATAAAAAAAAATATATAAGTAGGCATAGGCAGTTAGGAAAACTGGGTAATAATACACTCAATAACTGGTTTATATGTAATTTAAAACTTCCTTGAAAAATATTAATTTATCATTAATAAAGCATTGTAAATGCGATTATTAAAGACATTATAGATATGCTTTGTGATCAGTACTAAAGCATTTATAACAGCATTTATAAAGTGGTTGCTAATGCCAACTAATGTAGAAGCAATGCTTTCTAAATAATTAACCAAGTATTTAGTCATGCTTAACTAAAGCTTCATAGTGTGCAGTTATTATAAAGTGTTATCCATTTCTGTTTTGAATATACATCATAGAAATCCACAAAAATATGTGGATATTGAATATTGTTATATTTATATACAGACTGTTGAACCTGCAACAAGATAACAAGTGGAACTGTTATCGAGTGGAATGAAAGAATTGACATGTCTACACCTAAATATAATAGGGTGGAGCTACATGTGCAAGATTGAGTTAAGGCAGTTTCACAGAGACAATAATACTATTGACCATTGTAAGAGACACCCCGAGCAACATGTTACTTTTTCTCTCTGTTTTAATAGTAGCTACTAATGCTGGTAAGTCATTTATTTAATTTAATGTAATTTCATTTTTTTACAGCGAAAAAATTTAATTGAAAAAAAAAAAAGACATTTAGGGATTGAATTCAAGGAAACTTATTTACACTGTTAATACAGATGATATACACGTGACATACCAATTTTCCGAATCAGTAAGTAGTACTGATTAATTATTAATCTATATTACAATGTCTTTTCAGCAGAGGCTGTTGATTCGCTCATTACACCAGACCAAACAGTCATAATAACAGCTGAAGGCAGCAACACCACACTAACCTGCACATATGATGCCTCTGCTGTCTTTCTCCACTGGTATCGACAAAACCCTCAATCAGGTCCAGAGTTTCTTCTGCTGATTCAAAAATCCACAGGGTCAATTACAAGAGCTGAACATCCTCACCCAGGACTATTCATCAAACTTCATAAAGATAATAAAAAAGTGGATTTGGAGCTCTCCTCTGCATCAATATCAAACTCTTCACTGTACTACTGTGCCATGGAGCCCACAGTAACATGAAACACATGTTTACTCCACAAAAACTTCTTCATAACTTTCTCAAAAATCTCAGAAGAGGGAGCTGTTTGTCTTTTGATTTAATTTTTTTTTTTTTTTTTCAAGTTTATTTACTATTTGGTCCAAGTATTTACAACAAGAGTATTTACAAGAAATATTGATATTCATTTGTAACATCTGAACCACCTCAGTCCAGGTAAAAAAAAAAGATCTGGTTCGCCGGATTACTGAGCCGCGTTTTGTCTTCCCCTGTACGTGTGTACTTGTTCCCCATTATTTTCTTTATCACCAAATCAAGTTCACCTGTGTCTACCCCTGTGTATCTCTATATATGCCAGCCGAGCCCATAGCCCTCTGTTTTGTGTATACTCTTCTTCCCCCAGGATTGATTGGTGTCTGCAGGAACGGGCTTTTCATGGAAGTGAGAAAGGCCTACGTTTAGGTCACGGAAAAGAATAAAGGATTCTGAGTCTTCCGAGTTCAGCAAGAAGCTAAGTTTGTTTTATGTTGTTTCGTTGTGCTTCTAGCCCGTCTGCAGACCCAGGGAAGTCCACAGCCCTGTGTGGTTTCGACCTTGCCTGTTTTTTTTCTTCTTTGTTTTCATTTTTCTCAATACGCAATAAATCTGTTCTTTTTCCCCTGCATCTGCGTCTGCCTTCTCTGAGCTATGACAAACATGACACCATTATTCAATAATTAAATCTTAGAAACTGCAAAATAGTTTTAAAAGCCCGTATTTGACAGTAATCAAAACAGTCTTTAAAGAGTCAAAACTAAAGGATGACTGCAGCCACATGCTGTCAACATTTCCTTGCATTGGATACATCTACTGGATCCTCTCGATCAACAACATACACTAACACTCCTCCTGTATTCACCAAGGTGAAGTATGAGACTGTGCATAGCAGTGAACAGATTAATATTAAACATTTATTTATATCCAATTAACTATCAAGAGAAAGCACATGAGTACCTGTGCAAGTGGGTGCACAGAGGAAAAAGAGCCATGTGTGGAACGATGAAGCATACAGAAGCATAGAAGCTACTGAGTCCAAGGAGTTTTACTGTGTATCAGTATATATGGGACAGTGTATGCGTGTGTGTGTGTGTGTGTTTGGTGTGTAGAGGTTTAAATTTGTACAGAAATCTCAGAGATATTGCAGTAATTCTCTGAATTTCTGCTTTTTCTAAATTGAAAAAGAATGACAAGTAAATAAAAAACGGGGCCAAATAATCTAATGCAAACTGAGGGTAAATACTTTATAGGATTTTTTAAACTTTGTATACTGTATACTAATGGTGGAGTGAACAAGCTAAAATGGTTTACAATGATCAATCTAAAAAAAAAAAAAACTAATCTGATTCTTAATCCAATCCAATTTTAACTTCAGAAAAAAAGTTGTTTTTAAATGTTGGTCTTAAGCCGCCATTAAACACAAAGGGATAATTATAATAAAGAAGTCAATCTTCAAGCTACATCTAATATTATTTATATTTCTGAAAAAAAGAGCAATGCTCTCATGTACATTCCTACTTTGTCAGCTTTGGCTGTCTCAGTCAGGGATGAGATTAGCACTTGGAGATCGACAGCGCTGAAGATTTCAGGTATGATTGGGTTCCATATGTGATTTGATCCATTCTCAAGTCTGCTGTAATGTGCTCAGGATCCTTTGCAAGCCTGCACACACACATATAAACATGCACACACTAGGGGTAAATTGGAAATGCCAGTTAGCCTAATCTGCTCGTCTTTGGACTGTGAAAGGAAACCGGAGTTCCCAGGGAAACCCAATGGGCATCAGGAAAATAAAACCCACACAGACAGGAATTGAACCCTTGAAAATACATTTCAATTATACAGTATATTCTATTTAGCAAACATGTAAAAATTGTTGGCTGTGTATATTTAAATACATGCATCTCACACTGGAGATGCTTGGGTATACACACACACACACGCACACATGTACACACTGGAGTTTCTACAAATATTTTGTCTGTAACTGTGTGACTAACTGCATGTATAATTTAAGCATTTGTGCTGGATTTATTAGAAATATTCCACAATTTCTGGTCATATGTTTATTTCGACTGTTATTTTTAGACAAAAAAAGAAGAGCATATTTTAAATATTAAAATGTAAAAAATAAATTTTATATTTAGCATGTGTGCACATGCATGATTGTTTTGTACATGAGCTTATAGTGTTACAATAAACAGTATCTGAGAGATTGTGGACAGCAGGAAGACATTGCTGCAGATGTCCATGGTGTGTCGTCTGATTTTTGTGTGGGAGAATCACACACACACACACACACACACACGTGTGTGATTCTCCCACGCAAAAATCAGACGACACACCGTCACACGTCAACTACGCAATTTTTTTCACCTGTTTTTTAATTTCTCTACCCATCCAGAGGCATCTGGATATTGTGCCAGTGATCTTGACCCCTATCTGGCCTCTGCACCTGCTGACTTAACCCTGTGCTGAGCTGGACTTTATGTTAATTTAAATAACTTCTGTTATATTAAACCTTTAGCTGCATAACACACATGATGTTATATAATTCTATCTGTTATCACCCTGATAAGGCTGGTTCCTTTCAAGGTTTCTTCTTTTTGCCATCTCGGGAGTTTTTCCTTGCCATCGCTTATCAGGGACAATCTCATTCTTATCTAAACACATTTTTTCCACTCATACACATTTCCATAAATTTTCTTTTCATTTTGCGAAGCTGTTTTGAAGACAATGACCATTGTTAAAAGCACTTTGTAAATAAAAGATAAATTAATTGAAAAATTGAATGGAATCTGAATATACAAACAAATCAAAAATTAATTCATTAATTACATATCCTGACACTATTGATAATTATTATATGATTTGTATTTCAAGTTGTACTACTATTTGTTCCTACTTTCAGGTGTAGGAGAAAGAGCTATTTATCATGATTCCTAAAATAGAAAATTACCCAAATGTAGCTCCAGGGGTGTCCTAACTGGTTTGGAAGAAGAGATGTTCTAGTGACACAGAGCTCATACAAGATACAAATATTTTTATTGCATGCATTACCTGTATGTCACTAGCACATTAATGAACATGTTGTATGTTTTCTCCACAGGTGACTGATACTGGTACATTTTTTTAATAACAATGAAGATGCAGCTTTAAAACAGTTGCACAGCAACAATGTTGAAATGAATGAATTAAATTTAAGTGCTGAACCATTTAGTGTGAAATAAATGAAAAACAAGCTGCATTCATGGAGTTGTGGGAATTATCCATGCAATGAAATAATTATATTTATTTACTGTATACATTTTATATACTTATATTACATTATTTAATTGTACACTGTACAAAACTTTTTTTTATTTTAGATTTTGTCTTTGTGTATAAAGCTTTCACACAACTGCCACTGGGCCAATATTTAGTAATTGTCTCAGTGTAGTGAGCAGAACCTCAGTGTAGGACATAAAAGTTAGTTATAAAGCTTCCTATTTCTTTTTTATTTATTTATTTTTTTTTGGGGGGGGGGGCAATTACTAAGGAGATAAAGGTATTGTGTAAGATTTTGTAGAATTATCAAGCGTGTTTTTTTGCTGAAAGTGCTTTTGTGACTGGTTTTGGCATGTAGCTGCTCTTGCCTCAGTACTGTGGACTGTACCAACCTACTTTCACCAATGCTGCAACCGAGAATTAGTGTAATTAATGATTGTTAGAACACCTCAGATATGAAATGATGCATATAGTTAAATGTCCCAGTGGTGTTACCATTTACTATCACCATTTATGGAATGACCCTTGCCTAATTAGATTACTCGGTCAGAACTAACTGTTGTATAATAACACATGATGTACTATAGATAGTAATTTAGTATATAACATATTTCATAAAATCAGAGATGATTTTTAGTATATTTTAAAGCTGCTTTAATGCACAGGCTTACCTAATTTTGGATGAAACCTCAGGGCCTATGAAGATGCGGGGTTTATCATAAGCCAATTTAAAAACAATTAAACAATTCAAAAGCTCAAAGAAGAAAATATTACTTTACATTTGTGGTTTTTTTTGGAGTTTATAGCTGGTTGGGAGTTTTTTGGTTGGGGTTGGGAAGGTCTACAAAACCTCTCAGCCCTAGGGTTCCAGTGTCTTCTAGTGCCAGTCCCAAGTCTGGATAAATGCAGATGTTTTGTCAGGAAGGGCATACGGCATAAAAACATTTGCCAAATCAAAGGTGCGAATCACAAATATCATTTCCATATCGGATCGGTCGTGGCGGGTTAACAACGACCGCTACCGGTGCTGTTGACCTACAGGGTGCCCGTGAAAATTGGGCTACTGTTGGTCGAAAAAGGACAGGAGGAAGGCGTGTTCAAAAGCAGAGAGAGAAAAGGAAAGGCAAGAGTTGAGGAGTGATAGTAGGGACTTTGAATGTTGGGACTATGACAGGGAAGACAGGAGAGATGGTTGATATGATGCAGAGAAGGAAGGTGGATATACTGTGTGTTCAGGAAACCAGGTGGAAAGGTAGCAAGGCTAGAAGCTTACTGTAGGATCAGGGTTCAAATAGTTTTACCATGGAGTGGATAGGAAAAAAAATGGAGTAGGAGTTATTCTGAAAGAAGAGTTTGTAAGGAACGTTCTAGAGGTGAAGAGAGTATCAGATGGGTGATGAGTCTGAAGCTGGAAATTGAAGGGGTGATGTTAAATGTTGTTAGTGGCTATGCCCCACAGGTAGGATGTGAGTTAGAAGAGAAGGAGACATTCTGGAGTGAGTTAGATAAAGTGATGCAGAGCATCCCCAGAGGTGAGAGAGTGGTGATTGGTGCAGACTTCAATGGACATGTTGGGGAAGGGAACAGAGGTGATGAAAATGTAATGGGCAGGTTTGGTCTTCAGGACAGGAATGTAGAAGGACAGATGGTGGTGGACTATGCAAAGAGGATGGAAATGGCAGTAGTAAATACTTTCTTCCAGAAAAGACAGGAACATAGGGTGACATATAAGAGTGGAGGCAGAAGCATTTAGGTAGACTAAATCTTGTGTCGATGTTGTAATCTGAAAGAGATTAGTGACTGCAAAGTGTTGGTAGGGGAGAGTGTAGCTAGACAACACAGAATGGTGGTGTGTAAAATAACCCTGGTGGTGAGGAAGGTGAAGAGGACAAAGGCAGAGCAGAGGACAAAGTGGTGGAAGCTGAGAAAGGAAGAATGTTGTGTAGTCTTTAGGGAGGAGTTGAGACAGTCCATGGGTGGTCAGGAGGTGCTTTCAGTTGACTGGACAACTACAGCCAATGTGATCAGGGGGACAGGTAGGAGGGTACTTGGTGTATCATCAGGCAATAGTGGACAAGGAGACTTGGTGGTGGAATGAGGAAGTCCAGGAGTGTGTACAGGGAAAGAGGCTAGCTAAGAAGAAGTGTGACTCTGAGAGGACTGAAGAGGGTAGACAGGAGTACAGGGAGATGCAGCGTAAGGTGAAGGTAGAGGAGGCAAAGGCCAAACAAAGAGCATATGAGGACTTGTATGCTAGATTGGATAGTAAGGAGGGAGAAGTGGATTTGTACAGGTTGGCGAGGCAGAAAGATAGAGATGGGAAGGATGTGCAGCAGGTTAGAGTGATTAAAGATAGAGATAGAAATGTACTGACAGCTGCCAGGAGGGTGATGGAAAGATGGAAGAAGCACTTTAAAGAGTTGATGAATGAGGGAAACAAAAGATAACAAAGAGTAGAAGAGGTTACTGTTGTCGAGCAGGAAGTAGCAAATATTAGTAAAAGTGAGGTGACAAGGGCATAGAAGAGGATGACGAGTGGAAAGACTGTTGGTCCTGATGACATACCTGTGGAGGTATGGAAGTGCTTAGGAGAGGTGGCAGTAGAGTTTCTAACTAGTTTGTTTAACAAGATCTTGGAGAGTGAGAGATTCCAGAAGAATGAAGGAGAAGTGTATTGGTGCGATTTTTAAGAACAAGGAAGATGTGCAGAGCTGTGGCAATTACAGAGGCATAAAGCTAATGAGCCATACAATGAAGCTGTGGGAAAGAGTAGTGGTAGGTAGGTTAAGGGCAGAGGTGAGCATTTGTGAGCAGCAATATGGTTTCATGCCTAGAAAGAGTACATCAGATGCAGTATTTGCTTTGAGGATGCTGGCGGAGAAGTACAGAGAAGGTAATAAAGAGTTGAATTGTGTCTTTGTAGATTTAGAGAAAGCGTATGACAGGGTGCCAAGAGAGGAGCTGTGGTACAGTATGAGGAAGTCTGGAGTGGCAGAGAAGTATGTTAGAGTAGTGCAGGACATGTATAAGGGCTGTAAAACAGTGGTGAGATGTGCTGTAGGTGTGACAGAAGAGTTCAAGGTGGAGGTGGGTCTGCATCAAGGATCAGCTCTAAGACACTTTTTGTTTGCTCTGGTGATGGACAGGATGACAGATGAGGTTAGACAGGAGTCGCCATGGACTATGATGTTTGCAGATGACATTGTGCTCTGTAGCAATAGCAGGGAACAGGTGGAAGAAAATTTGGAGAGGTGGAGGTATGCTCTGGAAAGCGGAATGAAGGTTAGCCGCAGTAAGACGGAATACATGTGTGTAAATTAGAGGAACCCAGGAGGAACGTTGAGGATACAGGGATCAGAGGTAAAGAAGGTGCAGGACTTTAAGTACTTAGGGTCAACGGTCCAGAGCAACGAAGAGTGTGGAAAGGAGGTGATGAGGCGGGTACAGGCAGGTTGGAATGGGTGGTGAAAAGTGTCAGGTGTGTTGTGCGATAAAAGAGTATCAGCAAGAATGAAAGGAAAGGTGTACAGGACAGTGGTAAGACCAGCGATGCTCTACGGCTTAGAGACAGTGGCACTAAAGAAAAGACAGGAGGCAGAGTTGGAGGTAGCAGAGTTGAAGATGTTGAGGTTCTCTTTGGGAGTGACAATTATGGATAGGATCAGAGGGACAACCCATGTTAGATGTTTTGGAGATAAAGTCAGAGAGGCCAGATTGAGGTGGTTTGGACATGTTCAGAGGAGAGATGGTGAATATATCGGTAGAAGGATGCTAAGGTTTAAACTTCCAGGCAGGAGGTCTAGAGTAAAGACCTAAAGACCTTGCAAAGAGGAGATTTATGGATGCAGTGAGAGAGGACATGAAGTTAGTTGGTGTGAGAGAAGAGGATGCAGAGGATAGGGCTAGATGGAGGCAGATGATTTGCTGTGGCGACCTCTGAAAGGGAACAGCCAAAAGACAAAGAAGAAGAAGAAGATGCTTTGAAGCATAACATTTTTTGTAGTACTTAAAAAAGGTAAACAAAGAAACCAATGTGAAGATGATGATTCCTATAGGCTATATATATATATTGTAGCGTTTTTCACCGCTAAGCAGGAACTTGGAGAGACGAGTGAGCTTCCTGGCTGCCCAATGCAAATGGCTGGAAGTATTTTATTGAGCACCAGCACAAAACAGCACATCCAACCTCCATAAAGACACATCCACACTAATTACAACAGACATCTACCCACACACACACACCCTGGCCGAAACCACTACCCCAAACACCTTTCCCCAACACGGTGAACACATAACAATCCCTCTCGCAAAGCATGATGGTTGTTACTCAAACCCCACCCACGCCACACTGCCCCCACCCGAGCTGTGACCGTCCCCGGACACTATGCAGTCAGTCTTGGAGGCGTGACGGTGGTCGGCGCTGGCGTTGTGAACGCCGGAGTCTTTTTGCAGGAGAAGGAGGGGTGCAGCCCTCCTCCTGAAGCGGACCGGACTCCACAGAGTTCAATGTTTCACCGGCGTTGGGCTGATAGGGAGCGAGACGGTCCCGGTGGAGCACGACCACTCGCGACCGCCCCGTCAACCGCACCCGGTAGACTACATCGGAGAGCTGGGCAATGACCGTGCAGGGGCCCACCCAGTGAGACATGAGCTTAGGGGAGAGCCCCCTTTTCCTTCCGGGGGAATACACCCACACCTGCTCCCCAGTAGCAAAGTCTCACCCCGGCTGTGAGTGTCATACACGCGGCGCTGCTTAACACCGGCGTCCGCCAAGTGTCTACGTGCCAACTCGTGGACACGGAACAGTTTGTCTTTCAATGAAAAAAAATAATCCAAACCCGGCTTCCTGGGTAAATCCACTTGTGGAGGGGACCCGAACACAAGGTCCACGGGCGTTCGCAACTCGCGACCGAACATTAACGCAGCTGGCGTCAACTGTTAGGACTCCTGCACTGCGGTGCGATAAGCCCAAAGCACGAGAGGCAAATGTTCGTCCCAATCCTTCTGCCGGTCGCTGGTAAGCACGGCGAGTTGGGTGGTGAGCGTTCGATTGAAGCGTTCCACGAGGCCGTCACTCTGCGGATGAAGGGGCGTGGTGCGGGTCTTTTTCACCCCGAGGCGCTCGCAGACCGCCGCAAACACCTCCGGGGCGCCGAATCGGCTGAGCACCTCATCCACCAGCACTCGGGCCGTGGTGGAAGCGCTCTGGTCAGGGACAGCAAACGCCTCCGGCCACTTTGTGAAATAATCTATGGCCACCAGCACATACCGGTTCCCGCGATCGGAGATGGGAAACGGCCCAAGAATGTCCATGCCCATACGCTCCATAGGTGCCCCCACCCGAAAGTCTTGCAGGGGTGCTCGCGAGCGCTAGGTAGGGCCCTTCTTTGCCGTGCAGACGTCGCATCTGTGCACAAAGAGTTCACTATCCGTGTGGCAGCCCGGCCAGTAGAAGCGAGCGCGCAACCGCCGCAGCGTTTTAGTGACTCCGAAGTGTCCTGCACCCGCATGCCCGTGCACCATTCCCAACACTCGTGCCCGGAGATTCCGCGGCACCAGCAGCTGAAAAGATTCGCCAGCGCCGCACGGCCGTTCCCAGTGGCGGCAGAGTAAACCTCCCCGTTTTGTCTCTGGCCCGCGTTAACCCACCCCAGGACCCGCTGCAGCGCCGGATCTTTCTCCTGTTCGGCAATTAGCTGATCACAGTCCATCTGTGGCACAGGCGAAACGACTACAGGCGATGGTTTATGCGACGCAATAACTCGGCTGCACACCGGATCAGACGGCTGATTACCGACGGGGGCTCCGGAGGACTGCGCAGGGAGAACGTTCTGCTTCAGGGGGGTCGGAGAGCGTTCGATGTCGCAAACACCCACGCGCTCTTCAACCCGCTCGCAATGCCGACAACGCTCTTTGCTGCACGGCCGGCGGGATAAAGCATCGGCGTTAGCATGCAGTTTTCCCGCTCGGTGCTGAATGGTAAAATCATAGTCCTGCAACCGCTCGAGCCATAGCGCTAACTGCCCCTCGGGCTCTTTAAAACTAAGCAGCCACACCAGCGAAGCGTGATCGGTCCGCAGCAGGAAGGATTGCCCGTATAAATACGGCCTAAAATGTTTAAAGGCCGCGACGACCGCGAGCAGCTCGCGCTGGGTGACGCAGTAGTTCCTTTCCGGTCCTGACAACGCGCGGCTGAAGTAAGCTATAGCACGCTCTTTACCCTCGGAAACCTGAGACAGGATGGCCCCCAGCCCTACATCGCTTGCGTCCGTGTCGAGGATAAACATACGAGATGTATTAGGATATCCGAGAACGGGCGACGTGACCAAAGCTTCCCGTAACCGAGTGAAAGCGCGCGCGTGCACCCTGTCCCAGCGAAACGGCTGATTCTTCTTCGTAAGCCCGTGCAGTGGACTGGCGATTGTGGCAAAATCCTTCACAAACCGACGATAGTAAGAGGCTAACCCGAGGAAGGTGCGTAGTTGTGACACATTTAGCGGTTCAGGCCAATTCTGTACCGCCGCAATTTTTGCTGGATCGGTGGCAATACCTCTAGCACTAATTACGTGTCCTAGAAAACCCGTCTCTTGCTGCAACAGCTGGCACTTTTTGGGGTTGAGCCGCAAATTCGCCCACCGGATAGCCAAAAATACTTCACGTAGGTTAGCTAGCGCGACCTCAAACTCCTTGCCGTGCACCAATAAATCATCCAGGTAAACGACACAACAATTGCGAGGAATATCGGCTAACACTTTCTCCATCAACCGTTCGAACGTCGCTGAAGCGTTACAGAGGCCGAATGGCATGCGCCGAAATTGCCATAGCCCTTGCCCGATCGAGAACGCGGTTTTTGGTCGTCGCCCGCTACGCAAATCCAACGAGCTAAACCACGCCGAGCCCGCAACGTGTTCCAGCGCATCATCTATTCGCGGTAACGGATAAGAATCTTTACGCGTCACCTTGTTTAACCGCCGGTAGTCCACACAAAACCGCCACGATTTGTCCTTTTTGCGCACAAGCACAACGGGCGAAGACCACGGTCCGGACGCTGGCTCTATGACGCCCGAGTCGGCCATCTCACGCAGCTTCTGCTCGGCGATAGCTCGTTTAGCTAATGGGAGGCGTCTCGGATGTAGCCGAACAGGCGCTGCGTTACCCGTATCGATTGTGTGCTGCACTAGATTGGTATGTGTGCACTCGCGCTCATCTACCGCGAAAATATCCGCGAACTCGTGCAAAAGGGACTTCACGGTGTCGGTCTGTGTCTGACTAAGGCCTACACTGCTACGCTGCATTAGCTCGGCCATTATCCTAGCTCTGTCGGCTACCGGATGTTTACATGGCGCAACCACCGGAAGTTCTGCCCCCCTGGTGCGTGCTACTAACACGTCCGGCTGCGCTTTGGGCACTAGCAACCTGGCTAACCCGAAGTTACCACGCAGAGTTCCGTCCGCGAGATTCAGTACCGCACCCCACCGTTCCAAAATGTCTAACCCCAAGATACAATCATCCTCAATGTCCACCACAAAGAATGGATGGAAAAGAATGATTGCACCTACTTGTATTAGCACCGTGCGACAGGCCCGTATCTTCAAATAACTCCCCGACACGGTGCGAATGCTCAAAGCCGGGTCCGGCAGCATACAACCGCGCTCGCCTTGTTCTAGTACTCCCCAGCGCAGCAGCGAAACTGTAGAGCCAGTGTCCACGAGCGCCCGTAACGAAACGTTGTCCAGGCCACAGTTCACGTAGACACCTGCGCGATTTCCTAAGCGTCCTGACCGAAAGTTGAACCCGGCAGTTGGGGAAACAAAGACGGCTGTGGGAGGCGGCTTCCCCTCGGCGCCCCCCGCAGCTAGTCTTAACGGCTGCTGGGGTACGTTGTCCTCAGGCCTAAGAGCGTTGCAGCTGTAGTCCGGCGGTTCCTGGCCTCGGCGTGGTCGCGGAATCTCGGAGGCTGAGTCGAGGCCTAGCCGCGATGGGTAGCCCTGTCCCCGGCTAGGTTCACCTACCGAGCGGCTCCGAGCCACGAGAGACCGCTCGGCTCTTTCGCCGTGGTAGTCAGCCATGATGGGCTGCTTCGCGCAGCGCCTCGGCTTCGCGCAGCGCCTCGAACAGGGAAGCCGGTGCCGCCAACCGCATGTGCTCGCGAAGCCGCGATGGCCGAATCCCCCGCAGGAACGCACGCCGTGCTAGCTCTTCCTGCTGGACGGGCCCGAATTCCGGGTAGCCCCGGCGTGCGAGAAATCTTAGGTCCATGGCGAACGCCCCCAGTGGTTCGGAGGCGCTCCGCACGCGGGTTGCCAGCTCCTCGCACGCGACCTCGTTAGGGTCGCCCGCGCCGAACCGGAAGTGGAGCGACTCCTGCAACTTCGCCCAGTCCTTTCGCTCATCCGACTGGAGGTCTTCCAACGCCCGGAGCGCTTCGCCCTCCAGCAAAAGGGCCACCAGGACGGCTGTTTCCGCCGGGGACCAGCCTGCGAAGTCGGCGGCTAGCTCCACTTGGGCGAGGAATGCGTGGGGTTCGACGGCGTCGTTGTAGGAAGGCAGGCGCCGCTGCAGGTCGCCTCGCTGGCTAACGGCGCACGGAGCTGTAGCTTGCTCCGGGGTGCGCTCTAACCCGTTACTCTCCATCCCACTTCTGACACCAAATGTAGCGTTTTTCACCGCTAAGCAGGAATTCGGAGAGACGAGTGAGCTTCCTGGCTGCCCAATGCAAATGGCTGGAAGTATTTTATTGAGCACCAGCACAAAACAGCACATCCAACCTCCATAAAGACACATCCACACTAATTACAACAGACATCTACCCACACACACACACCCTGGCCGAAACCACTACCCCAAACACCTTTCCCCAACACGGTGAACACATAACAATCCCTCTCGCAAAGCATGATGGTTGTTACTCAAACCCCACCTACGCCACAATATATTAAGTTCTTGATTGGTTCCCCATGTGACACTGAATGAAAAGCCAATAGAAATTAACATCTTCACTATATGGCTTAACATTGGTTTCTTTGTTTACCTTTTTTAAGTACTACAAAAAATATGTTATGCTTTAGAGCATAAAAAAAAAAAGATTTAAAAATGTTATTTCTTCTCTATGACAGGTGACAGGTGACACTTTTCCAGTAAACAGCTTGCACTAAACTACTACAATGTGCATGATCTTAAAGGCCAATTTTACTGTAATATCTCTTTGTATTTTCTGGCCATTATTGTATCCATTACTTAATAAATGGTTGGCTTGATTGAATTTTTTATTGGCAATAAGTAAAAAAAAAATCTATTATCTATCTTCACATTTATTTATAACCATTTACTTTATTCTACTTACTGTAGAAAACATGAATTATTTATTTGCTAATAAAGAGCATGCCCATCATAATTAATTGCAAGTGTACAAATGTTGTTAACAAAATTATACCTTGAAGTAATAATTGAAGTTATTTCACAACAGCAGTACTTCCTGGGTGTGGCTTTTTTAAAGCTGTGTTGTAAATGTAACACATACGTAAAGTTCAGCACACACAGCACGATTATACAGAATCCTCACAGAGCTGTGTTCAAAAATGGCCCAACTATACAACTTACTGTACATGATGAGATACACACTACTGATTCTTACTGTAGCAACAGGTAATTAATTTTCAATTCATTTATGCTATTACTTAAGATTAAATTATAATATATAGTAATTAAAACAATTTCAGAATTAAGCTATTTATTCCCTAAGTTGATATGACTATTTGCTAAAATTCATAATAATTTTCTTTATACTCTTTTACAGCAGGCAGTTTTGCAGATAAAATTGGGCCTAAGGATGAAGATGTCAACATAATCAAAATAGAAACAGACACTGTTAGTCTGAAATGTTCATATGAGACAAGCAGCAGTAACATTTATCTTTACTGGTACAAACAATACCATAACAGTGAACCACAGTATTTATTGTATAAAGGAGCAAAGTCATTTAGTAGTTATGGAAGCAATCCTACTGACACTCGATTATCATCAACAACAACCTCAGACTCTACTGAACTTACTATCAGAGGACTAAGGATCTCAGATTCTGCATTTTATTACTGTGCACTTAGAGTAGGAGCACAGTAATACAGAGTCGTTAAAAGGCTGCACAAAAACATAATGAGGGTACATAAAAAGATTCAAAAACCACAGAAGATCAAAGATACTTCCTTTGTAAACTTATCAGCTAACCTAAGCCATAAGACAAAGACAACAGAAGATGTGCTAATATATTCAGCTGCAAGAACAAAATAAATAATACAAATAAACAATTATCTTGACAGATACACAGAATTACAGATTAAATTTACAAATAAACGTTATTCAGGCATCAAATAAAGTGAGCTTCTTCAACGTTTGTCTCTATTGTATAAATCACAACGATTCTTACTTTCAGGTTATTATTTAATTTAATTTAATTTAATTTAATTTAATTCCATGAATAGATTCCTCTGTATTCTAAACACTGGTCCTTTAAGTATGTAAATTGTTTCCATACTGCCACAAGGCCTTACTAATCGGTTTCTATCCGAGTACAGGATGCCAGACATTAGCACTGCTGTCTGATATAACAGGATTTCAAACATCGCCTTTTATATGGTGAAAGCTTTGATAAAATCTAGCAATTGTTGCGCAATATTTAAAGGATATTTAATATTTACTACTGTAGATGGGCCCCCCTCTAGTATATGAAACTAATACGATGAGTATTTCTACATTTGTACATTGTCTCTTCTTCCCTTTGATCTACGCCATCTATAGTAGTTAAAATGTTTATGCTTTTAGCTTTATTGAAGTGAAATAAACACATGAGCTTTCTTGTATGTGTGGATGTAATTTTTTCTCTAATCTGGTAACTTTGTCTTGCTAACAGTTTTAAATTACCCTCAAATGAATGCTATTGAGGTCCATTAACATGGCATTATATTTAATTTAGCAGACTAGGAACCAGTCTGTTAAGGTTTGCAAATGTTTTCAACAACTGTTTCCTTTTTACCCCTTTTTTTTAGATGTTATTATCACATGATTAAATGTAAACTTAAGTTTATTTTTTTTAAAAACATTGATAAGTGTTTTGCTGTATATATGTATCACAATCTTTAAATAAATGCTGGAGAGCTGTATGATAATTTGGTTACTAAACATTCTTAAGGAATTAACATATTTCATTGTTGCAATATCTTTACAGCAGGTGCTGTTGGCAGCAGCACTGCACCAGAACAAACTGTTATATCTTCAAGTAAAGGCAGCAACACCACACTCACCTGCACATACAGTATGATTACTACCTTCACTGGTATTGACAAAAGCCTCAATCACAACAGAGTTTCTGTTGCTAATTATTGTTTCCTTAAAAAATTTTATTAAAGCTAATCAACCTGACCCATGACTATCCATCAGACTTCGTGAAAATGTAAACAAAGTAGACCTGGAGATATTTGCTGCTACAGTATCAGACTCTGCACTGTACTACTACTTATTTTAAGTTTTTTATGTAATTGTTTTCCCTAGTCTAACCTAAAAAAAGAAAAAGAAAGAAAATATCACTTTGTCCAAATAAATGGCAAACACCACTAGAATTGTCACTACAAATATATTTATTTGGAATAATATGACCTGCAATGGTGCGGTAGTCTCCAGAGAGCAAACTGTATTACGGTGTTATCACTGCATGAAAAGAGCCTAATAACTCACATATTGCATATTTTTTTATGTTTGACAGTAAATGAGTTCTTTTTGACTTTAACTAATATTGTATTGCAGCTGATCACTTTAAGAGCAAGGGCACACACACATACTGTACACACACTAATTCAGCAGAACTCAGGGAATCATTTAAAGCTTTGGCCAAAAACAAAGGGAAAGAAAAGAAAAAAGCAATTTAATAGATGTTATTTTTATTTTCTACACCTTTTAAATTGATATTAGTTGCTAGCTTTTTTAGTGAGTGAGTATTTGAAAACTCCCATTTAATTTCAAGTTTGTATGTACATTTTTTTCAGGTAAGAACTGACCCACGTTACAAAAAATGTAAATATCCACAAACAGCCATGTAACTCAAGTCAACAGACATATGACATAACCATGGCAAATTACAGCTAAATTACAGCTAGTTGTGAGAACTGCTGGTTACTACCCTTTCATCTAATATGTATTGTTTCTCTCATTATTTGTTTAGCCTAAACAGTCTTAAAAAGGTCACAAAATCAATATATGTGTGCGCTTATTTTTGTTCTAGCATTCACGTAAAACCCCTTTATAAGTTATTTTGCAAAACAATGGAAGTTGGTGTAAGCCATCAAAATTTTTCCACTTTCACTTTTTTATAGGAATTAGTATGACATCTGCATACTTCAAAAAACAAATTGCACGGATATGATCCACAAACTGGATGTGTTTTATATAAATATTTTAACAAAACTTTTAGGTATTTTGTATTAAATGGTTATTATTAACATAATCATGCCTGGTTTCTCCTCTTAACCGGGTAAATCCCCCCACATTTAAATGGTGACCTCACACGTTCTAAAGGAGTTATGTGTGAGTTTACAGTAGCTGATGTTGAAGACATATTATAAAACCACAAGAAGAAAATATTTGCTTTGGGGAAAAAACAAAGGAAAAAAGAAGAAAAGACATTTCAGGAATTTGATCGATGTTGTTATTTTTTACTTTCTACTCCTTTTAAATTGATATTAGCTGCTAGCTGTTTTAGTGAGTGAGTTTCTGTTATGTTTTGCAGTTGCTGGAGTCTAGGTGTAAGGTGACAATGTTTAACTCCTGATTTAATGTCAGATGTTCCATATTTATATTTTTTTCTTACTGTTATTAATACTTGTACTTTGCACTTGTACTAATACTAGTATTTTGGACATTTCAATTTGTCTTTGTTTTATTTCATTCTCCAGGAATTGGGGAACCATGTTAAGCAAGCAGGATGGACACAAATCATGTTAACATTTAATTCCAAAACAGAAACATCTGCTACCTTTGCAATAAAAGATACATTACTTTAAGTTAAGTTAGCAAATTTCGACCTTTATTTGCCACATATACATGACATGAGTGAACACCAGGAAAGCAGCAGGACCAGACGGCATCTCAGGTCGTATTCTCAGAGCCTGCACAGCTGGCTAGCACCTGTGTTCACAGAGATATTCAACCTCTTTTTAACTCAGTTGGTGATCCCGAAGAATCCTCATCCTGCTTCTCTCAACGATTTTCGCCCTGTAGCCCTCACCTCAGTAGTGATGAAGTCCTTTGAGCGCCTGGTCAGAGACTTCATCATTTCTTCACTACCGGACCCATTGGACCCACTACAGTTTGCATACCGCCTGAACCGTTCCACAGACGATGCAATCTCTCATCTCCTCTACACATCACTCACTCACCTGGACACTCGGAGAGGGAATTATATTAAAATGCCCTTCATCCACTACAGCTCAGCATTTAATATTATAATTCCCTCCACACTTACCACCAAGCTGGAGCACCTGGGACTCAGCTCATCAATGTATCTGACTGGCAGACCACAGGCAGTAATGATGGGCGGACATGTCTCAGCCTCACTCACTCTCAGCACTGGAGCCCCCCAGGGTTGTGTTTTAAGCCCCCTGCTGTACTCTTTCTACATCCATGACTGCGTGGCCACTACCAACTCCACCGCCATCATGAAGTTTGCTGACGACACTGTCGTGGCGGGCCTGATCACCAACAATGATGAGTCGGCCTACCTATAGGAGATTGGAAATCTGGAGAACTGGTGTCAGAGGAACAATCTCCTCCTGAACGTCGGCAAGACAAAGAAGCTAATAGTGGACTTTAGTATAAAGCAGGAGAGGAACTACCAGACCCCCATCAACAACGAGAGCCCAGTAGAGAAAGTGGACAGCTTCTGATACCTCGGTGTCCGACAGCGTCTCTACCATCTCAGACGCTTGAGAGACTTCAGACTGCCCTTTAAGGTGCTTAGGAACTTTTACTCCTGTACTGTAGAGAGCATCCTGACAGGAAACATCACAACCTGGTTTGGAAACAGCACCATGCAGGACAGACGAGCTCTACAGAGGGTGGTGCGATCAGCTGAGCGCATCATCCGCACCGAGCTCCCTGACCTGCACTTTATCAACAGCAAGCGGTGCTGGACCAAGGCCAGGAAGATTGTGAAGGACCTCAGCCATCCCAACAATGGACTGTTCTCTCTTACAGAGAGACTGAGTAGGGGGCTGAGGAGGAGCTTCTTCACGCAGGCGATAAGGTCTCTCAATCACACCACCACACAGGACTAATAACATCTTTTTAAACTTCCAACATTGACTGAATAACATACACACTTGCACTACATATTTATATTTTCATTCTGAATAACATACACCCTTGCACAAGACACTTTCAAATTTTATTTATTTACTTTTTTTTCTTCTATATTTCTATATTTTGTAATATTTTTATTATGCCCTTATTTGTACAATTTATTTCACTGGTTAAATTTATTATCTTTAGTATTTCCCTTTATCCATATTTATTTCTTACATACTGTATGAGTTTTTATTTTTTTTGAGGTCATTGGCGGTCGTATAAGCATTTCACTTATCGTACTGTGTATGACTGTGCATGTGACAAATAAAAATTTAAATTTGAAAAGTGAAATTATTTTCTTCACATTTCTCATATCTTTGCTTAGTGGAGCTGAAACTTCTGACCTTCTGATCAGTGTGGGGGGTTACGGTTCACTTCTCCCAAATCATGCGAACAAGCAGGGGAGCTAAATTATGTCAGTGACACCTGACTTTCTTACAAATAATGCACATTTCATTCAAAATATTATGAACACAGACCAATAATTAGCACTTTTTAAAATTTATTTAATTGTGTGAAATGGCTAATAAAAATAGGTAATACAAAATGATTATAATGAGGAGGTGAATTGGTTTAGTCTTGACTTCTGGTAGTGAGTGATAGCGTTGGGGGAAATCTGTTGATTGTCAAATCGTCGATTACAAAGTGAACACAGCGATGGAGAGAAAAAGGCCAAAGCTGTCAGGTCCCGAATTTAGAGAATTTTAGAGAAACGGGCAAAAGATATGCAACAATGTTCTCTCTGTATGATTAAGGTATTCATGTCATTATGTTAATTAGTGGTACTGTATAACGTTAACTCTTAGGTTTGTTAGCCTTCTTGCTTATGATGCTTGCTATGCTTACCTTGCTAAAAAAAAAAAAAAAAAAAACACAATAAAAGCTAATATACAAACCATCACAGAAATTCTAATGGTTTCTATTAAATATCATTATAAACCATTAACTTTTTTTCAGTGAAACTATTACAAAATTCCTTATTGTAGTGTGTTTCCAGCACTTTTCCAATAGGATTTACCATCCCACCCACCAATAGAATCCATCATTTACCAGCAGACATTGTTATACTTACCATTAAAACCAATACAATTCCCATTATAACCATTAAATCCATTACATTTTCTATTATTTTTGGGCAGGGTTCTATTGTTTTTTCAGCAGTGTATACAACATGAGATCTAATTTAATTTAGAGGAGCGGAGAAGAGCTTTTCCAAACTATTAAGTTAATCAAGACATACCTGAGGTCAACCATGTCTCAGGAACGGCTCACTGGCCTTGCTGTCATAAACATTAATCATTTAATAGGGGAGCATATCTCATATGATGCCATTATTGATGACTTTGCATCTAGAAAGGCGAGAAATGTCAGATTTTAGTTTGTTTGTGTTTTGTTAGTGAAATAAATTATTACATTTTCTTTAGTGTGATTTATTCTATATTTATTCTATATTTTATTTGTATATTTTTCTTAATAATTTAAAATATTTTTTCTTACATAATATTTGTTTGTACAGAGTATATTTATTTATTAAGTTTTAAGAAGTTTATTTTATTTTTTTTTTTGCAAAAATTAGTCTGTTACAGAACAACATGTAGTATTTCTACAATAATATGTGTGGTGTGTACAAAAATACAAAAGGAGGGAGTCTCGCCCGGGGAGCAATTCAGTGTAGAACCGCCGCTGGACTTAACCTACTGCTTAAAAAGCTAAAAGGAATCCTGAAGAAGATCCTGCAGAGTGTAAATCCTACAATGAATTTGCTCATTTTAATCCACAAGGATTTTATATAAAAAGTTTTGTTTTAGTGAAATGATCCCTGACACTATTTATAAAATCATATTCATTTAATTCTGGAGGCATACATATTAAAAAACACAAGTATTAAAGTCAGGTTCAGATACAGCACATATTACACAACCCCAGACACTTCTGTACTTCTTCTTCTTCTCCCTCCTTCGGCTGCTCCCATTAGAGGTCGCTATAGCAGACCGTTTGTCTCGATCTAACTTTGTCTTCCACATCTTCCTTTGTCACTCCTACTGTACCTCCTGCATGTCCTCCCTCACCACATACATTAACTGTCCATTCTTGTCATTCCCAAAGCAAATTGCAGCTTCTTCAGCTCTGGCATAGAGTCATAATACTCTTTGTCCATGAGTCCCCCATATATGCTCCTTTACCTAAGGTAAATCTATTTACAAAAATGCTTGGCTAAATAAATAGTTTTTTAGCCTAGACTTACTGTAAACACTGAGTCCCGTTCATTAAGAAAAAAATACATATACGTATATAAAAAAAAAAAAAACAATAATCATTATCATGCCCTATCACCCATTTATGCCTTTTTTCTGATGTCTCACTAAGAAGTGGTTTTATTATGGCCAAAAAAAAAAAGTTTATTCCTTGTGGCCAAACATATTATTATTATTATTTTTATGCCAGTTAAATGACAAATCAGATTTCTGTTGTTACTGGTGTCAATAAAAATCCAAAGCAGGACAGGCAGTATAAATAATAGATTGCCTGAAAAATCGAGTGGGTCTTCATAAGTGTTTTTGTCTAAATTCACAGGATTTATTTAAAAGTAGACATTTTTTGTTACTAAATTAATTAATACATTTTTTATTTATGAATAAATATATATAATAAACATAATATAAAAAAACATTTACATTGCCCTGGCTAAAGACCCCATTTCATCAGGCACAAAGACAGACACTGCTTTTTTGAGGATTGCTAGCTATTTGTGAGTATAACTGTTTCTTAAATATTACCGATAGAACTATGAATATTTAGTGATTCACGATGACTAAATAATTTGTAATAAAATGCAATGCATTGAGAGAATGAGGCAGAGTAACAACAACTTGCCTCATGCACTCCAGCGTGTGTCACAAACACTTTGTATGCTGCCAAAAGACCTTTAACAATATGTAACAATATGGACAGTAAGTTGTGGCAAGAGTTTATGTTATACTGTAGAACACCCTATTGGAGGTTATCCATGTAGTTATTTTATTATTAAATAACACTTTAATCATAAAGACCTGCATTACCTTATACAATTGGGGATCTGTTTGTGAAAATAATTATAATTGTTGTGAGCAACAACATCACTAATAACTCAAATATTGAGAGAATATTTGAGAGTAAGTGAGCTCTTTTTGACTTTAACTGTTATTGTATTGCAGCTGATCACTTTAAGAGCAAGGGCACATACACACACACACACACACACACTAATTCACACACTATGGACAATTTGGGACACCAGTTATCCTAATCTGCATGTCTTTAGACTGTGGGAGGAAACCGGAGAACCTGGAAGAAAACCCACCAAGCACAGGGAGAACATGCAAACTCCATGCACACAAAGCCAGGAATGGAACCTGGCCAGGAATCAAATTTGGACCCTTTTTTAAAAACGTGTGTGTTTTTTTTTTTTTTTTTTTTTTTTTGGTATTTTTCATTTTTTCCTTGTTTTTTTTGTCATCCGATTTGTTAAACATGTCAATTAAATATAAAGTTTTGTTTACAAAGTGATTTCTAAATCTTGTTAACATGAAATCATTCCAACTGTGATTTAAAAGAGGTGTTATTTCTGTTGCCTGTTTTTTTTAAAAGCTTTGGTTCTCTCACTTACTTACAGTATCGTCTATACAACTTTATCCTGTATTCAGGGTCACAGGGGGCCTGGACCCTTTCCCAGGAGACTTAGGGCACGAGGCAGCTTTGGTTCTGTAATTTTCAAAGAAACATTTGTCGCAACAAAGCTGCTTCTAAATGGCAAAAATATTTTCCGGGCATATTAGAGATAATGTGGGTTTATTAATTGGAACTTAAAAGATAACAGTCAGAAAACTACAGTAGGACAGGATTTGAAATAAATGTTCTTGTCCACTCAGAGAGATATCTCTTTGGTGGGCTTATCACTTATCGTTTGCTTTGGTTGGGGAGCACGCTTACCAATGCGTGTGTCACGATCTGGGTGTATTGGCAGGTGTTGAACGCCGTGGGCGGAAGGAGCAGGCATAGAGGCAGAGGGGTGGTGTAATCAAAAAAGAGTCTTTTTAATAATAATTAAACAAAATATAAATAAAGATACAAACAAAGAAACAAACAAACTTAAACGATACTTAACTTTGTGCTGACAGGGGCTCTCTGGTAAGACACAGACAGGGCAAGACACATAACACGCCCTGCGGCGAGACACATAACAGGGGGACAAACACATAAGACACAAACGAGGCGTGGAGCTGAAACTGGACACTAGAGAGGAACGGGAGACACTAGAGAGGAACGGGAGACACTAGAGAGGAACGGGAGACACTAGAGAGGAACGGGAGACACTAGAGAGGAACGGGAGACACTAGAGAGGAACGGGAGACACTAGAGAGGAACGGGAGACACTAGAGAGGAACGGGAGACACTAGAGAGGAACGGGAGACACTAGAGAGGAACGGGAGACACTAGAGAGGAACGGGAGACACTAGAGAGGAACGGGAGACACTAGAGAGGAACGGGAGACACTAGAGAGGAACGGGAGACACTAGAGAGGAACGGGAGACACTAGAGAGGAACGGGAGACACTAGAGAGGAACGGGAGACACTAGAGAGGAACGGGAGACACTAGAGAGGAACGGGAGACACTAGAGAGGAACGGGAGACACTAGAGAGGAACGGGAGACACTAGAGAGGAACGGGAGACACTAGAGAGGAACGGGAGACACTAGAGAGGAACGGGAGACACTAGAGAGGAACGGGAGACACTAGAGAGGAACGGGAGACACTAGAGAGGAACGGGAGACACTAGAGAGGAACGGGAGACACGTAAAGACGAGACACACGTAAAGACGAGACGAGAGACCGAGAGAAGGACAGGACGAGGGCTAAAGACATGGCAATCAGCTAGGCATGGCTTTTAGCTAAACATGGTTAAGCTAAGCTTAACCATGGCAGTCAGCTACACATACACCTAGCTAAGCATGTCTTTAGCCCCAACATGCACCAAGCTATACTTACCTAATAGCTAAAACACACTAGGGAATAGGGGCTCAGAAACACAGACAAGGATACCCAGTGGCTAGGCGAGGCAGCCCTCCAAGACTAAGGGAGGCAGCACTCACAAGCTAGTCGTTACTCCCAAGCCAGGAGGGACAGCACTCTAAACCTAGGCACACTGGAACACTAGGGGTAGAGGAAACACAGGACAGCTAGAGACACAAAGGGGTTAAGGCTAGAAGCATGCTAGTTACTGTAACACAATATAGATCTTAGCTAAGCACGCTCCTAGCCCCACACACACCTAACTACTTACCTGCTCTAGCTAACCACAAGAACACAGGAGGACAGGACTGAATCAGCTCCACTAACACAGACACACAAAACATACACAGAGACATTGCCGGTAAGAGAGCCCAAGTCAACACAACTAAAATCAAAGTACAAACTAAACATAAAACTAAACAGAACAAAAGCCCACACATGTGACAGTGGTAATACCCAAAAATGCTCGACCCAGTTTCCCAGTCTAAACAGCTATTTATAGATTGGTTGATGGCTACCTCGGTTCAGGTGTGCACTGCATCACCTGACCGAGGTGCCTGCTGGGAAACTGAGTCGGCCAACAAAAACTACAAACTAAAAACAGTGACCTCTAGTGGAGGACCCTTACAGCGTGCTGCCTTTTGTTTATGGGATGCAGGCTTGTGCTGTCAACATGTCTTTGTTCTTCTTCTTTTCTTTGGCCCTATTATCAGAGCACTGTGTGCTCTACAGGGTACTACTACACATAAGTGTTCATCTGAAGCTAACCCCTCCCACTTCACTAAATAGTGGGTGGTGAGACGAGCCACAGACTGGGTCACCCCTGGGTGGGTGTCAGGACCAACCCCAAAATTTTGACCCAGTTCCTGCCTGCTACGCTTAGGGGCCGTGATCCGGAGAGCCCACGAGAAGTAGAACTTAATTGATAGGATGCTAGCTCAGGAATTGACCATTCCTATTAGTTCTAAAGCTTTCCTCTCTTGGCTTAAGCCCTACAGTAGGGAACTGTGTCCTAGACTTCCTGACCTCAGGGTTGCGTGCTGAGCCCCCTCCTGTTCACTCTATTGACATATGACTGCATAGTGAGACACTCCAGCTGCCATATAGTTAAATTCGCAGATGACACAGCAGTATTGGAACGCATCACTGACAACAATGAATCCTATTAGAAAGAGGAGGTGTAAAAACTGGTACAGTGGTGTAGAGAAAATAACCTCTACATCAATGTAAAAAAGAACAAAGAGATGGTGGTGGACTTCAGAAAGGACAAGAGAACTTCTCTCCTCCTACACAGTCATGAAGCTGCTGTGAAAGTGGTCCCCAGCTTTAAGTATCTGGGCGTCCACATAGCTAAGGACTTAACTTGGAGCGTCAACACTTTGGGCCTGATTAAAAAAGCCCACCACGCCTCTACTTCCTCAGGAAGCTAAAACGAGCTGGGCTTAGAAGCCTCGTTCTGAAGAGTTTCTATCGAGGAGCGGTGGAAAGCATAATCAGCTCCTACATCACTGTGTGGCACGGCAATAGCACCGCAGCTGAGATGAAAGCCCTGCACAGAGTAGTTAAGGCTGCACAGAGGACAGTGGGGAGCAGGCTCCCCTCTATCACTGAACTGTACACTGCAAGATGCAGAGAAAGAGCCCTTTGCATTATTAAGGACTCCACTCACCCTGCACATGCTCTATTTCAACTTCTTCCCTCAGGCAGAAGGCTGAAGAGCCTTCAGTGCAAGACCACAAAGCTCAAAAACAGCTTCTACCCTGAGGCAATTAGACTGCTAAACTCTAGCCGTACTCTGTAGGTCCTCTCCCATCAAACACAATCAAACACAGTCACAAGCTGCTAACAATGGATAGTATTTATTTATTTTTAGTGTACTGTATATATATATATATATATATATATATATATATACATATATATATAGATATATGCATATATATATAGATATATATGTATATAACCCTATGGTGCAATACATATAAATGCCATAAGTCCAATGTACAAAGTTTGCAATATAGTTTCTGAAAATGTGCAATACACTATGTATAGTTTATGCCTTAATTCTTGCAAAATATATCTCTGACTGCTCTTATTTATATTCATGTAAATACATATACACATCCTCATATTTATATTATTCTGTTATCTATCTGGCTTAAACGGAACCTGGGTCCTAATTTTGTACCATAACATGGAAGTGTGCTGGTATGACAATGAAGAATACTTGAATCATTGAAACTTGGTCTTTTCTGTCATCCCATTGGTCTCCCTGGCTGGAAAGCCAATTAAGTCGGACGGCATAACTCCATAACTGGATGCTTTAATTATACTATGTTTTGGATACCAATCTGAGCAATTTTTTCTTCTTCTGAAAACCAGGCATTCCAGAACATACAGTAAGGTAATGCTTGGGTTTCCCTGGCTCCAGCATCACAACCCCCGGCATTGACTGGCTGACCCAATCCATCTCCAGCTGTGGGCCTCAGTGCACCCAAAGCTGTCTAAAGGGCACCCACCCCCCAGCTCCAGCAACTCCTGTCCCAGTAGACCTTACAGCTACCAGCCAGGAATGCTGGGATGGCAATTAAGCATTCTCCAAGGGAGAGGCTTTCTGGTGAGCCAGATAATAGACTCATGACATGTCAGGGGACAAGCTTGGTGATGCTAAATTCCATCGGCTCTTCCATATCCTCCTCATATTCTATCTCAGGGGCAAAAGTAATAGCCTAGGGGCTAGGCACTTGGTGTGGTATTCCTCATAATTCCAAAAAAAGAGTCATAATTCCAAACAGTCATTTACTTCCAAGGGTTACACTTACTTCACATACTTTTTTAATTATCATTTTGAGTGTTGAATGGTTGTGTTTAAAAAGAGACATGAAAAATCAGAATTCTTAAATTTTTTTGTTATTCATTTAGCCACATTATATTTGTCCATAAACTTGACGTAGGTGAAGATTAGATCATATTTTATTACAAATTAATGCAGAAAATCAGGAAATTCCCAAAAAATCACATATATATTTTTCTTGCCATACTGTATATATATATATATATATATATATATATATATATATATATATATATATATATATATATATATATACATACACTACCGTTCAAAAGTTTTAGAACACTTGCAAATTTCTTTTTTTTTTGTTAAGTGATTTATTTACTACATTCTACAACAATACTGGGGATTTCAAAACTATAAAATAACACATATGGGATTAGGTAATTACATACCAAGAAAAACAAGAGTTAGTTGTTATTTTAAGACACAGAGGTCAGCCTTTCTGTAATAGTTCTTGCAAGAACAGTATTGTCAAGTGCATTTGCAAAATCCGTCAAGCACCATAAAGTAACTGGCTCTCATGAAGGCCATCCCAGGAGGGCGAGACCAAAACCTACCTCTGCCGCAGACGAGAAGTTCATTTAGAGTTATCAGCCTGAAAAATAACCAATTAATAGCACCTCAGATCAGAGGCATTATGAAGTCTTTACAGAGCATAAGTAGCAGACACATCTCACCATTAACTGTTCAAAGGAGATAAATGCATTTTTTGGACGCCTTCAGCATTCCTTTACAATGTAGAAAGAAATAAAAATTTAGGAACCATCATGGAGTTAGAAAGTGTTCTAAAACTTTTGAATGGTAGTATATATATATATATATATATATATATATATATATACACTCAACAAAAATATAAACGCAACACCTTTGTTTCTGCTCTGATTTTTCATGAGATGGACTTAAAGATCTAAAATTCATTCCAGATACACAATATTACCATTTCTCTCAAACCTTGTTCACAAATCAGTCTAAATTTGTGATAGTGAGCACTTCTGCTTTGCTGAGATAATCCATCCCACCACATCAAGATGCTGATCTGACATCATGAGTAGTGCACAGGTGTACCTTAGACTGCCCACAATAAAAGGCCACCATAAAATGTGCAGTTTTTTGCTTTATTGGGGGTCTGGGGACTCAGAACCGGTCAGTATCTGGTGTGACCACCATTTGCCTCATGCAGTGCAACACATCATCTTCGCATAGAGTTTATCAGATTGTCAATTGTGGCCTGTGGAATGTTGGTCCACTCCTCTTCAATGGCTGTGCGAAGTTGTTGGATATTAGTGGGAACTGGTACACGCTGTCGTATACGCCGGTCAAGCACATCCCATGCTCTACGGGTGACATGTCCGGTGAGTATGCTGGCCATGCAAGAACTGGGGCATTTTCAGCTTCCAAGATCTTTAAGATCTTTAGTTTATTTAGATCTTTAAGTCCATCTCATGAAAATTTGGAGCAAAAACAAAGGTGTTGCGTTTATATTTTTGTTGAGTGTATATTGTGTGTGTGTGAGAGAGACATGCAAACTTCTTATTGTGACAGTGTTCTTCTTGGTGAACACAAGATGGCGTAGTCAGTTTTCCTACTGTGGGCCTGTACTGAACACCACACAACATATTTATTGTTACATAAAATACAATTTACACAATTGAACCTCTACTCTTTGCCTGTTCTTCTATGATAAAAACTGAAAAAAATATTAGTTTATGTCCTAAAAACTCATTTACTTTTGTAAATTGCTTAAGTTATTTGACAAAGCAATGAAAGTATCTGCTGTATCAGATATTGTAATATAATCTCGGTAACACTGTTTTTAGACTTTTTGATGCCACCTTGAATATCTTCTTCTTCTGCTGCTTTTAATTTCAGTTTTGGTTCACTAAGAAATATTTAAATTTATCAAAAAATCTCATTCTCATTTTATAAAGTTAGAGCAATCCAGGAGTGTTAATCTATTGCCAGAGAAAATAAATTGTAAGATTAAATAAAAAAATTATCTATTTGGGTTAACAGGTTAAACAGGTGTAAAATTTACCCTCTCCTTGTGCTTTCTGTATTCCCCTTTAGGTACTCAGGGGAATCCAAAAAAGTGGAAATATCGGTACAAGATTCCCACCTTGCCCAAATACATGGACAATAGGTATTTTTAAATTGCCCATTGTGTATAATTGGTAGTGAGAGTAAGTAATGAGTCGACATCCAATCCAAGCTAATGTTTACAGACAACATAAAAAATGTGAATAATGTAGTTATAAACAAACAAACAAAAAAAACACAGTTAGTGTATCCATACAGTACACAAAAGACAAATGGCACTAAAATATTTGCTTCAAGAATGGACAATAAGATTAGATCTGAAATGAATAAAATAGGCTCTGGACATGTTCTTCTGTAATAGGGGTGTTTGTAATTTTTAGTGGGAATATATTCTCTCAACCTCTATACAGTCAGGATAAATGTAAAGCCATGATCTTTCAGCAAAAATCAACAATCTGACAGCAGCATTGATGACACAGTCATGTGATACTGTAGGGAGGAGCTTCATGAATCTTTACATTCTTACTGTACTAAAGGGGAAAAAACAATATTCCCATTCAGCTAAGTAGCTGCATCATGTTCAGTGTTATATTTATGTGTCTTTGGCTTTCAGTAGGTATGTCAACATTGCCTTTTTGTTATTGCAGTAATATTAAATGTTTTGATTTAATAAGTCACGAATGTGTGGTATTAGGAAACAACAGAATATGGGTCTGTATAGTATACTATACTACAGTTCTGTCCTGACAGTGTGAAGAAAAACAATTTATCCTCTTCTCTATGACAGGTGACTCCATGGCAAATTCAATAGAGCCTCTTGTTACTCATAAAACTGTAGATGAAGGAGATCTTGCTACTCTGACCTGCAGATACAATCCCAGCATTCCTACAGGAAACTACCTGCACTGGTACAGGCAATATTCATCTAACCTTACCTTCTGCAAATCTCACAAAGTGGAGATCCAAGTCCCAACAATCCTCCAAGAATGTCTGCTAAAATTAATGATGATAAACGAGTGGATCTGCTCATCTCCTCTGCTGCTGTATCAGACTCTGCACTATACTACTGTGCTCTGGTGCCCACAGTGACAGGAAATCCAACTGCACTGTACAAAAACCATAACCCAGTTTGTATGCTTTGTGTTGAACATAAAATAAAAAGCTAGAAAGCTTTAAGAACACAATGTAGAATTAACATTATAAAATGTTCTAATACATTGAACTAGCTAATAAATTTGAAGGTGAGGTTTTACAGGAAGAAAATAAAGATTCATTCTTAGCTCACAATGCTAACAGGAACACGTATTAGCTAGCCAGCCATAATGGTAAAATAATAGGGCGGTAGCTGTCTATCAAAAATGCAAGTGCTTTCAACGATGAAGATTGCCGTTTCAATTACATGTGTCTTGTGACATGTACAGTATTGCCTGCAGGCTTGCCCACAATGCTTTTTATTTTTCTTAAATCAATGCTTGTTCCCTGTTGAGTCTGGTTGCTCTCAAGGTTTCTTCTAATTGTTATGCAGAGAGTTTTTTCCTGCCACCGTCACCGTCAGCTTGCTCATTATTTTCTTACACATTTTATACTCATTTCCCTAATTTTCTTTTGATTCTGTAAAGCTGCTTTGCGACAATGAACATTGTTAAAACTGCCATATAAATAAAATTTAGCTTGAATTAAACAAACACTTGCGGTAATGTGCAACTGAACATAAATCTAAAATAAAATGAAGATAGATGAATTACACATTAATCAGAGTAAACTAGGTCATAGTCAGTCCTGCCAAAGTACCTAATTGTACCTTTCACAAAATATACATGATCGTGGCACATTTGTCCTGAGCAAAAATGTTCACTTTTTATCTACAGTATTCTCTACCTGTTCATCTGCCTTAGCCGTTTCTCAAAACTGGGATTAAAAACATAAAGCAGAAGCAATTCACAAACTGGGGAAAAATGTCTTTGATGACCGTTAGGATCCTGAACACTCCATTGTTATACCATACAGTATAAACAGTGATACTTTCCAATACAGGAGCACCAGAAACTGAAGTCACCAGAGCTCAGAAAGGTCATGCTATCTTCTGGATTTTTCTTCATAGTGATCAGAGACCATCATTATCCAGCATATCTTGGAGGCAGAGTCTCTGTTAAGTGATCAGGGCAGCTGTCTACTTTACCCAGTTGTCCCCACTGTGCCTGAGTCTAGAGACCAAGATGCAGAGCTGCCACTAAAAGCTATAAAAAAGAAATAATTGGCAAGTTTTTTTTAAGCAGAGCCTTCTTTAGCAGAGGAAAAGCAACTTTAAGCTACTTGCAGTCAGTCTGTGTGGAGAGTGACACAGATTCTGTCAAATGATGGAATGAACATAAGACTGTCTTTCCAAACCTGAGCCACCTGTTAAAGAAGTAATAGTTCTTCTTACAACAAGGTTGTTAGTGACTGGCAAAATTCCCTTCCACAAAACAGGTACTCGTTTTAAGTACAGGTCTAGCTAAGAAGAAATACTTTGTCTCATAAGGAACCGTCCTTTTTAGTAGGAATCTACACTACCTTGTCAGAGAATATCGACCTGTTGTATTTGTTCAATCCATATTGCCAATGCCTAAAACATATGTTTATTTTTTTGTGTATAGAATCAAATAATTGTTCTCTTATCTGGTTCACTCACACACACTCACTCTCTCTCTCTCTCTCTCTCACACACACACAGAGAGTTTGCAGTTATACATCTCAGTTGTGACGAATATGCATAATTATGAGTAGGTGGAACCAGAGGAAATACTTCAGTTGATAATCACATTTATTTTCAGAACTTAGAGGTATAAACTAAACACCAATGATAATGTTATTCCTCTCTGTTGTTTTCCTCTTTCTTGTCAATATTGGTAAGTCATGTATACTACAAATAAAAGTCTTTGATAATAATTAATAAGATGCAAAATTTTTCATGTCAATATTTTTATATTTGTGTCAAATTTAACTATATCAGTGTTGTATTTCTATAGCAGAAGCAGCTGACAGCACCATCAAACCAGACATAACCAATGTATTTTCAACTGAAGGCAGTAACACCACTCTGTCCTGCACTTATTCTGGATTAGTTAACAATCTTTACTGGTATCAACAAAAGCCTAAATCAAGACCTGTGTTTCTGCTGCTGATTGATAAAGACACTGGACATGTCACACCAGCTGATCCACCTCTTCCACAATTTTTTGTGACAGTTGATAAAATTAATTCAAAAGACTCCGCACTGTACTACTGCGCTCTAAGGCCCACAGTGACAGGAAACACAACTACACTGTACAAAAAGCACTACACCTGACTGCTTTTCTCACAAGATGGAGCTATTTACATTATTACATTCATTTCTTTAGTCACCTGTTTATGATGTCAGTTTACTTTTGACATCATGCTTGGACCAATAAGAGGTTCTGTTGTTGTTGTATTTAGTGAAGCTCAAATTATCCACTCTAAAAAATAATTCTCAGTGGGTATGTTCCAAAAAATTTTTAATTAGCTATTTAAATTGATATCAAACCGAGGCGAGGATGCCCCCGACGTCTTACCAGAGGAAGTCGGGACTCGCGGCCTGGATGGCCTCGCGACCTGGATGGGCGACCCGGAGGTCGGGGAGCAGGACGATCCGGCCTCTCTTGGTGGAATATTGTAATGAGTTCTGGACTCAGGATTGCCCTGGCCGGGACCCAACTCCTCTCCTCCGAACCGTACCCCTCCCATTCCACTAGATATCGGAGCGACTCTCCTCTCCTCCGTGAATCTAGTAGTTTGGTTACCTTAAATGCCGGGAAGCAGCCCCAGGGAGCGAAGGCCCTGCTGTGCCCTCGTCGAGGGGTCCCCGGATCACTGGCCTTGGAAGGGATACATGAAACACGGGATTAATTCTCATATGTGGGAAGGTTTAAGCTTAAAGGAGATGGGGTTGATTTGTGCTACTATGAGAAATGGACCGATGTATTTTAGTGACAGTTTACGACATGGGAGATGGACATGAAGGTCCCGTGTCGAGAGCCATAGCTGATAGCCTACCTGGAGCGGAGGACTTTCTCTCCTTCGTCTATCGGCAAATTTCTTGAAGTTGGAGACTGCTCGGGAGATGTGTGTGTGTGCATCCTCCCACACTCTCTCCGCTCTTCGAAACCACTGATCCACCATGGGTACTTCGGTGGGAGTGGCATCCCAAGGACAGAGCGGAGGTTGATACCCGAGTATACATTGGAACGGCGTTAGGCCAGTTGCGGAGTGTACTAACGGGTTTTGGGCATATTCTGCCCAAAGTAACCAGTTAGCCCAGTGTGTTGTCTGCCACTACAATATGCTCGAAGATATCTCCTGAGCTCTTAGACAGTCCGCTCTGCCTGCCCATTCGACTCGGGGTGATAGCCCGACGTTAGGCTAACAGTGGTCCCCAATTTCTAGAAGAACGCTTTCCAGACTTTGAAGATAAATTGACGGCCACGATCAGAAACAATATCTTCGGGTATGCCATAGTAACGAAACAAAAATTTAAAGAGGGCTTCGGCTACTTGAATAGCTGACCGGAGAGAGCCAAATGGGATAAAATGACATCCCTTCGAGAACCGATCTACTATGACCAGAACCGTAGTGTACCCTTTAGGCACCGACAGGTCCGTGACGAAGTCTACAGCAATGTGTGACCACGGCCGGTTCGGTGTCGTTAGGGGCATCAGTTTACCAGCCAGGGGACTATGAGGATTTTTGGTAGTAGCACAAACTGCACAAGATAAAACCACTGTCTTTACAGTTTCCCTTATCCTAGGCCACCAATACTTTTGCTCTATAATTTTTAAAAGTGCGTGTTACGCCGGGGTGTCCTGAGGACAAGTTGGCATGCGCCTCAATTGTGACGCGGTTACGAAGTGCCTCAGGGACATAGGTTCGATTGCGGGGACACTCGGGAGCTGCGCAATTATAGCACCCCCTCTGAGTGAAAGGCTCAGGGATTTACTGTAGGTGTAGGATCAGAATAATAATGTGAGAGCGCATCTTCTTTCTTATTTTTAGAACCTGGTCGATACGTGATGTGGAAGTGGAAACGCGTAAAGAACAGCGCCCATCGGGCTTGTCGAGTGTTCAATCTTTTTGCTTGCTGGATGTATTCTAAATTTTGGCCCCCTCTAGCCTGTGTCTCCACTCCTCTAACGCCGCTTTAACTGCGAGCAGTTCCCGGTTACCGATATCATAGTTTTGTTCGGCAGGTGTCGGCAAGTGTCAGTTTATCGGCGGAGAGCTCTTTCAGTTTTTTAGGTTTTTCTTTAAGTAACGAGGTGAGGGGTGCACCGAACTAAAGTTCCTAATGAACCGCCGATAATAATTAGCGAACCCAAGAAAATTTTGTAGCGGCTTATATATTATACAGGAAATAAAGCGGCTCACATCAGAGCACATTTTGTGCAGCGTTGCAAAGCCAGTGTTTAAGTAGCAAGTATATTGTGTTTGTTTTATTTCTGGGCGATTATGTCTGCATTTTTATGAGTAAATATGCTTATATTGGCACATGCTTTCATCTGCCTTTTGATAAAATTCCGCAAAGTGAAAGTGCATGCAGAAAATAAAGCTGCTAATTTAGAGAGTACAAATTAGTTCTTTGTTATTTTTCTGGTACTGATTTTACATTTTGTCTGCTTTGCAAAAGTGGGTCTCCAATGCATGTGGAGACAAGAATCTGTTTTTTAGTTAAAAAATTAATTTAGAAAAAAACTTTTATTTACTATATTAAGAGTGATATTAGAATCATCTACTAGCAGAAGTAAAACTAGGCATAAAGGACTATCCATCTTAAAAGGTATGGAAAGAAAATTTACCACATGATGCCAAAACTGTAAGTGTCCACCACCAGAGGTCGCTGTTTTTTATTTGTAGTTTTTGTTGGCTGACTCAGTTTCCCAGCAGGCACCTCGGTCAGGTGATGCGAGTGCACGCCTGAGCCGAGGTAGCCATTAATCCATCTATAAATAGCTGTTTAGGCTGGAAAACTGGGTCGAGCATTTTTGGTTTTACCACTGTCATTTGTGTGGGCATTTTGTTTTGGTTTGTCTTGTTCTTTGTTTAGTTCATATTTTGATTTAAGTTGTGTTGACCTGGGCTATCATATTGGCAATGTTTCTGTGTATGTTCTGTGTGTCTGTGTTAGTGGAGCTGATTCAGTCCTGTCCTAGATGTATGTGAGTACTGTGGTTTTTGTGTTCTTGTGTGTTTAGCTAGAGTCAGGTAAGTAGATAGGTGTGTGTTTGGCTAGGAGTGTGTTTAGCTAAAATCTATGTTGAGCTAACTAGCATGCTTCTAGCCATAGCCCCTTTGTGTCTCTAGCTGTTCAGTGTTTCCTGCCTCCCTAGTGTCCTGGGCTTGGGAGTGCCGCCTCCCCTGGGCTTGGGAGTGCCGCCTCCCCTGGGCTTGGGAGTGCCGCCTCTCCTGGGCTTGGGAGTGCCGCCTCGCCTGGGCTTGGGAGTGCCGCCTCGCCTGGGCTTGGGAGTGCCGCCTCGCCTGGGCTTGGGAGTGCCGCCTCGCCTGGGCTTGGGAGTGCCGCCTCGCCTGGGCTTGGGAGTGCCGCCTCGCCTGGGCTTGGGAGTGCCGCCTCGCCTGGGCTTGGGAGTGCCGCCTCGCCTGGGCTTGGGAGTGCCGCCTCGCCTGGGCTTGGGAGTGCCGCCTCGCCTGGGCTTGGGAGTGCCGCCTCGCCTGGGCTTGGGAGTGCCGCCTCGCCTGGGCTTGGGAGTGCCGCCTCGCCTGGGCTTGGGAGTGCCGCCTCGCCTGGGCTTGGGAGTGCCGCCTCGCCTGGGCTTGGGAGTGCCGCCTCGCCTGGGCTTGGGAGTGCCGCCTCCCCTGGGCTTGGGAGTGCCGCCTCCCCTGGGCTTGGGAGTGCCGCCTCCCCTGGGCTTGGGAGTGCCGCCTCCCCTGGGCTTGGGAGTGCCGCCTCCCCTGGGCTTGGGAGTGCCGCCTCCCCTGGGCTTGGGAGTGCCGCCTCCCCTGGGCTTGGGAGTGCCGCCTCCCCTGGGCTTGGGAGTGCCGCCTCTCCTCGCCACTAGGTATCCTCCCTCTGTGTTTCTGTGCCCCCAATTCCCTAATGTTTGGTGAGCTATTAGGTAATTGTAGCTTAGTGCATGTCGGGTGAATGTGTAGCTGACTGCCATGGTTAAGAGTAATCTTAGCCATGTTTAGCTAAAAGCCATGCCTAGCTGATGTCTTTAGCTCTAGTCCTGTCTTTCTCTAGTCTTTACGTGTCTCCCCTAGTCTTTACGTGTCACCCCTAGTCTCTCTCTACGTGTCTCTCTCTCGTGTCCAATTTCAGCTCCACGCATAGTTTGTGTGTCCCATTACGTGTTTGTCCTCCTTCTGCCTGTGTCTTGCCACAGGGTGTGTTATTGTCCCTCTGCCTGTGTTACGTCACAGGATGTGTGTTTGTCCTTCGGCCTGTGCGACGCCACAGGACGTGTGGTGTTCATCCTTCTGCCTGTGTCCTGCCAGAGAGCCCCTGTTAGCACAAAGTTATTGAGTATTGTTTGAGTTTTTACTTATACTTTTGCGTTTACTGTTCATTAAAGACTTTTTTTTTTTTTTTTTTTTTTTGGTTACACAACCCCTCTGCCTCCATGCCTGCTCTCTATGCCCACGGCGTTTTCTGATTGAGTATCCCAGGGAACACCATACGACCAAGTGCAGAACGCAGCTTAAGATATAAGAAATAGAAATTTCTGGGAAGTAAAAAAGATTGACAAAGATCCTGAAAATAATGTAACCCTACTGTACATGTAATTCCCTTTAGAATTAAAAAAGGTCATTTACAATGTGAACATTTTTACCTGACCAAGAAGAGTAAACAGATGGTTTAGAGCCTGTCAAGAGGTAACTATTGTGCCAAATACAGTAGGATAGAATCTATTGAATTTACAATTATAACCAAGCAGTTTACATGACTGTTTCCAGACTTCAGGAGAGCAATTATGATCTGTCCAAATTTAAGCATTGAGCTTCTGTGTGTGATACCAAATGGTAGGTCTTGTTATCTATAATGATAAATAAATTTTTGTTCAATAGACAAGCGAATAGACTATAGACAGCATAGATGTTTTAAGTTTAAGTTCAATTTCCTTTATTTGTACCATGGGTAAAATTGATTTGCAGGCAAGAGTCCTCATTCACAACACATACAGTACAAAACAAACCACACATAGTAAAACAAACAACAAGTATCATAAACTTTAAACATAAGTTCCCAAACACAATTCTTTAGTGTCCAATTCTACTTTAAATATCTATTTATACCGTATTTTACTGTCTAGTTTAATAAAACTATATTTATATTGTTTAGTTCTACAACTTGACACCAAAAACCTGCCGGCTGGAAGGAAGGAAGAAGACGAAACTCTGCATGCAAGGGATGGGTGATGTCACCTAAAATTTAATTTGTTATTCTCCTTAGCTGCTTAGTGTATACAGCCTTCAAACTAAACCTTATTTCTTTGCACAGATTTTTTACAAAAGTGTGCGACCACATTTTACTTTTATTCACTCTTACTGAAAGAAAGGCCTTCTGCACATCTCTTTGTTGTATAATAAAGTGCTGTCCATCTGTAAGCTTACTATTCAATTTCCAAATTTACTTATTAAAATCTAAAACATTAAAACGATTATTAAAAAATTTAGAGAATTAGCAGTATGCAAATAGAGAGCTAAAAAGATTTTTTTCTGTATGCAGGATTTAACTGTTTTTGTTACAAACTGCTTATTGTTCAAGTAAATTTTTACCTGCTTACATGGAATAATCATATCCCAGCCACATAGGAGCATACAACATCAACAAACATGTCAAAGTTATCCCCACAGGCCTGTTTTTAAACATCTCCCAATCTGTGCAATCATAGGACTCCTGCAAATAAAGTGCAGATTCAGTAGTCCAATCCATTATGTCCTTTGTCTGTGCTTTTTGCCTAATAAACAGTTTTATATGTAGGCATTGATGAACACAGTTATGATCGGATAAGCCAAGGGGAGGTAGTAGCAATGACTTATATGCGTCCTTTACAGATCCATAACAAAGATCCAGACTCTTGTCCCGCCTGGTCAAACAGGACACGTACTGTATTGGTAAAAATTTGTAAGTGTCTTACTCAATGAAACATGATTAAAATCACCAAGCACGAGATTCGGTGCATCAAGTGAAAGCATCTGCAGTCTCTGCACTACATTAAAAACAGTGGCACACGAAGATGCTACGTTTGCTTAAGGGTGAATATACACCACGCTAACAAATTTTGAAAACTCACATGGGAAGTAAAAAGGCCGTAACAACACTGATAAAAGTTCACTGTCTGGTGTGCAGATGCCTTCTCTTACCGTTATAGCAGTGCAGTATCTTTTGTTAGTATCAGTATCCCAGATCCAAGATGGCGGCGTGGCAGTAGCACACAGCGGCCGCTCCGGAGCCAAAATGGTGCTACGTTGCTTACGTTTTGTGTGTAGCGCGTTTATTTTACCCTGTGTATAGATACCGTCGCGACTGGTGTCCGCACATACAACCGCCAGACACTTTTCCACCTAAATAACCCGGTTAACGGCATCCATGATGAGCTGCGGGAAAAGCTACGAGACCTCGGCTTGCTGCGTGAACCAGGCCTCAAATCCTCGACGTTGCCTGATGCCGGCAGCCGGAGGAAGGGACATCTGAAGCGGTGCGCGAGGAAGCAGAAGCGCAGCAAACGGGCAGGAGTCTGTGCTAGGCTGAAAACAAACCCTAGCTGGCCGGCTCTCCAACGTCTGTTCCCTGGACAATAAACTGGACTATATCCGACTCCAGCAGACTACACAGCGTGAAGTTAGAGACTGCTGTGTCTTTGTTTTCACGGAGACATGGCTCAGCGACAGAGTACTGGACGCCGCTATTCAGCTAGACCGGCTAGCCTCGTTTTGCGCCGACAGAAATGCAGCTCTGTGTGGTAAGACTCGCGGTGGCGCCTTGTGTGTTTACATCAACACGAAATAGTGCAAGAACTCGGTGTTATTGCTTATCGCTGGTGGAGTTTGTGACTGTTAGATGCAGACCTTTTTATTTACCACAGGAATTCACCACCGTTTTTATTATCGAAATGTGCATTCCACCTAGCGCTTATGCTAAGGAAGCGCTATGGGAACTGTATACAAAGATCAGTGAACTGCAAAATACACACCCGGATGGACTGTTTATTGTTGCTGGATATTTCAACCATGCAAATCTCAAGTCAGTGCTTCCTAGATTCCATCAATATGTGGACTTTGCAACGAGAGGGGACAACATCCACAAACATCCACGGCGCATATCAGGCAGAGCCCCGCTACCACCTCAGCTACTCAGACCACATCTCTGTTATGCTATTTCCAGCATACAGACCACTCGTCAGGCGTTTAAAACCGGTTCTGGAGCAGGTGAAAACCTGGCCAGCAGGAGCCATCTCTGCTCTTCAGGACTGTTTCGAGAACACTGACTGAAACATGTTTAGGGAGGCTGCAACTTACGGCGACTTTACTGACTTGATTTACAGTGATCAGCTACATCAACAAGTGCACAGATGACGTCACTGTCTCCAAGAACATCATCTCACGACCCAATCAGAAACCGTGGATTACTGCGGAAGTGCGTGCACTTCTGAGGACCTGAGACTCTGCCTTCAAAGCGGTAGACAAGGTGGCGCTTAGAAGAGCAAGGGCCAAACTTTCTCAGGCCATCAGAGAGGCGAAGCGCGCACACGCCCAGAGAATTCACAATCACTTCAGGGACAGCGGCGACACACAGTGCATGTGGCAGGGCTTACAAGCTATCACTCACTACAGGACTACATCACCTGCCTGTGACGGTGATGGCTCCCTTCCAGATGCACTGAACAACTTCTACGCTTGGTTCGACAGGCAGAACGATGTGGCGGCGAGGAAGTCCACCCCTCCTCCGACTAGGTGCTGTATCTCACTACAGCTGAGGTGAGGAAAACTCTAACTCTAAACTCTACAGCTCACGTAGAGCTGCTGGACCACACAACATCCCAGGCAGAGTGCTCAGAGAATGTGCGGAACAGCTGGCAGATGTTCTTACCGACATCTTCAATATCTCTCTGAGCAGTGCCGTCATGCTTCAAGGCTACCACCATCGTCCCCGTGCCCAAGAAGTCTACTGTGTCCTGTCTCAATGACTACCGTCCCGTTGCACTTACTCCCACCATCATAAAGTGCTTCAAATCACATCAAGTTCGCTGATGACACGGCCGTGGTGGGTCTCATTAGCAAGAACGACGAGTCAGCGTACAGAGAGGAAGTGCAGAGGCTAACGGACTGGTTTAACAACAACAACCTATCTCTGAATGTTGACAAGACAAAGGAGATGGTTGTTGACCTTAGAAGGACACGAGGCGACCATTCTCCGCTGAGCATCGACGGCTCCTCTGTGGAGATCGTCGACAGCACCAAATTCCTGGGCGTCCACCTGGAGAAGGACCTCAGCTGGTCCCTCAACTCCTGCTCCCTACACAAGAAAGCCCAACAGCGTCTCTTCTTTCTGAGAAGATTGAGGAAGGCCCAGCTTCCACCACCGATCCTGGCCACCTTCTATAGAGGAACTATCGAGAGCATCCTGAGCGGCTGCATCACTGTCTGGTTTGGGAATTGTGCCATCTCGGACTGCAAGACCCTACAGCAGATAGTGAGGACAACAGAGAAGATCATCAGGGTCTCTCTCCCCGCTATTGAAGACATCTACACCACACGATGCATCCGCAAAGCCACCAGCATTGTGGCTGATCGGACACACCCCTCTCACACACACTTCACACTCCTGCCATCTGGAAAAAGGTACCGAAGCATTCGGGCACACACATCCAGACTGTGCAACAGCTTTTTTCCACAAGCTATCCGTCTTCTTAACAAAAAGGGACTGGACTGATAAACACATACACACACGCACACACAAACATTATCACTCAGCTTACCTCAACTACCTCAAAACATTGAGACTGGACTGACTAATCAACACAAGCGCAAACACATTGACCTACACCACCAAACTATCGTACACACCAACCTGTAAATGCTCTTTTGCACAATATTTATTACTGGACTACTTTTTGCACTAACGTCTTTACTCTTAATTTTTGGTGCTACATTAAGAAATGTTTACAGTTTCTTCACTACCTTTCAACTCAACACCTTAACACCATATTATGTTGCATTGTATTTTGTCGCACTGTCACTTTGTTGTTGCTTTTGTTTGTACATTTGCACGTGCACTTGTTTGTCTGTTGTCTGTAAAAAAAAAAATAAATCCCTGTAGATAGTCTTCCCTAGATAGTTTTTGTTAATTTATGTTGTAATTTGTGTTAGGTCAATCTGTCTTGTCTCTGCTAGCCAGCTAACTAGGCTTCTTAGTTAGCTAGTTTAATTTTCTGTTAATTTATGTTGTAAAATTATGTTGCATGTAGCACCTTGGTCCTGGAGGAATGCTGTTTCATTTCACTGTGTACTGTACTAACTGTATATGGTTGAAGTGACAATAAAGCCTACTTGAACTTGAACTTAACATACAGACATACACCACCGCCCTTAAACGTGTTATCTCGGCCTGTCGATCCAATCGGAACGGTACTTCAAAGCCATCAATAAATAGTTCGATGTCCTGGTCATGCTACGCTAGCCATGTCTCCGTAAAAGCCAGAACACAACATTTCTTATAGTCCTTCTGGAACCAAACATTACCCACGAGCTTGTCCATCTTATTCCTTAAGGACCGAACATTTCCCATGATTATGGATAGAAGTGGGATGCGAGTCATCTGCTGTTTTCTCAAGCATTGCCTGACGCCCCCTCCCTTACCTCGTTTCCTCCTCTTGGCCTTCGGCTTTGAGTTCCATGTTCCATCAGATACTTTCCATACCACATTTGGTACATGGATATCTGGTATTGTCTCAAACCTTACACCCTTCAGTTGTAGTAGCATTTTTGTTAAAAAGATTCAAGCCATGTCTTCAAAGATCTTAAGTGAAAAGACCAAAAGTACAACTTAAAATTAAGAACAGTTAGACCGCCAGATCAATTAGTTTACGTTTACAGATAGAAGAAGAAAGAAATATTTACACCCAAATAAGTACAATTAGAGGACTGAATCTGAATTGGTGACAGAAGATCAGATATAGTAAAAATAGAATCAAGAGGCTTATTTTATACCCTAAAAAAAACCCCAAATTTATCAAATAAATCTAGTGCTTAAGGAACTGAATTCTTGATATCTGAAAGGGAAAGAAGTCATCAACAAAGTGAGATGTGGTGTATGGTGTATGGTTTGTTGGAGAAACAAGAGAACTTTGTCTGACTGCTTAAGCTAAGGAGTTCAGTAATAAAGCAAATAAAATTGGCGAAAGGGGGCAACCTTGTCTGGTGCCCTTTTGGAGACAGAACTGTGAAGAAACTATACTGTATGGCCAGTAGAGATGCATGCTGTGGGAGTAAAATGTTTCAATAATGTGAATTAAGAAGGATACAAAGCCAAATCTTCTAAGTACAGCCAACAGATAAGACCATTCCAGTCTATTAAAAGCATCATTATAGCATCCAAGCAAAAAATTTAGTAGTGGACCTGTCAATCAACCGTAAATTAAGGTCTGCTCCCAAAATCATTGGAATACAACCCAAAGCTAAAATTCTACTTTTAACATCAAAGTTATTTGAATCTTGAATAAATCTTGAGGAAGGAGGGGTCAAATGTGTTAGGAGCATAGACAGATACAAGACAGTATTAAGTATACTTAAGGTGATTACAGCGTAACATCACCCTTTGTTTTATTTAAGGCACAAGAAAAACTAAGTATTTTGTAATATTTATTTTAAAATCTATGTACATCTTGTTTTTTTAATGGGTTTCTTATATAAATGAAAAATTAATCTTTTTAACCTCTTGACAGGCTTAAGTCCATGTGTATTCCATGACATAAAATTATAATTATGATGGTGATCCAGCATCATATATATTATACAACATGGAAAGGTATTAAAGTTTGAGATGATACTTTATATGCATGAGAAAACCAAGTAAAAATACAAGCAACTACTAAAAAACAAGCAAAAAAAAATGTAACTTTTCCCATAAGACCTCATCTTGTGTCTGTGATGCGTCCCGTGTCATTCTGATTGGCATCCTTAATATATACAATACATATGTATATATCAAGGATGGCAATCACTAGTCATCTCCCAATAAGATACCACAATGACTAGGCCAATTACTAATAACCAATTCGATTAAAATTGCAATTATATAAGTATTATGATTTTATAAATATTTATAATGATTCATCAAATGTAGCTCATTCCTTATAACATTAGTTTTATAACTTAAAAAACAAGGGCAGCATTTAATGCATGCAGTTAAATTATAATCTAGCCTTTCCATTCTTCGTGCTGATTGGTATTTTGCATGTTGTGATAAATATATATAGCTTTTTAATGAGTTTGTGGTTTTCAGATGACAGAAACATTGTGAGAGCTGTGAGTACATTGTAAACTAATTTGTGAATTATAAATCTGCTCAACATATTGTAGCGTTTTTACCGCTAAGCAGGAACTTGGAGAGACAAGTGAGCTTCCTGGCTGCCCAATGCAATGGCTGGGAGTATTTTAATTCGCTATGGACACAACGGCACATTCAAAATAACAGTCACAAAACACAAGACACACTTCTCACCCACACACACACAACCTGGCCGAACCCACTAACCCAAACACCTTTCCCCAACAGGGTGACAACATAACAACCCCTCCCGCAAAGCATGATAGTTCCCAACCGAAACCCCGCCCACGCCACATTGCCCCCACCCGAGCTGTGACCGTCCCCGGTCACCATGGCGAACTCAGTCCAGCAGGCGTGACGGTGGTCGGCGCTGGCGTTGGGAACGCCGGAGTCTTTTTGCGGGGGAAGGAGGGGCGCAGCGGACCGGCCTCCCCAGAGTTCGAGGTTCCGCTGGCGTGGGGCTGGTAGGGAGCGAGCCAGTCCCGGTGGAGCATGACCAATCGCGACCGCCCCGTCAACCGCACCCGGTAAACTACGTCGGAGAGCTGAGCAACGACCGTGCAGGGGCCCACCCAGTGCGACATAAGCTTAGGCGAGAGGCCCCTTTTTCTTCCGGGGGAATACACCCAAACCTGCTCCCCAGCAGCAAAGTCTCGCCCCTGGCTGTGAGTATCATACAAGCGGCGCTGCTTCACCCCGGCGTTCGCCAAGTGCCTACGCGCCAGCTCGTGGACACGGAACAGTTTGTCTTTTAAGGAACAAAAGTAATCCATCCCCGGCTTCGCGGGTAAATCCACTTGTGGGGGAGGCCCGAACACAAGGTCCACGGGTGTGCGCAACTCGCGACCGAACATCAACGCAGCTGGCGTCAGCTGTGAGGACTCCTGTACCGCTGTGCGATAAGCCCAAAGCACGAGAGGCAAATGTTCGTCCCAATCCCTTTGCCGGTCGCTGGTAAGCACGGCAAGTTGGGTGGTGAGTGTCCGATTAAAGCGTTCCACGAGGCCGTCACTTTGCGGATGAAGGGGCGTAGTGCGAGTCTTTTTCACCCCAAGGCGCTCGCACACCGCCGCAAACACCTCCGCCTCGAAGTTACGCCCCTGATCGCTGTGCAACTGCTCCGGGGCGCCGAATCGGCTGAACACCTCATCCACCAACACTCGAGCCGTGGTGGAAGCACTCTGGTCAGGAACAGCAAACGCCTCCGGCCACTTAGTGAAATAATCCATGGCTACCAGCACATACCGGTTCCCGCGATCGGAGATGGGAAAAGGCCCAAGAATGTCCACGCCCATACGCTCCATGGGTGCCCCCACCCGGAAGTCCTGCAAAGGCGCTCGCGAGCGCTGGGTAGGTCCCTTCTTTGCCGTGCAGACGTCGCATCTGTGAACAAAGAGTGCAGCTCATCAGTGTGACAGCCCGGCCAGTAGAAGCGGGCGCGCAACCGCTGTAGCGTTTTAGTGACCCCGAAGTGCCCCGCACCCGCATGCCCATGAACCATTCCCAACACTCGTGCCCGCAGAGTCCGCGGCACCAGCAGGCACCTTTAGGCAACGCAGTAACTCGGCTGCACGCCGCCTCGGACGGCGGATTACTGACGGAGGCTCCTGAGGACTGCGTAGGGAGAATGTTCTGATTCCCGGGGGTCGGGGAGTGTTTGATGTCGCGATCACCCACGCGCTCTTCAACCCGCTCGCAGTGCCGACAACGCTCTTTGCTACACGGCCGGCGGGATAAAGCATCGGCGTTAGCATGCAGTTTTCCCGCTCGGTGCTGGACGGTGAAGTCGTAGTCCTGCAACCGCTCGAGCCAGCGCGCCAACTGCCCCTCGGGCTCTTTAAAACTGAGCAGCCACACCAGCGACGCGTGATCGGTCCGCAGCGAGAAGGATTGCCCATATAAATACGGCCTAAAATGCTTAAGGCCCGCGACGACCGCTAACAGCTCGCGCCGCGTGACGCAGTAATTTTTCTCCGGTCCAGACAACGCGCGGCTGAAGTAGGCGATAGCACGCTCTTTACCCTCGGAAACCTGAGACAGGACAGCCCCCAGCCCTACATCGCTTGCGTCCGTGTCGAGGATAAACATACGAGACGCGTCAGGATATCCGAGAACGGGCGACGTGACCAGAGCTTCCCGTAACCGAGTGAAAGCACGCGCGTGCACCGTGTCCCAACGAAACGGCTGATTCTTTTTCGTGAGGCCGTGCAGCGGACTGGCGATCGTGGCAAAATCCTTCACGAACCGGCGATAGTAAGAAGCTAACCTGAGGAAGGTGCGTAGCTGGGACACATTTAGTGGTTCAGGCCAATTCTGTACCGCCGCAATTTTGGCCGGATCTGTGGCAATCCCTCTAGCACTAATTACATGTCCTAAGAAAACGGTCTCTCGCCGCAACGGCTGACACTTTTTGGGGTTGAGTCGCAAATTCGCCCGCCGGATAGCCAAAAATACATCCCGCAGGTTAGCTAGAGCGACCTCAAACTCCCTGCCGTGCACCAGTAAATCGTCCAGGTAGACGACACAACGGTTGCGAGGAATATCGGCTAACACCTTCTCCATCAGCCGTTCGAAAGTAGCCGGAGCGTTACATAGGCCGAACGGCATGCGCCGGAATTGCCATAGCCCTTGCCCGATCGAGAACGCGGTTTTAGGTCGCGCTTCCGGGGCGAGCTCTACTTGCCAGTACCCGCTTCGCAGATCTAGCGAGCTAAACCACGCCGAGCCCGCAACGTGTTCCAGCGCGTCATCTATTCGCGGCAACGGATAGGAATCTTATGACGCCCGCGTCGGCCATCTCACGTAGCATTTGTTCAGCGATAGCTCGTTTAGCTAAGGGAAGACGTCTTGGATGTAGACGAACTGGAGCTGCGTTACCCGTATTAATCGTGTGCTGCACCAAATCGGTATGTGTGCACTCGCGCTCATCAACCGCGAAAATGTCCGCGAATTCGTGTAACAGGGATTTCACGGTGTCGGCCTGTGTCTGACTTAGCCCTACGCTGCTACGCTGCATAAGCTCGGCCATTATTCTCGTTCGGTCTGCTACAGTGGTTAATCAATCGGACTGTAGGTCCTACCGTCGCCGCGCTCGGCGGTACCGTTTGGCTTTGTGCGTTTGCTGGCTTTTACCGTTGAGTGGCGCTATATAACTACAGACTGACGCCTCATGCCTTAGTTCATTCTCTGCTGGATTAATGAGACACGGAGTTTTAGAACTGCACGTAGTAGCGGATAAAATCAAGTAAAACATTGTAGTTAAACAAATTTATAATCACAGAACTAAAATGACCATACAAATGTAGAATTTAAATTAAATTAAATCTTATTAGGATCAAATTTAAACAAAATAAATGTTAACACAGTGAGCCTTTAAATTTTATCACGTGTAATTAGAAAAGACGCGTGTAGGGTTTTGTGTCGTCTTATATCTTGTGTTCTTTAAATTTATAGTAGATTTATTAACTAAAATAAATGACCATAAAAATTATAACATTGTCAGGACGTTCTACTGCGTCAGCTGATGTTGGTCATTCAGCCCCGCTTGTGTTTGTGCGTTATTATAAGAATGAAATGCAGTAGACTGTTATGATCTGTAACGGATTCGACCCATGTTGCACGGGCGGCACCATAAAGCACGGACACGAGGCGAGGTCTTACGGGAAAAGGGTAATTTATTTAGGCAAAATGGGGAAGGAAAGTGTTGAAGGAGGGAGAATGGAAAGAATGGGATAAAGGTTGTGCATGTGCAGTTCCGGGGGCTGTGCCACACTGGCATGCGGGCACACAGCTGACGATAAGTGTTGGTGCGAGTGGCAGAACTGAGCACGCGGAGGCAGCGCTCCTGCACGCTTCCTCGTGACGGCGCTTCTCCCGCTGTCGATGGCCGGCGCGAGTTCTCGCTGACGCAAAAACCTAACCACACTTTTCCTCTTCGGCAGCGGGGCTGCGAGGGCGGGCGCGGTGCGGGAGTGGAGATGCCGCGGGAGCTCGCGCAGCTCTTTCTCGCGCTGTCCTCAGCGCGGAGATCAAAGGGCGGAATTCTAATGTCCTTGTTTAAAGTCCCTCGGGCGCGTCACATCTCCCCACTGACATGCTTCTTTCATATTCTCCATTACATCACGTACTTCCCAGACCTCAGACAAACCTCCGCGCCTTGCTTTTATAATGCGGAGCAAGCCCGAGATCATATTAACGTTAATTATCGCCAGCCGGCACAAATAGGCGGCTCCCGTCCCTTTGCTGCCTATTCAGGGAGCCTACGGAGTGAGGGAGTAGTTATAGTAGATTTGGGCGTACACCCATCACACGCGCACGCCGTGGCAGATCATCATAATTGTCCTAAACTTGTATTTCATAAGGTTTTCCGAGCGGTGGTACAGCGCAACGGGGGTCATTATTTACTATTAAACATTAAACGAATTTACAAAACTTAATGCGTGCGATTAAGCGCTGATTATACGTAGGAAAGTAAAGAAGAGGATCCTGATGCTCAACATTCCGGAGACCAAACCCCATTTAAATTAAATTAACAAATATTGCATGTAAATAACAATAGCCCACGTTTAAAACAGCATTTTATTTAGATTATAAAAAAATAATCCTGCATCTGTTTTAGGTGTTCCAGCTGCCACTGTTCTAGAATTTAAATTAAATCAAATCTTATTAGGATCAAATTTAAGCACAATAAATGTTAACACAGTGAGCCTTTTGATTTTATCACTTGTAATTAGAAAAAAAGCGTGTATGGATTTGTGTCATCTTATTTCTTGTGTTCTTTAAATTTATAGTAGATTTATTAACTGAAATAAATTACCATAAAATTAAAACAGTGTTAGGACGTTCTACTGCGTCAGCTGATGTCGGTCATTCCGCCCCGCTTGTGTTTTTGCGTTATTATAAGAATGAAATGCAGTAGACTGTTATGATTTGTAACGGGTTCGACCCATGTTACTCAAACAACTCAGTTCAGGTGTAAGTAAATGTCTGTGCTGTTTGGGGGAGGGACGTGCTAATGATTTGGTCGGCTCTGTGTGTGTGTGTGTGTGTGTGTGTGTGAGAGAGAGAGGGGGGTGTCGCGGTGGTTAATTATTCAGTGAAACAAAGGCTCAGCTGAAAAATGTTAGGCACATCAGTCACTTAACCCCCAATAAAAGGTATTTGAGTGTTATGATAGTTGTAATATAACAGATGCGCACTGGATACTAAACCAGGCACGGAGATTAATGAACCAAGATAGCCCCCATACCCGTTTAAAAAATAAATAAATAAATACCAAATAATATTATTGTGTATAGACTGATTAAAAAACAATGCAATTTATGCTATCATAAGGGAAATAACAAGTTCTTCCATTCCAATGATTAAAAAAGGTAACAATGTCAACTTTAGAATCTAGAATCCAGGAGATTAAAATTACACAAATTGAAATCACTGAAAGTCTCCAGAAGAGCCTCAGATTCAAGTGGTTTTTAAAGTGTGGAGAGGTCCATTACAGTTTCTCTGAATGTATAGGTGAGAACAGCCGATTCACACCTGGGGAGGGTGAATCATTTGTATTTGAATGTTGTCTGGCATTGTAAAGCACTATAGTGACACTAAAAGAACAACCCAGGATTAATAGGAATTCTTATACTGCATAAACATTATTTAGCACAAAAAAATTCCTCGCGCTCGGGAAAACTATGCATGCGGTTGAGCGCTGGTTAGACTATGGGAAATTAAATCGGAGGGTTTTTATTTAGACTATAAAAAAAATAACCTGCGTCTATTTTTAGGCGTGCCAGCTGCCACTTTTTAGTTAGAAGTTTTCAATACAAAGCTTATAATGCCCACATGACATGACGGAATAAGGCACGGCTGGTGATGATTGGGGTTTGTTGGGTTACAGTGGATTTTACTACGCGGTGTGAGTGCAATGGCCATCCGTCTGCTCGCGCTGACTCTGCTCTCCGCGGATGGCCGTACCGGCCCCTCCCACCTCTCGCTCCTTTGAAGTCCCCGGGCGCGTTCCATTTGCCCTGCTTGCATGCCGCACTTCCGCGTTGTTGCACGCGCGCTGCATACACAGCGCGTATTAAAATCCACTGTAGCCCAACAAACCCCGAGTATTTTATAGCGCGGGATGCAATCCCGGGCAACGATAGCAACGATAGCTCACCAGTCATGTGTAATTCTGCGGTCCCGCTGCTTCGCATGTCTGAAGGGGAGGCCGCCTAACTAGTGAGCGAGGAGCGATATTGATTTGGGCGCACGCCGTGACAGGCTGAAAAAACTGCTGTCAGATTAATGTGCAAAAACTATATAATAAAACTATATAAGACTACATGCCTTTATAAGACTTAACTTTTATTTAAGCGCACTCACAATAACGAAAAAACGTTGTGATTTTGTAAGTGTTGTGATTTTGTAAGTGTTGTAAGCTGTGCTGCTCTGTATTGTTTTTGGTGAACTTGAGCGCGTCAGAAAATGAACGCAAACGTTCAGTCTGCTTGCTGTTTTCCCGACACGTTCATAATCATTAGTCTACTTCTGCCGGTGCGCTCTGGAAAACTTTATGCATGCGGCTGAGCGCTGATTAAAACTATGAAGTAAATTAAAGCGGAGAATCACGATTCTGAAGTCCTGAGCCCAAACCTCATTTAAATTAAATCAACAAATACTATAAGTAAAAAAAAAAACAATAGCCCACGTTTAGAAACCGTTTATAAATTATTTCCGACATGAGTTGGCCCGGTGTAATGCGCAGAGCGCCGGGAGATTTCCTGAAGCTCAGAAATCACTGGGCATTTTTTCTAAATAGCCGCTATCTTTAACAACTGATGGAGGTTTTGAGCTGTATACACACGCATTCCTGCCTAAACAACTCTTAAAACTACACCTGTGACACAATAACAGTAATATTTCAAACATTCTGCAGGCTGATATTTGGAGAAAGGAAAGAATAATGAATAAACCAGTTGTTGGGTCAAAATAACCCAACCAGGTGTTCATTTGTAAACTACATCTCATATGAGCCAACATGAGCAACCCAACAATGTGTTTAAAGTACCTGAAATAATCCAGAACTTAAATAACAATAAACAGATACAGAGATACGCTGTATAACGGTCACTGTTGTATTTACGGCAACGAGCGAAAATGTCACTTTGCGCCACCTGGCGGCCATTTTACGAATTACTTTGAAATGCAACTAATTTATTTTGGCCGCTGACGTTTTTACGCGGCGGTGAGCGCGGCGGTAATAACCATTCCAATTGATCAACTACTGTACCAGATGTTTACATGGTGCGCCCACCGGAAGTTCCGCCCCCCTGGTGCGCTCCACTAACATGTCTGGCTGCGCTTTGGGCACTAGCAACCTGGCTAACCCGAAGCTACCACGCAACGTTCCGTCATCGAGATTCAGTATGGCACCCCACCTTTCCAAAATATCCAACCCCAAGATACAATCATCCTCAATGTCGGCCACAAAGAATGGATGAAAAAAAATGATTGCACCTACTTGTATTCGCACTGTGCGACAGGCCCGTATCTCCAGATAGCTCCCCGAAACGGTGCGAATGTTCACGGCTGGAGCCGGCAGCATACGACCGCGATTGCCTTGTGCTAGTACTCCCCAGCGCAGCAGCGAAACGGTAGAGCCGGTAGCGAAACGTTGTCCAGGCCACAGTTAACGTAGACCCCCGCGCGATTTCCTACACGTCCTGACCAGAGGTTGAGACCGGCACTCGGGGAAACAAGGAAAGCTGTGGGAGGCGGCTTCCCCTCGGCGCCCCCCGAAGCTAGTTTAACGGCTGCTGGGGTACGTTGTCCTCAGGCCTGAGCACATTGCAGCAGGCATCCGGCGGTCCCTGGCCTCGGCGTCGTCGCGGACTCTCGGAAGGTGTCCCCGGCCAGGTTCACCTACCGAGCGGCCCCGAGCCACAGGAGGTCGCTCGGCTCTTTTGCCGTGGCGTTCTGCCATGATGGGCTCGGCGCGCTCAGCCTCGCGCAGCGCCTCAGCCAGGGAAGCCGGTGCCGCTAACCGGATGTGGTCACGAAGCCGCCACGGCCGGATTCCCCGCAGGAACGCACGGCGCGCTCCAGGTTTTGCATAATGTTGGTGGGCTACTCTTTTGTAAAACATGTAACCCAATGATTTTGCGCACATACCAAAAGTTGTAATGTGGTGAGACTTATAATATGCATGTGCATAATTAGACCCATTCTGTTTTGGGACATTCCAAATTATTGTATTGACTGTGCTCAAAGATTGTACAAATTTCTGTTTTCTTAAAATGGTCTGGTCTACAAAAAACAATCCAACAGGTTGCACCAGTGCAACAGAAAGCACCTCTCAGTCATGTTTTCCAATGTGTTCCGTTTATTTTTTTTAAAGATTGTTTTCTTGTATTTTGTATAAACATGTATACAAGGTGTACTTACAATTGTGTTTATGCCTAACACACATCAAAAGATGAATATAATCTGCTGCTGTATCAGACTCTGATGCTCACAGTGTTTTTTTGGTGCGTCCAAACTTTTGACTAGTACTTGTAGTGTTTATGCAGGGATTTTCTTTTTCATATTAATGTAATTTTTAGCAACACTATTTCTCATGAAGCAAGACTACATAAACTTAAGCAACAAATTTAATACTAAAAAAGTATATACGCATGATTAGGATAAAATAGGCAAACATATGCTGGTAATTTTAAAGTAAATGCTTTATAGTATGGCATAATTAATAGTGCTCTGAAGTCATGCATTGGTAATTTTTCATATCGGCATCTGACCTGACCCGATAAGAAAGCTTACCAGACAGACCTACTTGTCCTGCTCTAATATGCACAAATCAAGAATCTGCACCAGAACCCACCTGCCAACCCCCCTGACACCTTTTTCCTTTCTTCTTTTAACAGAATGCATCATACCAAGAAATGTGGTCACTTCCCCTCCACACTATGTTTTTTTCTCCTTTTCCTTGTTCAGAGTTGCTCTCAGATTGGCCCTACATTACTTTAAAGAGTTCTAGCTAGACATGTATAAGATAAAAGCTCTGAGAAGCTTGGATCAAGTTGCAATTATTAAGATGTGTACAAATAACTACTATAAATAAAATAATAACCACCCAAACTGGTAAAAGCCTAATGTTTTGTTTAGTTCCCAGATAGCACACTGCTGAAGGGCCAATGGCCGTGCATATGTCGGGCCACTGTTGGCATCAGTGGTTGGCCCAATGTCATTTTGTCCAACACTGGCTGGTTTGTGGGGCCAAAGATAGGTTGTCCCAATGTTGGCACAACATTGGTTCAGTAGGTAATGGCAAGGTTGTAAATTGGAAAAATAAATTAGACCCAGATAGAACACTGCTGAAGGGCCAACATTGGGCAAAATGCAGTGCATACATTAGGCCAATGTTGGCATCAATGTCATTTTGTCTATTGGCCCAACATTGGCTCATTGGGGCAAAGATAGGTTTGCCCAGTGTTGGCACAACATTGGTTCAGTGGATCATGGCAAAGTTGAAAATTGGAAATTAAACACTATTACAAATGATGGTGTTTAAAGTGATAAGTGATATTTTTTTTATAAAAATTAAAAATGTATTTATTAATTTTAATTGTGATAAAATGATTACAAGCCAAGAAAATACATGTAAGCACAAAATAAACACCTAGTACAACCACTTTTTCTCTCAGCCAGGCGGGTGTATTGTATATTAGCCCTTTACTTTGGCAACAATCCCTATGGTTCTAACCTCACTATGACTCTGTACGTTACTGTTTTAACTGGCAACTGGTCGATTAGCCTCGCATAATAACGCATAGCTAAACATATTTCTCGCCACATTACAGGAAACCTACTAACTGTGTTCATGTTTTCATGTTACCACCACAGATTCTCAACGCTCTTATGTCTTACTCAAGGGAATTTATATCTTATTTGGAGGAATATTAACCCACATGTAGTTAGGGGCAAAGAGGCACAAAACTTTAGCTTGTGTTAAGCTTGGCTTCAGGACCTAATTAGCAGCACCTGGCCTATTTTAGGTTCCTCCCTAGCAAAAGCAATAGCAAGCTAAAGCAATATAATTTAACTTGTCATTATTTACTGAACCGACATTGGGCCAACCCAATGGCATCTTCGGCCCTACCAATAGGACAACAGTGAGCCAACGGACAAAATGATGTTAAGCCAACCACTGATGCCAACATGTATGAACTACTGTTTGCCGGGCTGATTTCGGAGCACTGACAAAAGGTTACCAAAATTTTGCAGATGTTGGGCTATCAAAGTAGTGCTATCTACAACAGCAGCACTTCCTGGGTGTGGCCATCTAGAGATGTTCCCTCATGTGTAAAGTTCAGCACATACAGCATTTGTACAGAATCCTCAAAGAGCTGTGTCCAGAAATGGCTCAACCATATGACCTATACATAGTGAGATACACAGCACTGATTCTCACTGTAGCAACAGGTAATTAATCTTCGAAATCAGTTACGTATTTAATTAACTAAATTTTTTTAATCATAACTCATGAATTGATTTCTTACATTTTCTCTTTACATCAGGGAGTTTTGCAGATAAAATTTGGCCTGTGAAAGAAAAAGCAAATATCATGGGGAAAGAAACAGACATTGTTACTCTGAAATGTTCATATGAGACAAGCAGTGACAACATTTGGCTTTACTGGTACAAACAATATCCTAACACCGCACCACATTATTTACTGCATAAAGGCGCAAGATCACAAAGCTATGCAAGCACTCCTAAAGACAATCGATTAAAATCAGAAACAACCAGAGACTCTACTGAACTTACTATCAACGGTGTAAAGCTCTCCGATTCTGCACTTTATCACTGCGCTCTTAGAGTAGGAGCACAGTAATACAGAGTCAGTGTAAGGCTGTACAAAAACATAACTATGGTTTTTATGAAGTTTGTTAAGACCACATCAAAGATACTTCCTTTTGCACCTTGTTATCAATTAACCACAATCACTAACAACATTTGTGGTGACATTTAATAAACAAGCAGGGTTAAAAATTACAACTGCACATTACAATCACACAAAATTTACAAATCCCTTTTTTTTATCAAAAAGTATTCTATTAAACCAATAAACCTTCACTGTGTGACATGAAATTAGGTTAATTGGAATTTTCGTGCCAGATGTGTCCATATTTTAGTGTATTAAACTAATTTATTTATGAATTTATAAATATACAATATGCAAATAGTTAATTCATTCATAAATTCATTTCTTTATAAGTGTGTTTATTTTGCATGTGACAAATGCCATAAACGTAAATAAATGTAAAACAATTATATTATCCTGCCACCCCAGAAAAAGACCTGTTTCTTAGTTGATGGCAGCATGCAAGAGCCTCAAGCTTATTTTTCTGTGGCTTCAGCAAAGTGCTGCTGATTTGGTTACCTAGGTGCGACTTCTTGGGATTCATTGTTAAGCCTGCTTTATGGAGTTTAAAGAGGACTTTATGGAGATGTTGCAGGTGATCTTCTGAGTTGCAGGAATGGATGACCACAATGTTTATGTGTAGGGATAGACATACGGTAGATAGTTGTGCAGCACAATATCTATTAGGCTATGGAACGTGGCTAAAGCTCCATATACAGTACACCACCAGTCAAAAGATTGTACACAACTTATAATTCCATGGTCTTTCATGATTTTTATTTCTATTTTGTAAAAATACAGTGGAACCTCGGATTACGAGAATAATTTGTTCAGGAAGCGGGCTTATATTACAAAACACTTGTAAACCAAAGCAAATTTTCCTATAAGAAATAGTGGACATTCAAATTATTCGTTCTACAGCCCAAAAAGAAAAATACATAAAATAATTAACACAAAAAATAAAAAAATTAACCTGCACTTTACCTTAAAAAAGTAAAAATAAATCCTGACAGATAAGTGTTTCCATTTATGCGCACAGGCGCTGTGTGTGTGTTTTTCTCTCTCTTGCGCTGCGAAGTATGTGTGTTGTGTGTGCGCGCGCATAATTTGGCACCGTGCCGGTTGTGTGAGAGTGAAGCACCCCCTCTCTGCTTCACACACACACACACACACACACACACAAACACATTAAAGGTGAGAGCGAGAGAGAGTAAACCGGCACGGTGTCAAATTATGCACGCACACACATAAGACACACACTCACTGACACACACTTAAGACGAGAGAGAGAGAGAGAGAGAGTGAGAACCTCGGTGCTTGTAAACCAGGACTATGCTCGTTTTCCAAGTCAAAATTTATTAAAAATCTTTTCTCATCTTGCGGAACACTCACAAACAGCGTTACTCGTAATCCAAGGTTCCATTGTATATGCAGAAATCTCATTTGAACAGTTGATAGTGAGATGTAACTGCTACTTATGCTCTGTAAAGACATAACAGAACTTATGTCAGGTCTGGTAAATTGGTGACTTTTGGGGCTGATAACCCTTGCAGCAAAGAAAAGTTTTGGTCTTGCTTTCCTGGGATGATCTTTATTACCACCCTTTTCCTTATAATGCTTAATGGTTTTGCAAATGCATTTGGCAATGCTGTTCTTGCAAGAACTATTTCTAAACAGCTGACCTTATGTTTTAAAAAAAACTGCTGACTTTTCTCATTGTTCTTATGATGTAATTACCTAACTCCATATGTAACATTTTTAGTTTAAAAAAAAATAAAAAAAAATAAAAAACAGTATTGTTCTAGAATGCAAAAAAATAAACATAAACTTGTGTCCTTTTGACTGGTGTGTCTACACTTTTGACTGGTACTTTAGGCCAAATGGAAGGACTCAGAACTCACGGTGAGTCATGATGAACTGTACTTACAGTATGGCCACCGCGTGAAACCGCATAGGTAAGATATGTATTACTGTAGTATTAGTATATATTATTAAGGTATTAGTATTTAACAGATCATGGGCCAAACTTCGCTGAATGATGATGGTAGAATAAGTGTAAAGGTCTTGACTAAAACAACATGCATGAGGAATCACAAAGGAGTTGTTATTTTTCATCAAGTACTTTAACTAGTTACTTTTATCAGAAAGTAATGCTGTAATGTAACTGATTACTTTTTAAAGACAATAATTTTGTAATGTAATTAGTTACTTTAAAAAGTAGCGTCCCCCAACACTGGAGATAAAGCATGCATTGCCCAGTCATTTGGCAATGAGGTTATGCACTCACAGTATTGGTTAGGTATTGAATTCTGCGGTTTAGTGTGCTTTAATGCTGGGATGGGATTAGATAATAATAATAATAATAATAATAATACATTTTATTTATAATGCATTTATATTTGAGTTAAATCTCAAAGTGCTACAAATAATTCAACCCGAAAGCTCTGATAAAAAGATAAGTTTTAAAACCAGATTTAAAAGCATCAACATTCTGTGGCGTCCTCAGATACTCAGGGAGAGCATTCTACAGTCTAGGTGCAGCTGAGCAAAATGATGATAGAATATATGATAGATAAATAGATGATATCCTGGAGACAGACAGATGATAGAAAATACATTTGCATTCTTCTAGTTAAACAAAAGGGTTTTAGTGGACAAGACCCTTTGTACAGTGGATGTACAGTGTATCTGTACAGAAGATGTTAACAGACAAGGAGTCAGGAAGCACCATGAAAGGGTTGTTTTATGAGCACAGGACCCTTCTCACTCACTCACTCATCGTTTATACCGCTTCATCCTGTATTCAGGGTCGCGGAGGCCTGGAGCCTATCCCAGGAGGCTTAGGGCTCAAGGCAAGGTACACGTTGAACAGGGTGCAAATCTATATTTACATACATATAATAATATTACATACATTATTTTTGCTATTTCAGAAATATTAACTGTTAAATTAGTAATTAATTAGTCTATGTTGTGTTGAGGAAGACCTAAATGTAGGTTTAATAGGAAGTTCTGACTTTACTGTAAAAAGGTTTAAAACATTATGGTCCCTTATCAATTCAAGGTGACTCCATGGCAAATGAGTACCTCATGAAGATGTAAATAAGGATGATATTACTCTGTCCTCCACATACAAAACAAGAACAGCATCTAATATCTAAACCTGCCTTTCTTCTTTGTATTTTTCCAACTGGATGTCTAAGGGTGCTTTCACACCTATAGTTCGATTGCTTTAGTCCGCACCAGTCAGAAAAATGTTACAATGTAGTAAACAAACGTGGGTACGGTTTGCTTTCACATATGCAGAGTTCTATACGAACCAAATAGCCCATCAGCACTGCAAACAGACTATTTTTAGAAAATCGCGCAACTTTTAATAATCATGGAGTAACAGCTTTGCTTTGCGCTCATAGCGCTGATCCTCGCGCACTAGATTGTACGTGCAAATCATTATTTTCAGATAAGTAATTTTGAACATGATTCGCGGCTGCGACTCCAAACCAGCTTCCTGGTTTATTCATCTCACATACACGCGCACACACACACACACATTATATATATATATATATATATATATATATATATATATGCACACGCATGCACACACGCACACATATATTTGTTCGTTTTTGTTCCAGTACATTAGTCTACAGTAAACATCATTTTATACAAGTGTCAGTGAAAAAATAGGTTGCTGACCATCTACATCAGTTTCACGTTGGTCTGTCAGGTCAGACACAGCGTCTATGGATTTAAGTGGCGAAGGAGTTGAGCTGTCATTCTCCACAACATCCACTGGCTCTACGATAGGTTTTGTTCCAAGTATTCCATCCAAAGCGTCATAACAGGGAGACTTGTCCTTCTCTTTTCCAGAACTTCCCGTCTTGCTAAGTGCATCTCGCACTTCTATATACTTCGCCTGAAGTTTTTTTTGTTTTAATAGGACATTGTTTAACTGTCCGAGGATAGCCTTTCTCCCTTAGCTGCTTACTGAACAGTGCATAAATGCAGCTGTTTTTATGTGTCGTGGACAGTTGCTTTTGGATATGCTCATCCGACCATATAACTATGAGGCACTTAATTTCTTCGGCACTCCACGTTTCTCCGCGGTTTGATACCTTGAAAAATTTGCGAGTCGATAGCTTGAAAAATGTTATAGTCAACAGGAATTGAAAAGAATTTTACCCACAACCCTGTATCTCTTATACCCAAAGTGCATTAAACTATAATATTTCGTCACATTTGGTTTGGTTGCTTTTACACAAACTGTACCAAAGTAGAGCGGATAAAGGGGTCCGAGACCACCCCTTCAGGTAGTTTTCGGATCGATTGATTTGGTGCACACCAAAGTACCGAGATTGCATTCACAACAACGCAAACGAACCAAACCAAGGACCAAACACGTTTGCTGCGCACCAAATGCTGTAGGTGTGAAAGCACCCTAAGTCCCAATGTTTTTTCAAGAATGTCTGATAAAGTTAATGGAGATAATGAACAAGTAAATCTGTATATGTTTTCAGCTGCTGAATCAAACTACACTATAATACTGTGCTTTAGCACCCAACTGTATTGTACAATCCTTACAAAAATAACTGCAGTTTTTGGGATAAAAACTGCAGGTTCACTACAGTTATACTGTAGGTTTTGTGATGTACAATGCAGGTGTATTAATATATGATAACTGTAACTTTGTAGTTTCTATTATAATCACTATTACTATTATAATTATATAATTATATACTATTATAATTACTGACCATTACCATATGTAAATAGGTACCATGTTTATTGTTTGGTTCAAGAGAGAGGATCCTACTAAATGCCTAATTTCATTAAAGTGATTTTGATATGTGGCTCAATTGTAGTTTGTGATTCTGAATTATTGGTTTATTAAAGAATGCCAGTATCATCTTATTTCCAGGCACAGAAAACAGATGGAAACAGGTGGAGGCAAACATGTGTGCAGGGAAAACAATAACATCTTCCTTTTTTACTCTTTCATTATAAAATAAAATAAAAAAATTGCCCAGCTGGAACAAGCTCTAAGAGGAGTGTGTTGTGGAGGAGGAACACAGCCAAACATGAGCACTAGCTACTCTTACACACTATACCCAACCTACTTACTCACATAGTGCAAAAAGGGGTGAGGGACATAGATGACCTTATAAAAAGAAGGCACATTTATGGCATAAATATGCCCATGCAAAAGCAGACATTCAGGGTATAACAATGCAAAGAGGAACAGTGCACTCTTACACCCAACACACGGTCATACATCTTTGTGCCACTCTCGAAAAGCAGTTTCTGTTTAACTGATCATAAGTGAACACTGCACACCTGGCATTTCAATGGCATTTTTGCTGCTTACCATACACTGCTTTACAATGCACACAGACCCTGTGACTAGCAGTAAGAACATTCCTGGAATCTGTGGACAGTCCATGTGCTGGTTGTACAGTACGCAGTCACAGGTGCAGATACTTACAGTGTGTCCACTTTAAAAATACCAGAGATCCATCCCATATTCAGCCCAGTTGTGGTTCAAGGTCCCATGGTGGCAGAAATCGAAAAGTGTCGCCATCAATCTGTGTTTGCCATGAAACAGTGATGGACCGTCTGTTCTATAAAACAGGTGGCTGATCATTTTCACTGTCACAACTGTTTATAAAAAGAGAAAAAAACAACAACATGAGCTTGATGGTATAAAAGAACAAAATAACTACAGTACTGTATATCATCATCATCATCATCATCATCATCAGTCATTAAAGACAACTTAGGGTTTTGAAATGTCATACAACAACTTAAACGTTTTAATCTTAAACGTTAACACAAAAATCTGTAAGATCTTGTACACAAGGCATTGGTATTGGACAAGGTATTTTAGCCTTAGTGTTTTTAGTGTTAATAACATTATAAAGTAGATAGCAGTGTCATAGGCTAACCACAAACTGAACCAAATAGCAACCATGAACTAAAGCTTGAAGCGTTGAAATACATTAGAACATTTATACCACAGCTGCCCCTACAAAATATAACTGCAGTTTTCAAGTGTCAAAACTGCAGTTTTCTACATATGCAATAATCCTGCGATATAATGCAGTAATTCTGCGATATAATGTAGTAATACTGCAATATGATGCAGTAATCCTGCAATATACTGCAGTAATCCTGCAATATACTGCAGTAATCCTAAAATATAATGTATTAATACTGCGATATGATGCATTTATACTGCAGTAATCCTGCGATATACTGTAATGCAGCAATACTGGGATACTACAGTTAATATTACATAGCAACTGTAGTTAATACAGTTACTACTGTTTTATCCCCTAGGTTTATTTAAACCTAGGAAATACTGCAAATAAAATATACAAGTAAATTTTTATGAAATTTAAATAAAGCTGAAAAATTACATGCAGTATTTCTATAATCTAAATGTGTGATGTACAACTACATTACAAAATTATTGCAATTCATTTTATTGATATATATTTTTTTAAATCAATAAAAGCAACACTTAAAACATAAAAAAAAGACAATGTAAGCACTTTTACATTTAGCAATACTACTATTCAACGGTGCTGCTGCTAGGAGACACTGCGGTCAATCAGTGTATGACTGGTCCCACCCACAGTGCTCTTTTTAATTCTTTTACATCATCCAATTCTCAAATAAATAAATAAATAAATAAATAAAGAGCGTCGGGAGATTTCCTGAAGCTCAAATTTCCAAAATCGTTGGGGCATTTTTTTCTAACTAGACGCTATCTTAAATAACCGATGAAGGTTTTGAGCTGTATACACACGCATTCTTGCCTAAACAACTCTTAAAACTACACTTGTGACATAATAAGAAGTAATATCTTGTATATTTTGCAGGCTGCCATTTGGAGAAACGAGAGAATAATGAATAAACCAGTTGTTGGGTCAAAATAACCCAACCAGTGTTCATTTGTAAACGACCCACTACATCTCATATGACCCAACATGAGCGACACAACGATGTGTTTAAAGTACCCGAAATAACCCAAAACTTTAATAACGAAAAACAGATACACAGATATGCTATATAACAGTTTATTCTTTGTACAAATAAAATTGTCAGTTAGTGAACTTGATCTACAAACTTAAATAATTTAATTAATTTGATTGTGTAAAGCTGCTTTGGGACAATGCCAATTGTTAAAAGTGCTGTACAAATAAAATAGAATTGAATTGAATTGCATCTAAACAACATTTAACACTAGAAGCGCACGCCAGTGTCACCTACTTTTAACGCGATTCGCCGGTCATATGACCGCCTATTGTTTTGAATGGGAAGCTGTTGCTTTTACCCAAAGCAAATAGTTTAGCTACAAGGTCAACTTGCACTTGGACAATGCGCCATTCATTCCCATGTTGATAATCAGCGATATTTTAATTTTCATATTCAACTGAGAAAACCTACTCCACAGTCTCTAAGGGGACAAAGGAAGAAGAAAAAACGTCATAAGTCAAGTTTTGCATTATACCCCAAAATTTTTGGCATGACTTTTTTTCTGCCGTTTTTTTTCCTGCTTTGTCCATCATTCGTACTATAACAAAAATTGGAAATTATTGCTAAAACAATGTAATGACCCCCCTGAGGATATAAAGCTTTTTATTGTGTTTGTATAAATCAGATCTACCACAGCAGATAATAAACTATGCTATGTCATAACCGAAGCAAATACAGTGGAACCTTGGATTACGAGTGTTCCGAAAGACGAGCAAAGATTTTTAATACATTTTGACTTAAAAAACGAGCGTTGTCGTGGTTTACGAGCTCCGAGTATCATGTATAACGCATGCGCTTCTTGTTTTGACACAGAGCGTCGCTTCATCACAACTGAGCCAACAGTTTTTCTCTCTCTGGAGCTGCGGGTATTCATCTCCCCTGCTGGGTCTTAGTGCTCGTCTCTTACTGGCATAATCAACATCTGTGCACGCGTGTACTGTTTACTATAACACTGTGACTACGTGTGTGTGAAACATATTTTATTATGTGTTCAGAAGCGCGTGTGTACAGCGCGTGTACTGTTTCTTATAACACACGTGTGTACGCGCGAGTAAGGCAAAAGAAATTCTCAATACAGAGGTTAAAAATCTAAGTGTGTGTGTGTGCGCGCGAGCGTACTGTAATTAGACACTGTGCCGGCTGTGTGTGTGTGTGTGTGTGTGTGTGTGTGAAACCCTCATTCACAAACACACGTGCGCACAGAAATGAAGGCAAGAGACACACAATCTTTTCAGAGGTGAGGTGCTGGGTCATTTGTTTGTTTGTTTTACTTTACAGCAGTGATTCTGTTAGTTTGCGCTCACACGAGTGTCTTTAGCGATGTTTATAGCTTTTTTTTTTTTAGATAAAACAGTGTAGCGGGAGAGAGACGTTGATTTATGACCTCTGTTTACGGAAGTGTAGTCTAGTGCGGGAGATGCATTGTGGGTAATGCAGTCCAGTGTGTGTGAACGCGAATGTGAGATTTAAGTTAGGATATTGATCCTGAGTTTCAGTAGTTTTTTTAGTTGGATTTAAGTGCAGGATCCACCTGAAAGTTTGTAATATAACCTGCCGTCTGCTAATTGTTTACATCAGTGTGTATAATGGTCTAAACGGGACTGCTATTCCTTTTAATGACTGCCATTTATACGAAGCTTGGCATTTTCCCCAAACACTTCCAATTTGTTAGCATTGCTACAAATTTACCATTAGTTCACAGAACAGTAACTTTTAATTATTTATTAAATATGTAACATTACCTGGTAAGTGTATCCAGTCACAAATAGTGTAAAAAATTATAATGTAATCACGCTATAATTCACTGTAGATTTTATCATGATAGGTCATGGAGCTGACAGACAGTATGTTTCATGCTGCACTTCCTGTTTGTGAGCCTCAACCCCATAGTGCATTATGCATTAGCGTTTAGTATTTAGCTTGCTCTTTATCCCAGAAGCAGAGCTCTCTCACCGGAGCATAGTGGCTCACACACTGTAAGTTCAACAATGCAAACACAGGACTGGAACACTGCACACACTGGAGTGAACTAACTCACAGAGAAGCAGAGTGCAATCACAGGACTGGAGTATTACACACAGGACTGGAACACTGCACACACAGAGCCGAGTATCACACAGGAATGGAGTACTCACAGAGTAGGGAGCACACACACACACACACAGGATTGATGCTTTGCCTTTCTGGAGTGTTCCAAATACACAGGAGACAGCATACTCATACACAGGAGAGATGCTCTGCCCTTCTGGGCCATTCAGAAGTCAGACGAGAATAGGCTTTAAAAGTTACAGTCTTCATTGCTTTATAACACATATTATTTGCTCGGTGTCACGTGTTGAAATGTTAAATTAAGCCATGGTGCTTGTTGGAGTAACGATATAGCTTTGCGTTTGGTTTTTGTTTAACCAATAGTATATTCTCGGGTCTCTTTCTTCTTCCTTTTTATTGACAGTCTCCAGAAGAATGCATCATACATAGAAATGTGCTCACCCTGCCTTACTTGTTCAGAGTTGCTCTCAGATTGGCCCTGCATCACTTTAAAGAGTTCTAGCTAGACGTTTATAAAATAAGAACTTTGAAAAACTCGGACAAAGATATAATTATTTACATGTGTACAAATAACTAATACAAATAAAATAATATCCACCCAGACCGGTAGAAGCCTGATGTTTTGTTCAGTTATATTTTAGAAAAAGAACACAAGCCGCAGTAATGACTCTAATTATATGTCACTGTGACTGTGACATGATGATCTGTACAAAGTTATACTAAAACAGCAGCACTTCCTGGGTGTGGCCTTCTAGAGTGTGTTCCCTCATGTGTAAAGTTCAGCACATGCAAGCACTATTATACAGAATCCTCACAGAGCTGTGTTCAGAAATGGCTCAACTATACATAATCAGATACATATCACTGATTCTTACTGTAGCAACAGGTAATTAATATTCATCAGTTCATTATTTCATTAACTAAAATGTATTAATTAAACTGTATTAATATATTTCTTACATTTACATCAGGAAGTTTTGCAGATAAAATTTGGCCAGTGGAGGAAAAAGCAAACATCATGGGGAAAGAAACAGAAACTGTTACTCTGAAATGTTCGTATGAAACAAACAGTGAAAACATTTACCTTCACTGGTACAAACAATATCCTAACAGCGCACCACAGTATTTACTGGATAAAGGCGCAAGGTCAGTAAGTTATGCAAGCACTCCTACTGACAATCGATTAAAATCAGAAACAACCAGAGACTCTACTGAACTTACTATCAGTGGTGTAAAGCTCTCCGATTCTGCATTCTATCACTGCGCTCTTCAAGTAGCAGCACAGTAATACAGAGTCAGTGTAAGGCTGTACAAAAACATAACTATGGTTTGTATGAAGTTTGTTAAGACCACATCAAAGATACTTCCTTTTGAAACTTATCAATTTACCACAGACACATTTGTGTTTAAGAAGTAATTGGGGTTAAACAAAACTGTTGTTTTTTTTATTTCACTAACAGTGTAAACTGAAATTTTTTTATTAGCCTTTTCATGCTCGTTTTGTTCATAATTTATTGTAATCAAGTAATTTTTCTATAAATTAATAAATAATTAATGTGGATATAGTAATTTCTTCATTCACTGTTGTGTTTATTTTGCATGTACATATGGATGTGTTTGTTGTACGATTAGCTAAAACAGTTATAACAGTCTCCAGTCTAACCAAACTGAAAATCACTATACACTTATAAAAAGGTAACCGACTGCAATGGGATAGTTGATTTAACAAACAGAAATCAGAATCACTTATTGAATGCAAAACAGATATATTGTATTTAGTAGAAATAATCTTAAGAACACATCTTGAATCATGACAACTTTTCTGGAAATACTTACATTCAGTCACAACAAACAAACACAAAATACAATTATAATTCAAAGCACCATGTCCTTTGATGAGGGATGAGGCGAGAGAAAGTGTTTAAAGGTTTTATCTGAGGTCCATGTGTCACATAGTCCCACCTAGTTGTCCATCTTAATCCAGATGCTCAATGCCAAAGCTCCCCAGCAAACTGGAAGACCACAGACAAAAGGCAAGATGCAGATCCCAGTGAGAAAAAGGGAACTACAAACCTCCTCCACAGTCCCCACATAGAGCTCCTTACTCCTCCAGACACTAAAAAGTCCTTTTTCAGTTGAGCACAAAATATAGGTTTCTCACCAAGGACTCAGAAGTTTGACCAATGGATACAAAGTCTTTCTACAAAGGTCAGACAGAAACACAGCATATGTTCACAAAACACATCAAATGCAATATATTGTTAAACATGTATTTCACTTAAAAGCCAACCTTACTTTCTTTTAGTTAAGCATAAACACAAGTTTCTCAATACAGCAAATTCAACCACATTGTCAAGGCCATGTTCCAGCCATTGGTTCTTTCTTCTTCTATACCCTGCAATAACTTATAGCGCAGCTATTGTACTCTAGTGCCCCCCGTGGTAAGGAAGAGAACAACACCTCACCTTTCACAGCCCTATAACAGGCTGGTGACTGTTAAACATTAAATCTATTATGATTATGGAATTGAGATTGTGTCTATTTATGTGTGCTGGTTGCAGGCCTGCCTTTAAAGCAAATCCCCCCAGCTTTGAGCTCATAGCAGGTGTAACAGAGCATAGCAATGTAAAGACAACCTGTCTGCACCCTGGATTGTTGGAGGACCTAGAAGGAGTAATACTGTAGCAAGAGGAACTAGTAAGTGTTGCAAGGGTTGGTGTCATTAGACCCTGCCATCCACTGTAAGGGAGCATAGCCAGTGACAGATGTAAAGTGTTGTCCACATATGTGCTATTAAAACTCCTCTATGGCCCATTTAATGGCAAGGACCTCTTGCTGTACAGTGGCATAGCACTGCTCCACTGGTGTGAGTGTCTGAGGTGTTCATGTGTACAAGAAGGGGATGTTGAAATCTGGGTTTCAGAGGATGGGAAAGTTGATGGGGTGGGTCTTGTTGGAATGTGTTTGTGTCTGTGTCGGCTGAAATTCTTCTGGCTTCTATTTCTTAAGGAGGTCTAGGCCTGCTATCAAAAAGAGACATTAGGGATAAAACAATAATAATAATATTCTGCCAGCCCCAGAAAAGGACATAGCATACCTGTTTCTTAGTGGAGGACAGCAGGCAAGAGCGTACATTTTTATGCAGCCAATTCTGTAACCCAGATGGAACTTTTTGGGATCCACCATTAGGCCCGCTTTATGGAGATTGTAGAGGACTTGGGGATGAAGATGATGCAGGTGATCTTCCCAACTGTTGGAATAGATGACCACATCATCTATAAAGGAAGCAACATAAGGTAGATGTTTACGCAGCACAATATCCATTAGGCTTTAGAACATCGCTGGAGCTCCATGTAAACTACCAGCCAAAAGTCTGGACACACCTTCTAAGTTTTTGCTGATTTTTATTTCTTTCTACATTGTAACACAATGCTAAAGGCATCCAAAATATGTAATAATCTCCGTTGTTACTTATACCCTGGAAAGCCTTCATAACAGCTGTAATTTGAGGTGTTGTAAATTGGTGAGTTGTGGGTCTGGAAATGAACATCCCTCATTGCGGTTATCCACTCACTGCATTGGGCATACAGTAAATTCTGAGATCTTATTGAGTGTCCAGAAGTCATTGCACATACAGTATGGGCACAGTGTAGATAGGGCTAGACCAGAGGCTGATGGGCTGTTTTATGATGCTATCTTTAAGCAATTTGATCACCTCAGCTTTGATAGCATGATGGCTTCCCCGAGGCTCTGAACGTTAGCTGACTAATGAAAGTGCCAGCTGGGACAGGGTAAGATTCTTGCTCCCATGGCTCAGGAGAGAGAGTAGTAATACCCGAGACATTCAATCCACTTTTTAAATAAATTGATATAATAAAGTTTAGTGCATTTCTGAATAATAAGAAAAGCACTGTCTAGTCACTTGTCTAGGTGCACTGTCAAGATGAAGCATGTGTATTAGGAAGAGCTGGCACCTCATAAGGTTTGTCATCTTTGTTTGATGGGTGAAGAAGGGTACCGTATTTACAACAGTTTGCACTGTTAAGTTATGCCTTCATTTGTCACATATACACTACAGCACAGTAAAATTCTTTCTTCGCATAGCGCAGGATCAGTCATGATACAGCACCCCTGGAGCAGATAAGGTTAAGCTCGCTCAAGGGCCCAACAGTGGCAACCTGGTTGAGCTGCGGATCTAACTACCAATCTTTTGATCAGTAACTCAGTGCCTTAGCCCTCGGAACTACCACTGCCCCTAAAACTGTACTTTATATGTGCCTCAAACCTTCATTTGAAGGACTTCCTGTTACCTTGTTAAGTGTCTGGGACATGATTCCAGATGTTAGCCAATCTTCTGGCGTGTGGGGTGCTATAAAGGTGAGAGCTTTCCCCATCTCAGGTGTAAACACTTCTTGTACAGTAACTTACTTGTTATGCTTACTGGAAATGGTACTCATTTAAAATGTATTTTAGGTTCCATCTGGATTCCTTAGTATTAAAATCTCTTCTTATTTCCATGCTCTCCTTCGTGTAGAGCGCATGCCTTTTTGCTGCTTGCCCAACTTTCATTTTCGTCTCAGTTGTGAACGCTATAGGCGTTTTCCTCTTCATGATTATGGGCTATGGCACTTATTGTTAATAATTTAAAGTTTGCAAAAAAGACTCTTTTTTGTTCACATTTGAACAACATTGCCTTACTGATGTTGGTAAGTGGCTCATTTCCTGTACTTCCCTGGTTGTAAAGGCTAGTGTTCTAGTTAACATTTTGGAACAGGTAATCTCTATTTGATACATTATTGTTCTCTATGGTATGCACATTTTAGTTTGTTTTATTTTGACTATGCACTTGTGTATTATGAGAAAAAGTCTTTATTTACAAATTTATGTACAAAACCTATGCCTCTTGCTTGTCCAGTGATTGTGCCTTGGTTAATATAATTTCTAGGGTCGTTTGATTTCCTTGGGTGAAATTCCCAAGGTGGCATTGATAAAAAATTCGAGCCAGCCCCTCCACCTTGCCACACATGGCATGACATCTCCTTTGTGATGTCCAATATGCCTCAACATGACACCTCAGGTTTGATGGCATGATGGAAAATCTTAAGGACTAGGTATGATCATACATGCTATTGTAGACTCATGAACATATGACATGGGAGATTAATAAACAGAGACGTTTGCCAGGTCCATTTATGTCTTTAAGACAGTAATCTTGGTTTGGTGCCCACTTCTAGGAAGAATAGCCACAATAATATTTTGTCTAGATTTTTGGATATTTTGTATAACTGCCGACAAAACAACTTGAGACGACTTTGTATTCCTTCCCAACCTAATGCAATATTAATTACTCTTTAGTGTATGTTGTTAAATCTTTTTTTTTTTGCAAAGCAAATTTTGTTTGAGGGTCATTTATCAACCGACGTAGCTCTAAATCACATTTTCAAACTTAAGTTAACTCCAGGTGGGCAAACTACTGACACCACTCCCCTTAGCCAACTGAGAAGTGCTGGTCCTTATACAAGAACTTTGTAGTTCTTCTATAAGGATATACATTACAGTTCTTGTATTAGGACCCATTAGGACTCTTTTTTGTTCACATTTGAACAACATTGCCTTACTGGTAATGTTGTGCCTTGATAATGCCTTGTAATGCCCTGCTGGTCCTTATACAAGAACTGTGTTGAAGCATTTCCTTGCTAAATGTCACTACTCTTTAAAAAAATTTACAGCTGAATGTTTAAGGGTAACTAAATAAACACACCCACATACCCACACCATGACTTACTCGATGTTCAGATATCACAGATAAATAATTTATACATATCTCACTTTTAAATTTACATGTAATTAATATATAAAATTTTAAATATTTTAACTTTGTTAATATGACAAAGGTAGTGTTTCTGGTTTGTATTTGCTTACACTCTGCTTAAATCAGGTTTCATATTTTTGGGTGAATGTAAAGCCAGGTTTCTTCATTAAGGAATCAGCAATATTGGTGAAGTTTCCCCTTTCTTTGTGTCACAGACGCTCCTTTGTGTCTTAGATAAGGTTAACAAGATGGCGTCATTCGGCTGGGAGGGGTGTTCTGGACATGATAGATTGATTGCGCACTTTGGGCTGCCTGTTTATTCCTACAGTGTATATTCAATATATGAAGTTGTTAGCTGTAGGATGACAGTGAAAACAGACAGATGACAGAAACAGTGAAATAGTTCTGTGTTGTACTAGTGACTAGTGTCGCTGATATTGTGAAGTGGTGATGAGTAAAAGTTGTATTACAACAGCAGCACTACCTGGGTGTGGCCTTTTAGAGCTGTGTGTAAAGGTTCAGGACATGCAGCACTATTATGCCAAAGCTGTGTTAACTGATTGGCTCGGCTGTACAACTTGCTGTACATAATGAAATACATGCCACTGATTCTCACCGTAGCAACAGGTAATTAATGTCAATCTGTTAGTTCACTGTATAAACTGATATCAATGATTTTAACAACAAATCATTCTTATGTATTCATTTCACAAAAATAAAAAAATAAAATGATCACAGATTTGTTGGTTTTTATTGCATTTTTTCCCTCATAGCAATAAGTTTTGCAGATAAAATTGGGCCAAAAGATGAAGATGCCAGCATTACCAGAAAAGAAACAGATACAGGTACAGCTGCACTGAAATGTTCAGTGTGCTGGTACAAACAATATCCTAAGGATATTAGGTATAAAGGAGCAAGGTCAAGAAATGAGCAGAGCAATCCTGATGATGGCTGATTAGAGTCAAAACCAACCACAGACTCTACTGAACTTACAGTACTATTAAAGGAGTAAAGCTGTCAGATTCTCCACTTTATCACTGCACCCTTAGAGACATACAACAGTAATCCAGAGTCAATAAAAGGCTGTACAAAAACATATAAATTATGCACAGACCTGCAAGATGTTAAAATAAAACACACATCAACTTTATATTAGTTCACCACAGAACTAAAAAAAAAAAAGTTGTGGTAACACGCAACTGAAGGAAGAGCAAATAAAACTAGAGCAGGTATAAGCATGACAGCTACTTAACACATTATGTATTCATGTTTGTTTATTTTGCTACTTCAGAAGTCGATGTAAGATTTTTTTATAAACATATTGATTGATTTATTCATTCCCCATCCTTGTACTTATTGTACATGTTTAAGCTCCTGTAGCATCACTCAGAAAACGAACTTGTGATCTCTGGTTGATGTAACAGCTCAGGAGACTTGAGGAATAGATAATTGTCATGTGGTCTAGATTTATTTTATGTAGCAATATGTGATTATTATGATTGTTTCAATGCAATGGCTGCCATCTACTGTAGGACTGCAACATTTTTTTCTGAATTTTTAATGAATTATGACTCTTCCATCAACTCTAAACCACCAACTTCTGCAACATCTTTGTTGTGTCTTTTGGCAATTTAGGTCTAAAGAAAAACTCTACCAAACAAAGCTTATGCACATCGAAATCAAATAAACAAATTAATTAATTAATTAATTAATTAATTAATTAATAAGCAAGCTACAGCAATCATTAAATCATTGAAGAAATTGGCCTTTATTCTAAAGTACCTAAGTATCTAAGTACCATTGTGCCTCCCGAGCTGTTACTATCATCAAGAGATCACAAGTTCAGAGATCACATCATTTGCTTTACTTTATAGATAATAAACATTATCAAGGAAACAAAGTCATCATTTATTTAAAAAAAATTTACAGTCCTAGATGGCAGCCATTGCATTGAAACAATCATAAGCATCACATAATGCCGCATAACACTGCTGATTCTAAACCTGACCAACCAAATTAACACCAGATCATAAAATAAATCTGGTCTCATTAGACCACATGACAATGATCTATTTCTCCAAGTCTAACCATCATGCTCCCTAGCACATTTATGCCTTTTTTTCTTATAAGTCTCACTTTTCTTTTTTTTATGACTACAAAGAGATTTTGTCCTTGTAAGTACTTGTCACATTGTTTGTGGAAATGTTATTAATTTTGCTATTAAATAATTTGACCCTTTTAAAATGGCAAACAAGTTGACATTTTTGTTACTAAATAAATGTTTACATTGCCCTGGCTAAAGACAACATTTCCTCATGGCCTAATATTTTGAGGGTATTCCTGATGTCAATGAGACAGGGCCAAGTCAGACCGAAAGATACAGAGATCACATAGTAAATCAGCTGTCATGTCCCTGATGGTAGAAGATGGACGCAAAATGCAGGGTAATTTTCAAGTCTTATTTATTTAGAGGGAGGTCGCGCGCTGGACGAACCAATCGGTGGCCGCGTTACAGGACGCACTCGATGACGCAGACTGGGACATGTTCAGAAACAGCTCCGATGATGACGTCAGCGTGTTTACGGAAGCGGTTGTGGGATTCATCGGGAAACTAGCGGACGATACCGTAGAAAAAAAGACTATTAAAACGTTTCCCAACCAGAAGCCGTGGGTGGATAAAACCATCCGCGACGCTCTGAAATCTCGCACCGCTGCCTACAACACGGGACTCGCGTCAGGGGACATGGAACCATACAAGGCTGCGTCATACAACGTCCGGAAGGCGGTGAAAGAGGCGAAACAGCGCTACGGGAGGAAACTAGAGTCACAACTCCAACAGAGTGACTCTAGGAGCCTGTGGCAGGGATTAAGGACAATAACGGATTATAAAGCACCAACATCCGGTATGATAAACGCAGACGTGTCTCTGGCAGACAAGCTGAACACTTTCTGTGCTTGCTTCGAGGCTGCAGCTAAAGATGCTAGCGATGCTAATGCTAGCGGCGCTAACGGCTGCAGACAGGAAGTCACTGCCAGTGTGGGAGATAATTCTTCCACCTGTTGATGTTGCTGTTAGTTTAAAATATCAATCAGTTAACAAATCATAAACAAATAGAATTAAAGAAGAATCAAAGAAGTTTACGCCACGCAGAGCTGGATGAAGTAAGTCAGGCTTTTATTGCAGCAATAAGAACCCAGGTGAGCCGGATTAGCAATGCTTTAGATCAGATCACAAGCAATGCCAAAATCAGACTACCTTCTCAGTCAAAATCACGCTTCTTTTATACAGTTTCTGAGAGGGGGGGATCTCCAGTCTCCTCCCCTGTACCTTCACCTCGTTTGACCGCATCAAAATTTTTATTCCATTATAATCCGTTTTATGTCAATTAATATTTCCATTATAATTACATTTCTTTATTTTGACTCCTCCCTGCGCTTATCTGACTCCTCCCTGCGCTTATCTGACTCCTCCTACGTTTATTAATTTCCCATTATAAATCGTTTTCTTCAATATTTATTTTCTATTATCTTTTCACTTTTCGTATCTTTCTTATAAAAAATATAGGGTGGTGCTTGTTCTCAAGGCTTTTTCTCGTTTTTCTTTGGTTTGTTCTTCATTTCTCAAGAGACCAGCCATGGGTAAGCATCTCCTTTGCACTATTTTACTTATTTGCCTTATTTTACCTGTTTCAATGTTTCTCATGTATTTTGTTCTATTTTATAGCTAACCACGACTTCTCCATTGATGATTTTATCCCTTCGGATGATTCAGACAGCCAAGGCAGTCCAGATCGTGCTCCTTCTGAGGACTACAACCCGACTGAACCTGTTATGGAACAGGCCTCCGTGAGTCCTGTCCGAACTGATTCTGAGTTGTCTGGTTCTTTAATGCATTATCTACGTGACAAAGGATTTACCTACGTTAGGAAAGATGATTCCAAACCTGGTCCTTCTAAAAGACGGCGTTTGGGTTTTGAGAGTCCTCACTGTTCTTTTCAGCCAGTAAGGCCAGAGTCTAGTACTCCGGCTCCATCTGTCAGAAAGCCTAGAGGGTATGTAAGTATTGGTACCCAAACTGATTTTAAGGTGTCTGTTAGTACACAGACTAACGAGACAGCTACTGTTGGTACTCAAACAGACTTTCCTCAAGCACCTGTTCCATTGTTAAATCGTGGCATTTCTGCTTTTATTCCTCTCACTGACCTTCCTATTGGTGTTGTTTTAGCTCAAAGAAGGTTTGATATGTAACTTTATTTCTGTTGATGCTTCACCCTGGCCCCTTATGATTTTGTATTATACGTTGGGCTTTTATACTCTGTATTTTATATTTGAACCATGTAGATACACATTTTTATTCTGTATCTACTCTTATTAAACTATATTATTCACAAGACTGGCTCTGTGTCTCTGATTTTTTTCCTGCTCTTTGTTTGTTCGTACCGGCCTGTGCCCGTGGTGCCTTACACCTATGTTCTAGGGAAATTCCTGCTCCCTTTAAGTTTGGTTTCGAGGACATAATTTATTACATAGGTTACTGTGCCCTTTACTAACTTCTCTCATTGTTCGTTTTTTCTATGACCTGGTCTTTGCTGTTTTTTTCTATGTTTTTTTCTTATTGCCTTGGTTTCTGTTTATCTGCATGGGCAGTTTTTAGGTATTTCCCAAGCTCCTGGTACCACTGTTTCTGACTTGCTCCTGTCCTGTCTTTCTGCTATACTGGTATACTTATAGGCCTTTTATATTTCTGTCTGCACAAATGTATAATAATTAAAACATGCTTACATAAATATAAGTTGATTAAAACATGCATACATATTTGATTAAAATATGCTTACATATTTCCCCCTCTGCGACTTTTAAGTCGCACAATGGAAGTAACTCTGTAAGACATAGGTAAAGAATAATACATCAAAGAAAAATAAATGGTGATTATGGGTCCATTATAGTCACATTATATGATTATCATGTTATACGTTGTACGTCATATTATATATGGGTATATATTATACGTTATAATGGTGATTATTCACTTACATATTGCCCCCTCAGCCAAAGGCCTACACCCAATCGGGATCATACATCGGATACACATGGTGAGGTAATAAGGACTAATAAACAAGTATAGAAAGGGTAAATATTGAGTAAATAGCGGGTACGTATAATGAGTTCAGAGGTGGGCGAAAAACCCTCAAGTTTAGCCAATTCAAAAGGGAAAAAATTCCACACCTTGCCAGCTTGTTTGTGCTCGACAGTGCATTCGTCACCTGAACTCATCCCTTGTATATATATGTATATAGTCATGCGTATACATGGATCAATGGAAATCATCAAGACCAATCAAACAGTGAGTTAGGGTCCCTATAGAACAAAGACAAAGTATCTAAGTTTTCACTTCCTTCGTCCATCATTAGTTTGCGGTCCTCCTCAGAGTAGTCAAGGATATATAAGTCCGTGCAATGCAAGAGGAATGAAAGTGGCATAAAATATGGTCTGTCCGCGTTCCGACAAAGAGGATCTAACCAGTGTCCCGGTGTGGACAAGGTGTCCAATGCTCGCTGTGCAATGCTGGGAGTATCTGTCCACAAGATGTCTTCTCCCAATCGCACCTTAGTGATGACCTTCGATGCTCTTAGATAGACACGTTCGAATTCAAGTGTTCCACAAGGACCATACCTTTCCCCGTGCTCCTCACCATTGGCTGTCGTGCAGCGGCCAAACTCAAGGTATCTCCCTAGTTGGTATGATGTCGTTTCTAGAAGAAGTCCTCGGTTCTCATCAAGGAAGACTGTGTCTTGTGTCCTCGACGTGACCCATTTGAGGTCCTGAGTCACTACATCTGCCATGGTGATGAATCTAGTAGGCCATGATGGGTAGTGTGGATACCAGTCGACCAGATCATGTCGTAAGGCGTCCCATCTTTTCGTGGGAGTCCGTGCTGTAGTCTGCCTCCAGATCTCGGTGCAGATGGTGCAGGAGATTTTCCACTGTGGCCACGGCCTTGCTTCCCCCTCTGGTGCAGGTTCTACAGGGTCCATTCTGTAACACATATATGCATAGCAGAACAACAACACACTCTACTGGAACTAGGTCTGTCTTCTATCGTTATATAACTACTGATCATGGGTCAGGTGGTGCAAAGGACTGATTCAGAGTGTGCAAGATAAAGCATATTTTCTGAACAATTTCAGTATACATATGATCATCAAGGATATAGTTCATGAAGCAGCTGATTGATCAGTGACCATTCATTTGCATGTAGATCGAATCATCTTCATCGTTTTCGACATAAACCGTTTGCCTGTCATATTCCACAAGGACAGTATACTGTCCTACCATTTTTCTGATGCTTGCTTTTGCTAGTGGAATGACACAGCATGATAGGATGAGTAAAGTACCTAGCACAATCAGGACAACTGTTCCCATTTTTAGTAGTAGTCCATACCAGCTAGAAGGGTTGAGCCAGTCAAACCAGGAAGTCCATGCTGTAGTCTTCTGAGTTTCCTGGGTGACTCTGACATGCTCATCTCTCAACTTTCGCATAGCTTTTAAAATTTTTGTTATGTTACCTTCTGGTCCAGTGTGTCTTGGGATGTACGTGCAGCATTCTTCCCCAATCAAGGCACATACGCCTCGTTGAGGTGCTAGCATTGTGTCTAGGACGAATCTGTTTTGCATAGTCATTAGTGTTGTCCTGTCTAACTGTTCTTGTACCAATCCTAGAACGTTTAGTGTGTGGTTCCAGAATCTTTGTTGATTATACCATAACAGGTTAATCCATCTTGCGTTTTTAGCGATCTGTCCCCATGGAAGGAAGAAGGTCATAAACCCTCCTGCTACCCTGTTTATGACCTCATGTTCGGTAGGTACACCTACTGGAATGCCATCCCATGTTACTCTTATTCCTCCTTCTCTGTCAAACTCGTCCCATACTCTCAATTCTTCTTGGCCAATTTTCTCCGTGAACTTTGTGTCTCGTGTGTCTCGGAGGTCTTTTTCATGACGTAAGCCTACCACCACTAAGTCTCCCCCTAGTAGTACGGGAGCACAGCATCCTCCCCAATTGTTTGGTAGTGTTTGTCTGACTGTAGTTCCATCACAGTACCAGAAGATGTCTGCCAAGGCTGTGGTACCCGCAGTCAAGTTAGGTTGTCGTATCTTTACCATTTCACTGCAGGCTAAGCTGTCAGTCTTGCTGTCACAGACATGGCGCATCTCTATGGAGAAACCTGATGCCGGTTGTGTCTCATTGCAGCTTGAGGATAGATCTCCTATTTCTTCTGTCCCATTCGAACAGATGCATAGAGGATAGGTTTGTTGAATTGGTGTTATCTCTCGCTGGACGGCATCCAATGTGGTCACTGGCTGATAGGTACACTTGCTTGTATTCTGCATCCATTCTGGGCCATAGTGTATTGCAGCCGAATGCAAAAGACAACTGATAGGGCATAATTCTGATGTACTGTATGTTGGGTTGCCTGTACATTCTTTTGTGCCCTGAATGGGAACCACATGTAGGGGTTTGTTACTTCTATCGTGACACACTATGCAGTCTCTTGAGGTTAGTGAGTCTGCAGTGAATTTTAGCCATTGGAAGAACATATCATTTTTCCATGTTATATCAGTCTCCGGTAAGTTCTCTGGTGGCTTCTTTGTCATTTGTGGGATAATCGTCACATATGTCGTCGATTCGTCGTCTGAAATCCTAACCCGTTTATCTGCTTTTGCGTAGCATCCCTGCCAATTCGTCAGAATTAAGCATGCTCCTCGTATCTTTCCTTCTGCTGATTTATTGAATGCACACCAGTTGTTAGACAGTGGCTTTGCCTCAATCGCTCCTTCTGTTCTGGACATATGCTCCATTTTGTTTTTCTTATCTAACTCTATGTGAATGCGTATTTGTTCATCTGAGTTTTGCGTCCTGTCCACCTTTATTTGGAACCTTGCTGTCCAGGTTCCTGTTCTGTCTATGCCGGGCATTCCAGCTGTCCTCCTTGCCCTAGTTATTGAGGCTAATACGCAACGCATTTGTCTTTCATCAAGATCCCAGTCCGTGCTGGCTCCATTACTTAAAGGATCTTTGCCATCAATTAGACCTGACAGTAGAACAGGTATTATGATTATATGCCTAATTCTAAGTTTATTTTGGAGGTAGTAATGGAGTGGTTTCTCCATCTGGATCACAAAGTCGACACCTAGGGCTGTGGCCTAATAATCTACACAATATATGTCTCGGTGTATTTTTCGTTGGGTATGACGTTACTATGGGGGTTGCTTTAACTATTTTAATCACTATCTGATCCAGTGTCGGGTTCTAGCAATTGCCGTGCTTCTTCGATTCTTGCACGTTTTTCTAGTCGTTGTTTGCCACGGGCTCTTGTTCTTTGGGCTGGACCGGCTTGTTCTGCAGCAGCCTCTTCTTCGATGAGTTCCGTTTCCCACTCTCCTATATTATCTTGGGGCCACTCTGGCCAATAGCCTTGTTCTTCTTGTTCTTGTTCTTCTGGCTCCTGGTCTTCTGGTTCAGTCCACGGCAATCCTTCTGTGTGCTCGTAAGGGTCTGGTGCCTGCCGTCTAGGTCTCTCTTCAGTTTCCTGAGTCCTCTGGGGGCCTACCTGTAGCCCCGATGGTCCGGCCCTTGGAGAGTCTTCAGGGACTTCTGGGGGAAACCTGTCTCTTACCCGGTCTGGGTTTGGTGCTTTGCAGCAGTGGTTCAGATGATACCATACGTCTTTTCCTTGTACTTTCACAGCGGTTGGAGTTGCCAATACTACTTTGTATGGCCCTTCTCTCCTGGCTTGGTTCCACCTTCTTCTGAATACTCGAATGAACACCCAGTCACCAGGTAGTACTGTCCTGTCATCTGCTTCTTCCTCGGCCTCGTTAACTGGTCTTTGTCTGTTGTCGTTAAGTATCGTAGCTCCCTTAACCTGTTGAAAAATAACTTTGTGTATTTCAGATAAGTGTTTTACATAATGATCAAGTTCACTTTGTAGTTGTTCGAGCGATGGACCCTTATAGGGTCCTCGAACAAAGGACGTCAACATAGGTCTGCCAGTAAGCATTTCATGCGGTGTTAAATGCGTGTTTCGGTTAGTCTGCGATCTCATGCACATTAAAGCTAGTGGCAACGCTTCTAGCCAATTCATGTTTGTTTCTGCACAGATCTTAGCTAGCTTCATTTTAAGTACCCCATTCGCCCTTTCCACCATCCCTTGGGATTGGGGATGGTATACGCATCCGAACCGGTGTTTGATGTTCAGCCACTGAGTTACCTTTTGTATTACTTTGTTTGCAAAATGCTTTCCGTTATCTGAGCTAAGGGTGTCTGGGATTCCAAATCTTGGTATCACCTCTCTGCATAGAAATTTTGCTACAGCAGTTGCATCTTCCTTAGCCGTTGCTACAGCTTCTACCCATCTGCTGAACCTGTCAACAACCACTAGGATGTATCGTTTCCCTTGGAATCTAGGTTCACCCATGTCTACAAAGTCACACATTATGTGTCGAAACGGTCCCTCTGGCTCTGGAATGTGCCCTACAGGTGAGGTAAAATGCTTTCTATTGTTGAACCTAGCACATATGTCACAAAATTGAGACAACGTTCGATGGACCATAGGGCCTAAATAGGGTGACCACCATGTCTTTTGGATCCTCCTTATCACCTCTCCTTTTGCTACATGGTCGTTGCCATGGGCTTGTCTTATTAAAGTCAGAAGGAAGCTCTGTGGCGCTACGAATCGCCCATCCATGCTTCGCCAAACATTGGTATCGTTATCTTTCTTTGCCCCCCTAGAGACCCATTTTCGAATTTCTTCGCCCGAGGCTGTCATCTGCATGTCTGCTAGGTAAGCTAAATCTGGTGGGGGCAGTGCGTAATCTTCAGGCCTAAGTATTATCCTTTCCTCTACTTCCGGGTCTACTTCTGGCCTAGCAGGGCTGGCGACTGAGCCAGGGCTAGAGCTAGAACTGGAGCTCGAGCTAGATCCTGAGCTAGAGCTGGAGCTCGAGCTAGATCCTGAGCTAGAGCTGGAGCTCGAACTGGAGCTTAATCCTCCCTCTGCCTGCGGTTCAGGCTCTACCTGTGGATCGGGTTCTCTTTGCACATTGGGGTCTCTTTGTGCAGCTGATTCTGGCATCATACTTATCCGCCTTACTGCTGCTTTCTTGGCTGCTTCGTCCGCTGCCTCATTTCCCTCACTAACAAATGTACCGTCTTTTCTGTGTGCTGCACATTTAACTATGGCTACTTTTGAAGGTAATTTAATTGCTCTTAGTAGTTCTGCTATTGCTTCTCCATGTATCACTGAGGTTCCATCTGCTCTTTTATAACCTCTTTGTGCCCATATGGGGCCATACAAATGGCATATCCCGTATGCATATGCTGAGTCAGTATATATGGTACACGCCTTTCCTTCTGCTAGTTTACACGCATTTGTTAGTGCAAGTAACTCAGCTAGCTGAGCGGAGCAAGGTTGTGGCACCTGTTCTGCTTGTGCTATTCTGAATGTTTTTCCATCTAGTGTCGGTGTCACTACAGCATAACCTGCTTTATTGCTGTCTCCATCTCTGAAACATGATCCATCTACAAAGAATATACAGTCTGGATGTGTTAGAGGTTGATTTTCTAGGTCTTGTCGTGTCTTTAAGTGTTCTGCAGATACTAACTGACAGTCATGCGGTTCTCCTTCTGCTAGAGTCATTACACGATCTGCTGGATTGACCGTCTGACACCTCCGTATGGTCAACTCGGGTACAGATAGTATTACATCATATCCTGTTCTTCTAGCATTTGTGATTACAAATGATGGACTGGTCAGTAGTGCGTGCAGTGCATGGGTGGTGTACAGCGTAACTGGGTGTCCCATGGTTATTTTAGCTGCTTTTTGATAAGCAAATGCTGCAGCTGCCACTCCTCGGTAACAAGGTGGCATGCCTTTTTCAATGTTATCAAGTGCTGTACTGTAGTAGGCAATTGGTTGTTTACTAGGCCCTTGTTGTTGAGTCAGAACCCCTGTGGCAAAGCCGCCACGCTCTGAGACATACAGGTGAAACGGTTTATTATATTCTGGACTAGCCAATGCAGGTGCCGTGCAGAGTTCTTTTTTCAACTGTTCAAAGGCTTCAAATGCTTCAGGTGTCCACTCTAGTAGTGCACTATTTTTGGCTTGTCCAACTGCCTTAATTAGCGCCCTCAGGGGTGCTGTTTTTAATGCAAAATCACAAATCCAATCTCTGCTAAAACCTACCATGCCTAAGAAGGACAGCATTTCTTTTATAGTACGCGGCTTGGGGGCCTTTAGTATTGCTTCTACGTGCTCGGGAGATATGTGCTTAGATGTTCCTTTCAGTATTCTGCCTAAGTACTCCACCTCTTGTCTACAGAATTGCAGCTTTTCCTTACTCACTTTGTGGCCATTTTCGGCTAATACGGTTAGCACCCGGAGTGAGTCTGCCTCGCACTGCTCTCTGGTTGGGCTGCAAATTAAAAGGTCATCGCAGTATTGGATCAGAGTGCTCCTAATGTTTATCGCCGCCAGGTCTTGCATTAGCACTCGATTGAAGATAGATGGCGACTCCGAATAACCTTGAGGTAAACGATTATACGTGTATTGTTGTCCCTCGTAAGTGAAGGCAAACAAGTGTTGTGATGCTGGATGCAGTGGAATGCTAAAGAAAGCCGAACATAGGTCTATGACTGTATACCATTGCGTGTCTTCTGGTATATTGGACAACAGAGTGTGAGGATCAGGTACTATAGGCAGTTCTGCTTCCACTATCTGGTTTATGGCTCGTAAATCATGTACGAGTCTCCATTTGTCTGAGTTGGGCTTCCTGACGGGAAAGATAGGGGTGTTGCAAGGGCTCTTAGTGGTTTTCAATACTCCAGCTTCTAATAAGCCTTCTATAGTGGGTTTTATCCCAGCTATGGCCTGTGGTGTCAGTGGATATTGTCTTTGATAAGGTAATTTTGCGTTTGGTCTTATTTTTATTAAGGCTTGTCCTCCAGATCTAACTACCCCTACGTCGGTAGGATGTCTTGTCCATAGCTCATCCGGTATTGCTTTCAGTAATTCTTCCTCTAACACTCCTTCTCCTTTCTCTACCTGTCCTAACATTCTTACTGACATTTGTGTGTGCGATGATAACGAGGTGTTACACATCCCCCTCTGAGGGTGTGTTGACAACAGTATGTTCCCATCTATCTCTGTATGTGTTGCCCTCATTCTATCTGTTCCTGAAAAAGTAATCTTTAAGAATCTCTTATCTTGTGAGATGTGTACAGAGGGGTTAGAGGTTTGTGCCCATTCAGTCACTTCTGCTGCCTGTTTGACCATTAGTCCTAGTTCTTTTGACTGCGCTCCTTCTCCCACTAACAGTGAGATGTGGGGTGCGGTATTCGGCACTTGATGCCAGTGTTCCATTTGTTCAGTTAAATGCACAGTGATGGCTGCTCCTGCAGCACCTACGATTATGTCTCCTAGTGCTATATAGGTGATTGTGTCTTCCATGACTTCTGTCCATAGCTGTGCATATTCTTCATCTTGACTTTCTGTGTCGTAATACATGGTACAGTGTAATGGCAAAGTCACTCTTTTGCAGTCTGGTCGTCGTTGAATTATCCAGTCTTCCCATAATTCTTGAGCATGTTGAGCTCCTCTGCCTGTGCAGAGTAACCAGTATACTGTGTCCATGTTGTGTTGTTTTTCGACAGTCTGCAGGAACTGTCCTATTGTTACACATAGTCCTTTAGTATTACATTGGATCTTTGCTTTTAGTTTACACAACAAATCTCTTCCAAGTAGATTAACTGGGGTACTTGGTGAGAAGAGTAAAGGTGCCGTTATAGTAGTGTCTTCTAGTGTTATTAGTTGGGGCTCTGTAAAGTGCAATACTTGGGATAGTCCCGAGAAGCCTGTGGTCTTTATCGTACTGCTTGAGAGGGGGAGCTTCGAGCCTTCGCGTCCTACACATGAGTAGGTTGCACCTGTGTCAATCATAAATGGAATTGGTTGCGAATTATTTATAGACACCATCACAGTTGGTTCTTGTTGTGGATGCAGTGTTGAGACATACTGCATCTGCTCCCCCTCTGGCTTCTCTGGGCCTCGTCAATTCCAGTTTTGAGGTCCCATCCAGGGGCCTGTCCACTGGTTTTGGGGTTGTCCCTGTGTCCAAGATCCAGGGGGTCCCATGTTCCCGGCAGGTGCCTGCGTTGTTCCATACGGTCCTCGAGGTCGGGGTCCCATTGGCATCCCTCCTGTCAGCTGTGGGCAGTTTCGTCTGAGGTGTCCCATTCCTCCACATTGCCAGCATTGCATGTCTTGAGATCTTGGACCCATTGGTCCTGGGGCACTTTGTCTTCTGGACTGTTGTTGATATGATCCCCTCTGACCTCGGCCTCCATAGGGCCTAGAGCCTTGTCCTTGCCACCTCATGGGTGGAGCTGGTCCTTGCTGGTTTCCAGGATATATGTATGGTGGAGGGGCTGCTGGTTGCTGTACTTGCTGTATTTGCTGTACTTGCGGTGCTGGCCCAGCAGGGGGTGGCGTTGTCTGATTCTCTGGCACCATCACAGCCGCTTGGATCTTGCCTTTTTCTTTTTCTTTCTTCTTGGCAGCTGAGAGCTCTCCCAGCTGTATTTTGTGCAGCTGGGTTGTGATCGATTCAGCTGCTTCTTTGTGCTCCCTCCTTTTCTTTCGATATTGGTCCACATGGTGTACGATGTGGGCTTGGAACGTGTCCCAGGGTAGTGTGTTTAAACCCACCACTCCCTCTAGGGCTGCCTGGACTTCCAGAGGCATGCATTTCTTCAGCATCATTCGGAACAGGCTCTTACTTGTGTCTGTTTGGTCCCATGATCCTCCTGTTTCTTCTCTCCACTTGGTCTGAAAGTTATTGATGAATTTTACTGTATTCTCGTCCTCTCCAAGGGACACTGATTCCAGTTTTCCTGGGTCCATCTTTGTAGGGTAGGCTCTTCGCAGAGCATTCCATATCTGGTTTCTGTATGCACCGAATGCAAGTCCATCTCCGGCGTTTTGGCCTTTCAGGGCAAACAGACAAGCATCGTCTAATATCTCCATGGTTTTCACTTTTCCAATCGTTTGTGCTAGGATAGCTTTTACGTCCCCAATCGCTAGCAAATATCCTGTAGTCTTTTCTTCAAACTTAGTTATCCACTTCTGTGCTCCATTGCACAACTCAGGCAGTTGGCCAGCTAGGCCTGTCATGTCCATGAAGGACCATGGCACGTACTGGCGCTGGGCTCCCTTTATCACAAGAGGGCACTGTTTGGTGGTGTAATCTTCTGTATCTGACATACTAGCACACAGTTCATCACCTTTTCGTTGTCTGGGTTTTCTCTCATATGTGGGCACTTGCCATTCTGGGCCGTCGTACCATCGTGATGCCTGCTTTGTACGCGCAGATCTCCTTATCACCCTTGGGTCTGTCAGTGCTCTCTCTGTCTTTTTTAGGGCACTCTTTGTGTACTGAGTCAGATGGTCTTCACACATGGCTATTCCTTCTTCGGCCTGCTTGAGTGCTCTGTCAATGGATCTTTTATCACTGATTCTTTTTTCAGTTTCACGGGGAGTTTCATGGCAACTTCTACTCCTGTACGACAGTTCCTTACTTTTTGTATGTCTTCGATCGCTGCGTCTTGGGGCGCTCAACCGGCCTTGCCTTTCTGTTCGTTTCACTGCATCTTCTCTGGGTTCAATGTACATAAACCCCTGTACTTTTCTTCTTACTGCTTTGCCTTGAACTTCTTCAGTCACTTCGTCTTTTTCCTCGGTCCCAGTTTCATCCTTATCTGAATCGGACCAGTTGGATGACGCTGGTGATGGGTAGGGGGCCCAGGAATCTGCGAGTGTTTCTTCCTCTTCTTCCGATTCATCTTCTTCTAGGTCCTCCTCGTCTTCTATTTCCCTTTCCTTCGTGAGGGGCCTTTCTTGTTCCCTCTTCCCTTCGTCAGGCTTGGGGTGCCGTGTGGGTTTGAGCATTTGGGTTTCCTTCAGGAATTGCTCACTTCGTCTCTCCATTCGCTCTAGCTCCTCTTTTCTTGATAGCGGATAAGAATCTCTTATCTTTTTACCACCCTGTCCTTTCTCTCTTTCTATGTGGGGTCTGAGGGTTGTTGCTTCCTGCCTTTTTCCTTCAGCTTGTTGATCGTCCCATTCGGGGTTGTATGGCGTCAGTTCAGGGTCGCTTGGTGTCAATTCGGGGTTGCATGGCGTCGGTTCAGGGTTGCATGACGCTATTTGAATATGTCCTGTTACTTGCCCTTTAAAGTCCCATGTTCCTTCGTTATTTTCCGTTAGTGTTGGGTACATTCCCCTAGCCCTCCGTTGCATGTGTTCCTCAGTGTATGGCGGTGGTCTCTCCTCGTCTATACTTATCTCATTTCTCTTTTCTTCACGTGCTTCTTCTTCTTTACCTGTCTTTACTTCCTGTTCTTTTTCTTCAGTTGGCTTTGCCTTTTCTTTTCTTTTCCCTTCCTTTACAAACCATTCAATGATGTCTAACTTATGCTCCAGTTTCATTCTTTCCTTACTGCTTTTTCCTTTAATAGTATGTCTGAGCATTTCTTTGACTTCATTGCAATGTTCTTCATTGAAGGTTCCCTCTTTAGGCCATTGCAGCTCTCCTGTTGTCCCGTCATGCCATTTTGTCATGCATTTTCTGATGTACTTTTCCTCTTCTCTGTGTTTTGCTATAATTATATCTGCTGGAGTCACTGGCTTTGGCCAGGTGCTCTTTCTGGAGTGGAACATCCTCTCCATCACACTCTTTTGTTCCTGTTTATGTGTTAGGTACTTGTGTTTCTTTTCTCTCTTATTCACTACCGTTCGCCTGTTGTGTACCTTGTGATTGTTGCTGTAGATCTTGAATGCTTGCCTTTCTTTTAAATGTTCTCTGAGCATTAATCATCCACTGCTGTCATAATCAGAGGCACAACAAATTTGTCAAGGGTCTGAAAAATTATTCGTCCGTCGGGGCCGACTGGTATCAGAGTAAAATCACTGGTATTACTGTTAATCCACCACTCACGACACAGCACTATCGGACCAGCTTCAGCTTCTATCAATCTATACCTTCTTACTGTCCGTCCGTTTGGTTTCTCGTCTAGGCGTAACACGTCCCAACTTGGATATGTGCGTAGCAGCGAAATAAGTGGAGTAAGACTGGGGGGTCCGCCTATTCCTTTTAATTCTAATGCACCGTTTATTACCTTTAAACAAATTTCTCTGGGCACTAATCCGATGAAGGACATCTCTTCATTTTTTAAAATAGGATGTAAGGACTATAGTGTGTGTGTTATGTGTGTTGACGTCAGTTTTTAGTACGTCAGGTATCAGCGAATGCCTAAGCGTCCACTCTCCCTTACTATCCCTTATTCTGAAAAGTAAATCCTTTCCTGTATTATTCAGCAACCATCTGTATATCTCGTTCTGATGTGTTTCCGGTATCCTAAATATTTGGTCACATTTAGTTAATACTCCCTCTTCACTTATCTGTTCATGCCAATTTATCTCTCTACAATTAGTTGTCATAAGTTTTATCTGTTCCCTTATGATCTATTGCGGATGTGCCACATCCGCCAATATCTGATTTATTGTCTTAACTATTTTTTATTATTATTATTATTTTTATTACTTGTTTATGTATATATGTTTATTTATGCTTTTTACTTCATACACGCAGGTTCTATATATCTAGGTGTTAACATACACATATAACATACATATATAACATATACAGAAAATGTACACTCCAAGTTACACACAATATAAGCGCTTTGAATGAGTTTTACAAGTTTGAGTACTCCAAATCACTGCAATATTAATTAACAGTTTATCACACAACTGGGCCCAGAACACAAATACCACCTGTAGGAATTTCAGATATCTCTTGTCTCCTCGTTCCTAGCGAAACCTCATACACATGGGCTCTAGCCCTAGGACACGAGATCGTACGTTAATCACCTACAGGACTTTTTCACAATACCACCTGTTAAGCTCCGCGTCTTAGAAACACCTCACTCTTCAATGAGTTCTATACTTAGCGGCTTATTACAGGACTTTTCCACCTGCCACGTCTGAGGATTTGCTACCGTCCTCTACCTGGTGAACTGCAGGACTTTTAAACCATCTGGGTCCGGCCCCACCTGTTGGCGATTCCTCGTGTACGGGCTCTAGCCCCAACACGGTGGCGTTACCTCAGATACCTTATACCATATATCAAAACAGACCATCTGGGTCCAGCCCCACTTGTTGGCGATTCCTTATATACGGGCTCTAGCCCCAACACAGTGGCGTTACCTCAGATATACCAAACAGAACGTGCGTGCACCACAAATATAAATTAACCTTTGAGATCTCCTATTATTTTGTTACTTCATCCAGTCTTTTGTATTAGCACAAACACAGTACTTATTTTGTCAATATCAGCAACATTCAACAACATGTGTTCAATATACCTTAGGAGTTGCTCCCTCTAGCTGGAAACACGCATACTAACAGACCATGAACTTCTAATGCAGAAATTTGACAAAACAGGTTTTCTGCTTACCTTTTCTATGTTGGCCAAAGTCGATGGTCTGTCAGCCTGCGGTGGTCCCAGGTCCCCGGAGGGGCCGCACCTCCACGGCAATCGCAGTCGGGGGTCACCAATAAATGTGGGAGATAATTCTTCCACCTGTTGATGTTGCTGTTAGTTTAAAATATCAATCAGTTAACAAATCATAAACAAATAGAATTAAAGAAGAATCAAAGAAGTTTACGCCACGCAGAGCTGGATGAAGTAAGTCAGGCTTTTATTGCAGCAATAAGAACCCAGGTGAGCCGGATTAGCAATGCTTTAGATCAGATCACAAGCAATGCCAAAATCAGACTACCTTCTCAGTCAAAATCACGCTTCTTTTATACAGTTTCTGAGAGGGGGGGATCTCCAGTCTCCTCCCCTGTACCTTCACCTCGTTTGACCGCATCAAAATTTTTATTCCATTATAATCCGTTTTATGTCAATTAATATTTCCATTATAATTACATTTCTTTATTTTGACTCCTCCCTGCGCTTATCTGACTCCTCCCTGCGCTTATCTGACTCCTCCTACGTTTATTAATTTCCCATTATAAATCGTTTTCTTCAATATTTATTTTCTATTATCTTTTCACTTTTCGTATCTTTCTTATAAAAAATATAGGGTGGTGCTTGTTCTCAAGGCTTTTTCTCGTTTTTCTTTGGTTTGTTCTTCATTTCTCAAGAGACCAGCCATGGGTAAGCATCTCCTTTGCACTATTTTACTTATTTGCCTTATTTTACCTGTTTCAATGTTTCTCATGTATTTTGTTCTATTTTATAGCTAACCACGACTTCTCCATTGATGATTTTATCCCTTCGGATGATTCAGACAGCCAAGGCAGTCCAGATCGTGCTCCTTCTGAGGACTACAACCCGACTGAACCTGTTATGGAACAGGCCTCCGTGAGTCCTGTCCGAACTGATTCTGAGTTGTCTGGTTCTTTAATGCATTATCTACGTGACAAAGGATTTACCTACGTTAGGAAAGATGATTCCAAACCTGGTCCTTCTAAAAGACGGCGTTTGGGTTTTGAGAGTCCTCACTGTTCTTTTCAGCCAGTAAGGCCAGAGTCTAGTACTCCGGCTCCATCTGTCAGAAAGCCTAGAGGGTATGTAAGTATTGGTACCCAAACTGATTTTAAGGTGTCTGTTAGTACACAGACTAACGAGACAGCTACTGTTGGTACTCAAACAGACTTTCCTCAAGCACCTGTTCCATTGTTAAATCGTGGCATTTCTGCTTTTATTCCTCTCACTGACCTTCCTATTGGTGTTGTTTTAGCTCAAAGAAGGTTTGATATGTAACTTTATTTCTGTTGATGCTTCACCCTGGCCCCTTATGATTTTGTATTATACGTTGGGCTTTTATACTCTGTATTTTATATTTGAACCATGTAGATACACATTTTTATTCTGTATCTACTCTTATTAAACTATATTATTCACAAGACTGGCTCTGTGTCTCTGATTTTTTTCCTGCTCTTTGTTTGTTCGTACCGGCCTGTGCCCGTGGTGCCTTACACCTATGTTCTAGGGAAATTCCTGCTCCCTTTAAGTTTGGTTTCGAGGACATAATTTATTACATAGGTTACTGTGCCCTTTACTAACTTCTCTCATTGTTCGTTTTTTCTATGACCTGGTCTTTGCTGTTTTTTTCTATGTTTTTTTCTTATTGCCTTGGTTTCTGTTTATCTGCATGGGCAGTTTTTAGGTATTTCCCAAGCTCCTGGTACCACTGTTTCTGACTTGCTCCTGTCCTGTCTTTCTGCTATACTGGTATACTTATAGGCCTTTTATATTTCTGTCTGCACAAATGTATAATAATTAAAACATGCTTACATAAATATAAGTTGATTAAAACATGCATACATATTTGATTAAAATATGCTTACACCAGCACCGGAAGCGCGTTTATCATCACAGAGCATGACGTGAGGAGAGCCTTCAAGAGAGTGAACACCAGGAAAGCAGCAGGACCAGACGGCATCTCAGGCCGTATTCTCAGAGCCTGCGCAGACCAGCTAGCACCTGTGTTCACTGAGATATTCAACATCTCTTTATCTCAGTCGGTGATCCCCACATGCTTCAAAGAGTCCATCATTGTTCCTGTCCCAAAGAAACCTCATCCTGCTTCCCTCAATGACTATCGCCCTGTAGCCCTCACCTCAGTAGTGATGAAGTGCTTTGAACGCCTGGTCAGAGACTTCATCATCTCTTCACTACCAGACACACTGGACCCACTACAGTTCGCTTATCGTCCAAACCGTTCCACGGACGATGCAATCTCTCATCTCCTTCATACATCTCTCACTCACCTGGACACTCGGAGGGGGAATTATGTGAAAATGCTCTTCATCGACTACAGTTCTGCATTTAATACCATAATTCCCTCCACACTTACCACCAAGCTGGAGCACCTGGGACTCAGCTCATCAATGTGTCAGTGGATCTCCAATTTTCTGACTGGCAGACCACAGGCAGTAAGGATGGGCGGACATGTCTCAGCCTCCCTCACTCTCAGCACTGGAGCCCCCCAGGGTTGTGTTCTGAGCCCCCTGCTGTACTCTCTGTACACCCACGACTGCGTGGCCACTACCAGCTCCACCACCATCATCCAGTTTGCTGACGACACTGTTGTGGTGGGCCTGATCACCAACAACGATGAGACGGCCTACCTGGAGGAGGTTGGAAATCTGGAGAACTGGTGCCAGAGAAACAATCTCCTCCTGAACGTCAGTAAGACAAAGGAGCTGATAGTGGACTTCAGTACAAAGCAGGTGAGGAACTACCAGACCCCCGTCATCAACAGGAGCCCAGTGGAGAGAGTGGACAGCTTCAGATACCTCGGTGTTCACATCACGCAGGACCTGGCATGGTCCTGTCACATCAACACCGTGGTAAAAAAGGCCCGGCAGCGTCTCTACCACCTCAGACGCTTGAGAGACTTTAGACTGCCCTCCAAGGTGCTCAGGAATTTCTACTCCTGTACCATAGAGAGCATCCTGACGGGAAATATCACGACCTGGTTCGGGAACAGCACCATGCAGGACAGACGAGCTCTACAGAGGGTGGTGCGATCAGCTGAGCGCATCATCCGCATCGAGCTCCCTGACCTGCACTCGATCTACAGCAAGCGGTGCTTGACCAAGGCCAGGAAGATCGTGAAGGACCTTAGCCACCCCAATAACGGACTGTTTACTCTGTTGCGGTCTGGGAAGCGATTCCGCTCCCTGAAGGCCAACACAGAGAGACTGAGGAGGAGCTTCTTCCTGCAGGCGATAAGGTCTCTCAACCACACCACCACTATGCAGAACTAACACAATCTTTTCATAATCGATCAAATCTATCAATCTTTTTACATCCATGAACACTATGGACAATTACACGCACACCTTCCTTCATATCTACACTACATGTTGTACGTTTACATCCTGGACCATTGCACAAAGACACTTTAATAACCTCTGCACAAAGACACTTTGTTCTATGCATATTTGCACACCCAGTACAGTATATTTCAATTTGTACAGTATATTTCTATTTTTATGTACATCATATTTCTATTTTTATTTTTAGTTCTATTTTTCCTAGCACATTTCTATTTTTATTTTTAGTTCTATTTTTCCTAGTTTAATTTAATTTTTCTATTTAATTTCTATCGTATTTCTTTTATTCATATTTATTTCTTATTTGTAAACTTTAATTCTCTTTTAGGGTCAATGGCAGTCGTATAAGCATTTCACTACATTTCGTACTGTGTATGTTTGTGTATGTGACAAATAAAATTTGAATTTGAATTTGAAAATTTTAATTTTGAATTTATGTGAAAGGGTTGCAAAACAACAAAACAAAGGCTCAACAACAAAAATAGACACTTCCTCAGGCCGGGTCTGCAGGCGGGAACTCTAGTGGGAAAAAACTGAGAAATTCAAAGAACCAAATAAAACAGAGGTCATAACCCCACGCTGATTACTTTTCAGCCTTGAACTTGACGCGCTTTCTCTAAGTGCACCGGCCCGGTCCCTGCAGACACCGCTCAGTCCTGAGGATAAAACCAATGAACAAAGGGATGTTACTGACAAACATTGACATGGATGATAACAACAGTGAATGGACAGGGGCCTCCGGGTTCGGTTGGTTTAAATAGTGACACACAGGGAAGAGACACAGGTGAAACTAATTTGACATTCCTGGGAGACATACCAACTAGGGGGAGACAAAGCACCTGATCTTATTCTAGTAGTTTGGTTACCGTGGACGCTGGGGCTATCTCCACAGCCCCAGGGAGCGAGGGCTCCGTTGTGCCCTCGTCCAGCGGCCCCCAGATCACTGGCCTGAGAAGAGAGATATGAAGCACAGGGTTAATGCGCATATGACTGGGTAGTTTTAATTTAAAAGAAACTGGGTTAATTTGAGAAAGAATGGGGAAGGGACCGATGTATTTGGGGGACAGTTTACGACAGGGGAGGTGGAGGTGAAGGTCCCATGTCGAGAGCCATACTCGATCGCCTACCTGGAGCAGATGGACTTTCCTTTCGTCGTCTATCAGCAAATTTTTTTAATCAAAGTACTGCTTGGGAGATTTTCATGTGTGCATCCTCCCATACTGTCTCCGCTCTTTTAAACCACTCATTCGCCATGGGTACATCGGTGGGGGTGGCATTTTAGGGACAGAGCGGTGGTTGATGCCCAAGCACACACTGAAACAGCGTTAGGCCGGTTGCGGAGTGATATAACGAGTTTTGTGCATACTCCGCCCAGATTAAACAGTCTGCCCATTCGTGTTGTCGACTGCTACAATATGTGCGGAGGCATCTCCCGAGTTCTTGGACAGTCCGCTCTGCCTGTCCATTCGACTCGGGGTGATAGCCCGACGTTAGGCCAACAGTGGTCCCTAACTTCTGGAAGAAAGCTTTTTAGACTTTGGCGATAAATTGGGAGGGCTGATGGGAGAGAGCCAAACGGGATGAAATGGCATCCCTTGGAGAACCGATCGACCACAACCAAAATTGTCGTGTACCCTTTTGACACCGGCAGATCTGTCACAAAATCTACAGCGATGTGTGACCACGGTCTATTTGGTGTAGGTAGGGGCATTAATTTACCAACTGGCAACCCACGAGGATGTTTAGTTGTTGCGCAGACCGCACAAGATAAAACAACTGTTCTCACCGTTTCCTTCATCCTAGGCCACCAATACTTTTGATTAAGGATTTTAAACGTACATGTTATACCTGGGTGTCCCGAGGAAGGGTTAGTGTGGGCTTTTATTGTCACCTGCCGCCGCTTTCATATGAAATTTAAAAGGGTTGATGGGCGGTCACCAATTTGTGTGAAGTTTATGGGGAATTGTTAGGGGGTCTAAGTAGAAATGTTACCTAAAAATGGCCTAGCGAAGCCCATGCTTTTAACAATGGTCATTGTCTCAAAGCAGCTTCACGAAAAGAAAAGAGGATTATGGAAATGTGAGAAAATATAAGAAAATTAAAATGTGTATAAATCATAATGATTAGATTGTCCCTGATGAGCAAGTGGGTAAGGGCAACAGTGGCATGGAAAAACTCCCTGGGATGGCAATAGGAAGAAACCTTGAGAGTACCCAGACTCAACAGGTAACCCATCCTCATTTCGGTCATAACAAAAAGCAGGAATTTTTCACTTACAGGACTGATCACTGGGAAGAATATTGCTGATGCTGACACATTTTAAAACATCATGTGACAAATGACTTATCATTGTAGCGCTCTAGGTCACCTTTAATATGGACTATCCCAGAAATTTGCAAATAAAAATAAATCAAACATTCCTTTGTGATATCCTGAAAAGCAGCAATGATTTTAACATTTGAGGTGCCTAACTATTAACAATTCTGTTGAAAAAAAATACCATATTGTACTTATATATAAGTATACAGTGGTGTGAAAAACTATTTGCCCCCTTCCTGGTTTCTTATTCTTTTGCATGTTTGTCACACTTAAATGTTTCTGCTCATCAAAAACCGTTAACTATTAGTCAAAGATAACATAATTGAACACAAAATGCAGTTTTTAAATGAAGGTTTATGTTATTAAGGGAGAAAAAAACTCCAAATCTACATGGCCCTGTGTGAAAAAGTGATTGCCCCCCTTGTTAAAAAAATAACTTAACTGTGGTTTATCACACCTGAGTTCAATTTCTGTAGTCACCCCCAGGCCTGATTACTGCCACACCTGTTTCAATCAAGAAATCACTTAAATAGGAGCTACCTGACACAGAGAAGTAGACCAAAAGCACCTCAAAAGCTAGACATCATGCCAAGATCCAAAGAAATTCAGGAACAAATGAGAACAAAAGTAATTGAGATCTATCAGTCTGGTAAAGGTTACAATATAAAGCCATTTCTAAAGCTTTGGGACTCCAGCAAACCACAGTGAGAGCCATTATCCACAAATGGCAAAAACATGGAACAGTGGTGAACCTTCCCAGGAGTGGCCGGCTGACCAAAATTACCCCAAGAGCGCAGAGACAACTCATCCGAGAGGCCACAAAAGACCCCAGGACAACATCTAAAGAACTGCAGGCCTCACTTGCCTCAATTAAGGTCAGTGTTCACGACTCCACCATAAGAAAGAGACTGGGCAAAAACGGCCTGCATGGCAGATTTCCAAGGCGCAAACCACTTTTAAGCAAAAAGAACATTAAGGCTCGTCTCAATTTTGCTAAAAAACATCTCAATGATTTATTCATTGTTTTTAAAAACGTTGGTAAGTGTTTTATATATATTTTTTTAAGTTAAAGAGATTTGCACTGAGATTTGTATGATAATTAAATTTTCAGGTAAAGCAGTTGACATAAAAAAATGATTGTTCTTGCAATGTCTTTACAGCACGTGCTGTTAGCGCAAGCATTACACCAGAACAATCTGTTATATCTTTAAGTGAAGGCAGCAACACCACACTGTTATATCTACAAATTATATCACTAAAGCTATACATCACCCATGACTATCCATCAAATGAATTAAAGTCCATCATGTTTTAAAGAACATAAGTTTTTTTTTATATTAATTCATAGTAAGAATAAAATTAATAATAACTCGTTAATTTGTCCCCTACAATTACAATGGTTGTGGTAAGTGTAAGTGATTGTGAACAACACATTAACTACATTTTTAATTACAACAGCTCTTTATTTAGCAACAAGCTAATAACAATAAAAGTTTTGTCATTAACTAATTGCATCATTGATCTGCATCCACTGTTGCCATTGATTACTAGATGCAGTAGCTGACCGGCTGTCAGCGTAATGTACTTTGTAGGTGCGATAAAGGATTTAAGCGCTATGATAGGGTCAAAGATATGAATATTGTATTGTTCCTTTTTACACTGCTTTAGTGGTGGTGGTGGCTCAGTGGTTTGTAGCTTTGCACCTCCAGATCCTGGGTCCGATTCCCGTGTTGGGTCTGTGTGCATGGTTGTTTGCTTTGTGACTTTCCTCTGGGTTCTCCGGTTTCCTCCCACAGTCCAAAGACATGCAGATTAGGCTAATTGGCATTCCCAAACTGCCCTAAACCCACCAAGTATGGGGAAAACATACAAATGTTTGGGTAGGCACATAGACCTAAGCTAGTAATTAAACCCAGAACCTGGATGCCTAAGACAACAATATTAATCACTAAGCCACTGTGCCTCCATAACATTAATACAGTGTTTTCTTTAGCTTTTCACCACACGGTTTCAGCTATTTAAATGAGCGGGCAATGCTAGACATTCCGGCTAGTTGTCAATAAAAGTGAAACGAATAAATTGAGTTTCCATTATTTCTTATGGGAAAATCTGAGTGTTTTGAGTATTTTGGAATATGAGCTCGCTTCAGGAAGGAATTATGCTTGTAATTCAAGGTTCCACTGTAATAGTAACGTCTGACAAAAAGATTTAAAAACACTGAAGCAGCGGACTTTGTGAAAATATTTGTGTCAACTTTTGACCATGGCTGTAGGAGCAGCTAAGAATAACTAAGGGCTATTTCGCACTAGTAACATTTCAATAGCAATCTGCCAACTCTCATGCATTGAGCGTGAGTCTCATGTAATCACTTATCCTGGCACACTCTCATGCCACATTTCCAATTTCTCATGCTACATATCCAAAACAATTGTCTGTGGAACAAGACATGAACAACATCACTGAGCCTCTTTCTGACAAGCATTGTGTTTAATCATGTAACAACCTTTGTATTCATCAAAGCACTTCATTAATTATTATTATTATTATTATTATTATTATTATCATTATTATTATTATTATTATTATTATTATTATTATTATTATTATTATTATTTGTAGTAGTACTAGTGATAGTACTAGTAGTACTGTAGTCGTAATGTGTTATGAGGGGAGATTTAGAAAAGCATCACAGGCATGCTGTAAAGTGTGAAAGTCCCAAAGCAGGAACTTCTAAGGAAGCACTGTGTACGTTGGAATGTAAGAGTGATTGTGTATATGATCATTGAGAATTTATTGCTCTTGGGGCTTAAAAAGTCTTATGGCCAGGTGTTGCACATCTGGCCTGATTACCGTCATGGTGAGGTTGCCTAGATTGTCGGTCACTGATATGCTTGTCTGAAAATCTGTGAGGTAGTTGTCCATGGATTTAGCTGCCGTATTACAGTAATGCTGCAACTATTTTTCTTCTTCCTCTTCTTATTATTATTATTGAATTTAGCTTTTTTTCATATTTATGGAAAGGAAGGTAAAAGTGTGGTAGAAAAAGGTGGACAAGCAAGTTTCAAGCCAGTCCTGGGCCAGAGACAATGTTAGAAGCATCTTACCTGGCCATTTTTAAAAATACAATTTTGGGATGCACTTTACAGTATATCTACAATATATATATATACTCCCATTCCACCACATCTCAAAAATGCTCTATTGGGTTAAGATCTGGTGACTGTAGGGGCCATTTTAGTACAGTGAACTCATTGTCATGTTCAAGAAACCAATTTAAAATGATTCGAGCTTTGTGACATGGTGCATTATCCTGCTGGAAGTTGCCATCAGAGGATGGGTACATGGTGGGCATAAAGAAATGAACATAGTCAGAAACAATGCTCAGGTATTTAAATGATGCCCAATTGGCACTAAGGGGCCTAAAGTGTGCCAAGAAAACATCCCCCACACCATTACACCACCACCAGCCTGCACAGTGGTAACAAGACATGGTCAAAAAGGCCAAATTCTGACTCTACCATTTGAATGTCTCAACAGAAATCGAGACTCATCAGACCAGGCAACATTTTTCCAGTCTTCAACTGCCCAATTTTGGTGAGCTTGTGCAAATTGTAGCCTCTTTTTTTCCTATTTGTAGTGGAGATGAGTGGTACCTGTTGGGGTCGTCTGCTGTTGTAGCCCAACCGTCTCAAGGTTGTGCGTGTTGTGGCTTTACAAATGCTTTGCTGCATACCTCGGTTGTAAAGAGTGGTTATTTCAGTCAAAGTTGCTCTTCTATCAGCTTGAATCAGTCGGCCCATTCTCCTCTGACCTTTAGCAACAACAAGGCATTTTCGCCCACAGGACTGCCGCATACTGGATGTTTATCCCTTTTCACACCATTCTTTGTAAGCCCTAGAAATGGTTGTGCATAAAAAACCCAGTAACTGAGCAGATTGTGAAATACTCAGACCGGCCCGTCTGGCACCAACAACCATGCCACGCTCAAAATTGTTTAAATCACCTTTCTTTCCATTCTGACATTCAGTTTGGAGTTCAGGAGATTGTCTTGACCAGGACCACACCCCTAAATGCATTGAAGCAACTGCCATGTGATTGGTTGATTAGATAATTGCAATAATGAGAAATTGAACAGGTGTTCCCAATAATCCTTTAGGTGAGTGTATATACAGTATATATATTTTAGCGTGAACATTTCACACAGTGATATAGTGTTCTTCTTAGTGAACACAAGATGGCGTACTCAGTTATTTTACTGTGGGCCAAATACTAAACACCACACAAACCTGCACATTTTCACCAAAGATTTTACCATATTTATTGTTATACTGTATACAATACAATCTTCACACAATTGAACCCATATTCCTTGCCTGTTCTTAATATAATAACCACAAAAAATATTATTATTATATAACTCCTTACCTGAAAACTCCTAATAACTATAAATATAGGTTTCAGCTTAATTTCATTAGTATGAATACTCATGTAATTTCTTTGACAAGAAGTCAAAGTGCTGTATCAGATACTCTAAATTCCTATCTGTAACACTGTTTTTAGACTTTTTAATGCCACCTTGAATACCTGAATCTTCTTTTTCTTCTTCCTCTTTCAGACCTGATTTACTTAAAGATTTTAGTTTATCTAAGGGACTAATTTTCATTTAATAAATTAAGGGCAAAACCTGGACTGTTCCTCTAATGCTAAAGGAAAATAAATTATGACCAAAAGTGTAAAAACATGCTTCATCTATGTAAAGTTTTTCTAAAGTTGCGTAGTAGAAGAGGCGAGTTGCTCGGTCAGCTTTTCTGGTGCCAGGAGAGACTCAGTCAAACACACACACATGTTGTCTGTCAGAAATGTCTCTGTTTATTAACAGCAAAAGATGGGGTTTATATATGTTTGACCAAACGTCTGTGCCATCAACATACTGTATGTTACTAGAAAGACATGAACCATTGTAAATGTCCTGGTGAGATCCTGAAGAATCAAAGGAGAGGAAGACAGAGAGGTGTCCATCCAGAGACAGATCACAGAATGTTGGCTCGAGTTAGAGGGAAAGGGGGAAGGAGGTAGAGATAGAGGGAGAGAGAGTGACATAAAGAGAGTATGGGAAAGTGAGCATAGGAGCGGATGCAAGAGGAGACAAAAAGATAGCAGCAGGAAAGGTTTAACACGTTAATATCTGATCTATGAGGAAGAGAGCAAGAGAGTAAAAATAACTCCTTTATATATATATAAAATAATTCTAACAATCTATTTGGGTTTAACAGACTACATAGCTAAAATTAACTAACCTTAATTTACTAGTACATCTCAGATACTGTACTCATCCTCTATAAACAGTAGTGTCTCAAATATTAAGCTTCCATCTCAGCTACTTAACATTTAGTCTACAGGTTACTAAAAACTTCACCAGCAGTGCTAACAAAATACAGTCTAAAGTTTGCATTCCGCCTGTACTTTTTTGGTGCTGCTTTAGATACCAATTACATGGGCTCTTGGTATTTTTGAACTGTCTATAGTGTATGATTGGTGATGTGAGTGGGTAAGCTGACAACTCTATAATCCAAGCTTATTTTTACATACGTACAACATCAAAAAAGAAAAATGTGATCTTTGGTTTTATAAACAAAGACAAAACCACAGTAAGTTTCTACAGTACATAGAATACAAAAAAAGATAGAAATGGCACTACTGTATAAGTTTTGCCTCCAGAATGAGGACAAGAACATTGAAAATGAATCAAACAGGCTCTGGATAGGTTCTCTTACTGTTTAATAGGGGTGTTTTAGATATAAAAAAATTCCTTAAAATTACAATCTCTATATAGTTAGGCTACATGTACAGTAAAGCCATGGTGTTTCAGCAGGAATCAACAATCTGACAACTGGTGACACCGTCATGTGATTCTGTGGGGTGGAGCTTCATGAAGCTTTATGACTTTTTTATGAATATTAGAATACAGAAAGGATATTTCCATTTAGCTTAGCAGCTGCATCATGTTTACTGTTATATTGATGTGTCTTTGGCTATCAGTAGGTAAGTTAACAATTCCTTGTTGTTACTGTAGTCATATTAAATATTGAATATGTGCTTTAATGAATCTGTGTGGTGTTAGATGAACAGCAGAATGTGACTTACGCAATTCTTACTTGACTGGACATATTATTTCCTCTTCTCTATGACAGGTGACTCCATGGCAAATTCAATAGAGCCGCTTGTCACTCATAAAACTGTAGATGAAGGAGATCTTGCTACTCTGTCCTGCAGATACAGTCTGAGCTTTCCTACAGGAAACTACCTGCACTGGTACAGGCAATATTCATCTAACCTTACGTACCTTCTTCATATCTCACAAAGTGGAGATCTAAGTCCCAACAACCCTCCAAGAATGTCTGCTAAAATAAATGAAGAGGATAAACGAGTGGATCTGCTCATCTCCTCTGCTGCTGTATCAGACTCTGCACTATACTACTGTGCTCTGGCGCCCACAATGACAGGAAATCCAACTGCACTGTACAAAAACGTTAACCCAGTTTGTACGCTTTATACTGAATATAAAGAATGTACATGATTTTGAAATGTCTGAAACACATAGAATTATTTATTAATCATATTTTAATGAAAAATATCTAAAAACATCCTTATCTGTGAAATATAGTAAAACATCACATAAAAAATTATGTGAACAGCAAAAATAAATTAAATAAAAATGCTCAGCAACCAAGATAACTGCTGATTACAGTACTTATAATGTACATTGTTATTATTATTATTATTATTATTATTATTGTTGTTGTTGTTGTTGTTCAGCAAATAGTAAAGTTAGCTCACAAAACTAACAGTAACATGTTTGCTAGCTAGCCATTATGGTATGATAGTAGGGCAGTTTCATGCACATAGCACATACTGTAGCCCCAATTATAAGACTGGTGGCATTATAAAAATGTAGATAGCTTGCAGATAAAGTAAGTGCTTCCAACATTATGACCCATGTTAGTGTCTGCCTGCCATGCCTGCTGATCTTCAGTCAACATTCGCATACACATTCACACACTACAAGCACTTTGGAAATGTCAGTTAGCCTAACGTGCATGTCGTTGGTCTGTAGGAGAAAACCAGAGTATCCAGAGGAAATCCACCAAGCACAGTGAGAACATGTAAAATACACACACATAGACCAAAGACGATAATCGAACCTGGAGGAGCAAGGTGGACCCTGGAGGAGCAAGGTGATAGTGGTAAGTTGTACTTTCGATTGATTAGTGAAAAAAGCTATCAGCTATAAATTGCATTTTACTAAAACATTTTAAAAATGTTACAGTATAATTTTTGGTTTAAACCACATCATTAAGTTTGCTAATGACATAAGTGTTTCGTCTTGTCTCTCATAACAACTAGCCTGATAGCAGTCTGTTATGTAATATAAAATTAAAATATATCCCCCTGTTTACAGCTTATACCACTTTTTGGTTTCATGAAATGTATGAATCTGTATTTGGGATGGTTTAATAATGTGTTACGGTTTTTCTCCTTAGTAACACAAGATGGCGTAGTCACTTATTTTATTGTGAGTTGATTGAGAGAGCACCATATAAATATTACTTTTAAAAACAATGTGATATATACTGCAAATAAATATTATTCTAAGTCTGGAGAAGTTCTCTCAAGAACATAAGTTCCTTCATGTGTAAAGTTTAGCACATACAGCACTATAATAAAGAATCCTCACAGAGCTGTGTACAGAAATGGCTTAAGTATACAACTTACTGTACAGTACATAGTGGGAACCACACCACTGATTCTCCCTGTAGTTACAGGTAATTAATTTATTATTTACTTGTAAAAACAGTTAAAGACATCTGGGCATTGAGGTTATGAGTTTCTGAAATTTAAGGTGGTCTTACTGTATTTTCACCTAAAATAGGTTTCAACCTTCTGAGGAATTTGTGGTCATCTTTGACTTTTTAAAAACATTTATTGTTTTATGTTCTTTATTTAAAGGTTTTCTATAGGTGAATGAGCTGGACTGCAGGCAGGCCAATTCAGCACCCAGACTCTTCTACTATGAAGCCATGCTCCGTGAATCTTTTAATGATGTTATCCACTGTATATGTGATTTGCTAAGCCTTTGTAATTTGACGTTAAGGAATGTTGTTTTTAAAATATTCCACAATCTTTTTATGGACTCTTTCACAGATTGGACATCAATCTTTCAGCATCTGCCCATCCTTACATGTTGCTCCTATTAATCTGAAAGCGATTACAAGTAATAAAATCAGTGGTAAATAAATGTAAGAAATTTAATATAGTAACTTTTGTGTGGAAATCGGTTGATTCAAAAGTCAAAATCAGCCAAATGTTGAAAATATGTGCACATTTTCAACATTTGGCTGTTTTAATTAACTTTAAGATATTTAGCCTATAACAGAAACTTTGCATAAAGTAGCCTGCATTTATTATTACAATTTATTTATATACAAACATTATGATTTCACTGACTTCTATTATATTTTCACAAAGAGCGTATTTTAAGACCTTTGCAGAGGTCAATTTTTTTTTTATTTTTATCAATCAGTCCTTAAAGTGCTGCATCATCCCTACTGTAGCAACAGGGTCAAACACACCTCCTCACTAAGATAAAAGTTTTTGTACTTTCCTTACTCAGAGTTTCCTATATCGCTTTGAGTCCACGACTCCTTGCTAGAGTACGACCTTTTAAGCTAAGATAGAAGCTCTCTGGGAGAATTCTAAGAAGCTGTTTATAATATAGAATATAGAATATAATATAGAATATTTAGTGTATAAAGGTGTACAATTTCTCTCTTTAAGCATGTGTTATGTTCTCTATGTTATATTGAGGGAATTAAATTGTTAAATCATGTGATTTGAAAGTCTTTCAGTTTTAATTTTATTAAAAAATAAAAAACATTTTGGGTTGTATACAATTGTGATGTAACACATTAAACACCTGAACAGTGACTGGGGAGACAACAGCCTTGAATGAAAAGCACTTATAATACAGTGCAGCCAAATAAATTAATAATATAACCAGAATGCAGGAAAATTTTGAAACACCGTTATATATGTGTATCTCTTGGCTGCTGTCACCTACCTGTTGAGATTTGCATTGTGTGGTAAGTGGTAAGTTCCACAAATGGATAAATTAATAAATCTGGTTGTTGCTTTCTCTTCGTTTAAATCATATTTAAAATCAAAATTAATTGTTTTGTACCTTAAATATCTCTTACTGTTTCCAGTGTTGTCATGTCTGTGTCAATTCTTCATTCTTCTTACTGCTGCTCACAAACTTAATTAACCATGCCATAAGTGGAACCTCATCAGGTGGGCTCCTCATGATTTCTTCAGCAATCTTGGTATATTCTTACATTTTGAGTAACCAGAGACAGACAGCTTGATGCACAATTTTCACGGCTCTGTTGACTGATAACTGTGGCCAAAACAGGGAATCGAAGTGTAAGTAGCTTAGTAGTTGCTAGAAGTGTTATCTTTGGGCAATATCCAGGTTACAATATCATCCAAGGCTTTCTTCAGAGTGCACTGATTTGATAAAAATGCTCCAGGACTGCATTGCAATGCCGAAGCACCAGGACTGCATTTTCCAAAAGTCTGTGATAACCTCAACTATCCCAGCCATATAAGTGTTATATATATATAAAGAAATTCCTTAAGTGTAGATCATACCTTTTGTTAAGCTGTGAAAATCTATTGGACATGGCTTCAGTTGTGAATCCATTATTTAGGGTCAAGTATCTGAAAACATACAGATGTATTGAAATGCAAAGCTGTTTTGGAGGCAAAGTCTCTGCTGGCTGGCAGCTGTCAGCTTGACCCAGTTGTCCCCACTATGCCTGAGCCTGCAGACTACTATGCAAAGCTGCCACCCACGGCTATAAAGAAGAAATCATTGGATTTTTTTTTTAATGCAGAGCACAACAACCAGCACTACAATGGAACACAGGGAAACAACTAAAAAACGAACATCTAACCAACTTGCAGTCAGTCAGTGTAGAGTGTGACAGATCCTGTCAAATGGCAGAATGAACATGACACCATCTCTCCAAAATTGATCCTGATGAAGAAGTATTTTTTGGTGCCAAGAAAAAAGGTCTTCAGTTGCAGTGGTAACATTGTAATCTGTCAAAGGGTATCCCTGAAGCCTGAGAACGTTGATGGCAAAATTTTCTTTTTTGAAAAAAAGAAATTTGCTTAAAATGATTTAAGTACAGGGCTAGCTAAGAGGAAATACCTTGTCTGGTAAACATTGTCCTCCTCAGTAGGAATGTGAACTACAGTGGAACCTCAGATTACGAGTAACACGGTTTACGAGTGTTCTGCAAGACGAGCAAGATTTTTACTAAATTTTTACGAATATCATGTTTCACGCATGCACTTCTTGTTTTGACCCAGAGCATCACGTGATCACAACTGAGCCAACGGTTTTTCTCTCTCTTGCGCTGCGAAATCGTCTCCCCTGCTGGGTCTTAGAGCTCGTCTCTTATATATATCAACATCTGTGCACGCGTGCGCTGCTAAACTGCTTTTAGATCTTTGTTTCAGTTGTTTCTGTGATGTACTGAAATATAATTACAAGCACTTCATATGTTTTAAAGGCTTTTATCGACAATTACATGACATGCAAAGAGTCAATATTTGCAGTGTTGGCCCTTCTTTTTCAGGACCTCTGCAATTCGACTGGGCATGCTCTCAATCAACTTTTGGGCCAAATTCTGACTGATAGCAACCCATTCTTTCATAATCACTTCTTGGAGTTTGTCAGAATTAGTGGGTTTTTGTTTGTCCACCCTCCTCTTGAGAATTGACCACAAGGTCTCAATGGGATTAAGATCTGGGGAGTTTCCAGGCCATGGACCCAAAATTTCAACATTTTGATCTCCGAGCCACTTAGTTCTCACTTTTTTCTTATGGCACGGTGCTCCATCGTGCTGGAAAATGCATTATTCTTCACCAAACTGTTGTTGGATTGTTGGAAGAAGTTGCTGTTGGAGGGTGTTTTGCTACCATTCTTTATTCATGGCTGTGTTTTTGGGCCAAATTGTGAGTGAGCCCACTCCCTTGGATGAGAAGCAACCCCACACATGAATGGTCTCAGGATGCTTTACTGTTGGCATGACACAGGACTGATGGTAGCGCTCACCTTTTCTTATCCCCGGACAAGCCTTTTTCCAGATGCCCTCAACAATCGGAAAAAAATATGACTTTGCCCCAGTCCTCAGCAGTCCATTCACCATACTTTCTGCAGAAGATCAATCTGTCCCTGATGTTTTTTTTGGGAGAGAAGTGGCTTTGTGCTCGTCAACATTCTCACCTGAGTTAACAAGAGGATTACTGAAATGAACTCAGCAGGTCCTTTAATGACAGCAATGAAATGGAGTGGAAAGGTTTTTTTGGGATTAAGTTAACTTTCATGGCAAAGAAGGACTATTCAATTCATCTAATTACTCTTCATAACATTCTGGAGTATATGCAAATTGCTATTATAAAAACTTAAGCAGCAACTTTTCCAATTTAATTCTCAATTTAACTTTTCCAATCTCCAATTTAATTGAGAATGTAATTCTCAAAACTTTTGGCCAAGACTGTACTGTTTACTATAACACTGCGACCCCGTGTGTGTGTAAAACATATTTTATTTTGTGTTCAGAAGCGCATGTGTACAGCACGTGTATTGTTTCTTATAACACACGTGTGTGTGCGCGAGTGAAGCAAAAGAAATTCTCAATACAGATGTTAAAAATACATTTTATTCCTCATCGCGGTGTGTGTGTGTGTGCGTGTGCGTAATTTGACACTGTGCCGGCTATGTGTGTGTGTGTGTGTGAACCCCCTTTCACAAACACACACATGCGCACAGAAATTAAGGCGAGAGACACACACTCTGAAACTGCTCTGTCGCAAATCTTTTCAGAGGTAAGGTGCTGGTTCATTTGTTTGTTTGTTTTACTTTACAGCAGTGATTCTGTTAGTTTGCGCTCACACGAGTGTCATTAGCGATGATTATTGCTAATTTTCAGATAAAACAGTGTAGCGGGGTAGAGACGTTGATTTATGACCGCTGTTTACGGAAGTGTAGTCCAGTGCGGGAGATGCATTGTGGGTAATGCAGTCCGGTGTGTGTGAACGCGAATGCGAGATGTAAGCTAGGATATAGAGCCTGAGTTTTGTTCTTCAGTAGTTTTTTAAGTTGGATTTAAGTGCAGGATCCACCCGAAACTTTGTACTATAACCTGACAATGCAGCAATAAAAAAGAACGAGCATTGAGAAGTTTGTCCTTCTCATCAGTACAGCAGCATGAATTAACGGGATGTTACGAGCAACATTAAAATAAAGCTGAGAAGCTTTAATAATTTAGATGAGAACAACAGTCTTTCCGTTAATGTGTGAGTGTTTAAACGAGAGGAGAAAGTTTTATTGTGTAAGATGAGGAGGGGGAGACAGGAGAGGCTGAAAGCAAGAGTCCCCACTTACTCTAGCCTCACACACACACATTGTTTTTAACATTTATTTTAACTTTATATTTTGTATTAATTATTTTTATGTATTTCTTTTTTGGCCTGTAGAACGAATAATTAAAGTTTTTATTATTTCTTATGGGAAAATTAAATTTGGTTTGCGAGTGTTTTGGAATACGAGCCCACTTCCGGAACAAATTATGCTCGTAATCCGAGGTTCCACTGTACTTTGTAAGAGAATATACTGTAGGCCTGTTATATTTGTTCGATTTACATTATTATTGTTATTATTATTTTACATATCTGTGTGTTTTGTTAAGCAGGAAACGAAAGACTGTAATATTTTATTTTAACAGTTTGATATCGTTGTTGAAAACAGCTGAAGGAAGATTTTTAAAAATAGTTTAAATAGAAATTGTTTAATTTAATATAGGATACTTATTCTACATTATTTTGTATTTGCAGGTTTTACAGCTGTATATTTTAAACAGTAAAAACTCTCACACGTGGGTTTGAATTTACCATTTGAACCAAGCATTTAGCTCACTTTGCAGAAATACATGAGATATACATTATATTGTGTAGTTCCATTCAGCCTAAAAATACCAACAAATCATTTTGGTTCATATCACCCAACCCAGACATACAGTACATTTTTTAAATAGAAACAAGGAATTGTTCTTTTATTCGGATTTCACACACACACACACACACACACACACGAGAGAGAGAGAGAGAGAGAGAGAGAGAGAGATCTCAGTTGTGATGAATATGCATAATGATGAGTAGGTGGAGCAAGAGAAATTACTTCAGGTAATGACAATCACACTTATTTCCAAAGCTTAGAAGTTTGAGCTAACCACCAATGATAATGTTATTCCTCTTTGTTGTTGTTTTCTTCTTCCTTGCTGATATTGGTAAGTCATGTATATTGCAAATGAAATACTTTTTATAGATAATTAATCAGATGCACAATTAGTCATGTGAATATTTTTTATATCTGATTCAAATGTCAAAATATCATTATGTTTTTATAGCAAAAGCCGCTGACAGCACCATCAAACCAGACAAAACCAATGTATTTTCAACTGAAGGCAGTAACACCACACTGTCCTGCACTTATTCTGGATCAGTTACAGATCTCCACTGGTATCAACAAAAGCCTGGATCAAGACCTGTGTTTCTGCTGCTGATTGATAAAAACAGTGGATATGTCACACCAGCTGTCCCACCTCTTCCACAATTTTTTGTGACAGTTGACAAAATTAATTCAAAAGTGGATCTGCTCATCTCCTCTGCTGCGGTGTCAGACTCTGCACTGTACTACTGCGCTCTGAGGCCCACAGTGACAGGAAACACAACTACACTGTACAAAAAGCACTACACCTGACTGGAGCAGAGCCATGCTTATTGCACAAGATGGAGCTATTTACATGATTATATATTTTTAAAGTTAAGCTCAAATTAGGCACTTAAATATAAAAAACATTCCCTATTCATAAAACTAGCAAAACTCAAGTAAGCGTTTTTACCATTTTTAAAAGTAAGTAGGCACTTGCTTGTACAAATAAGTAGAAAGTGTAAAAAGCTTGTGTACAGTAAGCTTGTTAGATTCAACAGTTTTGCATTAGGTGCTCCTGAACATATGAGGCGCGATCAAGTTAGACCAGGACTTATGATGTAATTATTGAATGAATACATAAAACTGATTGACATTTACAGAAGATTTATGATCACCACTTACACATTACAGTAACTTGGCTGGGAGTTATTGCCACATTCTCTGTACAGTCCTGACCTTGCTTCAAGCCATTTTTCACATGTTTGGGCCATTAAAGGAGCTCCTGGAAAGCCAGTGTTCCAGATGTGAAGCTAGAAGTGTAAACATGGCTCTGGTGAATTGAGGAAACTCTTGAAAAAGTGCATTACAGTAGCAGAGGATTATATAGACAAATAAAGGTGATTTTTTCTCTTATGATTATATTTTCTTATTCTGTACAATCAAAAGTCTCAGGTTGACTTGAATGCCCTTCAAATATTGTGTTAAATACAAAAGTAATACAGGCTGGAAAATGGTGTAGACTATGCTGCTCATATCACTAGTATATTTTTGAAAGATTTATTCTCACTGTCTCATTACACTTATTTCTGTGAATCAGACTAGCTGGTGATAACTGGCACCTGTATAGTGACCATTTTTAGTCAGGCAGCATAATCACAAAACAAATGTTCAGTAAAATTTAACACAGCAAGAAAAGTATTCTTCTGCACACCCTGAATGGGATGCCAGTCGATCGCAGGGCACAAGCACATACTCCTTCACTCACCCACTATATGCAAGTTGGAAATGCCAGTTAGCCAAATCTGCATGTCTTTGTACTATGGAAGGAAACTAGAGGACCCAAAGGAAACCCACCAAGCATAAGGTGAACTTGTGAACCTGACACACAAAGACCTCATTAAAATCTTCTTAATAAAAATTAACCACTTACCAGAGTCAAAGTCATGCTTGTCCTGGATAGAGTGCAGCCAATCACTCTCGAGATGATGATGGAGCAGGTCAGGATGGACACAGTGATGGAGGGGAAGAAAGTCACCATCATTAGTTGGTGGGCTGAGTTATTCAGGTAGGCTGAATGTCTTGAGCTGCCCCAGGATGAACGTCCTCTGCTGTGCTTTCATTTGTAGGAAGCAAAGATTATTCCCGCTTGAGGTCCTTGGCAATGATGGTGCTCAAGAAGCAAAGGGACTCCACAATGGTGACTGGAAAGTCACACAGGGTCATGGGGTATGTTAGGGTAGGTGCTCCTCAAAGTCTACTAGCATCCCCACATTTTGTTTGTCATTTGCAGCAATGTCAACTTGTCAATAAGGTGGTTGTTGGATGAATGAATCAGGCTGACTTTAACCCTTAAAACCCAAGCACATTTACAGTATGTGCCAGCAACACAACATAAGTCAATATATATAATAATATATATATATATATATATATATATATATATATATATATATATATATATATATATATATATATATGTGTGTGTGTGTGTATATGTGTGTGTGTGTGTGTGTGTGTGTGCTTGCTTATATATAACCTTGCTGGTATGTAAACTGGAAGGCCTCAGACTTTAAACTGTAAATTTTTACATTACCAGAATGTGATAATGACATGAGATTTAAAAAAATTTAGCACTCAATGCGCATACTATTTTTATTATATTACAATACAATATTATATATATATATATATATATATATATATATATATATATATATATATATATATATATATATATAATATTATATTACACTCTACACTACACAATCCTGAGCCCTATATATAAACATCAAAACAGATAATGGTTAATATGCCTTAAGCTTCAAAGTCTTAGAGACTCAACCCTAATAAACATTTGTGGACCATCCTTAAAAGTTGGGTCCGTGCCAGGAAAACAGCAAATTTAAGATATGTTGAAGAATCATTATACAACCAGAGTCAAAAAGGGTGCAGACAGGATGGACCCAAAAAACACGACAATGCAAAAAACACACCAGGAACTCAATGTCAAGATTTGGAGAGTCAATTAAAACAGATAACTGAAGAAGGAGGCGAGCAGCATGGTAATCCTGTAGACAGGGAGAGACTGAAACACCAGGGAAACACTGTTTTTTAATCAGGAAGGTACTCACATCGTGGCTAGTGTTATAGTAATAATTTGCTAGTGCTAGCCAGTATGAGGTTAGAGCAATTTCACAAACAGGGTCAACTAACACTGCAAATCATTGTAAAACATGGTGGTTTCAGCATCATGTTGTTGGGATGCTTTTCTTTAGCAGGGACAGGGAAGCTAGTTAGAGTTAATGGGAATATCGATGGAGACAAATACAGGCTAATCTTAGAAGAAGACCATGTTAGAGTCAGCAAAAGACTTTTAACCTGCACTTTACCTTTAAAAAAACCCGTGACTGAAGTAAGACGAGAGAGGAGAGGAGGAATGGGGCTACTATGTAGGATGACTTTCATACACATATGTGCACACACACACACACACACACACACACACACACACACACACACTAACAGAATCAATGCTCTGTCGGCAAACTTCTTTTACAAGGATACAGTACTTCTGTCTTACACTGCTTCTGTCTCTCTTTGAGGATTTCATGGACATGTAACATTGCCGTCAAACATATTCATCTCCCGCACTGCCACAGCTTTTTAAAACTTTTTTTCTTCATGGCGGCCTTTGTTGCAGTACAGTTGCTATGCTTTACGCGCACACACACATGTGGTCACAATGTTTTAGTAAACAATTTACAGTTCACATAAAGGCATTCACAGATGTTGACTTTACGAGTGACAGACTGAGACTAAGACTCACACTGAGACTAAGAATGGTAAGACTCACAATCCTGCAGTGCACGAGAGAAGAACCAGAATAAAAGACAGCAACTTATGTTCTCATATCTCATATTTTTAAGTCATCTTGATTGCTTTTCTAATTATGCTCTCCTTACCATGCCTGTTGGGTGGATGGCCATAATTTGAATTGTGCCATACTCTTTCCATTTTCTGATGATGGATTGAACAGTGCTCCATGAGATGCTTGGGATATTTTTTTTCTAACCTAACCCTGCTTTAAACTTCTCCACAATTTTATCCCTGACCTGTCGGCTGTGTTCTTTGGGCTTCATGTGATGTTTGTTTATTATTGTTTTCCAACAAACCTCCTAGGGCTTCCCCAAATAGTTCTTTTTTTCCTAATATTAAATAAACAATATCTAGCATGTTATTAGCTGTTAAGCATGTTTTTTTTGTTAGTTTGTTTTTGTTAATTTCACTACAAAAACCAACAAAGATGAATTCCATCAGCTTGTTTTCAAAAGCAAAGCGATTGGCCCTATCATTAGATCTGATTTCTATCAAGAAACCATACATATCATTCTGTAATTCCAAACATTTTTGGACCTGCTATAGAACATTATTTATTAATATATAGAACATTATAGAGTATGTTGAGATGAATAGAATGTTTTAAATAGGTAAAATCAAAGGTAGCTACATTTGTATGACTACACCTAATTATAAATGGGTGGAGCTAGATGTGCAAGATACAGTTTCGATAGTTCCACATTGCTAGTTACATTTACCACAGGAGAGACACTCAAAGCCACCAAGTTACTCTTCCTCTTTATTTTCATGGCTGTTACAAACACTGGTACAGTAAATAACTTGGTAAATAACTTACCAAGTTATTTACTGTACTTCTAACATTAATCTTATTAATGTTGATTAACTCGTTACCATCTATTTTCCATTAGAAATTTCTTAGGTGAATAATACTAAGATCCTATTAAAAGATATACCAATGTCTGTTTTCATAGCAGAGGCTGTTGATTTGCTCATTACACCAGACCAAACAATTGTAACTACAGCTGAGGGAAGCAACTTCACAGTGAGCTGCACATATGATGACTCTGCTAACTACCTCTACTGGTATCGACAAAAGCCTCAATCAGGACCAGAGTTTCTCCTGATGATTTATAAGCCCACAGAAGCTGTTACTAAGGCTGAAAAACCTCACCCAGGACTATCAATTAAACTTCAAAAAATTAAAAAGAAAGTAGTTTTGGAGCTCTCCTCTGCTTCAGTATCAGACTCTTCACTGTACTACTGTGCCATGCAGCCCACAGTAACAGGAAACCCAGCTATACTGCACAAAAACTCCTGCATATGACAACAGTGATTTTCCCTTTACCACCTTGAGGGAGAGCCATTTAGCTTTTTGATTTACATAAATTCTCAATGAAAGATTCCATCTATCTCTCAAGCAAAAGCATAGTGCAAGCACACTCCAGTGCACAATGTTGCGCATATTAGCTGTTTGAAACATTCAAATCAATTCAATTTTATTTGTATAGTGCTTTTAACAAATGACATTGTCGCAAAGCAGCTTTACACAATCAAAATAATTATTAAATGTAATAAATGTGAATGTGTATAAATCAAAATGATAAGATTGTCCCTGATAAGCAATCCGAGAGTGACGGGGTCTGGACCACTGGTAGCTCAGGAGTGACATGTACTGTATAGCTCGACAAAGAGACAGGGAGAGAAAAAGAGAGAGGAGAAGAGAAAAGAGGAGAGAGCAAAAGAGAATAAGATGGTAGGTTTGGTCACTGTCAGACAATGTATAAAGTAAATGTACAGTATATTTAGTGAAGAGTGCAAGTCGGGACTCCAGCAGGACTAACTATGACAGCATAACAATGAAAACTAATACCATGCTTATGAATTATGGTGGCCAGATGAAGCATGTAAAGAGAAAAAGGCAGTGGGTCTAAAATTCAACCCTGTGGAACACCAAACTCCACTTGAGAACATGCAAAATAGTCACCATTTAAATCTACAAACTGATAAGCATCAGTCAAATAGGATCTGAGCCATGAGTGGGCCTTTCCTTTAATTCCTACTACATTTTCTAATCTGTGAAGGAGAATACTATGATCACTGGTGTCAAAAACTGCACTGAGGTCGAGTAACACGAGTATTGTGAGAATTATTTTATATATAAAGGAGTTATTTCTACTCTCTTGCTCTCTTCCTCATAGATCCGGTATTAACATGTTAAATCTTCCCTGCTGCTACTGTATCTTTCTGTCTTTTCTTGCATCTGTTCTTAAAGGTGCGATCGCTCACACTCTCACCTTTGCTTTCTCTCTTTATCTCTCTCTTTCTCCCTTTCTATCTCTCTCTGTCTCCTTACCCCTCTCCCCCTAACTCAAGCCAACTTCTTGTGATTTGTCTCTGGACGGACACCTCTCTGTCTTCCTCTACTTTGATTCTTCAGGATCTCAGGACATTTACAATGGTTTATGATCTTTGTAGTAACATATGTCGATGGCACAGGTGTTTGGTCAAACATATATAAACCCCATCTTTTACGGTTAATAAACAGAGACATTTTTGACAGACAACGTGTGTCTGTGTGTTTGACTGAGTCTCTCCTGGCACCAGAAAAGCTCACCAAATCACAGAGGACAGACTGAGCAACTCGCTTTTTCTATCACACAACTTTAAAAACTTTACAAATATAGTGACGAAACCGTGATCAGAGCCCAATAGGAGGTCATTTACTACTTTAACAAGTAGATATGAACACAGCGAGGAGGTTTGAAATCGGCCTGTTAACAGCTAACAAGGTCAGGTTTCTTAATTAGCGGTTTAAAAACTGCTAAATTTAAAACATTTTGGAACATACCTAATGCTAAGTGAAGAGTTAATTATTTTCAACAGGGGTTCTGTTATTGCTGGTACTATCTGCTTGAGGAAATGTGTTGGTATAGGATCTAATTCACAGGTTGACGATTTGGAAGAAGAGATGAGTGAAATTAGTTCTTTCTCTTTAAGAAGAGTAAAGTATTCTAGGTTCTGATGTGACATGGTTAGTTTATCATCTGTATCACTTAAATTGTCTGGTTTCAAATCCTGAATTTTTTGCCTAATATTTACGATTTTGTTACTAAAAAAGTACACATAACCACCGCCTTTCCTCCTTCATTTAGAAGGGAGTGCAGCACACAATCCATCACCACTGTTTAACGTGCCACTGAAAAGCCTGCAAGAACACCAATATTTTTCATATAGCAAGACTACATCAATTTAAGCAACGAATTTGTAATTGTAATTGAGAAAATACATGTAATTATAAATCAGGGGCCTTATTTATAAAAATCCCTACTGCACAGAGTTGTTTCTAGTTTTAAAATAAATTAAAAAAATTAAATAAAAAATTTAAATCCTAGTAAAGACAAAAAGTTTTCATAAAGTTTCATTACTATTAAAAAAAGCTCCTAATGTGAAAAACTATTATTAGTAGCAAGGATGACTTTTAAGAGCCTTAGGTTTTCTTAGGCAAAGGAGAACATAGTGGAAAGATATAGACAATGTGCTTGTTCCCATGATTGCTACATACAAACCAACCGGTACTTACAGTAAATGGACATGCTATGCTTTTTTTTCTTTTCAGTTTTTGAAGATCATATCTAAAAATGCGGTCACACTGCTTTTTATAATTTAAGCCATGAACTCTTTCAGAAGACCCCCCCCCCTCCCCCCAAGCTTTATGAATATACTGCAGCCCCAGATGGTAGAGGCCTAATGTTTTGTATAACAACAATTTAGAAATAGAATGCAAGCCAAATTAATGACTCTAGTTTTTTGTCCCTGTGACCTGTACAAAGTTATACTACAACAGCTGCACTTCGTGGGCGTGGCCTTTTAGAAACGTGTTTCCTTATGTGCAAGGTTCACCATGTACATCACTACTATACAGAATCCTTACAAAGCTGGGTTCAGAAATGGCTCAGCTATACAATTTTCTGAACATTGTGAGATACATACCAGTGATTCTCACTGTAGCAACAGGTAATTACTCTTTATCAGTTAACTATTGTATTAATTAAAATGTATTCATAAAAAAAACTTATTCAGTTTTTTAATTTCCTTTATACATCAGGGACTTTTGCAGATAAAATTTGGCCTGTGGAAGAAAAAGCAAACATCATCGGAAAAGAAACAGAAACTGTTACTCTGAAATGTTCATATGAGTCAAGCAGTGAAAGCATTCGACTTTATTGGTACAAACAATATAACAGCGCACTACAGTATTTACTGTATAAAGGCGCAAGGTCAGTAAGCTATACAAGCACTCCTACTGACAATAGATTAAAATCAGAAACAACCAGAGACTCTACTGAACTTACTATCAGAGGTGTAAAGCTCTCAGATTCTGCACTCTATCACTGCGCTCTTACAGTAGGAGCACAGTAATACAGAGTCAGTGTAAGGCTGTACAAAAACATAACAATGGTTTGTATAGAGTTTATTAAGACCACATCAAAGATATTTCCTAGAGCAACTTGTTATCAATTAGCCACAGACACAAACAACATTTGTGGTGACATATACTGAACACTGAAAATTACAACTGCACATTAATTTTACTAAATTCACAAATCTCCATTTTTATGATCAAAAAGTATTTGTACATGAAATTAGGTTGACTGGGCTTTTCATGTCAGTTGTGTCCATTACATAGTGTAATCAAATAATTTGTTTACGAATAATAATAATAATAATAATAATAATAATAATAATAATAAAAAAATAAAAAAAGCTAAATTTGGTCAGCGTTGTCCCAACAGAGTCTGTTATCTGGGATGTTATTTTGTGGGTGCTCTGACACAGTTTAGTTAGATTGTAATTTTGTAGTTTTGCTGATAGCATGAGGTGGGAATACTGTACACCCTGAATGAAATATCAGTCATTTGCACCTGCAGAATCACTTTCACACTCATTTATACCCGGGGGCAATTTCTCCTAGGTAATTTCCCGATCTCATGATTTGGATGTTTACAGAAAACTGCACACATACTGATAATTATCTGATCTCAGGACCCCTGCTTATTGGATAAGCAGCGTTTTTAGATGTTATAAGCCATGCAAAACTGTTCCTTGTATTTTCATACAAGTGATTAGAAATGGCTTATTTACTAATAGTGCAGTAGTGTGCAGTCTAGAATGTGAGAAAATTTAAGGTGTAAAACTGTTCTAAGAGTTTAAAAAGTTTGCTAGCATTGACAGCAAGGCCGGTTCTAAATGTCTTGCCCCCTTAAATAAACATTTTGAAATGTTGAGAAAGCACATGGTAATACAATCACAAAATGAATATATTACAAGTTGATAAAATGATCTGCGGTAGTGGGAAAATCCGCCGAAAAGGGAACACTACACAATACGGTATTAGATTTCCCTCATATCTCTGTCACTTTACTGTGTGTAGTCATTATATGCACACGCAAATACCTCCCCTGAGCCCTCGGTAAACATCCAATCACCGTCCATATGCAAATGAGTCAAGACGTGGCCTAAACGTAGTGCCGTGTCTGCAGCGTTTTTTCAGTTACAACAAGCACATCGATGAGTCCACGCAGTCTGAATATGTATTACAGATATCCGTAATTCAGTTCTTCCTAGGCAAAATGAAAATTTCATATATCCACAATGGCATTCCTCCTATCAACAACGGTCATTCCAGATATCCACAACATGGTTCTTCCTAGGACGAATGACGTCACTTTTCCCATTCATATCTATGGAGCTTCTCTTTACAGATATCTTTAACTCAGTTGTAGATATCCACACTGTGAAATCTACAAGTAAATTATGCCTATCCATAATTCCCGTTAGAGATATCTACAATTTAAGTCTGACTAGTCCCAATTCCAATTCAATATATCATCCACTCCCCTCAATTAAAGATATTTATAATGTCCTTTTTAGATATCTTAAATTCTATTTATTTATAAAAAGTATAATGTATGACCTGTATGTGCAAGAAACATTAATTTAGTGTTCTTTTCTCCTTTATGAACACAAGATGGCATTGTCACTTATTGTCACATCTAATTGTGGGTGAATTATTATAGCACCATCAAGAAAAAAAAAAGTTCTTTCTCACAGATAAATCTTATTTCTCCCAGATCAGTAATTATAATATTGAACCTATTGACTGCAGCCCAAACAGTGAGTTTATTGTTTAGTTTATTTGAAAAAGCAGCTTATGGGAGAAAACAGCATTTGATGATAACTTCAGCAGTCATTGGAAGAATTTGTTACATCCAGGTATTATTCAAGTATTTAAAAAAATCTAATATTGGTGAATATTCTAGGTTATAACATTTGGGCTTGTGAGATTTGAGAGCCTTCTTAATATGGCTATAATTCTTAAATAGTTTTTAAATATTGAATATTGTTCAAATATATTTTCGTTGTACATACATGATCTGTTTTACATAATTACATTTATGTCATGCTTGCATTAGCTTGAATGTACTCAGGAGAGGTTCCCTACAGTATGTGAGGTTAAATGTAAAGCCAAGATGTTGCAGTAGAAATGAATCTAACAGCCAGAATGGTTACACTGTCATGTGATGCTGTACAGTAAGGTGGAGCTTCATGAACTTGTATGATGTCAACATATCAGTACAAAGACTATATTCATTTAGCTGAGACCATTCATCATGTTCCCTGTGATATTCATGTGTCTGTGGCTTTCACTTGGTGAGTTCACATTACTTGTGTATTTTTGTCGTAATTTGAAATCTGTTAAACTTAATTTTATTAGTGATGGTCTTGCAGAAAAACACAATGTTGGTTTATCAGGCTGTTCTTACTTGAGTGTCTAAAGGTTAATAACATTGTGTTCTCTTCTCCATGACAGGTGACTCCATGGCAGATTCAATAGAGTCACTTTTTACTTATAAAGCTGTAAATGAAGGTGATCATGTTACTCTGTCCTGCAAATACACAACAAGTTATAAAACGGGGTTCCTGCACTGGTACAGGCAAAATCCCAAATCTCCACCTGAGTTCCTTCTTTATATCTCACAAAGTGGACAAAAAAGTGATTCCATTCCAGAACGTCTGTCTCCTACAATTGATGACAACAAAAAAGAAGTGGATCTGCTCATCTCCTCTGCTGCTGTATTAGACTCTGCACTATACTACTGTGCTCTGGCGCCCACAGTGACAGGAAATTTAACTGCACTGTACAAAAACCTTGACATAGTTTTGATAAATGGAAAGCAGAAAGCAGTTCTAACTGTAAAGTATGATATATTTACATGCAGTTTTTAAAATAATAATTATTTTTTTTTGCTCAGGATTTATACTGTTATATTTTTGACATATATTGGACTATCAGACAGCACATTCATTAATTTATTCAAAGTAACCACTTTGTTATGGTTAGAGACATGAAAATTTTCCTGAAAACACTGGAAATTAAGGAAGAACATGAGAAATATAAATCCAGAAAGCTTTGCTGGTCCATGAAAATTGGGTATTTGGCGGTGGTGTATAAAGTCTCTTGACACATGAAAGAAACACATTTGTCTTTGGAAACTGTTCTGTACACACAGTCATTTACAAGCACCACTTGAACATTACAGAACCTTAACTGCATATTATTTATTTTATGTACATGAATTTTTAACCTTTTACACCTGCTTTTGTCATTTAGCCATAAATAACAACATTGTGCATAGAAGTGCCTGCCTATCGCAGAAAATGGGAGCAACACAGGCGAGATGGTTATTTATGTACTAGATTGGTAACCAACCCTCATATGAGCTCCTGATGTGATGGCATCATTGAGGGAGCCTGCTGCACTGTCTAAAGCAATATAATTTAATTTCCATTTACCAATTTCCAGCCTTGCCAATATCTACTGTACCAACATTGTGCTAACGTTGGCTCAACCTATCTTTGGCCCCACCAATGGACCAAGAAACAAAAAGACATTGGTCCAACCACTGATGCCAACATTGGCCCAACATTGGCGTCAAAGCACTGACAAAAGGTTACCAACATTTTGTCAACGTTGAATTTTTAATTTGTAAATAAGTTAATTTAATATATTTTACTACAGTATACCAAAATGTTAATTTTCTTAGTGTACTGTTAAACCATCCATGTTCCCTGAAAGTGAGTAAATCTGCTGTTAGGAGATTTAACGGAAATGGCTTTAACATACTTACGAGTTACAGCACTGTAGCTCGACAGAAAGACAGGAGAAATGGAGAGGAAGAGGAGAGGAGAGGAGAAGAGAGAAAAGAGATAATAATTAGGGATGGTCACAGTCACATAATGTATAAGTTGAAAGTACATTTAGTGCAGAGTGCAAGCAGGGACTCCAGCAGGACTTACTAGGAAGGAATCACAGACATGAGGGCTTCCTGAAAAGTGAAGCAACCAGTCACTACTCTACTCCTTTACCTAAGGCAAATTTATTCACAAAAAGCTTGGATAAATAGTTTTTTTTTTTTTTTTTTGTCTAGACAAATATTGAGACTGTGTCTAAATCCTAGACATTAATTAAAGGGCTATTTCATAATTTTGGTGCTTTGTAAGAAAAAGGTATTTTCACTTAGGTGCCATGGTGCAAGACCATTCAGTGCCTTATAGGTCAATAGTAGTACAGAGGAACCTTAAATTGTGAGCGTAATTCATTTCGGAAGCGTGCTTGTATATCAAAACAATCATATATTAAACAATAATGGAATTTCCCCCATAAGAAAAAAATGGAAACTTTGATGTTTCGTTTCACAACCCAACAATATTCTTATAAATATAAAATAATTAACATGCACTTTACCTTTGAAAAGCATTGTGGCTGTAGTGATTGGGACCAGAGAGATGAGAGGAGAAAGTGGCGGGTGGAGTGGGGAGGGGGGCTGCTGTGTAGGACGACTTTGACTTTTGACACCCGTGTGCGCTCACACGCATGCACACACCAGTTTACGAATAGAGAGTCTCACTCAACAAAGCACGCATGCACAAACACACACCCAGGAGCCTGCAAACAAGGTGGGAGGAGGAGGGGGATGGGTGAGGCAGCTGCTGTGTAGGACGACTTTCACACCCACATGGAAAGAACCTATAAGAGGATATATGCGCATATATGAAACCTATATGCAGTATATATGCACATATATCCTGACCTATATGAGGATATATGCGCATATATGAAACCTATATGCAGTATATATGCACATATATCCTGACCTATATGAGGATATATGCGCATATATCCTCACCTATATGCAGTATATATGCACATATATCCTGACCTATATGAGGATATATGCCCATATATCCTCACCTATATGCAGTATATATGCACATATATCCTGACCTATATGAGGATATATGCGCATATATCCTCACCTATATGCAGTATATATGCACATATATCCTGACCTATATGAGGATATATGTGCATATATGAAGGCCTATATGCAGTATATATGCGCATTTATTCTCACCTATATGAGGATATATGCGCATATATCTTCACCTATATGCAGTATATATGCACATATATCCTGACCAATATGAGGATATATGCGCATATATGAAGGCCTATATGCAGTATATATGCGCATTTATTCTCACCTATATGGGGATATATGCGCATATATGAAGCCTATATGCAGTATACATGCATATATGTAATAATATATATGCTGCATATAGGCAAAATTGAGGTGCATATATGTGCATATACAGGCCATATAGGTCTCCTGTATTGCTTCTTTATATCCACATATAAGCCCTATATGTACATACAAGATATGTCTCCTATATAGCTCATGGCAGGATCTGGTCATTTTAGCTCATATCTCACTTTGGCAACTGTCATACATGATGCGCTCATATTTTCTATTATCAAGGCAATAACTAAGAACTAACTAAATAAAAAACACATTTTAGAATTTCTGTCGCGTTATCTGCTAATGACCCGAGGCAGGACACGCCCACACGCCAATCACACGGAAATCAGTCCGGCTAATTTACATACTAGGCCACGCCCCCAGACAAGGAAACTCTTCAGAATGTTCTGGAAAGTGGGAGGAGTTTACATTTACCTCAGAAGAAGACTGTGTGGCCCTGACGACGAACGGGAGCATTTTGAAGAGAGAATCCAGGAGGACACACTGGGTAAGTTATTAAGTCTTATATAACTCTTATTCTGATAATATTAAACTAATATTAGTAAATATTTTCCTCACTTCAGCTAGCTCTTGTCAGCTTGTGTGACACATTGGCTTTCAATGCCATTTACATAGTTTAGGTAAATCATGCTAACATGCTGCCTTTCTGTATGTACCACAAACATGATATTTCCCGGTGGCTAAGCTAATGCCTTATGGAGTTTACAGATGTTTATAAACGTTTTAATAAATAATCATTTATTATTATTATACTGTCTTATTATTTTTGTCTTTTCTAGATGCTACATTGAAGAAGTGGCCGGCAGCCACCCGAGGGCAGACAGGCACATCTATCAATTCAAAGCTCACGAAGCTGAGAAGGTCCTCAAAATATATATATGTTTTCTTCCTGAGTTTTTTTGTCTTATTTTTGTTCTTTTACTATTTGATTGTTCTTAAAAAAATAAAAAAATTAAATTTCTACATTTTGGGCTTTTATTTATGTTGTCTAACAGCTATGGATTTTAATAATTTTACTAATATCTAGGTAAAAATATAGGTGCATATATATGCACATAGGTACATATATGCACGTATATATGTACACATATATTTACATATAATATAGGAAAACGGCCAATTTTATATATGTCACATATATGTCTATAGGTACATATATGCAGCATATATGCACGCAGCATATATGTACGCATATATGTACATATAATATAGGAAAACGGCCAATTTTATATATGTCACATATATGCACGCATATATGCACGCACGCATATATGTACGCAATATATGTACATATACGTACATATAATATAGGAAAACGGCCAATTTTATATATGTCACATATATTAAAAACCTATATCAAACCTATATTAAAACATATATGTTTTATATAGTTTTTTTCCGTGTGGGCACGCACTCTCTCACACACACACACGCACACACACACCAGTTTACCGAATAGAGACTCCCTCTCACACAAGCGCGCACACAGTACACACAGCACATACATACAAACACAAAATAAATGCTTTACGTGCACACAAGTGGTCACAGTGTTATAGTAAACAGTACAAGCATGCACAGATGTTCACTATATGAGTGACGCACGAGCACTGAGACACTGAGATCGAGTGACACTCTTTACAGTGGATTGCGAGTAACCCTGTTAAAAAAAAATATATATATATATATATATACAGTGGTGTGAAAAACTATTTGCCCCTTCCTGATTTCTTATTCTTTTGCATGTTTGTCACACAAAATGTTTCTGATCATCAAACACATTTAACTATTAGTCAAAGAAACACAAAATGCAGTTTTTAAATGATGGTTTTTATTATTTAGGGAGAAAAAAATCCAAACCTACATGGCCCTGTGTGAAAAAGTAATTGCCCCCCTTGTTAAAAAATAACTTAACTGTGGTTTATCACACCTGAGTTCAATTTCTGTAGTCACCCCCAGGCCTGATTACTGCCACACCTGTTTCAATCAAGAAATCACTTAAATACAGTAGGAGCTACCTGACACAGAGAAGCAGACCAAAAGCACCTCAAAAGCTAGACATCATGCCAAGATACAAAGAAATTCAGGAACAAATGAGAACAAAAGTAATTGAGATCTATCAGTCTGGTAAAGGTTATAAAGCCATTTCTAAAGCTTTGGGACTCCAGCAAACCACAGTGAGAGCCATTATCCACAAATGACAAAAACATGGAACAGTGGTGAACCTTTCCAGGAGTGGCCGTCTGACCAAAATTACCCCAAGAGCGCAGAGACAACCCATCCAAGAGGCCACAAAAGACCCCAGGACAACATCTAAAGAACTGCAGGCCTCACTTGCCTCAATTAAGGTCAGTGTTCATGACTTCGCCATAAGAAAGAGACTGGGCAAAAACCTGCCATGGCAGATTTCCAAGGCGCAAACCACTTTTAAGCAAAAAGAACATTAAGGCAACATCTCAATGATTGCCAAGACTTTTGGAAAAATACCTTGTGGACGGACGAGACAAAAGTTGAACTTTTTGGAAGGTGCGTGTCCCGTTACATCTGGCGTAAAAGTAACACAGCATTTTAGAAAAAGAACATCATACCAACAGTAAAATATAGTCATGGTCTGGGGTTGTTTTGCTGCTTCAGGACCTGGAAGGCTTGCTGTGATAGATGGAACCATGAATTCTACTGTCTACCAAAAAATCCTGAAGGAGAATGTCCGGCCATCTGTTTGTCAACTCAAGCTGAAGCGATCTTGGGTGCTGCAGCAGGACAATGACCCAAAACACACCAGCAAATCCACCTCTGAATGGCTGAAGAAAAACAAAATGAAGACTTTGGAGTGACCTAGTCAAAGTCCTGACCTGAATCCTATTGAGATGTTGTGGCATGACCTTAAAAAGGCGGTTCATGCTAGAAAACCCTCAAATAAAGCTGAATTACAACAATTCTGCAAAGATGAGTGGGCCAAAATTCCTCCAGAGCGCTGTAAAAGACTCGTTGCAAGTTATCGCAAACGCTTGATTGCAGTTACTGCTGCTAAGGGTGGCCCAACCAGTTATTAGGTTCAGGGGGCAATTACTTTTTCACACAGGGCCATGTAGGTTTGGATTTTTTTTCTCCCTAAATAATAAAAACCATCATTTAAAAACTGCATTTTGTGTTTACTTGTGTTATCTTTGACTAATAGTTAAATGTGTTTGATGATCAGAAACATTTTGTGTGACAAACATGCAAAAGAATAAGAAATCAGGAAGGGGGCAAATAGTTTTTCACACCACTGTATATATATATTTATTTTTTTATTATTTATTTAAATCTACGCAGAATTTCACTGACAGCCAGTTCTAGTAAAGACTCTGCATTCTGTCTCACTCGAGCTTGTTTATGCACCCAGTAGAACATCAAGACAGTAAGGGTTAACCTAGAGGTGATAAAAGCATGAACACACTTTTCTGAGTAATTTTTATAATCCTTTATTTTAAAAGAGATGCTGTCAAACAAGAAATTCATATTTAGGCCCCAGAGTGGTGCAGTGGGTAAAGTGCTCGCCATATCATCTGGCAATCTAGTTTGATTCCTGGGTGATGCTGTAGCCTCGGGGATTGTACAGAGCTGATTGGCCGAGCTTTCTTAGAGGGGAGGGATGGAGCCACTTTGCGCTCTCACATTAATTGCGGCTTTAGCTGTCTGTGAGCTCAAGAAAAATTATAGATATAATTTATGTGTGTGTGTGTGTATATATATATATATATATATATATATATATATATATATATATATATAACTATATATATGAAATGAGAGTTTAAAAAAATATTTATATGTATTTATTGAATGCATTCCCTGTTTTGTACCCGTGGTTGGTACATGGCATGCCTTACAACATTCCATTTACTATTCACAATTACATTTTATTCAAAATTATATTTATGTACAGATTACTTAAAATAAAACAGAAGAGATTTAAGTTATAAATTTAAATTATATAGTTAAGTTATAAAATTTAGTATGTACTTTATTTTAATACTTACTATTTATGATTAATCTAATCTATTAATCTAATTTATTACTCTCAGCACTGGAGCCCTCCAGGGCTGTGTTCTGAGCCCCCTGCTGTACTCTTTGTACACATTTTACTGCATGGCCACTACCAACTCCACCGCCATCATCAAGTTTGCTGGCGACACTGTTGTGGGGGGCCTGATCACGAACAACGATGAGTCGGCCTACCTAGAGGAGATTGGAAATCTGGAGAAATGGTGCCAGAGGAACAATCTCCTCCTGAACATCAGCAAGACAAAGGAGCTGATTGTGGACTTTTGTACAAAGCAGGAAAGGAACTACCAGACCCCAGTCATCAACAGCAGCCCAGTGGAGAGAGTAGACAGCTTTCGATACCTCTGTGTTCACATCACGCAGGACCTGTCATGGTCCTGTCACATCAACACCGTGGTGAAAAAGGCCCGGCAGCGTTTCTATCACCTCAGACGCTTGAGAGACTTTAGACTGCCCTCCAAGGTGCTCAGGAATTTCTACTCCTGCACCATAGAGAGCGTCCTGACGGGAAACATCACAACCTGGTTCGGTAACAGCACCATGCAGGACAGACGAGCTCTACAGAGGGTGGTGCGTTCAGCTGAACGAATCATCCGCACCGAGCTCCCTGACCTGCACTCGATCTACAGCAAAAGGACCTCAGCCATCCCAACAATGGACTGTTCTCTCTGTTGCGGTCTGGAAAGCGATTCCGCTCCCTGAAGACCAATACGGAGAGATTGAGAAGGAGCTTCTTCCCGCAGGCCATAAGGTCTCTCAACCACAACACAATACAGGACTAATATCATCTCTTTTACAACCAACATTGACTGGGCATTCATGGCCACTATGGACACATTCATGCACACTTTTTGCACTATATACTTATACTTTCATTATGGACCACTGCACAAATCACTTTAATAATAAGACACTTTAAGAAGTCACTATGCATATTTGCAAACCTCAATCATTTGTACATTTCTTATTTGGACAAATTTCTATTTTCTTTTATATTTCTATATTATATTTATTTTGTTCTTATTTGTACAGTATATTTTTATTTTATTTTACTTAGCACAGTATATTTTACTAGTTAATTTCATTTTTCCACAATATTTCTTTGTACTGCAATATATCTTTATTTACTGCAATATATCTTTATTTTTACTTGTGCAGTATATTTTACCAGTTAACTTTATTTTCAACCGTATTTCCTTTATTCATATAGATTTCTTATGTTTAAGCTTTTATTTTAAGGTCACTGGTAGTCGAAAAAGTATTTCACTGCATATCGTACTGTGTATGACTGTGTACGTGACAAATAAAATTTGAATTTGAATTTGATTTTAATGTTTTTATGGGCACGGCATGTCAACTAATTATGAGCCTATAATGTTATACTGTCATTAAGAACATATGATCACACTATCTCCTAATAGCACATGAACAAGAGAAGCTCATTATACTAGTTAACTGTGTTATAATAATCAAAACCCCATCTTTGTCATTATAATTGCTAGCAGACTTTACATGAGTGTTAAGGTTTTGATGCCACCTATGTAAAGTGGGAGGAGCTAAATGTGGAGGAGATACAGCCATTTATATTTACCGAATGAAAGACACATAGAACAATCATGATACTGCTCTTTGTTTTCATAGTTGTGAGGAACATTGGTAAGTAATTTTTACATACATATTTTAAATTTTTTTAGCGACTATAGATGGAAGAGATTTATACTGTTAGCAAAACATGATCATCTGATAATGAAAAGGAAAAATAAGTCTTTAAACAATGCAAACTAAAATTATGCACTCTTTACAGCAGGTGCTGCTGACAGCAGTGTTACACCAGAACAAACTGTAATATCTTCAAGTGAAGGCAGCAACACCACACTGACCTGCACATATGATGCATCATCAGCTAGATATCTCCACTGGTATCGACAAAAGCCTCAATCACAACCAGAGTTTCTGCTGATGATTTTAGTATCCACAGGACAAATCAATAAAGCTGAAAAACCTAATCCACGACTATTCATCAAAATTCGAAAAAATGTAAACAAAGTAGATCTGGAGATTTTTCCTGCTGCAGTATCAGACTCTGCACTCTACTACTGCGCCCTGGAGCCCACAATGACAAAAAAATTCAAACAGGCTGTACAAAAAGAGATTGTGTTTTTTATCAGAAGGGGGCGCTGCTTATTAGTTTCTTTAAAATCCACTTTTCTTTCTTAGTTCCCATATTTTGATATTTAAAACATTTGCCTTTTAATGTTAACAGTCTACTTATTGTTGTATGTTAGCAATCCTAATTGTATAAAAAACCTTTTTCTCAAACTTTTTATGATAAGGTTCATAATTGAAACCTAATTTACTAACATGTAACACAAAGATCAATAACATAATTAAAATTAATAAAAAAAAATACAATAATTTCATATATCAACTTTTAATTTATAAAATATTTTGCATGCTTATAATTTGCAATCTTTTACAATGTCGCACATTCACTGTTTCCATCAACAGGAGACTCAATTTCCCAGACTTCCATGCAGCCTACAAATATGGAGGGCATGGACTCCAACAACACTTTTTTCTGTTCAGGATCTCCTGATTACTAACCTACAACAAATGTGCTCAGTCATACAGCACCTAATTAAAAGGACTCTTAATTTAAAAGTTTAATGCAAAGTATTTCAGCTTTAATCTGACATTATCAATCCACTATTTTGCCTGTAATGTTTGATTTTGACTCTGCCTGTTTTCTGAATCTGACCATTGGTTTTGGCCTTGAAATTCTGCTGATATATTTATGAAAGTTTAAAGTACCTCTCAATTAGAAGTACAAGTGACTGTCACAGCCAGTAAAGCAAGCCATCATAGACTGAAAGAACAAAACACACCCACTGGAATGATGGCAAAAATATCAACTAAGTGGTTTATTTTTTATATAGCTATTGACCTCAGAAACTCTCAAATGCCAAATGTCAACTATGGCGGATGACAGAAGAATTCTATCCCCAGTAACGAACCATCTACGTCCAATTTTTAGATTTTCGCGGGCTGCTATCTAAAATAAATAAATACAGCTTCAAAATGTTGACTGTCAAAGTGATTGCTCTCAAATCCTACCAAGCAATTGATTTGGGACAATCGATTGAAGGACGCTTACTTCATATAGAAATATTGCCACAACACAGGAGGTTCCTAAGGCCGCTTTCGGGGGCGAAGCTTAACAGTATCATCGGGTCATTCCATTTGGTCTAGCTCTCTCACCCGCACATATACGAAATGCATGGATGTAGTTCTGGCTCTTACGACTCCAGGGCATCCGTATTTGAATTACATAGATGACTGGCTGGCCCAGTCTCATTAGCTAGCGCTTTGACATCAGCATGTCGTCCTAGCTCATTTTCGTTTCTTAGGATTGAGACCCAACGCCACGAAAAAGCGTGCTCTTTCCTGTTCAGAGAACAACATAGTGGGTGTCACATGGGATTTGATCGTAAGCGGGCACAGCTGTCTCCCGCTCGTATCGAATCCATTCTCAACCTCCTCAAGGAAATCAAGCTAGACCAGAAAGTGACCATCACTTTCAAAGATCTTAGCTCTTATGGCAGCTGTATCCACGGTGACACCTTTGGGCCGTCTGCACATGAGAGCATTTCAGTTGTGGCTAAGAACCATGGGATTTCACTCTAGGTCTGCTTCGTACCCTTCCTATGTGGTTCAGACCCCGGTTTCTGACTTTGGGTCCCACTCTAAGTTCGTCTTGTCGTTGCAGATGCTAATGACAGACGCTTCCCTCATGGGCTGGGGTGTGGTCTTAGATGACCGTCCAGCCCAAGGGAGCTGGAGAGGCCATCTTCTTACACAGCACATCAATTGCCTTGAAATGATGGCTCTATTTTTAGCCCTAAAGCACTTCCTCCAGCAGTTGAGAGGCTACCATGTCTTAGTGCGGGTGGACAACACTATGGCAGGCTCATATTTTAATCGCCAGGGCGGACTGTGCTCGCGCCGCTAAATAGCTAGCGCACCAGGTTCCTGTCCCTCATGGCGATTTACATTCCAGGGCATATGAATGTAGGAGCAGTTGTACTGTCCAGTCAATCTCTGACACACAGGGAATGGAAACCCCACCCTGAAGTAGTCAGTCAATCTGGTAGAGATTTCAGGTAGAAGAGGTGGATCTCTTACCCTCGCAAGATCCGCAAATATCCCCTTAACTACTCTCTGACTATTCCAGCTAGCCCGGGTCTGGACGCCTTGGCCCGTACATGGCCCAGGTTACTTCGGAGAAGGAGAGACTTACTGGGTCCAGTACGTGCTCTTCAGATTTACGTCCACCGCATCAGCCAGTGGCGTAAGTCAGAGCAGCTTTTACATGTTTTGGGGCCGCAACCTGGGTGGGGGGGCGGCCGCCACTACACTGGGTGAGAGGTGCTATTGCCCTCTCCTAACAACATATGCGAGAAGCGCATCAAAGAACGTCTCTGGTTACTTTGCTGTAACCCTGTTCCCTAAAAAGGCGGGAACGAGATGCTGCGTTGTTGCAGGCACTGTTATGACATTAAATCATTTTGTTTTATGGATTGTGCAGTGTTTTAATGTTGAAATTTATTTAGAATAATATTTTCTTACGTTGACTATTAGCGTGGATGTAGAACTAGTAAGAATGCCGAAATTCACTCGCTCACTCACTCACTCACTCACTCATCTTCTATACCGCTTTATCCTGTATTCAGGGTCATGGGGACCTGGAGCCTATTCAATTAAATTCAATTTTATTTGTATAGGGCTTTTAACAATTGTCATTGTCGCAAAGCAGCTTTACACAATCAAAAGAATTATTTAAGTTTGTATAGAATGTGAATATGTATGTATGAATTAAAATGATATATTAGATAGTCCCTTATAAGCAAGCCGAGGGTGACAGTGGCAAAGAAAAACTACCTGAGATGGTAATAGGAAGAAAGCTTGAGAGGAACCAGATTCAACAGGGAACCCATCCTCATTTGGGTAGGATAGAAAGCAGGAATTGATCTGCATTCATACTAATACTGTGTATTAGGTGGCAGCCAGTTCAGCTATAACAGTTGATGGTAATTGATGTTAATATGTTTTCCAGGTAGTTATTGGAGACTCGGGGAGACTTGTAGGAAATTCCAGTCCTGAACTATCACACTGTGAAGTCCTCTGAGAAACAGCTGTCAACACCAGTCAAGGCCAGAAACATCTTCTAGGTAAAATGAAACCGTCCCCAGACACCAAACGCATCCCGAGATTTCCAACCAGAAGCGGGGCACCAGGATGGGTCAGACAGGTCCGGAGTGTAGAGGCTGGATCACTGGCAGCTCAGGAAAGACATGTGTAGCTTTACAGAAAGAGGGAAAGAGAGAGAGAGGGGGCGGGGGGGGACAGGAGAGTGGAGAGCAGAAGAGAAGAGATAACGGTTAGGTATGTTCACAATCACATAATGTATAATGTAAATGTATATTTAGTGCAGAGTGCAAGCAGAGACAGACATGAGGGCTCCCTGAGATGTAAAGCAACCAATCACCTCACCGTCAACAAACCTGAGTGATCAATGAGAGTGGAGAAGACAGCATCTAAACATACCAGTTCACCATAATACTCTACGTCCATGAGTCCCCCAGATCTGCTCCATTACCCAAGATAAATCACTCACTCACTCACCTGCATTCAGGGTCGCAGCCAAGACAAATCTATTTATAAAAATGCTTGATTAAATAAATAGGTCGTTAGCCTGGACTTAAACATTGAGACTGTGTCTGAGTTCCGACCACTATTTGGAAGACTATTCCATAACTTTGGGGCTTTGTAAAAAAAAAAGCTCTCCCCCCAGTTGTAGTTTTCATAATACGCGGTACTGATAAGCAGCCTGCATCCTTTGATCGAAGTAGGCGTGGCGGATCATAAGACACTAGCAGTTCACTCAGATACTGCAGTGCAAGACCATTTCATGCTTTATATGTCAAAAGTAGTATTTTAAAATCAATGCGAAATTTCACGGGGAGCCAATGGAGTGAAGATAAGATACTGTAGGTGTGATGTGCTCATATCTTCTGGTTCTAGTGAGGACTCTTGCTGCTGCATTCTGGACTAACTGAAGCTTGTTTATGCACCTAGTTGAACAACCAGACAGTAAGGCATTACAATAGTCCAACCTAGAGGTGATAAAAGCATGAACTAGTTTTTCTGCATCATTTAGTGACAATATATTTCTTATCTTGGCAATAATTTTGAGGTGAAAGAATGCTATCCTGGTGATATTATCTACATGAGCTTCAAATGAAAGGCTAGAATCTATAATCACACCAAGGTCTTTCACTGTTGCACTTGATGGAACAGAAAGGCCATTTAAAATCACAGTGTGATCTAAAATAGTTAGTAGAGCTGTAGAGCTGTAGCTCTAACTAGAACTTCTGTCTTATTAGTATTAAGCAAAAGGAAGTTAATTAGCATTCAATCTCTTTAAAGCTCAACTTTAGTAAGCTGGTTTTTCTCATCTGGTTTTGCTGAGACATATAAGTGTGTGTCATCAGCATAACAATGAAAACTAATACCGTGCTCACGGATTATGTTGCCCAGAGGAAGTATGTAAACGGAAAAAGCGGTGGGCCTAAAACTGAACTAGAAAACATGCAGAATAATCACCATTTAAGTCTACATACTGATAACGATGGGTCAAATAGGATCTGAGCCAGGAGAGGGCTATACCCTTAATTCCTACTACATTTTCTAATCTGTGAACAAGAATATTATGATCAGTGGTGTCAAAAGCTGCACTGAGGTCGAGTAATACAAGCATAGTTACACAACCCTGATCAGAGGCCACTAGGAGGTCATTTACTACTTTAACGAGTGCTGTCTCTGTGCTGTGATGAGGCCTAAATCCTGACTGATTTCTATGTAGATATGAGCATAGCTGCTCCGCTACTATCTTTTTCAGAATCTTAGATAAAGAGGAGGTTTAATATTGGCCTGTAATTAGACAGCTGACAGGAGTCAAGGTCAGGTTTCTTAATTATCGGTTTAATAACTGCTAATTTAAAAGATTTTGGGACATACCCAATGCTGAGTGAGGAATTAATTATTCTCAACAGGTGTTCTGTTATTGCTGGTACTATCTGTGTAAGAAAATGTGTCGGTACAGGATCTAATATACAAGTTGATGAATTTGCAGAAGAGATGAGTGAAATTAGTTTATTCTCAGAGATGGTAATCGAACCTGGAGGTGCAAGGTGACTGTGCTAACCACTATACCACCGTGCCGCCCTGCTAAACTTCATACAATTATAAAATCATAAGTGATTAATAGCAGTTGCGCTTGTTATAATGCTACATAATAATAATGGTTTTACTTTGCTTAAAACTGTGACAGAATTTATACTTTCAATTTTGTAAGAGACATACAGGGCGTTGGACAATGAAACTGAAACCCTGGCCAATTTAGTGTTGGAGGTTTCATGGCTAAATTTGACCAGCCTGGTGGCCAACCTTAATTGATTGCACATTCCACCAGTAAGAGCAAAGTATGAAGGTTTAATTAGCTGAGTAATAGAACAGTTTTGCACACAACACTATGGGTGACATATCAGAATTCAAAAGAGGAGAAATTGTTGGTGCGTGTCTCTTTGGCGCAAGTGTAACCAGCGAAAAGCAAGTCTTTGTGATGAATCAAGAGCCATGGTATCCAGGGTAATGCCAGCACACCACCAAGAAGGATAAACCACATCTCAAGCTGTCTGAAAGGGATGTTCGGGTGCTAACTCGGATTGTATTCAACATACATTAAACCACAGCTGCCCAACTCACTGCAGAATTAAATGTGCACCTTAACTCTCCTGTTCCCACCAAAACTGTTCGCCGGGAGTTTCACAGGGTCAATGTATTGTACTGTACATGGCCGGGCTGCTATAGCCAAACCTTTGGTCACTCCTGCCAATGCCAAAGGTTGGTTTCAATGGTGCCAGCAGTGAAAATCTTGGAATGTGGACAATGTGAAACATGTATTGTTCTCTGATGAGTCTACCTTCACTGTCTTTCCCACATATGAAGGATGATAATGCACCAATACACACAGCAAGACTCGTGACAGAGTGGTTTGATGAACATGAAAGTGAAGTCACTTTGAGGTGTTTTGAAGGAGCAAGTCAGGAAACATATATAAAACTATGTATAATATATATACAGTGGTGTGAAAAACTATTTGCCCCCTTCCTGATTTCTTATTCTTTTGCATGTTTGTCACACAAAATGTTTCTGATCATCAAACACATTTAACTATTAGTCAAAGATAACACAAGTAAACACAAAATGCAGTTTTTAAATGATGGTTTTTATTATTTAGGGAGAAAAAAAATCCAAACCTACATGGCCCTGTGTGAAAAAGTAATTGCCCCCTGAACCTAATAACTGGTTGGGTCACCCTTAGCAGCAATAACTGCAATCAAGCGTTTGCGATAACTTGCAACAAGTCTTTTACAGCGCTCTGGAGGAATTTTGGCCCACTCATCTTTGCAGAATTGTTGTAATTTAGCTTTATTTGAGGGTTTTCTAGCATGAACCACCTTTTTAAGGTCATGCCACAACATCTCAATAGGATTCAGGTCAGGACTTTGACTAGGCCACTCCAAAGTCTTCATTTTGTTTTTTTTCAGCCATTCAGAGGTGGATTTGCTGGTGTGTTTTGGGTTCTTGTCCTGCTGCAGCACCCAAGATCGCTTCAGCTTGATTTGACGAACAGATGGCCGGACATTCTTTTTCAGGATTTTTTGGTAGACAGTAGAATTCATGGTTCCATCTATCACAGCAAGCCTTCCAGGTCCTGAAGCAGCAAAACAACCCCAGACCATCACACTACCACCACCATACTGTATTTTACTGTTGGTATGATCTTTTTCTGAAATGCTGTTACTTTTTAGCCAGATGTAATGGGACACGCACCTTCCAAAAAGTTCAACTTTTGTCTCGTCGGTCCACAAGGTATTTTCCCAAAAGTCTTGGCAATCATTGAGATGTTTTTTAGCAAAATTGAGACGAGCCTTAATGTTCTTTTTGCTTAAAAGTGGTTTGCGCCTTGGAAATCTGCCATGCAGGCCATTTTTGCCCAGTCTCTTTCTTATGGTGGAGTCGTGAACACTGACCTTAATTGAGGCAAGTGAGGCCTGCAGTTCTTTAGATGTTGTCCTGGGGTCTTTTGTGGCCTCTCGGATGAGTTGTCTCTGCGCTCTTGGGGTAATTTTGGTCGGCTGGCCACTCCTGGGAAGGTTCACCACTGTTCCATGTTTTTGCCATTTGTGGATAATGGCTCTCACTGTGGTTCGCTGGAGTCTCAAAGCTTTAGAAATAGCTTTATAACCTTTACCAGACTGATAGATCTCAATTACTTTTGTTCTCATTTGTTCCTGAATTTCTTTGGATCTTGGCATGATGTCTAGCTTTTGAGGTGCTTTTGGTCTACTTCTCTGTGTCAGGTAGCTCCTATTTAAGTGATTTCTTGATTGAAACAGGTGTGGCAGTAATCAGGCCTGGGGGTGACTACAGAAATTGAACTCAGGTGTGATAAACCACAGTTAAGTTATTTTTTTACCAAGGGGGGCAATCACTTTTTCACAGAGGGCCATGTAGGTTTTTGATTTTTTTTCTCCCTAAATAATAAAAACCATCATTTAAAAACTGCATTTTGTGTTCAATTATGTTATCTATGACTAATAGTTAATGGTTTTTGATGAGCAGAAACATTTAAGTGTGACAAACATGCAAAAGAATAAGAAATCAGGAAGGGGCAAATAGTTTTTCACACCACTGTATATAGGATTGGTAGGATTGTCCTTCCACAGTGCAGGAGCAGACAGACATCCAAAGTTTTTAATAGTTCTCTGCCATAAAAGTGGACTTATGTGACAATGATGTTTCCAATGTGTTGGTTTCCTGTTTTTTTTTTAAGATAAAGAAGCAGTACAGTATGTGGACATTTAGAGTCCCTCCAGGTTGGATGGAATACATTCCTGCAATAAATCAGGATCCAAGTAAAGAACAATAACAGGATTTACACAAAGACAGTGACTAGAGATACTGTAAAGTATACGACATCTGTGGCTTTCAGATTTCTCTGAAATAATAAATTCTATACCTACACTGACAACTGTCCAGCAATAAAGGACAAATAAACAAATATTGTAGTTCTAGAAATTTGTAGTTAGTAAATAAAAAGTGGATGAGTTACTTTATGGATGTTGTAAACGATTTTGTTGTAAATATTTATCATGCAAACACACACACACACACGAAAATTATAGTTACTAAGCACATGAGCCCTTCAAGACCTTGAGATTTAATGTTTACTGTAACTGTTCAGAGTTCACAATAGACTCAAGACAAAGACATAAAGAAAACACAGACATGCATACATAAACTAATTTAACAATGACACAAACTAGGTAAACGTGCTTACATTGATGTAACTTGTAACTTTTTTTATTCACTAACTGACCACATATTCCTGTTTATATCCGTGTCAGATGTCCTGATTAACCTTTTGCACATGGTTCTGTTCTGGTCACTGTGTGGCAATTTTGCATTCATCTGTCACATAAAAACCTCAGGTGGTCAGTAAGCTTTTTCAATACATTTTTAGTTAAGTTTTATAATATTTTAACTATTTATTTGTGTACTGTAAAGTATAGCAAAAAACAAACAAACAACTAGTCTCTAGTTCACAATTGCTAAAACTGTAAAATGGTGATGCACACAAAGTTATCAGACAGCAGGAGTACTTCCTGGGTGTGCCCTCCTAGAGCTGGGTTCCCTCATGTGTAAAGTTCAGCACATACAGCACTATTATACAGAATCCTCACAGAGCTAAGTTTGGAAATGGCTCAACTATACAACTTACTGTCCATAGTGAGATACACAGCACTGGTTCTTACTGTAGTTACAGGTAATTCATTTTCATCAGATATTTATTTTAAAATATTATAATATTTTTAAGTAATGTGCATTTAAATGTATGTTTTGAGTATACTTATGAAAAATACTTTACAGTTGTATTTATTGTATTTTCTTATTTACAGCTGGCAGTTTTGCAGATAAAATTGGGCCAATCGATGAACATGCTAACATTGTCAGTAAGGAATCAGACACTGTTACTCTGAAATGTTCATATGAGACAAACAGCAATAATATTTTTCTTCACTGGTATAAGCAATATCCTAACAGCGAACTGACGTTTTTACTGCTAAAAGGCGCAAGGTCAGAAAGTTATGCAAGCACTCCTACTGACACTCGATTAGAGTCAGAAACAACCAGAGACTCTACTGAACTTAGAATCAGAGGTGTAAAGCTCTCAGATTCAGCACTCTATTACTGCGCTCTTCACTTAGGGGCACAGTAATACAATGAGTCTGAAAGGCTGTACAAAAAGCCACTTTTTATAAAACCACAGAGATATCAAAATACTCTTTGTACCAACTTTTTATCAGGCACAACTTAAACTTGTGGTAACACATGCAGATGAAAGAAATAGGAAAGAAAATAAAAATGGATAAACACAACTTCACATCAGTCAGTACTGTGCCTTAACAGTCAAAAGTTCGGACATAAATTCTAGTTTAATGGTTTGTGTTTTGTAATTTATTGTCTACAATATAGTACACTACTGAAGTGCAGTATTGTTGAGTGCATTTGTAAAACCCATCAAGCACCTTGATGAAGCGGGATCTCATGAAGACCTTCCCAGAAAAGCAAGACAAAAACCTAACACTGCTGCAGAGAAAATCCCAGCAGACCACACATTTCCGAAATCCTAAAATGATAGAGAGGTCGGATTTATTTCCATAGTGATTATAATCAACAATAATTGTTGCTGCAAACAGTAACTAAAGCTCTTAACCTTGGTTTGCATAATTTTATGTTTTGCTCTGAAGCACATGGTTGGAAAAGATAACTGCAGATGGACATGTGTTCCTAATACAATGACCAGTATCTCTCTATAACAGTCTAAATTACACATATTAATTATTTATTATTATTTAAGGTTCAGTAAATATTACTATTTAACAGTTAGTTCCAACCAAATAACCTGATTGAAGAAGAGGCATTTCGCAAAGGATAATGATAGACCATAATAACACGGTAATGTTTAACTACAGTATATGTATCACTCCATGTCACAGGTTTTTTAACAATCGTTATTTTCACTAACTGTTGGTCACCGTCAAGGGTGAAAGTAGGTCAGTATGGTTCATGGTACTGAAAAGAGGGGAGAGCAGCCAATTAAAACCACTGATGGAATTTTATAATGTTATGTCACAACACTTTGTCTCATTACTAATTGCATCTAAGTGCATCTTAATGCAGGTCACGCTGGGGGAGCTATTGGGTCATGCGCCCTTTTTACACACACTCACTAACTCATCATCTGTCCCATTTTATCCTGTATACAGGGTCGCGGAGGGCCTGGAGCCTATATCCCAGGAGACTTAGGGCACGAGGCGGGGTACACCCTAGACAATACATTGCAGGGTACACACTTACACTCACTCATTCACACGCTATGAGAAATATGGGAGAGCAAATTAGCCTAATCTGCAGATATTTGGACTGTGGGAGGAAACCGGAATACCCGGAGGAAATCCACCAAGCACGGGGAGAACATACAATCACTGTACAAAAACATAATTATGATTTCTAAAACCACATCAGAGACACTATTCTTACTAGTTAACCACAGACAACTTTTATAGTAGTGCTTACACATTAAATAAATAATAATAATAGCAATAAATAACAAAACCAATCTCACCTAATTCAATTCTTTATAATGTACTTATAATCTCAAATGATGAAAAAAGTTAATTTTCGTTAAATATCGATTCTTTAATAATGACATAAATACAAGTGGTGATTAAGTCCAACTTGAACCTTCAATTGTTCAGAATAACACAGTTACGACAAATAAAATGTTAAAAAAATAAAAGAAATAAACATTATAAAATAAAAGTTTATTTCTCTATATAATCCGCTCTACACTAATGCATTTATCCCAGTGTTGCCTAGTGCTTAGAGTGACATTGTCAGATAATAATAACATTTTTATAATCGGATTGCCTGCTTCATATTTGAAATGCTGCAGGAACTCCTTTAATGGCCCAAACATGTGGAAATGGCTTGGTGATAGGTTGGGAGATAATATGAGGAATGTGACAGTAACTCCTAGCTGAGTTCCTGTAATGTTCAAGTAATGTTTATAAATGATTGCATGTACAGTTCCCACAGACATTCCTCTAGCTGGTGGTAAGTTACTCAATGATTTTCCAGGATCAGGCATTACAATTATAGAAAGTTCTTGGGAACAATGCTTACCTACTATAACTCTCTTCAAGTATTCACCTCACCTGAGAACAACAATAGAAGTACATACAGTATCCCTGTCAATTATTCTTTGGATTAACTTAAATAAGTATTTAGTAGGTTATTAGGATTAAGGCTAGTATAATATTAGAGTAGAATAAAACAGAGTGAAATATTAGGCTAGACTAATATTTTATCTATTTTCACTAGTATAATATTGAACTAGTCTTAATATCAATAAATTATGTTAGGATGTTAATATAACTTATTAGTTCCTTTATTAAGGCCTAGTAGCAGGAGTAAAAAAACTTTACCTTTAGGCAAGTTAGACAGTCATAGTAACAGGCTAATCTTGGATTGAATTTAATTATTTAATTGTCATTGTAAAAAAAAAAAAAAATCAGTGTATAACTCTCTTTCTTCAATGCCATAATTAAATATTTATCATATTAAATATGCAATATAGAAAGGCAAAATGTACATAAATTGCAAATGTTTCATATTACAATGGGCTCAGGTTGTGCAATATAATGGTATAATTGGCTGTTCCATAAAAGCCGCTTAGAAAAGTGGGGATTAAAGTCCAAAACCTGACTAGAATGAGCCAAACATCCGCGCTTAAATTGGTTCCATAACAGTAAGTTGAGGATCATGTGATCTTACTAATTTGAGTCAGGTTTAAATAGTCTAGATAATTGTGCATGCACGCCATTCTTTAAAAGTCCTGAAAAGTCGTGCATGGGTCAATCGATTTATTGTGGGCTACCATGGCAACAAAAGGAAAAGATAGAGCGGCGATGTTCACGGCAACAGAACAGTGTTTGCTATTGGAAACATATGAAGAATTTAAAGATGTCATCACCAAAAAAGGCAATACAGCAGCAATAAATAAAGCAAGAGAGAAAGGTTGGCAGGAAATTGCTGATCGTCTCAATGCGTAATTAGTGGTGTAAAGTATTTAAAATACTTTATCAACATTAAATGTGTGTCACAATACATTGCAAAGTTTGTGTGTAAATAACAGTAACGTTAATTGCTTTCACGCAGCAGCAACTTAAGTGAAGGAAAAAGAACCTGGCAGCAGGTGAAAATAAAATATAAAAGTATAGTTCAGAATGGTAAGTAAATCTAATGGTATGTACATATGTAATCAATGCCAGCTTGAAGTTACAACTATTCAGGTTTTTTAATTTATTTTTTATTTTTTTAATTGCAGCGACCAAAAAGAAGACTGAGGTTGCTGGCACTGGGGGAGGGCCACGACCAGCCAGCTTCACTCCTGCAGGGGAGCTGGCTTTGGAAATTAATAAAGGGAGGCCCGTCCTTGAGGGAATAGAGGGGGAGACATCATCTAAAATGATATCACGTAGTATAAGGAGTGAGTATATAAAAGGTGTGTGTGTGTTTTATTATCATTATTCCTTCCTGACTAACTGGTTTCCTCCTTCCTTAGGCATTGTAAGCCTAAGTACATCATAGCAGTAATGTCACGTAGAGGTACTTGTGCTACTGTAATGGTGCATTTTGGTAAAAAAAAATATATTTTTTTTCTATCATGTTTGGTTTCATAGTGGCAAAAGATCCTGTATGCTGTATGGATCCACCAGACATCATGTTGCCTGTGAGTACGAGACCTTTTAAATCAGTCATGTAAGCTAATGAGTTTAACTGAGTTTAATTAGTGGTCACAGGGAGAAGGCCCATCACTTGAGGAGGATGAGGAGACTGTGTCTGTATGTTCAAGGAGGCCTGAGGTAGTCACAGGTTCCATGCGATACTGTATTGAATATTAAAAAGTGTACTTGTGTGATAAAATGATCATAATGTGTTTTCAGGATGCTGACACTCTTCTAGAGCCCTCTCAGTCTGGGACCACATGTGACAAAGTGAGTATTAAGAAATTAAAACAATGTGCAAAGAGTATTCAATGAAATAACTTAAATCTTATGTTGCTACAGAACCCAGAAAACATAAATGGAGTGTATAAACGCTACCTTCTTAAACAAATGGAAGCGATTGTTATCGACATCCAGTATAAAAAACTGAAGATGAGGAAGTAGGAGCTGGAAATTCAACAGCTACAGAAAAATGCAAGTAGCTTACCTTTTTGATCACTTTCCACAATATTTATTTGTGTGTTTTCACCCCTAACAGGCAGATTTACTCTGAATAAAGACAAATCACATTAAATACTTTGACTTCTGTGTGTTTGTTCAACTAAGGAGAAAGTTGAGGGGCCAGTGGAAAATTTTAAAGGCTACACATGGTTTAGACCATATTAAGCAAAATAATTATTTGCATATGTGTCTCGTACTGTATAAGTCTGCGTGTTTCGTTGTCTTCCAATACTGCTTCATTGCCCCAGTCTTCCTCTTCAACAATCCTTGGTTGCCTCTCTCTCCTCAGACAAGCAATGTTATGGAGCACTACACAAGCAACTACAATGTCACATGCCCGAGGTGGAGTCACTCTGAGGTGCTTCAGGCACTGGAACCTTGACTTTATCAGCTCAAATGCCATCTCTATACGACCTCTTGTGCGTGCATGGACAATGTTGTAGTGGTGCTATGCCTCTGTCTGGGGTTCCTGATAGGGAGTCAAGAGGTAAGGCAGGCATGGATATCCCTTCTTTTTCTTTTTGTAAGACTTTTTGCGATTGAAGTGATTACTAGCATACCTCTTGCTAGTTGCTGGTAGAGAGATGAGGCTCTAAAGATTCTGGAGTCATGCACAGAGCCTGGCCATTTGGCCTCTACATTTGTGATGATGCAATCTGCATCACTAATCATCTAAAATAAATTAAACCTGAAGGTCACTACATTTTAATTGCAAAGAACTAAACACTGGTGCCCAGCTTAGTACAGAACACTCAGTGCTAGAGCATAGCCTTCAATATCATCTCAGTGGGACCGTACCTGTACATTGATGCTGAGTACTGATTTCCTATTCACAAAGTCCGCTTCATGTGGACCAGATGGATATGTGGCCTGAACTCAGACTTAGCCTGACAGTTATCCTGCCCCGGACCAGGTTAATTTGCCAGCATAAGTTGCCAGGGTAACTGAGTTTGAACTTTTTTAAGTTTAATTTATGAAACCGAATCTACCAAAAATAAGCCTGACTAACCGAAATAAGCCTGGCTTAAACTCTAATCTTGGTTTATGGAACAGCCCCCTGATCACACACGCTTAACCACCTCAGGACTGTCTATAAACCTTGACAAAATCAATAATAAAGTCAATTTTTCCATTTCCTCTGCTTCAGCGACAGACTCTGTTGTACTGCGCTCTGTTGCCCTCAGTGACAGGAAACACAACTGCACTATACGTGACTGAACCATACATTTTTCCCAGAAGAGGGAGCTATTTCCATTTTTTCTATCTCTCTATAAAAATCATTTGTTTAGAGACATTACTTTGTTTGCCTTCTTCATTCATTCAGGTCCTATGCCACTTACCCTGTAAAAACATGCACACACAAACTGCAGGCACTTTGGGAACACCAATTCCTGTCTTTGGACTGGGAGAGGAAACCCACCAAGCACTGGGAGAAAATGCAGACTCCACAAACACACCCAAGGCGAGTATTGTACCCTCATCTCTGGAGTTGCCACAGAGCTAACTACTCCATCAGGCTGCCACTTCCTTAATTTATAATTCTTTAAGTATGTTTGTACTGTATATGCATTTTTTCCAGCTCTCTACATTTCAGCGTCACATAATTGCCCAGGATGCAAACAACAGCAAAACATGTACTAAAACAATTAATTTAATTCTCTATCAGCGTCACAAACTACAAGGGTGAGTCAAAAAGTATCCACACTTTGGCTGTCCAAGTTTACCGGGGCAGTTCACAGTGTTACAGAGACAGCAATGGTGTATGTGTGATGTGAGGAATTTAAAGCCAGGCAAGACAGTGTTATTCTTGTATTTAGTGTATTGTAAAATGTATGTGCAACACCATGATGAAACTTACATCTAAGGAAAAAAAGACAAAAATTTACTTCTGCTGCAGAGGAGATGTTCATTGAGAGTTACCAGCTTCAAAAATAATACACGTTTACTGTAGAATGCTTTACAGACAGGAATCCTCAGTAAGAATCAGGAGTCTATCAGAAATTTGGTGACACTGTCACATGATGATGTGGGGTGGAGCTTCATAAATCATCATGATGTTAACATATCAGAGTACTATATGTACTAATATTTTCATTTAGTTAAAACCATTAATCATGTTCAACATTATATTCATGTGCCTGTGGCTTTCACTAGGTGAGTTAACGTTTTTCTTTCTGCAAAGCTGCTGAGTTTTGAATTAGGCATGAATCAGTCTGAGTTAATAAAAATAGCAAAAAATGTAAATATGCTTTACATAACATTTTATTATTCTTTTTTAACAAAAAACAAAACAATATACTCTTTTCTTTATGACAGGTGACTCCATGGCAGATCCGATAGAGCCACTTGTTAGTCACAAAGTTGTAGATGAAGGTGATGATGTTACTCTGTCCTGCAGCTACAAAGGCTTCAGTGGTGCCATATACAATGTGCAATGGTACAAATATCAAACATCTGAACCAAGATTTCTTCTTTATGTTACACCAAGTGGAACTTTAAGTGAAAATGTGCCCTCACGAATGTTTGCAAAACATCATGAAGATAAACAAGTTGATCTGCTCATCTCCTCTGCTGCTGTATCAGACTCTGCACTATACTACTGTGCTCTGGCGCCCACAGTGACAGGAAATCCAATGGCGCTGTACAAAATCCGTGACACAGATGTATTATACTGGAAGCAGCTTTTTTCAATAATTTTAAGAAATTTAAATGCCCTTTGTGGGGAAGTCTCTCTATTTTGCTCTTATGATTGATAAACATGCAAATTCCATGCACACAGAGATGGGAATTGAGCCTGGCCGGGATTCGAACCTAGACCCTGGAGGTGCAATGCGACAGCCACTACAAATATATTTCACATGGTGAAAATATATTCATGTATTAATAAAAATAAATATATACATTTTCTTATTAATACATTGATATATTTTCACGGGGTGTGCACATCATGTGGCTTCTGTAAATGTAGCATATTATAGATTTATACAAACCACATGATGTGCACTCAGCATCATCTCTCTTGATCTAAGAATAACATCACTTAATAAATAATAAAAAATAAAAAAACTTTGATTGTTATTTGTAAAAGAATCTTACGAAATAAACCAGTCACTCAATCATTCTCTCTATACTGTACATGATTTATACTGCACCAGGAGGCTCAGGGCACTAGGTGGGGTACACCCTGATCAGGTTTTCCATTGCAACGCACAAGCACATACATACTGTACACTCTGGGCAATTTGAAAATGCCAATTAGCCTAATCTGCTTATCTTGAATTTATTGAAATCTTGCCAGCCTGTGGGAATGGCAGTTATGACTAGTTACTGTATGTGCCAGATTACTATAGTTTGGACAAATATGGTACTTTTTTTCCTCTAAGTGGGTGTGGATATGTGCAACATTCAACAGATCCAATCAACATGATAGTTTACCATGTATAGAAAGAGCATGCATAAGACAGAAATTACTGTAAAGCACCCAAATCCTCACCAAACAGAAATGAATGTGCGACAAAGCATGGATTACTCCAAAAGAATTAACTGTAGACTATTAAAACTGAACCTTGGACTGAAGATGATGAACAGATCATGTTCATCATCTTCTGGATTTATTGAAGATGTATGTTTATTCTTCCTACAAGAAATTTTAAGCCAGTTTATCTCATATGTTCAAGCAAAAGTGATGTTATGAACAGTTATGTGCTGGATTTAATAACCTACCTTAAAATAAGCTACTGATAGGCTACTTGCTCAATGTAAACAAACACTTGCACCACTTCCTCTTTCACTTGTCATTTATACTCCTTTATCCTGTGTACAGGGTCACAGGGGGCTTGAAGCCTATCCCGGAAAACGTAGGGCACAAGGCACCTTGATAGCAAAACTACCCTGGCCCAGGCATTTCCCAAGCTCTGTAACAGATCTGGTAACAAGATTTGACCTGGGCCATTTTTATGTAATGGGCCAAATATGGCACAGATCTGTCCTGCACATTCAATGTGAATCTGAATGTGAATCACCTTTAATTTTATTACATTCGCCCCAAATCAGACACACAAGCAAAACTACGTTGGCCTTGATATGTCCCAGACTTTCCCCAAAATCTCCAACAAACCTGGCAAACAGATTTGGCCCAGCTTATTTTTGCACAATGGGCCCTCTACAAAGTTTCTGTAGAGCTTATGTAAATTCAGGCCAGAACTGGTCCAGCTCAGACCCAGGGTTTATTATCACATTTGGTCCACATATGAAATAGAACATGTATAGTTGCTTAGCTCCAAACATTAAACATTTTACCCCTGCTAAACCAAAACAGATGTGGCCCACTTTTTTTTTTTTTTTTTTTTTACCATTTTCAAGATTCAAGATAAAAAAAATAATAATTCCAGAGGAAAATTGCTTATTCTTGGTTACAGTTGCTTACAATTGTTTTTTGTGAGGAAAAGCAAAGAGTAATAAATTATACAAGAAGGAGAGGGGAAAAAAAAAATCAGTAAAACAGTAAATCCTTAGTTGCACAAAAAACATAATTCAATAAAAGATGCTTTAAAGCTTGTTTTATTATACAAATATTTAAAATGCTATTTTTGTTCAATTACTTTGCCTATACCATGCGTATACACTAAAAATAATACAAAAAGACCAGTTCATACACATAATGAAATATTTATTTTACCTGACAAGTTCATACTATACATAGAGGATATAAAGGGCAAAAAAATATTTCAAGAAAACAAAAGTAAAAAAAAAAAGTAAATACAGACTAAACTAATAAATCCACTGCCTGGCCAAAAATGAGGGTTAAAGACTAAAACTGAGTTAAAAACTGTCCAACCTATCTGTGAATGACAGTTCTAGGAAATTTGGCTAAGAGCCCACTCCAGTCATTTCCTGTGAACATTCAGCAAGTGGACCACTTGTCAGGATGAACTAACCTAAAAGACCAGATGACTTAGCTTTAGCGATTAGTCCAATGTAGCGTGGCTGGTAAACCCAAACGCGGAAGAAAGCAAGTAGGCAGGATAACCACGCGATTTAGTTTAAGGACTCTCACAAAAGGGGAGCAAGGGAAAAACACAAATTTAACCCGCGTCCTATAAACACACACTCAAGATCAGAAAGCAAAACCCAAGAAAGTGAGTACTCACGAATCGGTGAACGGATAGCCAGAACCTACATGGGCCGAACTCAATGACTGAGCGTTGAATCGTGGTTTGTTTACTCCTTTTATACTTCCTGGTTCGGTCTCTGTGGTCTGCGCCTGGCGAACTCTCGTTTCCAGATCCAGTTGACGTGGGGCAATTATCTTGGAAGGTGGGAGGACAGACGCGGGGTCCGCCCAGGGAAAGTCCAGCTCCAGTTGGACTTCAGTCGTGAAAGAGCGTCTGCCTTCGTGTTCTTGGACCCCGGGCGGTATGAGAGGTGGAAATCATAATTCTCAAAAAACAATGCCCACCGCGCCTGTCGTGGGTTCAACTGTTTTAGATTTCTGATGGAGATGAGGTTCTGATGGTCCGTCCAGATAATGAATGGCTCCCTGGCGCCCTGGAGCCAGTGACGCCATTCCTCCAAATCCCACTTTATGGCCAGTAGTACTGTAGTCCCGGATAAAGCAACGATAGAAATTCGCAAACCCGAGAAACCGTTGAAGTTGCTTGAGGGTCTTAGGTAGGGGCCAATGACGCACAACTTCCAGCTTCTGCGGGTCCATGGCCACACCCTGGGGCGAGATGACAAAACCCAGGAACGTGGTGGAGCGCTCGTGAAAAGCGCACTTTTCCAACTTACAGTACAGTTGATGGGCGAGTAGTCTCTTTAGAACCGCCCTGACGTGCTGGATGTGTTCTTCAGCGGTGCGTGAGTAAATGAGGATGTCATCAAGATAGGTGAATGCCCACCGGCCTAGCATGTCACGGAGAACGTCGTTAATCAGGTGTTGAAATGCGGCGGGGGCATTACACAGTCCAAAGGGGATGACGAAACTCTCATAGTGCCCAGTTGGGGTGATGAAGGCCGTCTTCCACTCATCGCCCTCTCTGATGCGCACCAAGTTGTAGGCGCTCCGGAGGTCCAACTTGGTAAAGATGGTGGCACCAGAGAGGGCATCCAGGGCTGAGTTGGTAAGAGGCAGTGGGTGTCGGTTTTTGATGGTTATGTTGTTTAGCCCCCGATAGTCGACACATGGGCGAAGTTCGCTGCCCTTCTTCTTCACGAAGAAGAACCCCGCGGTGGCAGGTGAGGAGGAGGGCCTGATGGTACCTTGGTGAAGAGCTTTGGTTACGTACTCCTCCTCCTACTGGCTGCGGGGTGGAATCATGCCAGGTTGGATATCAATGGGAGGTCGTACGGGCGACGTGGAGGAAGGTGGGTGGCTCTCTTCTTGCAGAAGACCTTGGCCAGGTCCCAATAAGCCTCTGGGATGGCGTTGGTGTAGACGTCGGGGGCCTCGGACTCCCAAAAGCACGTCCCAGCCGTCGCCTTTAGGCATAGTTTGGTGCAGGTCGCACCCCACTGTAGAATCCGATGTTGTCTCCAGGAGATGAGTGGGTCATGTTGTCGCAGCCAGGGATGTCCGAGGATGATGGGAGGTGAAGAAATGGAAATGACGTGGAAACAAAGCTGTTCTTAGTGTTGGTCAATGGAGAGGATGATAGGTTCCGTCTGGGTAGTAATTGGACTGGTGGAGAGGGGGCGACCATCGACAGATGTGATCCAAACTGGCTGGGATAACGCCTTAGATTTTACCCCCCATTTTTTGGCATAAGAAGAGTCAATGAAGTTACTTGCTGCCCCGGAGTCGATAAATGCAGTACTTCTGACTCGTTTGTGGCCAAATTGGAGGATTACCTGAACCGTAAGGCGAGAGGTGGTGGTGTCGGTCGTGGTGAAGATATGGAGGGGGAGACATGAGGAGATATGAGGAGAGAATCACCGGGGCTGCGCGGGAGGCCGGCTTGCCGTGCTAGCAACAGCCGCCCGGAGATCCGCATTCTCCTGCCTGAAGTCCGCAACCTCGCGGCGCAAGGCCGCGACATCTTGGACGCTCTGGCGTAGAGTAGTGATCTCCCTGGTTAGCTTATTGATTAGCTCGGTGTGCTGGTCAACCACGTCGCAGAGATGCACATAATCCGCTGGGTTCACCGCGTTAGGCTCAGTCATTCTGTCAGGATGAACTAACCTAGGAAACCAGATGACTTAGCTTTAGCAATTAGCCCAATGTAGCGTGGCTAGTAAACCCAAACGCGGAAGAAAGCGAGTAGGCAGGATAACCACATTTAGTTTAAGGACTCTCACAAAAGGGGAGCAAGGGAAAAACACAAATTTAACCCGCGTCCTATAAACACACACTCAAGATCAGAAAGCCCAAGAAAGTGAGTACTTACGAATCGATGAACAGATAGCCAGAACTGACATGGGCTGAACTCAATGACTGAGCGTTGAATCGTGGTTTGTTTACTCCTTTTATACTTCCTGGTTTGCGACCGCAATACTTCCAGGTCCTAGTGCCGGTCGCAGCTTGAGTATGCATTACACCACTGCTGAAAATCAATAATTTCATAATATAAATGAAAGTTATTTATTCATAAATAACTTTTGAAAGAGACGCATCTGTCTGCATGAAATGTATACAGTGCACAATCATTTACCAAAACCACTTGCGCATTACAGGAACTCAGCTGGGAGTTATTGCCACATGCCCATACAGTCCTAACCACACTCCAAGCCACTTCTACATGTTTGGGCAGTTAAAGGAGTTCCTGGAAGGCCAGCATTTCAGATGTGAAGCAGGCACTCCAATTATGGCTCTGACATACAGTACTGAGATTCTTTCTACCTTGCTGGTATCCAAGCACTAGTGAAACACTGGAATATGTGCATGAGTGTAGCAGGGGATTATATAGAGAAATAAAGGGAGATTTTGCTTTCCTCACATTCTTCAGTTGTTCACCATTACAATTTCCATATTTTGTTATTGATTCAATACCATTAGTCAGGACTAATTACATGTGGAACAAGCAGGAGAATTAATGTTGTATGTTTGGGTTTTTTGTAGTAGCGCAGTAGAAACAACTTGTATGGCCAATACTACTTCTAAACCTAGTTTACATGTAAATGTAAAAGGAGCACTAGTTCAGCTGTATGAAAAAAAACAGTGTAAGGATCTATCCAATAAAAGAAACGTGAGCACTTTTGTAAGTCGCTCTGAATAAGAGCATCTGCCAAATGCTTAAATGTAAATGTAAATGCATGTAGAAAAACACTAAAAACAGATAGATCATTTGTAATTAAATGATTGACTTGTTTACTTTGAAAATTTTAATCTGATATACAAAAAATACTTTACTATAAACTTTTAACTATATAATATTATATAAACTGTATATTACTTTTAAGTATATAATCTGTATTATTATAAGTATTTTGGGGGGTGTTTATTGAGTTTTAATAGCAGTCCCTGATTTTTGATTGCATTGATAACATATGTTTCGGGAAGGTTCCCTAACTGAGGCTGAATATAAAGCCAGGAATCATTAGTGAGAATCAGGAGTCTTTCAGCAATGTTGGTGACACTCCCATGTGATGTTGTGGGGTGGAGCTTCATATATATTCATGATGTTAACATAGAGTACAAAAAGAACATTTCTATTTAGCTAAAGTCCTTCATCATGTTCACTTTCATATATATGTGTCTGTGGCTTTCACTAGGTGAGTTAACATTTGCTTTTTTCAAAAATTAGAGTATGGTTTATGTAAATCTTATTATTCTTTTATTATGTAAAAATAAAACAATATACTCTTTTCTTTATGACAGGTGACTCCATGGCAGATCCGATAGAGTCACTTGTTAGTCACAAAGTTGTTGATGAAGGTGATGATGTTACTCTGTCCTGCACCTACAAAGGCTTCAGTGGCAACATATATAATGTGCAATGGTACAAGCAATATAAAAAAATTGAGCCCAGATTCCTTCTTTATATTTCTCCAAGTGGAGTTTTAAGTGGAAATGTGCCCTCACGAATGTTTGCAAAACATCATGAAGATAAACAAGTGGATCTGCTTATCTCCTCTGCTGCTGTATCAGACTCTGCGCTATACTACTGTGCTCTGGCGCCCACAGTGACAGGAAATCCAACCACACTGTACAAAAACCTTCTTATAGTTGTATTACACTAAAATAAGTTTTTTTTTTTTTTTTTTTTTTTTTTTTTGGCATGCCCTTTGTGGGGTTGTCTCTCTTTGCTCTTATGATTTATAAAGAGCTTATTTTATATACACATGCTGGTTTATTAGGAGACAGCTCATTTATTTATTTATTTATTTATTTATTTATTTATTATTAACTATTTTTATCTTGTTAAAAAGATTTTTAAAAAAGTTTAAAATTGAAGTGAAATTTTACTGGAAAACCTGTGAAGAATGTGAAACATAATAAGCTGAGCACAAAACCCAGCAAGAGCCCATGGAACTGCATTGGCAGCAATGCTACTGTACCTGCTGTCTTGGCCTCCCAACCAAACTGACCTTAGAAAGTCAAATCTAAAAAACAGTTTGACATCCAGTGTTGGTCTATATATATATACACTATAGAGAATGGACTCTATGTTTGGAGAAATTATCTTGAACCGACTGTGCATAGTGAAAACTGTGAGGTCTACAGCTTCTGGATTCTTCCTTTTTCCCTCCACTAGATGGAGCCACGGGGGAGCTCAAAGCCTAAATTAACTAGACTGGACTAATCCTGACTGCATAAAAGTTTTTACTTAAGTGTTTTTTCTTAATAACCATGATTACTTTTTTACAGGGCAGCTGTACTGTAGAGAGTGAATTAATTATATCATACTATACAATATTATACTATAGTCTCTCTCTTTCTCACACACACACGCACACACACACACACACACATAAACACTCACACCAATCATCAAATTACTACAGTATTGTGGCATTTAAAAATAATTTTTTGATCCTTTTGTTTTCAAGCATGTAGGTAAAGCCACAAAGTAAAAAAACAAACAGTATTTTAGAATCATTAAAGCTGTCAGTCATTTTAAAAACTACTGTGTTAAACTAAAACTATTGGCTCAGTTGGGATCACGTGACGCTCAGCGTCAAAACAAGAAGCGCATGCGTAATACATGATACTTGGTACTCGTAAACCAAGACTTATTCGTTTTCAAAATCAAAAAAGTCAAAATCTATTAAAATTTATATTTAATCTTGTACATCTGAAGCAGTCTAAGGGGAGAGGAAATGTAAAATACCTGAACTGAGAGCAGTATTATGTGCTCAAATTAAAATGTTGAGCAAAAGTAATGTTATGAACAGTTATGTGCCAGATTTAATAGGCTATTTTAAAATTAAGAACTAATAAGATTCTTGCTCAATGTAAACAAACTTGCACCAATAGATATCAATTAGAAAAGCCAAACTAAATATTTTACTGGGATTAATAAAACTGGGAAATTGTATTATTTATTTTATTACGAATTGTGACGCGCTGGATTTAAGACAAACATTCATTTGTATCCAATCTATTTTATTTGTTTTCTCATCCGTGATTTATTCTATAATTATTAAAGAGGACGTCTATTTGGCTCATGACAAAAGAAGTACAACTTTATGTAAAGAGGTTGTAATATACTCAACCTTACTAAATTTTATTTATGTGTATTAATATATTAGGTAGAGAGTTCTGCCTTACAAAAAGACAGACAGACATGTATGTGGGCTTCAAACTGTAATAATAATATCACTGATTACATTTAAGCTGATGAGGTAATTTTTTTATTTAAAACTTTTAACTATTACTACAAACCCTTTTCACATCAATGACAGGGACTTATGCTAATAATAATAATAATAATAATAATAAAAATACAATGTTGTAATATAAATGCAAGTGAGCATATTCATAACAGTTGCTGCATGATATTGTAATTCATTTTAAGAGTTAAAACCTGATACTTTGAAGGGATGGTTACAGTTATACTACAACAGCAGCACTTCCTGGGTGTGGCCTTCTAGATCTGTGTTCCCTCATGTGTAAAGTTCAGCATATACAGCACTATTGCACAGAATCCTTACAGAGCTGTATTCAGAAATGGCTCAACTATACAACTCACTGTACATAGTGAGATACACAGCACTGATTCTCACTGTAGTTACAGGTAATCAATTGACAATTCATACTGTATTCATTAAAATTAAATGAAAATTATCGATATGAATTAAAATCTTTTGTGTTTTAAGCTGTTTATTTTCTAAGTTAATGCTAAGACTTTGCATATTTACTATTTTTATTCTCTTATATACAGCAGGGGGTTTTGCAGATACAATTGGGCCAAAGGATGAAGATGTGAACATTATCAAAAAAGAAAAAGACACTGTGATTTTGAAATGTTCATATGAGACAAGCAGTGATCGAATTTATCTTTACTGGTACAAACAATATCCTAACAGTGCACCACAGTATTTACTGTATAAAGGTGCAAGGTCATACAGTGGTTCTGGCACTCCTACTGACACTCGATTATCATCAACAACAACCAGAAACTCTACTGAACTCACTATCAGAGGATTAAAGATCTCAGATTCTGCGCTTTATCATTGTGCCCTTAGAGTAGGAGCACAGTAATACAGAGTCAATTAAGGGCTCTACAAAAACATAATAATGGTACATAAAAGTTTCTAATACCACAGGAGATCAAAGATACTTCCTTTACAAACTTATCAGTTAACCAAATACACAAACAAAATGTGCTAGTATATGCAGCTGAATTATTATTTTTAATTTAACTTGAAAGCTACTGTACACACAATTACACTACATTTGCAAATCTACATTATTCATACATCAAATAAAATTGGTGATATTTTCTGGCCAGGTTCCAAGAAAACCTGAACCTTAGGGCGTTATGCTCATGTTAGGAAGCTGACTTAACCTTAAACCATCAGCAAGCATACAGTACCAATGTTAGTAAAAATAAAAATCTGAAAGAATTCTTAAAGATAAAATATATTGTAAAATACACTAACAAACTCATTATTGTATATATCATATTCCTTTTCTGTCAACGGATTTCTCTACATACTGAACACTGGTCTTTTTTATTTTTTTTCCAATAGTCTCTCCTATATTTTGAACTAACCATCTCCTTGGCAACTTTCATGCCTTTATTTTCATAAAGGCATGAAAGCACGTGTGGACATGATCTGGTATCTTACCAGAGTTTAACTTTGGTAATTTTAGCCATAGCTACCAAATCACCCCAGCTGAGCTCATGTGAATAGAACTAATAATAGAATAATTATAAACAGCAGAGGTGGACAGAGTACACAGGTTCATTACTTGAGTAAAAGTACAGATACCCCTTGCTAAATCTTACTCAAGTACAAGTAAAAGTACTACGGTCAGATGCCTACTTAAGTAAAAGTACCGAAGTACTTGTTTTTAAAAGTACTTGAGTATCAAGGGTACAGGAGTACATTTTCTAAATAATGCATTACTTCTGCCACAGTGCTTACATTTATGTACAGAAACGTTCTACATGGAGTGGCTAGCTACAGCTGGCAAATTAGTTGGTGTATGTGGCTTCGACTACCCAAACGTAACTGAGAATGTAAAAAGCTGCATTATCGCAGCTAGCCAATCATTTAGTGCACTTTTCTGTAGCTAGAATCTAGCTTAGAAATGTAAGGACGTTTATTTCAATGTATGTACCTTGACATGCTTCCGCAAGTTGAAGGATGAATTTTTGTAGTCGGTGATAAAGTTCTGTTTTGGTAAACACAGCAAACACTTGAAGCGAAAAACTATCATTAACTTGTTCAGAAAATTTAAATAGTTTGGCTAGGTGGGGCCACGGGTTGGCACATTCTCGGGATGGACCTGCAGCGTCAATCGCGTTTGAGAGGAAAACAACAAATTGAGTGTTTCTGAGATTTTTCTTTTTTCCTTTTTTTAGAAGACGTAACGGGTACTCACGCTTATTGATGAAAATGTAGCGGGGTAAAGAGTACAATATTTGCCTCTCAAATGTACTTGAGTAAAGTCATGAGTGCTCCCCAAAAATGATACTCAAGTAAAGTACAGATCCCTCAAAATTGTACTTAAGTACTGTACTTAAGTAAATGTACTCCGTTACTGTCCAGCTCTGATAAACAGTGACATGATATATTGCATCAAGCAACATCGAGTCTGTTAAAATGCACAAGGTCCATACCCTATCACAAATCTAAACCAGTTAGAATGGCTGTGTCATCTCCACCTAGTTCTGATGCTAATAAAACTCAGTGGAATCTTGTCTTTTCCTGGGATGTATAAACCTGCGTATGTGACCTAACTTCCAAAGCTCCAATACGTTTTTTAAAAATACTTAAATAAAAATACATAGGCAGTCTACATCAAGCTGACAAGCTTTGAATGTTAAATTTAGTTACTTCTGAAACTAGTTTAAACATAAATGGAGCACTGATTCAGCTGTATGTAGAGACACAAGTGATAACAGATAGATCATTTTTATTTAGTTTATTGACTTCTTTACTTTGAAAATTTTCATCTGCTATAAACTTTTTTATTAACATGTTTTTAAATGATATAATCTGTATTATTATAAGTATTTTTCTTTTTAATTTGGGGTGTTTATTAGATTTTAATAGGAGTCCCTGATTTTTTATTGCATTTGTTTAAAATATGTTTCGGCCAGGTTCCTTAACTGAGGCAGACTATAAAGCCAGAAATCATCAGTAAGAAACAAGAGTCTTTCAGGAATGTTGGTGACACTCCCATGTGAAGTTGTGGGGTGGAGCTTCATATATCTACATGATGTTAACATATCAGAGTACAAAAAGAATATTATCATTTAGCTAAAGCCGTTCATCATGTTCTCCTTCATATTCATGTGTCTGTGGCTTTCACTAGGTGAGTTAAATTTTTTCTTTTAGCAAAACTGCTGACTCCTAAATTAGGCATGAATGAAACTGTGTGTATGATTTATGTAACCCTTTATTATTCTTTTATTATGTCAAAACAAAACAATATACTCTTTTCTTTATGACAGGTGACTCCATGGCAGATCCGATAGAGCCACTTGTTAGTCACAAAGTTGTAGATGAAGGTGATGATGTTACTCTGTCCTGCACCTACAAAGGCTTCAGTGGCAACATACTTAATGTGCAATGGTATAAATATCAAAAACGTACACCCACATTTCTTCTTTATATTACTCAAAGTGGGGCTTCAAGTGAAAATGTGCCCTCACGAATGTCTGCAAAACATCATCAAAATAAACAAGTGGATCTGCTCATCTCCTCTGCTGCTGTATCAGACTCTGCACTATACTATTGTGCTCTGGCGCCCACAGTGACAGGAAATTCCACTGCACTGTACAAAAACCTTTTCATGGTTGTATTGTACTGAAAACAGTTTTTACAAGAAATTTGAGAAATTTGCATGACCTTTGTGGGGAAGTCTCTCTTTTCCCCTTTTATGATTTATTATAGAGTTTTTATCATTGATACATGCTGAATTATTAGCAGACAGCTCATTCATTTATTCATCCATTTAATTATTATCAACTATTTTATATTGATCAGACACCCAAACTTTCACTGGGGACACTGTAAAGATTGTGAAATATACAAAACTCTATAATAAGCTAAGCTCAAAACCCACTAGGCTGTAAGATAGCAATGCTACTAGCTTTTGTAACCTCTCAGACAAACTGTAAGTAGAAAGTCAAATCCTGATGACACTTTGACATTTAGTGTTGGTCTATTTAATTATTTTTTTTTAACTAATATTATTGGTAACATAGTAGAGAATGAGGATTTGAGAGCAAAATCTATTTGCTGGAGTCTCACTATGTTTAGAGAAATCATAGATATATCCATGTGTCTGTGGCATGCTTTTGTTCCTAGTCATTGTAGCTTCCTGTTTAGTCTAGCTCCTAGTTATGTGTAGTATCTTATGTTTGGTTTCTTGTTCATCTCCTAGCTTTGTTAAGCTCAATGTAATGGTTTACCTCTTGTTTGGCTTAGCTCATGTTATGTTTAGCTCCTTGTTTAGTTTAACTCTTGTTAGTGTAGCTCATTTTAACTTTAGCTATTGTTCGGGCTAGCTCTTGTCAGTTTAGGTTCTGTTTGGTTTAGCTTTTGGTTTCTCCTGAAGTCCAGTGTTCCCATTCTTTAGTTCCATCATGTAAGTGTTTATGTTCTTCCTTTATAAAAAGATGTTCTAAGTTATTTACCCCTGTGTATATGCCTTCTCTAAAGTCCATGCACAGCAGCTGTGATTTTATATAGGATTAATTGTTTAGTCTTTAAATTCTAACTGGCTGAAGGCATTTACTACAATTTACACCCCCCTTTTTTAAATAAATACATTTTCTAAAAGTCTAAATTGATGAGAATTAATGTCATCTTGTTATAGTTGTTTTTGAATAAATAAACAAATTGATAAATGTTCACAGGGCAGTTGTACCTAACTGAGAATGAAAAGTCATATACATTTACGGAAGCCACACAGCAACATTTCTCTGGATCTAAAAATAATAGCAATAACATCACTAGATGGATAAATATTTTAATTGTAAGAGAATGTTCTATATTGTCAAAGAAAATTGTCTACTCAAACTTAATCATTCACTTTATAGAGCACGCATACTGCACCGGGGATTCAGGGCACTAGGGAGGGTATACCCTGGACAGGTGGCCAATTTATTGCAGTGCATAAACGGACAGCAAACAAAACAATGTTCTCTTTGAGTCTGTTTCTTTTCCCCAAAAGATAATTGTTTAGGGCCTAGTACCAGGACCTATGGGACCCTAGAAAGACAAATAAGTCAGCTTTATTCCAGGCATGATTGTAGTACAGTAGATCCAGTCCCATGAACATTGCTACATGAGCACTAACATCCACCCAGAAACACTAGGACCAATGAGAGATGTTGATTTTTTACTTATGATGTCTACATAATTTGCACAGTAATATGTAATATTACAGTTCTTTAGTCAGATGTAATATGCATAATAATTGCACATGTAATTCACTGCAAAAAATGTATGATTTTAAGTATTTAGCAGATTCCTATTCTTTGGTTACACATAATGTACATAGTGATCACTCAGCATCTGTTTTGTTTTATTCTATGTTCAGTGCCAGAGGGGACCTGGAGACTAAACTTAGGTCATGAGGCAGGGTACACTTTGAATGGGTGCCAATCCATTACAACACCACACCCACATACTGTACATGCACACTCGCTCATTCACACACTATGGGCAATTTGGGAACACCAATTAGTCTAATCTGCATGTCTTTGGACTGTGGGAGAAAACTGGAGCACTCGTAGGAAATTCACCAAGCACTGTAAGAACATTCAAACCCCATGCAAACAGACCCAAGGTTTTGATTTAAACCCGGACCCTGGATGTGTAACGTGGAAGTGCAAACCACTAACCTATCATGCCGCACATAGTAATTTAATTTAAATAAACAAAAAATAAAAATAGATGATTTTAAATTTATTGCATTCTTGCACCAAAATCCAGGTATGTGGACATCTGATGAGTATATTGTTTTCCACTATATTTTGGAAAATGCACTCATTCAGCATTGAGGACAGGGATTGATTTAAAAACAAAAATAAAACAAAAATTGGTGCAGACATCATTCCAATTCATTCCAAAACTGTACAATAAAGTTAAGATCAGGATTCATTTCAGGCCACTTGAACTCCAACACATTTACCTTGATACACCATGTATATATCATGCTGGAACCGGTGAAGGAATTTAGTCGGCGTAGTTTACCCAGATTTGTGATTTATTATATAATATCAGGTTTTAGTTTATTGAATGTTTACATTTAAAAGAGAGAATGTTAACGTCTCTTTGCTCTGTTTTTAGCTAGAGATACAAACTATCTTAAGCAAACATTTTTTACTGGATATAATAAGAAATGAGTGTTCATCACATTTGGATTAAACTGCATGATCATAATTAATTGTAAGAATTAAAAAAAATGATTAGAGTTATGTTACAACAGCAGTAGTTCCTGAGTATGGCCTTCTGAGATGTGTTCAGCACATACAACACTATTTACAGAATCCTCACAGAGCTGTGTTTAGAAATGGATCAACTATATACTGTAACTTACTGTACATAGTGAGATACACTTCACTGATTCTCACTGTAGTTACAGGTAAAAAAAAAATCCAATTCATACTATACTAATTAAAATTAAATAAATAATATCAATAATAAAAATTTCAGCATTAAGCTATTTATTGCCTATGACTATTTGTCAAAAATACAGATTTATTACTTTTATCTTATTTTACAGCAGGCATCTTTGCAAATACTATTAGGCCAATAGATGATGTCTTGACATTATCAAGAAAGACGCAGATGTTCATATGAGTCAAGCAGTAAATAAATAAGACTCTAAAAATACAAAGTCAAAAAAGCCTGTACATAAACATAGTAATGATACGTTAAAGTTTCTAATACCCCAGAATATCAGTTCTGACAGATTTTAGAGAGGAAGAAGAAAAAAAAAATGGTTCCCTATGTGAGACTGAATATGAGTTGCTTTCAGCAATGTTGGTGAGAAAGTCATGTGATGGTGTGGTGTGGAGCTTCATAAATCGTCATGATGTTAACATATCAAAGTACAAAAATAATATTTTCATTTAGCTAAAAAAACTTTCATCATGTTCACCTTAATATTAATGTGTCTGTGGCTTTCACTAGGTGAGTTAACATTTTCATTATTGCAAAACTGAGTTCTAAAAGTTAGTCTGAGTTTCTTAAAAAATGCAAAATGTAAGTATGATTTATAAGACACTTAATTATTCCGTATTATAAAAAAAACACAATATACTCTTTTCCCTGTGACATGTGACTCCATGGCAGATCCAAAAGGGCCATTTGTTAGTCACAAAGTTGTAGATGAAGGCAATAATATTACTCTGTCCTGCACCTACAAAGTCTTCAGAGGTAACCTATTTAATATACAATAGCTCAAGAAATATCAACAATCTAAACCCAGATTTAAATAACCCTCTCCCCTTATGACTGTCTGCAAAACATCATGAAGATAAACAAGTGGATCTGCTCATATTCTCTGCTGTTGTATCAGACTGCACTATACTACTGTGCTTTGGCTATGTCAAAAAAACAAACAAAAAAAACTGACAGTCATATTATACTGAAAGACGTTTTACCAATAATTTTGATTAATTTGCATGCTCTTTGGAAGTCTTTCTTTTGTGCTCTAACGATTTATAAGCGTTTATATCATTGACATGATTGGAAGACAGCTCATTCGTTCATTCATTTAGTCATTCAATTATTATTATCTATTTTATCTTGATTATACACCCAACATTTTAATAGGAACACTGTGAAGAACATGAATTTGGGAAAAATATACTCCATAATAGTCTGAGCTCAATACTCAGCTATCTGCTGTCTCGACCTCTCAGCCAAACTGTACTTAGGAGGTCAAATGCTGACAACACTTTGACATTCTGTGTCGGCCAATGATATTATTATAAAATATCAAATTTACCACATTGTACAGAATGAGACAGGAAAGCAAATCTTACCTGTTGGACTAAGTTTGGAGAAATCATAGAGAACATATTTGGGACAGTAGCTGCACCACTATCTGAGCATTTGACCTTACAGCACATAATAAAAACTGTGAGGTCTACAGTACAGCTTCTGGATTGTTTTTGTTTCTCTCCACTAGATGGAGCCACGGGGGAGCTCAAAGCCTAGATCATTTAATTAACAAATGTCTATTGTGTTGCTATAGTACCATTTCAAGTAAACATCGGTAGCTTTTAAGTATACCCATCTATTCATTGATCTTTATAAAAACTCCTTATCACAGTCATGGTTCAGGTGATTCTGGAGACTATCCCAGAGCATGTGACTGAACATCACATACAGTATATACATTTTATACATAACTGAGGCTAAATAAAAGACATTGAATAATTCATATTATACATTTACAGAAGACACATAATGTCCACGCAGCAAAATCTCTCTAGATCTAAGAATAACATCAGGTAATTAAAAAAATATCTTGATTGTTACTTGTAAAATGATCTTCCCAAAGAACCCACTCACTCACTCTATATACCATGTATACTGCACCCGAGGGCTCAGGGCACTAGGAGGGGTACACCCTAAACAGGTTGCCGTTGCAGGGCACAAGCGTGCGCGCGCACACACACACACACACACACACACACACACACACACACACACACACACACACACACACACACACACAGGAGAAAACCTTGAAATAAATTAATAATAAAAAAAAACATTAATCAATTTACATTTACTGATTTGGCAGACGCTCTTATCCGGAGTGACTTACAAAAGTGTTTTGAAGTTGCGGTTACTGAATAGATCCTTACACTGGGTAACTAAATACACAGGCTTATTTAATTAAACAAAAGCTTTATGCCAGTCAGGCTTGTAGTAGATCCAATTTCAGGAACATTGGTGAAGTGGCATTCCCATCCAAGCACATACTTAAGTACAGTATAATAATAATAATAATAATAATAATAATAATAATAAAAATTAGGAGTAATTTGGCTTACTCTAAAAAACAAACAAACCGTAGACTATGCAAATTTAACCTACAAAGATGAATGGTCAGAGCAATGTATACGTATTCTTGCTGCGCAAATTTTGAAACCAGTTTGTCTCATACAATATGTTCAAGTAAATGCGATTGAATTATGAATGATTATGTGCTGTATTTAATAATCCACTTTAAAACAAGCTACCAATAATCTACTTGCTCAATGTAAACCAACAGCTGCATAAATAGATATTAATTAGACTGAATATTTTTCCTGAATTAATTCATATTCCAAAATTTATATCACCAAAAAAACAGCACTACAGTGGTATAAGTGAATTTTATTATTCTGTAATCAGTTTAAGTTTAAACCTTTAGAATACAATCTACTTTTTCTGTTTCTTGTCATTATTGTAAATATTATATTCCTTTTCTGTCAATGGATTTTTCAACATCCTGAACAGTAGTCCTTTAAGTATGTAAGTTAATAAGTAGTTAATTATTTCCATACAGACTTTACCTGACCTGGGTAATTTGTATCATATTAACAGGATGGCTGACATTTGCACTGCTGTCTGGTGTAACAGGCCTCCAAATGTTGCCTTTATGTAGTGACTAGCTTTGTAAATGCCTGTAAAGTACTCTAATGTGAACCTGATTGGTCTTCAAACATTTTTCCCCCAATAGTTTTTCCTCTACTTTGAACTAAGCATGAACTTTTTGCTTCTCTCTCTCTCTCTCTCTCTCTCTGAATGTGATGGGTGTACTCACTTTTGTAAGATACTGTGTATATATATATATATATAAAAGAGTCACTAAAAGAGTCAACACCATGAGACATAAACTAAAAATCTTTCACAATGTGTCCCTGAATGAAGGGAGGCTTAAGTACCAGTCAGTATCTGATGTGGCCACCAGCTGCTTGAAGTACTGCAGTGCATCTTCTCCTTATGGACTGCCTATTGCGGACAGGTTGAGCACTGATGGAGGGATTGTGTGTTCCTGGTGTGACTCGGGCAGTTGTTGTGGCCATCCTGTACCTGTCACGCAGGTGTGATATTCGGATGTACCGAGGATGATCAGCTGTCCTTCCTGTCTCCCTGTAGTGCTGTCTTAGGCGTCTCACAGTGCGGACATGGCGATTTATTGCCCTAGCCACATCAGCAGTCCTCATGCCTCCCTGCAGCATGCCTAATGCACGTTCACGCAGATGAGCAGAGACCCTGAGCATCTTTCTTTGGGTGTTTTTCACAGTCGGTAGACAAGTCTCTTTAGTGTCCTGCGTTTTTAGAACTGTGACCTTAAATGTCTACTTTCTGTAAGCTGTTAAGGTCTTAACGACCATTCCACAGGTGCATGTTAATTAATTGATTATGGTTAATTGAACATGCATGGAAAACATTGTTTAAACCCTTTACAATGAAGATCTGTAAAGTTATTTGGATTTTTACAACATTATTGTTAAAATACACAGTCCTGAAAAAGGGACGTTTCTTTTTTTGCTGAGTATATATATATATATATATTTATTTATAATTATTTTTATAATAATTTTATATTGTGGATGATTATTAATTAGGTTTTAATAGCACCCGGATTTTTGATTGGATTTATTTAAAATATATTTCAGTCACATTCCGTAAGCCAGGAGTGTTTCTGCAATGTTGGTGACACTGTCATGTGAGAGTGGGGTGGAGCTTTATAAATCAATTTATGATGTTAACATATCAGAGTAAAGAATATTTTTCATTTAGCTAAGGCATTCATCATGTTCACTTTCATACTCATGTGTCTGTGGCTTTCACTAGGTGAGTTAACATTTTTTATAGCAAAACAGTTTTTTTCTTATTACAAAAGTTCTCAATTAGGCATAAGTTAGTCTGAGTTGATAAAAAAATGCTAAATGTAAGTATGATTTATGTAACACTATTTTAAAACTTAACAATATACTCTTTTCTTTATAACAGGTGACTCCATGGCAGATCCGATAGAGCCACTTATTAGTCACAAAGTTGTAGATGAAGGTGATGATGTTATTCTGTCCTGCAGCTACAAAGGCTTCAGTGGTAACATACGCAATGTGCAATGGTACAAATATCAAAAGCATGCACCTACATTCCTTCTTTATATTACTCAAAGTGGAATTTTAAGTGAAAATGTGCCCTCACGAATGTCTGCAAAACATCATGAAAATAAACAAGTGGATCTGAACATCTCCTCTGCTGCTGTATCAGACTCTGCACTATACTACTGTGCTCTGGCGCCCACAGTGACAGGAAATTCAAATGCACTGCACAAAAACTTGTGTCAATAGTTGTATTGTACTAAATGTAGTTTATCCAATAATAAAAAAAAAAATGTACATGCCCTTTGTGGGGAAGTCGCTCTTTTCACTTTTATGTTTTAGAGTTTATATTTTTGATACATGCCAGATAATTAGAAATCATTTAGCTCATTAATTAATTAACTATTTTATCTTGATCAGTAACCAAATTCTTACTAGGAACACTGAAGAATGTGAATTTTAGAAAAAAAGAAAAAAAAAGAAAAAGAAAATCTCCATAATAAGCTGAGCTCAAAACCTGCTAGTGCTGCAACAATGCTACCTGCTGCAATCTAGACAACAATTTGACATTCATTGTTGGTCTATATTAATATTTAATTTTATTTTTAATATAATAATAACCACACTGTAAAGCAAGAGACAGTAGAGCAAATCTTACCTGCTAGACTCAGAAACGTATAGAAAAATTATAGAGAATATACTTGAGACTGTCTAAGCTCTTGACCCTACAGCACATAATAAAAACTGTGAGGTCCAAAGCTTTAGGCTGTTTCTGTTTCCCTTCACTAGATGAAGCCACAGAGAGGATCAGAGGCCTACAGTAGATCATCCATTTAAGAAATGTCCATTGTGCTGTAATGATAATATTCCAAATATAAATCTGTAGCTTTAAAGTCCATTCATCCTTACCCATCTTTCCTCTGACAAGAATAATCATATGATTAAACTTTTGCCAATTGCAATTTAATAATCACCCAATAGCAATTCCAAAAACATTGGCATTTATATACAGTAGAGCCAGTCTCCTCTTTAAAGTTTCCGGCTTCCATCTTTTGTAAAGGTTTTGAAAAATGGGGAATTGTACTCATTTAACACTGAGCGATTGATTTCAAAATTGTCATGCTGGAACTTGTTTGGGGATTTAGTTGAAGTAATCTGCCTAGATTTGTGTTTTTTGTTATAATATCAGATTTTAGTTTATTGAATGTTCACATCCTAAACTTTTAGATGGGGGGAATAAAAGTTATTGTCTGTTGGCTCTGTTTTAAACTATTGTTTTCTTAGATATATTTATAAAAGAGTAGTAATAAAACAATGCTGTGATGCAACTGCAAGTGAGCATATCCATCACATTTGCTGTTACTGATACTTTGAAGTCATTACATTTATACTACAACAGCAGCACTTCCTGGGTGTGTCCTTCTAGTGCTGTGTTCCCTCAAGTTTAGCACATTTTATACAGCACTATTATACAGAATCCTCACAGAGCTGTTCAGAAATGGCTCAACGATACAACTTACTGTACATAGTGAGATACACACCACTGATTCTCACTGTAGTTACAGGTAATTTATTTTCCAATTTATACTGAATTAATTTATTAATTAAATAATTAATATTAATATTAAATTAAATCTTTTTAACACTAAGCTATTTATTGCCTTGAATAATGCAGACTATTTGTCAAAAAATACAAATGTATAATTATTTTCTTATACTGTATATAGCAGGCAGTTTTGCCGAATCAATTGGACCAAAGGATGAAGATGTCAACATTATCAAGAAAGAAACAGACACTGTGACTCTGAAATGTTCATATAAGACAAGCAGTGATCACATTTATCTTTACTGGTACAAACAATACCATAACGGTGCACCACAGTATTTACTGTATAAAGGTGCAAGATCAAATAGCTATGAGAGCACTCCTACTGACAAACGATTATCATCAAAAACAACTACAAACTCAACTGAACTCACTATCAGAGGATTAAAGCTCTTAGATTTTGCACTCTATTACTGCGCTTTTAGAGTAGGAGCACAGTAATACAGAGTCAATTAAAGTCTGTACAAAAACATAATAATGGCACATAAAAGTTTCTAATACCACAGAAGATCAAAGATACTTCCTTTACAAACTTATCAGTTAACCAAAGACACAAACAAAAAATGTGCTAATATATGCAGCTGAAAAAAGCTGACAAATAAATAATAATATTAATAAATAAATAAATATATAATAATAATAAATATAAATCAATAATTTAACTTAACAGCTACACACAATTACACTAAAATTGGGCCTCCAAATGGTGCAGTGGTAGAGTGCTCACCCAATCATCTAGAGATCCTGAGTTTGATTCCCGGGTGATGCTGTAACCTCTTGTAGCCAGAGGTCTAGAAAGAGCTGATTGGCCGAGCTTTCTCAGCAGGGCGGGATGAGAGGTACCTACTGCTCCCACTTCAATTACAACTCTACAGCCCATCAGGGGCGTCCGAGTTTGTTATGCTGCATTACACTGTTCCTGGTGTTATTCTTGTGTTAGAAAGCTAACACAAAAGGTTAGAAAAAAAGTTTTTTTTTTTTTTTTCATTTTTGTCCGAACATATTTTTTGTCTTTGCTTAAACGCCATTTCCTCGCTTCTCCTAACCAGTTAGGATACTTATCAGCAATGTTACTGTATTTGGCAAAATCACCTGACTCCATGAATGGCCAGATTATCAAATATATAATTTTTTACTTTCCTGAGAGCTGAAAAAGAGGCTTTGGTAGCCCGAGGAATCACTTTCTCATGTAAATTGGCCATGTGAGCTGACCATAACTGCATTGAAAGTCTTTAGGATGTTCTGGAGAAGACTTCTTCCATCATCAATACAAGATCTCAACCAAAAATTAATGCAGCTCTTCCAGAAAATAAATGGTCTGAAGCTGCATAAGGTTGTTAAAACAGCATTACAGTGCATGCCATAATCAAAGCTGAAGTTAGTCGAACTAAACATTAAGGTGTTTGAATCTTTTTGGCTAGGCAATGTAATTACAAACAGTTGATAGTTGTGGGTGGAGAAGAACCAGTCAAGTATGTGTTTTATGTGTGTTATGTGTTTTATTTGTGACTCAGTTCACTGCCACTGATACAGTAAAAATGCTTGTCTGTACAAAGTTATGCTGCAACAGAAGAACTTTTGGGTGTGGCTTTCTGGAGATGTGTTCTTGTAACATTCAGCAAATGCAGCATTTTCATACAGAAACCTTACAGTGGTGTGTTTAGAGATGGCTCCACTATATAACTTATACATAGTAAGATACATACCCCTGATTCTTACTGTTTCAACAGGTAATCAATGTCAATCAGTTAGTTTGCTATATTAACTGATGTCAATAATTTTAAGAATCCAACAATTAATGAAATTTGTTTAATTCTTTAGTGGATGTTTTGTTTACAAAAAAAAGGTGATAGATTGCTTACTTTTATTTTCTTTTTACAGCAGGCAGTTTCGCAGATACAATTGGGCCAAAGGATGAAGATGCCAGCATTATCAGTGAAGAAACAAACACTGTTACACTGAAATGTTCATATGAGACGAAAAGCAATTACATTCTGCTTTACTGGTACAAAAAATATTCTAACAGTGCACCACAGTATTTACTGTATAAAGGCGCAAGGTCAAGATCTGACAAGAGCACTCCTACTGATGGTCGATTAGAGTCAAAAACAACCAGAGACTCTACTGAACTCACTATCAGAGGCCTAAAGCTCTCAGATTCTGCACTCTATCACTGCGCACTTAGAGACGTAGCACAGTAATACAGAGTCAATAAAAGGCTGCACAAAAACATATAAATGATACACACACATGCAAGATGTTTTTGAAAACCACATCAAGTTTTTATTAAATAACCACAGGCATAACCAACAGTTGTTGTAATATGCACCTGAAAAAGAAAGAAAAAAAAACAGCAAATAAAATTTGCTGTACAGACAAGTCAACTGTACATTAGTACAAAGTTTAACTGATATTTTAGTGTATTCATTTTTCATTTATTCATTCCTTTTTTATTATTATGCATGCACATATAAATGCATGTTACTGTTGCTGGACATGTGCTAAGGAAATAAACACTGACCAAACATGGGTTTCATCAAACAAGTACAAAAAGAAGATATGGTCTAATAGAAACAACAGTGGTAGTTAATTCATATATTCATGCAGTCACAGTACAATTGTTTTCAGTTAATTTTAGTCTATACAGTCTATAAAAAACAAAAACAAACAAACAAAAAACACTTTACCATCAGGATGAACAGAAAAAAAATCTATCCAAAGTGAAAGGTTGAATCTTGATGTGGATGAGCAACTAAACATCTGGTTTTGACAGTCACAGTATCCACAAATTTGTTTAGACCACTGAAGAGCTCGGGAAAGATTGGTAACCGCTGCCTAAAGCATCTTTTGGGCTCTGTATGAATTCTGACTTGTTTACCAGTGATGTTAATGTTTGGAGGAAAATTGAAGCATGTTCAAAACTTTTTGCTGCCCCCTCCCAACATTAATGCCTCATTCATGCCTGTGTATCGATTCATAAGCGCAGTTATTCGCAGCGCAGCAATTCATTTGCAAGTCATTATAGATTTTAAGTGCATTTATTGAGTCCTTATCGATTTTTATCACTTCCTTACCAATTTGGCAGCATTTGGTAGCCAAAAATACACATATTAAATGTAATGAAAGTAATGACAAAATTAACAAAATAATATTTTAAGGCAAACAGTCATGATTAAACACAATTCAAAGATATATAACATTTTAAAGTCCAATACACAATAAAAAGTGTTTTAATCTAAAATTTTTGTGGTTTGATAATTTCTGTTAATCTCATAATAAAGTCTGATGGAAAATTTACCTTATAATTTTTATACTTAAAATACGTGTCATAGCTGCCAACTTAAAAAAAAAAACCTGGAGCGAGATTTTAAACATAAGGGCATTGGATAATGAACACACTGCACAAACACAATACACCTTACACTGCATGGATCAGGTTCTGTATATTCTATGATGACAGAGGAAAATTACAATATCTGCATTGTGTTTAATTATTTACGAAACAGCACAGATCCCGAATAAAGAGTGGAATTGTGCTGCATGTATGATTGTAAATCTCTTTCTCTCCTATATCACTGCCCTCACAGTTTAATGTTACAGCAGTTAATTAATATCTTCACACAGCAGTTAATGTTTGTTAATTACAATAGGATTACGCAAATATAATTTTTCTTTACTTGGAGAGAACAAAGTGGAACCAGTTTTCACTTTTTTTCTTTGCAAGTGTTTTTGTAAATGAAATGATCTTGTACCACCCCAGAAAATATATGTGCAGTAATGATAAATGGTTTTCTTTCCAAAAAGTTTATTGCCAAGTAAATGTTTGTTATTAAATTAATGTTAAAAATACAAAACAGACGTACTGTATGTCAGATTCCCATCTCCACATGCATTGGAGACCCTCCCCTACACTTGGCGCTATATTCACATGCATGATTTATGTATACTGTATGACTGATGTAAGTAAATAATACTTGATCCATTTTTTTTGTATGTCCATGTTCAACAGGACAAAAAAAATGCATAAATGAAGAAACAAAAATTAATTATTCAATATCGATGTTAGAACCTTACCCAAAACATTACTCGTCACATAAATCTTCAGGAAAGGTTCTTCAGGCTTTTTTATTATTTAAATTATAGTTATCAGGCTTTTTTTTTTTTTGCTGTTTGTGTCAAGCATTGAATAATTATTAGAAATGTGAAATAAAGCTGCTCTCTTTAAAAGGCAGCGTTTGTTTAGCAAGTACTGTATATATTTGTGCTATGTTGTTTTCTGTTTCTGTTCCTAGTTTACATTTCTGCTTTGCAAAAGTTGCCCCTTCTTGTGAGCTTTATTATGACTAAAGCTGCTCACATTGGCGCACACATTCATGTGGCAACGTTTTAATCAAAATGGAGATGAAAAAGTGTGATGATATGAACAGCTTTACTCGCTAAACGCTGTCTTTTTCAAAGTGAAAGTGTGTGCCGACATGAGCAGCTTTACTGGTGAAGTGAGACTTCAGAAGCAATTTTAAATCAAGAGACGTCAGGAGAGGTCTATCCCAACAGACCGGGGTGTACACTGAACAGGGTGCCAATACAGGCAATTTGGGAATGCCATTTAGCCTAACCTGCATGTCTTTGGACAGTGGGAGAAAACTGGAGTACCCAGAGGAAACCCACCAAGCATGAGGAGAACATGCAGACATACATACAGAGGCGGCAACTGACCCTGGCTGGGAATTGAACTGGGACCTTAGAGGTGCAAGGCTAACCGGAAGACACTTCATATTAAACATAAAGTATAAGGGACTGAAAACAGCCATAAAAAATTAAATAGTAAGCAGTTAAGATCATTCAGATTAGATATAGTTTAACACAAAATAAAATAAGTCAATTAGTGATCCAAATAAATAAGTCAAATAACTAATATAAGTAAAACAAACAACAAACTAACAGACAAACAAATTAAATAAATAATATAAAACACGAAAGATATATAAGACACTAAATTTGATATGCTCATTTTAGAAGATAAGTCTGGGCATCTATTTTAAACTCAGTGATAGAAAAAAAGAAAGTTACAGATTGGAATGACTAAGCAGGAATGTAAAGTGTGATCAGTTCAGTCAGGTACACTGAAGCATTGTTATGTAAAGTTTTAAATAAAATATTTTTTTTTTTATAAAATTTTTAAATAAACACAAATAAGATACTGGAAGCCAATGGAGCTAGATTAACCAAGATGTGACATGCTCCGGTGTTTTTGATTGCATAATAATTTTTACTGCAAAATTCAAGTTTTCAACTTTATTATATACAGCATTTACCACGACTCTGCTCTGTACACCACCATCTAAGCTAAAAGCTGTACACCACCTATCAATAAAATCTTGGTGACACGAGTTTGGTCAGGCATCATTAATGTCAGTTAAAGAGGGATACAGCAAATGCATATTTGCAGATGTTAAGACTTTGTTATGAACAAAACTGAATAATAACAGTGATAGCAGAACAGAGACTTAACAAATTCTAGGGGTCTCCATGATTGAGCCAAAGGCTACTTATACACACAACCAAACCAGCCAGGTGGTGATGATCAGAATATGTGACACACATACCTTTTAATTCAGTGTTTATGTTTTGTAATTATTTTCTACATTCTAGAACAGTATTAGAGATTTAAAGGCTGTAAAAATAGGAAATTTGGTAATTAAGTAACAACAACAACAACAGTAGTCATATTTTAAGACATGAAGGTCAGCTGCTCTGGAATAGTTCTTGCAAGAACAGTATTTTAAAATGAATTTGCAAAAGTCATCAGGCACCATGATAAAACTGTCTTTCATGAAGACCATCCTAGGAAAGTAGGACCAAAACTTACCTTAAGGACAAGTTCAATTGCAGTTACCACTTGAAAAAAATCTTGAATTAACAGACAGCACCTCAGATTAGAACTGTTATGAAGGTTTTACACATACATACATACATACATACATACATACATACATACATACATACATACATACATACATACATACATAAATGATTCAAATATATACATTTGCAAAATTAAAATAATTTTTGACAACTGGTTTGGACTTTCTATGATGTATGTCATGTATGTGGAGTAAACAGTTCTTATAGTGACATGGTGTTCTTCTTGGTGAACACAAGATGGCATAATCAGTTACTGTTGGCCAAGTACTAAAGCACCACATTTCTCAAAAAATGTTTACATTTATAATACATGATATAATACAAATTGCACAATAAAAACTATATTCTTGATCTCTTTATTTATTATACATAATGCAAAAATACATAATAATAATAATAATAATAATAATACATATTATCTACTTCCCTGATAGCACAGAAACTCAATTAAATCTAAAAACCATTCTGATAAAAACAATATATTTTCAGATTAATTTAATTAGTATGAATATCATCTAACGGTAAATACTGTGTCAAACATACTTTTGGGATGCACTGTAAGTTTACAGTCTACGTAATTAAATATTTGACTACGTAGTTGACTAATGCTAGTTAACTAGTACAATTGATCTTAAATAAACACTATTCTCTCACATTTCTAACCTTAAGTTTTTTGTCTGCTGCTCAAAGCTATCAACATTTAGCCTACAGGTTAATAGAACTCCACCAGCAAATCTAAAATTGCATTATAACCTGTGCATGCTCCATACTCTTTTTTAGGTTCTTCTTCAAGTACAAAAAGAGGTTCAGGTTTGATTTTCCCACACTGGTTTTCTGTTGTCTGACTGGTATTTCTAAATCATAGACAGTGTATGATTGGGAGTGTGTGGGTTAGTGCTTGTGCACTACTATTTGTTGGCACCCCATTCAAGTTAATGTTTACATAAAACATCATAATGGGCAAAATGTAATCTTAGGCTTTTTTATATCCTAAAAAAAGAAAAGAAACTACAGTGAATCTTCTTGTCAAAACAGCCAAGGACAAGAACATCTCTGGACAGGTTCTCTTGTAATAGGGGTGTCTGAAATAAGGTAGAGCCATATACATTACAAACTTTGTTGTTATATACTGTAGCATCAGGCTGAATGTAAACCCAGGATGTTATAGTAAGAATCAAACTGTGGGGTGGAGCTTCATGAACCTTCATGACTTCAACATTTTAAAGTACAAAATATTTCCATTCTGCTTCGTAGCTGCATCATGTTCACTGTTATATTTTTGAGTCTTTGTCACTTAATAGGTGAGTTCAACTTTATCTTTCCTCATTGCAGTAATATTAAGTGTTGAATTTAAGTCTGTTTAGTGTTAGTGTTAAATTCATATCTGAATTATGTAGGTTTGTCTTGATTATGTAAAGGTAAAACGGATTACATTTTCTTTTCTGTGACAGGTGACTCCATGGCAGATTCAATTGAGCCACTTTTTAGTCATAAACTTGCAGGTGAAGGTGGTAATGTTACTCTGTCCTGCAAATACAGATTCAGTTTTACTACAGGAAACTACCTTCACTGGTACAGGCAATATCCAAAATCGAACCCTACGTTCCTTCTTTATATCTCACAAAGTGGAGATCTAAGTCGTGACAACCCTCCCAGAATGTCTGCAAAAATAAATGAAGATGATAAACATGTGGATCTGCTCATCTCCTCTGCTGCTGTATCAGACTCTGCACTATACTACTGTGCTCTGAGGCCCACAATGTGAAGGAAATACAACTGCACTGTACAAAAACTCTGACCCAGATTTATGTTGTATGCTGCATATACAAGATAAAGCTAGCATACTTTAGAAACACATTAAAACATTTAAAATGTTTTTAGCTGTTTATAGCTAGTGAATCTAAATGTGGGGTTTTAAAGACAGAAAGTAGACAGAAAGCGCCTACTGACCTTTCACTTAGATGCCACAGAAACTACAGTGCTTCTAACAAGCATAATTACTGCATACCTTTGAACTTGAACTTGTTGAAAAAACAAACAAACACAGGTTTGGTGTTATGGTTCTGCATTTTATATATGGTTCAGCGGTGTCAGCTGACCTTCAGGGGACGACAATGCTACATGGTGTTAACTGCATGCTTGAACGAATGCCATTTTGTCTCAGTATTTGACTGTGAACTCTGTCATCAGCTTCCATGATTTGTTTGATTTGATATATACACACAAACTAGCTATGCTCGCAACTATGTTCACTTGGAATTTTTATAGTTTTTTTTTTAGAAATGTATAGTTGTATAGAATGTATAGAACCGTACCTATGGCCACCGCGCGAAACCACGTACAGTAGGTGAGAGAGGGGTATTAAACCTCTACTCTGGCACATATTCATTCCATTGTGCGCTATACCACCCCAACAACTGATATGCCTCACATTGTTTCTGAACCTGGCGAAGAGTGTTGTCAACTGTTTGTCAATCAACTATGATTGTTGACTAATTCAGTACCTTCACTGTAGACAGCGCCTTGTAACGTCGGACGTAAGACGCAGGGACTTAAGAAGACTCCTAAAGGACAGTTCGAGAAACACACTATGTGAATCACTTCACATAAGATATATCTTAAGAGTTTTCTCAGCGTGCGAAGAGTGTGCGTTATCGGGAAACCGGGCCCAATACATTTAATTAATTAATTTATTTTTTGGGGGGGAGTTCTCTGATTTAGTCATGTCCAACATTAGTCACTCCCACATTAAGGCTACTACTACCACTCAGTCGAGAGGTCTGAAGACTATAACATGTTTCCTCCGAACCACGAAACACCAGCTGACCGCATCTTTCCAGACTGCTCGCTCACACACCTTTGATGGCGGCATAATACACTCGGAGGTCAGCACTATCTGCTCCTTCCACTTGCGTGAGCTCACAGATGCCCCTGATTAGCTGTAGACCCGTGATTAATGTGGGAGCACTAAGTACCTCTCATCCCTCCCCTCTGAGAGAGCTCGGCCAATCAGCTTTCTCTAAACCTCCTGCTGCGAGAGGTTACAGCATCACCCGGGAATCAAACTCGCGATCTGCAGATGATAGGCCGAGCACTTTTATCACTGCGCCACTTAAAGGCCCAGACTAATACATTTACAATCAATCAATGTTGCACACTTATAAGAGTGTTTTTAAAACACTCACGTGAAACATTTACGTATTTACGTAAAACATTTACATATTTGGCAGACACCCTTGCAGTGCAGGTCACAACTCACACTGATAAAAACTAAGAAGACACAAAAAATAATAATAATAATGTCGCATATATATATATATATATATATATATATATATATATATATATATATATATACACACATCTGGGGAGTCCGGGGAACATTCAGCAAGTGTAACCCTAATCCTTAAAAATCGATAAATAACTTGTTATTAGCTTGTGGAAGAGACACATCTGTCTGTAAGAATTGTACAAAAAATTTTTTAGTGGAATGTACCAACAATTCATTCACACATAATTCTGACCTCACTCCAAAGCATTTTTATATGTTTGGCCCATTAAAGAAGTCCCTGGTAGGCCTGTGTTTCAGACGTGAAGCTTAGAAGCTAAGTCTAATCATAGTTACAGGATACTGAGAAAACTTTCTTCCTTGATGGTATTCAAGCATTAGTAAAATCCTTGGATAAGGACATTAGTGTAGGAGGGGATTTTATATAGTTTTTACTCTCATAACTCTGTTCTGTTATTTGGCATAAACAAAAGTCCAGGTTTTACTTGAACGCCCCTCGTAGGTGTTACTAACTTTTCAAGTAATTAAGCTAGATGTTTAAGATGCTTTTCCTTCAAAAATGTTGATGGTCTAAACCAGGGGTTGGCAACCTTAAACACTCAGATCCATTTGGATCCGTTTCCCACAGAAAAAAAAAAACACCGGGAGACACAAAGCCCTTTTGACATCTACTGTAAAATAAAGATAACACTGCATATTTCATTTTTTACCTTTATGCCATCTATAAACAAAATAAAATTTTATTTCTGCATGCAACTACAACATTTTGAATTTGGAATAAAAGATGCTGGGTTGAAAGTTATTTTTAAATAAAATACTCAATGTTTATTTGAGTCCTTCTTGTATTTATAAAATTAAAAGCTGAACTTAAATTATCCACCTGCAGGGAACCAAAAGTGCCGTCTGGTTCTGTGTGCCTTCATCCTTTTATCGCGTGTACAAGAGGGAGCAGTCAGCTGTCAACCTGAATAAAACCGGGTGTCAAAAAGCGTGTCGGCGGGTGTCGCACATCGGCGGTTGTGACGCATATTTTGAGCAACAAAAAATTAAACACATTTTGTTTTAATGATATAGGCTCACAATAATAGACCCAAACTAATGAACTAAAATAAAATAAAATAATGAACTAAAATAAATATTCATTCTGTATTATCCAAAGGGAGTCGTAGCAGAGGGATATATGTACATATATATATGTTAATACTATTCAAATATATTGTGTTAAGTAAGTGTGTTTGAAAATTTTCTACAGAATCCAAATAATTTAAAATGGTTTACTAATTTACAACTTTAATTACCAGAGAAAATTACAAATGCTGTAATACTGTAGATAACGTGAAAGTGCTTACCTCAGAGTTTGCACTGATGTGCGGAACTTCTTCCTCCTGCATAATAGTTACTGTGTTTGGAACAAAGTGTAGTTTGTATTTTCATTGGGGCAGGGTTTTCTGTCCCACAGTCAGTCCTAATTCATGTACAAACCATGCCACCTAATCCGATACAATCCAGTTAGTACTTTGCAATCACAGCTGGATTGCAGTTTGTCGTTTTTTTGGTCGTTTGTTTTTTCAATGTGATTAAATTTTTTTTTAACTAGCTAAATTGCACATCCATGTGAATAAGTGTATGCATACAGTATATGTTTACAAGGTGTTCTGCATTAAACTTGAGTCCTATTCAGGATGTAATTCCTGCTTTATGCCCAATTGTCTTGGGTAGATTCCAGGCACCATATTTGCAAAAATTGTCAGAATGACGCCATTTTGGTCCTATTTTCAAGAGTTATTTATCAGAATACTTAAAATAGAAAATCACTCCCATCTCCACCAAAATATAGAAGAGCTCCGGATGTGTCCCAACTGGTTAGGAGTAGTGAGGAAGTTGCGTTCAGGCAGAGACGTGCGCAGAGAAGAGACGTTTTAGTAACGCGAGTGACACAGACCTCATGAAATGTTCCATGTTTGGACGAAAATGGAATACCTTTTTTTTAATCACGTGGTTTTTAACAGGTCCAATAACCAACATGTCATATGCTCTTTCCCTAGGTGACTAAAACAGTATGATTTTTTAGTAATAGCAAAGATGCAGCTTTGAAACAGTGACACAGTGACAGTGCCCATAGATCATGCGCAGATTATGCAGCGTGAAATCAATGAAAAACAGATTGCATTCTTGAAGTCTGGCATTATCCATGGCACACACATTAAAATGATCTTATTTATATTTTCTTTTAATATACTTATATTTATTCATTACTTCATTAGAATGGTGCATCCCTGTGTTATACACTCCTCAGGGGTTCGTGTGGAAAAAAGACAGGCGGCATTGATGCCTTCACAAATTACCTCCGTTCACTTTTTATCTTTAGAGGTAAGAGTAGGGCAGAATTTTCAAAATAATTTTGATCAGATCAGATTTTAATTTAAACAGTTGTGATTGAAGCGGTCATGCTGCCGAGTCACATGTCTATATGTTTTGACTGTGTGCAAAAAACATTCACACAACTGCCTTTGATTTACCCTTTTCGCTTTTCCACCGTTTAAAACTCAACTACAAAACGCTGATTCTTACAGTCTCATGCAAAAGTTTAGGCACCTCTTAATGAATAAAAGATTTTAGTGATTTTTTTAATTGAAAAGATGTTAACACAGTCTCTCTTGGAAATAGAAAAAAAGCAAAATATTTTCAGCAAACATTGATGCATAGTTACCTTTTATGTCATAAATTAAACAAAGATAAAAAATAAAAACGATATTGTGGCACTGTGCAAAAGTTTGGGCACTGTACATACTCAGTAGTAACAAGTTCTCTGGCAGATATCTTGCAAATGCTTTTTATAGCCAGCTAAAAGTCTTTCAATTCTTGTACTTAGGATTTTCTCCCATTCTTCCTTGCAAAAGATTTCTAGTTCTGTAATATTCTTTGGTCGTCTTGCATGCACAGCTCTTTTAAGATCCACCCACAATTTTCAATGATGTTTAAATCAGAGAACTGTGATGGCTGTTCCAAAACCTTCAGCTTACAGTATTTCTCCTGTGGTATTCCATAGTAGATTTTAAGCTATGTTTAGAGTCATTATCTTCATAGAAGCCATCCTCTGTTTAGCTTTAGCTTTTTTACAGATGGTGTGATGTTTGCTTTCAGAATTTGCTGGTATTTAGTGGAATTCATTCTTCTCTCCACCCGTGCAATTTTTTCTGTGCCACTGTCTGCAACACAACCCTAAAGCATGATAGATCCACTGCTATGCTTAATAGTTGGCAAGGTGTTCTTTTCATGTAATCCTGCTCCTTTTTTTCTCCAAACTTACCTTTGCTGTTTGTGGTCAAAGAGCTCTATTTTAACTTTATCTGTCGACAGCACTTGTTTCCAAAACGCATCAGGCTCCTGTAGATGTTCTGTTGCATACTTCTTATGTTGGATTTTATGATGGGGATGCAGGTAAGGTTCTCTTCTGCTGACTCTTCAATGAAGGTCTTGTCTGTGAAAGCATTGCTGCACAGTGGAACAGTGCACCACCACTCTTGAGTCTGCTAAATATTCCTACAGGTTTTTTGAAGTCAAAGGGGGTTTGATTTGTCTTTATTTGACCAGTATACGAGCAGTTCTCTCCGAGAGTCCAGTGTTGGGGACGTTTCTTTTTAAAGTAACTAATTACATTACAAAATTACTGTCTTTAAAAAGTAATCATTTACATTACAGCTTTACTTTTTATTAAAAGTAACTAGTTAAAGTAATTTTCCATTGCAGAAAATGAAAACTCCTTTGTGATGTTGTTTTAGTCAAGACCGCATAGGTGAGATAGGGGTATAACAGCAGGAATAAAAGAGGGGAGTCGGGTTATCGGGGGCGGGGCTTGTTGGACGACTTACACACACACACACACACACACACACACTTACGCATTGGGAATGACTGCTGTCTGGCTCACGAATTACACAAATTGTCTGAATAACAGATTACATTTTTGAAAAAATAACTAAATACCTGAGTACTTAAATGGTGGACCTAACGCGTTAGATTACTCGCTACATCTAAAAAGTAATCCAAGTACTTTAACGCATTAATTTGTATCTTGACCTCCACAGTTCCCCTGAACTGCCATCTCTTAATTACATTTCTCACTGTGGAAACTGCAAGCTGACAACGCTTTGCTATCTTCTTGTAGCATTCTCCTGCACTGTGGGCATCACAGCTGCTTAGAGCAACCCATGGTTGTTGAAGTGTCCAAGTGTGTGCAGAAGGTCTAAAGAGTCAAATAATTGGTAAAGCTTTGAAATCAGATCCATGTAAAAAGAATCTGAGACTCTGAAACTCTTAGGGTGCCCAAACCTTTTCACAGTACCAAAATAATATTTTTATTTTTGTTCAATTCATGGCATAAGAAATAACTCTGCATTAATGTTTGCTGGAAATATTATGCATTTTTTTTTTATTTCTAAGAGAGACTGTTTAACATCTTTTCAATTAAAAATCACCAAAATCTGAGGTGCCGAAACGTTTGGATAAGACTGTATATAAGAACTACTGTGTGAAAATTAGTTCCTTCAAAATTAAACATATTTTAATCATTTGGCTGTTTTAATTAACTTTAGGATATTTTGCCTATAACAGAAACTTTGCATAAAGTAGCCTGTATTCATGATTCTAAATGTCTTTATATACAAACATTATGATTTTACTGTCTATTCTATTATCATATATTCTACTTTCAAAAAGAGAACATTTTAAGACCTTTACAAATTTTTTATGTATTTATTTATTTATTTATTTATTTATTTATTTTTATCAACAATCACAGTTTTTGAATTGCTGTGTCATCTTAATGGGGTCAACCACACCTACTCATTAAGATAAAGGTTTTTGTACTTTCGCTACCAGGGTTGCTCTGAGAAGTTTCCTAAGTCACTTTTAGTCTAGGACTCCGTAGACTAAAAGGACTTTTTAGGATAAGATATAAGCTTTCTGAGAGAATTTTAAGAAGCTTTGTGAATGCAGGCCCTGATATCTACGCTAAATGAAACTTGTTAAAAGGGTGGGACAGGGTTATTATATGGTAACTTTATGCTTGACTTCTTTTATTTACAGTAAATTAACTCATTAAATGACTGCTTTTATTTAAAGTAAATTTTTGTTTTTAAGATGAATAGTTTTATGATAAAATTTACTTTTATATTAAACTATTTTATTTAAACTCTCTTAAATTTGAAGCTCACCATTTATGCAAAATAAAAAATAAATAAATGTGTTACCAGCCTGGAGACTGCTATCTTGAATTCTTCTAACAATAACAAATTATAGCTACTGTAAGAGCAAAGCACACTCAATGCTCGGTTGTTGATTGTACAAAAGAGTACGAACTGTCTTTTCCCCATCCTCTATGGATGTTGCTTATATTCAGTAAAAATTTTCGACAACTAACCATATTGCACATTAGTCAACAAGGTACAGTTGATCACTGCATTTGGTAATCTGGCAAGGTTAGCCATACTAGCAAGCTAGTTAGCTAATTTTACAGTACAAACTGTGTGCATCTTGCTACTTGATATGCACCTAAATCATCTTTTTCTTCTTTGTAATTTATTTATTTATTTTTTTTTGCTGGCTGGCAGACAACTTATAGGTGCATTACCACCACCTGCTGGACTGGAATACAGACAAACTAAAAGCCTAAAGGGAAAAAAAAAAAAAAAAACTTAAATTAGATTCTATCTATTAAGCCAGTTTCATTTACAGTACTGTGCAAAGGTCTTAGGCACCATATTATATGCTGTACCAATTTTGTTATATATGTTTATCATGTCTACATAATTATGTTCACACAACCCCAGGGTTGTGTTCTGAGCCCCCTGCCGTACTCAATGATGAGTCGGCCTACCTAGGGGAGATTGGAAATCTGGAGAACTGGTGCCAGAGGAACAATCTCTTCCTGAATGTCAGCAAGACAAAGGAGCTGATAGTGGAGTTTAGTACAAAGCAGGAGAGGAACTACCAGACCCACATCATCAACAGAAGCCCAGTGGAGAGAGTGGACAGCTTCCGATACCTCGGTGTTCACATCACGTAGGACCTGTCATGGTCCTGTCACATCAACACCGTGGCGAAAAAGGCCCGGCAGCGTCTCTTCCACCTTAGACTCTTGAGACACTTTAGACTGCCCTCTAAGGTGCTCAGGAATTTCTACTCCTGTACCATAGAGAGCATCCTGACGGGAAACATCACGACCTGGTTTGGAAACAGCACCATGCAGGACAGACTAGCTCTACAGACGGTGGTGCGATCAGCTGAGTGCATCATCCGCACCGAGCTCCCTGACCTGCACTCGATCTACAGCAAGCGGTGCTGGACCAAGGCCAGGAAGATTGTGAAGGACCTCAGCCATCCCAACAATGGACTGTTCTCTCTGTTGCGGTCTGGGAAGCGATTCCGCTCCCTGAAGACCAACACAGAGAGACTGAGGAGGAGCTTCTTCCCGCAGGCGATAAGGTCTCTCAATCACACCATTACACAGGAGTAATATCTTTTTAAACATTGACATTGAATGGACAATCACGGACACATTCATGCAATACATATTTATATATCTGACCACTGCACATGAGACTTTCCTAAGTCACTTTTCATGCATATTTGCACAGCCATTGGCACTTTAAATTATATATATATATACAAGCATTTCACTACATATCGTATTGTGTATGACTGTGTATATGACAAATAAAATTTGAATTTGAATTTGAAAAATCATTCAGTATTTCCATATATACCTTAAAAATTAACACATAAAAAACATTACAGGAGAATTTATGCATAGCTGTAAAGAAGAAGAAAAAAGAACAAGACAGACCAGTTTTTAAGTGGAAAAAAAAGCCCAATGTACGTTTCTGGGATTTGCATAAATATAGAAAGAAGCGAGTGTGACAAAGTTACCAGAAGAATATGAGTTTCCTTTCAAAGGCTACACTCTCACTCATGCTGCGTAAAAATGCTATGGGAAACATATTGTCATGTTGCCGATTGTGAAGCATGTGTGTATCAAACACGCCAAATTTTTGGCTTTTATAACCTCGGTCGGGTGACGTCATCTGATAAGACGCACCTGCAGGTTATAAATAGGAGTGAACCGGAAACATTCCTCAGATTCTTGTCTTCACCTAGTTGTGTGCGTGTCTGTGTCTAACCAGCAAAATAAATGTTTAACTCACTGATAATGGCAGAGTTTTAAACAAGATATCCATATCGGAGGGCGATCTCTACACTTTACTGCTTCGATTAAGTGCTTCACGTGCGCCTCGCATTCCTTGAGAAGCTTCGAGCTGCCGCACATTTCTGGGGCTTAAACTCGTGCATCCGGCAGAGCTGTGAGAGACGGATTTAAAAACTTCTTTCTTTCACGTTCTCATCAGATCGGGAAATTCCTCTGTCCGCTTTCAAGCGCGCCCTGGCACTTCCTGTAAATGGGCATGGCGGTTTTGCACGCCTACCAGGCTGACCTGCTGAAAAACTTAAGTACTGGTGGGGCTCTTCAAGGTAGGGCGTATTGGAATTACGCATGGCCACAGACTTGTGCAACAAAGCAGACGGCTCGTTTTATGGCTGCGATGGTTTCCGCGGAGAGGCACTTGTGGTTGAATGTTTGGGGCATCAAGGAGAAGGATTGGGCATTCCTCCTTGATGCCCCCATCTTGCCTCCCGGCCTACTTGGCGATGTCATTAACTCGGTCGCCACTAGGTTCATGAGGCGAAGTTATATAACAAGCCTTCTGGAAATTCCTTCCTTTGTGAGCTGTGCTATATAAATAAAATATATATAGCACTTCTGTCATCTCTTCAGGTAATATATATATACAGTGGTGTGAAAAACTATTTGCCCCTTCCTGATTTCTTATTCATTTGCATGTTTGTCACACTTAAATGTTTCTGCTCATCAAAAACCGTTAACTATTAGTCAAAGATAACATAATTGAACACAAAATGCAGTTTTTAAATGAAGGTTTACGTTATTAAGGGAGAAAAAAAACTCCAAATCTACATGGTTCTGTGTGAAAAAGTGATTGCCCCCCTTGTTAAAAAATAACTTAACTGTGGTTTATTACACTTGAGTTCAATTTCTGTAGTCACCCCCAGGCCTGATTACTGCCACACCTGTTTCAATCAAGAAATCACTTAAATAGGAGCTACCTGACACAGAGAAGTAGACCAAAAGCACCTCAAAAGCTAGACATCATGCCAAGATCCAAAGAAATTCAGGAACAAATGAGAACAAAAATAATTGAGATCTATCAGTCTGGTTAAGGTTATAAAGCCATTTCTAAAGCTTTGGGACTCCAGCGAACCACAGTGAGAGCCATTATCCACAAATGGCAAAAACATGGAACAGTGGTGAACCTTCGCAGGAGTGGCCGGTCGACCAAAATTACCCCAAGAGCGCAAAGACAACTCATCCGAGAGGCCACAAAAGACCCCAGGACAACATCTAAAGAACTGCAGGCCTCACTTGCCCCAATTAAGGTCAGTGTTCACGACTCCACCATAAGAAAGAGACTGGGCAAAAACGGCCTGCATGGCAGATTTCCAAGGCGCAAACCACTTTTAAGCAAAAAACATTAAGGCTCGTCTCAATTTTGCTAAAAAACATCTCAATGATTGCCAAGACTTTTGGGAAAATACCTTGTGGACCGACAAGACAAAAGTTGAACTGTTTGGAAGGTGCGTGTCCCGTTACATCTGGCGTAAAAGTAACACAGCATTTCAGAAAAAGAACATCATACCAACAGTAAAATATGGTGGTGGTAGTGTGATGGTCTATGGTTGTTTTGCTGCTTCAGGACCTGGAAGGCTTGCTGTGATAGATGGAACCATGAATTCTACTGTCTACCAAAAAATCCTGAAGGAGAATGTCCGGCCATCTGTTTGTCAACTTAAGCTGAAGCGTTCTTGGGTGCTGCAGCAGGACAATGACCCAAAACACACCAGCAAATCCACCTCTGAATGGCTGAAGAAAAACAAAATGAAGACTTTGGAGTGGCCTAGTCAAAGTCCTGACCTGAATCCTATTGAGATGTTGTGGCATGACCTTAAAAAGGCGGTTCATGCTAGAAAACCCTCAAATAAAGCTGAATTACAACAATTCTGCGAAGATGAGTGGGCCAAAATTCCTCCAGAGCGCTGTAAAAGACTCGTTGCAAGTTATCGCAAACGCTTGATTGCAGTTATTGCTGCTAAGGGTGGCCCAACCAGTTATTAGGTTCAGGGGGCAATTACTTTTTCACACAGGGCCATGTAGGTTTGGATTTTTTTTCTCCCTAAATAATAAAAACCATCATTTAAAAACTGCATTTTGTGTTTACTTGTGTTATCTTTGACTAATAGTTAAATGTGTTTGATGATCAGAAACATTTTGTGTGACAAACATGCAAAAGAATAAGAAATCAGGAAGGGGGCAAATAGTTTTTCACACCACTGTGTATATATATATATATATATATATATATATACTGTATATATATATATATATATATATATATATATATATATATATATATATATATATATATATTACCTCTTCTGTCATCCCAAGCTCTTAGCATAGTTTATATATATATATATATATATATATATATATATATATATATATATATATATATATATATATATTTATATATAAACAATATAAATACTGCATGATCCTGGGTTATGTAAATGTATTGTGATGTCATTTCCCTTTAACATACAGTACACTCTAAACAACAATAGTAATATTTTAAATTTGGGAGAAATATTGTCAGCAGTTTAAAAAAAAATGAAACAAAACAGTTCATCTCACCAATACATGCACTTGTAAGAAAAAAAAAAAGATGTTATACTCATTTATCATATTGTGGGTTAAGTAAAAGAGCACCATGCACAAACGCATGCACAAACACATGCACACACGATGCACTGCCTCGTTCAAGACCTAGGGCTTATTATCATCTTTTAAATTGTTGCCAAGACCGATGGTGCAACTATAAAGACACCATGAAAATTCATAATTAAAATATTTCATCATGTAATTTTTATAGATCTAAATGATGATTTTGCACAGTTACATCAGTGTTATGCTTTCAATTTGTGTTTGCTCAAATGCACCCAAAACTACACCCCTATTTTAAGGTCAATGTACAGCAAAGATGCTTCAGCAAGAATTAACAGCCAGCTCCATTGTCATGTGATGCTGTGGGGTGGAGCTTCCTGAACATGTATGATGTTAACATTTTAGAGGAAAAGCCATCTTACAGTTTCATTCAACTACAACTATTCATAATGTTCACTGTTTTACTCATGTGTCTGTGGCTTTCACTGGGTGAGTTTACATTTTATTTGTTATTTTAAAAATATTGCACAGGAGATTTATGGATGCAGTGAGAAAGGACATGAAGTTAGTTGGTGTGAGAGAAGAGGATGCAGAGGATAGGGTTAGATGGAGGCAAATGATTCGCTGTGGCGACCCCTGAACGGGAACAGCCGAAAGACAAAGAAGAAGAATTTTAAAAATATTGCACATTAAATTATTAATAATAATGTGTGATGTTAATGAAAAGCTAAATGTGGGTCTGACTTAATGTATGTAGTTCTGGATTGACTGTGGTTTAAAACATTACGTTCTTTTCTCTATGACAGGTCAATCCATGGCAGATTCAGTGGAGACACTTTTTACTCATAAAACTGTGAATGAAGGTGATGTTGTTACTCTGTCCTGCAGATACACAACAAGTGCTACATCATACTCTTTGCAGTGGTACAAGCAAGCTTCAAAATCTACACCTAAGTTTCTTCTTTATGTCTTACAAAGTGGATATAAAAGTGAATCCATTCCATCAGGTCTGTCTGTTGAAATTAACATTAATAATAAAAGAGTGGATCTGAACATCTCCTCTGCTGCTGTATCAGACTCTGCACTATACTACTGTGCTCTGGCGCCCACAGTGACAGGAAATCCAGCTGCACTGTACAAAAACCTGTTGTAGTATAATTTGCATGCATTTTATTCCTAATCTTATTGGTTTCTCTCTATGTACCTTGTACATTTCGATTTACTAACTGATGCATAATTATTGATTTGGTTTTAATTTTTATTGCCTCTTTTTGGATTTTATAAGGACAAACTTTTCAAACTTTGTTGCATATTTACTTCTTATGCTATAAATTGAACAAAAATAAAAATACTATTATGGCATTGTGCAAAAGTTCGAGAGATCCAGAGTCTCAGATTCTTTTTACAAGGTGTCAGACCTTAATCAGCTCATTAGATTTAATGCATGGAAACAGCTGTCATTAGTAAAGGGAAATTTTAAAGCTTTACAAATACTTTGACTATTCAAACCTTGTGCACACAGTTGCGGAAACTCAAAAAACCATGGGTTCCTTCAAGCAGCTGTGACTCTGAAAATGAAAGGAATTAATGCCCACAATGCAGGAAAAGCCTACAAGAAGATAGCAAAGCATTGTATAAAAATAACTATGCATCAATGTATGCTGAAGATATTGTGCATTTTTTTTTCCATTTCCAAGAGAGACTGTGTTAACATCTGTCAAAATCTGTCAAATATCAAGGGGTGCCTAAACTTTTGCATAAGTCTGTATTTTATTGTCTTGTCCAATATTGTCCTCCTGTCTAATATTGTGCTGCCAAAACAGCTCTGACCTCTTGAGGCATGGGTTCCACCAGACTTCTGAAGGTGTGCTGTGGAATCTGGCACCAAGATGTTAGCAGCAGATTCTGTTAGTTATGAGTTAGAACATCCATGGATCAGACCTGTTTGTCCTGCACATCTCACAGATGCTAGATCAAATTGCAGCCAACATTCTCTGTAATGTTACTAAATTTTAACCATTTTTGCAGCGTGATCGGGGACATTATCCTCCTGAACGAGACCACTGCAATTAAAGAACATGTGCCATCAAGGGGAGTACTGTGCATCTGCAACAATGTTTAGAAAGTTGATACTGTATGTGTCAAAGTGACATCTACATATCGGTCATTCTTGAGAACTGGGACAAAACATGTTTTAATCTGAACTTTTTTAGTGCATTACATGATTTTTTTCAAAAACATTGTCTTATAACAAAGTGTTAATTAATTTATTAATTAATTTATTTATTTAATAAGTGACATGTAATTATTTCAAAATTCAATAGAATCTTTCAATAGTATTTATTTAAGATACAAACTGGCTTCCTATAAGTTGTTACAAAAATCCATCATTGCTTTTTACCTAAAAACAAAAAGTTTTATTCCTATATATTCCTAAGTTTATGTCCTATTAATGAAATGTTCTTTAAATGTTACGAAATCTAAGTTTTATTTAGAAATACAGTTATTGGAACATAAAAAAATAAATGCATAAACGCTACAAATTCCTACCTGACGTAGGTGACGCATATGACGGTGTTGAGACACATCTGATGGTTGACATTTATACTGTATATAAAACAGAAATTCTGCGGTGCGTTTGCAGATTTTATATAATTTGCTGGGCATGTCACAGGCGATTATCAGGTTTTATGTCATACTGTTGGCTTGTCACAGGTGGACCAAACTACTGTTTCAGGGCTACTGAAACCTCAGATGAGACTACAGAGTGTCTATAGCAACTGCGCATATGACACGCAAAAGTAAGGGCTGCCAAAACATTGGAGCAGCATGAGGAGCAGTTGGTTGACCGCAGAGTCCATTCTCAGGTAATGCTAGCATGCTGGAGTCAGCATGGGGGAGTAAACCTCGTGTACACAGGTGGAGCTGTGGGTAACCCTTTAGTAAATAAGAGTAGAGAAATCAAAAGTTTTAATGGTGTTACCTTGCACCTCCAGGGTCCGTGCTCGATTCCCATCTTGGGTCTGTGTTCATGGAGTTGGCATGCTCTTCATGTGCTTAGTGCTTTTCCTCCGAGTACTCTGGTTTTCTCCCACAGTCTGAAGACATGCAGATTAGGCTAATTGGCATTTTCAAATTGCCCATAGTGTGTGAATGAGCATGTGTGTGTGTGAGTGTGTGTGTTTGTGCCTTGTGATGGATTGGTACCCCATCTAAGGGTAAATGAGAGTAAGTGAATTGTGATTTAAGACTTTTATGCAGAATCAAATAGAACTAGTGAATTAACCCCCCCCAAAAAAAAAAAAATAAAAAAAATAAAAGCACATAAATGTACTTATAGCTTATGTATTCAATTCAATTTGTATAGCGCTTTTAACATTTGACATTGTCGCAAAGCAGCTTTACACAATCAAAAGAATTATTTAAGTTTGTATGAAATGTAAATGTATAAAAATCAAAATGATAAGGTTGTCCCTGATGAACAAGCCAAGGATGACGGTAACAGTGGCAAGAAAAAACTCCCTGAGATAGTAGGAAGAAACCTTGAGAGGAACCAATATAATACAAACTTTGTAACTTTCAAGTTTGTGGATAATCTACAAACATTCACCATAGTGTATATATATATATATACACTTTGGTGAAAGTTTAAGTAAAAGCGTCTCGGGTTACTTTGCTGTAACACTGTTCCCTGAAAAGGCAGGAACGAGATGCTGCGTGAAAACGCTATGGGAAACATCTTTTCATGTTGCCGGTTGTGAAGCATGTGTGTATCAAACACGCCAAATTTTTGGCTTATATAACCTCGGTCGGGTGATGTCATCTGATAAGACGCACCTGCAGGTTATAAATAGGAGTGAACCGGAAACATTCTTCAGATTGATTTGTCTGAACGGACGTCCGGTCACGTAGGCAGTGCGGCATTGAGACGCAGCATCTTGTTCCTGCCTTTTCAGGAAACAGGGTTACAGCAAAGTAACCCGAGACGCTCCTTTTCAAAGGCTACACTTAATGCTGCGTGAAAACGCTATGGAAACGAGAGTGCCAACGTCGCCGCTCTGCAAGTGTCTGGACTCCAAGGTTGTGTAGCGTGTGCGCACAAGGCCGAGAAGGTCTCAGAACTATGTCTGGGTAGCTGACTCGAGGACCCGTGAGCCCGAAGTAGCATGAACATCCAGACTATAAATGTAACAAATGTATGCGGTGAGGACAACCCTCCGCGTCACACACTTGCTGCAGGGGAATACCTCTTGCTAGTGCAATAGATGAGGCGATCCCCCTGGTTAAATGAGCCCTGATTCCTAGAGGCGAAGTGAGCCCATGCGCCTCATAGGAGAGGGCAATAGCCCAGTGTAGTGGCGGCCGCCCCCCGGTTGCGGCCGAGGACCATGTAAAAGCTGCTCTGACTTACGCCACTAGCTGATGCAGTGGACGTAAATCTGAAAAGCAGGTAATGGACACAGTAAGTAAAGTCTCTCCTGCTCCGGAGCTGTAAAGGCGAAGGACAGAACGCTTCAAAAACAATAGGGTGCATGTTGGCAAATGTGTGCGGAGAGGACCAACCCTCCGCGTCACACACTTGCTGCAGGGGAATACCTCTTGCTAGTGCAATAGATGAGGCGATCCCCCTGGTTGAATGAGCCCTGATTCCTAGAGGCGAAGTGAGCCCACGCGCCTCATAGGAGAGGGCAATAGCATCTCTCATGCAGCTTGCAGCCCCAAAACATGTAAAAGCTGCTCTGACTCACGCCACTGGCTGATGCGGTGGACGTGAATCTGAAGAGCACGTACTGGACACAGTAATTGAAGTCTCTCCTGCTCCGAAGCTGTAAAGGCGGAGAACAGAAGGCTTCAAAACAATAGGATGCATATTGACAAATGTGTGCGGAGAGGACCAACCCTCCGCGTCACACACTTGCTGCAGGGGAATACCTCCTGCTAGTGCAATGGATGAGGTGATCCCCCTGGTTGAATGAGCCCTGATTCCTAGAGGCGAAGTGAGCCCACGTGCCTCATAGGAGAAGGCAATAGCATCTCTCATGCAGCTTGCAGCCCCAAAACATGTAAAAGCTGCTCTGACTCATGCCACTGGCTGATGCGGTGGACGTAAATCTGAAGAGCACGTACTGGACACAGTGAGTGAAGTCTCTTCTGCTCCGAAGCTGTAAAGGCGGAGGACAGAAGGCTTTAAAAACAATAGGGTGCATGTTGGGAATGGAACATTTGGAAGATAGTTCAGTGAGGATGCAAAATGGCCCTGACCAGCCCAGGGGCAAAGTCTAGGCAGGATGGGGAGACTGACAGATCTCCGATCCTCTTAGAGAGGTAATGGCCATTTAGAAAAACCATTTAGAGAGTCAGAAACCTGAGGCACTGACTCTAGTGGTTCAACAAGGGGGCCCAAGCCCAAAGACAAATTTTCCTGCAGAAACTCCAGCACTGAAACAATTCGGCAGTGGACTGGGTCTACCTGCTTCGTCATGCACCAACTTTCAAATACATTCCATTTGAGGGCATAAGCTCTTCTAGGAGAGGCAGCCCTAGCACTTAGAATAGATTTAATTACGCTGGCTGGAAGACCAGCTTGACTTAGTTGGTCTCATTCAGGGACCGCTAAGGCGTCCAGACCCAGGGGCTGGAAGAGTCAGAGAGTAGTAAAGGAGACATTTGTTGATCTTGCGAGGAAAAGAGGTCCACCTCTGCTACATGAAATTTTCCGAGAATGTAAATCGCCCAGAGGGCGCGAGCGGCGCGAGCACAATCCGCCCTGACGATTAATATATGAGACTGCCATAGTGTTGTCCACCCGCACTAGGACATGGTAGTCTCAACTGCTGGAGGAAGTGCTTTAGGGCCAGAAATGAAGCCATCATTTCAAGGCAATTGATGTGCCGCGCGAGAAGATGGCCTCTCCAGCTCCCTGGAGCTGGACGGTCATCTAAGATCACACCCCAGCCCATGAGGGAAGCGTCTGTCGTTAGCATCTGCGATGACAAGACGAATTTAGAGTGGGACCCAGAGTCAGAAACCGGGGTCTGAACCACATAAAAAGGGTACGAAGCACCTGGCATGTAGCCCTTATTGGGGATTGGTCCTAGAGTGAAATCCCCTGGTTCTTAGCCACAACTGAAATGCTCTCATGTGCAGAAGGCCCAAAGGTGTCACCATGGATACAGCTGCCATGAGAGCTAAGATCTCTGAAAGTGATGGTCACTTTCTGGTCTAGCTTGATTTCCTTGAGGGTGTTGAGAATGGATTCGACACGACCGGGAGACAGCTGTGCCCGCTTACGTTCTAATCCCATGTGACACCCAAATATGTTGTCCTCTGAACAGGTTAGAGCACACGTTCATGGCGTTGGATCTCAATCCTTAGAAACAAAGATGAGCTAGGATGACATGCTGATGTCAAAGCGCTAGCTACTGAGACTGGGCCAGCCAGTCATGTAATTCAAATACGGATGCTCTGGAGTCATAAGAGCCAGAACTACATCCATGTATTTTGTGTATGTGCAGTGAGAGAGCTAGACCAAATGGAAGGACCCGATACTGGTAATCTTCACCCCCGAAAGCGAACCTCAGGAACCTCCTGTGTTGTGGCAATATTTCTATTGATTTATTTTTAGATAGCGGTAAAGGCCGCAAAATCTAGGAATTGGACGCAGCCCACCGTTCCTCTTGGGAACCAAGAAATACCAACTGTAGTAGCCTGACTCTCTGTCTGGTAGGGGAACATGTTACATGGCCCCATTTCCCAGCAACTTCTGTCAGCAGATGTGCACTTTCCGGTTTCATGGAAGTGGAGACCATGCCATTGAAACACGGAGGGTGATGTGAGAACTGAATCCTGTAGTTTCTCTCTACAGTGCTTAGTACCGAAGGAGATATACTTGGCAGTAGCTTCCACGTTGCCAGTTTCTCAGAAGGGGGCAAAGTCTCGGCGGCTTCGTTAAATGGGGGGGATTTTACGTAGATGTTCGGCATTTTGAAACATGGCAGGAAAAAAACGAAGAACTAACATTTTATTGGAGACTGGTGTTGCCCGAAACACCAGTGGTGGCGGAGCAAAAATACCGATCTCCTGGGGGTGCCAGGGAGAGCACTTCATTTTTTGAAAGGAATTCTGCGTGCCTCTCCCCATTGGGGGGCCACCCCCCATGGTCCTGGGCACATGAACCTCAGGGTTTTTTTGTGAGGAAGACAATATGCCAGTCTGACCTATTTTGAGGCGGATTGTGCGACGCACCCCAATCTTACGAGGGGGTGCCAGGCTCAAAACCACTTTACTTGTGTGTTTCACGCCTCGCAGGAGTCAGACCCGGTTGAGACTGGGTGGCTGACAGTCCCGACTCTTGAGCACGGCGGGGAAGGAATTTCCCGAAGGCTTGTTATATAACTTCGCCTCTTGAACCTAGTGGTGACCGAGTTAATGACATCGCCAAGTAGGCCGGAAGGCGAAATGGGGCATTAAGGAGGAATGCACGATCCTTCTCCTTGATGCCCGTGAGATTCAACCACAAGTACCTCTCCGTGGAAACCATTGCAGCCATAAAACGGCCGATAGCACAAGCCGTCTGCTTTCTTGCACGAAGAGACATGTCTGTGGCCCGGCGTAATTACCCTGTGGCCCATAGCGTTTTCACGCAGCATCGAGTTTAGCCTTTGAAAGGGAACTCTATGTAAATTAGTAACAATTTTATATCTACTAAATTGGCAAAGATTTCAAATTTACACGAATATTAGATGATCCCTAACTGACTGCAGGTCTTCAGAAAGCCCTCTAATCTCAGCTCGTTTTAACCTTTAAGTTTTCTTCCCCTTCTTTTACCTTAATTTTTAGTCCCTTGACACAGGAGAAAATAGGGAGGAAAAAAAGTAATAGTCAAACTTTTGCTTTGGTTGACTTCATGTTTATCTTTTTCTTGAATCCTAGGACTCTATGAATGCACTGTGAAGGATTTTCTTAAAAAAGTCACAAATTTTTCACATAATAAAAATCTTTCCTCAGAGGATAATCAGGTCAGGTGTGCAATCAGACATGTTCAGTAAGAACATAAGCACTTTAGCAATATATGGGTGCAGTATATGGGTGTTTCCAGTCATATAGCGTTGCAAGAAGCCTTTTCTCGAAAGTAGCAGGATGGCGAGACGTTGTTAAAGTTCTCTTTGGCTCCAGAGGCTCTTTTGGAGAAGGTTAAACAGCTGCTAGTTGTAATGCTAAACTCTGAAGTAGTGTTGTGTGACCAATTTGTTGAGCACATCCTCGATTGCACCCTTCGTCGTGAATTAAAGCCATTTGTTCGCCGCCAACCTTCTGCAACATTGCTAGATGTTCAGGGCAAGGCTATAAGGTGGCAGCGTGAGGGCACCCCAGGGGGAGCAAGGGGTCGTAGTCATTCGGTTCCAGTAGCACATGGGTTTCAATATGGGGTTCAAAGTGGTGCCTGTTCGGGAGAGGATCATCCGTCTCAGCAGTCTGAAATGTGAGCTTAGAGAGATGTTGAAATTACAGCAGCAACAGTTAGCTCAGCCTTCCCACAGTGTAACCAAATTGCAGGACCAGTTACTGTGGACCCGGTCCTTTCGTAGCACCCCAGTGATGTGTAGAAGGTGACAAAAGCCCGGCCATTTTGCTAAAGAGGGTAACCATGAGCGTGGTTCTCCTTCTTATTTATGATCTCTAGTTATTATAGGTGAGGTGTGTCTTTGGCTCCAGACGGTCTAATTGTCGGTAAACTAATTCCCGCCGAATTGCTGAGTCACAATTCGGTTGGGGAAAATGGTGGCTCAGACTCGTTGGGCAGCGTTGGCCCAATGTTAAATTTATCGTCCTCATGCCTACATTTGGTTGTGTCCATGAGTGGTGTGCTGGTATCATGTTTAGCGGATACCGGGTCTATGGTGTTCACCATCTTGAAAGCGGTTCTCACGAACACTTTGAGCCGTGGGACCAGGACCGTCATGGGTCTTGTCATTGGTTTTAGCTTAAGGCGGCCAATGGATTGTCTTTTTCTTATTTGGGTTATGTTGAATTGAATATGAACTTTGCGGTCGAATGGTGCCGAAATGCGGCGTATTGGTGGTCCGGGATCCTTCTGGTGGTGTCTGTGCTCAAGCCCTGGGTGTGTTGGGCATGAATGTGTTGAGTCGATGCTACCAGGAGCTTTTTGGACAGTATGGGCCTTCCCTGTTCCATTCCTCGTTTGTGTCTAGTGCTTCCAACTCCGTATTAAGCGCTACAGTATTCACCAGGTAAGTGTTCAGACTCCTGGTGAGGGTATAGGAAAGGTGAGGGTGCGTGGTCCTTGAGCCGCTTGCATTTTTGGGGGTGTGTAGCGGCCACCTGTTTTGACTCCTTCGCTAGAGGGGTTGCATTTTTGGCGCCCCTGATGTGGGGCTGTTGATTTTTTAGCTCTGGTTACAGTGATTAGTGGAACTGTTTACAGACCAGTTACCAATGTAGGGACTACTGAGGCTCTCCACTTTCCCCAGCACGTGATGGGCACATTGTGTGCACATGGTTAGCTTGCCTCTAGACATTTCGGAGGTCAGGCCATCTCCAGGGACTGTTTGTTTAGTTGCTTCCCAAGTGGAGTTCATCATCGGGTCGATAATGAAAAAGGGGCAGGGGTAGATTGTGGTGAGAGGGAGTTTTGCACTTTCCTCTAGAGTTTCGGGTTTTTCACCTGATAATCTTTGGTTGTAATTTAGGAGCGTATAAAAGGGCGCTGTGAGAATAGACAGGTGTGGCGCTAATTCACCCCAGGTTGCGCCTCCGGAAGTTTGTTGAGGTGTGCGAGAGGTATGTTTGGTGTGCTGTACTTTGGTTACTTGTACACCTAAAAGTCATTATCTAACTAATCGCAATTTTCTTTGGGAAGCCGGCAAGTTTTAGGATCTTTATGGGATCCGAGGGAACGGATGAGCAGCTCATTGGTGTCCGTATGTATTTACCCCGTCTCAAGAGCTGCACGCTTCGTGCTCGTGTACCACGGGAGATGAATGCTACCGTTTAAGTTGGTTTGTCAGTGTTTCTTCATACAGTATAGCAGTGTTTAAGGTCAATAAAGGTATGATATGACCTGTTTATTTTCCCTTTTTGATCTGTTGAAAGATTGGCTGCCAGATAGATGTGGTCTGCATCGCGCGGTAGGTGAAATTTATTTTTGTTGGCGCCTGCCACACAGGTATGTGCTGTATCTTTACTTTAATGTTCTTTTACATTTAAGGTAAATTAATCGGCTGGCGAGCGTGCTTTTCTCACCTGTCTTTGGCTTTGTGTCGCTCACAATTTGGCTTGCAGCTTCAGCACTGCTGTTTTTGCTTCAGCGGATTGTTTTGGTTTGGTTCGTTCTTGTCCTTGTGACAGTTATTTTTTTTTTTTTTTTCCTTTTCTTTGCCTTTTTGAACAGCTCTTTGCTTTGCTTGTGCTGCTGCCTTGGGCTGGCTTATTTCTATATTTTGTTTTGTTTGTGCTGCTTTGCTTGGTGTTGTCAGCCATTGCTTTAATGTAACATTTCACTGACTGTTGCTTTAGTTTTATTTGTCCTCCAAGTTTGGAGGTTGCTTTGCAGCTGCATTTGTCTTTTTTTTTATTGTTTTTGTAATTATTAATTTTATTTATTTGTCCTTCTTTTTAGGAGCTGGGAATGGAGAGAAGGCAGGCTAGCTGCTTATAGAGTGGCGTGCTTATGTTTACAAAGTGTGGAGTGGTACTACATTTTCACTAGTGTGAGGGGTTGGTGCACGTGTGGTTATTTATTGTCGGGAAGGAGTGTAGTCCTGTACCTAGCCTGCCTCTCTATGGTTAAGCTCCCAGCTCCAATTTCTTTTCTTTGTCTTTTTGCTGGGGATGTTTTAATCTGTTTTAACAGTCATTTTGATATTGCTTGATCTGGAAATTTCCTGTATGAATAAAGAATTGTATTTTTGTATCCATGTCCCTGTGTTCTTACTGAGAGATTCAAACCTGCGTGTCTTAAACTTTTCCCGGGTAACCAATCCTGGGTGGCGTAATCGGTACTCAGTCTTTTAAGGTTGGTCAAAGGGAAATTTTTAATTTCCTGACATAGAGAAAAAGACACCCACCACCCTGCCACACAAACATACTTGGCACTGAAGCTATTATAAGGGCTTGAAACAGTTGTGATTGCAACAGTCGGCCTAGGACAATGTGATGCAAAAAAAAAAAAAAATGCTAAAACGTCATGTAAACGTGAAAAAATCTGTCAAAACTACAACACCCACTATAACGTGACACCTACAGTACTTTGTGGCACTCAGTGTTGTAAACAGTGATGTCACATGCTTTTCTAGGAGCAGTCCTACTCCTTGCTAAAAGTACAGTAAGAGGAATGAAATAAACTCATTCAGGTAAAGCTAATAATGTTTTCAACGACTTACTGTACACGGCTTTGTACATCTAGACTTTGCAATCTTTGCAGAATTGCTCAAATAAGTTGAGTTAAATTTGTTTGTGGAGTGAAGTCTTTAAGTCATTCCACAGAAGTCTGAGCTCTAACTAGGAAAAAAAAAAGTATGCTAAGTGTACAGTACTAAGTCCTAGCATGCCAAAGCACACTTAAATGTACTTGCAGCCAGACTAATGACTAGTATACTTGAAGTTTGCTGTTTTGGAACAACTAATTTATTATTAATTATTTAAGTTGTAATTAAATTGTACAAAAGCACAATTTTAAGTGTATTAAGTATACTTTTGTGTGCTAAAGTGGAACAACTTTAAGTATATTTAGTACACTTAAAGTACTGTATATGTACTAACGTACATACTGTACAGTACCTGACAGTAATTAATGAAATGCAAGTTTATATTTATATATACTATAATATGTATTATAAGTACATTACAGATATTTTTACTGTATTACAAATACAGTACATGATTAATATATTACAAGTATATTCTTATTGCAGCAGTAGGATGCTGTTATACTTCTGGACAATTACAAATACTTAAAAGTAATACAAATATACTTTATTGTATCATACAGTACACAACCTTCTATAATACATTATTGCAAATGTATTAACAGTACACTAAAAATGTTTAGGATAATTTACAAATGCTAAATGCATTTACGACACTATAATATGTTTTTAAAAATAATTACATCAGTATTTATGAGGCAGATTTTATTCATAAGTTCAACAGATTTAATTTGCACAAGGTTACAAAAAAGCACTGCTATAGTTTATTTGTGTTCAACAAAAGTCAGGTTGCCTTACAAACACACAGACTAAAATTTAAACAGGTTGCCTTACAAACACATACAGACATTAGTATTAGAGTATACAGGTACAGTACAGTATTAGTTTAAACCTGGTGTGTTGATTCTAGCTGTTACTGTAAGGAATCTTCACTAGAGGGAACTGTAGTTGTAGTTTTTTTGTTTGCAGACCCAGTTTCCCAGAAGGCACCTCGGTCAGGTGATGCGGGAGCTCACCTGATCCGAGGCAGATCATTAAAACATCTATAAATAGCTGATTAGTCTGGGAAACTGGGTCGAGCATTATTAGTTGCACTACTGTCATTTATTTAAGTTCTGTTAAGGTGGGCTCTCATGTTGGCGATGTTTTCTGTAGATGTTCTGTGTGTGTCTAAGTTTGTGGAGCTGATTCAGTCATGTCAAGTGTGGTGTAGTTCATGTGTATGTAAGTATTGTGGTTTTTGTCCCCCTGTTTTCTTGTGTGTTTAGCTAGATCAGATAAGTAGCTAGTTGTGTGTTTGGCTAGGAGTTTTTTTTTTATCTGAAATCTATGTGGAGCTAACCATCAGGCTTCTAGCCATAGCCCCCTTGTGTCTGTAGCCTTTCTGTGTCTCGAATTTCTGTGTCTCCTGCCTCCCTAGTTTCCCGGTGAGCCTAGCCTGTAAATGTGTCCTCTAGCCTAGCCTGTAAATGTGTCCCCTAGCCTAGCCTGTAAATGTGTCCCCTAGCCTAGCCTGTAAATGTGTCCCGAGTCCCTTGTGTTGTATTTAGCTATAAGGTAAGTGTAGCTATGTGCATGTTAGGCTAAAGACATGCTTAGCTAGATGAATGTGAATGTGTCTTTGCTAATGACCATGTTTAGCTAATAGCCATGTCTAGCTGATTGCCATGTCTTTAGCCCTAGTCCTGTCTCTCGTCTACTCTTGTCTCTCCTGGTCTCTCGTCTCGTCTCGTCGGATCTCTAGTCTCGTCATGTTTTCTCCTGTTTCAGCTCCATGCGTACAGTGGTTTATCTTGTCATGTGTTCGTCCTTTAGCCTGTGTTTCGCCACAGAGCTTAGACGTAGTGTAACAGGTATTGGTGCCTGTCTGTGTTCCTTAGACTGTGTCCTGCCAGAGAGCCTATGTTTAACCCCATGTTATTGAGTATTGTTTGAGTTTGTTTGTTCCTTTGTGTCTTTATTATTTATACCTCTGTGGCTACCCTTATTAAAAGACTCTTTTGTTGACACAACCCCTCTGCATTTATGCCTGCTCTATCCGCCCACGGCGATCAACATCCGCCATTACACCCACGACATGACAGTTACACAGAGACTGAAAACAGGCAGTTACGGAGCCATTATACCACAACCAAAGTACATAAGATTTAGCAACAACACATTAGACAATACATTATATAGCTTAAAGTAAATTTAATGGTTTTTGTAAGGTAGTTTATAATTATGTCGATGAACATGAAATAATAACGATACCTACGAACGCACACAACGATGCAGCTTCCAGCCATTAATTCAAACTAGAAGCGTAGGACTGCAGAGCCAATCAGACAGTGGCTTATCTCGAATGTGCAAAAGTGATTTTCAGCATGCAAAACGAGTTTGAGAGTGCGCGGGAGAGAATTATGTATACTTTCTGTACATTTGTACAATAATTATTTCAAGCATATATTTAAAATGTACCAAAAATACATTGAAAGACAAGTTTAAATAAGTATACTTTGTAATATAAGTACTTATTTGAGCAATTAGCCTAGCCTGTAAATGTGTCCCCTAGCCTAGCCTGTAAATGTGTCCCCTAGCCTAGCCTGTAAATGTGTCCCCTAGCCTAGCCTGTAAATGTGTCCCCTAGCCTAGCCTGTAAATGTGTCCCCTAGCCTAGCCTGTAAATGTGTCCCCTAGCCTAGCCTGTAAATGTGTCCCGAGTCCCTTGTGTTGTATTTAGCTATAAGGCAGAGCCAATCAGACAGTGGCTTATCTCGAATGTGCAAAAGTGATTTTCAGCATGCAAAACGAGTTTGAGAGTGTGCGGGAGAGAATTATGTATAATTATTTCAAGCATATATTTAAAATGTACCAAAAATACATTGAAAGACAAGTTTAAATAAGTATACTTTGTAATAAGTGTATTTTATTTATTTTTTTCCACTGGGGCTGACTAGGCAATGCAAGGACATTCACTTTTTTTCTCCATAAACCACGATGCAATTAGTTTTGCCGGGTGCTTTGGGTCATTGTCATGGTGGAAAGTAAGCCCCATTGACAACTTTCTTGCAGAGGGCATAACATTTTCCTGAAGAACTTGAAGATATTCCTCCCTTTCATTTTCATTCTATCCAGACAAGTGTTCCAGTGCCTGCTGCAGAGAAACACCCCCATTAACATATTACCACCTCCATGTTTGGACCAAAAATATTCGGAAACCATGGGCATTAATGTGATATTAATTGTATGCATTAGTATTATTTGTCATTAACATTAATACAGTATAAACTTGACATTAATATTTTTATTGGTCTTTTTGCACCTATAATAACCATATTTTCTAAAAGCTTTCCAATAGATTTTCATTTTTCATTCAATTTCACATCTCATTTCACATACTATTCTCTTAAAATAATTGTCTAGGTAATATCAATGAAAAATATGGTATTTGTTTTTACTGTTACGTTGACACCCAGCTCTATGTTTAAGCAAAACCACATGAGAGAACCCAGCTTAATAAAATTAAGGAAGCGCGAGACCATTTCATGCTTTATATGGCAAAAGTAGTATTTTAATATCAATAGTTGTATGTTCACTGGCTAAAAGTAACTAATAAACAAGCTCTAAGGCCTCCGAGTGGCACAGTGGTAAAGTGCTCGCCCTATCATTCGCAGATCGCTGGTTTAAACTCCGGGTGATGCTGTTTTCCTCTCACAGCCGGAGGCCTAGTGTAAGCTGATTGGCCGAGCTCTCTCAGGGGGGAGGGATGAGAGGTACTCGTGCTCCCACATTAATCACGGCTCTACAGCCAATCAGGGGCGTCTGTGAGCTCACGCACGCGAAAGGAGCGGCTAGCGCTTTCCTCGGAGTGTGTTACTTTGCCCCTAATGGTGCGTGAACAAGCAGTTTGGAAAGATGCGGTCGGTTGACGTCACGCGTTTCGGAGGAAACACGGAATAGTTTTCGCCCTCCCGACTGAGTGGTAGTAGTAGCCTTAATGTGGGAGCCCCCTAGTGACGGGGAGGAATTGACCACGACTAAATAAGGGAGAAAATTGGAATAAAAATAAAAAAATAAATAAAACAAGCGCTAGCAATTTGTGAATAGGTTTACCTTACTGTATGTAAAGGAGCAGATCTGGGAGAGTAATGTGGTGAACTGGTATGTATGGATGCTGTCTTCCCCACTCTTGTTGATCACTCGTGTTGGTTGATGGTGAGGTAACTGGTTGCTTTACTTCTTAGGGAGCCCACATGTCTGTTTTTTTTTTTTTTTTTCTCCCTTTTAGTTATGGTTGTTAGTCAGTTAGTCCTGCTGCAATCCCTGCTTGCACAAAATATTCATGTGCTTCACACATTTATCAAAAATAATATTTTTGCAGCTCACAAACTTGTGAGGAATGTCTTTGATCACCCTTAGGATCAGACAGTAAACACTCCACTGCCGGATTGTATTAACAGTAAAAAAACTAACTCGTTCAGTGCTTAGATAACCATAACTTAATAGTATGCTTAATAGCCTAATTTTATAGAAGTAATACTTAATAGTAATAAAATTGCCAGCCAGCCCCGTTTCTTAAACAACTATAATAAATGCTTGTGCAACGTTAGATATTAAAAAATATATAAAAGTGAGTATATAGGTCATGCTTGGTTTTATTATTTTTTTCTGTTTGAAGACTGTGGAGGCCAATGACTATTGCTTTCATTGCTATTTGTACAACCATGGTAGTACTGTACCTTTACCCACAACATATACACACACTATGCGCAATTTGGGAATGCCAATTAGCCTAATCTGCATGTTTTTGGACTGAGCGTGGAAATCCCAGAGGAAGGCCCCCAAGCACAGGTAGAACATGCAAACCACATGCAGACGGAGCCGATGTAGTTACATTTAATACAGGACTTGGAAGTGCAAGATGACAGCGCTTACCACTAAGCCACCATGCTGCCCGAGTGAGATAGCACCTTCTTCTATTATACATGCTGCACAAATATTATTTTAACCCCTTTTAAATCCAGTATACCTCATATACACACATGCACACAAGCAGACACAAACCCACACAAGCACAAGTCTCTATAAAGACCTAATAAAATATTTCATCATGTAATTTTTATAGATCAAAATTATAAATTTGGATACTTTCATCAGTGTTATGCTTTCAGTTTGTGTTTGTTCAAATGCACTCAGAATTACGCCCCCATTTGTTAAGTCAATGTAAAGCAATGATGCTTCAGCAAGAGTTAACAGTCAGCTCTACTGTCATGTGATGCTGTGGGGTGAAGCTTCATGAACATTGATGTTAACATCTTAGAGAAAAAGCGTCTTACAGTTTCATTTAACTACAACTATTCATCATGTTCACTGTTTTACTCTTGTGTCTGTGGCTTTTACTGGGTGAGTTTACATTTTATTCATTATAAAAATAAAATTAATTAACATTCATATATTTATTTTAAAATATAATTATAAATATAAAATATTAATAAAAATGTTACATGTTAAATGAGTGAATAATGAGTAATTGTGTTAATACAAAGATAAATCTGGGTTTGACTTTTGTAATTATGACTTGACTGTGTAAATGTTTAAAACATTGTTATCTTCTCTATGACAGGAGACTCCATGGCAGATTCAGTAGAGACACTTTTCTCCCATAAAACTGTAGATGAAGGTGATGTTGTTACTCTGTCCTGCAGATACACAACAAGTGCTCCAACATACTCCTTGCAGTGGTACAAGCAAGCTCCAAAATCTACACCTAAGTTTCTTCTTTATATCTTACAAAGTGGATATAAAAGTGATGCCATTCCATCAGGTCTGTCTGTTGAAATTGACATTAATAATAAAAGAGTGGATCTGATCATCTCCTCTGCTGCTGTATCAGACTCTGCACTATACTACTGTGCTCTGGCGCCCACAGTGACAGGAAATCCAGCTGCACTGTACAAAAACCTGTTTTATTATACTAAAGGAAAATAAACTACAAAAGTCCAATTTGCATGATCTTTATTCCTAATCGTAATGGATTCTCTCTCTGTACATTTCTATTTACTTATTGATGCATAATTGTTGATTTGATTTTATATGGATGATGTTTAAAAAATAGATTTCTTGTAACCTAAAACAAAAGGAGAAAAAAAAGTACATTCACATTCTGTGAAAATAAACCACAGATGCAAACAAGCACATTCCTAACATCTCTATGTGGAGCACATTTTTTTGAATTATGTTTTCCACATCCTGTTGGAGTACAGAGGGCTCGTTCTACTAGCAGGCTTCTAAATATAAATCAGCTAAGAGCTTGCTTTTAATTCATGTGTACAGTAAGTCCTCCTAAAGTTAACCTGCCTGATATTATACTGCCAAAATAGCTTTGACTCCTTATGGCATGGATTCCACCAGATCTCTGAAGGTGTGCTGTGGAATCAGGCACTAGATTCTTTCAGTTATGAGCCCTCCATATGTCAGCCTTGTTTAGAGTCACATCTACAGTATATAATTGCTGATTCCCAAGATTTTTCAGGGTAACATTGGCCAAACCATCACCCTGCTTAGTGAGCATGTCTCTTTCCCATAATGCATCCTGGTGCCATCTCTTCCTCAGGTAAGCAACATCTATGCATCCAGGCATTCACATGATATACAAGGACATAGGCAGAGGTGGGTAGAGTAGCCAAAATATTTACTTAAGTAAGAGTTGCTGTACTTCAATATAATATTACTCAAGTAGAAGTAAAACTCGTTTGCTCATTTGCACGTGCACTTAATGTTGTCTGTAAAACCTGTAGGTAGTCTTACTTAGCTAGTTAGTCTTTGTTAATTTATGTTGTAATTTATGTTAGGACTATCTGTCTTGTCTCTGCTAGCCAGCTAACTAGGCCTATTAGTTAGCTAGTTTAGTTTTTCTGTTAATTTATGTTGTAAATTTGTTGCATGTAGCACCTTGGTCGTGGAGGAACGTTGTTTTGTTTCACTGTGTACTAACTGTATATGGTTGAAGTGACAATAAAGCCTACTTAACCTTGAAAAAGTAGTCATCCAAAATATAACCCAAGTAAAAGTAATAAGTAAGACACTGCAGTATAAAGCTGTTCTGCCAGGGATGCATCATATTTTTTGGGATTAGAAAAAGATTAGAGAAAGATGCGGAAACTTTTGTTTGCATCTTTGACAGAGGTGTCAAGTAACGAAGTACAAATACTTTGTTACGTTACTTAAGTAGAAAATTTGGGTATCTATACTTTACTGGAGTAATTATTTTTTAGCCGACTTTTTACTTCTACTCCTTACATTTTCACACAATTATCTGTATTTCTACTCCTTACATTTTAAAATTAGCCTCGGTACTCCTATTTTATTTTAACTTGTCATTTAAAAAACAAACAAAAAAAACATCCGGATAAATCGCGTCATCCGGATGGAGCGAATTTGATTGTGGTTGGATGAGAAGTATAAACACACATGAATGTGAATACTTTTGACATCACTGGGAGCCGAATGTAGCGGACTAAAGTAGCGTTTCTTGTTTACAAATCTACTTGAGTAAAAGTAAAAAGTATGGTGCAGTAAAACTACTCATAGAAGTAATTTTTTTCCAAAAAGTTACTTAAGTAAATGTAACGGAGTAAATGTAACTAACGATTTTGGTCTGCCACTGTAACACTGTAATGTAACTGATTACTTTCTAAAGACAGTCATTTTGTGAGGTAATTGGTTACTTTAAAAAGTAACGTCCCCTAACACTGCTCGTTACCACCCACCTCTGAACATAAGATTAATCAGACCAGGCCACCTGCTTTTATTGCCTCATAGTCCAGTTTTGATGCTACCACCACATGTGCTTTAAGCATTGAACAGGAGCTATGCAGCATCATAAAAAGAAAGATCTAAGGTAGGTTTTTACCAGTTTTTGGTATAGCAGTGCTTCCGCAATTAACATCAAATGAGTGTGGGTGTTAATGACCCTGTCACTGGTTCACTGGTTGTTCTTCTTTAACCCTTAAAACTCAAGTGGCAAAACAGCATTCGTCAATAACTGATTACAACCACTAACTGAACTGGAGTGTCAAGCTGAAGTTTGTTCAGAGGAAAACTGAATAAGCGTCTTTTATTAGACAACTCTTTAATTTCATCATTTGATGTCTATATACTGTACAGGTATATGTTTCAACCATAGGAAAAGTGTAGTGTGTGTGTGTGTGTGTGTGTCAGGACTGATAATTTTTTTTTTGCAGTCTCTTCACCTAAGGTATCTGTGAAATCCCTGAGTGTAACTGAAACATTCCTTACTGTTTCCAGTGATTTCACATCTGTGTCTCTAAACTTAGGTGTCCGTTGAAAAATCTGATTCACTTTGACAGAGAATGTAGACCTTATATTTGTTTGCTTTTTTTTTTTTTTCATTTTTATTGTTAGTGTTCAGCAGGGTAAGAAAGGCTGTAATGTATTCTAATTTAATAGCTCAGTTATGATTGTTAAAAACTGTTAAACATAGTTATTTTTATATTTATATTATAGAATTATGTATTTTTTTACGTTTTGCAATTGTATAGTTTAAACAGAGAAGAAATCCCTGTATAAGTTCTTGTGACATCCCACATAGGCCTTTGACAAAATTTAAACTAAATGTTTACAGTAGCTCACTTTCCAGAAATTTGCCTTTCAGCCTATAAAAAAAACCTAGACATATTTTTTAGTTCATATTACCAGTCCCTAATACTGTATGTACGTGATTGTCCTTTTATTTGTTTCAGAAAGAGAGATATAGAGTTCTGCAGTTATACTGAATATCTGAGTTGGGATGAATATGCATAACGTAGGTGGAGCTAGAGGAAATACTTCAGGTGGTAACAGTTACATTTATTTCCGAAGCTCTATAGAGGTGTAAACTAACCAACAGTGATAATGTCATTCTTGTTTGTTTTTTTTATTTCTCTTGCTGATATTGGTAAGTTACTATATCAATTGCAAAATAGCATTTTTATATAATTTAAATATTCACAATTTTGCATGCTGATTTAAATTTCACAATATAATTATGACTATTAAAAATAATTAGTATATATATATTTTTTTTTAGCGGCAGCAGCTGATAGCAGCATTAAGCCCGACAAAACCAGTGTCTTTTCAACTGAAGGCAGTAACACCACACTGTCCTGCACATATTCAGGATCAGTGGACTATCTCCACTGGTATCAACAAAAGCCTGGATCAAGACCTGTGTTTCTGCTGCTGATTGATAAAGACACTGGACGTGTCACACCAGCTGTCCCACCTCTTTCACAATTTTCTGTGACAGTTGATAAAATCAATACAAAAGTGGATCTGAACATCTCCTCTGCTGCGGTGTCAGACTCTGCACTGTACTACTGCGCTCTGAGGCCCACAGTGACAGAAAACACAACTACATTGTACAAAAAGCCCAATATAAAGCATGAAGCAGAGTCATACTTTTCTCACAAGATGGAGCTATTTCAACATTTATTTCTTCATTCATTTACTTTGAATTTCAACCATCGAACTAGGACATGTGAAAAAATTTCTCATCAATACAGGTATAAAACCGATCCATTCAAGCACAGTACAGTGATGAGACTCTTAGCTGTAGTAAAACATGTGAATAGTGTAAACATTTTAATTGAAGGACAGATTGTGACACGGCGGCATGGTGGTCTATTGGTTAGCACTGTTGCCTTGTACCTCCAGGGTCCCGTTTCTGTGTGCATGGAGTTTGCATGTTCTCCCCGTCCTTGTGAGTTAACTCCGGGTACTCTGGTTTCCCCCCACAGTTTAAAAACATGCAGGTTGGGCTAAATGGCATTCCCTAATTGCATGTGGTGTGTGAATGAATATGTTAGAGTGGGTACGTGTGTGTCCTGCCATGGATTGGCACTCTGTCCAGGGCGTACCTCGTCTCATGCCCTAAGTCTCCTGGGATAGGCTCCAGGACCCCTGCAACCCTGAATAGAGAGAATGTCATTTTGTAGAATTAAGTCATCCAGTCGGGTCATCTGTAAGTGGTTTTTCCTACAACTTTATATCATTAAAAAGCTCATTTCTGTGTTTAAAAGGCAGATATTTAGGATATTTAATTGCTCTATTTTGTTATTATTATTGATATTGCATTGCAGATATTTTGCAAAAACTGCAAAAGTTTTGTAACCAGATTATAATTAGGTTTGTAATTGAAATAAAGTTGCTCACACCAATGCATGCTGAGACTTTCACTTTGAAAAGGTAGCATTTTTTTATGCTTTTAACACTATGAATGCTCTGCAAAAGCTTCCACTTGTTTTCAGAGTTTAATACCATTTTTATTTGTTTGTTTATTTTCATTTCATTTCATCGGCCTTCTCTGATCTTTCAGTACAACATGTATATGGGAGGTGTTGAACTTTATGATCAGTTCATCTAGTACTATTCTGCACAGCATAAAACCATAAAATGGCACAGAAAGGTATTTATTTTTGCTTGTCCTGCATTTCTGTTAGACACCTACATTTTACACAATTTTTATTACATTAAGGCCAGTAAGGAAGTAAAATAAACTTTATGTAAATATGTAAAAATGTATTAAAATCTACTAAATTGGCATAGATGTGAAATTTACACAAATATAAGGAAAACACCCTGACACACTGAATGTCTTCAGAAAGGCCTCTATCCCCAGACAGTTTAAACTTTCAGTTTCTCTTGGTCTTCTTTTTCCTTAGGACTTAAATCCTAAGGAAAAAGAAGGAAACAGTTTTATCAGAAATATTAACAAGGTACATTGCTAATGGCAAAAAGAGACGAGCACTAAGACCCAGCAGGGAAGACGATTACCCACAATTCCACAGCAGATGAGAGTGAAAAACTATTGGCACAGTTGTGATCACGTGACACTCGGCATCAAAACATGAAGTGCATGTGTGATACATGATACTCAGTACTCGTAAACCAAGACTTGCTCGTTTTTAAAGTCAAAATTTATTAAACATTTTTGCTCATCTTGCGGAACACTCGCAACCCAAGGTTCCACTGTAATTGAATTTCTTTTAACATATGTGTAAGGGCCATATTTCATTCTTGTGATTTGTTGTTAGGTTTATCTTATTTCAGTTTATTAGTTAAGCATTAAGTATCATACTCATAATTTGTATTGTGACATCATTTCATGAGTTGTTCTGTGACATCATCCCACAGTTATGCAGTTTCATGTCTATCATGCACGCTAGTTGTTAGTTGTTGTTAAGACACGGAAGGATACAGAAAGGTGTGGAGCACACAAGCTTTTGACCATGAGACAGTAAGCTAAAAGGAATACAGTAAAATGAGTTGTTATAACTGTAATCTATCGAAGCTACAGAACACAGCAAGCGACTTGTCGTGACTACAGTGGATCTATGCAAGAAACTGTTTTTTGATGTTGAAAATAAACAAGAGACAAAGAAATCAACGAAACGTCTGAAGTCGTGAGTGACACTGTGTAACAAAAGACACACGTCAGAACTTGTGAATAACATGCATGAACAATATGTATTTATAATAAACAGTGACATAAAAACAAGTTGATAAGTGTGAAAAAAGCATGAAAGTCTCATTAAAGGTTAAAAATCCATGTTCTCCATCTCTGATTCAGCCTGTCATTACAGTATGTGTGTGCGTTATGTAAGTGTGCGCGCGTAATTTGACACCGTGCCGGTTTACACTCTCTCTCTCTCTCTCTCTCTCCCTCTCGCCTTTAGTGTGTGTTTGTGTAAAATTCAAACGAGAGGAGAAAAACGAGAGGTTTACTGTGTAAGATGAGAAGAGGGAGACAGGAGGGGCTGAAAGCAAGAGTCTCTTCTTACACACACACACAGCGCCTGTGGGATTTATTTTTACTTTTTCTAAAAGGTATAATCCAGGTTAATTTGTTTTATTTTTACTTTATATTTTGTATGAATTATTTTTATGTATTTATTTTTTGGGGCTGTGGAATGAATAATTTAAGTTTCTATTATTTCTTATGGGAAAATTAAATTTGGTTTACGACTGTTTTAAAATACAAATCTGCTTCCGGAACGAATTATGCATGTAATCCAAGGTTCCACTGTACCTTAAAAGTCATTTCATACCTGGTTGCAGGACATGTAAAAAGTTGGGCTATAAAAGTTATGAGCAATGCTCAACATTTCAAGAGGCACCATAGTCTCAAAATAATTACAGGCCACTTTTCTTTTATTCAAAAAAGTGATTAGAATTATTAAACAGTGTATAGTTATGTATTAATAAAGATATGACCTTGTGTCAGGTGGTTGTAGATTCAATGGTCAGTCAATAAACAAAAATGAGTTTTGACGTAAATTAGCGAAGTTACAATACTGAAACACAATACAGACCAAAGATACCTTCAAGATATTAAGTTAGATATAATATTTTGTACCACTGAGACTGCTGTGTGTTATACTCGTTTCTCAGTTCACTCTCACTAATATTTTGATGTGATGATCTAAAAAAGGTATTCTACAACAGCAGCACTTCCTGGATGTGGCCTGCTTGAGCCACATCCCCTAATTTGTAAAGTTCAGCACATACAGCACAATTGTGCAGAATACACACAGAGTTGCGTTCAGAAATGGCTCAACTATACAGCTTACCATACATAGTGAAATACATAACAATTATGAAAACTACAGCTGGGCAGAGCTTTTTCTTACAAAGCCCCAAAATTATGGAATAGTCTTCCAAATAATGTTCGGGACTCAGACACAGTCTCAGTGTTTAAGTCCAGGCTAAAAACCTATTTATTTAGCCGAACATTTTTATAAATAGATTAGCCTTAGGTAAAGGAGCAGATCTGGGGGACTCATGGACGTAGAGTATTATGGTGAACTGGTATGTTTAGATGCTGTCTTCCCTACACTCATTGATCACTCAGGTTTGTTGACGGTGAGGTGATTGTTTGCTTTACATCTCAGGGAGCCCTCATGTCTGTGTTTCCTTCTGGCTCTCCCTTTTAGTTATGCTGTCATAGTTAGTCCTGCCGGAGTCTCTGCTTGCACTCTACAGTAAATATACATTCACATTATACACTATGTGACTGCGACCATACCTAACTGCCATCTCTCCTCTTCTGCTCTCCCCTCTTCTGTTCTCTCTCCCCCCCCCTCTCTTTCCCTCTCTCTGTCGAGCTACACATGTCGTTCCTGAGCTGCCAGTGATCCAGACTCCCTCTGCCCTACGAACCTGTCTAACCCATCCTGGTGCCCCGCTTCTGGCCAAGTTCTCGTCACATGGATGCCTCGTGTGTCTCTTTAGGATGCGTCTGGTGTCTGGGGATGGTTTCACTCTACCACAAAGACAGTTCTGGCCTCGACTGGTGTCGACAGCTGTTTCTCTGAGTACTTGACTTGGCTGCGGTTGCTCGATAGTTCAAGACTGCAGTTGTCTCCAATAACTACCTGGACTCCATATTAACATCTATTAATATAGCTGAACTGCCTGTCACCTAACACACTGTATGAATGCAGATCAATTCCTGCTTTCTGTTTCACCCAGATGAGGATGGGTTCCCTGTTGAGACCGGTTCCTCTCAAGGTTTCTTCCTATTACAATCTCAGGAAGTTTTTGCTTGTTTTTCCTTGCCACTGTCGCCCTCGGCTTGCTCACCAGGGACCACCTGACCATTTTGATTCATCCACACTTACATTCCATACAGGCTTAAATAATTATTTATATTGTGTAAAGCTGCTTTGCGACAATGACAATTGTTAAAAGCGCTATACAAATAAAAATTTAATTGAAAAAAACTTTAACATACTAAAATATTTGCATGGTTAAGCTACTTATTTTCTTTAAAAATATTTGACAAAAAATGCAGCTTTATCATTTTTATTCTTTTATTTACAGCAGGCATTTTTGCAGATGAAATTGGGTCAAAAGATGAAGATGCCAACTTTATCGAAAAAGAAAGAGCCACTGTTGCTTTGAAATGTTCATATGAGTCAAGCAGTAACAGTATTTTGCTTTATTGGTTCAAATAATATCCTAACCACCACATTTTTTAATGTGTAAAGGTGCAAGGTCATATAGTGGTGTTGATCACAATCTGGATGATCATCGATTAGGGACAGCAACAACCAGAGACTTTACTGAACTTGCTATCAGAGGACTAAAGCTCTCTGATTCTGCTGTTTATTATTGTGCTCTTAGAGTAGGAGCACAGTAATAAAGATTCAATAAAATACCATACAAAAACATTTAAAACGAATATATGAAGTTTCCAAGATGACTTAATAGATGCTTCCTTTACCTGGTTATCAGTTAACCACAGACCAACATTTCTGATAAGAATTTCAGTTAAAAGAAATACACACTGAACATAAAAAGGGTTTAAACATGACAACTACAATCAATCTCTTACTCACTCATTCTCATTGCTGCTTTAATCCTACATCTTTTCTGCTTTAACCCTCTCAGAGTAGGAAATTGCTCCTAAGTGGCCAAAAATTCTCAGAGTGACCAATTTAGATCCTACTTTCTGGAGTAGGAGTAAGAACAATTAATCAACCTTCTTAACATGGGAAATTACTCCTATCTCCATGAAACTTTAGGGGAGCTCCGGAGGTATCCTAGTAGGAGTAGCGAGGAAATGGCATTCAATAGCATTGAGACGGTTTAGTAACATTGAGTGACATAGAGCTCATAAAAGATATACACACACACAAAAAAAAAAAAAAAAAATTGGGGGTGACAGCGAAGATGGAGCTGACAATTTTGGAAATAATAAAGCTGTAATTTGCTCTTACAGCACCACAGACCATGCATTGATTGACACATGCCATGCAGTCTGAAATCAATGTAAAACAAGCTGGTTGCATGTGGGCATCAGTTGTGGACATCATCTAAAGCACAGGCAAATTTATACACTTATATTAAATTATGTACACAACTTTTTTTGAGATTCTCTGTTATAAGCAGCTCTTCATCACTTCAATAACATGCTTTATCCATGTTTTTTTACACTGCTCAGTAGCATGTGTGGCAAACTGACAGGTGGCATTGATGCTTTCAGAAATTGCCATCCCCACTTTACCTTTAGATGTAAGAGTGAAGAAGAATTTTCCTTCAATTATTTCTTTACTTTGTACGACCTCCTCCAAGCAAGCAAACACTCTTGTCTTTGCTACAGTTTTGCTTTCTTTTCAAAATAACTTTGATGAGATTATGACAGTTCTACATGACCTATTTGTTTAAAAAAAACTGTTGTTAGCTTATCTAAAGAACATCACTGGACATTTACTGGACCCCCTGCAGTTGCTTATAAAGCAAACAAGTCTGTAGGTCATGCAGTTAATATAGGACTGCACTTCATCCTGCAAAGATCTGGACAAATAAAAAAACTTATGCAAAGGTCTTTTTTGTGGACTTTTAGTGTTTTTCTTTCAATACAATCATCCCAGCACTTCTCTAGACCAAACCAAGCCTGATGAAATTCATGTTCAACAGCCTCACCATCAACACTGGTCCCCCCAGGGATGCATTCTCTCCCCACTGCTCTTTTCTCTCCACATTAACAACTGCACTTTCACAGACCCCTCTATTATTCTTCTGAAATTTGTGGACGACACTACAGTCATCGACTGCATCCATGATGGTAACGAGTCTGCATATAGAAGCACGGTCGACCAGCTGCTGTCTGGTGCAGTCACAACAACCTGAAGCTGAACATGCTGAAAATAGTGGAGATAATTGCGAATTTAAGGATAAATATGAACAGCACTGTGTCAGCAGTGGAGTTGTTCCGGTTCCTGGGCACCACCTTCTCTTAGGACCTGTAGTGGGACAATGACATTGACTACATCGTTAAAAAAGGCACAGCAGAGGTTATATTTTCTTCACCGGGTGGTAAAGTTCAACCTCCCACAGGAGCTGCTCATAGAGATCTACTCTGCCGTCACTAAATTTGTCCTGTGCACTTCAATAACTGTCTGCTTTTGCTCAGCTACAAAGTTAGAAGACTACAAAGGATGGCTATTGATGCTCCTAAGAGACCAATAAAAATATTACTGTCAATATCAAATTAATGCCCATTAATAATAATGCCTGTAATTACTATCACATGAATGTCCATGGCTTGATAATCAAGTGCCCTGGAGTTTTGGGCTTTGGTGCAAGCTTGGAATAAGTTTACAAATTATTGTACAATATCTGTCTTATGCAAGGATTTATACTTATGATACCCTTTAAAATAATCACATTTTGTTTGCAGCTAAAAATGAAGACAGTCACAGTTTTTGTTTTATTTAGCTAAATTAACATGGTGCAATTTTAAACATCCAAGTGAAAATATAACAGTGAGTATTTACTGCTCGATAAAACAAAAACTGTGACCATCTTTATTTAAGTCTGCAGGAGAGTTTTTTAAAAATTAGTTTCCGAAAAATGCAGAGAAGAAAATCTGTGTTACCTTTTTTAAACATTATGAAATAAAAAAAAATGTATGTGCTGTTTATAAAATTTGTTAAACAGTACCTAAAATAAATGTTTGTGCAAAGTTGGGTATTAAAAGCAAAGTTAAGTATATGAGTCAAGTTTTATGCCTTCAGCTTCTGTTTGCTCAAATGCACTCAGAGTCACACCCCCTATTTGAAGGTCATTAAGATGACCTTTTTAAAAGAACGCTTAAGCAAGAATTACAGTCAGCTCCACTATCATGTGATGCTGTGGGGTGGAGCTTGATGATTTATGATGTCAACATTTTGGAGGAAAAGGCATCATACAGTTTCATTCAGCTACAACTATTTATCATGTTCACTGCTTTACTCATGTTTCTGTGGCTTTCAACTGGTGAGTTATTTAAAAAAAAATTACATATCAAATTGATGAGTAATAGTGATGTTAATACATACAGTACAAAGCTAAATGTGGGTCTGACTTTTGTAATTATGACTTGACTGTGTAAATGTTTAAAACATTGTGTTATCTTCTCTATGACAGGTGACTCCATGGCAGATTCAGTGGAGACACTTTTTACTCATAAAACTGTAGATGAAGGTGATGATGTTACTCTGTCCTGCAGATACACAACAAGTATTACAACATACTCCTTGCAGTGGTACAAGCAAGCTCCAAAATCTACACCTAAGTTTCTCCTTTATATCTCACAAAGTGGATATAAAAGTGATGCCATTCCATCAGGTCTGTCTGTTGAAATTAACATTAATAATAAAAGAGTGGATCTGAACATCTCCTCTGCTGCTGTATCAGACTCTGCACTATACTACTGTGCTCTGGCGCCCACAGTGACAGGAAATCCAGCTGCACTGTACAAAAACCTGTTTTATTATACTAAAGGAAAACAAACTACTAACATCCAATAATTTGCATGCTCTTTATTCCTAATCTTACTGGATTCCCTTTATGTAGATTGTCCATTTCTATCTATTCATGCATGATTGTTGATTGATTGAAATTTTGTTTGAAATATTATAAGGACAATGAAAAAACTGATTTTTTTATAACTTAAAAGTGCCATTATGAGGTGTACTTGATCTGACACAATGTTTAGAGAGGTGGTATGTGTCAACGTAACATCTACATACAGTAAATGTCAGTTCCCAAGACTTTCCAGAATAGCACTGGCCAGAGCATCACAATGACTCGGTCAGCATGTCTTCTTCCCATCCTGGTGCCATTTTTTCTTTTTCTTGGGAAGCAACACACATGCTTCCAGGAATTCATAAAATATACCAAGACATAATTAATCAGACCAGGCCACCTTCTTTCATTGCTCCATTGTCCAGTATTTATGCTCATGTGCCACAGTAAGGTTTTTTTTTTTTTTTTTTTTTTTAGCAATGGACAGAAGCTGCAGCTTAGTACAAAGAAACAGGCAGGTTTTCACTCATTTTTGGTACAGCATATGAGATTAGAATAGACAGGCTAGCCTTTGCTCCTCAAAAACATCAAATGAGTCTGGGGTGCCAGTGACACATGTTTCACTGTTGTTGTTCTTCTTTAACCCTTAAAACTCAAGTGTCAAAACAGCATTGGTCAATGACGTAAAAAATAAATTAATTAATAAATTAATTTAAAAAAAAAATGCTTATATAAAAGTCCTGCCTGTGTATGTTGATGGGGCATGTTTTAGATATCACACTGTGCATTTTGGTCGGCAGATACATCAGGTAGAACCAATTTTGTTTGTATTGGTGGTTAAAATTAAATAAAATTAAATTCATTCAACGGCATTTAAAATCCAAAATGCTAAAATGGTTCAGGTGAAAATAATTACACAAAAATAATATTGAAAAATGCACACTGTATGGATGCTTCGTAACTGTCTTTACTTACAGTGTAACAGCAAACATTTACCCGTAAAACATATTGGGAAATAACATTTGGGAAATGTGTGATCAAAATGTAATGAAATTAAAAAAATAATTTTAATTGAAGGAAATGACATATTTTAACAAACTTAAAGCACAATATCAATACCACTTCTCTGATAAAAAATACCATAAAAAACAAAAACAAATAAATAATAATAAAAAAAATGTTTTTAATGCAGAATTGTTAACATGAGGCAGACTGTTGACTTTAAAATCTGTAAAGTGCATAAACATGTACATAAATGCAGGGATCAATTCCAGTTAGACTCAGTTAGCCAACAGTATGTGCAAATTAAAGTATTTATTTTATATATACAACTTTCTGACACAACATAAAATTGGGAATTACACCCATATGACATCTGGATATCAAAAGTTTTGAAATGTTATTCTGCTGAACACTGGCATGTTTTCATCAGTGCTTGTGCAAACAAAGAGGCCAACACGATATTCAACTCCACAATACTTCACCCAGTTTGTGAGATAAATAGTGGCTTTTGAATCAATGTGAAGATATGCAGATAAAACTTCTGAACATTCTTGTGTTTCAAGTAAACACATATCAACTGGACCAGACTCAATGGCTTTTAAAGTCATGCATTCCCAATGATACGCTACTGCAAACTGGTGTTTCCTAGCAAGTGATATAGTCAAATTCTTAAAGTTCTTCACACAGTCTTAAAAAAATTTGTGTTTGGCTTCGAATCTCATAGTCCAGATATTAATTAGTGAACCGATCTTTCGAATGCACCTCGGATAGTGGACCATAAAATGATGTTTTGGAATTAAGTTGTATGATTGGTACAGTGCTTTAGAGTAGATAAAGAGTTTATCGTGTTCAATAATAAGGTGCTTTAAATACACAGTCATCCCTTCAGTGATCGAGTTTAAAAACACAATGTTTATAATGTTCAACAACAAAAGCAACAAGTGCCAATGCAGATCATCCTCTGGTACCAGGTCACAAAATATCAAAGGTATGTTTGTAATCAAACACAGTGTTTGTGATGCATTTAACCCTATTCCATGCCCTCCACAATCAAGGTTAACATTTGTTTGCTTATTTTGCTTCTCCAAATAACTAGAGTTAAAAGCATATATTCTATTTTACAACCTTTCTTAAGAGATGAAATGTTCAATTAAATATTCAAATAGAAATTTCACCTCATACAGGCCAACCCCTTTCAAAATATCATGCATGATGTCAACAGCATAATTTTCTGCAATATTGAAATATTGCAATGTATTAAGTATACTCTATATATACTCTATAATCTTTTGATGCCAAATGAAGAGGCTAAGGTTGGGTCGTCTGCTAAATTGAGATAGTGTTGGTCATTCAGAAATGCTGATCTTAAAGTCAAAGATGGGTCATCCTCTGAAAAAACTGACTCAGCTGAAGATTTATCAGTTAAGCAAAATCTACAGAAATAATTTGCTCTAAAAGATTCCAAAAATCCAAGAATACTATGCATACTCAAATTATCACCGGTAATTTGAAATGAAAATGGAACAGCAACTCCAGTAGTCTCTAACATTTTCAGGTCCTTGACTAGTGGTTTCAGTATTTCAACAATTCCATATTTCTTAGAATCTTGATACCAGGTGAATCTTCATTAAAACAGAATTCACACTGGGTGGAAGATTTTGAAGAATGAAGTAAAGACAGACAACTTTATGTATGCCCTTTTTTGAGCCTAAAGGATTTGCGCACTTAAATTCACCATAGTATAATTTAACTTGGAGGGCAAACTTACTACTTGAAAACAAAGGATGAGTTTTGAAGTAGCTTCCATCACAGAAGTCCTTATATTTGTCAGACTGAGTACATATTTGTAACATCTCACAACTACTTTCATTCTTGAAAATTAATTGAAGTGTTTTCAATATGGGAATATACAGTATATATGAATTTGTCACTAATTGGAACTTACATACATTCCAGTTTTACTACGTCGTCTGGTGTCATACCTTACTCCTAGGTGCGGTTCAACAGGCTGTACTATTTCCCATTTTTCCGCTAAAATATTTCTTCCATTTGCAATCAGAATTCAGCTGGCTAAAAGGATTGTCCAAGGTAAGTAAGTAATAAAATTACATTTCTTGGGTACTGTCCATAACAGGTTGAATTATTTGAAATCCAACATCACTTGTGTCACTGCACTGACTGCTGATGGATGAGTCAGACAATGTATCCGTTAAACTTGGGGAGGAGGGCCTTTCACCATCTTGCTGCAGGACAGTCAAATCTGAGGATCACAAATAACAACTTTTGGGATTCAAGGCATATACAAAAAAAAAAGATATTAGTAAAAGTGTAAATTCTAAAGAACATTTCGAGTTTACCATATTTAAATTACACCTAGTGAAGATAAGAAAAGATTTTTAAAATAAACAAGTCACTTCTACAGTATGTGGCAAAAGATTTTTGTGTGCCAGCAGAGTGAGGCAAAAATGTTGTTTTCCAGATCACAATTTGACCCAGGAGACCAGATGGTTATTCCATATTTCATTCTAAACAATAATGAACAGGATTATAATACAACAATTCTACTTACCACAAGATGTGACTGTCACAAATTCTGTCAGGTCTGAGCAGTCAGATGTGTTCTTAGATGATTCTGCTTTTAGGAGATCTGAAATGAAACTACAATACAAACTATGCATAACTTACCCACGCTGACAAAATCTGAGAAACTGCCTTCTTCCAGTTTTACATATTTCTTTGTTTCTCCATGTTTTACCTTTATCAACATCTTGACCACATAACATTAAAAAATACTTTTACTACTAATAAAAGCCACTTGTGTACTGTGTAGCTGTTATAGAACGTATAACTGTATCTATAAACATTTTAATGCATTGTGTTAGCCTGTTCAGACTACTCAACTTTTTTGCTAGTTAGCTAAACAAGGTTTAGCAACCTACACAGCCATGTGTCCACTATTTACTTGTAAAAATATCTTGTCAACACTCGAGACAGGGTTGCGTTCTGGTTAGGCTAATATATGATATGATATGAGTATCATGCAGGTAAATTTACTAATGCTAAATTTAGATGTTACTTTGTCGTTTTTTCAGTGCAGCACACGCTTTTCGTTCGTTAGAACACCGCTAACGAAAGAAACAGAAATGTTTCCAGGAACAATGTTATGTATATTTATTAAGTTAAGCCCTAAAACCTTACCTAAAAATAAAAAAATAAAAACCTAATGTGGACTTAACAACGCGCACAAACTCATGAGTAACGTGCAAGCCAAGAACACATGGAGTTAGCTTACTACCATACTTCAGCGTTTGAAGCATTACTATTTGAAAATGCTTCACAGCATGAAATGTAGTTAAATAATTTAAACCGGCTCTTTTACCTTTCTCACGACGAGGTCCAACAGAATGCATCCAGGCGCAACGATGCAGTCCAAACAACACCAGGGTGGAGTTAAATTAGGCTCCTCAACACCCACAGAATGAACACCAAAATATTACACCGCTTTAGAGTGTACTCTAAACATCTGGCCGTAGTCAAAATTAGAAAATAAACTCCTAACTCTTTCACATTTTTAGGTCTAACTTCAGATTATTCAACTCCAGAAATTTGCTGTGCATATTTTTCCTGCTTCTGATCTATCAGCTTTTAGACCTGACTGTTTAGTTGCTGCCTAACATGTGCCAACCTTGACAGAAGCTACAGTATTGTTATAAGATAATGTTATTCACTCCATTTTGTCGGTTGTTTTAATGTTAAAGCTCAACAGTGTATACTAGCTGATTTAAGAAAAGTATCTACAGTATATTTAAAGATGAAAATAACTCAATTTACATATGACTAGCTTATACACTTCCCCTTAATCATTGTCTATACCTGCATATCCTGTTCACAGTCAAAATAGGCCTAAAGCCCGTTGCTCAGACCACAATGTTGGGTACACAACTGATGGAGTGCCAACCAATCACAATCACACACTCAGGGCACGGGGCACACAAGTACTCACATTCTGCTGTAATTTTGGAAATGATAATAAGTCTAATCTGCATGTCTTTGGACTGTGGGAGATAACCAGAGTAGCCAGAAGAAATACAAAAAACACAGGGAGAACATGCAAACAGACCCGAGGATGGTCTCAAACCCTTAAACCTGGAGGTGCAAGGCCATAGTGCTAACCACTATGCCACTGTGACGAGGACTATGTGGTCATAATTTACTTCTAATGGTACTACAGTTGACTCAATCATAGAAACATTACAACTGACATCCTCATTTAGTTCATTGGTTGGTTGGCAAAATAGCTTAAATGTCAACTACCACCAACAACCAACTGGACTGGAGTGCTAAGCTGAAGATTGCTACTGTATGAGGAAAACTGAATAAACTCTTTTTATTAGACTACTGTGTACTTTTTTATTTGTATTATATATTTGTTGAGATATTTTACCGTTCTTAGGAAAAAGAATAGAAAAATATTGAAAGTATGGAAAGATATTGAAACAAATTTGTGTGCGCACACACACACACACACACAGTATATACACTGTACATACAGGTATGGAATTAAATGGTAAACAAAAAAGTGTCAACCAACCCAGAATATGTCTTAGATTTTAGATTGTAAAATGTAGTACAAAGCAACTTGGCACACTCCAGTCACTCTCTGATCTGATCGTCACCTAGAATGCTTTTCAATTCACAGGTGTGCCTTGACAAGAGTTTATTTGTGACATCTCATTCTTTCTTAATGTGCTTCATACCATTAGTTGTCCTGTGCAGAGAAATTATTTTTATCTGGCCTCCACAATCACCTGATCTAAATACGATAAAAATGGTTTTGGGATGAGTTTGATCGGAGAGTGAAGGAAAAGCAGCCAACAAATACTTAACATCTTTGGGAACTCCTTTAAGATTGTTGGAAAATCATTCCAGGTGACTACATCATGATACTGACTGAGAGAATGCCAAAAGAGAATGTCAAGCATGTGCAAAGCTATCATCGAAACAAAAGGTAGATATTCTGAATATATATATATATATATATATATATATATATATATATATATATATATATATATATATATATATAGGTTTTTTTGGTCATGTATTTTTTGTAGTCTACATGAGTCCATATTTATTCTGTCATAATTTTAATGTCTTTAGTAGTAATATACAAAGTTGAAAATGTAAAAAAAAATATTGAAGACGCTGTGTCCCTAAAGTGAAACTTAAAGTTTAAGTTAAAGTGATACTGTATGTATGTGAGTGAGTGTGTGCGTGCGTACATGTACAGTATGTGTATGCGTGCCTGTCTGTAGGCCTGGATATGCAAATGTATGAGTAGGTGGAGCTAGTAAATACTTCAGTTGGTACCAATGCCATTCATTTTCAAAGCTTAGACTAAAGTCCAGTCAAAACAATGTTATTCCTATTTGTGTTTTTCTTTTCTCTTGCTGATATTGGTAAGTCATATCAATTTTAAAAGAGCACTTTTTAAAATAATTAACCTATTCACAATTTTGCATATGTAACTATTTTTATTTCTGATTAAAATTCCCCAATGTAACTGTTATGTTTTTATAGCAAAAACAGCTGATAACAGCATCAAGCCAGACAAAACCAATGTCTTTTTAGCTGAAGGCAGCAACACCACATTGTCCTGCACATATTCTGGATCAGTGGACTATCTTCACTGGTATCAACAGAAACCTGGATCAAGCCCTAAGTTTCTGCTGATGATTCATAACAGTGGATATGTTAAACGAGCTGACCCACCTATTCCACAATTTTCTGTGACAATTGATGAAGTGAATTCAAAAGTGGATCTGAACATCTCCTCTGCTGCTGTATCAGACTCTGCACTGTACTACTGCGCTCTGGAGCCCACAGTGACAGGAAACACAACTACACTGTACAAAAAGCATTACACATAAAGCATGGAGCAGATCCATACTGTTTTCACAAGATGGTGCTATTTTCGTGTTTATTTATTTCTTTAAGGACTTGTTCATGATGCCAATTTGTTTTTAAAGTTTAACCATTAAACCGGGACTTGTGATAAAAAAATTTTGTGAATGAAGACATTAAACCATTTCATATTTACAAAAGAGTTCGAGCACAGTATGCTGATGAGACTCTTAGCCGCAGTAAAACATTTGAATGTCTGACAGTCTGAACACTTTTAGTTCACAAAGGTAGGAATATTTTTGATTGACAATATGAATGTTTCGCAAAAGCTTCCACTTGTTGTGATCAGTATAATTGCTTTTTTTAAAAAGTGTTTGGAGTTGAAGATGCTTTTTACCAAAGCTTAGACTGTCTGCAGAGCTGAATCAAAACATGCAAAGTTCAGTTTTCAAACTGAAGTTCAGTAAAAAGACTTTTTTTTTTTGCAGGTTATGTTTTTATGCTTTGCTTGTTTTATTCTAGTAAAAATGCCAACCATTAAATAAACATGTGTCCGAAAATCACTGAAAATAATTTATGGAGTTTCCTTTGGTTTGGAGTATTTTTAACATCTATTTGGTAAAATTACTTCAAAATTGAATTCTTGTCATAACATTGTAGGCATGCTACTATAAGGTGTGTAAAAAGACGTGGAGCTTCACTCCTCTTTCAGCACTTTAGTGCCCTTATAAATGTTATATGTTACAGTATATGCCTTGTGTGTGTGTGTGTGTGTGTGTGTGTGTGTGTGTGTGTGTGTGTGTGTGTGTGTGTGTGTGTGTGTGTATGTGTGTGGAATCTGAGTGTAAGGTGTGTACAAATGAATCAATCGAAGTTCTGGTGTCGCCTGAGTGTTTGTTCAAATAAATCTACAAACTTTGTTTATTCTGCATTTTCAGTTTTTCTGAAAGTTCCAAATTTCATTTTATATACTTTGGCATAAGTATGTATAGGTATAAGCTGTATGTAAATAAGTATAAATTTAATACTTGAATGTACTTATTTGGCAAAAATATGAAATTTACACAAATAAGTGCCCTAATTCACTGCATGCCTTCAGAAAGCCCTCTGCCCCCAGAGGGTTAAAGAAGGCTGTCTGTCCATAAATGACAATCCTGGCCAAGGTAGCATGGAACCCACTTAAAGGCACTGCTGATTAAAAAGAACACAATGGATCGTTTTACATTTTCCAAAAAATAAACAAAAAAAAAAATAATCAAAAACAATATTGATTATCCCCAAAACTTTTGGACAAATATTCTGTGGACTGATAAGACAAAAGTTTAACTTTTTGAAACATGTGGATCTTGTTAAATCTGGTGTAAAACAAACAGCCTTTCAAAACAAATAACATTATACCAAGAGTCATGGAGGTGGTAGTGTGATTGTCTAGGGCTGGCCGAGGACTTGGATGGCTTGCCATAAGTGATGAAACCATTCTCCTAATGGAGGAATGTCCAGCCATCAATTTGAAAGACACCAGCAAGTCCTCCTTTAAATGTCAATAAATAAATAAATAAATAAATAAATAAATAAATAAAGTGTTTTAGTGCCGTGCCCTTCAATAGGGTAAACCTTCAAATGTGGCTGAATCAAAACAATGATGATATTTTGACAGATGTGAGCCAAGAACTTTTACAAGCACTAAAAAAAGAAAAAAATATATATATACCTATTTTGGTTATTGACTAGAATTCTACTATTGTGCTGTATAATTATCAGATTTACAGTTCTCTCTGCTAAAAGTGGAACAGCAAGGCTAATTATTATTATTTTTTTTTTAATACACTGACAACCTTTGTGTTAAAGATCAAACCATGAATCTAAGATGACAAATCACAATTTTACCTTTCATTTCCTGACATTTACAACGAATTAAAACATGACAATTTTGGAAGCATATGTTATGCACACTGTATGGGGTATGGGGTTGCGTAATGAGATGTGCAGTTGAGATGTGATGAGATGTGCAGTGCAATGACAGTTCTTTAGTAACCGTACTGCAACAACAGCCCCTGTGAAGAAAAAGGTTGAAAAGGCCATAGCAGTGCAAGTGATGAATCTATTTAACGACAATGCAATGTCACATTTCTGCGAAATTCTCAAAAGGAGCCAAAAAAAATTCCATAAGAGCAGTTCCTTGTTAACGTCGCACAAAAAAAGATTTTAGTTTGATTCCGTTTGTGTGTGTGTGTGTGTGTGTGTGTGTGTGTGTATGTTAAAGTCATCATACACAGTAGCTCTCCTCCTCCTCTCTCTCTCTCTCTCGTTTCACTCACAGCAATCATTCCTTTTAAAGTGCATCATTCCTTTTAGTTTTTCATTTTCATATTTTTTATCATTTTTATATGAATATTTTTGGGAACGATTCATCTGAGTTTCCGTTATTTCTTATTGGGAGATTGCGTGATTTAAGCCTTCATCATAGCCTTCATCATAATTGTGACAAGAAACCCAAGGAATACTGTAGATATTAGATCAGTAGAAAAATGTACTTTGGTATTGTCATGGGAAGGTTTTTCCTCTCACACTAGTTGATACTAATCTTCCAATTAACTAATAACTAACTAACACTGCCTGTGATAATCTTAAACTAACACTTAAACGGATGATTCTAAAGTCTTGTGATCTGGATAAAGAAAAGTTGGATTTATTGCAGTACATGAGTAAGCCCTTGATTAAAGAAAAAACAGTGTCCCAGATGGGATAGGGAACACCTGTTCTAACGGCTTTGTGCCAAGAAATACTCTGCTGCCTTCGCAGCTGGCTTAGTATTTATTATTATTTAATATGAATTATTAATAAGCAGTGGCGGCCGGTCAATAAGGGGTGCTGCGGTGCCGCCACCTTAAACTTAGGCAGAGAAGAATGCTACTTTAACATGTAATACTTAACATATTAATAATTTATTTTAATAATGAAATAAAGTCATTTAGTCACAATATTCTGCTGTATTTCTTAATATAATTTTTTACAACAAAAAAAAATCTAAACTGCATTATGTATATTTGTATTTGTGTACGCGAGACGCCAGACAAACGAGTGTCTATGTAGGCACAAAAATTTTTGAAAAGCATGTAAGGCTGAGCTCTCATTGGATTTTTTCAAATCATCCTTGGGGTGCAGCACTGTGTGCCCCAAACCCTTTCACTTTTGTTTTTAGCGAATCAATATTGTTTTTAAATATTTGGGCTCATGTGATTGGACCATTCTCAATGAGTCTTATTAATGGTCAGCAGATTGTTAGTTAATGTATTGAATAGTGGATTGACGTGGAAGCCAGCTAAATATAGGGGAAATTCTGTCATTTCTTTGCCTAAATACCCCTTCGCAAGGCGATCGGACGAAGAAAGAAAAAAAGAGATCCAAGAGCTTTGACCAGATCGACCTGATCTTCTAATTAAGCAGCAGTGATGTGATCGTAGCCAAGCTTACACTTTTCTTTAAGCTTTTACCATTCTTCTTATGGCTATTTACAGGCGATTATTAAAAGTCTGATTTAATTTTGTTTGCGCCCCTTCTATAAGTCTTAGCAAATTACTTAAATCGATTTTTGCTTCTAACTGTCTTTGTTAGATGTAGAGAGGGAGAACAGACAGGTCCTGAAGGTGTGGTTCCTACTGTAAAGCACGGAGGAGGAGGTGTGACTTAGCCAAAATTAACCAACATGGCTGCCACAGAATTTTGCTGCAACAACCCATCCCATCTGGGTTGCATTTAAGGCCCATCATCAGTTTACCAACATGGCAATGACCCTGAACATCCCTCTAGGTTGTGTAAGAGTTATTTCTCCAAGAAGGAGAATGATGAGGTGCTGCATCAAATGACCTGGCCTCCACAATCATCTGATCTAAATCCAATTGTGATGGTTTGGGATGAGTTGGACTGGAGGTTGAACAGCAGCAGTGGAATAGTTGTGTCATACTGAGGACTCAGTTCACAGTCACTGATACTACGGAAAAAGGAAACAACAACACTTCCTGGGTGTGGCCTTTTGACATGTGTTCCCTCATGTAAAAATGATTATCACATACAGCACTATTATCCAGAATTCTCACCAAGCTGTGTTCAGAAATGGCTCAACTGCACAACTTAGCATACATATACATGCCAATGATTCTCACTATAACAATAGGTAATTAATTTTCATCAGATTATCATTTGTATTCAATAATCTTAAACATTCATTAAACATTAATTTCCTCAAAATGAAATAAATCATTTACAAAAATTATTTACAGATTTTTTTCTCTTTTTACAGCAGGCAGTTCTGCAGATAAAATTGGGCCAAAGGATGAAGATGCCAACGTTATTGGCAAGGACACAGACACTGTTACTCTAAAATGTTCATATGAGACAAGTAGTGAATACATTTGGCTTTATTGGTACAAACAATACCATAACAGTGCACCACAGTATTTACTGTATAAAGGTGCAAGGTCAGAAGGAAGAGAACACATTCCTACTGATAGGTTAGCCTCAAAAACAACCAGAGACTCTACTGAACTTACTATCAAAAAAGTAAAGCTCTCAGATGCTGCACTTTATCACTGCGCTCTTAGAGATGTAGCACAGTAATACAGAGTCAATGATAAGCTGTACAAAAACATAACAGTGGTATTCAGGAAGCTTCTAAAACTACATCAAACATCTTTATTTAACCAATTTGATATCAGTAAACCACAGTCAGAAACAAGGTTTGTGGTAAAAATAATGTAGAACATATTTCCTGTTTTTAATAATTATATTCCCATTAATGTATAATATAAAATTGTACTAATACTAAAAAAAATGTTTGAATGATTTTTCTAGGTGTCTTTTTTGCTCAACCTTACACATGAGTATAAAAACTAGCTGTGTGGACGAGAATGCCAGGCTATCATTGTGCACATTAAAAAGCAGTACAGTAAAACCTCAGATTTCAAGTAACGTGGTTTGCGAGTGTTCCGCAAAAACGAGCAAGGATTTTAAATAAATTTTGAATTGAAAAACAAGCAAGTCTTGATTTACGAGTACCGAGCATCATATATCACACATGCGCTTCTTGTTTTGACGACGAGCGTCACGTGATCATAACTGAGCCAACGATTTTTCTCTCTCTTGCACTGCAGAATTGTGGGTAATCGTCTCCCCTGCTGGGTCTTAGTGCTTGTCTCTTACTGGTATAATCAACATCCCTGCACGTGTGTACTGTTTACAACACTGTGACAACGTGTGTGTGTGCGTAAAACACATTTTATTTTGTGTCTGTATGCGTGTGTGTACAGCGCATGTGTACTGTTTCTTATAACACGTGTGTGTGCGTGTAAAACAAAAGAAAATCTCATTAGAAGAATAAAAATCCATTTTCCCCCTCTCTTTCATTAGATGTGTGCATTATGTGTACGCAAAATTTGACACCATGCTGGTTCACACACACACTCTTTCTCTCTCTCTCTCTTGCCTTTACTGTGTGTGTGTGTGTGTGTGAAGCACCCCCTCTTTACTTCACACACACACACACACACACACACACACACACACAAAAGACACTAAAGCCAAGGGAGAGAGAGACAGAGAGTGTGTGTGAACTGGCACAATGTCAAATTATGCATGCGCACACACATAACGCACACACTTCGCAGCGCAAGAGAGAGAGACACACACAGCGCCTGCGTGCATAAACGGAAACACTTTAACAAGAGGTTAATTTGTTTTATTTTTACTTTATATTTTGTGTTAATTATTTTTAAGTATTTATTTTTTTGGGATGTGGAACAAATAATTTGAATGTCCATTATTTCCTATAGCAAAATTTGCTTTGGTTTGCAAATGTTTTGGAATACGAGCTCACTTCCGGAACAAATTATTCTCGTAATCCAAGGTTCCACTGTATATTGTAAATTCACAAATTTATGTTTTGCTTCCAGTGTAAAGATTAAATTATATGTACAGTACTTTAACTAAGTAAAGTATAAGTAAAAATGTTTTAACGCTAAGACCTTTTAGAAGCACTCAGACCAAGTGATTGCACAAATGCAAACTTAAAATAGATTAATTAGGAAATGAATGTATGTCATGCAGAGAATGCAACCTTGTTAAAAAAAATTAAGATCTATTTTTGTTCTTGACTAAAATTCCCCTACTATACTGTATATTAGACTTGATGATAACTCAAATAAAATGGAACAACAAGGACAATTATTATTATTTTTTTATATACACTAAAGACATTTGTGTTAAAGACCAAAATGTGAATCCGAGATGACAGATCACAATTTCAACTTTCATTTTCTGATATTTACAAAAACTTAGAGCATGACAATTTTTAGTGGCATATGTTATGACTCAGTCCAGGGTCAAGCAGAATAAATTAACATTCGGGTTGCAAGTGATGAGATGGGAAATGTGTATTTGGATGCCCTGGGAGTGAGACACAGACACAGGATTTCAAAATTCACAGGTGTTTGTGTCCACTGTGTGTGTGTGGCACCTGTCCAGTGCAACACTGTGGGATGACTTCAGGGCCCGGTTTTTCAAAAGGTTTAATCCGGATAAAATTTATCCGGATTTAGTAATCTTTTTTTTTGCGATCCGTGATCACGTAATCCATCTTACTTTTGAGCCAGTTTTTCAAAGCAACATCGGATTGGATCAATCTGATCCGGATAGGAACTTTTCAGGATCACCAAATCTGGATAACCAGTGCTCAAACAGGATAGGAAATCACAATGTAGTTCTATAGATATGTAAAGAGCAACAAGAAATATAGCCAGTGTGGGGTCAATATAAGTTTATTTTTATTTGAAATGAAAACACACATATTTAAAAAAAACTTAAAACAAAAAGAAAAACACCCCATTCTCTTCCAGCAGTCATTCAGCTCATTTAAGACCTACAACACAAACACTGTACATTGAGGATATTTATAACAAGTTTCAAATATAGATGGATTGAATAAAAAAAAAAAGACTTAATGTCAAATACTCCACAATAATTTCAGACTTCCTCATCTGATGTGGAGAGACCAGCTTGTCTGAGCGTAGCCTTTAGGAGGCGGATCTCAAGTCTGGCCTTGTTTTGCTGCAGTTTGGTCAGAGTCAGTTGTTCCTCTGCCAGACGAAGCTGTGCTTCTGCCTTTTCAGTCTCTTTTTGAAGAAGTGCCTTGTAATCATCATCTTTGTTTAAAGAAGGGCGCTTTAAGCCTTTCCTCTGAGATCCTGTGGCAACTACCACTGGCTCAACCAATGAGGATCCAGCTTCTTCCTCAGGGAAAGAGCTGAGATTCAATATAAATACACTCTCTGGATCAGCCTCAGGAGGAACTGGCAGATTCTCCTCCTCCTCCTCAATCCAAGGCTCGCCATCTCCTACAACACCTTAAATACCATGGAGAGCTTGCGACTTCTCACCTCCAATGATGTCGAGGACCACATCTGTGTAATCTCCCCTCTTAAAGGGCTTGTTGCCTGTTTGTGGGTTTTTGGCTTCAGCATGGTCCTTTGTTGCCCTGGCCTTAAGATTCTTCCCCTGCAATTTGATTTGGTCTGTGGTCCTCCTCTGGCCAGACCCTATGGCATTCACATTTTCTGTGATTAAAATCCAAACATCATTTTCCTTTTTGTTGGTATCCTTAGCAGAATTAAAACTTCCCACTATTGTTCCATAATGGCACCGAACACCCTCTAGTAGTGCATTGGTTTCAGCAGCAGTGAAGTTACAGCTTCTTGAGTCCATGGTTCCGTTGCTTTACTATAGTGAACATTGTTCATCATTTATAGGCCTTGGGTCCAATTGCCTCAATTGAACACAAGCCAAAACTAATCAGTTGTAATAGGTGTGTTTAAAAAGACCAATTACACAGCCATATAAATCAGCCTTTCTCAGAGGATTCACAGAGAGACAGTGAAATGGCAGGTGTTGTCCACCGACATTTTTTGCATTTTTTTGGTTATTCTGTAATCATTGCATGCATCACTAATAAATATTCTAAAAACAAAAATATTTTCGATTGTGATATTGAATATATATATATATCAATTAGTGACAGAATATTTTTTTTTTGTTTTTGGTCAATTTTGACAGCTGTTTGGGGGATTATTTTATGAGGCCAAACTCTTTCTACTGTAGGCCTATACTGAAGGGCTAAATACATTAAAGCTTACCTAATCACTGTAGCCTGACGGATGAACAACTAAAATTAAAACCTTATGAATAAATAGGATATCTTGTAAGATACTGCATGATCCAAATATAGTATTATTTAATAAATTTTTTAAGTTTTCATTACATTTTGGGCATGAAATCCACGCTGAATCCAACTTATGATGGGATCAGTTTAATCCAGATTTTTTGGATCAACGTGATCCAAATCCTACAAAAAAGTTCTGAAAAACCCAAACTAAAGGTTTGATCCGGATCAAAACCAGGATTGGATTACGTGATCTCCGATTGTGTAATCCATTTTTTCTTTTGAAAAACCCATTTTCAAGATTTGATCCAATCCGTTATCCAAAATCCTAGTGGATTACTTTTGAAAAACTGGGCCCAGGGTGACACAACAAACAGCAAGCAGAGACTGGTGTTACGGGTCAAATTTGACCCATATATATTTATTTCAAAGAAAAAGGCAGAAAAAGTATTTTTAAAAATAACTTTAATATAAATGGAAAGCTAAACAGTAAATCTCAAAATGTGGATTTGCAAGGTCAAACATACAACAAACAATCAAGCAAATCAAACCAATAGAAATGAGGCACTAGTTCCAAAAAACGTCTTTGTGTGCAAGAACAAGCATGTGCATTTAGATTCATGTGTGGCAAAAAGTGACAGTTTTAGTGTGTTCTTTGCAAATATATTTTTTGCAGTAGATGCAGAGTACATTTGTCTTTCTGTCTTTATTGCTAGGGCAGACCTGACACCTCTTTCTTTTAGAATCAGGTGGCTTCAGTGGGGTTGTGGCTGTGTAGGTTGATGTTGAGGCAGTGCTGACCAAAGAGAATGCTAGCATTGATGCTCTTTGTGTTGTTGATGGTGTGGAAGGAGTGCTACAGTACGTAAGCTCTGCGGCTGTCTGACCAAGGATGCAGCGGCTGGGTCCCAGGGCACCTGTTCCCTTCGTCAATGTGTGCCTTGACAAGGGCCTAGGTGAATGTGCCATTTTCTGGCAAGCGTAGGTGGTAGTCAGCTTGTCCAGGTTGTCCACTCCACCTTTTATGGGCTTTTTGTCACTTGCTGATGACAAGCTGTGTCTTTGTGAAAAGTGGACACAAAGTGTCACACTCCGGTGTTTTTTTTTTTGGACAATATGAAACAACCATGTTGGTGTCTGTAAAAGCAAACTTTGAAGAAAGTGGAGCCCTGTCCTTCACCTTCAAAATTCCGGCAGGCAGCTCAGGTTTCTTTATTTTTTTTACTGTTTTTAAGTTTCCACCTGAGAAGTTCTTGTCCAAGGTCATTGCTGGTAAATAAATTGTCACATGTGATATTGTGACCCCGCAGTCCAGTAGTCATATTGAGGACTACACGTTTTCCTTGATTTTTCTCAGGAATTCCATTTGCATGTTTGCCTGTGTAAATCTGCAGATTCCATGCATAGCTGGTTTTTGCATCACAGGCTGCCCAAATTTTTATGCTGTATTTCCCTGGCTTACTAGGCATGTACTGCCGGAAAGGGCATTTTTCACGGAAAGGAACTAAACGTTCATCTACTGTTACCTCTGGCCCTGGGTTAAACATCAGTGGATGAGCTGCACCCACCTTTCCCAGACATCCCTGATGGGAGCAAGCTTGTCAGATTTTTCTCTAGTTTCTCTGTTGTCAAATCTAAGGACTCTTGATATCATTCGAAATGACTAAAGTGACATTGTTGCCTGGAAAATATTTCTGCCTGTCGACGCATGTCAAGAGACTATCAGTGGCCTAATTGCTAGATTTGTAAATACCAGCAAGAAGAAGAACACCAATATAAGCATCCAGGTATTCCTCATCAATGTCATTCCACATGTCGCCATGAACTATTTTTTCTTCAAGGTTTGTCATAGCAATAATGACTTTCTTTAGTGACAATGGCATAAACAGATCAAAACATGTCTTGATGTCACTTACTCTCGTGACAGCAAACCTTGTGATTCCAGGGGTCATTTTGATGACATTTTCAGCAGGTACTGAGCTCCAACAGATGTTACCACTTTTGGATTTAAACGTTTCAGCAGAAGTGAGTGCAACTTCAGCATCGGTGACCTCTTCATCAGACTCATCAGATGTGTCTGTGCCTTCTGGTACTGTAGATAATCTACAATGTCTTTCTCCTCTGAAACCTGCTCATCTGTATCACTATGCTGTTCTGTGTCCTCTGCCTCATTTTCAAAAAGATATGATCCAGAGCTTGGCTTACTGTAAATCTTCTTCTCATTTTTGACTGCCGCAAACAGGAGATGTGACTCTGCAAGTCACCAACCTTAAACTAAATTTGTCTTATGTAAGCCTTACATGTCTGAACATGTCTGTCTTTGTTTGTTTGTTTTGTTTGTTTAGGTAAGGAGACACAAAGAGAGAAGAGAGAAGCCCCTTAAAGTGTGTTTATGATTTTTGTTTTGACCCTAACTATTGTTTTATAACCTTAAATTATAACTGGGTCAAAACTGACCCTGTCAACACAAAAGTAATAATTTTCACCAGAGCATTTCATAATTTATACAAATAAAAATATAACGAAATACAAATTTCTGACAAATTCAAAAAGCCTTGAAGCAATAAACAAAATTAGGTAGTAGTTTTATGCATTTAAAAAGTTAAACGGGTCGGTGCTGACCCTAACACAAGAGGAAGGTTGAGCTCTGCCACCTCCAGCTCTGCTTTTTGTCTTTTTGTCAGTGGCTCCAACATATACAACTTTGCTGGTCTTACTACCATCCTGTAAACTTAAATGCTGTTGTTCAATGATCAAATCAATTTTGAGGTGGAAGCAAGAACACAGGAGTGACACTTGAGATAAAGCAGGAAGGCCTGGACTGCACATCTGCACACTACAGGTTGTAACACATACCATTCATATTTTAAGTAAACAAAAACTTAAGAATTTTAGTATTAAGACAAGTAATACTTGAAATTTGGTTGCATAGCACTTGTTTACGATATCTATATTAGGCCAGCAACCAACTGAATCACCAAACTGTTGGATTTCTCTTTTGTGATGATTTTCCGCACTGGTACCACAGCTTCTTTCAGTTGTTTTTTTTTAAGCCTTGCCCATGAGGCTGCCTTCAGTTTGCATGTCTGTAACTTTAGGCTTTCCATTACTTAAGCACAGTTACAAATTACAAAAGTTTGGCTCATTTCTGTATATCTACATAAATTTCAATCTGGCGTTCTAGTTCTTTCTCTTGATAAGTGGTTTATATCTTGTGGCTCTAAATTTCCTTTCTCTAGGGCTTTTCAAAGATATATATATAGGTTTTTTTTGATTAATCACTTGGATTAATCAATCATTCTGACAGCACTAATGTTTATTGTAGACAGCCATACAAGGGTTATTGGTACTAAGCCTGCCCTGGGTACACTAATTTTCTTGTATGGTGCCCTCACAGATTTCTGCAGCTAAGCTTGGATGTACATTTACATTCCAATAAAGGTTAAAGATGACATGCCTCTGAAGTTTGACTTTTTGCACCATTAAAATACTTATAGGCAACTAGTTATCATATCGTCTTTTCCATAAAACATGTTAATGCTCAGCAGTACACATATATGGTTCTTTAATGTATTTGCATTGTACTAAAATGCATTCTTTTTTCAATTGCCATATACAGTATCCTAAATCACTATGGCCATTAAAAAATAAAACAAAAAAACAACACTTTTTTTTTTTTTTTTATGAGGTGTTAGTGCAGTATATAAGCCCAAGCTTGTATCCTTAATGCTTTTCCCCCTTTACATTACTTTTACTTTAATACTTTAAGTAGTTTTGAAACTAGTACTTTTACACTTTTACTTGAGTAAAAAGCTTGAGTTGATACTTCAACATCTAAAGAAGTCTTTTTAAACCCTAATATCTATACATCTTCTCAAGTAATGAATATGAATACTTTTGACACCACTTACGTCAATCGTGACATAATATGTCACGATTGACAGACGAGGCATAATCACAGAGGTTAAGACTTATAGGTTTTAATAAGAATAAATAAATATAAACAAATAAATGAACACAAAATGCTAAACATGAACAAACTAAAGCTAGAAACTATGGCAAAGCAGAATTCCAACAAAACAGCAATTCAACAGCAACCTAAACAGTTTAACAAAACAGATACCAGACAAAAACTGAACAAAAGGTAAAACAAGACAAGACACTCTGAATCACTCCTAGGAATCATGCTTGAAGATAATTTATTACAAAAAATATTCCTATCTATTTTTCATGTGAGTTCTACTGTTTTTTTTTTTTGTTTGTTTGTTTGTTTTTTTGGTTTGTGTGTTTGACAATTAGATTTTATTATAAAAAAAAAAAATTACAACATTTCTTCCTTAATGGTTTACCAGTATTCTTCGTTGCTTAATGCTGGCCGTTATTTCGATCCTTCTGAAACAGCTTGGCGCTAAATCACTCACTTACTCACTTATCTTCTATACTGCTTCATCCTGTATTCCGGGTCGTGGGGTGGGCGGACTTATCCAAGGAGACTTAGGGCACGAGGGAGGGTACACCCTGGACAGGGTGCCAATCCATCGCAGTGCACACACACACTCTTACACTATTAAACAATACGGGCAATTTGGGAATGCCAATTAGCCTAACCTGCAGGTCTTTGGAGGAAACCCACCAAGCAGAGGGAGAACATGCAAACTCAAAATGGGAATCAAGCCTGGCCAGACCCTGGAGGTGCAAGGTGACAGTGCTGAGTTAAATCATTTTGGGGTAAATATCTTGCGAGTTAAAATATATTAATCACTGCATAAATTATTTAAATAATAATTCAGAAATTATGCTAATTTGGAAATGCCTTTACCCAAAGGAACATAAACATTCAGTTAGCAATAAAAATATTCTGTAAATTTTGACTGAAACACCAGACTAGACATCTCTTTCCTGTAGTCCAGCAAGTCCTGCTTTTCTTTTTAATTCATGACCTGAAGCATGTTTATAATTATCATCTTCACCTATTTAGGCTTAGACATTGTTTTCCCATTCACACAATAAAGCAATAGGCCTCTCATTGGGTGATATATCTAATAAAAAAAAAAAAAAAAAAAAAAAAAAAATTATATATATATATATATATATATATATATATATATATATATATATATATATATATATTTATATATATTTAAATGCAATAGACTATATATATATATATATATAGTCTATTGCATTTAACATAATCTGGGTATATAAAGAATTAAAGTGTACTTACAGATTTACAAGTTTTAATCGTTCTGTTAACAACATCTCCATATTTAAATCTCTACTCAAAACTCATTTGTTTTGAATCCATCTGTCCTCTGCATGCCCCCCCCCCCCCCCCCTTTCTCATTGTAAAGTGTCTTTGATCTCTGGAAAGCCACTGTATAAATAAAAATTATTATTATTATTATTATTATTAATAAAATATAGTTGAACGTTTTTTAAAAGCAAATATTGGTGTATGAGTTATTTATCCGTCATTGTGGTCAGTAGCGGTGTGTACACTCTACAACGTTAGGTAAACAAATGGGATGAACTTGTAATATGTATTGTGTAAGACTATACTTTGAGTAAAATATGGGTTATCAACATTTATGTTTTGTTTTAACTTAATGATTTAAATAATAGTTCGAACACACCTCTTATTTATTTCAAAATAAATAATGGCAGGATTGACATGACTTAATCTATGTAAGAGAAGGAGGAGCTAAATACAGTATGGTACTTACAGAGATAGCCTACTGCAGTTTACATCTAGTGCAAGAGAAACACACATAGCAATCATGTTACTCTTTGTTTTCATAGTTATAAGGAACATTGGTAAGTCATTTACATTTTATACAAACAAAAGGTGAATGATGGAGATTTATTAAAATTGCAATTGTCAACTGAAATGCAAACTTACATATTTATGTTGCAATGTCTTTATAGCAGGTTCTTTTGGCGGCAATATTACACCAGAACAAACTGTTATATCTTCAAGTGAAGGCAGTAACACCACACTGACCTGCACATATGATACATCAGCTTACAGTCTCCACTGGTATCGACAAAAGCCTCAATCAGGGCCAGAGTTTCTGCTGCTGATGGTTGTATCTACAAATACTGTCAGAAAAGCAAATCAACCTGACCCACGACTATCTATCAGACTTCGTAAATCAGCAACCAAATTAGATCTGGAGATCTTTCCTGCTACAGTATCAGACTCTGCACTGTACTACTGCGCCATGGAGCCCACAGCCATACAAACCTCAAACAGACTGTACACAAAAGTGAAGTTTGATTTTTCTTTTTCGATAGGGGGAGCCATTTACTAGTTTCATTCAAATATGCTTCTCTGTCTTATGTGAGATGAGCAGCTCTGTGACAGAAGACTGCCATTAAACATCTTCTCTATGGAAGTATATTAGTGCCAAAATTCTTCAAAGCAAAATAGCAGGTTGAATTACATGAACTGAAAAAAACGTGTTGCAATAAAAAAATTTCTGCATTGCAATTTAATTTGAATTAAAAAAAAATCCATAGAGCATTTACAATGTTTGAAATTTTTGCCACTGCAATTTATTGTGGTTGTATATTTCAAGTGAAAATGCAATTCAAGCATTTAAAATTCAATGCAAAAATATTCAAGTTACTAAATTGCAGTTAAAAAATATTTTTAAGTGTTAAAAATACAATCTTCATTATTTTTTTTTTAATATTACAAATTCAGGTCGCTAAAATTCAGGTCGCTAAAATTCAGGTCTTCACATCCGGGATATCACAGGAAGAGCAGTGGCATGCCGATTCCTGCTGTCCGGGCCGCAGTGTACTTTAAAGTGTGCTTCCTGCTCCCTGTGCAGTCTACTTCTCAGAAACTACTTACCGATCGGAACGCAGCCCTCTTAACTAACAGGACTGGGTTGCCAGTTGCACAATAAAGGGTGTAATGTGTTAAAATGACCCCTCTGCCGTAAACGCTATATTCAAAGCAAAGTCAGCGCTCTTTCATTCACACGCGAGAGCGATGGGTTTCTGCCCCTGAGATCGGTAATGTACAGTCACATTCAGCAAGAGGGGATTAATTTCCTCAGCAGCAGCAACAACGTAGACTGGACAGGGAGCAGGAAGCACACTTTAAAGTACACTGCGGCACGGACAGCAGCAATCGGCTCTCCACTGCTTTTCCTGTGATATCCCGGCTGTAAAGACCTGAATTTTAGCGACCTGGCTTTTATTACCTGAATTTTTGCAACCTGAATTTGTAAGATTAAAAGATAATGAAGATTGTATTTTTAACACTAATATAGTTCCATAATCTTCTTATTAAAAGTTCTATGAAGTGTGTAGTTGGTGTTGGACAAGATGGACAAGTTTGCACATTAAATCATAAAAATAATCATGCTGGCTATACTTAACTGGTAAAATATCTGTAATAGGTTTTTACAGATGCTAAAAAAAAGGCCAGTCTCCTCAAGAACAGTAGCTGAATTTGGTGATGGTTAAGTGTTCACTGTTCATTCAGCTGCAACCCGAGTTTTTTGTATGAACGCAAGCATTAACCTGAGCATTAACACCTCCAATTGAGACCATGTAGCAGGGTCTAGTGGAAGTCTGTCAATATCACACAGTTCTCCACAAAGCTCCTGTCCTGCCCCTCGTCCTTTTTTGATACACCCCACAATGGCAGCATCATTAGACAACTTTTGCATGTGTCATAACCAGTGTCATTACATTTAAAAAGTAATCAGTTAGATAACAGTGTTACTTTTTGATAAAAGTAACTAGTTAGAGTACTTTTTAATTGCAGAATATGAAAACTCCTCTGTGATTTCTCATGCATGTTGTTTTAGTCAAGACCTTCATAATTATTCTACCACTATTACTCAGTGAAGTTTGACTCATAATCTCACTCACTCACTCACTCACTCATCTTCTATACCGCTTTATCCTGTATTCAAGGTCGCAGGGACCTGGAGCCTATCCCATGAGGCTTAGGGCACGAGGCAGCATACACCCTAGACAGAGTGCCAATCCATCGCAGGGCACACACACATACACTCACTCATTCACACACTACGGGCAATTTGAGAATGCCAGTTAGCCTAACCTCCATGTCTTTGGACTGTGGGAGGAAACCCACCAAGCACAGGGAGAACATGCAAACTCCATTTATTTAAATACTCTTTACCATTCAGCACAATTATTCCTCATGATTTTTTTCACATGAACTAATTCTGCATCACACTGTATTATCATACAGTATAATAGCCAGAACCTTACCAAGATAAAGTGCTTATGAAACATTATTTATTTTAGCACTCAAATTGGTCAGAAAAGGCCAAAGTCAGATTCATATTATTATTAAATTTAATTTTAATAATCATAAGTCAGTTTCAAGTCAAGTCAAGTAGGCTTTCATTGTCATTCCAAACATATACAGTTAAGTACACAGTGAAACGAAACAACGTTCCTCCAGGACCAAGGTGCTACATACATGCCACAACATAAATTAACAACATAACTCTACCGAAACCAGCTAGCCAACTATAAATGTTGTTTATTGTCTACCTTTATCAGCTTCAAACACCAGTCCCTTTCTTTCTTACTTTCTTTCGTTTGTGACAGATATTGTTATTTGTAAAGACATAAGTCTTTATGTCTTCAATAATTAGCTTTAAATCAAGAAGATTTACATAACGTTTCACAGTAATTCTGGCTGAGACTAAATCTGGATGTAAAACAGGTAAGGCTCTATAAAAGTTGAGAAGGTGACAAAATTATATTTACTCTGTTTACTTTTTCAGTTTTTACTATTTGTTGTTCTGATTTATAAATCAGAGACAAATCCCAGTATCATCAGTACAACATTTGAGAATAGTGGTAACAAGATAATAAACTAAAACCTAAAAAAAGAAAGAATGAGTTTAGTTTTGTTAGTCTCTACAGTGTGTGAAGTCTCCTTTCTTCACCAGATAAAGCTGTTGGCAAATAAAAACATTCAGATACCAAGAGCAGCATTTTTTTTTTCTTTGCCTCAGTGAAATCATCCTAGTTAATAAATAAGCATTGGTATTACAAAATCGTAAAATTACAAGAATTTAAACATAATAGTGATATAAACTTGCTATACTTAATTATTTATTATGATTTAGCAATTTAGCTGAAGAAATTTTTGATGGGGCCAAAGTGCCTAATGCAGCAAAAATACTAGGTTGTTTTTTAAAGTCTGGACTGATTTATCATTCATAATCATATTAATTCTGCTAAAACTTGACTTCAAGGTAAGTTCTCCATGTGAAGCTAAATGTTAAGTAATATTGCTTTAGTAAGAATTAACAACCTGTCAATAACACGGGTGACACTGTCATGTGTAGCTGGTGGGCGGAGCTTAATGAACCTTTATGATGTTAATATATCAGGATACAGAAAGACTTTTTGATTTAGCAAAAACTATTCATCATGTTTACTCTTATATTTGTGTGTTTTGGGCTTTTATTAGGTAAGTTTGACTTTTTGTGATTTTTTAAAATCTTTGTATCTCTGGATTGACTGTCCATGCTACATTAAAATAAAGTTTAATATGCTGTTATGACTTGAAAGGTTTAAAATAAATTGTTCTCTTCTCTATGACAGGAGACTCCATGGCAGATTCAATAGAGCCACTCTTCACTCATAAAACTGTAAATGAAGGTGATAATATTACCCTGTCCTGCAGATATGACACAAGTTTCACAACATACTACCTGCACTGGTACAAGCAATATTCAGAACCTGCACTTAAGTTCCTTCTTTTTATCTCACAAAGTGGACATAAAAGTGATTCCATTCCACCACATCTGTCTCCTACAATTAACAATAGTAAAAAACAAGTGGATCTGATCATCTCCTCTGCTGCTGTATCAGACTCTGCACTATACTACTGTGCTCTGGCGCCCACAGTGACAGGAAATTCAAATGTTCTGTACAAAAACCTTGACACATTTTTTATATATAATAATGCGGCTTCACAATTGACTTATAAATGTGTGTGATATTTTAAAAGCATTCTGTATATTTTAGTGTCAAAAAACCTAAAAACAAAAAAGTCAGAGGAAGCACAAAGGTATATGGCAAGAACAAGCAGAACATTACACAGATAGTAAAATTGCACAGATATTAACCTGAGCTTTATTGTACTTATTCATTATAAAATGTATGTGTTCATTTATAGAATGATCACTAATGTCTAGACGATTGTGCACAGTGTTAAATCTAATATGGTTTTCTTATTGTGTGATTGTGTGTGCAGTTCCCACAAACAGACTTGTCTCATTTGCTGGGTAATGAAAAGTTATATGTTGATTTTTAAAGGATAAAATGTGCCACTCTCTAAATGTTCATTGGAATAACTGTGGTGTGCTCCAAGCCACCTCTCCTGAGATCATCATTGAGGTACAGCCTTCTTTAAAAGAGTTCTTTTCTCTATGACAGGTCACCCCAAAGTCACAGCACCTTTCAGTCACAAAGCTATCGAAGAAGGTTACCTAAAAGGAATATCTAGAACTGCATAATTATGTACAAAATCATTCAGTATTTTCATATATAACTTAAACATTAATAAATAAATAACATTACAGGAGAATATATGGCTGTAAAAAAAAAATGTGTACAAGACAGTCAGTCAGTTTTCAGATGGAAACAAAAAGCCTAATGTACGCTTCTGGGATTTGCATAAAAAAATAGAAAGGAGCGAGTGTGACAAAGTTACCAGAAGAACTTATATTCTCCAGCAAGCTCAGTAAAACCTAACAGTAAAAACCTCAGGTTAGGTTTTACTAACACCTCAGTAAAACCTAATTATTTCATATAAAACTGCACAAATCTGTGTCTAAAACTTCTGATTTAAACAATGAGTTTTCACTCCAAATATTGCCTGTTTATTTTATTACTCTTGATTTTTTTTTCAAAAACATCTTTTCCTTAAGCCATATTTTTGTATGTGCCCAAGACATTTGCACAGTACAATAAGTAAAATAGTTATTACTACTGTATATGTAATTTTAGCTGGTGTTCTATACTATATAAATTTATCCTACCTGTGAATCCGTCCTACATACACTCACTGCTCACTGTGGTGCGCATGAGTGATGCGCGTGTGCAAACAAAAGTTTCTGCATTTGCTCTAATTTTGCAGAACGCATACATCCATGCTGCTTATAGTGCAATTTTATTTAAACAGTCTGTTGTGATTGAAACAGTTACTCAGTACTTGAGGAGTTTTTTCACCGAATACTTTTTTACTCTAACTTGAGTAGAATTTTGGATAACTACCTTTTACTTCTACTTGGGTAATATTATTTTGAACTACAGCTACAGTACTCTTACTTGAGTAAGTTATTGTTTGGCTTCAGAGTTAAACTAATGCTCATATATAAACTAATGCTTATTAATAGTAGTGGTAGTAGTAGTAATCCAAGACAATAAGCTCTCTTTCAAACACACAGCACATGAAATTGTGTAAAACCAAATGAAACTGGTTTCATTCTGGGGGCAAAAATATAAGCAGTAAAAAATACAGTAGTGTACTGTACTGTAGGTGATCCCTGTCTTGCAATAACAGGCACTAACCCTCTGGAACGGTTTAGTTGATTTAGTATAGTTTTCAAGTGTGAATGTTTAAAGTGCTAAGTGTTTAATGCCATGTCAGATTTTTGATGCGGGAACATTATGCATGATTAAATGACAAAAGAAATACTAATTCGTATAGGCAGATATTTGTTCTAGATATCATGTGCCATTAATCGCTTTTGTTATGCCAATTTTTGACTATCAGTGAAAAAGAATCAGTGAAAACATCATAAAAAATATAACAAAAACAAACCCAAGCAGAAGTTACATTTTAAGTTTTACTTTTCAGCAAAAAATTATTTGCTGAGTAAAGCTGGTAGTATTAAATGGAACTAGATAAAATTCACTGTAATGTAAAATACATAGCCTTCACTTGTATGCCATATCTACATAATCTGTATAGATGAATTACAGATGTTACAGTGCCTTAGATAATAAAATTCAGTTTTAGATTTGTAGTAGACAGTGCTTAATTGTTTAAACTAAGAAAGACAAGGGGAAAAATGTATTGTAGTAAAATGTGAACATGCGTGAAACTGAACTATTCGACATTTACATTACATAAAGGGAAGACATTCAATACAATAAATAATAACTGTAATAATCACATCTGTTTGTTCTTTAAATAATAAATTAATGTACTGTATACTGTAAATGCCCCACCAACGTAAACATGTTATTTGATATACTGAACACATTCGCTTGGCTTGATTACATGAGCAAAGGAGGATATATGTATTCTAATAGACATGTATTTTCACAATGCCATTGCGCAAAGGCCTGAAAGCCGTTTTTTTCCGTACAAGGTTACAGGACATATTGGACATACAAAAATAAAGGTGGAGAGAATTATAAAGTCTGGTATTTTTTATTGAAAGGTTTGAATGTGCGTCCTTTGCTGAACAGTACATTGTGAAACGCTGTGTACTGTAAAAGCGTTTCAGAATGTGGGGATTAATAAAACTAAGTGTGCGGATTAATAAAGTAAGGATAAATACGGTTTCATTTACCTGTCTTTTCAATTTTTTTTACTGTTTCATATATATTTAAAAAATATAATTATAGTGTTAGAAAATTATAAGATTTTCCTTATCATAACATGCAATACTGTTTTGTAATTACTCTATACACAACTCATGATTCTTTTTGCTATTAAAAAAATAATAATAAGTTAATAACTATTTTGCATTAGGTTTCAAGACATTCTTAAAAAGTTACTTTCAGTACCAAATGTTTTGTCCCAATTATATGTCCACAAATAATTTGACAACATATGCTTATTAGCCATAACATTAACACTGCAAAATATTAACAAATTTCCATTAATTATCACTAAAACCCAGTAACACTGTGTAAGGTAACTTAAGGTTAATTTAGGATGTCTTGAAACATAATGCAATAATTAGTTTTATTTATTTATGAATTTATTTTAAATAGCATACACCTCAATAGTCTGCATATTGAGTTAAAATATATATTTTTTATATATTTTTTTTTACTACCACATCACTTATTTATAAAACTATGCAAGAACTGCCTGTATATAAACATACATATCAGTCAATGCTCCACCCGGCGGTATACAGCATTGCAACTATCTAGTGCTATAAGTGCATGGGGCATTTAAAGGGCAGGGCATCGTTAACTGCGTCATCGCGGGGGATCACATTCCGATCACATTCCGTCATTTTGATTTATGCACACTTACATTCCATACAAACTTAAATAATTCTTTTAATTGTGTAAAGCTGCTTTGCGACAATGACAGTTGTTAAAAGCGCTATACAAATAAAATTTAATTGAATTGAAATGTTGAACTTCCAGCTTCATAACACAGTACAGTATGTGAGCTAAAAAAAATCCTGCTATCTGTTATCACCCAAATGAGGGTGGGTTCCCTGTTGAGTCTGGTTCCTTTCAAGGTTTCTTCCTATTGCCATCTCAGGAAGTTTTTGCCGTGCCACTGCCGCCATCAGCCTTGGCTTGCTCTTCAGGGACAATCTAATCATTATGATCTGTACACATTTTTACTTGCTTCTACACATTTCCATAATCTGCTTTTAGTTTTGTGAGGTTGCTTTGAGACATTGACCATTGTTAAAAGCGCTATAAAAGTAAAAATTTAATTTGATTGAATTGAATTACAAACTGGATTCCAAAAAAGTTTGGACACTATACAAATCGTGAATAAAAACTGAATGCAATGATGTGGAGGTGCCAACTTCTAATATTTTATTCAAAATAGAACATAAATCATGGAACAAAAGTTTAAACTGAGAAAATTTATTATTTTAAGGGAAAATATGTTGATTCAAAATTTCATGGTGTCAACAAATTCCAAAAAAGTTGGGACAAGTAGCAATAAGAGGCTGGAATAAAGTAAGTTTGAGCATAACGAGAAGCTGGAAGACCAATTAACACTAATTAGGTCAATTGGCAACATGATTGGGTATAAAAAGAGCTTCTCAGGGTGGCAGTTTCTCTCAGAAGCCAAGATGGGTAGAGGATCACCAATTTCCACAATGTTGCGCAGAAAGATAGTGGAGCAATATCAGAAAGGTGTTACCCAGCGAGAAAAATTCCAAAGACTTTGCAGTTATCATCATCAACTGTGCATAACATCATCCGAAGATTCAGAGAATCTGGAACAAACTCTGTGCCTAAGGGTCAAGGGCGTAAAACCATACTGGATGCCCGTGATCTCCAGGCCCTTAAACGACACTGCACCATAAACAGGAATGCTACTGTAAAGGAAATCACAGAATGGGCACAGGAATACTTCCAGAAACCATTGTCAGTGAACACAATCCACCGTGCCATCCGCCATTGCCAGCTGAAACTCTACAGTGCATAGAAGAAGCCTAAGCCAGATCCACAAGCTCAGGCGTTTTCACTAGGCCAGGAATAATTTAAAATGGAGTGTGGCAAAATGGAAGACTGTTCTGTGGTCAGACAAGTCACGATTCGAAGTTCTTTTTGGAAATCTGGGACGCCATGTCATCCGGACCAAAGAGGACAAGGACAACTCAAGTTGTTATCAACGCTTAGTTCAGAAGCCTGCATCTCTGATGGTATGGGGTTGCATGAGTGCGTGTGGCATGGGCAGCTTGCATGTCTGGAAAGGCACCATCAATGCAGAAAAATATATTCAGGTTCTAGAACAACATATGCTCCCATCCAGACGTCATCCCTTTTAGGGAAGACCCTGCATTTTTCAACAAGATAATGCCAGACCACATTCTGCATCAATTACAACATCATGGTTGTGTAGGAGAAGGATCCTGGTCTGTCCAGATCTTTCACCTATAGGGAACATTTGGTGCATCATAAAGAGGAAGGTGCAACAAAGAAGGCCCAAGACGATTGAACAGTTAGAGACGTGTATTAGAGAAGAATGGGAGAGCATTCCTATTTCTAAATTTGAGAAACTGGTCTCCTCGGTCCCCAGAGGTCTGTTGAGTGTTGTAAGAAGAAGGGGAAATGCCACACAGTGGTGAAAATGGCCTTGTCCCAACTTTTTTGGGATTTGTTGACACCATGAAATTTTGAATCAACATATTTTTCCCTTAAAATGATACATTTTCTCAGTTTAAACTTTTGTTCCGTGATTTCTGTTCTATTCTGAATAAAATATTAGAAGTTGGCACCTCCACATCATTGCATTCAGTTTTTTGGAATCCGGTTTGTAATAAACCTGTAATATTAAATACTGCAATATTGTTATAATGTTAATACTGCAAATACTGTATGATATTATAATATATGCACATGAACAAAAGGTTTCTAGTAAATTTTGCACTATTTTAGCAAATTTACTGTAAGCAAAAATATGGCTTATCAACATTCAGGTTTTGTTTTAAAGAGTTGATTTGGATAATGGTTTGCAATACCATCTTTATCTTTTTTAAATACTTCATGGCAGAATTTACATGATTATAGAACCCACATGACTACATCTAACTCGAAGTAGGAGGAGCTACAGTACAGTATATGTGGTAAGATAGGGTTTAGACAAAAATATCTCACAGAGATGCAACCATTTATTTTTTACTGCAAGAGAGACACAGAAGCATCATGTTTGTCCTTATTGTTTCCATAGTTGTGTGGAACATTGGTAAGTCCTTTATATTATTCATACCACTATGAATAATGGACAATGGAAATGTATGCTGATATCTAAACATGATGTTTCACCTGTTGAAAAAAAGGCTTTAAACAATTCAAACATAAATGCTATTTTGAATTATCTTTAGTTATTAATTATTGTTGTTAATTATTAGCAGGTACTGTTGGCAACAGTATTACACCAGAACAAACCATCATATCTTCAAGTGAATGCAGCAACACAACATTAACCTGCACATATGATGCATCAGCTTACAGACTACACTGGTATCGACAAAAGCCCCAATCAGGACCAGAGTTTCTGCTCTTGATTTTTGTATCTACAGGTGATGTCACTAAAGCTAATAATCCTGACCCACGATTATCCACTAGACTTCATAAAAGTGTAAACAAAGTAGATCTGGAGATCTTTCCTACTGCAGTATCTGACTCTGCACTGTACTACTGCGCCATAGAGCCCACAGTGACCCAGAATGCAAACAGACTGTACAAAAAATCTTTTTTTTCAATTTCCAACAGAGGGAGTTGTATATCTGTTTCATTTAATTACATTATTCCTTTTTTAGTTTCCAGACCACTCAGACACCAGACTTTAAACAGGGCTTATGTACATAGTGTATAAGATCACTCAAGTTACACAGCCAATTGTAAAGAAATTTGTCAAGCTGTTTGCATTATTATTATTATTATTATTATTATTATTATTATTGTTGTTGTTGTTGTTGTTGTTGTTATTATTATTATTATTATTATTATTATTATTATTATTATTATTATTATTATATTTTTTCCTGTTTTTTCTCTGGCCTAGAGGTGTTAAAAACATGTTTGTTTCTGAGGACACATCATAAATCAGTTGAGCAGCTCTTTGACAGAATTCACAAAATTTGTCCACTTGGCATAAGCTCTTTGAAGTAGGTGGTTGGAATTGGACATGATGGATAGCAGTTGTTTATGGACTTGTATTACTGACTTTAAAGATCTAGCTCCAAGTAAATTATTAAACCAGCTCTCCAGACAACCCTGTCCATACATGTGGCATTCCTGCACATCAGGCTACACTCCCAGCACACTACATCATAAAGAGTATCATCTGCAGTAGCTTTGTACAGTTGTTGGAAAGGGCATGCAGAGCATGTCAAAAATGCATGAAAGCTGTAATTGCAGATTGTTGTTGCAGAGAGTTATTCCACCAAATACTTATTTCTTAATGTTATTTAGCCAAAGCAATTTGTTTACCCTCCAAATACTGCATGATCTTGGTTTATTTTGATGTGATGTTGTCATTTCCTTTAAATATACATTCTAAATAACAATAATTTTACTCTGAATTTAGGAGACATATTGTCAGCAGTTCAAAAAAAAAACTGTTTATTTAACTAATACATGCATCTGTAAGGGGAAAAAAGAATCTGAATATAAGAGGCAGTGGACCCTTTTTTTATTAGAGTTGTATATAAATGCTGTTCATACATCAAAAATCAGAATTCAACACAATCGTTCCTCAGCAGCAGAGTGAAAAACGAAGCCTGCTGGATCCTACACTTCACCACAGTTAGTATGGGCAATGAGCTGCATCCCCAGCACTAGTGTCCCCTGTGTGATCAGTCGACTACTTTTCACTTTGCTGAATCATGACTGTGCAGCAATGCACAGCTCCATCCACCTCATCCAGTTCCCCAATGCCGTGACTGTGGGGGGGTCTTATCAGCAAGCTTGATGATTCAGCATACGGAAAGGAGCTGCAGCGGGCTGATGGAGCAGTGCAGAGCTGAGTACCTGTCTCTGAACATAAGATTGTTGTTGACTTTAGGAGAGCACAGAAAGACCACTTTACATAAATGAGCTTACCATAAAGGTCAAGAGAACCAGATTCCGATCAGCTCTATCATTGACTGCTGTGAGAACAGTATTGTTGTGGATTGCAAGACCCAGAAGTGTAAATATAAGGTAACTGAGAAGATCTCACACACCTTTTACTTTTCTGCAATCTTAAAAAAGGGACTAAAGTATTTGGGCCCTCCAAACCAGACGGTAATAGTTTTTCTCTTTTTTTGGCATGTATTTTCTGTGGGGTAAACACAAAATTATTTATTGTGTTAACATATAGCATAGCATTCAAGCAGCATGTTATATACTTAAACTTATGTTGTAATATCTTCTTTTTCTTTACATTTTATTTACCTTAGAACTTTGTAATGGTTGGTGCTGCTCTGTCCTTTATTGTAATTGTTCTTGTGTTTTCGGTACAATTGTACTTTTAATATTTATGAATTTATGGTGTAAATTAATTATGTTTGGCTTCATTAATTCTGCATTGTTTTATGCAGAACCATGTTCCTTAAAAAACATTGTTTTGTTTTACTGTATGCTGTTCATGCTAAATATATTCTTGAAATGATAATACAAACCACTTGATTTGAACTGACTTAATCTGAAATTGTTAAAATTGAATGTATTGCTCCACTCCAACCTCTTAAAATGCTGCCACCATTTGGGTCTGTTTACATACCCCATACTGCCTCACAGCACACCAGCTGCAAAGTAAGCAGAAACAAAGAGACAGAGCCAAAAAACACTGTAACTGAGGCCCAAAGTTCTGCCTTATTTGTGGAATGAAAGTGTCTCTTGTATACGTAATTCTGTGATAGAAATTCTTCAGTGTTCTCAGTTATAACATTTAATGGAACTCTTAGCATCTTTGATACAGAAATAGCAGTTTCAGTTACAGTATTTAAATAATAATCAAGCATTTATGATATGCAATCATTGACAGGGACTGCAGTGTGATAGACCTTAAAATGTTACAAAAGCAGCTGGTCTGTCTCACGTCTTAAAGAAGCAGTACTTAGCTTTCAATCTCATTGCTCATTAAGACACTAGTAGGCCACATGCTATAGTGAGGTGTGAATACTGCTCTATAAAATGGTGTTTTAGACTTTAATTAATAAAAAACCAAGGAAACACTCAATTTAAAAACACTGCCAAATCAATGTGTGTGCTCAGAAAACAGGTTATCTTGGTAACCACTGGTTGATCTTTGTGGTTAGGACGCATAGGGCACATGTTTGAGTATCATTAACAAGTTTTTCTGGTACTTCGGGGTCGATCATAAGTAGGAGCAGCCTTAGTAAGCATTAATTTACTAATTTAAATTCAGAATGTCCATTACCAGCAATGGTTTTATGGGAGCTAGGTATAATTATAGATATAAGATATAATTCTAATTTTATAATAATATATAATCCATATTTTCAATAAAACTATAAATATTTTATTTATAATATTATTATTTAAACTAATAGTAATATAACTATTTTAATTGTTTAACCAATTAGTATATCAATACACATGATTCAATAATGAGCCAAAATGAATAATCATTTTGAATACAGAATGATCACACTGTATGCTAATTAGCACATGAATTAGAAAAGCTCCTTATACTAATAAAATATTATCAGATAATTTATTAGTGCAATAGTATCAACCATTTCTGCAACAAACAACATTTGTTATCTAGTTTAATGATAGACTGTAAGGAGTAGGCTGGATAGGAGAAGCTAGATGTTGAGGATCTACAGCCATTTATATCTACTGGAAGAGAGACACAGAAGAATCATGTTACTCCTCTTTGTTTTCATAGTTGTAAGAAACATTGGTAAGTGTTTTTTTAATTAACAAACTTTAGATGCAGGAGATGTATACTGTTAACTTAAGAGGATGATTTATCTGGTGAAAGAAAGAGGGTTTTTAACAATACAAGCTTAAAGTTTATGTTGTTGCAATGTCTTTACAGCAGGTGCTGTTGGCATCAGCATTACACCAGAACAAACTGTCATATCTTCAAGTGAAGGCAGCAACACCACATTGACCTGCACATATGATGCATCAGCTTACAGCTTTCAGTGGTATCGACAAAAGCCTTAATCAGAACCAGAGTTTCTTCTGCTAATTATTGTATTTACAGATGGTGTCACTAAACCTGATCAACCTGACCTACGACTGACCGTTAGACTTCGTAAAAATGAAAACAAGGTAGATCTGGAGATCTTTCGTGCTGCAGTATCAGACTCTGCACTCTACTTCTGCGCACTGTAGCCCACAGTGACACATGATGCAAACCATATGTTTCAGAATTCACAAATTTACAAAATTCAAACAGGCTGTACAAGAATTTAAGTTTTATTTTCTTTTTCTCAGCAAGACCGCTGTTCCAGTGAGTTTAAAAATCACTTTATTTTCTTAGTTCCTAGGCTTTGATATTTACAGTATTTGTTTTCACATGTTAACAGTCTACTTACTTACTATACATTATTAAAGCTTACTGTTTGAACAATCAGTGAAAAACTTTTTTAAGGTTTATAATAAATAAGTTAAAATATTATTAAACTGTTACTGATAAGGTTCATGCTCTTTATTCTCTTTATGTAAGAAAACAATTATAACTTAGTTTATCAAGATGTAACACAAAGATCAATAATCTTAAATATGAATCAAAATAAATTGCTATACAAGCTTAATTATTCAAAATATTTTTTATCCCTATTATTTGTACTTCTTAATCTTTAAGTAGCACTTAATCCCAAATCCCAATATGCTGCATTGTAAGTCAAATTTGTGAACTAGTATGGTTATAAATAGTTGTGTTCTTGGTTCAGTCTTTGTTTCCCATCTTTTCTTATACTTTTGTCAGTGTAATACTGTTAAGTTAGTGTTGTGGCTGTTCGGTTTTTTTTATTTTGTGCAAAGACCACAAAGAAGGATCCAGGACCCGAAGAACCTGTAAGCTCTGTTAGCACTGTTAAGTCCTGTTCTCTCTGTTAGCCCTTTGTAAAGCCCTATCTGCCCTGGTAGCTCTGATAGCCCTGTTGGAGGCCCTTTTATTTCTGTTTGGTCTGTCAAAGGCTGTGTCTGGTCTGGTGGCCATGTCTACTTTAAAGGCCATGGCTTGTCTTCATTTCCCAGAGTGCACCTCTGTCACATGTTAAGTGTATTGATTTTAGTTAATTCATTAGTTTAGCTATTTGTCCCACTTCTATCTTTGACACCCTTAACGGTGCTAACTTAAATCAATCCACAGTTGTCTGCATGACATCAAACTCTGGCTGTCGCAAAATTGTCTCTGTGTGAATTAAAGTAAAATAGAATGTATTATGTTTGGGAACCCAATTTTTTTTTTGGTTTAATCACTGCTGGTCTCCATTTTTCAGTTCTTCATTTGAGCCATGCAGTCAAAAATTTGGGGGTGATTTTGGACAGCAGTTTAAACTTTCAGAATTTATTTATTTATAACTATAGGTTTTATTTTGTTCCTGCATTTATATTTTTATTGCTATTTTATTGTCATTTTTAGTGCTGTGAAGCACTTTGGTTCAACTTAGGTTGCTGTAAAGTGCTATATAAATAAATGTTGATTGATTGATTGATTGATTGATTGATTGGTCCCACATCTGTTTTTCTACTGTTCTCATTGTTAATACTGTTATGCTAGTATCGTGGCTGTTCTGTTTTTTGTTGTTTGATTTACGCCTGTTTTTGTTCATATGTTTAAATTTTTTTATTAAATGTCATGGGGAAAATCTAAAAACCACCTTTAAGTTAACCACCGTGGTGGTATGCAGTTTGTCAACGCAGTTTTTGAATTTCATGTATATACAATGCCACAAATTGACAATTAATTGGGTAGGTGCAGATCTCCTTTATTTAACATTGGATCTCACAAAGAGATATTGGCAGATGCCTGTCTTGCTCATGTACCTTAAAAAGTTGTTTTTATTAATTTATTTATTATTTAGTTTTCTTTCCACTAGTTTTTTTTGGTTTACACCAGTTTATCACTCCTTTGTTTGGGTTCTTTGGGGTTGTATGTCCCAACAAATCATTACTAGAGTTCTCCCTATAACATGTAGCATTGACTGGAAGTGCATTCTGAAACATCTCAGATGCAAGACCATATAGAGGATAACCTCCAAAACACATGTTTAAAAGGGTTATGCCAGTGCACTGGGGTGTTCTGTGTTATATCAGTTAGTCAGTTCACTGTCACTGACACTGTAAAGAGATTTGTGTGAAGTTATGTTACCACAGAAGCACTTCCTGGGAGTGGCCATCAAGAAACATGTTTCCTCACTTGTGAAATTCAGCACATAAAGCACTATAATAGTAAATGCTCTCAGAGGTATTTTCAGAAATGGCTCAACTGTACAATTTATTGAACATAGTGAAATACACACCACTGATTTTGATTGTAGCTACAGGTAATTTATTTTATTCATTTAATATATTAATTTATACCCATATGCTTAAGAATTAAGTGACTAATTTCTTATATTGATGTTTTGCTTATAAAATACTTTACTGAGTTTTTTATGTTCCTTTAAACAGGAACTTTTGCAGATAAAATTGGGCCAAAGTATGAAGATTCCAACTTTTTGATGAAAGAAACAGACACCGTCACTCTGAAATGTTCATATGAGTCGAGCAGCGAGTACATTTTAATTTACTGGTACAAACAATATCCTAACAGCGCACCACTGTTTTTACTGTATAAAGGTGCAAGATCACAATCAGGTTCTGATAGCACTCCTGATGATGATCGATTAGGGGCTCAAGCAACCAGAGACTCTGCTACTCTTACTATAAACGGTCTAAAGCTCTCTGATTCTGCACTCTATCACTGCGCTCTTAGAGATGTAGCACTGTAGTATAAAGTCAATGAAAGTCTGTACAAAAACATAACAATGGTATCTATAACCCTTCTAAAACCATCAAACATTTACCAACCTGTTATCAGTGAACCACCATTTCTGGTAGCGCATGCAGCTGAATAAATAAATAAATAAATAAATAAATAAATAAATAAATAAAAGGGTTTGAAGATGAAAATTACAGACTATCAAATCCAGTTAACGAATCTACATATCATATCCTAAAATATTTGTCTTATAAAAAATAATGTTTGTATATATTCTTAAGGTCGTAAAAAAATAATTTATACTGCATATTTTTTGTTGTTGTTTGTTTGGAGAATATTCTGATTGTGAGGTAATATAATTTTTGCATTAATTATTAAATAAAATCAGAGAGGATGATTACGAACATTTTTTATATCAAAGGTAAGATGCTGGGGATACAATGTTTTATTACAGGATGGAAACAACATTTAAGCCAAAAACAGGTAAACAAAAAGTTTAGATTTTAATTTGCCATTACACTTTTGGCATTAAAAATTATAATATTTATGTTTAAAATTTAATATATTTATATTATAACTTAATACTGTAATTATAATAGATAATATTAAATTTTCCACTCAGATTAACCAAAATGTTTTAAAACCAGTTGCAAAGTAATACAGTTTAATGCAAGGCTGAGCCAATTATCTGTCCCAAATCCAATTGAGCATCATTGAAAATTAACAATAAGCAAGATCTAAAGACAGGTCACGAATAACTTTTAACACAACTGCACAATGACAGTTAAAGTTGAAGGATTATTATAATCTGCTCTCACCCAAATGAGGATGGGTTCCCTATTGGCAGTTACATTTCTTTGGTATTTTATTTGTTCAATTATTATTTGCTTTTAAAACCAGCAACACATGTACGTAGAGTGAACATTTACTGGATACCTTAATGTGTTCAAGTTTTTTTTTTTTTCCCCTGGCAAACACAAAACACTATAGTCATCTATCTTATGTTAGACAATCTCCAATGATGTTAATGTTTTTGATTCTGAATTCTACTTTGTGTGATAAAACACACCTGTCAAGGGATAGGATACACATGTGTAAGGCAGCAATTAAACAGTTAAATGTAAGGATTTTAATAGGTTTGTGGGTTTATGGGATGCAAATCCCTTTTGGTAGGTACAGTAAGTACCAACAAATCTGGTGAACCGGTAGCAAGGTTATGATCACCCAAGTCTCATTTATGTGCTTTGGGAGCAAGAATTAATTTCAGCTTGCTATGTATGAGGCTACATAGTTGCAGACTGTTCAGAGTGCCCATAAAGATTAAGACTGGTCATTAAGAATGCACAGAAGTTTAAATTGAGGAAGTCCACAATTTGTCTCGCGAAGTGCCGCTAAATCCTGCAAGCACTATTTTATAATTTAAATAAATGTAATGTCTTTTACAGAATTTTTGCCAAATGACGCATGAAAGGACTTTATCTAAAAGCCAGACCAAATACCTTTTTTTATTGTGCACATTTAACTTTATTCAGTTGTTTGAGTTAAATTAAAAATGCAAAAAGATTAAGTACAACAAAGAATTGTGTTTAGTAAGTTTTTTTTTCTTTATTATTATATATTTTTTCCTGATTTTCTTTGTAATTTACTTGTGTCCAATTCCCCCCGTCATTAGGGGGCTCCCACATTAAGGCTACTACTACTACACAGTCAGGAGAGCCGAGGACTATCACATGTTTCCTCCGAACCACGTGACGGCAGCCCACCGCATCTTTTCGAACTACTCGCTCACGCACTGTTGGGGGCGGAGTAACACACTCGGAGGACAGCGCTATCTGCTCCCCGGACGAGCTAACGGACGCCCCTGATTGGCTGTAGAGCCGTAATTAATGTGGGAGCACTAAGTACCTCCTATCCATCCCTCTGAGAGAGCTCGGCCAATCAGCCTTCTCTTTCCTCCGGCTGCGAGAGGTTACAGAATCACCCGGAAACCAGCGATCCCCGGATAATAGGGCGAGCCCTTTACCACTGCGACACTTGGAGGCCTCCTGTGTATAATAAGTTAGCCTTAAACAATACTTTTTCCAATGTTTAAACAAACATGAATTTTATTTTATTTTACAATAGATCATTCATGATGAATGTTTGTATATGCACTTTAAATTATGATCATAATAATGAAATGTCCTAAAACGTTTCTTATATAGTTTTTGTAAAGTATTAACAGGGACAAAACAATGGAAGACATGGCAATGCCTTAGTTTATATGTGAAAAACAATATCTATGCATTAAAATTTAAAAATTGAGCACCATCAGAAGACATGAATGAAGAAACAAAAAAAGTTTTCAAGTAAATATTTTATATGCACTTAAGAATCTTTGTTGTTGTGAATTAATGACAGAACTAAAGCTGCTTACAATTGGCACATGCTTTCACTTTGTGAAATGCAGCGTTTATTTAGTGAGTATTTATTTGTTCTATGTTATTTTAATGATTTTACATTTTGTCTACTTTGCAAAAGTTTAAGCTCTTTGTGATCTAAGTATATAATGGCTGATCCTCCAGAAATGCAACAAAGCACAAATATATACTCGATAAAGAAACGCTGCCTTTTGCGTGTGCTGTTGTGAGCAGCGTTATTTTACTCAGATCATAAAACCAACATAACACAATGCACGTTGTCTGTGAATGGCTGAAATGTGGTTGTGAATATGTCTTTTAGCAAATGTAAAATGTTTGCATAAACCGGCGGCACTTTCACTTTACAGAGTCAGCGTTTTGATCAACCTAAACATGCACACAGATAAAAACGCAGAAATACTTCCCAAGAAATGCAACAGACAGAAATATATAGGCTTCAAGTAGGCTACTGGCTAAATTTAGCCCCTAAAATGCCTCTAATTTCACAAAAAATCTGAGTGTATAAGTGTGAACATCTAAGACATCAACGGGGAAACCTGCTTTCACCAGAGCCAGGTGTTAATCGGTCTTACATATTCATGAAAAGTCATGGATTATTCAGTAAAAAAGATGTTCTGCTGAAAAAGATTAGGGACATCAGTCACTTAATCCCAAACAAAATGGCATTTCTGAGTGTTATAATTTAGTTGGTTTACAACACAGTTCTGTCTCCAGTAAGTGCAATAAATGTAAATTCAGATGACTGCTTCACTTTCACAGCCTTTGCAGTGTCATAAATTTAAAGTATTCCCGCAAAGATACTTCCCCTTGAAGATATGTTCGAATATATGTTCCCTTTTGTTTAACCAGGAGAAGGCAAATGTATTATGTTCCTGACGCCTGTCTTGCAGTATCCTTGTCTTTGACTGTCATGTAAATGACTAATATTTTTGATGTTTGGGATACAGCACCTAACCAAAGTGCTCTTTTTGCTAAGAATAAACAGAGATCTTCAGACATCATGCCCACACGTGTGTGTGTGTGTGTGTGTGTGTAATTGCTGTGTGTGTGTGTGTGTGTGTGTGTGTGTGTGTGTGTGTGTGTGTGTGTGTTTGTCTCTTCTGGTTTGGGCTTAGCGGTAAGTCTATCAAGGTGAGACAGACACAACAAACAATTCAAGCATTTCCAAGCATGGTAGGCGGGACATGTGTACACACTCTTGCGCAAAAAAGAAATTGAAGTATTCAACTCTGCACACAAACAAATGTGGCTGCTAAAGAATCTCTGTGAAATGATGATGAAATACAGTTTTCTTAAAATTTAGGCAGACGACAACTTCCAAAAACAATTGGACACTACACGTAAAAATTCAGATATTTACACACTTACAGTAGCACTAAGCAATGCCGTGGAGAACTGAACAAACTAAACAGCGCTATGGAAGTGAGCATTATGAAAACCATCCTGTCTGATCGAGTTGGAACTCCTCTGTCCCACAACACAACCTACCTATACCATCCGGACCGGACAGCTAAAGCCTGGTCCAGCAGAGAGCCTGCAAATGAAAGGTAATTTAATATTAGGTACTAACTTGTTAATAAAGTTGAGAGTCCCATATTATCACGGCACTTTTTGATAATTGTCTGTAGATCTTTTGGTGATATTTGAAATGCATATAATAAGATATACAGGATGATCCTTTCATGTTATCTTACAACAAAGTTAACTTTAAATGCCCCTCATGTCTGCTTACTTGTGGGTCCCGGATAATTTACTTGTTCAAAATGCAAAAGAGTAGAATGTGATAAACTGTTGTGCTATATAACCTTTCTGTTTATACGCTAATACATCTCAGACAGTTGTGGAAATTGAGATGCTGATGATCCTCATAAGCTCCACACACAATTTGAGGTTACCTATGATTGCTGTGACAAAATTTGGATTTTGGAAGAATTAAATTTGTGCAAGCTATTATGGTTGCAACCGTCAATTAATTTATTGCTTCTTGCTTTTTTACTTCTTGCAGACTGGCACCGGAGGAAACACTGACAGTAGCACAAGCCCAGCTAATATTAAAGAAAGAGGAAAAACATGATGTGCATAAGCAAGAGCAAAAGACTTTTGATGCCTGGATAAAATCTCTGACTAAAGTTGCAAAAAGATTGAATAGAATGTTGATGCAGAGAATGGACAAACTGTTTAATTTCATAGTGCATTTGTTTTCATTTTTAGAAACATGCACCATCTTGCTATGCGAAGACAAGTAAAATATAAAAATACGCTACATTTTAATTGTGGCAGGACTACTTAAGCTCCTCCTGCTTATATTTGATTGGCTGGTTGGTTCATTGGTTGTCCTATCATGGGGCAGTGGGAAAATATATAAGTTTGTTGGCAAGGTAGTAAAGTGGAACCTTGGATTGTCAGCATAATTTGTTCTGGAACCATGTTGTATATCTACACTTATATATATATCAAAGTGAATTTCCCCCATAAGAAATAATGGAAACTTCATTATTCGTTCCACAGCCCAAAAATATTCATATAAAAATAGTTAATACAAAATCTAAAGAAAAAATAAAACAAATTAACCTGCACTTTACCTTTGAAAAGAATCGTAGCTGTATTAATTGAGACCAAAGAGAGGAGAGGAGAACGGGGGGATGGGGGCTGCTGTGTAGGACACACACACATCCGCACAAGCACATACATCACCCAGATGAGAATGGGTTCCCTGTTGAGTCTGGTTCCTCTCAAGGTTTCTTCCTGTTACCATCTCAGGGAATTTTTCCTTGCCACTGTCGCTGTTGTCCTTGGCTTACTCATCAGGGACAATCTTATCATTTTGATTACACATTCACACATTACACATACACATTCACATTTCATACAAACTTCAATAATACTTTTGATTGTGTAAAGCTGCTTTGCAACAATGTCAATTGTTAAAAGCACTATACAAGTTAAATTGAATTAAATTGAATTAAATTAAATGGTCTCACAGTCTGGTTCAATCATTGTTAAAGAAGCTGGCCGTTCAGAGTTCTGTATCCAAGTTTATTAATGGAAAGTTGAATAAAAGGAAAATTTGTTAGAAAGAGGTGCACAAGCAACAGGGATCACGGCAGCCTTGAGAGGATTGTAAAACGTGTGGACCACAGTTAAAGTCAGTGCTTCAAAAGCACCATGTACAGACATATCCAGGACATGGGCTACAATCGTTGCATTCCTGGTGTGAAGTCACTCTTTAATCAACGTCAGAGGTGTCTTACCTAGGCTCAGTCGGCCAAAGTCCTCTTTTAAGATGAAAGTAAATTTTGCATTTCATTTGGAAATCAAGGTCCCAGAGTCTGAAGAAGGAGAGGAGAAGCACATAATCTAAGTTGCCTGAGGTCCAGTATAAAGTCATTGGTGGTTTGGGGAGCCCTGTCATCTGCTGGTGTTGTTTCACTGTGTTTTATCAGGTCCAAGGTCAGCGCATCTGTCTACCAGAAAGTTTTAGGCTTTATGGACATGCCTTTTTTTTTTCAGCAGGACTCCTGCTGCATTATGGTATAAATATTGAAATTAGTGAACATTCCCTGTAAAAAAAAAAGAATAACAATAATAAAAATAAGTCCATCAATGTAAAACACCTTCTCATGTCCCAGATGAATTACAGACAAGGCGTCATGAAACAGTGGGTTAGAGCGGAGCATTCAATTTTTTATTTAAGGGAGATTATGGTCATCACCTGGAGGATGAAGGGTGGGTGTCAGGTGTAATTCTACTTTGGGATTTTGGTCACTAGACTTATGCTTGACACTTGACACTTAATGACTAAACAGTTGTAAGACTTGTGAAAGTTGTTTGTCTTTATTGTTTATATTTAAAATACTGTAGTTCAAATTAAAAAAGAAAAAAACTGTCATTTCGCCCCCTGGTGATACATATTTTAATCAACAGAATCAGTTTCAATGAGGGTGGAGCTCCACATATTACCACAGTAAACTGCATTCATCCAGCTTTATCCTTCAGCAATCTATCACTTCTGTCATGCAGTTCTTTAAATCTATCCTACTAATGCTTTTTCTAGGTATGTTCATTTTAATATTATGTTGTTTTACATATAAATAATTGATTTGTTTATTTATTTTCTATTTTCTCTAGGAACTGCATTGGCGGAAATGTTTGAACACCTTATAAGAGAAAAGCATGTCTTGGAAGGCGATGATGTTGTTCTGTCCTGCAATTTCACTACAAAGATAGGTGATTATATACAGTGGTATCGCCAGTATCCCAAATCCAGGCCAGTGTTTCTTGACACCTTCAATCCATTTGAAACTAAAAAGGAATCAACAAAACCTGATGAAAAATCTGAGGATCTAAAGATTTCCTCTGCTGCAGTATCACACTCTGCTGTGTACTACTGTGACCTGAGGCTCACAGTGAGAGGAAACTTATTAACATTGTACAAAAACCTCCTGCCAAGCAAAGTAAGTGCTTAAATAGCATTTTAATTTATCATAAATACATGCACAGGATGATGACAAATTTCTTGAAAAAAAAAAACCTTTTAATTAATGAATTGTTTAAAACACAAATAAACCTATTAATCATCTATTTTTAAGTGTATCACAGGTATTCTAAATATTTGCAGTACAGTAAATACACATGAGCATCATAAACTGTTTATGAACTTAAACTATTCACTATTCACCTCATGACTTGTTATGATCTTTCGTGGCTTGTCAAAAACTACTTTGATTTCTGATTTTGTTAACAGTAACCTGGATCCCACTGTGATCCATTTGCACTCCAAAGCACCATACTGAACTCTAAAGAGCTCTCTGATTAAGACCTTTCACTTTTCTATGGGATCTTAAGGTTGCACTGATTTGGGATTAAAGTGAGGAATGTGAGAAATCCCCCAAAATCATTAATACAACAACATGTTGGCTAAAACTTCAGAACATATTAACCTGTTAAGTCTATCTTACATTTTGCTATGGTTTTATTCCTTTTGACAAACCCATTCATCGTATTTTAAAATAAATCATGATGTTTAAGATTATAAAAGTATATAATAAATATGCTTTATTGCAGTATGTGGCCATTTGCTCATATAGAATGCTTCTGTGTATTATAGCTGTACAATTTGTCTTCATTGCAACTAAGAGATTTAAACCTGTTTTGGCATGACAATGCTCCTGTGCACAAAGCCAGCTCCATGAAGACATGGCCATGTTCAACTTTGAATGAGCTAGAAGGTCAACTGCTTTCCCAGACCCCTCATCCTACATCAGTAACTTGTTACATATATCAAGTATATATTGTATCATAAATATATTTTTAAATCATATGATTTCAAATATTCATGTATATACAAAACCCAGAAACAAAACCCAGTAAGGCACGCTAATCTCAAAATCAAAATGCCACACAATCAAATAAGTACCAGGCTGCCTACATGCACATCAGTGCAGTCCGATATACCACCATGGTGATGATGATGTACACACACCTGCAGATGGCAGTAGATAATGTGAAAAGACCTCAGAACTGAATTTGATTAAACCTGGATGCAACAGGGAACACAGACAAACTGCACACAAATTGAGGAGAATAACAATAGCCATGAACATTATAACAGTGTAGTGTAGGTAAAAACAGACTGAAAAGCAGACAATTGTATATTGGTGATGTAAATGTTTTAACAAGAAAATGCAGAAAGACTGAGACACATTGGCACTAATAGCAATAAGTACTTGGAGTGAAGTTATGTATTGGCTTCATGTTGCAAAATACTTCAAAAATCTTACATGCACAATAAATAAATAAATAAATAAATAAATAAATGTTCCACATTAGGCTAGTACTGTACACCCACATTATGATTTTATTAAAATAAAATGTCTGAACCAATTAACTATATAACTATTTATATTTTACATAATATTGCTGTTCATAAACTATGAGTCATGAAACAGACTCGTTACAGCAAAAGTTAGTACCTAATTATGCTTCTTTCTTTACCATTTATACTAAGTAATAACTATTACAAGTTACCAGTTATTTAAAGCACTTGTTAAAGTAGTAAATAACCTCCTATTGGCCTCTGATCAGGATTGCATCTCTTTGTTCGTATTACTTGACCTAAGTGCATCTTTCAACACCATTAATTGTAGTATTCTTCCTTATAGATTAGAATTTGTAGTAGAAATTAAGGGAACATAGTCTCCTGGCTCAGAACCTATTAACTGATCGTTATCAGTTTGTAGATTTAAATGCTGACTACTCTGCCTGTTCTCAAGTTCGGTGTTCCACAGTGTTCAGTTTTAGGCCCACTGCTTTACAGTATTTTTTTGTACATCCTTCCTCTGAGCAACATAATTTATAAGCATTACATTAGTTTTCATTGTTATGCTGATGACACACAGTTATATGTCTCAGCAAAGCCAGATGGAAAAAAGCCAGCTTAATAAAGTTGAGCAACGTGTGGAGGACATAAGCGACTGGGTGTTAATTAATCTCATTCTGCTTAATCCTGACAAGACAGTTCTGGCACAAGGACCACATGCAGCTAGAAGCAATCTTTTTTATCACACAATAACTCTGGGTAGCCTTTTTGTTCCATCAAATGCAACAGAAAAAAATGGTGTGATTATAGATTCCAATCCAGGATAGCAATGTTTCATTTCAAAAATATTGCCAAGATAAGGAATATGTTATTTCGGGGGACATAACACTTTCCAATCACATTTCCTAGTTAGGAACTTTAAAAATGATCCTTGAAAGTCTTAGCTTTTCACCCCTCGAACACTCATTTACCTTAAATAAGACAGAAATTATGAAAATGCTAGATTTGAGCTTTTACACATCAATCATTTAGATCAAACTTTAACACAAAAAAATTAGAAACTGTTATAGAAACAAGATTTTGTTTAGTTTGTGTAATGTAACATGCTATTTTGGTTTGGACAATTTTGGCACTATACCGCCATACATTTCTCTCCACACAGGCTACTCAGTTTCATTCAACATATTTAGACTTTTCTTAATGTTGCTTGCCATTTTTGCAATTATTCATGAGAGAATTTTATAAAATTTTAGAATATTGTACGAAATACTAAATATACTGAATACTACATATACTGAGAGAAAACTCTGGACATATTGAATTAAAATGGAATATATTGAATGAAACCTGATGTTATCAAGGCACATTCGCCATCTTGTGTTTAGGCAAAATGAATGAGCTGTTAGGAATTTAAACAAATGAAAGCATGATTAAATTATTGAAAAAATGAAAAAAATTGCTATAGTTAAAATCTTTTTAAATATATTTATTCAAATAGCAGACACCTTTATCAAAAACAATTTAACAACTAATTACAAGTAATTAATCATAGAGGGGGGCAGTGCTAAAAGTGTTATAAGGAAAAGACTTAATTATTCTGTTGCCAAAATTATGTTGATGGGCAGTTAAGGCAGACAAAAAAGTGTCAATGTGTGCAGAATGATTGAAGACAAAGAAACAAATAGTTTAGTCTGCAGCATCATAAAAGCTGAATTGGAGTTTAGAGTTAGTGACTGAATGGGCACTTGTAAGGACTTTATTTGGACATTCAATTGCCCTTTTAAAGTAGGCTCGATGTCTTGAGATATTTTTATGACTTTAGTTAAAATTAACAACTTTAGTGTAAACAACACAATTTAGCTAAAAATAACAGCTCTATTGTAAATAACAATACATTGATAATTTGTGCCTATTTGTCTGTTTTTTATGTAATTAGATATCTCTTCTGAACACAACCTGCTTAATTAAATCAGCCACATGCTGGATAAAATTTTCCGAACCATGATTTTACTTCACCTGGATGAACGATCCAACCAATAAAAATCTAAATTAATGCGTGTTAATTGTAAATGAATTAAGGTTTTCACAATTAATTGTATCAATAAATAATTTTTCAATTATCTAGAATTATTTTAAGAATAAACATTTATGCACTCCACATTAAACAATTGAAATTACTTAAGAAATAAAATGACTGTGGTTTTTATTATTGGTTGATTTTGCAATTAGTTTAAAACCTCCAGCTTTGTGTTTCTGAATGATTATCTAGGTACAGTAATAACTTTTTTTTTTTAAACTGATTTGTCTGCTGTTTGTTAGTTAGCACTATTTAGTTGATTTTTATATCAAAAGGTAACCTGACCTCATTTTTGAGCTGCACTTAATAATTAATAATTAATTGTTTTATTTAATTAATTGTATTATTAATATTAGTAACTTAATATTGATGATTTCTAAATTGTTTAAAAATAAACTCAATTGTAGTATTTGTAGCTCAGAAAAGTGTACTGTCCAATTATAATCATAACTACACACAAGTTTACAATTCTGTTAAATGAATATGATTTATATTTTTGGTGCTTACAGTAGCCCTGGCTAATGTTTTGCCTGCAGGGAATCACTGTGTCCTGAGTGGTGGTGAGAACTACATGACAGAAGGACATATTCGAACCTTTCCTGGCCCTCTATTGGGGTAAGAGCTTCTGTCTTTTCTTGTGTAACATTAACACATTTAATCACCCGCCTGTTTCAGAAGTTACATCGTGCTCTGTTACGTCTCCTACAGCAGTCAGATGAAGAAAGACAACCTGAACAAACTAAACAAAATCTTGTTTCTATAACAATGTTTGTAATTTTTCTGTGTTGCAGTTTGATCTGAAGGTAAAAAATCTTTACAGCATTTCCCGTCCCTGAAATTTTTGGCACTGCAATTTATTGTGGTTGTATATTTCAAACAACAAATTTCCAGCATTTAAAATTTCATTCAAAATATTGATCTTACTAAATTGCTGTCAAAAGCCTTTTTCAAGAAACAAACAAACTTCACAGACATGATGACACACATCAAATAATGTCAAATATCATAACAAATTCTTAATACACCAAACAACACTAAAGAATAAGCTAGAGTACTCATAAGTTTTTTTGCAAGAAGTGAAGCTAATTTGCAAGCTTGTCTTTCAAAAAAAAAGAAAAATTCAAAATCACTCTGATTATGTACTTTTCTTTTATTGTCCTTTAAAGACAGAGAACAATCATCAACCATTATAGCTCATGCATAAAATACAAAGCTATGATCTGATTCATGCTCAGAAAAGTTAGTCATAACTCATCATCATGATTAAAGAAATGTAACACTTTCCAATCACATTTCCTAGATAGAAACAATAGAAATGATCTCTGAAAGTATAGTCTTATCTTCTCACCCCTCAGACACTCATTTACCCCAAATAACACAGAAATCATGAAAAGGGTAGATTTTAGCTTTCCACTGAACACAAAAAACTACACAGCAATCCATGTAAACTGTGCTAAAAACATAAACTTCCCTTACTGCACCTGAACATTATTTTAAGGGATTTGTAGAAAATTCCCTCTACACAATTTCACCATTCGGAGCATCCCGCAAAGGCACCAACACAAATGTCATTCTCCATGTGTTACTCTGGTATCATAAACCAGAGGGACACCTGTTAAATTAAAAAATTAATTATATCTTAATATAAATCCATTTTTGAGTTTGATTTTCTCAGCACAACTACTCTCTGCATGTCCACTTCTGGTGAAGTGAGAAAGCATTTGAAGGTGAGGTGGTGAGCCAGTTCCTTCCCCGTGATTTCAAACCAGAGAACCTGCTCATCAACATCAACACGCTCCAGGTGAAGCTGATAGACTTCAGATGTGGAGCTTTGTTAAAGGACTCCCCTTACACGAGAATTGCAGGTGATCGTAGAACACATATGACACATATGTTCAAGAGAACGCAATGGAGAATCATTGTTATGACAGTTGCTGTGCTGTCTTTATTTTTAGAAACTTAGGTATACACTCCTCCTGAGAGAGACAGTACATAGGACGTCCTGCTACCATCTGGAGTCTGAGTGTGCTCCTGTTCGACCTGATCTGTGGCGATGTCCTCTTTCAGACCAATGGGGAAATAACTGCAGAGGACGTCCCACTACCCCCTTATCTGTCTGGCGGCGAGAAAAAGCAGAAACGTTACATTTAGACCTGTTACATAAAAGCTGCAAAAGTTACAGAGCAAAATGATTTCTTTAAAATGAATAATGTTTTTTTTTTAATCACTATCTCATCCCTGCACTTACAGACTGCAAAACACTGATCTTGTGTTGTCTGGAGAAAGGGCCTTACTGTCGGTCGGCCCTGGAGGACATCAGCAACCATGTGTGGTTTACAGACGGTCCCGAGTTTATGTACTGACAACACTGTGCGGAAGATTTCAAAATAACAGTAAAACCACTGTACAGTTCTTTGTGAAAATGTGTAAAAGTTCATGCAGAATGTTTTTTTCTTACAGGATCTGTTTACACTAAGGTTTTTGAAAATATATAATGCTTGTTACCATGGACAGGAATTGCACCACCGATTCTTTTCAAAATATCCAAATCACAGCTTGTTTTACAGGAAGTGAAAAGAACATAGGGACTTATTTTCATAATCATTACATTAATCCTAAAGCTAAATCAGGCAAACAGTGTCACTACTAAACCAAATGACCAATCAGCTGTTGGAGGCCACATGGATGGAGCACTCCATCTCAGTCCCTCAGACAGTAGCTTTTATTCAAAAATATACTGTGGCGTGGGGTAGTGTGTGTGTTAGGGTTGCCAATCGTCTCGTATTTTGACACTAAAAGTCTTGTTCCTTTTTGAAACGATATGGGATGGAATTTGTGATGTATTTAAAAGAATCAAAGTGACATCTATTGGAGATACCTATTACAGGTTAGACTACTAAGACACAGTGATTTGTATGAGACACAACCCGTCAGTGGATAGAGGGAAACCCCTCCTGACTTTCTGGGTCACTTAATGAAACAGAACAGTGATTCTTACGACCCAGGGTGGCATCTTGCTTGGGAAGATCAGTCAGTCAGATGTACGGGATGGGGAGTAAGGAGTGCTTAAAATTTTTTGGCACTGCAATTTATTGTGGTTATATGTTTAAAATAAAAATTTGATTTAATTAATTAAAAATTCAATACAAAAATATTGACCTCACTAAATTGCTAAAAAGAAAAATAGTGTTAAAAATTCCATCTTCATTATTTTTCAACCTCACAAATTAAGGCTGCCGAAATTTAGATAATAAAATTCAGGTCTTTGCATTCGGGAGATCACAGGGAGAGCAATGGATTGCTGATTGCTGCAGTGTAGGGGAGAGCAGGGTATGTTGTCACACGGGTAAGTTGTCACACTGTTCATAACTCCAATACTAGAGGCTCTATCTCAAAAATGAAATAGCCACTTTGTGTGACTTCTTCTTCTATAGTCAACCTCCTGTTCACATGTGGTCAAGATTGCTCTAATCTTGAGGTGAGCAGATTTTTTTTGACCTAAAAGGAAAAATAAATCACTTAAAATTTTCTTCAGTACAACTTTGTTAGGTATAGATGTTACAAATTATTATTTTGCACAAAATAGAAGAGACGTTAACGTGTCTTTTGATACTTCAGCTGACGTGTTATGTTGAGTTAAAATTAACATAAATATCAGTTTGGGGCAAGTTGTCTCATTAACTTTGGGGCAAGTCATCACGTGTGACAACTTGTCCCAGTACAAATAAATGCTCAAAAAAATTGTGATATTGTAATTCATTTGTATTTGTTTTCGAAGAAAGAAGGAAAGGAAGGAGAGACAGGAATTAAGGAAGGAAGGAAGAAGATCGAAATTTTCAACGAAAGACAGTACACCACCTGACATTATGTTAAAGGCAGTCAGGCAGGGAAAGATGCAGAACAAATCAATCAGAAGTACAGCAAAGGATTTTGACATCAATCACCGTACTCTAACTCGGTATTGTCGAGTCGATTTGTCTTGCTGACGTTCAGGAGGAAATTGTTCCTCTGGCACCAGTTCTCCAGATTTACAATCTCCTTTATGTAGGCCAACTCATCATTGTTGGTGATCGGGCCCACCACGACAGTGTCGTCAGCAAACTTGATGATGGCGGTGGAGTTGGTAGTGGCCACGCAGTCGTGGGTGTACAAAGAGTACAGCAGGGGACTCAGAACACAACCCTGGGGGGCTCCAGTGCTGAGAGTGAGTGAGGCTAAGATAAGGCAGCTAAAAGAAGAAAAATCATTCATGAGTCATCATCAGATGATGAAGAATGCTTTTGCCTTGTCTGTGTGGAGCCATTTTCAAACAGTCGTCCAAAAGAGACCTGGGTAAAATGCGTAAAATGCAACAAATGGGCCCATGATGCTTGCACCTCAGGCCAGGCAATTTATGTGTGCCAGAATTGTGACTCTAAAGTTGAGTCTGATAAATCAGAAATGGGGCATCTGTTTTGTTCAGAGGATAAACATGTTAAGTAAAGCAAGTTATTTGCAGATTTCCATGTAGTTATGATGGTGCAAGCCAGAGAACATTTGAGGTTAAAGTTCAAACTAAAGTTTTCTTTCTACTTAATGTTTTGATTAAAATGTGTATTGGATTGAAATATTTTTTTTTCCAAATTCTCTTGGCATAATTGTTCAAATTTCCAGTTTTGGTCTGAATTTAACAATTGAAATCAATAATCACAATTAAGTATTTGTGTTCTTATTTTAAGATATTCTAGTGTGACAACTTGTCACAAGTGCACACTCTCCATTCAACAGTCTACAACTCTGTAATGAGATAAGATATGAAAATGTAATGAATACATCATACATTATGTGCCCGAGACCTTCTTCTTTCATTTGGTCAAACATTTATTACGTTGTGATGTATGGTGCTCAATAAAAGTTAGTCAGTGTGAAAAGTGTGACAACTTCTATTTGAAAGTGAGAGCAATGGTATCTTACACTCAGTCATGTAGTTCAGCTACAAGATGTAATTAATTTCTTCAACAGCAGCAACATGCTGTTTCCACGTTGCTGAATTAACATTGCTTATAAATACAAGTAACTGTGATACATTTGTAATGAAGAAAAATGTGTGGCTAGTATTATGTTTTAATGACATTCTGTTTTTGAATAACATGACAATTAAGATACTAAGAATTATTTGCTGTTTTATACAACGCAATTACACTACAACATTTCAGTTTTCATTTAATATTTAGTATGAAGACATGATTTTTTTTTTTTTTTTTGTCTTGATCCGGGCATGGAGTTAAAAAGACGTCTGCAGTACTCTGGTGCCACATTCTCAATCCATGCTACTTGATTGCTTCCTGAATTTGTTCTTGCTTGCCTCATGTACAGAAATTATTACAGAAGATACCATTATGAAATGTGTACTAAATAAGTACAACTCATTAGTAAATTATTTGATTAGTTTACAGAGTGTACATGGAAATTGTTATTGTATTTTTTACAGATTACAAGCCTATGTTATAGTAAAGACTTATTGATTAAATAGTTTTTTTAATTATATGAAAATATAATATTAATAAATAATTATTCTTGCATTATTTGTGTAATGTCATCCTTGGTGATAATTCTAATGTTTAAATCCTTTTTCGAGCTCCATTTTTTTGGCGCTCCAGTGACTCTAGCGAAATTTTGCATGTCCACTTCTGGCATAGTGGAGCATAGCATTTCTTTTGAACTGGGTAGTTTTGAACCCTGTAGTCTGGAATCATACTTAACATGGCTGAATACCCTGTGCTTTTCTTTCTTTATATATATATATATATATATATATATATATATATATATATATATATATATATATATATATATATATATTGTTTTGGCAGCTCAGGTGGCACTTTATATTAAAAAAAAAGTCTATATATTTAGCACATGTAAAGGATACATGTGTGTGTGTTTTATGTAAGTAAACTTTATTTTAATTTTATTATCATAACAGCTCAAGGAGCAACGTTCGTGCACTTTCTAAAGATTTTAGTTCTGTTTTCGAGTAAAGGGTTGGAAATTAATACCTTTCTTTTTTTAAAATAAATCAACAAATTAATTGATTATTAAAATAATCGTTAGTTACAGCCCTATAGTTATGTAAGATCTTTATGATTAATTGCCAAGAGAAAATCAATTAAAACATTTATTGTAATTTATAATTTAATAAATGTATTATTGTTATTGTGGACACTTTTACAATAATACATTGATTATACAAATATACAAATATTTCCAACTTTGGAAGAGTAAATAAAAATGTAAATTGTCAAATTATTATTGGCTTTGCTTAAACTTTATCTTGACAGGGTACCAATCCCTCAAACAAATTGTACATTTTTAAAATGTTTTATTTAAAAGGGTTTAGCAATGCTTGTTATAAGTTGTTGCAAGTACAAATCTTTTAAAATAATGCAGTAAGGATTGCTGTGTAGTTGTTTGTGTTCAGTATAGAAACTAAAATCTACCATTTTCATGATTCCAAAAAAGTTGGGACACTATACAAATCGTGAATAAAAACTGAATGCAATGATGTGGTGGTGCCAACTTCTAATATTTTATTCAGAATAGAACATAAATCATGGAACAAAAGTTTAAACTTTAAACTAAAAAATCATTTTAAGGAAAAAATATGTTGATTCAAAATTTCATGGCCCCAAAAATTGTGACAAGTAGCAATAAGAGGCTAGAAAAAGTAAATTTGAGCATAACGAGGAGCTGGAAGACCAATTAATACTAATTAGGTCAGTTGGCAACATGATTGGGTATAAAAAGAGCTTCTTAGAGTGGCAGTGTCTCTCAGAAGCCAAGATGGGTAGAGGATCACCAATTCCCACAATGTTGCGCAGAAAGATAGTAGAGCAATATCAGAAAGGAGTTACCCAGCGAAAAAATTGCAAAGACTTTGCAGTTATCATTATCAACTGTGCATAACATCATCCGAAGATTTCAGAGAATCTGGAACAATCTCTGTGCGTAAGATTCAAGGGCATAAAACCATACTGGATGCCCGTGATCTCCGGGCCCTTAAACTACACTGCACCATAAACAGGAATGCTACTGTAAAGGAAATCGCAGAATGGGCTTAGGAATACTTCCAGAAACCATTGTCAGTGAACACAATCCACCGTGTCATCCTCCGTTGCAGCTGAAATTCTACAGTGCAAAGAAGAAGCCATTTCTAAGCAAGCTCCACAAGCTCAGGCGTTTTCACTGGGCCAGGGATCATTTAAAATGGAGTGTGGCAAAATGGAAGACTGTTCTGTGGTCAGACAAGTGTAGCAAATATTAGTAGAAGTGAGGTGAGAAGGGCGTTGAAGAGGATGAAGAGTGGAAAGGCTGTTGGTCCTGATGACATACCTGTGGAGGTAATGAAGTGCTTAGGAGAGGTGGCAGTAGAGTTTCTGAGAAGTTTGTTTAACAAGATCTTGGAGAGTGAGAGGATTCCAGAGGAATGGAGGAGAAGTGTATTGGTGCCAATTTTTAAGAACAAGGGAGATGTGCAAAGCTGTGGCAATTATAGAGGTATAAAGCTAATGAGCCAGACAATGAAGCTGTGGGAAAGAGTAGTGGAAGCTAGGTTAAGGGCAGAGGTGGGCATTTGTGAGCAGCAATATGGTTTTATGCCTAGAAAGAGTACATCAGATGCAGTATTTGCTTTGAGGATGCTGGCGGAGAAGTACAGAGAAGGTAACAGGGAGTTGCATTGTGTCTTTTTAGATTTAGAGAAAGCGTATGACAGGGTGCCAAGAGAGGAGCTGTGGTATTGTATGAGAAGGTCCGGAGTGGCAGAGAAGTATGTTAGAGTGGTGCAGGACATGTATGAGAGCTGTAAGCCAGTGGTAAGATGTGCTGTAGGTGTGACAGAAGAGTTCAAGGTGGAGGTGGGTCTGCATCAAGGATCGGCTCTAAGCCCCTTTTTGTTTGCTCTGGTGATGGACAGGATGACAGATGAGGTAAGACAGGAGTCCCCATGGACTATGATGTTTGCAGATGACATTGTGCTCTGTAGCAAGAGCAGGGAACAGGTGGAGAAAAATTTGGAGAGGTGGAGGTATGCTCTGAAAAGCAGAGGAATGAAGGTAAGAGCAACGGAGAGTGTTCAAAGGAGGTGAAGAGGTGGGTACAGGCAGGTTGGAATGGGTGGAGAAAAGTGTCAGGTGTGTTGTGCGATAAAAGAGTATCAGCGAGAATAAAAGGTAAGGTGTACAGGACAGTGGTAGACCAGCAATGCTCTATGGCTTAGAGACAGTGGCGCTAAAGAAAAGACAGGAGGCAGAGCTTGAGGTAGCAGAGCTGAAGATGTTGAGGTTCTCTTTGGGAGGGACAAGGATGGATAGGATCAAGAATGAGTTTATCAAAGGGACAACCCACGTTAGATGTTTTAGAGATAAAGTCAGAGAGCCCAGATTGAGGTGGTTTGGACATGTTCAAAGGAGAGATGGTGAATATATCGGTAGAAGGATGCTGAGGTTGGAACTGCCAGGCAGGAGGTCTAGAGGAAGACCAAAGAGGAGATTTATGGATGCAGTGAGAGAGGACATGAAGTTACTGTAGTTGGTGTGAGAGAAGAGGATGCAGAGGATAGGGATAGGTGGAGGCAAATGATTTGCTGTGGCGACCCCTGAAAGGGAACAGCCGAAAGAAAAAGTTCTGTGGTCAGACAAGTCACGATTCGAAGTTCTTTTTGGAAATCTGGGATGCCATGTCATCCGGACCAAAGAGGACAAGGACAACCCAAGTTGTTATCAACGCTCAGTTCAGAAGCCTGCATCTCTGATGGTATGGGGTTGCATGAGTGCGTGTGGCATGGGCAGCTTGTATGTCTGGAAAGGCACCATCAATGTAGAAAAATATATTTTAGGTTCTAGAACAACATATGCTCCCATCCAGACGTCATCTCTTTCAGGGAAGATCCTGCATTTTTCAACAAGATAATGCCAGACCACATTCTGCATCAATCGCAACATCATGGCTGCGTAGGAGAAGGATCCGGCCAGTCTGCAGTCCAGATCTTTCACCTATAGAGAACATTTGGCGCATCATAAAAAGAAAGGTGCAACAAAGAAGGCACAAGACGATTGAACAGTTAGGGGCCTGTATTAGAGAAGAATGGGAGAGCATTCCTATTTTTAAACTTGAGAAACTGGTCTCCTCGGTCCCCAGACGTCTGTTGAGTGTTGTAAGAAAAAGGGGAGATGCCACACAGTGGTGAAAATGGCCTTGTCACAACTTTTTTGGGATTTGTTGACACCATGAAATTTTGAATCAACATATTTTTCCCTTAAAATGATACATTTTCTCAGTTTAAACTTTTGTTCAGTGATTTATGTACTATTCTGAATAAAATATTAGAAGTTGGCACCTCCACATCATTGCATTCAGTTTTTATTCACGATTTGTATAGTGTCCCAACTTTTTTGGAATCCGGTTTGTAATTTCTTTATAAATCTTGTAAACTAATCACCTTATTTATGAGTTACTTAATTTCAGTAGTAAACATTTTGTAATGGTCATACCATAACATTAGCAAAGTTAAGAAGTTTTTTTTTTTTTAGCAGGGGGAGACACTAAAGGGAAGTTTGCCCAGGGTGCCGTAGACACGAAACCCCTACCTGAGGGGTAAGATCACAAAGTCAAAACACAGAACAGAACTTAGGCAGATCAGTCTGCAATAACTGACAGATATACTGTAATTATTTTTACTACTAAAATTATTAGAAACCAAGTAAGTAGCAAGTAATAAGAACTTTTTATTAATAAGTAGCATTAGTAAAGTTTTTTTCAAAAAATAGTTAAAAGGTTAAAGCTAAAAATAAGCTGATAATAAATCAGCTTTAACATAATAAATTATATTATTATTTCAGTTGGAATAAGTACCCTTCAATGTGAGTAATGCAGACATATTTTTTCTATTATTATTAATATTACCATAGGCACAGTCAGTTATTAGGTTTAGGCGGCAATTACTTTTTTATACAGACCCAGATTTGGACATTTGTTCATTAATAAATCGTCATATAAAACTGCATTTGATATTTACTATGTGTATGGTGGCACGGTGGCTTAATGGTTTAGCATTGTCACCCTGCACTTCCAAAGTCGAGGGTTCGATTCCTGTGTCGGGTCTATGTGCATTGAGTTTGCATGTTCTCCCCGTGCTTGGTGGGTTCCCTATGGGTACTCCAGTTTTCTCCCCAAAGGCATGCAGATTAGGCAACTGCCATTCCCAGATTGACCGTAGTGTATGAATGTATGTGTGTGCCCTGTGATGGATTGGCACCCTGTCTAGGGAGTACCCCGCATTGTGCTCTGTCTCCTGGGATAGGCTCCAAGCTCCCTGCGACCCTGTATACACGACAAGGCAGTATAGATGATAAGTGAATGAGTAATGTTTGTGTATTCATCCTTTTGTCAGGATCTTATATCTCCCTGGACAACAATCAATTCACTCCTTTAGTCACCTTGCGGTAACTCTGGATAATCAACTGCTATTTTCCCCACACGTTGCTCACATTACTTGCTCTTGTCAATTTTTCATTTACCATGTCAAAAGACTTCTAAGAAAAGTTAAATATGTTAAATGAAACTAAGTAGCCTGTGTGGAGAGAAATGTATGGCGGTATAATAGAGCCAAAATTGTCCAAATCAAAATAGCATGTTAAATTACAAAACTGAACAAAATCTTGTTTCTATAACACTGTTTGTAATTTTTCTGTGTTGCAGTTTGATCTGAATGTAAAAAATCCTTACAGCATTTACAATCCTTAAAATTGTTGGCACTGCAAGCTATCGTGGTTGTACATTCTAAATGTAAATTAATTCTTTCTAGTTCAGTTGAAACATTTCACTACTCATCAAAGTAGATTCTTCAGTCTAAGGTTAGTTGGAATGTTCATTGTATTCAAGTTTTCCAAGGTCAAAGGATCCTCCCAGAATGAGCAGAAAAACAAAGGGTAGTCCTTAAATGTGGCTTTCTTGGAGAACATGTAAAGAGGTCTTGATCTTCTTTGGCTATTTATTTAGCCAAGCATTTTTTGTGAATAGACTTGCCTTAGGTAAGGAAGTAGATTTTATGGATGTAGAATACTATAGCAATCTGGTATGTTTAGGTGCTGTCTTACCCACTCTCATGGACTGAGAGTAAAGTGACTGGTTGCTTTTTACCCCAAGGAGCCCTCATGTCTGTTTTTCCTTCTGGCTCTCTTTTTTAGTTATGCTGTCATAGCTGTTCCTGCTGGAGTTCCTGCATTTGCACTAAATATACATTTACTTTATACATTACAGTATGTGACTGTGATCATACCTAACTGTTATGTCTCCTCCTCTCCTCCTCTCTCCTCTCTCCCTGTCTCTCTCTGTCAAGCCAAAAAATTCCGCTTCTGAGCTGCATAAGACCCCTCTGCCCTCTGGACCCGCCTAACTCATCCTTGTGCTTTGCTTCTGGTTGGAGATCTCATCGCTGGTCTGCTCGGGATACGTGTGTTATTCAGTGATGGTGTTTACCATGAAGATGGTCTTGATTAAAATACATAACTGTCCTCTGAGCGCTCAAATAAGAAACTAGACTCCATATTAACTTAAATACTTTAATTGTTATTTTAAAGTTCCAGCTACTTAATGCACAGTATGACTGCACATCAATCCCTGCTATTTTTTATCACCCAAATGAGGATGGTTCCCTGTTGAGTCTGGTTCCTCTCAAGGTTTTTTTTCTATTGCCATCTCAGGAAGTTTTTCCTTGCCACCATTGCCCTCAGCTTGCTCATCAGGGACAATCTGTGATAATTTTGATTCATACACATTTTTTTACATTTCATACACATTTCCATAATTGTCTTTTGACTCTGCTTTCCAACAGTGGCTGTTGTTAAAAGCCTTATAAATAAAATTGAATTGAATTTTACAGATATAATATAATATATGCTAATGTTCTCTCACACACACTTGTTTATAACAAACTGATAAAACATATTAACCAGTACAGTACCTCTGGTGTTTTGTGTGAACTTTAACTTTTTAAACTTAAAAAAAAAAGAAAAAAAGATATAATAAATCTACTGAATGTATATTTACTGGACATGCAAAGCAAAACTCATAAGTGACAAGTAAAATTTGGAGTTCTTACAATGCTATACAACACCAATGTCATATTTTTTATTTTTACTTTTTTTCTTTGTGTTATTTATGAGATATAATCCCAAATACATATATACTCACCCCCAAAAAAAACATCCCTTTTTCAGGACTGTGTTGTGAAAATCCAAATAACTTTCTTCATTGTGAAGAGTTTAAACAATGTTTTCCATGCATGTTCAATTAACCATAATCAATTAATTAACATGCACCTGTGGAATGGTCGTTAAGACCTTGACAGCTTACAGAAAGTAGGCATTTAAGGTCACAGTTCTAAAAACGCAGGACACTAAAGAGACTTGTCTACCGACTGTGAAAAACACCCAAAGACAGATGCCCAGGGTCCCTGCTCATCTGCGTGAACGTGCATTAGGCATGCTGCAGGGAGGCATGAGGACTGCTGATGTGGCTAGGGCAATAAACCGCCATGTCCGCACCGTGAGACGCTTAAGACAGTGCTACAGGGAGACAGGAAGGACAGCTGATCATCCTCGCAGTGGAAGACCACGTGTAACAACACCTGCACAGGATCGGTACATCCGAATATCACACCTGCGTGACAGGTACAGGATGGCCACAACAACTGCCCGAGTCACACCAGGAACACACAATCCCTCCATCAGTGCTCAGACTGTCCGCAATAGGCAGTCCATGAGGAGGAGATGCACTGCAGTACTTCAAGCAGCTGGTGACCTCACCAGATACTGACTGGTACTTTTGATTTTGAGCCTCCCTTCATTCAGGGACACATTGTGAAACATTTTTAGTTTATGTCTTATGGTGTTGACTCTTTTAGTGTTCATACAAATATTTACACGTTAAGTTTACTGAAAGTAAAAACAGTTGAAGGTCAGAGGACGTTTCTTTTTTTGCTGAATATATAAGAAGATTGAAAAATATTAAGATGTGTGGTATATTTTGTATATATAGGACGACATTTAAAATCTATAGTATCAGTGCATATATGAGTATAGGACTTAAATATTGTATATGAATTTTTCAATCATTATTATATTCTTTTAGATACAGTGCATAAAATTTACATGAAGCAGCACACCCTCTACTCTTATTGGTTAAAACAGAAGGATGCTGTAACTGAGGTGTAGTACAAATGTTATGCTAATCTTTTGCTTCACTGACAATAGACTAGAAGGAAATGTGACTTTTACAGTAACTCAAAAAGAAAAGGGTCTTACAGAAGAAAGTAAATTAAAGCAAAATGTTTTTCTCTGCAGTTTTGTTTTTCGCCATGTTCATCTGTATAAGAAGTAAGTCATTAAAATCTCATAATGATAAGATATTAACACCAATAATCTTAATATGTTACCATGTACAATATTTTAGATGATAAGCATAACAATACTACTCCTCTTTAGGTCAGAGCACACAGGACAGCATTACTCCGACATCATCTGCTGTCTATGGTAAAGAGGGCGAAGCAGTTACACTGTCCTGTTCTTATACTGTTTCTGTGAAGAATCTACAGTGGTATCGACAATATTCCAATGCAGCCCCGGAGTTTCTTGTTCTTCTGTTTGAATCAGGAGGAAATCAGACAGGCGATACTCCTCATCCTCATCTGACTGCTAAAGTTGAGAAGAGTGAGAAGCGTGTGGATTTAAAGATTTCTCCTGTTGCTGTATCAGACTCTGCACTGTACTACTGCGCTCTGCAGCCCACAGTGACAGGAAATCCAGCTGCACTGTACAAAAAAGTACAGTGTTAAGCAGAAGAAGAAAAAGAAGTATTAGAATCAGAAACTATGCACAAACCTATTATTCTAATTATAGATTTTACAGGAATGTAACCAAATATGAATACACCATTAAAAATGAATTGATAAAACTTTTAAAGTGGAACTCCACAGACAACAACAAAAAGCAACAAGAAACAAAGAGGTTGCATTCCTTCGTGATTTTGGTAAATCAATCACTGCATTGACACTTAATTTGTTCATTTATAAATAGGAGCACCCTGACTCATCCTGAAATATTAGACATTCCAGTGAAATATAGATTAAAGAATTCTAAATTAACATGCGACTTAAATGCATCACTCCTTTGTATAAATTCTGACATGATTTCCATCAAATGTTTCTGCTCTTTATAAAGTTTACAACTCAAAAGCTGAAATATTTTTATCTGAATATATACTTTCTAAAACAAAAAACAATCACTTTTAAATAGTCTAGAAGTCTGGATTTCATGTGGTGTACACGGTATTACCAGGTGATTTTAATGTTTAGGGTTGTTGGTGTACATGCATGCATGCAAAACAAATAAATCATAATGAAAATAGAAAACAAATTTGTTGCTTCTGGCATAGAAGAGCTGGTGGCTCTGTGTATTCTGTATCGTCAGATAATGATTCTCTCTTGACTTAACTATCTATCTTTCCTCTTGGCTTAAGCTCATCTTATTATTTTTCTACTCATCTGACAGCTATGTCAGAATTCATTTTTAATACTTATTGCCTACAACAATGTGGAAAAGGCTCAAGAACATTTATACCAACTGCACGTATTTCCACTTAATAATACTACAACTTATTTCACACTTAAGCAAACATTTCCTGATTAACACTCCGGGAACAATATATAAGTATGACAGATTAAATATAATACTATTTATATGTTTAACGATCTCACTGTTTCTGTAGCTGTACAGTATGTTTTACTTAAAAACAATATTTTAAACAAGTGCAGTAATTAAATTCCTAATATTTCAATGCATGTGCAGCATTAATAAAAAGTGCAGAATGTAAATAATTATGAGCTGAGGGACTGATGGAAGAACTGAAATTACTAGGTAAAAGTAGGAGGAGCTACATGTGGTAATAGGCAGTTTAGACATTTTCACAGAGATGATGACATTTATATCTACCGCAAGAGAGAAACCTAGAACAGTCATGTTATTCTTCTTTGTTTTAATAGTTGCTAAAAGCATTGGTAAGTTATTTATATTTTACACAAACTTTAGGTAAATGCTGCAGATTTCTAAGGACACATAAATATGAATCTTTGGTTGTTTAAAAAAATAGTATAATGTCATTGAGCATTTTTTAATTAAAATTATTGTTTACAATTAATTTACAGCAAGTGCTGTTGGCAGCAGCATTACACCAGAACAAACCATCATATCTTCAAGTGAAGGCAGTAACACCACCCTGACCTGCACATATGATGCATCAGCTAGATATCTCCACTGGTATAGACAAAAGCCTCATTCAGGACCAGAGTTTCTGCTGCTAATTGCTGTACTTACAAACAGTGTCACTGAAGCTGATCAACCTGACCCACGACAATCCAACAAACTTCATAAAAATCTAAACAAAGTAGATCTGGAGATCTTTCCTGCTGCAGTATCAGACTCTGCACTGTACTACTGCGCCATGGAGCCCACAGTGACACATAATGCAGAACACCTGTTCAAAAAGTAATGTTTATGTTCTTCTCTCAAAAGGGGGAGCTTTTTACCTGTTTCTTTCAAATTTACATTTCTGAGTTCACAAAATTGTAAAGCAGAATGGTTTTCTGTGCATTTTTGTTTTTTTTGCCATGCTCTTCTATATAAGAAGTAATTCATTGAAACCTCGTAATGATAAGATATTAACACCAATAATCTTAATATGCTTCCATGTACAATGTTTTAGATAATAAGCAAAACAATACTACTCCTCTTTAGGTGAGAGCACACAGGACAGCTTACTCCAACATCATCTGTTGTCTATAGTAAAGAGGGCGAAGCAGTTACACTGTCTGGTTTTTACATCTACACTGTTTCTATGAAAAATCGTGCAGTGGTATTGACAATATTCCATTGCAACCCAAGAGTTTCTTGTTCTTCTGTTTTGTGTTTGCTTTTAAACATGAAGAATCATAATCTTACCTATATTAGTAATTTATATTGTTTAAATAATCTGATTAAACTGTTTTTGTTTTAAATCAGTAGACAGCAATCAACCCTACCATCAATACCTGATGAACAACAACATTAATCACCACTTACTGTATAAACCAGCAAACTGGTGACAGAATCTTCTTCTTCTTTGTCTTTCGCTGTTCCCTTTCAGGGGTCGCCACAGAGAATTATCTACCTCCATCTAACCTAGGGTTCTTAGATAAAATTGGGCCAAAGGAGAAAAAAGCTAATGTTGTAGGGAAGGAAACGGACATTGTTGCTTTAAAATGTTCATATGAGACAAACAGCAATAGCACTTTGCTTTACTGGTACAAACAATAATAGCGCACCACGGTTTTTACAGCTTGAGCAGAAAAGTCAAACACCCTGTACAGCAAACACAGAAACAAAATGCATAACACACAACAGCACTGAATATTTAATTAATGAACTCTGTAAATGTTCTTTAAGCCATTAAGTCCCTCAATTCATATTCTCAGTAGTAACTAAACAACTTATTTATAATATATATATATTATAACTGATATTATATATAACTTATATATAATATCAGTTAATATGTAATTTTACATTTCTGATCATACAGCTGTGTAGATGGGAAGCCGAGCCTCCTGCACTTCATCACATAATAATAATAATAATAATAATAATAATAATAATAATAATAATAATAATGAGACATTGTTACACAAGACTTAGTTTTCCACAAGAGCTGCACTTTTGGAGTTGCTCTGACCCAGTCATCTAACCATCACAATCTGGCCTTTGTCACAGTTCTTATCTTTGCCCAATTTTTTCTGCTTCCAATACATCAACAAAAAGGAAAAAATAATAATTAATAATATTTTTGTCTAATATATCCATTGCACAGTGTCAACGCTTCGTGGGTGTGGCCTTCAGATATGTTCCCTCATGTGTTCAGATCATACAGCACTGTCCTTAGAAATGGCTCAACCATACAACATCCTGTACATAGTGAAATACATACAACTGATTCTCACTGTTACAACAGGTAATTCTTTTTCATGAGTTTATTTATATATTATTGTTAAATAATTAGTTAATTATTAAATTAATGTGTATTTTTTTAAACACCATCAATGATTTGATTAAATAAAAAAGGCATTTTTTTCTTCATGTTCTTTCTTTTTATGTTTCTCTTTACAGCAGGCAGTTTTGCAGATAAAATTGGACCAACAAATGGCGTTGACAACATTGTCACGAAAGAAACAGACCCTGTTACATTGAAATGTTCCTATGAGTCAACCAGTAATAACATTCTGCTTTACTGGTACAAACAATATTCTAACAGCGCACCACAGTTTTTACTGTATAAAGGCGCAAGATCATATAGTAGCTCTGGGAGCACTCCTACTGACACTCGATTAGAGACACAAACAAGCAGAGACTCTACTGAACTCACTATCAGAGAACTAAAACTCTCAGATTCTGCTCTCTATCACTGCGCTCTTAGTGTAGGGGCACAGTAATACAAACTCAATGAAAAGCTGTACAAAAACATAAAACCTATACAGATATTTGAAGCTTTTGAAGAGACAAAAGTTCAAAGATTTTAATTTTAACAAACTGTTATCAGATAACCACAGACACAAACAACATTTGTGATGCAGCTGAAAAAAGGCAAGAATAATGAAGAGGGAATAATTTTACAATTTAAAAAGGCCAAGGTTATCATAATCACTGTTGCATTTCAAAGCCATTTCACATGATTTCTTGATTAATGCAGTTTTCTCTGTGGCTTAGTGTGAAAGAATGAAATATGGATGAAATTTGCTGAATAAAAAATTTTTCTGAGCCAAACATGTAGCTAAGATGTGTTACATAAAATAAAACTTCAGCTTGTGCAACAAAAAAAGCTTCCCCATACACCACCCACATGACAGGAGAAATACCCTATAGATTTATTTTGTTTCAAATAGACCTCATGGTTGTCTATCAGGCATAACTTATATATATATATATAAAAAATCTTTTCTCTAAAATCTTTTTTTAGAGAAATTTCAGTTTTTCTAATAATACAGTATATCAGTTCAGAAGAAAGCAGTTGCACCCAACAACATCTTAAACAGTGACACACACCTCATCTGAAATGTTGACAATGTTAAATAGGAGCACTCTCTATATATTTACATTTACATTTAGACATTTGGCAGATACTCTTCTCCAGAGCTGCTTACAAAAGTGCTCAAATCAGCTGGATTAAGCCACTACCTCCTGTAGTGTATATGGCATGATACTTGTTGGATGAACATAATGGTTTCGGGTTGAATGCAATTCAGGGAAGTGTTGAAGTAAAATGTGCTCTGTTACTACAAACCTTTTGATCTTTCCATAAAGTATGGCACAGCAGAAAAATCCCCATATGTTGTCCTATATTGTCATTTTATACAGACCTAAAGTAAATGCTTCATTGTGTTGTATGGTACATGAAATGTTTGAGGCCTGATATAGCTTAAGAAAAAAATAAAATTGTGGTCAATTATCTTTTATACTTTATGTTTAGTCATGTAATAGTTTGATTAAAAAAAGCATTATTAACAACACATTAGTATAGTAACATTAATCACCACGTACAATATACACCATAAAACTGGTGAGAGAATCATGGACATCTCATGCCAACCTGACCTGTCCAATCCCACAGAAAAACCAATGCAGCACAAAATAATGGAAAATGTCAGTGCTGCCTACGATAGAAAGGGACCAGAACACCGAGTGCACCACAGTCCATTGCGCATGGGGCCCAGCAGGCAAAACATTCAAGGCCACACTTACCGTCATCTCTTCAGTATTGCAAAAAGTATATACTGGGAATACAATATGTATATTATAACACATTTGACAAACAGAGAGAAAGCACAGAGACCAGATTCCACAAGCAAGAACAGTCTTTATAAAGCACAATGTTCAGCAGTAAGGTTAAAAGTATGCAGATTAAGAGAAATTATACTCTAAAGCAGAACAGTGGTTGTGGTGGCACCTAAGTGAGTGAAGCGGGTCCACGGGGCATAGCTCAGTGTAGGCAGTGTAGGGAGTCGCCTGGGTCACGACGAGCAGGTGGCACGAGGCTGGCAGCTTCCTTTTTGGTAAAACCATGTCAGAGGTTGCGGAGACTACAGAGAAAGAGAACATCTGTAAGTAGGCTTTGAAAGGTTTTGTCTGTCAGAACACTCTTTTAATGACACATTTCGTACATTGAAGGATCCGAAACTAGTCTCAGAATTTTTTTTGTCTGCGTGGTTGTATGTCTGTACGTCTGTCTAGGAAAGAGCAGTTAGTTTTGCCTTTTTTTTTTAACTGTTTCTAAAAACTCTTTACCAGTCAATGACAGGTACTTATGGGAGTAGAATATAAAAATTTATATAGTATGACTTAAATTGACACTCACAGTAACCTGAGAGTACTAGGACTTGTAGTAGTATTACCATTAGTGGTAGCAGTAGTAGTAGTAGCAACACCTCTTCTACGCTTACATACAGTGGTGTGAAAAACTATTTGCCCCCTTCTTGATTTCTTATTCTTTTGCATGTTTGTCACACTTAAATGTTTCTGCTCATCAAAAACCGTTAACTATTAGTCTGTTTCAATCAAACAATCACTTAAATAGGAGCTACCTGACACAGAGAAGTAGACCAAAAGCACCTCAAAAGCTAGACATCATGCCAAGATCCAAAAAAATTCAGGAACAAATGAGAACAAAAGTAATTGAGATCTATCAGTCTGGTAAAGGTTATAAAGCCATTTCTAAAGCTTTGGGACTCCAGCGAACCACAGTAAGAGCCATTATCCACAAATGGCAAAAACATGAAACAGTGGTGAACCTTCCCAGGAGTGGCCCGCCGACCAAAATTACCCCAAGAGCGCAGAGACAACTCATCCGTGAGGCTACAAAAGACCCCAGGACAACATCTAAAGAACTGCAGGCCTCACTTGCCTTAATTAAGGTCAGTGTTCACGACTCCACCATAAGAAAGAGACTGGGCAAAAACGGCCTGCATGGCAGATTTCCAAAGCGCAAACCACTTTTGAGCAAAGTGATAAAAAACATCTCAATGATTGCCAAGACTTTTGGGAAAATACCTTGTGGACCGACGAGACAAAAGTTGAACTTTTTGGAAGGTGCGTGTCCCGTTACATCTGGCGTAAAAGTAACACAGCATTTCAGAAAAAGAACATCATACCAACAGTAAAATATGGTGGTGGTAGTGTGATGGTCTGGGGTTGTTTTGCTGCTTCAGGACCTGGAAGGCTTGCTGTGATAGATGGAACCATGAATTCTACTGTCTACCAAAAAATCCTGAAGGAGAATGTCCGGCCATCTGTTCGTCAACTCAAGCTGAAGCGATCTTGGTTGCTGCAGCAGGACAATGACCCAAAACACACCAGCAAATCCACCTCTGAATGGCTGAAGAAAAACAAAATGAAGACTTTGGAGTGGCCTAGTCAAAGTCAAATATAAATCAAATTCAAATTCAAATTTTATTTGTCACATACACAAACATACACAGTACGAAATGTAGTGAAATGCATTATACGCCTGCCATTGACCCTAAAAGAGAGTTAAATTTTACAAATAAGAAATAAATATGAATAAAAAAAATACGATAGAAATTAAATTAAAAAATTAAATTAAACTAGGAAAAATAGAACTAAAAATAAAAATAGAAATGTGCTAGGAAAAAAAAATAGAACTAAAAATAAAAATATGATGTACAAAATAGAAATGTATTGTGCAAATTGAAATATACTGTACGGTGTGTGCAAATATGCATAGAGCAAAGTGTCTTAGTGCAGAGGTTATTAAAGTGTCTTTGTGCACTGGTCCAGGATGTAAACGTAAAACTGTAAAATGTAGTGTAGTTGTGAAGGTAGGTGTGCAAGGTTATTAACGTGTCTTTGTGCAATGGTCCAGGATGTAACGTACGACATGTAGTGTATATATGAAGGAAGGTGAGCGTGTAATTGTCCATAGTGTTCATGGATGTAAGAAGATTGATAGATTTGACCAATTATGAAAATATTGTGTAGTTCTGCATAGTGGTGTGGTTGTGGTTGAGAGACCTTATCGCCTGCGGGAAGAAGCTCCTCCTCAGTCTCTCTGTGTTGGCCTTCAGGGAGCGGAATCGCTTCCCAGACCGCAACAGAGTAAACAGTCCGTTATTGGGGTGGCTGAGGTCCTTCACGATCTTCCTGGCCTTGGTCAAGCACCGCTTGCTGTAAATCGATTGCAGGTCAGGGAGCTCGATGCGGATGATGCGCTCAGCTGATCGCACCACCCTCTGTAGAGCTCGTCTGTCCTGCATGGTGCTGTTCCCGAACCAGGTCGTGATATTTCCCGTCAGGATGCTCTCGATGGTGCAGGAGTAGAAATTCCTGAGCACCTTGGAGGGCAGTCTAAAGTCTCTCAAGCGTCTGAGGTGGTAGAGACGCTGTCGGGCCTTTTTTACCACGGTGTTGATGTGACAGGACCATGCCAGGTCCTGCGTGATGTGAACACCGAGGTATCTGAAGCTGTCCACTCTCTCCACTGGGCTCCTGTTGATGACGGGGGTCTGGTAGTTCCTCACCTGCTTTGTACTAAAGTCCACTATCAGCTCCTTTGTCTTACTGACGTTCAGGAGGAGATTGTTTCTCTGGCACCAGTTCTCCAGATTTCCAACCTCCTCCAGGTAGGCCGTCTCATCGTTGTTCGTGATCAGGCCCACCACAACAGTGTCGTCAGCAAACTTGATGATGGTGGTGGAGCTGGTAGTGGCCACGCAGTCGTGGGTGTACAGAGAGTACAGCAGGGGGCTCAGAACACAACCCTGGGGGGCTCCAGTGCTGAGAGTGAGGGAGGCTGAGACATGTCCGCCCATCCTTACTGCCTGTGGTCTGCCAGTTAGGAAGTTGGAGATCCACTGACACATAGATGAGCTGAGTCCCAGGTGCTCCAGCTTGGTGGTAAGTGTGGAGGGAATTATGGTATTAAATGCAGAACTGTAGTCGATGAAGAGCATTTTCACATAATTCCCCCTCCGAGTGTCCAGGTGAGTGAGAGATGTATGGAGGAGATGAGAGATTGCATCGTCCGTGGAACGGTTTGGACGATAAGCAAACTGTAGTGGGTCGAGTGTGTCTGGTAGTGAAGAGATGATGAAGTCTCTGACCAGGCGTTCAAAGCACTTCATCACTACTGAGGTGAGGGCTACAGGGCGATAATCATTGAGGGAAGCAGGATGAGGTTTCTTTGGGACAGGAACAATAATGGACTCTTTGAAGCATGTGGGGATCACCGACTGAGATAAAGAGATGTTGAATATCTCAGTGAACACAGGTGCTAGCTGGTCTGCGCAGGCTCTGAGAATACGGCCTGAGATGCCGTCTGGTCCTGCTGCTTTCCTGGTGTTCACTCTCTTGAAGGCTCTCCTTACGTCATGCTCGGTGATGATGAACGCGCTTCCGGTGCTGGCAGTGACTTCCTGTCTGCAGCCATTAGCGCCGCTAGCATTAGCATCGCTAGCGTCCTTAGCTGCAGCCTCGAAGCGAGCATAGAAAGTGTTCAGCACGTCTGCCAGAGACACGTCTGCGTTTATCATACCGGATGTTGGTGCTTTATAATCCGTTATTGTTCTTAATCCCTGCCACAGGCTCCTAGAGTCACTCTGTTGGAGTTGTGACTCTAGTTTCCTCCCGTAGCGCTGCTTCGCCTCTTTCACCGCCTTCCGGACGCTGTATGACGCAGCCTTGTACGGTTCCATGTCCCCCGACGCGAGTCCCGTGTTGTAGGCAGCGGTGCGAGATTTCAGAGCGTCGCGGATGGGTTTATCCACCCACGGCTTCTGGTTGGGAAACGTTTTAATAGTCTTTTTTTCTACGGTATCGTCCGCTAATTTCCCGATGAATCCCACAACCGCTTCCGTAAACACGCTGACGTCACCATCGGAGCTGTTTCTGAACATGTTCCTGTCTGCGTCATTGAGTGCGTCCTGTAACGCGGCCACCGATTGGTCCGTCCAGCGCGCGACCTCCCTCTGAACCGGAACTTCCTGTTTCAGCCTTTGTTTGTATTTTGGCATGAGGAAGATGGCGGCGTGGTCGGATTTACCAAACGGTGGACAAGATTGTGCCTTGTAACCGTCCTTGACTGTGGTGTAGCAATGATCCAGTGTCCTTTCGCCCCTGGTGGGGCAGGTGATGTGCTGATAAAAGTTTGGCGCTGCACGTTTGAGGTTGGCACTATTAAAGTCCCCCGCCACAATAAGCGCAGCGTCCCGGTGTTGTGTTTGTTGTTGTGTGAGTGCCTCATGCAGCTCGCATAAGGCAGTGTCCGTGTCCGCTTGTGGTGGAATATAAACGGCGCTGATTATGACCGATGTAAACTCCCGAGGAAGGTAAAAAGGACGACACATGATGGACAGTAGTTCCAGGTTTGGTGTGCAGGAGCGTGTGAGAGGTGTGAGTCCTGACCTGAATCCTATTGAGATGTTGTGGCATGATCTTAAAAAGGCGGTTCATGCTAGAAAACCCTCAAATAAAGCTGAATTACAACAATTCTGCAAAGATGAGTGAGCCAAAATTCCTCTAGAGCGCTGTAAAAGACTCGTTGCAAGTTATCGCAAACGCTTGATTGCAGTTATTGCTGCTAAGGGTGGCCCAACCAGTTATTAGGTTCAGGGGCAATTACTTTTTCACACAGGGCCATGTAGGTTTGGATTTTTTTTTCTCCCTAAATAATAAAAACCATCATTTAAAAACTGCATTTTGTGTTTACTTGTGTTATCTTTGATTAATAGTTAAATGTGTTTGATGATCAGAAACATTTTGTGTGACAAACATGCAAAAGAATAAGAAATCAGGAAGGGGGCAAATAGTTTTTCACACCACTGTAGGTTTGCTTTTTATCTAGCAGAGCAGTGTAAGCTGATGAACTTTTTTATGCAGCTTCATTCACTTCCTTTTATTTTCTTTCTTGGAGGTCTTTTTTTATTTTCATGTGGCATTTAAGTAATTACTGAGAAGTATTATTTCCCTTTAAATTTTCTTTAGAAGGCAGTGAGTTACATTACAATACTCATTTAAGATTGTTGCCAATTTATTGCAAAATTCAAATGACTACAAATAACAATTAATCATTAAATAATTTATCAGCTCATTGGATTTTAGATTGTTTTGTTCATTTCTTAAATACTCTCTCACTTACTCACTCACTCATCGTCTATACCGCATTATCCTGTATTCAAGGTCGCGGAGGGGCCTGGAGCCTATCCTAGGAGGCTTAGGACACGGGGCGGGGTACACCCTGGACAGGGGGCCAATCCATTGCAGGGCACACACACACACACACACACACTCACACACTCATTCGCACACTATGGGCAATTTAGGAACACCAATTAGCCTAATCTGCAGGTCTTTGGACTGTGGGAGGAAACTGGAGTACCCGGAGGAAACCCACAAAGCACCAGGAGAATCAATCCTGCACAGAAATTGAACCCAGATCCTGAAGGTGACAGTGCTAACCACTACACCACTGTGCCACCATTTCTTAAATACCTCATTTATTATTGCATATGAACTCTATATAAAGACATTTCTGCTGGAATAGAAACATTTAGCATTTGGAAATTCTTGTCTTTAAGGTGTCCAGATGAGCACAGGAGATGTGCTAGACTGGTTAAAACTGTGAGGAAGACTAGGGTAACTCAAATAACCATGGTGATCAGAAAAGTACCTTACAATGCATACAACAATGAACAGATATACTGAAATTGGACAGTTTAATTAAATTTTATTTCATTTGTATAGCGCTTTTTACAATGGTCATGATCGCAAAGCAGCTTCACAGGATCAAAAGAAAATTATGTAAATGTGTATAAAATGTGTATGAATCAAAATAATCAGATTGTCTTTGATGAGCAAGCCAAGGGTGATGGTGGCAAGGAAAATCTCCCTCTGATGGCTGAAACAGTTGGAGATTTAGAGAAAGACTAAGCATTGTTTATCTAATCTCCAGCTACAGTATATAATCATTACTATTATATTACATCACAAGAAACTGTATACTAAAACCCAACTCCTTTTCCAGCATGTGCTAATTTTGTATTAGAAGATTTGACATATTAAAAGTACTTCATTAGGAAAACAATGCTATAATTCTGAAAAACAATAAATAGTTCTGTGTTGTATTTGGGACTTGGCCTAGAAATGTGCCTGATCCGGGATCAGATATTACAAGAAATTTACGCTAGACTGCTTAAGCTTCCTAAGTGTGGCCTTCTAGAACTTTTTTCCTCTTATGTGTAAGACATACTGTACAGCACTATTATACAGAATCCTCACTGAGCTGTGTACAGAAATGGCTCAACCATACAACGTCCTGTACAGATACACACTACTGATTCTCACTGTCGTTACTGGTATTAATATTATCAAGAGATTTTAGAATCAGGCCTATATGGTAGAGTGTCCGGAGAGTCTCATCAGACCTAAGAATTTTGTTTCTCATTGTCTGAGAGTCCTTCAGGTGCCTTTTGGCAAACTCCAGACGGGCTGCCATGTGCCTTTTACTAAGGAGTGGCTTCCGTCTGTCCACTCTACCATATAGGCCTGACTGGTGGATTGCTGCAGAGATTGCTCCAGTCCTTCTGGAAGATTGTCCTCTCTTCACAGAGGACCTCTGGAGCTCTGACAGAGTGACCACGGGTTTTTGGTCACCTCCCTGACTAAGGTCCTTCTCCCCCGATCGCTCAGTTTAAATGGCCGGCCAGCTCTAGGAAGAGCTCTGGTGGTTTTGAACTTCTTTCACTTACAGATGATGGAGGCCACTGTGCTCATTTGGACCTTCAAAGCGGCAGAATTTTTTCTGTAACTTTCCCCAGATTTGTGCCTCAAGACAATACTGGGTCGGAGGTCTACAGACAATTCTTTTGACTTCATGCTTGGTTTGTGCTCTGACATAAACTGTCAACTGTGGGACCTTTTATAGACAGGTGTGTGCTTTTCCAAATCATGCCCAAACAACTGAATTTACCACAAGTGGACTCCAAATAAGCTGCAGAAACATCTCAAGGATGATCAGGTGAAATAGGATGCGTCTAAGCTCAATTTTGCAAAGGCTGTGAATACTTATGTACATGTGCTTTCTCTATTTTTTTTTTTATTAATAAATTTGCAAAATTTTTAAGTAAACTTTTTTCATGTTGTCATTATGGGGTGTTGTGTGTAGAATTCTGAGTAAAATGAATTTAATCCATTTTAGCCATTTTAGAATAAGGCTGTGACATAAAATGTGAAAAAAGTGATGCACTGTGCATACTTTCATGTATATAATTCTTTCATTTCGGATTTACTGTATCTCCAAACATCAACGCTTCGTGGGTGTGGCCTTCTAGAGATATGTTCCCTCATGTGTTCAGATCATACAGCACTGTGCTTAGAAATGGCTCAACCATACAACATCCTTTACATCGTGAGATACATACAACTGATTCTCACTGTTACAACAGGTAATTCTTTTTCATGAGTTGATTTATATATTATTGTTTATTAATTACTTAATTATTAAATTAATGTGTATTCCTTTAAACATCATCAATGATTTGTTTAAAAAAAGGCATTTTTTCTTCATGTACTTTCTTTTTATGTTTCTCTTTACAGCAGGCAGTTTTGCAGATAAAATTGGACCAACAAATGACATTGACAACATTGTCACCAAAGAAACAGACCCTGTTACATTGAAATGTTCCTATGAGTCAACCAGTGAGGTCATTTACCTTTACTGGTACAAACAATATTCTAACAGCGCACCACAGTTTTTACTGTATAAAGGCACAATACATAGCAGTGGGAGCACTCCTACTGACACTCGATTAGAGACAAAAACAAGCAGGGACTCTACTGAACTCACTATCAGAGAACTAAAACTCTCAGATTCTGCTCTCTATTACTGCGCTCTTATAGTAGAGGCACAGTAATACAGACTCAATGAAAAGCTGTACAAAAACATAAAACCTATACACATATTTGAAGCTTTTAAAGACACAGAGTTTTAAAGATTATAATTTTAACAAACTGTTATCAGATAACCACAGACACAAACAACATTTGTGTTATGCAGCTGGAAAAAGGCAAGAATAATAAAGAGTTGTTGTCATCATTGTTGTTAAAATGTAAGCATTCACATATCAGCTCTTTGATGTGGACCAGATATAAGTCTAAGATCAAGCTTGATGAAGATATTAAGCTAATCACAGGTTCAGTGCAGAGTTAACTAATGGCATGGGTACCAATACATGATGGAGATCTAATTTACCTGATCAATGCATGACCTTAAACTGCCTTTTTTCTTGAATAAAAAAGTCCATTAAAGCCGATGTGATGGACAGGCAGATACTGTATAGCCCTTTGTAGAACTTTCTGAATACTGTACTGTATACTCATCAAGGACCGGAAGAGGGTAATGGGTATGTTCAATTAAGAAGATTGTGATGCTCTTCTGTTTTTGGTCACATTTGGGAATTTGAAAGAAGGATGTTGCTGAACTATAATTATAAATGTTATTTGTTTCACACACAACTACAATATACAGTGAAACATTAAATATGATTGTATGTAACATATTAATTTATACAATCCAGATCTTCTTGATAAACAGATGGGAAAACAATAAAAAATAATATATAGTGTAAGGGATATAAAACATTTGACTAGGAAAAGTATAAGTGTAATCGTAATAAAGTGCATGACTGGATTTATAATGAAGCAGTCATGAAGTAATGAAGTTATGATTTAACTGTTAAGATGTTTAGCTTTAATTCAAGAAGTTTAACAAAAATATTGCATTAACCATTTAGAAATAACAGTCATTAATTTCCTTAATTTATATGCTCAGTAGTAACTAAACAACTTACTTATAAGCAGTCAGTTGTGGGCTGTTTCTTAGTTATTTCAAGACAAAGAAATGTCTTATTATATAATAATACAATATGCAAAAATCACAGTATAATATCAGTTAATACTGTATGTAATTTTACATTTCTGAACATACAGCTGTGTAGATGGGAAGCCGAGCCTCCTGCACTTCATCACATAATAATAATAATAATAATAATAATAATAATAATGAGACATTGTTACACAAGACTTAGTTTTCCACAAGAGCTGCACTTTTGTAGTTGCTCTGACCCAGTCGTCTAACCATCCCAATCTGGCCCTTGTTAAAGTTTTTATGTTTGCCCAATTTTTTTTGCTTCCAATACATCAACAAAAACGAAAAAATAATAATTAATAATAATTTTTGTCTAATATATCCATTGCACAATGTCAATGCTTCGTGGGTGTGGCCTTTTAGAGATATGTTCCCTCATGTATTCAGATCATACAGCACTGTCTTTAGAAATGGCTCAACCATACAACATCCTGTACATAGTGAGATACATACAACTGATTCTCACTGTTACAACAGGTAATTCTTTTTCATGAGTTTATTTATATATTATTGTTAATTAATTAGTTAATTATTAAATTAATGTGTATTCCCTTAAACATCATCAATGATTTGTTTAAATAAAAAAAGGCATTTTTTCTTCATGTTCTTTCTTTTTATGTTTTTCTTTACAGCAGGCAGTTTTGCAGATAAAATTGGACCAATAAATGACGTTGACAACATTGTCACCAAAGAAACAGACCCTGTTACATTAAAATGTTCCTATGAGTCAACCAGTAATAACATTTGGCTTTACTGGTACAAACAATATTCTAACAGCGCACCACAGTTTTTACTGTATAAAGGCGCAAGATCATATAGCAGTGGGAGCACTCCTACTGACACTCGATTAGAGACAAAAACAAGCAGAGACTCTACTGAACTCACTATCAGAGGATTAAAACTCTCAGATTCTGCTCTCAATCACTGCGCTCTTATAGTAGAGGCACAGTAATACAGACTCAATGAAAAGCTGTACAAAAACATAAAACCTATACACATATTTGAAGCTTTTGAAGACACAGAGTTTTAAAGATTATAATTTTAACAAACTGTTATCAGATAACCACAGACACAAACAACATTTGTGATATACAGCTGGAAAAAGGCAAGAATAATGAAGAGGGAATAATTTAACAATTTAAAAAGGCCAAGGTTATCATAATCACTGTTGCAATGTAAAGCCATTTCACATGATTTCTTGGTTAATGCAGTTTTCTCTGTGGCTTAGTGTGAAAGAATGAAATATGGATGAAATTTGCTAAATAAAACCATTTTTTCTGAGCCAAGCATGTAACTAAGATGTGTTACATAAAATAAAACTTCAACTTGTGCAACAAAAAAAGCTTCCCCATACACCACCCACATGACAGGAGAAATACCCTTGTAAGGGTCCGCCACTAGAGGTCACTGTTTTTCATTTTGTAGTTTTTTGTTGGCTGACTCAGTTTCCCAGCAGGCACCTCGGTCAGGTGATGCAAGTGCACACCGGAACCGAGGTAGCCATCAATCCATCTCTATAAATAGCTGTTTAGACTGGGAAACTGGGTCGAGCATTTTTGGTATCACCACCGTCACTTGTGTGGGCATTTAGTTTTAGTTTGTTTTTGTTCTTTGTTTATTTTGATTTTAGTTGTGTTGACTTGGGCTCTCTTATTGGCAATGTTTCTGTGTATATTTTGTCTGTGTTAGTGGAGCTAATTCAGTCCTGTCCTGTCTTAAATGTATGTAAGTACTGTGGTTGTTGTCCTCCTGTGTTCTTGTGTGTTTAGCTAGAGTCAGGTAAGTAGTTAGGTGTGTGTTTGGCTAGGAGTGTGTTTAGCTAAAATCTATGTTGAGTTACAGTAACTAGCATGCTTCTAGCCATAGCCCCTTTGTGTCTCTAGCTGTCCTGTGTTTCCTATCCTCCTAGTGTCCCAGTGCGCCTAGCTTTAGAGTGCCGCCCCTCCTAGCTTTGGAGTACCGACTAGCTTGTTAGTGCCGCCTCGCTTAGTCTTGGAGGGCTGCCTCGCCTAGCCACTGAGTATCCTCTGTCTGTGTTTTTGTGCCCCCATTTACGAGTGTGTGTTAAGCTATTAGGTAAGTGTAGCTTAGTGCATGTTGGGGCTAAAGACATGCTTAGCTAGGTGTATGTGTAGCTAACTGCCATGGTTAAGCACAGCTTAACCATGTTTAGCTAAAAGCCATGCCTAGCTGATTGCCATGTCTTTAGCCCTCGTCCCGTCTCTCTCTCGTCTCTAGTGTCTCTACGTGTCTGTCTCTAGTGTCTCTACATGTCTGTCTCTCTTCTCTCCCTCTAGCGTCTCCCCTCTCTCTAGTGTCTCCCTCTAGTGTCCAGTCTCGGCTCCACGCATAGTCTGTGTGTCCTGTTATGTTTGTCCTGTTTGTGTCTCGCCACAGGGCGTGTTATGTGTCTCCCCCTGCCTGTGTCTCGCCACAGGGCGTGTTGTGTCTCCCCCTGCCTGTGTCTCGCCACAGGGCGTGTTGTGTCTCCCCCTGCCTGTGTCTCGCCACAGGGCGTGTTATGTGTCTCCCCCTGCCTGTGTCTCGCCACAGGGCGTGTTATGTGTCTCCCCCTGCCTGTGTCTCGCCACAGGGCGTGTTATGTGTCTCCCCCTGCCTGTGTCTCGCCACAGGGCGTGTTATGTGTCTCCCCCTGCCTGTGTCTCGCCACAGGGCGTGTTATGTGTCTCCCCCTGCCTGTGTCTCGCCACAGGGCGTGTTATGTGTCTCCCCCTGCCTGTGTCTCGCCACAGGGCGTGTTATGTGTCTCCCCCTGCCTGTGTCTCGCCACAGGGCGTGTTATGTGTCTCCCCCTGCCTGTGTCTCGCCACAGGGCGTGTTATGTGTCTCCCCCTGCCTGTGTCTCGCCACAGGGCGTGTTATGTGTCTCCCCCTGCCTGTGTCTCGCCACAGGGCGTGTTATGTGTCTCCCCCTGCCTGTGTCTCGCCAGAGAGCCCCTGTTAGCACAGAGTTAAATATTGTTTTAGTTTCTCCCTTTGTTTGTGTCTTTATTTATACTTTGTTCAACCATCATTAAAAGACTCAGTGACACACACATCATCTGAAATGTTGACAATGTCAAATAGGAGCACTCTCTATATATTTACATTTAGGCATTTAGCAGATACTCTTCTCCAGAGCTGCTTACAAAAGTGCTCAAATCAGCTGGATTAAGCCACTACCTCCTGCAGCGTATATGGCGTGATACATGATTTTCTCTTTAATTCACTTCAGTATTTGGACAACAACATGTCTGTAGACATCATGCAATATTTTAGACAGAGTTGCTGAGTTTTACTACATCCTTAAGAACTTTTTAAATGCCTCATGATATCAGTGTTTCATGTCAGGCGATATAGATAATTATTGATATTTTTATGACCCATTTAAAATAAGGAGCAGGAGAAAAATATATTACATTTAAACATTAAAATAAAAAACTTAACCTTCCTCTGATCATAGTCCCCTCAGTTATTAGGACAGAATGGTTAACCATGGAAAACTCAAATAATTAAAATGTAAACATAAGTCTAAAGTCACAATGTTAACAATTATCACAATGTTAACAATTATCTCTTACATTTTCTTTCATTTTGCACCTTAAATGTTAAGAAATGCTTAATAAAGTGTAATAAAATAGTGCGAAGTGCATTTTCTACTTATGAAGAGGAATGCAGCAGACCAGCACGAGACAATATAGCGCAACAAAACATGATACTGTTACATGATTGGCGTTAGCGCATCACTCCCTACGTTGCTAGGTTACCAGAGAGCGAGTGCCTTTGTTAATGCAACTGTCACGGGTAGAGATGCTCCGATCAGCAATTTTGGGGCCGATCACCAAGATCATAATCTGCCGATTGCCAATCACAGAATGGCAGGGGAATGGGAATCTTATCTATAATCTAGCAGAGTTTGCACCATTTGAAGAAATGAAACTAACACTAAATTAACTATATTGAAAAAAGAAAACTGTAGAAATAGGCTACAGTCAAAATCTTGAAGAACCACCAAGTGTTTATTTTAGAAAATTAGAACTTAAAGCTACTGTAGACCATCTTTCCCAAATAAGGCAGAGTAACTTTTAAAAATTATTCCAAAAAAAGAGGGGTCAGGCAGACCAACACACATCTGATCAGCTTAATGGGATGTAGCCTCTTAATACACAAATTAAATTTTATAATTGGCAGCAAAATGTAAAACTTGTTACACCAAAACTGGCTACGGCCACAAAGGACAAAACTATGGCATGTAGTTTTTTTTTTTTTCTGTTATTATTATGAAAGTCTGATGTAGTAGAGGAACAACTACATCAGATCCAAAAAATAAAATAATGCTAGCCTGTATTTTATTGAATTAGGTTTGTTTCCAATAAATCTTCCAATTAAGTATTTCTAATCAATTAAGTATTTCTAATACTTAATTAAATAAAATCAATAAATAAGTAATTAAATAATCACTAAATATTGCACGCGCTTAGAGTGCTTTGTCTGCTCTTGTAGCGTGGACGGTAAACCGAAACGCGGAAATAGCGCGAACAAGCAGGATAACCACGAGAGTTATTGTAAGAACTCTCTCACACCGAGAGCAAGAATTTACACAATTCCGCGTTCTAGCAACTCACACTCAATCAGAAATTGGACCCAACATTGTGAGTACTCTCATAAGATCCGGCGAAGCGTCGGAAACGGCATGGGTAGACTGAGCGATGTGAAGCCCCATCTGGTCTCCTTTTATGCTTCCTGAATCGCGATCGTACTACTTCAGGGTCCTAGTGCCGGTCACGGAGCGAGTGCCCATGACAGCAACCAAACTAGCTTCACGACCTCTGTTTTCTCTTGACAAAGAATACAAATTATCGAACGTTTTATTGAACACATTTTTTATTGATATCAATTACCTGTCTATCGCGATACATATCGTTATCGTTTTATCGCCCAGGCCTAGTTTGAGGCCTGACATAGCTTGAGATAAAAATAATATTGTGGTCAATTATAATTTATATTTTATGTTTAGTCATGTAATAGTTTGTTTAAAAAAGCATTATTAACAACAAATTAGGAAATAAAATGACACCACAGAAAAAATAATAGTAACATTAATCACCACTTACAATATACACCAGAAAACTGGTGAGAGAATCATGGGCTTCTCATGCCAACCTGACCTGTCCAATCCCACAGAAAAACCAATGCAGCACAAATTAATGGAAAATGTCAGTGCTGCCTATGATAGAAAGGGACCAGAAAAAGTTTGAGGCCACACTTACCGTCATCTCTTCAGTATTGCAAAAAGTATATACTGGGAATACAATATGTAATAAAACATGTTTGACAAACAGAGATATGGAGCGATATCCCAGACAATATTCAAAAGAAATTGCAAATTACATTTGCAATTGCTTTTCCCATATGTGGACAAGTCATGAACTTGCCATATTTAAATAGCAAAATCAATGACCACGTTTTCTTTTTCACTTTCTCTGCGTTGCGCGTCAAGCCGGCCAAAAATTTAATGCAATCGCTAATCCATTTGCAATTGCATTTCCAACACGTTACACAGAAACCTGTCAATCAGCATCAGGGGCGGGTCTATACTGTGGGGCGGGATTGTGTGGGGAGTGACGTCACTCGCAGTCGCCGACTAAGAGGGGGAAAAAGCAAACGTGGTCATTGATTTTGCTATTTAAATATGACAGGCTCATGACTTATAAGACATGGGAAATGCAAATGCAAATGGCCTTTTCTTTTTCATTTAAAATTTGGCAGTCAGTGTGCGTTTACGAGGCGAAACAGCAAACAGTAATGCAAAGTTTGCAATTGCATTTGAATTATGGCACACTTTGTGCGTCCACATATGGAAAACGCAATTGCAAATGAAATTTGTGAATCCCTTCGAATATTGTCCGGGATATCGCTCCATACAGAGAGAAAGCACAGGGACCAAATTCCACAAGTACAGTCTTTATAAAGCACAATGTTCAGCAGTAAGGTTAAAAGTATGCAGATTTAGAGAAATTATACTCTAAAGCAGAACTGTGGTTGTGGTGGCACCTGAGTGAGTGGAACGGGTCCACGGGGCATAGCTCAGTGTAGGGAGTCGTCTGGGTCACGACGAGCAGGTGGCACGAGGCTGACAGCTTATTTTTTGTAAAACCATGTCAGAGGTTGCGGAGACTACAGAGAAAGAGAACGTCTATAAGTAGGCTTTGAAAGGTTTTGTCTGTCAGAACTCTCTTTCAATGACACATTCCGTACATTGAAGGATCCGAAACTAGCCTCAGAAATTTTTTTGTCTGTATGGTTGTATGTCTGTAAGTCTGTCTAGGAAAGAGCAGTTAGTTTTGCCTTTTTTTTAACTGTTTCGAAAAACTCTTTACCAGTCAACGACAGGTACTTATGGGAGTAGAAGATTAAAATTTATACAGTATGACTTAAATTGACACTCACAGTAACCTGAGAGTACTAGGAAATGCAACCACGGGGGGGCGCAATTCAGTGTCTCCTTGTGCCAGTCCCAAGTCTGGATAAATGCAGAGGGTTGTGTCAGGAAGGGCATCCGACGTAAAACATTTGCCAAATCAATGATGCGAATCAAGAATATAATTCCCATACCGGATCGGTCGTGGCCCGGGTTAACAACGACCGCCACTGGTGCTGTTGACCTACAGGGTGCTGGTGGAAATTGGGCTACTGTTGGTCGAAGAAGGAGAGGAGGAAGGCGTGTTCGTAAGCAGAGAGAGAAGAGGAAAGGCAAGAGTTTAGGAGTGATAGTAGGGACTTTGAATGTTGGGACCATGACAGGGAAGGGAAGAGAGTTAGTTGATATGATGCAGAGAAGAAAGGTGGATATACTGTGTGTACAGGAGACCAGGTGGAAAGGTAGCAAGGCTAAAAGCTTAGGATCAGGGTTCAAATTGTTTTACCATGGAGTGGATAGGAAAAGAAATGGAGTAGGAGTTATTCTGAAAGAGGAGTTTGTAAGGAATGTTCTAGAGGTGAAGAGAGTATCAGATAGGGTGATGAGTCTGAAGCTGGAAATTGAAGGGATAATGTTCAATGTTGTTAGTGGTTATGCCCCACAGGTAGGATGTGAGTTAAAAGAGAAGGAGAAATTCTGGAGTGAGTTAGATGAAGTAATGCAGAGCATCCCCAGAGGTGAAAGAGTGGTGATTGGTGCAGACTTCAATGGACATGTTGGGGAAGGGAACAGAGGTGATGAAAATGTGATGGGCAGGTTTGGTCTTCAGGACAGGAATGTAGAAGGACAGATGGTGGTGGACTTTGCAAAGAGGATGGAAATGGCAGTAGTAAATACTTTCTTCCAGAAGAGGCAGGAACATAGGGTGACATATAAGAGTGGAGGCAGAAGCACTCAGGTCGACTACATCTTGTGTCGATGTTGTAACCTGAAAGAGATCAGTGACTGCAAAGTGTTGGTAGGGGAGAGTGTAGCCAGACAACACAGAATGGTGGTGTGTAAAATAACCCTGGTGGTGAGGAAGGCAAAGAGGACAAAGGCAGAGCAGAGGACAAAGTGGTGGAAGCTGAGAAAGGAAGAATGTTGTGAAGTCTTTAGGGAGGAGTTGAGACAGGCTATGGGTGGTCAGGAGGTGCTTTCAGTTGACTGGACAACTACAGCCAATGTGATCAGGGAGACAGGTAGGAGGGTACTTGGTGTATCATCAGGTAAGGGGAAAGTGGACAAGGAGACTTGGTGGTGGAATGAGGAAGTCCAGGAGTGTATACAGGGAAAGAGGCTAGCTAAGAAGAAGTGGGACACTGAGAGGACTGAAGAGAGTAGACAGGAGTACAGGGAGATGCAGAGTAAGGTGAAGGTAGAGGTGGCAAAGGCCAAACAAAGAGCATATGAGGACTTGTATGCTAGGCTAGACAGTAAGGAGGGAGAGGGGGATCTGTACAGGTTTGCAAGGCAGAGAGATAGAGATGGGAAGGATGTGCAGCAGGCTAGAGTGATTAAAGATAGGGATGGAAATGTACTGACAGATGCCAGGAGGGTGATGGGAAGATGGAAGGAGTACTTTAAGGAGTTGATGAATGAGGAAAACGAAAGAGAACAAAGAGTAGAAGAGGTGACTGTTGTGGAACAGGAAGTAGCAAATATTGGTAGAAGTGAGGTGAGAAGGGCGTTGAAGAGGATGAAGAGTGGAAAGGCTGTTGGTCCTGATGACATACCTGTGGAGGTATGGAAGTGCTTAGGAGAGATGGCAGTAGAGTTTTTGACAAGTTTGTTTAACAAGATCTTGGAGAGTGAGAGGATTCCAGAGGAATGGAGGAGAAGTGTATTGGTGCCAATTTTTAAGAACAAGGGAGATGTGCAAAGCTGTGGCAATTATAGAGGTATAAAGTTAATGAGCCAGACAATGAAGCTGTGGGAAAGAGTAGTGGAAGCTCGGTTAAGGGCAGAGGTGAGCATTTGTGAGCAGCAATATGGTTTTATGCCTAGAAAGAGTACATCAGATGCAGTATTTGCTTTGAGGATGCTGGCGGAGAAGTACAGAGAAGGTAACAGGGAGTTGCATTGTGTCTTTTTAGATTTAGAGAAAGCGTATGACAGGGTGCCAAGAGAGGAGCTGTGGTATTGTATGAGGAAGTCTGGAGTGGCAGAGAAGTATGTTAGAGTGGTGCAGGACATGTATGAGAGCTGTAAGACAGTGGTAAGATGTGCTGTAGGTGTGACAGAAGAGTTTAAGGTGGAGGTGGGTCTGCATCAAGGATCGGCTCTAAGCCCCTTTTTGTTTGCTCTGGTGATGGACAGGATGACAGATGAGGTAAGACAGGAGTCCCCATGGACTATGATGTTTGCAGATGACATTGTGCTCTGTAGCGAGAGCAGTGAACAGGTGGAGGAAAATTTGGAGAGGTGGAGGTATGCTCTGGAAAGCAGAGGAATGAAGGTTAGCCGCAGCAAGACGGAATACATGTGTGTAAATGAGAGGGACCCAGGAGGATTGGTGAGGCTACAGGGAGCAGAGGTAAAGAAGGTGCAGGATTTTAAGTACTTGGGGTCAACGGTCCAGAGCAACGGAGAGTGTGGAAAGGAGGTGAAGAGGCGGGTACAGGCAGGTTGAAATGGGTGGAGAAAAGTGTCAGGTGTGTTGTGCGATAAAAGAGTATCAGCGAGAATGAAAGGAAAGGTGTACAGGACAGTGGTGAGACCAGCGATGCTCTACGGCTTAGAGACAGTGGCGCTGAAGAAAAGACAGGAGGCAGAGTTGGAGGTAGCAGAGCTGAAGATGTTGAGGTTCTCCTTGGGAGTGACAAGGATGGATAGGATTAAGAATGAGTTTATCAGAGGGACAACCCACGTTAGATGTTTTGGAGATAAAGTCAGAGAGGCCAGATTGAGGTGGTTTGGACATGTTCAGAGGAGAGATTGTGAATATATCGGTAGAAGGATGCTGAGGTTGGAACTGCCAGGCAGGAGGTCTAGAGGAAGACCAAAGAGGAGATTTATGGATGCAGTGAGAGAGGACATGAAGTTAGTTGGTGTGAGAGAAGAGGATGCAGAGGATAGGGTTAGATGGGGGCAGATGATTCGCTGTGGCGACCCCTGAAAGGGAACAGCCGAAAGACAAAGAAGAAGACTAGGACTTGTAGTAGTATTACCATTACTGGTAGCAGTAGTAGTAGCAACACTCTTCTACGCTTACATAGGTTTGTTTTTTATCTAGCAGAACAGTGTAAGCTGATGAACTTTTTCATGCAGCTTTATTTACTTCCTTTTATTTTCTTTCTTGGAGGTCTTTTTTTATATCCATGTGGTATTTAAGAAATTATTGAGAAGTATTATGGACCTCTAAATTATCTTTAGAAGGCAGTGAGTTACATTACAATACTCATTCAAGATTGTTGCTAATTTATTGCAAAATTCAAATGACTACAAATAACAATTAATCATTAAATAATTGATCAGCTCATTGGATTTTAGATTGTTTTGTTCATTTCTTAAATACTCTCTCACTCACCCACTCATCGTCTATACCGCTTTATCCTGTATTCAAGGTCGCGGAGGGGCCTGGAGCCTATCCTAGGAGGCTTAGGGCACGAGGCGGGGTACACCCTGGACAGAGGGCCAATCCATTGCAGGGCACACACACATACACACTCACACACACACTCATTCGCACACTATGGGCAATTTAGGAACACCAATTAGCCTAATCTGCAGGTCTTTGGACTGTAGGAGGAATCTGGAGTACCCAGAAGAAACCCACCAAGCACCAGGAGAATCAATTCTGCACGGAAATTGAACCCAGATCCTGAAGGTGACAGTGCTAACCACTACACCACCGTGCCACCATTTTTTAAATACCTCATTTATTATTGCACATGAACTCTATATAAAGACATTGCTGCTGGAATAAAAACATTTAGCATTTGGAAATTCTTGTCTTTAAGGTGTCCAGATGCACACAGGAGATGTGCTAGACTGGTTAAAGCTGTGAGGAAGACTAGGGTAACTCAAATAACCATGGTGATCAGAAAAGTACCTTAAAATGCATACAACAATGAACAGATATACTGAAATTGGACAGTTCAATTAAATTTTATTTCATTTGTATAGCACTTTTTACAATGGTCATGATCGCAAAGCAGCTTTACAGGATCAAAAGAAAATTATGTAAATGTGTATAAAATGTGTATGAATCAAAATAATCAGATTGTCTTTGATGAGCAAGCCAAGGGTGATGGTGGCAAGGAAAATCTCCCTCTGATGGCTAAAACAGTTGGAGATTTAGAGAAAGACTAAGCATTGTTTATCTAATCTCCAACTACAGTATATAATCATTACTATTATATTACATCACAAGAAACTGTATACTAAAACCCAACTCCTTTTCCAGCATGTGCTAATTTTGTATTAGAAGATTTAACATATTAAAAGTACTTCATTAGGAAAACAATGCTATAATTCTGAAAAACAATGAATAGTTCTGTGTTGTATTTGGGACTTGGCTCAATGTGCCTGATCCTGGATCAGATATTACAAGAAATTTACGCTAGACTGCTTAAGCTTCCTAAGTGTGGCCTTCTATAACTTTTTTCCTCTTATGTGGAAGACATACTGTACAGCACTATTATACAGAATCCTCACTGTGCTGTGTACAGAAATGGCTCAACCATACAACGTCCTGTACATAGTGAGATACACACTACTGATTCTCACTGTAGTTACTGGTATTAATATTATCAAGAGATTTTAGAATCAGGCCTTATATGGTAGAGTGTCCGGAGAGTCTCATCAGACCTAATAATTTTGTTTCTCATGGTCTGAGAGTCCTTCAGGTGCCTTTTGGCAACCTCCAGACGGGCTGCCATGTGCCTTTTACTAAGGAGTGGCTTCCGTCTATCCACTCTACCATATAGGCCTGACTGGTAGATTGCTGCAGAGATGGTTGTCCTTCTGGAAGATTGTCCTCTTTTTACAGAGGACCTCTGGAGCTCTGACAGAGTGACCATCGGGTTCTTGGTCACTTCCCTGACTAAGGTCCTTCTCCCCCGATCGCTCAGTTTAGATGGCCGGCCAGCTCTAGGAAGAGTCCTGGTGGTTTCGAACTTCTTTTACTTACGGATGATGGAGGCCACTGTGCTCATTGAAACCTTTAAAGCAGGAAAAATTTTCCTGTAACCTTTCCCAGATTTGTGCCTCAAGACAATAGTGTGTCGGAGGTCTACAGACAATTCTTTTGACTTCATGCTTGGTTTGAGCTCTGAAATGAACTGTCAACTGTGTGACCTTATATAGACAGGTGTGTGCTTTTCCAAATCATGCCCAATCAACTGAATTTACCACAAGTGGACTCCAAATAAGCTGCAGAAACATCTCAAGGACGATCAGGTGAAATAGGATGCGTCTAAGCTTAATTTTGCAAAGGCTGTGAATACTTATGTACATGTGCATTCTCCATTTTTTTTGTTTTAATAAATTTGCATACTTTTTTCATGTTGTCATTATGGGGTGCTGTGTGTAAAATTCTGAGTAAAATGAATTTAATCCATTTTAGCCATTTTAGAATAGCCTTTTTCTGCGCTTTTTAGAGAACGCGCGAGTTTCTTCGTCTAAAAACAACAAGCGGAATCCATCACCAAATAACTACAACTCCGACTCAGGTACGATATCATGTCTAATATTCAGCTCATTCAGTGTGTAGAGTGCAGGATGTTTAGACATTCTTCCTCCGTCGTTAGTGGTAATTTTATTTGTGATAGGTGTGTGTTAGTGAGCACTCTGACGGAGAAGGTATCAGCATTAGAGGAGCGCATCCAGACTTTAGAGAGGGTTAGAGAGTGTGAGAGCAGCGTTATTCCTGTAGCGGATAGTCTGGGTGCTGCGGGCGGAGATAACGAGCCCCCGACTCCGGCATTAGAGCCCTCACAGCGGGGCGAGTGGGTGACGACTCGGCGGCATACTCGTTCAGCCAAAGCTAACGCTAAGGCTAGCCCACCGGAGCACATCTCTTCTGCGCTTCACGTGTCCAACAGGTTTGCTCTCCTCAGTATTGCACCCACTGAGAAACCTGAAAGAGCTCTGGTTATAGGAGACTCTATAATGAGACATGTGAAATTAGCCAGCCCTTTAGGGGCGCCAGCGGCAGTGGTTAGGTGTATCCCGGGAGCCAGAGCACCGGACATAGCAGGTAATCTTAGGGCTCTAGGACAGCACAGGTTTTCCAAGATAGTGGTACATGCTGGAGCTAATGGTATACGCCTTCGTCAGTCAGAGGTTAGTAAGAATAACTTTATAGAGGTGTTTAAATTAGCGAAGGCGATGTCCGATGAAGTAGTATGCTCTGGTCCCATCCCAATGAGACGTGGCGACATAACTTACAGCAGGTTATGGTCGCTGAACCGCTGGATGTCCAGGTGGTGCTCTGAAAACAACGTGGGCTTCATTGATAATTGGAAAATCTTTGAGGGCAAAACTGGCCTGTTAGGGCGGGACAGTGTCCATCCCACTCGGGAAGGTGCTGCTTTCATTTCTTGCAGTATAGCTTATAGTTTCAGAAGAGACCTAGTTAATCGGTGACAATCCAGAACCCAGGCCAGGGAGCAGACAGACAGGCTAAACCAACCGTCTGCTAGTTGCATAGCGTCGTCACTCAGGGTTCATCATATTGAGACTGTGTCTGTTCCCCGAGCTAAAAACAAATTTAGAAAGACTCAGAAATTCTGTTTTTAGTAAATTTAATTAACATAAAGACCACAAACTCAGATCACACTGAATGCACAGCCGGCACCTCTGATCTGAAGCTAGGACTGTTAAATATTAGATCTCTCGCATCTAAAGCAGTTATAGTTAATGAAACTATCACGGATCAGGAGTTTGATATACTTTGTTTAACAGAAACCTGGATTAAACAGGACGAGTATGTAGCTCTAAATGAAGCTAGTCCTCCTGGATACAGCTACATACACCAGCCTCGGTAAACTGGTAGAGGAGGAGGCGTCGCAGTTATTCACAATGATAATTTGACTATTGTACAAAAACACGGACACAAATTCAATTCATTTGAAATTCTTTTAGTAACATAAGTGTATTTAACTATATTAAGTCAGCTCAGTCGATTCCACTAATTGTCATTTACAGACCTCCAGGGCCATACTCTGAATTTCTTAGTGAATTTGCAGATTTCCTCTCAAACCTAGTCGTTTCTGTAGACAAAATGTTAATTGCTGAAGATTTTAATATTCATTTTGAAAATCCAGAAGACCCTCTGAGAACAGCATTTATGTCCATACTGGACTCAGTAGGAGTAAATCAGTGTGTAGTAGGACCCACTCATAAAGCAGGTCACACTTTAGATTTAATAATATTATTCGGTATAAGAAATTTATTCACAATTCCACTATCTGAAGTTATCTCAGATCACTATCTTGACTCAATTCAAGTGTGTCACAGTAATAATGTACGCACAGCGCCGCGCTACCGTATGAAACGTACCTTCACATCAACTACCAAACAGAGTTTTATCAGTAATCTCCCAGAGTTCCCAACTTCGATTAGATCACCGTCTGACCCCACAGAACTTGATCAGGCGACTGAATATTTAGAGTCGACATTTCGCTATACCTTAGATAATGTAGCTCCAGTTAAAAGAAAAATTATTAGAGATAAGAAACTTGCTTCCTGATATAACGATCACACACGCACTTTAAAACAGACTGCTCGGAAATTAGAACGTAAATGACGTCAAACTAAATTGTTAGTATTTTAAATAGCATGGAAGGAGAGCATTCTGAACTATAGAAAAGCTCTTAGTGTAGCTAGATCAACATATCTCTCCACTCTTATAGAAAATAACAAAAATAATCCTAGATTTTTATTTAATGCTGTAGCCAAATTAACCAGAAATAAGACCACTGCAGAAATCTCCACAACAACATCATGCAACAGTGAGGACTTTTAATAATAAAATTGTAAATATTAGGCATAAAATTGAGGTTTTGAAACCGAACAGTGTAATTGATGCAGATGTTAATCTAGCCATGTCAGATCAGAACCTAGAATACTTTACTCCCCTTGAAGAGGATGAACTAATTTCACCCGTCTCTTCTGCAAATTCATCCACCTGTATATTAGATCCTGTACCGACACATTTTCTTAAACAAAGACAGCACTCATTAAAGTAGTAAATGACATCCTATTGGCCTCTGATCAGGGTTGTGTAACTATGCTTGTATTACTCGACCTCAGTGCAGCTTTTGACACCATTGATCACACTATTCTTCTTCACAGATTAGAAAATGTAGTAGGAATTAAGGGTACAGCCCTCTTCTGGCTAAGATCCTATCTGACCCATCGTTATCAGTATGTAGACTTAAATGGTGATTATTCTGTATGTTCTCTAGTGGAGTTTGGCATTCCGCAGGGTTCAGTTTTAGGTCCACTGCTTTTTTCCCTTTACATGCTTCCTCTGGGTGTAAGGGTCCGCCACTAGAGGCCACTGTTTTTATTTTGTAGTTTTGTTGGCCGACTCAGTTTCCCAGCAGGCACCTCGGTCAGGTGATAGCTCAGTGGTTAAGGCATTGGACTACGGTTTGGAAGATCCCCGGTTCAAACCCCACAACCACCAAGTTGCCACTGTTGGGCCCTTGAGCAAGGCCCTTAACCCTCAACTGCTCAGATGTATAATGAGATAAAAATGTAAGTCGCTCTGGATAAGAGCGTCTGCCAAATGCTTAAATGTAAATGTAAATGTAGGTGATGCGGGTGCACACCTGAACCGAGGTAGCCATCAATCAATCTATAAATAGCTGTTTAGACTGGGAAACTGGGTCGAGCATTTTTGGTAACACCACTGTCATTTGTGTGGGCATTTTGTTCTGTTCTGTGTTATTTGTTTAGTTTGTACTTTGATTTTAGTTGTGTTGACTTGGGCCCTCTTATTGGCAATGTTTCTGTGTTTCTTGTGTGTGTCTGTGTTAGTGGAGCTGATTCAGTCCTGTCCTCCTGTTGTTCTTGTGTTTAGCTAGAGCAGGTAAGTAGGTAGGTGTGTATGTGGCTAGGAGCATGTTTAGCTAAAATCTATGTTGAGTTACAGTAACTAGCATGCTTCTAGCCATAGCCCCTCTATGTCTCTAGCGGTCCTGTGTTTCCTACCTCCCTAGTTGCCCAGTGTGCCTAGCCTTTGATGGTGTCCTCAGCCTAGCCTTTGATGGTGTCCTCAGCCTAGCCTTTGATGGTGTCCTCAGCCTAGCCTTTGATGGTGTCCTCAGCCTAGCCTTTGATGGTGTCCCCAGCCTAGCCTTTGATGGTGTCCCTTGTCTGTGTTTCTGTGCCCCATTCCCTAGTGTGTGTTAAGTTATTAGATAAGTGTAGCTTAGTGCATGTTGGGGCTAAAGACATGCTTAACTAGGTGTATGTGTAGCTAACTGCCATGGTTAAGCACTGCTTAACCATGTTTAGCTAAAAGCCATGCCTAGCTGATTGCCATGTCTTTAGCCCTCGTCCCGTCCCTCTCTTGGTCTCTCGTCTCTAGTCTCTAGTGTCTCCCTTCTCTCTAGTGTCTCCCTTCTCTCTAGTGTCTCCCTTCTCTCTAGTGTCCAGTTTCAGCTCCACGCATCGTTTGTGTCCTGTTATGTGTTTGTCCCCCTGCCTGTGTCTCGCCACAGGACGTGTTATGTGTCTCCCTCTGCCTGTGTCTCGCCACAGGACGTGTTATGTGTCTCCCTCTGCCTGTGTCTCGCCACAGGACGTGTTATGTGTCTCCCTCTGCCTGTGTCTTGCCAGAGAGCCCCTTTTAGCACAGAGTTAAGTATTGTTTGAGTTTTTGTTTCTTTGTTTGTGTCTTTATTAATACTTTGTGTTTAACCTTTATTAAAAGACTCTTTTTTTGGTTATATCACCCCTCTGCCTTTATGCCTGCTCCTTCCGCCCACGGCGTTCAACACCTGCCACAACACCCCAATCATGACACTGGGCAACATAATCCGTAAGCATGGTATTAGTTTTCATTGTTATGCTGACGATACACAGTTATATGTCTCAGCAAAACCTGATGAGAAAAAACTGCTTACTAAAATTGAGCAATGTGTGCAGGACATAAGAAATTGGATGCTAATTAACTTCCTTCTGCTTAATCCGGATAAGACAGAAGTTGTAGTCATAGGACCGCATACAGCTAGGAGTAAAATTTTAGATCACACCGTAACTTTAGGTGGCCTTTCTGTTCTATCAAATGCAACAGTGAAAGACCTTGGTGTGATTATTGATTCCAGCCTTTCATTTGAAGCTCATGTAGATAATATTACCAGGATAGCATTCTTTCACCTTAGAAATATTGCCAGGATAAGAAATTTATTGTCGCTAAACGATGCAGAAAAACTAGTTCATGCTTTTATCACCTCTAGGTTGGACTATTGTAATGCCTTACTGTCTGGTTGTTCAGCTAGATGCATAAATAAGCTTCAGCTAGTCCAGAATGCAGCAGCGAGAGTCCTTATTAGAACCAGAAGATACTGTATGAGCACATCACCCCTATCTTATCTTCACTGCATTGGCTCCCTGTGAAATTTTGCATTGATTTTAAAATACTACTCTTGACATATAAAGCATTAAATAGTCTCGCGCCGCAGTACTTGAGCAAACTGCTAGTGTCTTACGATCCGCCACGCCTACTTCGATCAAAGGATGCAGGCTGCTTGTCAGTACCGCGTATTATGAAAAATACAGCTGGGGCCAAGCTTTTTCTTACAAAGCACCAAAATTATGGAATAGTCTTCCAAATAGTGTATGGGACTCAGACACAGTCTCAGTGTTTAAGTCCAGGCTAAACACCTATTTATTTAGCCAACCATTTTTATAAATAGATTTGCCATAGGTAAAGGAGCAGATCTGGGGGACTCATGGACGTAGAGTATTATGGTGAACTGGTATGTTTGGATGCTGTCTTCCTCACTCTTATTGACTCAGGTTTGCTGACGGTGAGGTAATTGTTACATGTCAGGAAGCCCTCATGTTTGTGTTTTCTTCTGGCTTTCCCTTTTAGTTATGCTGTCATAGTTAGTCCTGCCGGAGTCTCTGCTTGCACTCTACAGGTAATATACATTCACATTATACTGTACATTGTGTGACTGTGACCATACCTAACTGCCATCTCTCCTCTTCTTCTCTCCCCCCCTCTTTCTCTTTCCTCTTTCCTCCTGTCTCCCCCTTTCACTCTTACGTCTTTCTCTGTCAAGCTACACATGTCGTTCCCGAGCTGCCAGTGATCCAGACTCTGTCTGCCCTCCGGACCTGTCTGACCCATCCTGGTGCCCCACTTCTGGCTGAAGATCTCGTCACATGGATGCCGCGTCTGTCTCTCTGGGATGCGTCTGGTGTCTGGGGATGATTCTCTCTACCTAGAAAATGGTTCTGGCCTTGACTGGTGTTGGCAACTGTTTCTCTGGGGACTTGACAGTTCGATAGATCAGGACTGGAACTTCTTACAAGTCTACCTGGGTCTTCAATACCTACCTGGACTCCATATTAACATCAATTAACATCAACTATTATAGCTAAACTGCCTCCCACCCTACACACTGTATAAATGCAGATCATTTACTGCTTTCTGTTTCAACCCAAATGAGGATGGGTTCCCTGTTGAGTCTGGTTCCTCTCAAGGTTTCTTCCTATTACCATCTCAGGGAGTTTTTCCTTGCCACTGTCGCCCTCGGCTTGCTCACCAGGGACAAACTGACCAATTTGATTTATACAAATTCACATTTCATACAAACTTAAATAATTCTTTTAATTGTGTAAAGCTGCTTTGCGGCAATGAAAATTGCTAAAAGCGCTATACAAATAAAATTCAATTGAATAACAAAATGTCGAAAAAGTAATGTGCTGTAAATACTTTCATGTATGTAATACTTTCATTTCGGATGCACTGTATATCCAAACGTCAACGCTTCTTGGGTGTGGCCTTCTAAAGATATGTTCCCTCATGTGTTCAGATCATACAGCACTGTCCTAAGAAATGGCTCAACCATACAACATCCTGTACATAGTCAGATACATACAACTGATTCTCACTGTTACAACAGGTAATTCTTTTTCATGAGTTGATTTATATATTATTGCTAATTAATTAGTTAATTATTAAATTAATGTGTATTCTTTAAAACACCATCAATGATTTGTTTAAAAAAGGCTTTTTTTTTCTTTGTTCTTTCTTTTTATGTTTTTCTTTACAGCAGGCAGTTTTGCAGATAAAATTGGACCAACAAATGGCGTTGACAACATTGTCACCAAAGAAACAGACCCTGTTACATTGAAATGTTCTTATGAGTCAACGAGCAATGACATTAGGCTTTACTGGTACAAACAATCTCCCAACAGCGCACCACAGTTTTTACTGTATAAAGGCGCAAGATCATTAAGCTCTGGGAGCACTCCTACTGACACTCGATTAGAGACAAAAACAAGCAGAGACTCTACTGAACTCACTATCAGAGGACTAAAACTCTCAGATTCTGCTCTCTATCACTGCGCTCTTAGAGTAGAGGCACAGTAATACAGACTCAATGAAAAGCTGTACAAAAACATAAAACCTATACACATATTTGAAGCTTTTGAAGACACAGAGGTTCAAAGATTATAATTTTAACAAGCTGTTATCAGATAACCACAGACACAAACAACATTTTTAATGCAGCTGCAAAAAGGCAAGAATAATTAAGAGGAAATAATTTAACAATTAAAAAGTGTATGAATGAAACTTATAAAGTTATAATCACTGCTGCAACGTAAAGGCATTTCACATGATTTCTTGGTTAATCTCTGTTTCTCTGTGGCTTAGTGTGAAAGAATGAAATATGAATGAAATTTGCTAAATAAAACTATTTTTCTGAGCCAAGCGTGTAACTAAGATGTGTTACATAAAATAAAACTTTAGCTTGTGCAACAAAAAAAGCTTCCCCATACACCACCCACATGACAGGAGAAATACCCTATAGATTTATTTTGTTTCAAATAGACCTCATGGTTGTCCATCAGGCATACATTTTTTTCTAAATTTTAGAGAAATCTTTTCTAATTCTAATTTCCGTTTTTTAATTATATATCAGTTTAGAAGAAGGCAGTTGCACCACAACAACATCTTAAACAGTGACACACACATCATCTGAAATGTTGACAATGTCAAATAGGAGCACTCTCTATATATTTAGATTTACATTTAGGCATTTGACAGATACTCTTATCCAGAGCTGCTTAGAAAGTGCTCAAATCAGCTGGATTAAGCCATTAACTCCTGTAGTGTATATGGCGTGATACATGATTGTCTCTTAAATTCACTTTAGTATTTCTACATTTCTGTAGACATCATGCAATATTTATGAGAGACTTGCTGATATTTAGTATATTCATACAAACTTCTTAAATTCATATAAAGTTGTTGGATGAACATATTGGTTTCGGGTTGAATGCAATTCAGAATAATGTTGAAGTAAAATGTGCTCTGTTACTACAAACCTTTTAATCTTTCAGTAAAGTATGGCAGCACATAAAAATTCCAGTATGTTGTCCATGTTGTATGGTACATGAAGTGTTTGAGGCCTGATATAGCTTGAGATAAAAATAAAATTGTGGTCAATTATCATTTATTCTTTATGTTTAGTCATGTAATAGTTTGTTTAAAAAAGCATTATTAACAACACATTGGGAAATAGAATGACACCACAGAAAAAAATAATAGTAACATTATAGTTATAGTAGGTTTATGAACTGTGAATTATGTAATCTTTTCAGAAAGATTGCCATTATCAGAATTAACACCCATACAAAATAGTACTATGAAAATTTAGTATGTATATAAATAAATATATATATAGATTATAATATATTTTTATTTAAATAATGGATTGCTACGGCAGCTTTGTTATCTAAAATTACATGATACCCAAATCTACATAATTTTACAGAGATTGATGACAGAATTGACAGGACTGCAGCTAAAGGAGGAGGAGCTAGATGTGGTGAGATACAGTTTAAACAGTTTGACAAAGATGCTGCCATTTTTACCCACTGCATGAGAAACATCAGAGAAGTCATGCTACTCTTCTTTGTTTTAATTGCTTTTAAAAACATTGGTAAGTCCTTTATTTATTTCACAAATAATGAGTTCTGTTCTGATACCTAAACATTGGTGAAAAAAAATCTTTAAGTAATAAAAATAATTAAAAAAATGTTCATGTTATCTTGCAATGTCTTTACAGCAGGCGCTGTGGACAGCAGCATTACACCAGAACAAACCATCATATCTTCAAATGAAGGCAGCAACACCACACTGACCTGCACATATGATGCATCAGCTAGATATCTCCACTGGTATAGACAAAAGCCTCAGTCAGGACCAGAGTTTCTGCTGCTAATTGTTGTATCTTCCAGTGATATCAATAAAGCTAAAGAACTTGACCCACGACTATCCATCAAACTTCGTAAAACGGCAAATAAACTAGATCTGGAGATCTTTCCTACTGCAGTATCAGACTCTGCACTCTACTACTGCGCCATGGAGCCCACAGTGACACAAAGCACAAACAGACTGTACAAAAAGTTACTTTTTTTCTTTCCAGGAGGGGGAGCTATTTACCATTTTAATTGTAAAAGTTTTCTATATTAGTTTCCAGACCTTGAGTATCTTCTTACCTACAGTAAGTATTGATAATGTTTACTGTTTAAACAAACTCGAACTTATATGAACTATTACTTATTGACTTGTTTCATTGTTAGGGTTTATGCTGTTAATTCTCCTCATGTAATAATGTTGTAACACTTGTGTGTTCTTGACAGTTAAACGGTCACATGGTTTACTGTCACATTTCAGCTTGATATAATAGTTTGATATAATTACAATAGTGTATGGTTTATAATCAGTGATATTGTTTCAGGTTGAAGCCTCGTACATGTCTGCTTTAAACAAAAAATTTACTCTTAATTTTTTTATAAAACTCTAGTGTCACAAAATTTAGTTTAGTGTGAGCACATTATATAGTATTGGTTTCCACTGGATTGGTGGCTAAATATTAGGAAATTGTACAAAATTTAAAGTTCAAGGCAAGATTTTCCAACTACTGTTCTTTCATCTAATTATAGTCAATGGGAAATAAAGGATATAAAATTTGTTTTTTTACACTTTGTTTACACTAAGTAGTCTTTTTTCCTTAGCCAAATACTCTCCCATTTTGTTAATTGGACAGTGAATCACAGATAAGAAATTGAAAAAGTAGATTTTTTTTGTCTTAAAACAACTTCAGCGCATTAAAATTCAATTATACCACTTCAGTGCTGTTTGTATTTCAAAATCTACTGGTGCAGGTGGCATAGTGGCATAGTGGTTAGCACAGTTGCCTTGAACCTCCAGGGTCAAGGGTTTGATTCTCAGTTCAGGAATGTGTGCATAGAGTTTGCATGTTCTCCCAGTGCTAGGTGGGTTTTCTCAAATAGTCCTAAGACATGGACCATGGATTAGGCATGATCTGGCTGGCCAGACATACAGACATAAAATTTGCTGAAACTGGTTTTGGGTCCTCCAATGTATGAAACGTAAAAATATAATTGAAAGAGCAATTTCTGACCAATGTACAGACAAAATCTTTTTTTCTTATATGTAAATGAAGGCCTGCCAGATGGTGATCTAGACAAGACCAGGCTGACTAAAATATATCTTTTCATAAATAAAGCAGCCAATTACTTCACTGTCAACAAACCTGAGTGATCAGTGAGAGTGGGAAAACAGAGTCTAAACATTGAGTTTACCATAATAGTCTACGTCCATGATTCCCCATCTGCTCCTTTACCTAAGGCAGACCTATTTACAAAAATGCTTGCCTAAATAAATAGTTTTTTTTGCCTATATTTAAACACTGAGGATGTATCTAGAATATTAATTTAAAGGCTATATTATAACTGTGGGGCTTTGTAAGAAACAAAATCTGCTCTCTGCTGTAGTTTTCATAATACGCGGTACTGACAAGCAGCCTGGATCCTTTTACCAAAGTAGGCATGGCAGATCATAAGGCCCTAGCAGTTCATTCAGGCACTACGGTGCAAGACCATTTAATGCTTTATACATCATAAGTAGTATTTTAAAATCTTTACAAAATTTCACTCGGAGCCAAAGCAGTGTGGATAAGATAGGGGTGATGTGCTCATATCTTCTCGCTGCTGCATTATGGAACAACTGGAGGTTGTTTATGCACCTAGTTAAACATCCAGACAGTAAAGGATTACAATAATTCAATCTAGGGGTAATAAATGCATACATAATTTTTTTCTGCATCGTTTAGTGATAATTTTTTTTTAATCTTGACAATCAGAGATGAAGGAATGCTATTCTGCTAATATTATCTACATAAGCTTCTAATGAAAGATTATGAAATCTATAATCACACCACAGTCTTTTACACGATGAAACAGAAAGGCCATTCAAATTAACTGTGTGATTAGAAAACTTACTTCTACTGTAGCTGCATGTGGTCCTAGTACTTTTGTCAGGCAGACTACTACTACTACTACTACTACTACTAATAATAATAATAATAATAATAATAATAATAATAATAGTTCAGTAAGCGACATATGATTGTTAATGTTTTTCTTTTTATTAATTTGCTTTATTTTTTTTCCAAATTTTGCCTTGTCTACAAAATATAACAGCACACGAATTAAATTTAAATATTTTTTTCAGGGTTAACGGTCAAATTCCTGCCTTGGGTCTGTATGTGTGGTTTGTATGTTGTCTCCATGCTTGGTGGGTTTCTTCTGGGTACTCCGGTTTTCTCCCACAGTCCAAAGACATGCAGATTAGAGTAATTAGCATTCCTATGAATATAAAAAAGAATTGCCCATTATGTGTGTGTGTGTGTGTGTGTGTGTGTGTGTGTGTGTGTGTGTGTGTGTGTGTGTGTGTGTGTGTGCGTGCGTGTGTGGACTAGAGAAAAGTGAATTTCAAAGAAATTGACAATATCTGAACATGGCACCACTGTTTTCATTGCATGAATGTGCAAAGTTAGTATTTTCTAATCAAAAGAATCCAAATGCCACTCAATCAAAAACAGATACAGAATCAATAAGAGACTGTATTAACACCTAAACACTTTGACATATGTAGTTAACCTTTACCAACAAAAAAATGAACAAATGTAAAGAAACCTTGTGTTTTGTGTGGATTGTGTTTTAAAATAAATTCATTCCAATTTGTATAATTTTCCCCTAAATTTCATTCCAATTTGTATAATTTCTCCCTAAATTTCATTCCAATTTCTGTTGATTTGCAAATACAAATTAGGGCTCCTCATATATTTTTGAAAAGAGGCACAGTATTTTACAACTTGTTTGGAAAAAAAATACATTGACAATCTATAACTGTCAGAAGAGTTCAAATTACTGTAAAAAGTTTATAGTGTAAATTGATGTGATCCAGTTTAACATCAAATCTCTATATAACTCACACAACGGATAATAGCTGCATGAATGCTGCATGAAAATCTACTTTGAAAAAAATCACTTAAATCACTAAGTGGTGTGTGCAATAAAAATACAGTAATGTGTCTGGTCTTGATTGGTTGGACTTATTTAGATTAAGTTAGTATATGGTGATGTAAATAAAGGAAATAAGCTATATCTACGTTGGAAGAGAAGTATTAAAAGCAAACCCAAGCATGGGCACAGTCAGGTAACCATCAACAAGCAAAGGCTGCCCAGCACCAGATGTTGTCACAGATAAATACTTTTGCATGGTGACGACATCATCTTTGGCCTGAGTCTGCAACACAAGGTCAAATATAGTTGCAAGCAACGATAAGCGGGCCCAAGCACCCTGAACCATTGCCACCCCGGGGGCACCGCACAACTTGCACACACGATATAGGGCTGATGTCAGTTTGGCCCCTACTGTAAATATTTGTTGTTGTGTTTGTGTGTGTGTGTTACATGTAACTGTGTGTGTGTGTGTGTGTGTGTGTGTGTGTGTGTGTGTGTGTGTGTGTGTGTGTGTGAGAGAGAGAGAGAGAGAGAGAGAGAGAGAGAGAGAGAGAGAGATCTTAGGGCTCTAGGACAGCACATACTTTACATAGGTGTTTAAACTATGCGAAGGCAATGTCTGACGAAGTAGTATGCACTGGTCCCATCCCAATGAGACGTGGCAACATAGTTACAGCAGGTCATGGTCGCTGAACTGTTGGATGTCTAGGTGGTGCTCCGGGGCTTCATCGACAATTTGAAGACCTTTGAGGGCAAAGCTGGCCTGTTAGGGAGGGACGGTGTTCATCCCACTCGGGAAGTTGCTGCCCTCATTTCTTTTAATATAGCTCATAGTCTCAGAAGAGTCCTAGTTAATCAGTGACAATCCAGAACCCAGGCCAGGGAGCAGACAGACAGGCCAACCGTCTGCTAGCTGCATAGAGTCGTCACTCAGGGTTCACTATATTGAGACTGTGTCTGTTCCCCAAGCTAAGCAAAAATGTAGAAAGACTCAGAAAGTCTGTTTTAGTAATTTAATTAATATAGAGACAAAAAAATTAAAAACACACTGGATACACAATCAGCACCTCTGATCTGAAGCTAGAACTGTTAAATATTAGATCTCTCACATAAATCTTCTCCAGCTCTGATAAAGATGTTTAATAAAGTTACGATAATGACTGTGTGGTGCCTGTCCAGGTATGAAAATAAATCTTAAAGCTTCCACAAATACTCACTAATTGTCTAAGATGAATTTTGGCATTGATAAATTTGGCTGCTTTATGAGCTTCCATATTACCCTCATGACCCATTTTTGATTCACTATGTTTGCTTAAATAAATGAAAACCAAAATGTTTTAGTAAGAATCTACAATCCGACAGATCTAAATCCCCCTACTATTTTACACTATACCTGAGGCTTAAAAAAGAAGAGGTCAAACTTTTATTCTTGTTTCTGGCAAAAGGGATCATCTTTTTGCCTGCCATTTGAGGCATCCTTCCCAATCATTATTCTTGGTGATGTTGCAAAAGTATAATGTAGCTTCATACCTAGTCCCTCTTGAATAATAGAATGGTACACCTTCTATCACCACCTTGTTCTATAACCGGAATGGTTATATATGGTTATAGATCAACTGTTTAATTAAGAGTGATCTATAATATTTCTGTTTTTAAGCATAATGTGGTTGTTGGTGCAAGACATGCTGGAAACTGTTGCTCTTTCATGCAGTCTGTAGATGGAGCTATAGGTGAAGCTATACATTAAATAAAGACAAATACTATGTCATAATGTCATAATGTCAAATACTAAACACTGGCATTCACTAAAGCTGATCTGAACCAGTCTGAAGGAAACACTCAGGATAAAAAAAATGTTATTCCTTTTTTTGGGTTTATTCACTGTTTCTGTTATTGGTAAGTCATATACATTGCACATGAATGTATTAATAATATTTTTTAAAAGTATTTGATATAATTCAAATAATAATAGTATTATTTAAATATTGTTTTAAATAATTTACTTAAATAATTCAATATTTAATATTTATAATGTCATAATTTTATGTTTTTTTCTAGCAGAGGCTGCTGACAACATTAACCCAGACAAAACCAATGTTTTTGCAACTGAAGGCAGCGACACCACACTGTCCTGCACATATACTGGAGCACATATACTCTCCACTGGTATCAACAAAAACCTGGATCAAAACCTGAGTTTCTGCTGCTGATTTATGAAAAGGGTAAACAGGTCATAGAGGCTCAACCACCTCATCCACAATTCTCCATAAAACTTGACCAAGAGAATAAAAAAGTGGATCTGTTCATCTCCTCTGCTGCTGTATCAGACACTGCAATATACTACTGCGCTCTGGAGCCCACAGTGACAGGAAACACAACTTCACTGTACAAAAAACACTACACATGATGAGAACAGAGCCATGCTTGTCACACAATTCATTAAGCTATTTATGTTTACTTTTACATTATCCATCATCTGTATATGATATAAATGGGTTTTTAATGCTTCAAGACATGACATAGAAGAGTTCCACCAGTGTGTATCTTCAAATTTTTAGATGTTGCAGTGTGAGTTTTTGCAGAAACTTTCATATGCCCGACATCCTTGCAAACCTTGCACCCCCACCTTCAAGTTCATGTAGTTAATAAATGCCAACTTAATCCATCTATGTCAATTAGTTTGTAAGATATACTCATTTTGCCATATTTTTATTATGTCCTTATTTGTACAGTATATTTTATTTTCCATTGTATTTCTCTTCTCTTTATTCATATTTATTTCTTATGTAAAAGCTTTTATTTTTTAAGGTCACCGTATAAGCATTTCACTGCATATCGTATTGTGTATGACTGTGTATGTGACTAAATAAATTTGAATTTGAATTTGAATTCATTTATATAAACAGTGCTTTAGGTCACCAATGAACAAAGAGCGAACAAAAACATCATAAATTTATAAATTTATAAAAAAATAAAATTAGTCCATGCCAAGATGAGAGTGAAATAGAGGAATGATTTTTTAGAAGACATTATTCAGACTGTATTTATCAATAAATAAAAAGTACCCTTAACTGGACATTATTTCTAAGTATAAGTTGAAAGTACACACACACACACACACCAAAAACAAGGCCAATTAGCTTAATCTTCATGTCTTTGGATTGTGGAGATAAAACTGGAGGAAACCCACCAAGCTTTTGGAAAACATGCAAACTCCATACACACATCCGAGGCGAGAATCTGCCGCGGTTTACGAGTGCTCCGCACCGCGTATTATGTTTCACGCATGTGCTTCTTGTTTTGACGCCGAGCGTCACGTGATCACAACTGAGCCAACGGTTTTTCTCTCTCTTGCGCTGCGGAATTGTCTCCCCTACTGGGTCTTAGTGCTCGTCTCTTACTGGTATAATCAACATCTGTGCACGCGTGTACTGTTTACTACGTGTGTGTGAAACATATTTTATTTTGTGTTCGGAAGCGCGTGCGTACAGCGCTTGTACTGTTTCTTATAACACACGTGTGTACGCGCGAGTAAGGCAAAAGAAATTCTTAATACAGAGGTTAAAAATCTATTTTCTTCCTCATCACGATGTGTGTGTGTGTGTGTGTGTGTGTGTGTGTGCGCGCGCACGCGAGCGTAATTAGACACTGTGCCGGCTATGTGTGTGTAGAAACACACACACACGCACAGAAATGAAGGCAAGAGACACACACTCTGCGCTAAAGAAACTCTTTTGCAAATCTTTTCAGAGGTAAGTTGCTGGGTCATTTGCTTGTTTGTTTTACTTTACAGCAGTGACTCTGTTAGTTTGCGCTCACACGAGTGTCATTAGTGATGTTTATAGCTTTTTTTTTTTTTAGATAAAACAGTAGCGGGAGAGAGACATTGATTCATGACCGCTGTTTACGGAAGTGTAGTCCAGTGTGGGAGATGCATTGTGGGTAATGCTGTCCGTTGTGTACGCGAATGCGAGATTTAAGTTAGGATATAGAGCTTGGGTTTTGTTCTTCAGTAGTTTTTTTTGTTGGATTTAAGTGCAGGATTCACCCAAAAGTTTGAACTATAACCTAACAATGCAGAAAATGAAAGAACAGGCATCGACCAGAGCAACACAAAAAAAAACACAAAATCTCGCATTCGCATTCACACACACCGGACAGCATTACCCACAATGCATCTCCCACACTGGAATACACTTCCGTAAACAGCGGTTTGGCTCATGCAGTGCAACACATCTTCTTTGCATAGAGTTTATCAGATTGTCAATTGTGGCCTGTGGAATGTTGGTCCACTCCTCTTCAATGGCTGTGCGAAGTTGTTGGATATTAGTGGGAACTGGTACACGCTGTCGTATACGCCGGTCAAGCACATCCCATGCTCTACGGGTGACATGTCCGGTGAGTATGCTGGCCATGCAAGAACTGTGACATTTTCAGCTTCCAAGAACTGTGTACAGATCCTTGCAACATGGGGCTGTGGATTATCTTGCTGAAACATGAGGTGATGTTCATGGATGTATGGCACAACAATGGGCCTCAGGATCTCATCACGTTATCTCTGTGCATTCAAAATGCCATCAATAAAATGTACCTGTGTTCTTCGTCCATAACAGATGCCTGCCCATACCATAACCCCACCAACACCATGGGTCACTCGATCCACAACATTGACATCAGCAAAGCGCTCACCCACACAACGCCACACACGCTGTCTGCCATCTGCCCTGAACAATGTAAAACGAGATACATCCGTGAAGAGAACACCTCTCCAACGTGCCAGACGCCATCGAATGTGAGCATTTGCCCACTCAAGTCTGTTACGGCGACGAGCTGGAGTCAGGTCAAGACCCCGATGAGGACGACGAGCATGCAGTTGAGCTTCCCTGAGACGGTTTCTGACAGTTTGTGCAGAAATTGTTTGGTTATGCAAACCAATTGTTTCAGCAGCTGTCTGAGTGGCTGGTCTCAGACGATCTTGGAGGTGAACCTGCTGGATGTGGAGGTCCTGGGCTGGTATGGTTACACGTGGTCTGCGGTTGTGAGGCCGGTTGGATGTACTGCTATATTCTTTGAAACGCCTTTGGAGACGGCTTATGGTGGAGAAATGAACATTCAATGCACGAGCAACAGATCTGGTTGACATTCCTGCTGTCAGCATGCCAATAGCACGCTCCCTCAATGCTTGTGGCATCTGTGGCATTTTGCTGTGAGACAAAACTGCACATTCCAGGGTGGCGTTTTATTGTAGGCAGTATAAGGTACACCTGTGCACTACTCATGATGTCAGATCAGCATCTTGATGTGGCACACCTGTGAGGTGGGATGGTTTATCTCAGCAAAGCAGAAGTGCCCACTATCACACATTTAGACTGTTTTGTGAACAATGTTTGAGAGAAATGGTAATATTGTGTATCTGGAATGAATTTTAGATCTTTAAGTCCATCTTATGAAAAATCAGAGCAGAAACAAAGGTGTTGCGTTTATATTTTTGTTGAGTGCACTCTAAAAAACGCTGGGTTGTTTTTTCTACCCAAGCGCTGGGTTGCCTCTGTTGGGTCATTTTTTGGGTTATTTACAGAGAGTTGGGTAGTTTTTGTGTAACCCAGCTGCTGGGTTGATGTTTGGTGGCCCCTCCCCCAAAGTTCACCGGTGGATTCAGTGGCTGTCAGTCAGAGCTTCGTGTCTCTCTTCAGCTCCCACACCGCTGATGACGGTTCATTTAAGGGAAAATGACATTAAATACAAGGTCTGTATACACATGTTCACTCACCTAAGTCACATATGACTGAAAAATTATTACTATATGTAACATTTATTACTGTTACCCTGTTAAGGTTACACTTAAACTTTCAGGCTGGTCTGAGGTAAGTTAATTTAGCTGACAATAGCTGCTATAGTTAGCCAAAGAACCCCAGCTGTGTGTGAAGGAAACAGATAAGATGTCTGAGCTTTTTATCTTTCTCTGTAGAATGTTTGCAGTGTGACGAAACTGTTAACTGTAGTATTAGCATGACGCTAGCATTTATTTAGGTTGCTAGCGTTAGCAACCACATTAACATTAGAACTTTATTAATCTCACTGAGACAATAAAATGCTGGGGTGTTACAAAACACTGACCCTCTCACAAATATACACACCTGATAACCTCCCGTTTTTCACTAGCTAGTAATTTACTCCGCGGTCAAAAGTCACCCGCGTTTCTCCCGAATTATAACAACATTTTACACCTTTCCCCCTTTGACAAGTAGTATGTAAATATGACTGCTGCATGTAAGATAACCAGGTAGCCCTCTTTAACCAAAGTTGCTTGTGACTCAGGCTAAATTAACTATCAGTCAGCTGTACAGATAACTACTAGATGGAAGTATTAATATTTGGGTGATTGTAATGTGCCAGTATGACCCCAGATATGACAATGCATCTCCTCGGTAATTAGCTTAAAATCAACACAGACCACAAGATCAACTAGTCTGCCAAAAAAAAAAAATATATATATATATATATAATATATATATATATATATAAGCCATGCTTATTTTGCATATTTTATATTTGGTAGTAGCTGTCTCCATGTTTTTGTTTCATGTTACCTATACCCTAGCTTTGTCATTTTTTCTATTTAGTATAAATCCTATTACACATTAAATTGATAGTCTTATTCAGTTTAATCTTTGTTATTCAACCAATTTTTTTTACTTTTTTTCATTTCTTTCTAAGGTTGGCACCAACATGGTGGAATACCTCAAGCAGGCTGAAGTGTTAAGGCCGTACGTACCCTACTGTACATCCTGACGTTGGGAGATAATGACCAGCGCTGCTCTCAGGCATGTGTCATTCTGGTGGGACAGGCTCTGGAGCAATGCACACTACTTGGGGCGGTTGATGTGTGCTTCAAGGCATTTTATATTTTTGACATTAACTATTTAAAGTAGTGTGCACCTGTATAGGACTTTTTGTAATGTTGCTATGAAATAGCAAAGCTTACTTGAAAAGTCATAGACAGTGTTTGTATGTTAAAACGGAACCAGGGCTGGATAGTTTTGTTCTGCAGAAAAGATATCTAATGTCACAAAGAGATCCTGCTCTGTAGAAGCTGCCTCAGCCTATTTGTGTTATTACTCCATTCTGCCCTTATGAGTAATAGTATAGTAATGATGTCATTGTTGATTATCTGTTCTTGTGCTTTTGAAAAATAAACGTTTTTTCTATGAACATTTAAGAGGATGTTGTTTATTGCATATATGTATGGTTTGCAAACTATTTGTGAGGTAGAATTAACTCAACATTCCAGTTAAAATGAACCAACATCTGGGTAGAACATTTAACCAATTTATGTGGTAGAATTAACCCAGCATTATCGTTAAATATGACCCAGCATTTGGGTTGAATATTTAACCCATTTTGCTGGGTTAAAAAAATAACCCATTTTGCTGGGTTAAATTAACCCAGCATTTAGTTAGTCCAATAGTTACCCAGCAGCTGTGTTGTTTTTAACCCAGCATTTTTAGGGTGTGTGTATATATATATATTTATTCATTTATTTATTTTTTTTTGGGGGGGGGGGCTAAAAACCTTGTAATTGATTTGTTTCAGGAGAGTGGTTAAGAAAAGTGTGTGTTTGGTTTGTAAAATAAAGAATACTTTGGTATGTATTTCAGTAACTAGAAACAGGGCGCAGACAGAGGTGTTGGAGTTAAAATGTGCAGAGTGCGTGCAGTATCCAGCGTGCAGAGTGAGAGTAGTTGAATAAGGAGATTGAAGCTGTAACATGCGCTTGGTATCCAACGCGCAGGTTGACAGCAGTTTTAGGCAGAAGCAATGATCAGAGCTTTGAAACCGAGCGTACCTGCAATTCGTGTTGCATGAAATCTTGGGGCTAGGCAGAGTCGTTCTCGAGAAACAGGAGTTCAAAGCCGTGAATCCAATCAGTCTGCTAATTATTTTATTTATTTTATTTTTTCAGTGGGGCGATTAGTCCTGAGTGGTGGGTGAGTTCAAAGTTGAGAGCAGAACTGAGAGATCAAAGCCAAACTGAATCAAAGAGGTTCATTCTGACAATAAGAAGTACTTGGGCATATTGGAGCTGATCAGTCAGTTTGATCCATTCTCAAAATCTTATAGCGCAGGGGGATTTAACTATTTCCTATTGGAACTGCATTCAAACATTGCAGATAATAGATAAGTAAGTTTATAGCATGTCATAATAGACAAGTACGTTTCAATGAGCATATGTTTTCAAAGAGCACAAATGTGAACCAGCTTTCTTCCATCCTCCATTGCGTATTCCCAGAAGGCAGTGTTGAAAAGGGCTTTTAGAAATTATTCCCATCACAAGCCACACAGGTCAGGCCCAAATATATTTTTGTCATGCACAGTCAAAAATGGATTGTGTTTGACCTACAGTATAAAAATTTATGTCAACATTTTCATTGGTTAAATCAGTAATTTTACAATTATTGTATACAATTATCAGTTTGAGTGTGCTTAAAATGTGCTCAGGACAGATTCCCAATGTGAGGCTGAATGAAAAGCCAGGATGTTGCAGCAACCCAATAATCTCCCAGCAATGTTTGCGACACTGTCATGGGATATTATTGGTGTAGCTTGAGGGAGCTTTATGCTATATCCAACCTAAACCTTCTTTATGTTGAAACATCCCACCACAAATACCTGCTTATTAAGTGACAGGAAATACAATTGCAATAAACCTAAGGATGACAAATTTACATGTCCTTTTTTGAGCAGGATGTGCACAATGAAACACATACAGTAGCAGAAGTTAAAACAAGAGTTTTTAAACTCTTTTAAAGTTTTTTTTTTTGACTCTATGGGAAAACCCAACAGATTATTTCTCTTTAAGTAGTCCATAGAAATTCTTCCACAATATTGTGGCGTTTTTATCGCCTGAAAGGATGGTGGAGAGACGAGCGGGCTTATCTTGCTGCCCAATGCAAATGGCTGGGAGTATTTTATTCAAGCACACAATCTCACAACTCGAACACATGAGAGGGCTTAAAAGAAGAACACCCTATCACACATACTCTGGCTGAAGCCACTAAACCAAACACCTTTCCCCAACACGGTGAACACATAAACAGTCCCTCCCGCAAAGCATGATGGTTATTACCCGAAACCCCGCCCACGCCACATTGCCCCCACCCGAGCTGTGACCGTCCCCGGTCACCATGGCGAACTCAGTCTAGCAGGCGTGACGGTGGGCGGCGCTGGCGTTGTGAACGCCGGAGTCTTTTTGCGGGGGAAGGCGGGGCACAGCCCTCTTCCTGAGGCGGACCGGCCTCCACAGAGCTCGATGTTTTGCTGACGTGGGGCTGGTAGGGAGCGAGCCGGTCCCGGTGGAGCACGACCAATCGCGACCGCCCCGTCAACCGCACCCGGTAGACCACATCAGAGAGCTGTGCGACGACCGTGCAGGGGCCCACCCAGTGCGACATCAGCTTAGGTGAGAGCCCCCTTTTCCTTCCGGGGGAATACACCCAAACCTGCTCCCCAGTAGCAAAGTCGCGCCCCCGGCTGTGGGTATCGTACACGCGGCGCTGCTTAACCCCGGCGTCCGCCAAGTGTCTACGCGCCAATTCGTGGACACGAAACAGTTTGTCTTTCAATGAATAAAAATAGTCCAAACCTGGTTTCGTGGGTAAATCCACTTGAGGCGGGGGCCCGAACACCAGATCCACAGGCGTGCGCAACTCGCGACCGAACATTAACGCAGCTGGCGTCAGTTGCGAGGACTCCTGCACCGCTGTGCGATACGCCCAAAGCACGAGAGGCAAATGCTCGTCCCAATCTTTTTGCCGGTTGCTGGTAAGCACGGCGAGTTGGGTGGTGAGTGTTCGGTTAAACCGCTCCACGAGGCCGTCACTTTGTGGATGCAGGGGCGTGGTGCGGGTCTTTTTCACCCCGAGGCGCTCGCACACCGCCGCAAACACCTCCGCCTCGAAGTTACGCCCCTGATCACTGTGCAACTGCTCCGGGGAGCCGAATCGGCTGAACACCTCATCCACCAGCACTCGAGCCGTGGTGGAAGCGCTCTGATCCGGAACAGCGAACGCCTCCGGCCACTTGGTGAAGTAATCCATGGCCACCAGCACATAACGATTCCCGCGATCAGAGATGGGAAACGGCCCCAGAATGTCCACGCCCATACGTTCCATGGGCGCCCCCACCCGAAAGTCTTGCAAGGGTGCTCGCGAGCGCTGGGTAGGGCCCTTCTTTGCCGTGCAGACATCGCATCTGTGAACAAAAAGTTCGCTGTCAGTATGACAACCCGGCCAGTAGAACCGAGCACGCAACCGCCGCAGTGTCTTAGTTACCCCAAAGTGTCCCGAACCCGCGTGCCCATGAACCATCCCCAGCACACATGCCCGCAAAGTCCGCGGCACCAGCAGCTGAAAAGATTCACCAGCGCCACACGGCCGTTCCCACTGGCGGTAGAGTAAGCCCCCCCGCAACGCTAGTCGGTGAAACTGCGAGTGGAGAGCTTTTTCTTCGGGTCCCAGGTGGGCGATTGCGGCATAATCCGGTCTCTGGCCCGCGTTAACCCAACTTAATACCCGCTGCAATGCCGGGTCCTTCTCCTGCTCGACCATTAGCTGATCGCAGTCCATCTGTGGCACAGGCGAAACGACCACCGGCGATGGTGTAGGTGCCGCAGTGACTCGGCTGCACGCCGGCTCGGACGGCCGATTACCGACGGGGGCTTCGGAAGACTGCGCAGGGAGAATGTTCTGATTTACGGGGGTCGGGGTGTGTTCGATGTCGTGACCACCCACACACTCTTCAACCCGCTCGCAGTGTCGACAACGCTCCTTGCTGCACGGCCGGCGGGATAACGCATCGGCGTTAGCGTGCAATTTTCCCGCTCAGTGCTGAACGGTAAAATGATAGTCCTGCAACCGTTCGAGCCAACGCGCTAACTGCCCCTCGGGCTCTTTAAAACTGAGCAGCCACACCAGCGAAGCGTGGTCGGTCCGCAGCAAGAAGGATTGCCCGTATAAATACGGCCTAAAATGCTTAAGGGCCGCGACGACCGCAAGCAGCTCGCGCCGCGTGACGCAGTAATTCTTTTCCGGCCCAGACAACGCGCGGCTGAAGTACGCGACAACACGCTCTTTGCCCCCGGCAACCTGAGACAGGACGGCCCCCAGCCCTACATCGCTCGCGTCCGTGTCGAGAATAAACGTACGAGCTATATCAGGATATTCGAGAACGGGCGACGTAACCAGAGCTTCCCGTAACCGTGTGAACGCACGCGCGTGCTCCCTGTCCCAGCGAAACGGCTGGTTCTTTCTCGTGAGCGCGTGCAGCGGGCTGGCGATCGTAGCAAAATCCCTCACGAACCGGCGATAGTACGACGCTAACCCGAGAAAGGTGCGCAGCTGCGACACATTCGACGGCTCAGGCCAATTCTGTACCGCGGCAATTTTGGCTGGATCGGTGGCAATCCCTTGAGCGCTGGATCGGTGGCAATCCCTGTCCCAGAAAGACAGTTCTTGCCGCAACAACTGGCACTTTTTGGGATTGAGCCGCAAATTCGCCCTCCGGATAGCTAGAAACACCTCCCGTAGGTTAGCTAGCGCGACCGCAAAATCCTTGCCGTGTACCAATAAATCGTCTAAGTAGACGACACAACGGTTGCGAGGGATCTCTGCCAATACTCTCTCCATCAACCGTTCGAACGTAGCGGGAGCGTTGCAGAGGCCGAACGGCATGCGCCGAAATTGCCATAGACCTTGTCCGATCGAAAACGCGGTTTTGGGTCGTGCTTCCGGGGCGAGCTCTACTTGCCAATACCCGCTACGCAGATCCAACGAGCTAAACCACGCCGAGCCCGCAACGTGTTCCAGCGCATCATCTATTCGCGGTAACGGATAAGAATCCTTGCGCGTCACCTCGTTTAACCGCCGGTAGTCCACACAAAACCGCCACGATTCGTCCTTTTTACGCACCAGTACAACGGGTGACGACCACGGTCCGGATGCTGGCTCTATAACGCCCGAGTCGGCCATCTCACGCAGCTGCTGCTCGGCTATAGCTCGTTTAGCTAACGGGAGGCGTCTCGGATGTAACCGAACAGGAGCGGCGTTACCCGTATCGATATGGTGCTGCACCAAATCGGTATGCGTGCACTCGCGCTCATCCACTGCGAAAATATCGGCGAACTCGTGCAAAAGGGACTTCACGGCGTCGGTCTGCGTCTGATTTAGCCCTACACTGCTACGCCGCATCAGCTCGGCCATTATTCTCGCTCGGACAGCTACCGGATGTTTACATGGCGCGTCCACCGGAAGTTCCGCCCCGCTGGTGCGTGCTACTAACTCGTCCGGCCGCGCTTTGGGCACTAGCAACCTAGCTAAACCGAAACTACCACGCAGAGTCCCGTCTGCGAGATTCAGTACCGCACCCCACCTTTCCAAAATGTCTAATCCCAAGATACAATCATCCTCGATATCCGCCACAAAGAATGGGTGAAAAAGAATGATTGCACCTACTTGTACTCGCACTGTGCGACAGGCCCGTATCCTCAAATAACTTCCCGACACGGTGCGAATGTTCACGGCCGGGTCCGGCAGCACACGACCGCGCTCTCCGCGCTTCAACAATCCCCCGCGCAGCAGCGAAACTGTAGAGCCGGTGTCCACGAGCGCCCGCAGCGAAACGTTGTCCAGGCCGCAGTCCACGTAGACCCCCGCGCGATTTCCGACACGTCCCGACCGGAAGTTAAATCCGGCAATTGGGGGAACAAAGATGGCTGTGGGAGGCGGTTTCCCCTCGGCGCCCCCCGAAGCTAGTTTAACGGCTGCTGGGGTACGCTGTCCTCCGGCCGGAGAACGTTGCAGCGGTATCCTTGGCCTCGGCGTTGTCGCGGAAACTCGCCGGCCGGGTCGAGGCCTAGCCGCGACGGGTAGCCCTGTCCCCGGCTAGGTTCACCTCCCCAGCGGCCGCGAGCCACCGAAGATCGCTCGGCTCTCTCGCCGTGGTGTTCTCCCAAGATGGGCTCGGCGCGCTCAGCCTCGCGCAGCGCCTCGGACAGCGACGCCGGTGCCGCTAACCGGAGGTGCTCGCGAAGGCGGTACGGCCGGATTCCCCGAAGAAACGCGCGACGAGCTAGCTCTTCCTGCTGGCCGTGTCCGAAATCCGGGTAGCCCTGGCGCGCGAGAGATCGCAGGTCCATGGCGAACGCCCCTAGTGGCTCAGAGGCGCTCCGCACTCGGGTTGCCAGCTCCTCGCCCGCGGCCTCGTTACGGTCTCCTGCGCCGAAACGGAAACAGAGCGACTGCTGCAGCTTTAACCAGTCGTCCCGCTCATCAGCCCGGAGATCTTGCAACGCCCGCAGCGCGTCACCCTCCAACGAGAGGGCCACCCGGACGGCTGTTTCTGCCGGGGACCAGCCCGCGAATTTGGCGGCTAGCTCTACCTGGGCGATGAACGCGTGGGGATCGCCGGCGCCGTTGTAGGCCGGCAGGCGCAGCTGTAGGTCGCTTCACTGGCGGACGGGGCACGGAGCTGTAGCTTGCTCCGGTGTCGGCGCCACGTCACTGGAGGACTCCTCCCCGAGGTCTAATACCGGAACCTGGAACGCGCCGCTCCGCTCCGGTCGCCGCTCTTTGCCTGCACTAGCCCTATCAGGGAGGGTTTTCTTTCTCCGCAGCTGCTCCGCTACTCGGCGGCCCATTTGGATCCTCCGGATTTCCTCCGGGTTGCGCTCCAACTCGCGACTCTCCATAATCCCACTTCTGACACCAAATGTGGCGTTTTTATCGCCTGAAAGGATGGTGGAGAGACGAGCGGGCTTATCTTGCTGCCCAATGCAAATGGCTGGGAGTATTTTATTCAAGCACACAATCTCACAACTCGAACACATGAGAGGGCTTAAAAGAAGAACACCCTATCACACATACCCTGGCTGAAGCCACTAAACCAAACACCTTTCCCCAACACGGTGAACACATAAACAGTCCCTCCCGCAGAGCATGATGGTTATTACCCGAAACCCCGCCCACGCCACAATATAAATACAAAGCTTTAAGGTATCCTTAAGAAAAGGTGACTCAGCAATAACTCCAGGTCTTTGACTGGACAGAAGGTGGGCTTTCTACAAGTTTCTGTGTGTGTGTATGTGTGTGTGTGTGTGTGAGTTTTATCCTTTTTCTTGGAGTTTCCTGTTTTTATTTAAAGTTGACTTCTTCTATTTAAATTTGCCTCTCTTATTTAAAGGCCAGTTCCAGTATTAGGGTTGTGACATTTACAGTAGATGTCAGGACACGGACAATTTTATTATTTTGTATACCTTTTAATATAGCCTCTTTAGCTAAAAACTAATAAATCCTCTAAATGATCATCATTTATATCCTAACATGTTACAGCATTTTACCAATTATGAATGTGACAATAAACAGACTAACTTTTATAAGAAGGTCCTGCTTTTTCACAAACTCTGTGAACTGAAGAAACTGTTACACTTGAACCATGAAATAGATGTGAATGAACATCAAAAGTGTTTGTCATTTTTGTCCATAAAACTTGATTAAATGAGTGCAAAATTGATCTGCTCATGACACAGATCCATGACTCATATGACTGGAGCAGAGCCATGCTTTTCACACAAGATGGAGCTATTTGCATGTTTACATTCACTTTTTCCATTATTCGTCTATGCTGACAGATTAACCCAAATTTCACAGTGAGGTTACCTCTTTAAGATCATGAAGTTAAGTTTATAAGGATAATCCCAACATTTCTTTCCAAGAAAAATTAAATGAACAATAATTTCTCATCCCTTAAGCAAAAAACTCTTATACATAAGGTGAAGCAAGTCTGCTCAAACAGATTAATTAAACCATGCATGCTAAACTACAAAATAACTCAATACTAAATCAGTGGGTATCCAGGGATAACATTTCAAAACCTGACTATGTACACTAAACTTCCAAATAGTATGCTCTAATATTTATGATACTGTGTATGGTGATGTTTCTTACAGAAGTGTCCTGCACGTTCATGACTTCTGTAGTCACAGGTATCCAAAACACTGGTATCCAGGTCAATGTTAAGAGGTAAGAAATCATAGCAGTTTTTGTTATGTCTTGACTTGTGTAGTAGACTTCATTGGTAAAAAGTGCAAGTATGTAGACAATTTGTGTCTGTTTGGCATGGGTAAGGCATGTTTTTATAACATGATCATAGTTTATTACATTGTAAGCATAGGTATTGGTACATTGTACCATTTCATAGGTAATGCTTAAAGATCTAATGCTTAGAATATTTAAGGTATGTGAGGTCACAGAACAACCAAAAACAAACAAAAATATTGATTAAGAGCAGAGCTGCACAACCCAGTGCAAAAAAAAAAAAAAAAAAAACTGCAGTCAGTCATGTGATGCTGTGGGGTGGAGCTTCATAACTTTTTATGAGGTTTACATATCACTGATTAGAAAGAATTCAAAATACTTGCATTCAATCGAGACCATAAATTATGTTTTCTGTTAATTTGATATGTCTTTGGCTTTTATTAGGTAAGGAAACAAGATGTTTTTGTTTTTTCCAAAATTTTAATTAGTGATTTATTACCCATCGTGGTGATATATATATATATATATATATATATATATAGATAGATAGATAGATAGATAGATATAAAGATATATAGATATATTTTTTTTTATTATGGCTTCATTATTTAAAGATTAAAAACAATATGTTCTCTTCTCTCTAACAGATCACTGCATGGGAAATTCAATAGACCCACTTGTCACTTATAAAGCTGTAGATGAAGGTGGTGAGGTTACTCTGTCCTGTAAATACAAATTCAGCAGTGAGACTGGGAGCGACAATCTGCACTGGTACAAACAAGGTCCTAAATCTGAACCTAAGTTCCTTTTTAATATTTATAAGACTGGGCTTCCGATTTCCAGCATGCCCCCAAGGATGTCTGCTAAAGTTAATGACAGTATTAAACAAGTGGATTTGATCATCTCTCCTGCTGCTGTGTCAGACTCTGTGCTATACTACTGCGCTCTGCAGCCCACAGTGACAGGAAATTAAACTGCACTGTACAAAAAAGTACAGGGAACAGTTCAAGGCAGTTCTGCCAATGATTTCATAGAATATGCACTAACTTACATACAGATACATAAAGATCTTTTTGTTTCAGGTTTAAAAGAGAGTTTATTATTACTTGTCCATTTTGCATTATTGGGTGTAGTTTATTTATTTATTCATTTATTTATAGATTGATTTAACCCAGAATTTATTCGTAGGAACAGTAAGGAAATACATTTGCAAGTGAGGAAGCAATTTGATAAAATCAGGAAACATAGAAGAAACTTAAATAGATATGGGAAAAAAATGCAAAACATCCACGCAAACTGTAACCTGAGTTTGCAACTAACCTTATAACTAGTTATAAGGCAGACTTATGAAATGCATACTATTTGTGGTATATTTGTTTTTAATATCAACAAATAGTCTACCTTTATTATCTGCATTTATTATGTAGATTTCTTACATTGGGTTTTTTTTTACTAACCGCTTAATAGATTTTTTTTTCTTCTGCTGATCTTTCTCAATTGGAGGGAAACAAAAAAAAATTCATTCTACAATGATTTTCCCAAGATTAGGAGAAAACATACTCAGGTTCATCATAATGTTTCTAAACTACAAGTAATGGTAAGGTCAGTTTGTTTTATTGAACAAAAAAATAAAAAAAAAAGTAAGTTGCTCTGGACAAGTGCGTCTGCCAAATGCTGAAACGTAAATGCATTGAGATTGCCCTTCACTGGGGAGAAGACTGATTAAAACACTCAAAATTCAATAAATAAGTTTAGCAAAATACTTTTGTCCATACTGTGTATGTAAAACAGTTAGTTCTGAGTGAGTAATCTGATTAGATGAAAGGCTTTCCATGATTGGTGATAGCATATGATAACAGTACTGGGACATTTAACTAAATGTGTCACTCTGCATACCAGGTTTCCTACAATCTTTAATTACTGTACATGCAACATGAGTAAAAGTTGGTCAGGTCCGGGGCTTTTCATCAACCCCATGGTTTATTCTCATCTTCTCACATATTCTCACATGTACTGTAGTATTTAAAAATAATTTAATCCCTGTTTAAGTAAGTCCAGCCATTATGTATTAATTTTTTTTTTTATTCTTTGCATATGCTAGCTTTTGTTAGCAGGCTGGGGTTAGAGCACAGGGTCAGCCATTATACAGTGCCCCGGAACAGACAGGATTAAGGGCCTTGCTTAAGGGCACAACAACAGCAACCCAGCAGAGCTGGGGCTCAAACCACCAACCTTTGATCAGTAAATCTTTATTTATTGTTTAGTGTATATTTAAAGCGCATAAACACAATAAAACAATATTATTTTAGGCTAACATATCATATATTTTTGTATTATTAGTTATACTTCGTCATTTTGCACACACGCAATAAAACATTAATAATTAGTATAATAACAATAATAATTAATTCAGAGCACTACTACTACTAATAATAATAATAATACTGAATGGAGAAAGCGCAGTTAAAGAACTATCATCATTGAAGGAGAGAAGAAAATGAAGAATAAATATCACTATTTACAGTTTGAGCTCGACACGTTTATGAGCTCTGTCCCTTGCTTTCAACCCATTTTTGGCTTCATTAGACACACAATACTTCAGACTGAAACACGACTGCCCCTACAGGTAATGAAGGGCATTTTCACAGCTTGCCGCACGCCGCCACGGCAAGTCGCGGGATCCCTTTTCTTGAAACATGCATTTTTAATGGCGACATCTGTAACTGCAATTCATACTAATATAGTTGCAAGCAACAATGACGTGCCCAAGCACTCTGCGCCATTGCGAACAACCCAAAAGAACTGACTTCCTGTTGAGTTGAGCCCAAGACATGCAGCGGGAAAGTTGTTTGACACAATGAGCTCTACCGTAAATGTGTACTGAGTTTTGGGTGCATACGTGCAAGTGTGTATGAGCTATGCAGCAAACAGTGCGCATCTCAACCATTCTAATGGCAGCAAATTCAAACCTGTCTGCGAATTTTCAAGCATGTTAAGACCCCCTAAAAGCCCAATGGGGTGAAAAAAAAATCCTTAGGAAAACAAGAGGGTCCTGCGCACCTTGTAGTGCTTGAGCCCTAATTACTGTAACTTTGCTGCAGAAAAACAAGGAAAAAGAAAGAGCATTTGTTGACCCACAAACCAAATTTTCCCCCTTTTTTTTTTTAGTTCAATATACTATTGACTTTTAGGTACTTTTAGTACCTTTTAGCACCTGTTAACTCATGGAAACAGACATATATTTTTTGTTTGTGCCCTGGATGTTATGCCAAATTATAATAACTGGTACATTTTATTTTCACACAGTATATCATTTTCTTCTTTTGCTTTGTTAAATGCATATTTCTTTGGTTCAAATGCATGGTGTCCAACTGAGTGGACATAATAAAAAATAGGTTTATGAAAAAAAATTGGTTGCATTTTTTTTTTAAGCCTAGAGAGAGATTTAAAACACTTGGGGAAAAAATATTGACTGAGATTCTTATAATTCATGCTTGTAAGGGTTAAGGTTTATCTGTAGCTATTAGGCATTTTATTTATGTAGACAGTTTGTCTGTGCCAATAGGCTTGCTTTAACCTAGAATCCTTGGGCAAATCATATTGCATCCTTACATTATATTATTAGATATTATATGTGTTTTAATTGTGTATTATCACTTTGGATACCAGGTTGCATACTAACTACATTTAATACCTAAATCAGGGCAATATTTCTACATTAAGACCAATGACATTACAGTTAACTGATGCATATAGAAATATTCATGTACAAAACTGTAACATGCTCACTAATGGAGGAATGGGGAGGGCAGGGACCAATGTAACAATTCATCTGGGACACCAACAGGCTCAAGGACAGTATGTTTTTAAACATTCTGGCTTTAAATTCAGCAACACATAAGGAACTTGTCACAAACTTAGAATGTGTTGCTGAATGTAAAGCCAGAATGTTTTAAAAAGAATCAATAGTAGCACTGGTTACACTGTGATGTCATGTGATGCTGTCAGGTAGAGCTTTATAAACCTTTACGATCTTAACGGTTCAGATTACAGAAATAATACTGAATATAACGATCACATTAACTGTTATATTCACATGTATTGCTTTACTTAGGTGAATAAACATTGATTTTTGTAATTTCAGAATGATTAGGTCTTTAATTAGTAATTAATTGATCACTCGATGACAGGCAATGTTATGGTAAAGTTCTAGATGATGATGCTGTCATGTGACTACAAATGTTTGACAAGAAAAAAACCTACATGTCCAGGTATAGGCGAATCCACAATCTAAACCTGAGGTCCTTCTTTATATACTGTATAAGTGGAGTTCTAAGTGCAAATACACTTCCCCGCCCCACCTTGCCCCCAAATGAAGTCTACTTAAGTTGATATTGAGTGAATCTGATCAGACAATTCAGGTGCATTACTGCGGCTAAGAGTCTCATCACCATATTGTGCTTTGTCTTCTGTAAATGTCAATCAGATGTCTTCATTCATCAAAAATTTCATAACAAGTCCTGGTTTGACCTGAACACCTCTTATATACGCTCTGGATAAGAGCGTCTGCCAAATGCCTAAATGTAAATATACATCAGTCGGCCATAATCTTAAAACCACCAGTCTAATATTCTGTATATCCCCCTTGTGCTCCAAAAACAACTCTGATATGTTGAGGAATGGACTCCATAAGTCCTCTGAAGATGTGCTCTGGTATCTGGCATTAAGACATGAGCTGCAGATTCATTAAATCCTGTAAGTTGTGTGGCAGGGCATCAATGCAAATGTGTTAGCTTAGCATGTACTCAGATGCTCAATTCGATTGAGCTCTTAAAATTTAGAGACCCTGTCAACACCTTTAACTGTCTATCTTGTTTCACAAACCTTTCCTGAGCAAGTTTTGCGATGCAATACTATTTGCGTAAAGGGGTAACCTTGGGCTAAAACAACGCTGAGGTATGTGGTACTGTAAATGTTACAGTAACAGCCAAGACCCAGGATTTCCCAGCAGAACAGTGACAAAAGCATCACATTCTGTGCTACACCACTTTGGGCCTTGTCAAACTCACTCAGATCCTTATGCTTGCCCATTTTTCCTACCACTTACACATCAACTTTGAGAAAAGGTCACTTGCTGCCAGTCTGTACATTGTAATTATATAATCAATGTTATTCATGTCATCTAAGAGGCATGTGGTTATAATGACATTTCAACTACCTGGTAATGTCCATAAATTTTAATAACAGGTTGTAAACTGTTAATCTAAGGCAAACTGCACAATACAAGACTAAAACACACCTGGTTCTCAAATGCCTCATTCCTATCGATCATGTGCAATGTCTCTCCTCTCATGCGGATTGGGAAATCAGATGTAAGATTGTGTTTAGGGCTGAATGATGTGAATGTTGTGCTTAATACTCTATTTGCCAGTTAATACTACTGTACTTCTTTTTCTTTCTCTGATGTATGACACATGCATGTTGGATAAACATCTATTAGTGTTTTAAAGTTTTTCTACTCTGTAGACAGAAGATGGCACAGTTACTTATTGTGGCCAAAGTACTAGAGTACTAAACAACCCTGCATAGATTCTCACTCACTTATTGTCTATAATGCTTTATCTTTATTTTATACAGGGTCACGGGGGGCCTCAAGCCTGTCCCTGGAGACTTAGGGTATGACTAACCACTCAGGACTGAACTCAGTCCTTCAGAGAAAGTAGAGCAAACACTGTCTTCTAATCTCCATTGCACTCGGGAAAATATTTAAAGTATCCTGTGCAGGTTCGCCTTTTTTTTAAAGATAGAATTGAACCTATTCTCGAAGGGCAAACGTACAGCAGATAATAAAAAAAAATCACTGGAAACATCATCGGAGACTGATGTTTCCAGTGATTTTTTTTTTAATTATCTGTCCCCTTACGTCCACTGAGGATCCTTACCAAAAAATATACACATTATAGGGCAATTAAAGTTGTGGATGTCACATTCTTGCCTAAATTTCCAAAAACAGAAACTTCACAGACAATTAAGGATGTTACATGACAAGGATTTATTTTAGACATTTTCAGATTAAATGTAGGTTTTAAGACTGAACAGCTTTTTAGAAATCAGACTCAAAAGGGACCCTTTTCTGCATGACACACCAGCTGCAAAGTAAGCAGAAACAAAGAGACAGAGCCAAAAAAAACACTGTAACTGAGGCCCAAAGTTCTGCCTTATTTATGGAATTAAAGTGTCTCTTCAGTCTACGTAATTCTGTGATAGAAATTCTTTAGTGTTCTTAGTTACAACATTTGATGGAACTTTTAACATCTTTAATACAAAAATAGCAGTTTCAGTTACAGTATTTGAATAATAATCAAGCATTTATGATATGCAATCAGAGACAGGGACTGCCGTGTGATAGACCCTAAAATGTTACAAAAGCAGCTGGTCTGTCTCACGTCTTAGCTTTCAACGTCATTGCTCATGACAATGATTGCTCATGATTGATCATAAGACACTAGTAGGCCACATACTGTAGTTTGGTTTGGGTACTGCTCTATAAAATGGTGTTTTAGACTCAAATGAATGAAAAACCAAGGAAACACTCAAGGAAAAAACACTGCCAAATAACTTACTGCCTTAGTAAGCATTAATAATGGAAAATTTCATGTCTATTACCAGCAATGGTTTTATGGGAGCTACTGTAGGTATAATTATAGACATAAGACATAATTCTAATTTTATAATAATGTTTAATTAATATTTTCTATAATACTATGAATATTTTATTCATAATATTATAATTTAAACTAATTGTAATATAACTATTTAAATCATTTAACCGCTTAGTATTTCAATACACATGAACCAATAATAAGCCAAAATAAATAATCATTTTGAACAAACACAGAATGATCACACTGTATGCTAATTAGCACATGAATTAGAAAAGCTCCTTATACTAATAAACTCTTATGAGAAATTTATTGGTTCAATACTATCAGCCATTTCTGCAACAAACAACATTTGTTATTTAGTTTAATGATGGACTGTAAGGAGTAGACTGGATAGGAAAAGCTAGATGTTGAGGATCTACAGCCATTTATATCTACTAGAAGAGAGATACAGAAGAATCATGTTACTCCTCTTTGTTTTCATAATTGTGAGAAACATTGGTAAGTGATTATTTTATTTTTTTTACAAACTTTAGATGCAGAAGATGTATACTGTTAACTTAACAGGATGAGTTATCTGGTGAAAAAAGAGGGGTTTTAACAATACAAGCTTAAAGTTTGTTGTTGCAATGTCTTTACAGGTGCTGTTGGCATCAGCATTACACCAGAACAAACTGTCATATCTTCAAGTGAAGCACATATGATGCATCATCTTACAGCTTTCAGTGGTATCGACAAAAGCCTTAATCAGAACCAAAGTTTCTTCTGCTAATTACTGTATCTACAGATGTTGTCACTAAACCTGATCAACCTGACCTACAACTGTCCATTAGACTTTGTAAAAATGAGAAAGGTAGAAAACAAGGTAGATCTGAAAATCTTTCCTGCTGCAGTATCTCTACACTGTACTACTGTGCAATGCAGCCCACAGTGACACATAATGCAAACCACCTGTTTGACCTGATTTTAGTTTATTTATTAGTTTAGCTATTTGTCTTGCTTTTGTCTTTGTCCCACATCTGTTCGTATACTGCCCTCATAAATGCCCTTGTAAATACTGTTATGTTAGTATTGTGGCTATTCTGTTTTTTGTTGTTTGATTTACTTCTGTTTTTGTTCATATGTTTAAATTTCTTTATTAAATGTCGGGGAAAAATCTAAATTTCACCTTGGTGGTATGCAGTTTGTCAATGCAGTGTCTAAATTTCATGTATATACAATGCCACAAATTAACAATAATTATCTTAATAAAAACAAGGCACCGAATCCAGTTCAGTGGAAAAATCCAAGGGATTCCATTTTAAATAAAGCACCACTTTTCCCCTTAACACATGCCTTTACCTCCAAAACACATGTTTAAAAGGGTTATGCCAGTGCACTGGGGTGTCCTGTGTTGTATCAGTTAGTCAGTTCACTGTCACTGACACTGTAAAGAGATGTGTAAAGTTATGTTACCACAGAAGCACTTCCTGGGAGTGGCCATCAAGAAACATGTTTCCTCACTTCAGCACATAAAGCACTATTATAGTAAACGTATTTTCAGAAATGGCTCAACTGTACCATTTATTGAACATAGTGAAATACACACCTCTGATTTTGATTGTAGCTACAGGTAATTTATTTTTATTCATTTAATGTATTTATTAATACCCATATGCTTAAGAAGTAAGTGACTAATTTCTGATTTTGATGTTTTGCTTATAAAATACTTTACTGAGTTTTTAATGTTCCTTTAAACAGGAAGTTTTGCAGATAAAATTGGGCCAAAGTATGAAGATTCTAACATTTTGATGAAAGAAACAGACACCGTCACTCTGAAATGTTCATATGAGTCGAGCAGCGAGCACATTTTAATTTACTGGTACAAACAATATCCTAACAGCGCACCACAGTTTTTACTGTATAAAGGTGCAAGATCAAGATCAGGCTATGATAGCACTCCTGATGATCATCGATTAGGGGCTCAAGCAATCAGAGACTCTGCTGAACTTACTATCAATGGTCTAAAGCTCTCTGATTCTGCACTCTATCACTGCGCTCTTAGAGATGTAGCACTGTAGTATAAAGTCAATGAAAGTCTGTACAAAAACATAACAATGGTATCTATAACCTTTCTAAAACCATCAAATATTTACCAACCTGTTATCAGTGAACCACAGACAACCATTTCTGGTAGCACATGCAGCTAAAGAAAAAAAAAAGGAATAAAAATGAATGAATTAAAGGTTTTGAAGATGACAGGTACAGACTATCAAACCCAACTTACGAATCTACATACTACATGCTGTGCATATCATACACCAATTAAAGTTTGTTAATATTCTGTTTGTGAGGTAATATATTTTTTGCTTGCACAAGTGAGATTAATATTATTGAATAAAATCAGAGAGGGTGATTACGGACATTTTTTTTTTATGTCAAAGGTAAGATGCAGGGGATACAATGTTTTATTACAGGATGGAAACAACATTTATGATAAAAACAGGTAAACAAGAAGTTTAGATTTGAATTTGCCATTACACTTTTGGCATTAAAAATTATAATATTTATATTTTTATTTAACATTTAATATATTTATTTTAATATTATCCATTATAGTTATATTATAACTTTATAATATAATTATAATAGATAATGTTAAATTATCCACTCAGATTAACCAAAATGTTTCAAAACCAGATGCAAAGTTATGCTATGCAATGTTATGCAAGGCAGAGCCAATTATCTGTCCCAAATCCAATTGAGCATCATTGATGGAAATGTAAAGACAGGTCTTGAGTTACTTTAAACACAACTGCACTACAGTTAAAGATGATGCATTATTATAATCTGCTCTCATCCAAATGAGAAATGAGGATGGGTTCCCTATTGGCAGTTACATTTCTTTGGTATTTTATTTCTTCAATTTATTATTATGTACCTATCCCGAGGCATTAGCTTCAGTAGACAAAGGCCAACCCTGCGAGGTTTCTAAGGCATCCAGAGAAGGACCAGCTCCAGCTGGATTCTGCTTTATGATGGTTGGAGCTATGCATGCTGCACCTGTGCTTCCAGTGACCCAGAACCCATCTGCCCTCTGCACCTACTGACTCCCTGTGCTGAACTGGACTTGTTAATTTAAATAACTTCTGTTATATTGGACTTTCACCTGCACAACACACATGATGTTATTTCTATTTGTTATCACCCAAATGAGGATGGGTTCCCTGATTGAGTCTGGTTCCTCTCAAGGTTTCTTCCTATTGCCATCTCAGGGAATTTTTCCTTGTCACCGTCACCCTTCACTTGCTCATCAGAGACATTTCATTCATTCATCTAATTATTATCTAGACACATTTTTCTCACACATACACACTTCCAAATATTTTCTTTTCTTTTCTTTTCTAAAAAAAAAAAAAAAAAATCTTTAATTTTTGTGAAGCTGCTTTGAGACAATTACCATTGTTAAAAGCGCTATATAAATAAAATTGAATTGAATTGAATTGAATATTGAGAACAGCAGAGGTCCTAAAACTGACACTTGTGGGACCCCATATTTTACTGGCATTACACCAGACGGTTCTCCATTTAGATCTACAAAATGGTATCGATCAGACAGGTATGATCTAAACCATTTTAATGCCCGCCCCTGAATACCTATATGATTTTGTAGGCAATCTATGAGAATATTATGATCTATAGTGTCGAATGCAGCACTAAGATCAAGTAAGACTAGTATTGAGATGCAGCCTTGGTCTGAAGCTAAAAACAATTACAGCTAAAATCTTTTGCAATCTTAACTGGTGCTGTTTCTGTACTATGATGGGGCCTGAAACCTGACTGAAATTCTTCAAGGATGTTGTTTTCCTGCAAGAATGTGCATATTTGAGCTGATACTACTTTTTCTAATATTTTTTATATAAACGGAAGTTTTGAAATCGGTCTGTAATTTGTTATTTAATTCGCGTTCAAATTAGATTTTTTAAGAAGCGGCTTAATAACTGCCAACTTGAAAGGTTTAGGGACGTGACCTAGATATAATGAAGAATTAATTTAGAAGTGGCTCTCCAACCGTAAGCATCACTTCTTTTAAAAATCTGGTTCGATTGGGTCTAATAGGCACGTTGTTGATTTAGCTGAGGTGATAAGTTTATACAGCTCATCTTGTCCTATACCTGTAAAGCACTGAAAACCTAAATGTAAACTGAATCATGAGATACTATTAGAGGTTGAACCTTTTTTTTTCTCCCTGATACTATTGATTTTTTTTTCATTAAAGAAGTCCATAAAGTCTTCACTTCTAAACTGTGATGGAATACTCTTTGTGGGCATCTTAGGTTTTGTTAGGAAGCCATTGTACTAAATAAGAACCTGGGATTGTTTTGGTTTCTTGCTATCAGTTGGCTAAGATGCTCGGTCCTAGCAGTTTTTAGAGCCTGTCTATAGCTATACTGTCTTTATACGCAATTCGAAAAACTTCTAATTTAGTTTTCCTCCATTTTCGCTCGAGGTTACGGGTCGCTCTCTTTAGGGCGCGAGTATGACTGTTGCACCACGGTGTAAGTGTTTTATCTCTGACTTTTTTAAATCTGATGGGAGCAACAGTGTCTAATGTACTGGTAAAAATAGTGTCCATGCTGCTAGTCACTTCATCTAGATCATCTGCATTTAGGGGTCTAATAAGAAAGTAGGACAGATCCGGAAGATTACTTGTGAATCTGTCTTTTAGTCGGATTCATATTTCTAACAAATTGATAACGTGGGGGAGACACAGCTTATCTGTTCTACGGGTAGAGTATATATCAGGAGGTGATGATCTGTGATATCATCACTTTGAGGTAAGATCTCTATATTAGAGACATCTATACCATGGGATATAATTAAATCTAGTGTATGATTAAAGCGGTAGGTTGCTTCATTTATATTTTGTTTAACCCCAAAGGAATTTAGTAAATCCATAAATGCGAGGGCTAAAGTGTCGTTAGTATCATCTACATGAATGTTAAAGTCTCCTACTATCAACACTTTGTCAGAGTTAACCAATAGGTCTGATAGCAGATGTCCAAATTCTTTAAGAAAATCGACATATGGTCCTGGGGGTCTGTACACGGTGGCCAGGGTAAAATATAGCAAGGGTTTATTACGTATTTCAAAATTAATGATGAGCACTTCAAATGGATTAATCCTGGGCCTTATTTTCTTAGTAACAGTGAGTATATCTTTGTAGATAGTGGCGACACCACCACCAGTTAGACAGGGCTCATGCTTATAGAAATATCCTGACAGAGTAGACTCATTCAGACCAATATATTCATTTGGTTTAAGCCAGGCTGCGGTGAGGCAAAGTGCGTCAAGGCAATAACCTGAGATCATTTCATTAACAATAAGTACTTTAGGCGCAAGGGATCTAATGTTGAGAAGTCCAAACATTGGCCTTTTTCTGGTTTTATGGTTATCAGATTGTTTCGGGCAAATTTACCAAATTTATTATTTTTTCTCACTATTCGGGGAACAGACACAATTTCTATAGACTGGTCATTAGGAATGCACGGAAGTTTGAATTAAGGAAGTCTTGCGAAGTGCTGCTAAATCCTGCAAGCTCTCAGCCCTTCCCTCTGAGAGAGCTCAGCCAATCAGCTCTCTCTAGACCTCCGGCTGCGAGAGGTTACAGCATCACCCGGGAGCCAGCGATCCCTGGATGACAGGGCGAGCACTTTACCACTGCGCCACTTTGAGGCCTCTTGTGTATGATAAGTTAGCCTTAAACGATACTGTTTCCCATGCTTAAGCAAATTTTTTTTTTTATTTCATGAAATCCTCACTACTGTATGTTGTTGTTGTGGAGATTTCTGCAGTGGTCTTGTTTTTAGTTTATTTAGCTATGGTATTAAATAAAAATCTAGGATTATTTTTGTTATTTTCTATAAGAGTGGAGAGATACATTGACCTAGCAGCACTGAGAGCTCTTCTATAGTTCAGGATGCTCTCCTTCCATGCTATTTGGAAAACTAACAATTTAGTTTGACGCCATTTGCGTTTTAATTTCCGAGCGGTTTGTTTTAGAGTGCGTGTGTGATCGTTATACCAAGGAGCAAGTTTCTTATCTCTAATCATTTTTCTTTTAACTGGAGCTACATTATCTAAGCTATGACGAAGTGTTGACTCTAGATATTCGGTCGCTTGATCGAGTTCTGTGAAATCAGATGGCGATCCAATCAAAGTTGATAACTCTGGAAGATTATCGATAAAGCTCTGTGTGGTATTTGATGTGAATGTACGTTTAAGGCGGTAGCGCGGTGCTGTGCGTACATTATTACTATGAGATACTTAAATCGAGACAAGACAGTGATCTGATATAACTTCAGACTGTGGAATTGTAATTATGTTTCTTATACTCAATCCGAAGGATAATATTAAGTCCAAAGTGTGACCTGCTTTATGAGTGGGTCCTACTACACACTGATTTACTCCTACTAAGTCCAGTATGGACATAAATGATGCTCTCAGAGGGTCTTCTGGATTCTCAAAATGAATATTAAAATCTCCAGCAATTAACGCTTTGTCTACGGAAACGACAAGGTTTGAAAGGAAATCTGCAAATTCACAGAGAAATTCAGAGTACGGCCCTGGAGGTCTGTAAATGATGATTAGCGGAATCGTCTGAGCTGACTTTATGTTACTAAAGAGAATTTTAAATGCATTAAATTTAAATCTGTGTTTTTGTACGATAGCCAGATTATCGTTGTAAATAACTGCGACGCCTCCTCCTCTACCAGTTAACCATGGCTGGTGTATGTAGCTGTATCCAGGAGGACTAGCTTCATTTAGAGCTACATACTCGTCCTGTTTAATCCAGGTTTCAGTTAAACATAATATATCAAACTCCTGGTCTGTGATAGTTTCGTTAATAATAACTGCTTTAGATGCGAGAGATCTAATATTTAACAGTCCTAGCTTCAGATCAGAGGTGCCGACTGCGCATTCAGTATGATCTGAGTTTGTAATATCTATGTTAATTAAATTATTAAAAAAGACTTTCTGAGTCTTTCTAAATTTGATTTTAGTTTGGGGAACAGACACAGTCTCAATACAGTGAACCCTGGGTGACGACTTTATGCAGCTAGCAGACGGTTGGTTTAGCCTGTCTGTCTGCTCCCTGGCCTGGGCTCTGGATCGTCACCGATTAACTAGGCCTCTTCTGAGACTATGAGCTATACTACAAGAAATGAGAGCAGCACCTTCCTGAGTGGGATGGACACCGTCCCGCCCTAACAGGCCAGCTTTGCCCTCAAAGGTCTTCCAATTATCTATGAAGCCCACGTTGTTTTCGGAGCACCACCTGGACATCCAGCGGTTCAGCGACCATAACCTGCTGTAAGTTATGTCACCACGTCTCATTGGGATGGGACCAGAGCATACTACTCCATCGGACATCGCCTTCGCAAATTTAAACACCTCTATAAAGTTATTCTTACTAACCTCTGACTGATGAAGGCGTATATTGTTAGCTCCAGCATGTACTACTATCTTGGAGAACCTGTGCTGTCCTAGAGCCCTAAGATTACCTGCTATGTCCGGTGCTCTGGCTCCCGGGATACACCTAACCACTGCCGCTGGCGCCCCTAAAGGTCTAGCTAATTTCACGTGTCTCATTATAGAGTCTCCTATAACCAGAGCTCTTTCAGGTTTCTCAGCGGGTGCATCACTGAGGAGAGCAAACCTGTTGGACACGTGAAGCGCAGAAGAGGTGTGCTCCGATGGGCTAGCCTTGGCGTTAGCTTTGGCTGAACGAATATGCCGCAGAGTCGTCACCCACTCACCCCGCTGTGAGGGCTCTAATGCCGGAGTCAGGGGCTGTTTATCTCCGCCTGCGGCACCCAGACTGTCCGCTACGGGAATAACACTGCTCTTACACTCTCTAACCCTCTCTAAAGTCTGGATGCGCTCCTCTAACGCTAATATCTTCTCCGTCAGAGTGCTCACTAACACACACCTATCACAAATAAAATTACCACTAACGACGGAGAAGGAATGTCTAAACATCCTGCACTCCACACACTGAACAAGCTGAATATTGGACATGATAACGTACCTGATTAGTTATTTGGTGTTGGATTCCGCTTGTTGTTCTCAGATGATACGCGCGTTCTCCGAAAAAGCGCAAAAAGCAAACAAACAGAAAAAGGCAAAAATCCAGTGGTATTAAAGCCTGAAAATAAGTTATTGTTGTTATTTAGAATAAACAAGAAAAGGTAATGTAATCTAAACCCCGATACAAACAAACGAGGAACTTTCGCGGTGACAATACGAAAAACAGGAAGCTACGTCACAGGAAGTATTTATTTTTTTCTATGTTATTTTACAGGAAGTATTTATTTTTTTCTATGTTATTTTACTGATTTTACATTTCGTCTACTTTGCAAAAGTTGCAGCTCTTTGTGATTTAAGTATATTATGTCCAGTGACAGCTGCTAGCTTTTGAAACAGGGGAAGCTCATATTAGGCCTTTATCATGTAATTCATTATGTTATTTTTACGTAAATTCTGCCCTCCGTTCCTTTTGCAGAAATTGGTCTGTGACCCTCCAGGATTTAACCAGTTGCCTCTCAATGGCTAGAAGAGCAAGGTTGCTCAAACGATCTTGGCCCATCATGTTGCGGGTGTATGACTTGACCCGTTTTAAACAGAAGAAGCTCCTCTCTACACCTGCTGATGTAGCGCCAATTGTTGCCACTAACGACAACAGCTTGTATAGCTGAGGCATTGCACTATTCAACTCCATGTCTTTTAAAAACACCAAATAAGTCCTGATCAGAATATAGTACTTGAAGTTCAGATCTCAGTCTCCCTAAGTCAAAGAAATGGCCATAACTTTTCAGCACACTTTCAAATGCCTCCTCTGGAAACACTTGTCTCATTTCATCAAATTTCCCTGGATTGACTAATTATAAGAAGCTCCTGCTTTCCAAATTTGAAAAACGCTGAGAAATCTGCTCCATGAAATTGTCTAGGATGGCCATGTACAAATTTCTGTAGCGGTCCTGGGAATCCTGTAATTGTGACAGACGGCGCTTTCTAATAGGTTAATCTCGAGGGTCTGATGTGAGATTTGCTGCTTTTGAATTAACTGCTTGATAAACCTCCTCTGACCTCTTCTCCTTGACAAAAGCAAGGAGAGACCCAATTCTTTTTTTGCAGTAAAGAACATTCATAGCCCTTTGTTGGACAATATCAAAGACAACATCTGTCTCAGAAAATATTTATTCATAGGTGTAAAACATATCACACAGATAAAAATGCAGACATACTTCCCAAGAAATGCAACAGACATAAAATATATAGACTACTGGCTAAATGTAGCCCCTAAAAATGCATCTAATTCCACAAAAATCTGAGTGTATAAGTGAGAACAGCTCAGACATTAATGGGAAAACCTGCTTTCACCAGAGCCAGGTGTCAATAGGTCTTACATTTCCATGAAAAGTCATAGATTATTCAGTGAAAAAGATGCTCTGCTGAAAAACGATTAGGGAGATCAGTCACTTTAATCTCAAACAAAAAGGTATTTTTGATTTAGTTGGTTTACAACACAGTTCTGTCTCCAGTAAGTGCAATAAATGTACCTTCAGATGACTGCTTCACTTTCACAGCCTTTGCAGTGTCTTAAATTTAAAGTATTCTTGCAAAGATACTTCCCCTTGAAGATATGTTCGAAGATATGTTCCCTTTTGTTTAACCAGGAGAAGGCAAATGTATTTCCTATTGCCTGTCTTGCATTATCCTTGTCTAATTCTTTTGATGTTTGGAATACATCACCTAACCAAAGTGATCTCTTTGCTGAGAATAAACAGAGATCTTCAGACATCATGCCCACATGTATGTGTGTGTGAGTTTGTCTCTTCTGGTTCGGGCTCTGACCGGTAAGTCTATCAAGGTGATAGAATATGTCTCGGATTACTTTGCTGTAACCCTGTTGCCTGAAAAATCAGGAACGAAATGCTGCGTGAAAACGCTATGGGAACATCTTCTTGTGTTGCCGGTTGTGAAGCATGTGTGTATCAAACACGCCAGATTTTGGCTTATATAACCTCGGTCAGGTGAGGTCATCTGATGAAACGCACCTGCAGGTTATAAATAGGAGTGAACCAGAAACATTCCAGAAACAAAACTCCAGCAATTAAACAATTCGGCAGTGGATTGGGTCTACATGTTTTGTCATGCACTTTAAAATACATTTTATTTGAGGGCATAAGCTCTTCTAGTGGAGGGAGCCCTAGCACTTAGAATAGTCTCAATTATGCTGGCTGGAAGACCAGCTTGACTCAGTTGGTCCCGTTCAGGGTCCAAATGTGAAGGTTCCAAAGCTCGGGCTGGGGATGAAATATTTTCCCCTGCGCCTGAGACAGAAAATCCCTCCTGACTGGAATCACCCATGGTGAGCCGTTTAGGAGAGATATTGGATCCGAGAACCATACACCTCCTGAACCCTGACCTCCTGGGGGTGCCAGGGAGGGCACTTTCTTATTGAAAAGTATGTTATGTGCCCCTCCCCGGGCCTGGGCGCATAAGCTTCAGAACTTCTTCTTCAAGAAGAAGACAGTGCGGCGGTCCGACCTCTTTGAGGCAACTTGTGAAGGACCAGTCCTTACAAGGGGGTGCCCGGCTGCTGACGCTTTCCTTCTGCGCCTCCCGCCTGGCGTGACTCAGATCTGGTTGAGACTGGGTGGCCGACAGTCCCGACTCTTGAGCATGGGGTAGGAGAAATTTCCTGAAGGCCTGTTCATACAGTATAGTCTGGCTTCTCAAAACCTAGTGGCGGCGGAATTGACAGCGTCGCCAAATAGACCGGAAGGTGAGACAGGGGCATCAAGGAGGAATGTTCGATCCTTATCCTTGATGCCTGTCAAGTTTAACCACAGGTGCCTCTCTGCGGACACCAGGGAAGCCATAGAACGACCGATAGCACGGGCCATCTTCTTAGTTGCACGAAGAGACAAGTCTGTAGCCCAGAGTATTTCTGTGAATGCTCTATCATCCACAGTGCCCCTCATGCTCAAATCCTTCAGCAGATTAGCCTGGTACGCCTGCAAAACCACCATGGTGTGCAATAAAGCACTGGCCTGACCTGCCGCCTGAAAAGCCTTTCCCACCAGGGTAGAAGAGTCTACACGGCTTGGAGGGAAGTGTTGGCTTCTTTAGAGAGGATTTACATTTACATTTAGTCATTTGGCAGACGCTCTTATCCAGAGCGACTTACATTTTTATCTCATTACACATCTGAGCAGTTGAGGGTTAAGGGCCTTGCTCAAGGGCCCAACAGTGGCAACTTGGTGGTTGTGGGGTTTGAACCTGGGATCTTCCGAACTGTAGTCCAATGCCTTAACCACTGAGCTACCCCTCGCCCATCTAAGGATGATGTCCCAGGAGAGAGATAGCCCGCAAGCATCTCTTCTATCTGGGGCATCATCATATAACCCTGTGCTTTCGCATCAAAAATATTCGCATAAAACAAAGTCGATAGTATAAAAATACGGGATGAGTAGGGCTTGCTCCAAGAACGAGTTGATTCATTGTGGAGGTCAATTGGAGACTACATGTAAAAATGTAGATATTTACAAAATTTACTGTAACTGTGAGTATTTACATAACAGTAGCACTTACAGTAGCACTAAGCAATGCCGTGGACAACTGAACAAACTAAACAGCACTATGGAAGTATGGAAGCTCAACAAAGGAAAAGGACAAATAATAAAATGAAAACCATCCTGTGTGATCAATCCGGAACTCCTCTGTCCCACGTCCCAGGCTTCACCCTGTCCATTTTCACAGGATGAAGCCTGGTCCAGCAGAGAGCCTGCAAATGAACAGTAAGTTAATATTATGTACTAACTTTATTAACATTGTTAAGAAGGTTGAGAGGGTCATATTATCACGGCACCTTTTGATAATTGTCTGTGGATCTTGTGGTGACATTTTAAATGCATATAATAAGATATACAAGATGATCCTTTAATGTTAGCTTACAATTAAGTTAAGTTTAAATACTCCTCATGTACCTGTATGCTTGTGGGCCCTGGATAATTTCCTTGTTCAAAATGCAAAAGGATGTGATTAACTCAAATGTTGCACCATATAACCTTTCTGTTTATACGCTAATTCATCTCAGACACTTATGGAAATTGAGATGCTCATGATCCACATAAGCTCCACACACAATTTGAGGTTACCTATGATTGCTGTGACAAAATAAGAATGTTGGAAGAATTTAATTTGTGCAAGCTATTATGGTTGCAACCTTCAATTTATTTATTACTTTTTGCTTTTTTACTTCTTGCAGACTGGCACCGGAGGAAACACTGACAGTAGCACAAGACCAGCTAATAACAAATAAAGAAAAAAAATGTGATGTGCATAAGCAACAGCAAAAGACTTTTGATGCCTGGATAAAATCTCTGACTAAAGTTGCAAAGAGATTGAATAGAATGTTGACGCAGACAATGGACAAACTGTTAAATTTCATAGTGCATTTGTTTTCATTTCACTTACATGCACCATCTTGCTATGCAAATATAAGTAAAATATAGAAATACGCTACATTTTAATTGTGGCAGGACTACTTAAGCTCCTCCTGCTTATATATGATTGGCTAGTTGGTTCATTATTTGTCCTATCATGGGGCAGTGGGAAAATATATAAGTTTGTTGGCAAGGTAGTAAAGTGGAACCTTGGATTGTGAGCATAATTTGTTCCGGAACCATGTTGTATATCTAAACACTCGTATATATCAAAGCGAATTTTCCTCATAAGAAATAATGGAATCTCTATTAATTGTTCCTCAGCCCAAACATATTCATATAAAAATAGTTAATATAAAATGTAAAGAAAAAAATTAACAAAATAACCTGCACTTTACCTTTAAAAAGAATCGTAGCTGTATTGATTGAGACCAGAGAGAGGAGACGAGAAAAGAACAGGGAAAGGGAGCTGCTGTGTAGGACACACAAACCCGAGTTAGCACACACACACACAGCCCTGCGAGCACACACATCACCCAAATGAGGATGGGTTTCCTGTTGAATCTGGTTCCTCTCAAGGTTTCTTCCTATTGCCATCTCAGGGAGTTTTTCCTTGCCACTGTTGCCGTTGTCCTCGGCTTGCTGATCAGGTGTAATTCTAATTTGGGATTTTGGGCACTAGACTTGTGCTTGACACTTGACACTTAATGACTAAACAGTTGTAAGACTTGTGAAAGTTGTTTGTCTTTATGGTGTATATTTAAAATAGTTTTAAATTAAAAAAATCAAAATAAAAAATAATTTCGCCCCCTGGTGATACATATTCCAATCAACAGAATCAGTTTCAATGAGGGTGGAGCTCCACATATTACAACAGTAAACTGCATTCATTTAGCTTTATCTTTCAGCAATCTATCATTTCTGTCATGCAGTTTTTTAAACCTTTTCTACTAATGCTTTTTCTAGGAATGTTCATCTTAATATTATGCTGTTATATATATATATATATACAGCGATACCACTGTATATATTCACCTATCTTTGTAGTGAAATTGCAGGACAGAACAACATCATCACCTTCCAAGACATGCTTTTCTCTTATAATGTGTTCAAACATTTCCACCAATGCAGTTCCTAGAAAAAATAGAAAAAAACAAAACAAATTAATTATATATATGGTGGCATCGGTGGAAATGTTTGAACACATTATAAGAGAAAAGCATGTCTTGGAAGGTGATGATGTTGTTCTGTCCTGCAATTTCACTACAAAGATAGGTGAATATATACAGTGGTATCGCCAGTATCCCAAATCCATGCCAGTGTTTTTTGAGGATCTGAAGATTTCCTCTGCTGCAGTCTTACACTCTGCTGTGTACTACTCTGCCCTGAGGCCCACAGTGACAGGGAACTTAATAACATCGTACAATAACTTCTTGCCAAGCAAAGTAAGTGCTTAAGTAGCATTTTAATTTATCATAAATACATGCACAGGACGATGACAAATTTCTTGAAAAAAAAAAACAAACGTTCAACGCACTCAAAAAAATAACTTGTTGAATGAACATAATTAAATTATGGAAAGAATTTCCACCTGATTTAATGGCTTTCTTTCAGCATTAAGCAATTTTGTTGGCCCAACTTAATATTCTTATGTTCAGTCAAATTAATTTTATTAGGTTCATTTAACTTATTTACTACAGCTGCGTCTAACATAATTTAATACTGTTAACATAAATGAATAGCTTAGGTACAACACATTTCTCAGTTGTAAATTAAGTTGATCCAACTCAAGTAAATTTAACTTTTAAGCCCTGGTCAACAGAATTCTGTGAAGGAAGGAAGCATAAGACAAACGGGATAAAACGGAGATTTTTATTTTACACCAGCAGCAACTTACAAAGGAGGTCTTAATTTGAAAATATGTACAAAACATAAAACACCACAAATAAGTATTAATCATAGAAAAAAATTTAACAACAACAGAAGCGTTTTGTACGTTATAACTGTACGTTATGACTTTTAAATATGACCGTTAGAGACGGTTGTTCAGGAAACTCCTGAAGTCAGATGCAGACAGGACACTTTCACTCACAAACTCCTGTGAAAAAATACAGAAATAGATTCAATTAAAATTCATGATACTTAATTTATCAAATTAACAATATTTATACTTTGTTCCTCTCGCTTCACAACTCATGAGAACAGACCGAAACCAGAACCGAACCGCAGATTAAGCACGCGCATGTAACCGTCGGTATTTTAAGTGTGATTAAAAATACAAGAAATAGCTTAAACCAAAATAACGTGACTAAACATCGCTAAACAGCAGGTGACATTTATGTTCAGTATTTCGTTTCTATTTAAAAAGACGGGAAATAATTCCTGCTTACCTTTTCCACACGCCCGCCAAACATTTGTCTTCTCAACACGCTGTGTTCTCTTCTCGCGATGTCTTCTCGCGATGTTTGATGTTTGAGAAATCTGATATTTCCGGTTTTTATAGTGACAAGATCTCTTTGGTTTATCTCAACATGATTGAATCTAATACATGTTAAGTTGTTAAATTTCATGTAAATACAACATAATTTATTCATGTTCATCTTGGAAACATGAAATTATTATGTACACAACACATATTACATTTTAGTACATGTAACTGGTAGCCAGGTTAATTTTTTTGAGTGTGAATGAATTGTTTAAAACACAAATAAATCTAATATCATCTTTTTAAAATGTATTACAGGTATTTTAAATATTTGCAGTACAGTAAATACACATGACCATCATAAACTGTTTATTAACTTGTTTGGGAGGAAAGTGAGAAATGTGAGAAATCCTCCAAAATAATTAAAACAACAACTGGTTAGCTAAACCCTTAGAACATATTAACCTGATAAGTATATCTTAAATTTTGCTATGGTTTAATTCCTTTTGAATTTCCATTCATCGTATTTTAAAAAAAATGCGGTATTTAATATTATAAAAGTATATAATAAAAATGCCTTCATGCACTATGTGTCCAAAAGTATGTGGACATTTGCCCATATAAAATGTTTCATTGTATTGTAGCTGTACAATTTGTCTACTAAGAGATCTAAACCTGTTTTGGCATGACAATGCTCCTATGCACAAAGCCAGCTTGATGAAGACATGGTTATATTCAACTTTGAACGAGCTAGAAGTTCAACTGCTTCCCAGGACCCCTCGTCCTACATCAGTAAGCCGTTTCATATACTGTACCAAGTATATATTTTATCATAAATATATTTTTATATTTTTAAAACATATGTATATATGATTTCATATATCATGTATATACAAAACTTAGAAACAAAACCCAATAAGGCACGCTAATCTCAAAATCAAAATGCCACACAATCAAATAAGTACAAGGCTGCCTACATGCACATCAGTGCAGTCTGATATACCACCATGGTGATGATGATGTGCACACACCTACAGATGGCAGTAGATAATGTGAAAAGACCTGAACTTGATTAAACCTGGATGCAACAGGGAACACTGACAAACCTGCACACAAATTGAGGAGAATAACAATAGCCATGAACGTTATAACAATGTAAAAGCAGTCTGAAAGGCAGACAATGCCTTATTGGTGATGTAAATGTTTTAACACAGACTTTTCATGGTCCCACATTAAGAAAATGCAGACAGTCTGAGACACATTGGCACTAAGAGCAAGTACTGGGAGTGAAGTAATGTATTGGCTTCATGTTGCAATATATTCCAAAAATCTTACAAGCACAATAAAAATAAATAAATAAAATAAAATAAAATAATTAAATAAATGTCCCACATTAGGCCAGTATACCCTTATTATAATTTTATTAAAATAAAATGTCTGGACCAATAAAATATTATACAATTGTGTTACATAATATTGCTGTTATTATACTGTAAGTTATGAGTCATGAACAAGACTCGAGAACGTTACCGCGAAAATTCCTCGTTACTATTGCCGCCTAATTATATCGCTTTTTTCCCCCGCTACTTGCTCTTTCTGCTTGATCATTATTCTGATCATCTGTTCTCAAGTGAAGTTCGGTGTTCCCCATAGGTCCACTGCTTTATTTCTCTTTACATGCTTCCTCTGGGAAACATAATTTATAAGCATGACATAAGTTTTCACTGTTATGCTGTTATACTGTTAAGACAGAAGTTCTGGTAGTAGAACCACATGCAGCTTTTTGATCACATAGTAACTCCAGGTGGCCTTTCTGTTCCATCATATGCAACAGTAAAAGACATTGATGTGATTATAGATTCCAATCTGTCATTTTATCCTCATGTAGATATTACCAGGATAGCATTTTTTCATCTCAGAAATATTGCCAAGATAAAGAATATACTGTGATTTAATAATGCAGAAAAATGAGTTCATATTTTTATCACCTCTAGGTTGGACTATTGTAACACCTTAGTGTCTGGATCTGGAAGGTGAGTCTTGTCAACTGGACTTCTTTCTAGTTTCACTACTCATCCAAGTAGATTCTTCAGTCTAAGGTACACATTCCGCTCCTGAGCTGCCAATGAATTAGACCCCTCTGACTCTGCTTTCCAATAATGGTCATTGTTAAAAGTGCTATCAAATAAAATTGAATCGGATTTTACAGATATAATATCAAACATGCTAATGTTCTCTCACACACAATCTTGTTTATAACAAACTGGTAAAACATTAACCAGTACTAAAAATTAAATAAAAAAGTACTCATAACTTAAATAAATATACACTGTACGAACAAATATTATTTAAGGACAAGTTTTTAAAATTATTAAAAAATTATATACAAATAAAATATAGAATAAATATAGAATAAATCACAGTAAAGAAAATTACATGATTTATTTTACTGCAGAACAGAAAACACAAACTGAAACTAAAATATGACATTTCTGGCCTTTCTAAATGTAAAGTCATCAATAATGGCATCATATGAGATATGCTACCCTATTAAATAATTAATGCTTATGACAGCAAGGCCAGTGAGCCGTTACTGAGACATGGCTGACCTCAGGTATGTCTTGATTAATTTTAGCAGCATGGCCAGCACAGGTATCATAGATAAAAGAAAACCGCTTTGCGGCACAGATTATTATTTTTTTCCTTCAAGTTCGTGTGCCACCCCCACGTGTCATGAAAAAATGCCGCCCTGGGTGGCTGCCCCGTTCCCCCATGCCTACAGTAAAACCGCCACTGCTGGACATGCAAAGAAAAACTCATACGTGATCAGTTACATTCGGAGTTCTTACAATGCTATACAACACCAATGTCTCATTTTCATTTTTACTTTTTCTCTTTGAGTTGCTCATGAGCATCCCAAATACATATATAAGAAGATAGGAAAGTATGTGATGGTATGTTTTGTTTATATAGGACAGACATTTAAAAACAATAGTATTAGTGCATATATAAGTACTAATAAGAATATTAATATGAGTAGGACTTAAATATTGTCTATGAATTTTTTAATCATTATTATCTTCTTTTAGATACAGTGCATAAAATTTACATAAAGCAGCACACCCTCTACTCTTATTGGTTAAAACAGAAAGATGCTGTAACTGAGGTGTAGTACAAAAGTTATGCTAATCTTTTGCTTCACTGACGATAGACTAAAAGGAAATGTGACTTTTACAGTAACTCAAAAAGAAAAGGGTCTTACAGAAGAAAGTAAATTAAAGCAAAATGTTTTTCTTTGCAGTTTTGTTTTTCGCCATGTTCATCTGTATAAGAAGTAAGTCATTGAAATCGCGTAATGATAAGGTATTGACACCAATAATTTTAATATGCTTCCATGTACAATATTTTAGATGATAAGCATAACAATACTACTCCTCTTTAGGTCAGAGCACACAGGACAGCATTACTCCGACATCATCTGCTGTCGATGGTAAAGAGGGTGAAGCAGTTACACTGTCCTGTTCTTATACCTACACTGTTTCTGTGAACAATCTACAGTGGCATCGACAATCTTCCAATGCAGCCCCGGAGTTTCTTGTTCTTCTGTTTGAATCAGGAGGAAACCAGACAGGCGATACTCCTCATCCTCATCTGACTGCTAAAGTTGAGAAGAGTGAGAAGCGTGTGGATTTAAAGATTTCTCCTGTTGCTGTATCAGACTCTGCACTGTACTACTGCGCTCTGCAGCCCACAGTGACAGGAAATCCAGCTGCACTGTACAAAAAAGTACAGTGTTAAGCAGAAGAAGAAAAAGAAGTATTAGAATCAAAAACTATGCACAAACCTATTATTCTAATTATAGATTTTAAAGGAATGTAACCAAATATGAATACACCATTAAAAATGAATTAATAAAACTTTTAAAGTGGAACTCCACAGACAACAACAAAAAGCAACAAGAAACAAAGAGGTTGCATTCATTGGTGATTTTGGTAAATCAATCACTGCATTGACACTTAATTTGTTCATTTATAAATAGGAGCACACTGACTCACTCTGAAATATTAGACATTTCAGTGAAATATAGATTAAAGAATTCTAAATTAACATGCGACTTAAATGCATCACTCTTTTGTATAAATTCTGACATGATTTCTATCAAATGTTTCTGCTCTTTATAAAGTTTACAACTCAAAAGCTAAAATATTTTTATCTGAATATATACTTTCTAAAACAAAAAACAATCATTTTTAAATAGTCTAGAAGTCTGAATTTCATGTGGTGTACACGGTATTACCAGGTAATTTTAATGTTTTGAGTTGTTGGTGTACATGCATGCATGCAAAACAAATAAATCATAATGAAAATAGAAAACAAAGCTTCTGCTTGCATAGAAGAGCTGGTGGATCTGTGTATTCTGTATCGTCAGATAATGATTCTCTCTTGACTTAACTATCTATCTTTCCTCTTGGCTTAAGCTCATCTTATTTTTTTTCTTCTCATCTGACAGCTATGTCAGAATTGATTTTTAATACTTATTGCCTACAACAATGTGGAAAAGGCTCAAGAACATTTATGCCTACTGCACGTATTTCCACTTAATAATAATAAAACTTATTTCACACTTAAGCAAACATTTCCTGATTAACACTCCGGGAAAAATATATAAGTATGACAGATAAAATATAATACTATTTATATATTTAACAATCTCACTGTTTCTGTAGCTGTACAGTATGTTTTACTTAAAAACAATATTTTAAACAAGTGCAGTAATTAAATTCCTAATATTTCAATGCATGTGCAGCATTAATAAAAAGTGCAGAATGTAAATAATTATGAGCTGAGGGACTGATGGAAGAACTAAAATTACTAGGTAAAAGTAGGAGGAGCTACATGTGGTAATAGGCAGTTTAGACATTTTCACAGAGATGATGACATTTATATCTACCGCAAGAGAGAAACCTAGAACAGTCATGTTATTCTTCTTTGTTTTAATAGTTGCTAAAAGCATTGGTAAGTTATTTATATTTTACACAAACTTTAGGTAAATGCTGCAGATTTCTAAGGACACATAAATATGAATCTTTGGTTGTTTAAAAAAAATAGTATAATGTCGTTGAGCATTTTTTAATTAAAATTATTGTTTACAATTAATTTACAGCAAGTGCTGTTGGCAGCAGCATTACACCAGAACAAACCATCATATCTTCAAGTGAAGGGAGTAACACCACCCTGACCTGCACATATGATGCATCAGCTAGATATCTCCACTGGTATAGACAAAAGTCTCATTCAGGACCAGAGTTTCTGCTGCTAATTGCTGTACTTACAAACAGTGTCACTGAAGCTGATCAACCTGACCCACGACTATCCATCAAACTTCGTAAAAATCTAAACAAAGTAGATCTGGAGATCTTTCCTGCTGCAGTATCAGACTCTGCACTGTACTACTGCGCCATGGAGCCCACAGTGACACATAATGCAGAACACCTGTGCAAAAAGTAATGTTTATGTTCTTCTCTTAAAAGGGGGAGCTTTTTACCTGTTTCTTTAAATTAACATTTCTGAGTTCACAAAATTGTAAAGCAGAATAGTTTTCTGTGCATTTTTTTTTTTTTTGCCATGCTCTTCTATATAAGAATTAAGTCATTAAAACCTCGTAATGATAAGATATTAACACCAATAATCTTAATATGCTTCCATGTACAATGTTTTAGATAATAAGCAAAACAATACTACTCCTCTTTAGGTGAGAGCACACAGGACAGCTTACTCCAACATCATCTGTTGTCTATAGTAAAGAGGGCGAAGCAGTTACACTGTCTGTTTTTTACATGTACACTGTTTCTATGAAAAATCGTGCAGTGGTATCGACAATATTCCATTGCAACCCAAGAGTTTCTTGTTCTTCTGTTTTGTGTTTGCTTTTAAACATGAAGAACCATAATCTTATCTATATTAGTAATTCATATTGTTTAAATAATCTGATTAAACTGTTTTTGTTTTAAATCAGTAGACAGCAATCAACCCTACCATCAATACCTGATGAACAACAACATTAATCACCACTTACTGTATAAACCAGCAAACTGGTGACAGAATCTTCTTCTTCTTTGTCTTTCGCTGTTCCCTTTCAGGGGTCGCCACAGAGAATTATCTACCTCCATCTAACCTAGGGTTCTTAGATAAAATTGGGCCAAAGGAGAAAGAAGCTAATGTTGTAGGGAAGGAAACGGACATTGTTGCTTTAAAATGTTCATATGAGACAAACAGCAATAACACTTTGCTTTACTGGTACAAACAATAAAAGCACACCACCGTTTTTACAGCTTGAGTAGAAAAGTCAAACACCCTGTACAGCAAACACAGAAACAAAATGCATAACACACAACAGCACTGAATATTTAATTAATGAACTCTGTAAATGTTCTTAAAGCCATTAAGTCTCTTCATTCATATGCTCAGTAGTAACTAAACAATTTACTTATAAGCAGTCAGTTGTGGGCTGTTTCTTAGTTATTTCAAGACGAAGAAATGTCTTATTATATAATAATACAATATATAAAAATCACAGTATAATATCAGTTAATATTGTATGTAATTTTACATTTCTGATCATACAGCTGTGTAGATGGAAAGCCGAGCCTCCTGCACTTCATCACATATTATTAATAATAATAATAATAAAATAAATAAATAAATAATAATAATAATAATAAAATAAATAAATAAATAGTAATAATAATAATAATAAAAAATAATAATAATAATAAAAAAAAAAATAATAATAATAATAATAATGAGACATTGTTACACAAGACTTAGTTTCCCACAAGAGCTGCACTTTTGTAGTTGCTCTGACCCAGTCGTCTAACCATCACAATCTGGCCCTTGTCAAAGTTCTTATCTTTGCCCAATTTTTCTGCTTCCAATAGAACAACAAAAAGGAAAAAATAATAATGAATAATAGTATTTGTCTAATATATCCATTGCACAATGTCAATGCTTCGTGGGTGTGGCCTTCTAGAGATATGTTCCCTCATGTGTTTACATCATACAGCACTGTGCTTAGAAATGGCTCAACCATACAACATCCTGTACATAGTGAGATACATACAACTGATTCTCACTGTTACAACAGGTAATTCTTTTTCATTAGTTTATTTATATATTATTGTTAAATAATTAGTTAATTATTAAATTAATGTGTATTCCCTTAAACATCATCAATGATTTGTTTAAATAGAAAAGGCATTTTTTTCTTCATGTTCTTTCTTTTTTATGTTTTTTTCCTTTACAGCAGGCAGTTTTGCAGATAAAATCGGACCAACAAATGGCGTTGACAACATTGTCACCAAAGAAACAAACCCTGTTACATTGAAATGTTCCTATGAGTCAACCAGTAATAACATTTGGCTTTACTGGTACAAACAATCTTCCAACAGCGCACCACAGTTTTTACTGTATAAAGGCGCAAGATCATCAAGCTCTGGAAGCACTCCTACTGACACTCGATTAGAGACAAAAACAAGCAGAGACTCTACTGAACTCACTATCAGAGAACTAAAACTCTCAGATTCTGCTCTCTATCACTGCGCTCTTGAAGTAGGGGCACAGTAATACAGACTCAATGAAAAGCTGTACAAAAACATAAAACCTATACACATATTTGAAGCTTTTGAAGACACAGAGTTTTAAAGATTATAATTTTAACAAACTGTTATCAGATAACCACAGACACAAACAACATTTGTGATGCAGCTGAAAAAAGGCAAGAATAATGAAGAGGGAATAATTTAACAATTTAAACAAATTCTTTTGATCTTTCCATAAAGTATGGCACAGCAGAAAAATCCCCATATGTTGTCCTATATTGTCATTTTATACAGACCTAAAGTAAATGATTCATTGTGTTGTATGGTACATGAATTGTTTGAGGCCTGATATAGCTTAAGATAAAACTAAAATTGTGGTCAATTATCATTTATACTTTATGTTTAGTCATGTAATAGTTTGTTTAAAAAAAGCATTATTAACAACACATTAGTATAGTAACATTAATCACCACTTACAATATACACCAGAAAACTGGTGAGAGAATCATGGGCATCTCATGCCAACCTGACCTGTCCAATCCCACAGAAAAACCAATGCAGCACAAATTAATGAAAAATGTCAGTGCTGCCTACGATAGAAAGGGACCAGAACACCGAGTGCACCACAGTCCGCGCATGGGGCCCAGCAGGCAAAACGTTCGAGGCCACACTTACCGTCATCTCTTCAGTATTGCAAAAAGTATATACTGGGAATACAATATGTATATTATAACACGTTTGACAAACAGAGAGAAAGCACAGGGACCAGATTCCGCAAGCAAGAACAGTCTTTATAAAGCACAATGTTCAGCAGTAAGGTTAAAAGTATGCAGATTAAGAGAAATTATACTCTAAAGCAGAACAGTGGTTGTGGTGGCACCTAAGTGAGTGAAGCGGGTCCACGGGGCATAACTCAGTGTCGGCAGTGTAGGGAGTCGTCTGGGTCACGACGAGCAGGTGGCACGAGGCTGGCAGCTTCCTTCTAGGTAAAACCATGTCAGAGGTTGCGGAGACTACAGAGAAAGAGAACGTCTATAAGTAGGCTTTAAAAGGTTTTGTCTTTCAGAACTCTCTTTCAATGACACATTTCGTACATTGAAGGATCCGAAACTAGCCTCAGAATTTTTTTTGTCTGTATGGTTGTATGTCTGTACGTCTGTCTAGGAAAGAGCAGTTAGTTTTGCCTCTCATTTTTTTAACTGTTTCTAAAAACTCTTTACCAGTCAACGACAGGTACTTATGAAAGTAGAAGATTAAAATGTATACAGTATGACTTAAATTGACACTCACAGTAACCTGAGAGTACTAGGACTTGTTGTAGTAGTATTAACATTACTGGTAGCAGTAGTAGTAGTAGCAACACCTCTTCTACGCTTACATAGGTTTGCTTTTTATCTAGCAGAACAGTGTAAGCTGATGAACTTTTTTATGCAGCTTCATTCACTTCCTTTTATTGTCTTTCTTGGAGGCCTTTTTTTATTTTCATGTGGCATTTAAAGAACTATTGAGAAGTATTATTGCCCTCTGAATTTTCTTTTGAAGGCAGTGAGTTACATTATAATACTTATTCAAGATTGTTGCCAATTTATTGCAAAACTCAAATAAATAGAAATAACAATTAATCATTAAATAATCGATCAGCTCATTGGATTTTAGATTGTTTTGTTCATTTCTTAAATACTCTCTCACTCACTCCATCATCGTCTATACCTCTTTATCCTGTATTTAAGGTCGCGGACAGGCCTGGAGCCTATCCCAGGAGGCTTAAGGCACACACTCATTCGCACACTATGGACAATTTAAGAACACCAATTAGCCTAATCTGCAGGTCTTTGGACTGTGGGAGGAAACTGGAGTACCCAGAAGAAACCCACCAAGCACCAGGAGAATCAATCCTGCATGGAAATTGAACCCAGATCCTGAAGGTGACAGTGCTAACCACTACACCACTGTGCCACCATTTTTTAAATACCTCATTTATTTTTGCACATGAACTCTATATAAAGATATTGCTGCTGGAATAAAAACATTTAGCATTTGGAAATTCTTGTCTTTAAGGTGTCCAGATGAACACAGGAGATGTGCTAGACTGGTTAAAGCTGTGAGGAAGACTAGGGTAACTCAAATAACCATGGTGATCAGAAAAGTACCTTAAAATGCATACAACAATGAACAGATATACTGAAATTGGACAGTTTAATTAAATTTTATTTCATTTGTATAGCACTTTTTACAATGGTCATGATCGCAAAGCAGCTTCACAGGATCAAAAGAAAATTATGTAAATGTATATAAAATGTGTATGATTTAAAATGATCAAATTGTCTTTGATGAGCAAGCCAAGGGTGATGGTGGCAAGGAAAATCTCCCTCTGATGGCAATAGGAAGAAACCTTGGTTAAAACAGTTGGAGATTTAGAGAAAGACTAAGCATTGTTTATCTAATCTCCAGCTACAGTATATAATCATTACTATTATATTCCATCACAAGAAACTGTATACTAAAACCCAACTCCTTTTCCAGCATGTGCTAATTTTGTATTAGAAGATTTGACATATTAAAAGTACTTCATTAGGAAAACAATTGTATTTTTCTAAAAAACAATGAATAGTTCTGTGTTGTATTTGGGACTTGGCTCAATGTGCCTGATCCTGGATCAGATATTACAAGAAATTTACGCTAGACTGCTTAAGCTTCCTAAGTGTGGCCTTCTAGAACTTTTTTTCCTCTTATGTGGAAGACATACTGTACAGCACTAATATACAGAATCCTCACTGAGCTGTGTACAGAAATGGCTCAACCATACAACGTCCTGTACATAGTGAGATACACACTACTGATTCTCACTGTAGTTACTGGTATTAATATTATCAAGAGATTTTAGAATCAGGCCTATATGGTAAAGTGTCCAGAGAGTCTTATTATACCTAATAATTTAGTTTCTCATGGTCTGAGAGTCCTTAAGGTGCCTTTTGGCAAACTCCAAACGGGCTGCCATGTGCCTTTTACTAAGGAGTGGCTTCCGTCTATCCACTCTACCATATAGGCCTGATTGGTGGATTGCTGCAGATATGGTTGTCCTTCTAGAAGATTCTCCTCTCTTTACAGAGAACCTCTAGAGCTCTGACAGAGTGACTATCGGGTTCTTGGCCACCTCCCTGACTAAGGCCCTTCTCCCCCCGATTGCTCAGTTCAGATGGCCGGCCAGCTCTAGGAAGAGTCCTGGTGCTTTACTCCATTTACGGATGATAGAGGCCACTGTGCTCATTGGGACCTTCAAAGCGGCAGAATTTTTTTTGTAACTTTCCCCAGATTTGTGCCTCAAGACAATACTGTGTCGGAGGTCTACAGACAATTCTTTTGACTTCATGCTTGGTTTGTGCTCTGACATAAACTGTCAACTGTGGGACCTTATATAGACAGGTGTGTGCTTTTCCAAATCATGTCCAATCAACTGAATTTACCGCAAGTGGACTCCAATTAAGCTGCAGAAACATCTCAAGGATGATCAGGTAAAATAGGATGCGTTTAAGCTCAATTTAGCAAAGGCTGTGAATACTTATGTACATGTGCTTTCTCTATTTTTTTTTTGTATTAATAAATTTGCAAAAATCTTAAGTAAACTTTTTTCATGTTGTCATTATGGGGTGTTGTGTGTAGAATTCTGAGTAAAATGAATTTAATCCATTTTAGCCATTTTAGAATAAGGCTGTGACATAAAATGTGAAAAAAGTGATGCGCTGTTAGTACTTTCATGTATGTAATACTTTCATTTCGGACGCACTGTATATCCAAACGTCAACGCTTAGTGGGTGTGGCCTTCTAGAGATATGTTCCCTCATGTATTCAGATCATACAGCACTGTGCTTAGAAATGGCTCAACCATACAACATCCTGTACATCGTGAGATACATACAACTGATTCTCACTGTTACAACAGGTAATTCTTTTTCATGAGTTGAATTATATATTATTGTTTATTAATTACTTAATTATTAAATTAATGTGTATTCCTTTAAACATCATCAATGATTTGTTTAAAAAAGGCATTTTTTTTATGTTCTTTCTTTTTATGTTTTTCTTTACAGCAGGCAGTTTTGCAGATAAAATTGGACCAACAAATGACGTTGACAACATTGTCACCAAAGAAACAGACGCTGTTACATTAAAATGTTCCTATGAGTCAACCAGTAATAACATTTGGCTTTTCTGGTACAAACAATATTCTAACAGCGCACCACAGTTTTTACTGTATAAAGGCGCAAGATCATATAGCTCTGGGAGCACTCCTACTGACACTCGATTAGAGACAAAAACAAGCAGAGACTCTACTGAACTCACTATCAGAGAACTAAAACTCTCAGATTCTGCTCTCTATCACTGCGCTCTTAGAGTAGGGGCACAGTAATACAGACTCAATGAAAAGCTGTACAAAAACATAAAACCTATACACATATTTGAAGCTTTTGAAGAGACAAAAGTTCAAAGATTATAATTTTAACAAACTGTTATCAGATAACCACAGACACAAAACATTTGTAATGCAGCTGGAAAAAGGCAAGAATAATGAAGAGGGAATAATTTAACAATTTAAAAGTGTATGAATGAAACTTATAAAGTTCAGGAGCAAAAAAGGCCAAGGTTATTATAATTAGTGTTGCATTTCAAAGGCATTTAACATGATTTCTTGGTTAATGCAGTTTTCTCTGTGGCTTAGTAATGAAAAAATGAAAAAATGAAATATGGATGAAATTTGCTGAATAAAACCATTTTTCTGAGCCAAGCGTGTAACTAAGATGTGTTACATAAAATAAAACTTCAGCTTGTGCAACAAAAAAAGCTTCCCTATACACCACCCACATGACAGGAGAAATACCCTATAGATTTATTTTGTTTCAAATCGACCTCATGGTTGTCTATCAGGCATAACATTTTTTCTACATTTTTAGAGAAATCTTTTCTAATTCTAATTTTTGTTTTCTAATTATACAGTATATCCGTTCAGAAGAAGGCAGTTGCACCACAACAACATCTTAAACAGTAACACACATCGTCTGAAATGTTGACAATGTAAAATAGAAGCACTCTCTATATATTTACATTTACATTTAGACATTTGGCAGATACTCTTCTCCATAGTGACTTACAAAAGTGCTCAAATAAGCTGGATTAATTCATTACCTCCTGTAGTGTATATGGCGTGATACATGGTTGTCTATTTAATTCATTTCAGTATTTCTACATTTCTGTGGACATCATGCAATATTTTAGAAAGAGTTGCTGAATTTTAGTACATCCTTAAGAACTTCTTAAATGCCTATAAAGTTCTTGGATGAACATAATGGTTTCGGGTTGAATGCAATTCAGGGAAGTGTTGAAGTAAAATGTGCTCTGTTACTACAAGCCTTTTGATCTTTCCATAAAGTATGGCACAGCAGAAAAATCCCCACATGTTGTCCTATATTGTCATTTTATACAGACCTAAAGGCTATGCTTCATTGTGTTGTATGGTACATGAAGTGTTTGAGGCCTGATATAGCTTAAGATAAAAATAATATTGTGGTCAATTATCATTTATATTTTATGTTTAGTCATGTAATAGTTTGTTTAAAAAAGCATTATTAATAACAAATTAGGAAATAAAATGACACCACAGAAAAAAATAATAGTAACATTAATCACCACTTACAATATACACCAGAAAACTGGTGAGAGAATCATGGGCATCTCATGCCAACCTGACCTGTCCAATCCCACAGAAAAACCAATGCAGCACAAATTAATGGAAAATGTCAGTGCTGCCTACGATAGAAAGGGACCAGAACACCGAGTGCACCACAGTCCATTGCGCATGGGGCCCAGCAGGCAAAACTTTCGAGGCCACACTTACCGTCATCTCTTCAGTGTTGCAAAAAGTATATACTGGAAATACAATATGTATATTATAACATGTTTGACAAACAGAGAGAAAGCACAGAGACCAGATTCCACAAGCAAGAACAGTCTTTATTAAGCACAATGTTCAGCAGTAAGGTTAAAAGTATGCAGATTAAGAAAAATTATACTCTAAAGCAGAACAGTGGTTGTGGTGGCACCTAAGTGAGTGGAGCGGGTCCACGGGGCATAGCTCAGTGTAGGCAGTGTAGGGAGTCGCCTGGGTCACGACGAGCAGGTGGCACGAGGCTGGCAGCTTCCTTCTTGGTAAAACCATGTCAGAGGTTGCGGAGACTACAGAAAAAGGGAACGTCTATAAGTAGGCTTTAAAAGGTTTTGTCTGTCAGAACTCTCTTTCAATGACACATTTCGTACATTGAAGGATCCGAAACTAGCCTCAGAAAATTTTTGTCTGTATGGTTGTATGTCTGTAAGTCTGTCTAGGAAAGAGCAGTTAGTTTTGCCTTTTTTTTAACTGTTTCGAAAAAACTCTTTACAAGTCAACGACAGGTACTTATGCCAGTAGAAGATTAAAATTTATACAGTATGACTTAAATTGACACTCACAGTAACCTGAGAGTACTAGGACTTGTAGTAGTATTACCATTACTGGTAGCAGTAGTAGTAGTAGCAACACCTCTTCTACGCTTACATAGGTTTGCTTTTTATATAGCAGAACAGTGTAAGCTGATGAACTTTTTCATGCAGCTTTATTTACTTCCTTTTATTTTCTTTCTTGGAGGTCTTTTTTTATATCCATGTGGTATTTAAGTAATTATTGAGAAGTATTATGGACCTCAAAATTTTCTTTAGAAGGCAGTGAGTTACATTGCAATACTCATTCAAAATTGTTGCTAATTTATTGCAAAATTCAAATAAATACAAATAACAATTAATCATTAAATAATCGATCAGCTCATTGGATTTTAGATTGTTTTGTTTATTTCTTTAATACTCTCTCACTCATTCACTCATCGTCTATACGGCTTTATCCTGTATTCAAGGTCGCGGAGGGGCCTGGAGCCTATCATAGGAGGCTTAGGGTGCGAGGCGGGGTACACCCTGGACAGGGGGCCAATCCATTGCAGGGCACACCACACACACACACTCACTCACACACTCATTTGCACACTATGGGCAATTTAGGAACACCAATTAGCCTAATCTGCAGGTCTTTGGACTGTGGGAGGAAACTGGAGTACCCGGAGGAAACCCACCAAGCACCAGGAGAATTAATCCTGCACGGAAATCGAACCCAGATCCTGAAGGTGACAGTGCTAACCACTACACCACTGTGCCACCATTTTTTAAATACCTCATTTATTTTTGCACATGAACTCTATATAAAGATATTGCTGCTGGAATAAAAACATTAAGCATTTGGAAATTCTTGTCTTTAAGGTGTCCAGATGAACACAGGAGATGTGCTAGACTGGTTAAAGCTGTGAGGAAGACTAGGGTAACTCAAATAACCATGGTGATCAGAAAAGTACCTTAAAATGCATACAACAATTAACAGATATACCGTAATTGGACAGTTCAATAAAATTTATTTAATTTGTATAGCACTTTTTACAATAGTCATGATCGCAAAGCAGCTTCACAGGATCAAAAGAAAGTTATGTAAATGTGTATAAAATGTGTATGAATCAAAATAATCAGATTGTCTTTGATGAGCAAGCCAAGGGTGATGGTGGCAAGGAAAATCTCCCTCTGATGGCAATAGGAAGAAACCTTGGTTGAAACAGTCGGAGATTTAGAGAAAGACTAAACATTGTTTATCTAATCTCCAACTACAGTATATAATCATTACTATTATATTACATCACAAGTAACTGTATACTAAAACCCAACTCCTTTTCCAGCATGTGCTAATTTTGTATTAGAAGATTTAACATATTAAAAGTACTTCATTAGGAAAACAATGCTATAATTCTGAAAAACAATGAATAGTTCTGTGTTGTATTTGGGACTTGGCTCAATGTGCCTGATCCTGGATCAGATATTACAAGAAATTCACGCTAGACTGCTTAAGCTTCCTAAGTGTGGCCTTCTAGAACTTTTTTTCCTCTTATGTGTAAGACATACTGTACAGCACTATTATACAGAATCCTCACTGAGCTGTGTGCAGAAATGGCTCAACCATACAACGTCCTGTACATAGTGAGATACACACTACTGATTCTCACTGTAGTTACTGGTATTAATATTATCAAGAGATTTTAGAATCAGGCCTATATGGTAAAGTGTCCGGAGAGTCTCATCAGACCTAAGAATTTTGTTTCTCATTGTCTGAGAGTCCTTCAGGTGCCTTTTGGCAAAGTCCAGACGGGCTGCCATGTGCCTTTTACTAAGGAGTGGCTTCCGTCTGTCCACTCTACCATATAGGCCTGACTGGTGGATTGCTGCAGAGATTGCTCCAGTCCTTCTGGATGATTGTCCTTTCTTCACAGAGGACCTCTGGAGCTCTGACAGAGTGACCACGGGTTCTTGGTCACCTCCCTGACTAAGGTTCTTCTCCCCCGATCGCTCAGTTTAGATGGCCGGCCAGCTCTAGGAAGAGCTCTGGTGGTTTTGAACTTCTTTCACTTACAGATGATGGAGGCCACTGTGCTCATTGGGACCGTCAAAGCGGCAGAATTTTTTCTGTAACTTTCCCCAGATTTGTGCCTCAAGACAATACTGTGTCGGAGGTCTACAGACAATTCTTTTGACTTCATGCTTGGTTTGTGCTCTGACATAAACTGTCAACTGTGTGACCTTATATAGACAGGTGTGTGCCCTTCCAAATCATGCCCAATCAACTGAATTTACCACAAGTGGAATCCAATTAAGCTGCAGAAACATCTCAAGGATGATCAGGTAAAATAGGATGCGTTTAAGCTCAATTTAGCAAAGGCTGTGAATACTTATGTACATGTGCTTTCTCTATTTTTTTTGTATTAATAAATTTCCAAAAATCTTAAGTAAACTTTTTTCATGTTGTCATTATGGGGTGCTGTGTGTAGAATTCTGAGTAAAATGAATTTAATCCATTTTAGCCATTTTAGAATACGCTGTGACATAAAATGTGGAAAAAGTGATGCACTGTATATCCAAACGTCAACGCTTCGTGGGTGTGGCCTTCTGGAGATATGTTCCCTCATTTGTTCAGATCATACAGCACTGTCCTAAGAAATGGCTCAACCATACAACATCCTGTACATAGTGAGATACATACAACTGATTCTCACTGTTACAACAGGTAATTCTTTTTCATGAGTTGATTTATATATTATTGTTAATTAATTAGTTACTTATTAAATTGATGTGTATTCCCTTAAACATCATCAATGATTTGTTTAAAAAAAGGCATTTTTTCTTCATGTTCTTTCTTTTTATGTTTTTCTTTACAGCAGGCAGTTTTGCAGATAAAATTGGACCAACAAATGACCTTGACAACATTGTCACCAAAGAAACAGACCCTGTTACATTGAAATGTTCTTATGAGTCAACGAGCAATGACATTAGGCTTTACTGGTACAAACAATATTCTAACAGCGCACCACAGTTTTTACTGTATAAAGGCGCAAGATCCTATAGCAGTGGGAGCACTCCTACTGACACTCGATTAGAGACAAAAACAAGCAGAGACTCTACTGAACTCACTATCAGAGAACTAAAACTCTCAGATTCTGCTCTCTATTACTGCGCTCTTAGAGTAGGGGCACAGTAATACAGACTCAATGAAAAGCTGTACAAAAACATAAAACCTATACACATATTTGAAGCTTTTAAAGACACAGTTTTAAAGATTATAATTTTAACAAACTGTTATCAGATAACCACAGACACAAACAACATTTGGCAAGGATAATAAAGAGTTGTTGTCATCATTGTTGTTAAAATGTAAGCATTCACATATCAGCTCTTTGATGTGGACCAGATATAAGTCTAAGATCAAGCTTGATGAAGATATTAAGCTGATCACAGGTTCAGTGCAGAGTTAGCTAATGGCATGGGCACCAATACATGATGGAGATCTGATTTACCTGATCAATGCATGACCTTAAACTGCCTTTTTTCTTGATTAAAAAAGTCCATTAAAGCCGATGTGATGGACAGGCAGATACTGTATAGCCCTTTGTAGAACTTTCTGAATACTGTACTGTATACTCATCAAGGACCGGAAGAGGGTAATGGGTATGTTCAATTAAGAAGATTGTGATGCCCTTCTGTTTTTGGTCACATTTGGGAATTTGAAAAAAGGATGTTGCTGAACTATAATTATAAATGTTATTTGTTTCACACACAACTACAATATACAGTGAAACATTTAATATGATTGTATGTAACATATTAATTTATACAATCTTATTGATATACAGATGGAAAAACAATAAAAAATAATATATAGTGTAAGGGATATAAAACATTTGATTAGGAAAAGTATAAGTGTAATCGTAATAAAGTGCATGACTGGATTTATAATGAAGCAGTCATGAAGTAATGAAGTTATGATTTAACTGTTAAGATGTTTAGCTTTAATTTAAGAAGTTTAACAAAAATATTGCATTAACCATTTAGAAATAACAGTCATTAATTTCCTCAATCCATATGCTCAGTAGTAACTAAACAACTTACTTATAAGCAGTCAGTTGTGGGCTGTTTCTTAGTTATTTCAAGACAAAGAAATGTCTTATTTCATAATAATACAATATACAAAAATCACAGTATGATATCAGTCAATATGTAATTTTACATTTCTGAACATACAGCTGTGTAGATGGGAAGCCGAGCCTCCTGCACTTTATCACATAATAATAATAATAATAATAATAATAATAATAATAAAAATGAGACATTGTTACACAAGACTTAGTTTGCCACAAAAGCTGCACTTTTGGAGTTGCTCTGACCCAGTCGTCTAACCATCACAATCTGGCCCTTGTTAAGGTTCTTATGTTTGCCCAATTTTTTTTGCTTCCAATACATCAACAAAAAGGAAAAAATAATAATTAATAATAATTTTTGTCTAATATATCCATTGCACAATGTCACCGCTTCGTGGGTGTGGCCTTCTAGAGATATGTTCCCTCATGTGTTCAGATCATACAGCACTGTGCTTAGAAATGGCTCAACCATACAACATCCTGTACATAGTGAGATACATACAACTGATTCTCACTGTTACAACAGGTATTTCTTTTTCATTAGTTTATTTATATATTATTGGTAATTAATTAGTTAATTATTAAATGAATGTGTATTCTTTTAAACGCCATCAATGATTTGTTCAAATAAAAAAAGGCATTTTTTTCTTCATGTTCTTTCTTTTTATGTTTTTCTTTACAGCAGGCAGTTTTGCAGATAAAATTGGACCAACAAATGACGTCGACAACATTGTCACCAAAGAAACAGACCCTGTTACATTGAAATGTTCCTATGAGTCAACCAGTGATTACATTAGGCTTTACTGGTACAAACAATATTCTAACAGCGCACCACAGTTTTTACTGTATAAAGGCGCAAGATCATCTAGCTCTAAGAGCACTCCTACTGACACTCGATTAGAGACAAAAACAAGCAGAGACTCTACTGAACTCACTATCAGAGGATTAAAACTCTCAGATTCTGCTCTCTATCACTGCGCTCTTAGAGTAGGGGCACAGTAATACAGACTCAATGAAAAGCTGTACAAAAACATAAAACCTATACACATATTTGAAGCTTTTGAAGACACAGAGTTTTAAAGATTATAATTTTAACAAACTGTTATCAGATAACCACAGACACAAACAACATTTGTGATATACAGCTGGAAAAAGGCAAGAATAATGAAGAGGGAATAATTTAACAATTTACAGGCCAAGGTTGTCATAATCACTGTTGCATTTCAAAGCCATTTCACATGATTTCTTGGTTAATGCAGTTTTCTCTGTGGCTTAGTGTGAAAGAATGAAATATGGACGAAATTTGCTGAATAAAACCATTTTTCTGAGCCAAGCGTGTAACTAAGATGTGTTACATAAAATGAATCTTCATCTTGTGCAACAAAAAAATAGGTGTTCCCTATACACCACCCACATGACAGGAGAAATACACTATAGATTTATTTTGTTTCAAATAGACCTCATGGTTGTCCATCAGGCATAAATACTTTCTAAATTTTAGAGCAATGTTCCTAATTCTAATTTCCGTTTTCTAATTATATTTCAGTTCAGAAGTAAGCAGTTGCACCACAACAACATCTTAAACAGTGACACACACATCATCTGAAATGTTGACAATGTAAAATAGGAGCACTCTCTATATATTTACATTTAAGCATTTGGCAGATACTCTTCTCCAGAGCTGCTTACAAAAGTGCTCAAATCAGCTGGATTAAGCCACTACCTCCTGTAGTGTATATGGCGTGATACATGATTGTCTCTTTAATTCACTTTAGTATTTGGACAATAACATTTCTGTAGACATCATGCAATATTTTAGAGAGAGTTGCTGAGTTTTACTACATCCTTAAGAACTTTTTAAATGCCTCATGATATCAGTGTTTCATATCAGGCGATATAGATAATTATTGATATTTTTTATGACCCATTTAAAATAAGGAGCAGGAGAAAAATATATTACATTTAAACATTTTTATTTTAAACTTAACCTTTCTCTGATCATAGTCCCCTCAGTTATTAGGACAGAAATGTCAATAACCATGGAAAACTTAAATAATTAAAATGTAAACATAAGTCTAAAGTCAAAATGTTAACAATTATCACAATGTTAACAATTATCTCTTAACATTTAAGGTGCAAAATAAAAGAAAATGTAAGAAATGCTTAATAAAGTGTAATAAAATAGTGCAAAGTGCATTTTCTGCTTATGAAGAGGAATCCAGCAGACCAGCACGAGAAAACAATATAGCGCAACCAAACATGATACTGTTACATGATTGGCGTTAGCGTATCACTCCCTACGTTGCTAGGTTACCAGAGAGCGAGTGCCTTTGTTAATGCAACTGTCACGGGTAGAGATGCTCCGATCAGCATTTTTGGGGACGATCACCGACGACCAAGATCATGATCTGCCGATTGCCAATCACTGCCAATCACAGAATGGCAAGGGAATGGGAATCTTATCTATAATCTAGCAGAGTTTGCACCATTTGAAGAAATGAAACTAACTCTAAATTAACTATATTGAAAAAAGAAAACTGTAGAAATAGGTTACAGTCAAGATCTTGAAGAACCACCAAGTGTTTATTTTGGAAAAAATAGAACTTAAAGCTACTGTAGACCATCTTTCCCAAATAAGGCAGAGTAACTTTTAAAAATTATTCCAAAAAAATAGGAATAACACATCAGATCAGCTTAATGGGATGTAGCCTCTTAATACACAGATTACATTTTATAATTGGCAGCAAAATGTAAAACTTGTTACACCAAAACTGGCTACTGCCACAAAAGACAAAACTATGGCATGTTTTTTTTTTTTTTTTTTTTTATTATGAAAGTCTGATGTAGTAGAGGAACAACTACATCAGATCCAAAAAATAAAATAATGCTAGCCTGTATTTTATTGAATTAGGTTTGTTTCCAATAAATCTTCCAATTAAGTATTTCTAATCAATTAAGTATTTCTAATACTTAATTAAATAAAATCAATAAATAAGTAATTAAATAAATTGCACGCGCATAGAGTGCTTTGTCTGCTCTTGTAGCGTGGACTGTAAACCGAAACGCGGAAATAGCGCGAACAGGCAGGATAACCACGAGAGTTATTGTAAGAAACTTTCTCACACCGAGAGCAAGAGTTTACACAATTCCGCGTTCTAGCAACTCACACTCAATCAGAAATTGGACTCAAAATTGTGAGTTCTCTCATAAGATCCGGCGAAGCGTCGGAGCAGCATGGCCAGAATGAGCGATGTGAAGCCCCATCTGGTCTCCTTTTATGCTTCCTGAATTGCGACCGTACTACTTCAGGGTCCTAGTGCCGGTCACGGAGCGAGTGCCCATGACAGCAACCAAACTAGCTTCACGACCTCTGTTTTCTCTTGACAAAGAATACAAATTATCGAACGTTTTATTGAACACATTTTTTATTGATATCAATTACCTGTCTATCGCGATACATATCGTTATCGTTTTATCGCCCAGGCCTAGTTTGAGGCCTGACATAGCTTGAGATAAAAATAATATTGTGGTCAATTATAATTTATATTTTATGTTTAGTCATGTAATAGTTTGTTTAAAAAAGCATTATTAACAACAAATTAGGAAATAAAATGACAACAGAAAAAATAATAGTAACATTAATCACCACTTACAATATACACCAGAAAACTGGTGAGAGAATCATGGGCTTCTCATGCCAACCTGACCTGTCCAATCCCACAGAAAAACCAATGCAGCACAAATTAATGGAAAATGTCAGTGCTGCCTATGATAGAAAGGGACCAGAAAAAGTTTGAGGCCACACTTACCGTCATCTCTGCAGTATTGCAAAAAGTATATACTGGGAATACAATATGTAATATAACACGATTGACAAACAGAGATATGGAGCGATATCCCGGACAATATTCAAAAGAAATTGCAAATTACATTTGCAATTGCTTTTCCCATATGTGGACAAGTCATGAACTTGCCATATTTAAATAGCAAAATCAATGACCACGTTTTCTTTTTTACTTTCTCTGCGTTGCGCGTCAAGCCGGCCAAAAATTTAATGCAATCGCTAATCCATTTGCAATTGCATTTCCAACACATTACACAGAAACCTGTCAATCAGCATCAGGGGCGGGTCTATACTGTGGGGCGGAATTGTGTGGGGAGTGACGTCACTCGCAGTCGCCGACCAAGAGGGGGAAAAAGCAAACGTGGTCATTGATTTTGCTATTTAAATATGACAGGCTCATGACTTATAAGACATGGGAAATGCAAATGGCCTTTTCTTTTTCATTTAAAATTTGGCAGTCAGTGTGAGTTTACGAAGGCGAAACAGCAAACGGTAATGCAAAGTTTGCAATTGCATTTGAATTATGGCACACTTTGTGCGTCCATATATGGAAAACGCAATTGCAAATGAAATTTGTGAATTCCTTCGAATATTGTCCCGGATATCGCTCCATACAGAGAGAAAGCACAGGGACCAAATTCCACAAGTACAGTCTTTATTAAGCACAATGTTCAGCAGTAAGGTTAAAAGTATGCAGATTTAGAGAAATTATACTCTAAAGTAGAACTGTGGTTGTGGTGGCACCTAAGTGAGTGGAGCGGGTCCACGGGGCATAGCTCAGTGTAGGGAGTCATCTGGGTCATGACGAGCAGGTGGCACGAGGCTGGCAGCTTCCTTTTTGGTAAAACCATGTCAGAGGTTGCGGAGACTACAGAGAAAGAGAACGTCTATAAGTAGGCTTTAAAAGGTTTTGTCTGTCAGAACTCTCTTTCAATGACACATTTCGTACATTGAAGGATCCGAAACTAGCCTCAGAATTTTTTTTGTCTGTATGGTTGTATGTCTGTAAGTCTGTCTAGGAAAGAGCAGTTAGTTTTGCCTTTTTTTTAACTGTTTCGAAAAAACTCTTTACAAGTCAACGACAGGTACTTAGGAAGAGTAGAAGATTAAAATTTATACAGTATGACTTAAATTGACACTCACAGTAACCTGAGAGTACTAGGACTTGTTGTAGTAGTATTACCATTACTGGTAGCAGTAGTAGTAGTAGCAACACCTCTTCTACGCTTACATAGGTTTGCTTTTTATATAGCAGAACAGTGTAAGCTGATGAACTTTTTCATGCAGCTTTATTTACTTCCTTTCATTTTCTTTCTTGGAGGTCTTTTTTTATATCCATGTGGTATTTAAGAAATTATTGAGAAGTATTATGGACCTCTAAATTATCTCTAGAAGGCAGTGAGTTACATTACAATACTCATTCAAGATTGTTGCTAATTAATTGCAAAATTCAAATGACTACAAATAACAATTAATCATTAAATAATTGATCAGCTCATTAGATTTTAGATTGTTTTGTTCATTTCTTAAATACTCACTTACTCACCCACTCATCGTCTATACCGCTTTATCCTGTATTTAAGGGGCCTGGAGCCTATCCTAGGAGGCTTAGGGCACGAGGCGGGGTACACCCTGGACAGGGGGCCAATCCATTGCAGGGCACACACACATACACACTCACACACACACTCATTCACACACTATGGGCAATTTAGGAACACCAATTAGCCTAATCTGCAGGTCTTTGGACTGTGGGAGGAAACTGGAGTACCCGGAGGAAACCCACCAAGCACCAGGAGAATCAATCCTGCATGGAAATTGAACCCAGATCCTAAAGGTGACAGTGCTAACCACTACACCACTGTGCCACCATTTCTTAAATACCTCATTTATTATTGCATATGAACTCTATAAAGACATTGCTGCTGGAATAAAAACATTTAGCATTTGGAAATTTTTGTCTTTAAGGTGTCCAGGTGAGCACAGGAGATGTGATGACTGGTTAAAGGGTAACTCAATTAACAATGGTGAACAGAAAGTCCCTTAAAATGCATATAACAATGAACAGATGAAATTGGACAGTTCATTTCAAATAAATTTAAATTTATTTAATTTGTATAGCACTTTTTACAAGGGTCATGATCGCAAAGCAGCTTTACAGGATCAAAAGAAAATTATGTAAATGTGTATAAAATGTGTATGAATTAAAATAATCAGATTGTCTTTGATGAGCAAGCCAAGGGTGATGGTGGCAAGGAAAATCTCCCTCTGATGGCAATAGGAAGAAACCGTTGGAGATTTAGAGAAAGACTAAACATTGTTTATCTAAACTCCAACTACAGTATATAATCATTACTATTATATTACATCACAAGAAACTGTATACTAAAACCCAACTCCTTTTCCAGCATGTGCTAATTTTGTAGTAGAAGATTTGACATATTAAAAGTACTTCATTAGGAAAACAATTGTATTTTTCTAAAAAACAATGAATAGTTCTGTGTTGTATTTGGGACTTGGCTCAATGTGCCTGATTCCGGATCAGATATTACAAGAGATTTACTTTACACTGCTTAAGCTTTGTAAGTGTGGCCTTCTAGAACTTTTTTTTTTCCTCTTATGTGTAAGACATACTGTACAGCACTATTATACAGAATCCTCACAGAGCTGTGTACAGAAATGGCTCAACCATACAACGTCCTGTACATACAGTAGTGAGAATCACATGACTGATTCTCACTGTAGTTACAGGTATTAATATTATCAAGAGATTATAGAATCAGGCCTATATGGTAAAGTGTCCAGAGAGTCTCATCAGACCTAATAATTTTGTTTCTCATGGTCTGAGAGTCCTTCAGGTGCCTTTTAGCAAACTCCAGATGGGCTGCCATGTGCCTTTTACTAAGGAGTGGCTTCCGTCTGTCCACTCTACCATATAGGGCTGACTGGTGCATTGCTACAGAGATGGTTGTCACTCTGGAAGATTCTCCTCTCTTCACAGAGGACCTCTGGAGCTTTAACAAAGTGACAATCAAGTTCTTGGTCACCTCCCTGACTAAGATCCTTCTCCCCCGATCGCTCAGTTTAGATGGCCGGCCAGCTCTAGGAAGAGACCTGGTGGTTTCGAACTTCTTTGCTCATTGGGACCTTCAAAGCAGGAGAAATTTACCTGTAACCTTTCCCAGATTTGTGCCTCAAGACAATACTGTGTCGGAGGTCTACAGACAATTCTTTTGACTTCATGCTTGGTTTGAGCTCTGACATGAACTGTCAACTGTGGGACCTTATATAGACAGGTGTGTGCTTTTCCAAATCATGCCCAATCAAGTAAATTTACCACAAGTGCAAATTAGCTGCAGAAACATCTCAAGGATGATCAGGTGAAAAAGGATGCGTCTAAGCTTAATTTTGCAAAGGCTGTGTGTGAATACTTATGTACATGTTCATGTTGTCATTATGGGGTGCTGTGTGTAAAATTCTGAGGAAAATTGATTTAATTAAATTTTAGCCATTTTAGAATAAGGCTGTGACATAACAAAATGTGGAAAAAGTGATGCACTGTATATCCAAACGTCAACGCTTCGTGGGTGTGGCCTTCTAGAGATATGTTCCCTCATGTGTTCAGATCATACAGCACTGTCCTAAGAAATGGCTCAACCATACAACATCCTGTACATAGTGAGATACATACAACTGATTCTCACGGTTACAACAGGTAATTATTTTTCACGAGTTGATTTATATATTATTGATATTTAATTAGTTAATTATTAAATTAATGTGTATTCTTTAAAACACCATCAATGATTTGTTTAAAAAAGGCATTTTTTTCTTTATGTTCTTTCTTTTTATGTTTTTCTTTACAGCAGGCAGTTTTGCAGATAAAATTGGACCAACAAATGACGTTGACAACATTGTCACCAAAGAAACAGACCCTGTTACATTGAAATGTTCCTATGAGTCAACCAGTGATTACATTAGGCTTTACTGGTACAAACAATCTTCCAACAGCGCACCACAGTTTTTACTGTATAAAGGCGCAAGATCATATAGCTCTGGGAGCACTCCTACTGACACTCGATTAGAGACAAAAACAAGCAGAGACTCTACTGAACTCACTATCAGAGGATTAAAACTCTCAGATTCTGCTCTCAATCACTGCGCTCTTATAGTAGAGGCACAGTAATACAGACTCAATGAAAAGCTGTACAAAAACATAAAACCTATACACATATTTGAGGCTTTTGAAGAGACAAAAGATCAAAGATTATAATTAACAAACTGTTATCAGATAACCACAGACACAAACAACATTTTTGATGCAGCTGGAAAAAGGCAAGAATAATAAAGAGGGAATAATTTAACAATTTAAAAGTGTATGAATGAAACTTATAAAGTTCAGGAGCAAAAAAGGCCAAGGTTATCATAATCACTGCTGCAATGTAAAGGCATTTCACATGATTTCTTGGTTAATGCAGTTTTCTCTGTGGCTTAGTGTGAAAAAATGGAAATATGGATGAAATTTGCTGAATAAAACCATTTTTCAGAGCCTTGCTAGCTTGTAACTAAGATGTGTTACATAAAATAAAACTTCAGCTTGTGCAACAAAAAAAAAGCTTCCCCATACACCACCCACATGACAGGAGAAATACCCTATAGATTTATTTTGTTTCGAATAGACCTCATGGTTGTCTATCAGGCATAACATCTTTTCAAAATTTTAGAGAAATCTTTTCTAATTCAAATTTTTGTTTTCTAATTATACAGTATATCAGTTTAGAAGAAGGCAGTTGCACCACAACAACATCTTAAACAGTGACACACACATCATCTGAAATGTTGACAATGTCAAATAGGAGCACTCTGTATATATTTACATTTACATTTAGACATTTGGCAGATACTCTTCTCCATAGTTACTTACGAAGTGCTCAAATCAGCTGGATTAAGCCATTACCTCCTGTAGTGTATATGGCGTGATACATGATTGTCTATTTAATTCACTTCAGTATTTCTACATTTCTGTAGACATCATGCAATATTCATGAGAGACTTGCTGATATTTAGTATATTCATACAAACTTCTTAAATTCATATAAAGTTGTTGGATGAACATATTGGTTTCGGGTTGAATGCAATTCAGAATAATGTTGAAGTAAAATGTGCTCTGTTACTACAAACCTTTTGATCTTTCAGTAAAGTATGGCACAGCAGAAAAAGTCCTGTATGTTGTCCTATAGTGTCATTTTATACAGACCTAAAGTCCATGCTTTATTGTGTTGTATGGTACATGAAGTGTTTAAAGGTTAATGAATTGTGAATTATGTAATCTTATCAGAAAAATTGCCATTATCAGAATTAACACCCATACAAAATAGTACTATGGAAATTAAGTATATATATATTTATATAGATTATACATATAATTTTATTTAAATAATGGATCGCTACTGCAGCTTTGTTATCTAAAATTACATGATACCCAAATGTACATAATTTTCCAGAGATTGATGACAGAATTGACAGGACTACAGCTAAAGGAGGAGGAGCTAGATGTGGTGAGATACAGTTTGAACAGTTTGACAAAGATGCTGCCATTTATACCCACTGCATGAGAAACAAACAGAGAAGTCATGCTACTCTTCTTTGTTTTAATTGCTGTTAAAAACATCGGTAAGTCTTTTATTTATTACACAAATAATGAGTTCTGTTCTGATACCTAAACATTGGTGAAAAAAAATCTTTAAGTAATAAAAATAATAAAAAGAATTTCATGTTATCTTGCAATGTCTTTACAGCGGGCGCTGTGGACAGCAGCGTTACACCAGAACAAACCATCATATCTTCAAATGAAGGCAGCAACACCACACTGACCTGCACATATGATGCATCAGCTAGATATCTCCACTGGTATAGACAAAAGCCTCAGTCAGGACCAGAGTTTCTGCTGCTAATTGTTGTATCTTCCAGTGATATCAATAAAGCTAAAGAACTTGACCCACGACTATCCATCAAACTTCGTAAAACGGCAAATAAACTAGATCTGGAGATCTTTCCTACTGCAGTATCAGACTCTGCACTGTACTACTGCGCCATGGAGCCCACAGTGACACAAAGCACAAACAGACTGTACAAAAAGTTACTTTTTTTCTTTCCAGGAGGGGGAGCTATTTACCATTTTAATTGTAAAAGTTTTCTATATTAGTTTCCAGACCTTGAGTATCTTCTTACCTACAGTAAGTATTGATAATGTTTACTGTTTAAACAAACTTGAACTTATATGAACTATTACTTATTGACTTGTTTCATTGTTAGGGTTTATGCTGTTAATTCTCCTCATGTAATAATGTTGTAACACTTGTGTGTTCTTGACAGTTAAATGGTCACATGGTTTACTGTCACATTTCAGCTTGATATAATAGTTTGATATAAATACAATAGTGTATGGTTTATAATCAGTGATATTGTTTCAGGTTAAAGCCTCGTACATGTCTGCTTTAAACAAAAAATTTACTCTTAATTTTTTTCATAAAACTAATTTAGTTTAGTGTGACCACATTATATAGTATTGGTTTCCACTGGATTGGTGGCTAAATATTAGGAAATTGTACAAATTTTAAGTTCAAGGCAAGATTTTCAAACTACTGTTCTTTCATCTAATTACAGTCAATGGGGAATAAAGGATATAGAATTGTTTTTTTACACTTCGTTTACACTAAGTAGTCTTTTTTCCTTAGCCAAATACTCTCCCATTTTGTTAATTGGACAGTGAATCACAGATAAGAAATTGAAAAAGTCGAGTTTTTTTTGTCTTAAAACAACTTCAGCGCATTAAAATTCAATTATACCACTTCAGTCCTGTTTGTATTTCAAAATCTATTGGTGCAGGCGGCATGGTGGCATAGTGGTTAGCACAGTTGCCTTGAACCTCCAGGGTCAAGGGTTTGATTCTCAGTTCAGGAATGTGTGCATAGAGTTTGCATGTTCTCCCAATGCTAGGTGGGTTTTCTCAAATAGTCCTAAGACATGGACAACAGATTAGGCATGATCTGGCTGGCCAGACATACAGACATAAAATTTTCTGAAACTGGTTTTGGGTCCTCTAATGTATGAAACGTAAAAATATAATTGAAAGAGCAATTTCTGACCAATGTACAAACAAAATCTTTTTTTCTTATATGTAAATGAAGGCCTGCCAGATGGTGATCTAGACAAGACCAGGCTGACTAAAATATATCTTTTCATAAATAAAGCAGCCAATTACTTCACTGTCAACAAACCTGAGTGATCAGTGAGAGTGGGAAAACAGCATCTAAACATTGAGTTTACCATAATAGTCTACGTCCATGAGTCCCCCATCTGCTCCTTTACCTAAGGCAGACCTATTTACAAAAATGCTTGCCTAAATAAATAGTTTTTTTCTGCCTATATTTAAACACTGAGGATGTATCTAGAATATTAATTTGAAGGCTATATTATAACTGTGGGGCTTTGTAAGAAAAAATTTGCTCTCTGCTGTAGTTTTCATAATACGCGGTACTGACAAGCAGCCTGGATCCTTTCACCAAAGTAGGCATGGCAGATCATAAGGCCCTAGCAGTTCATTCAGGCACTACGGTGCAAGACCATTTAATGGTTTATACATCATAAGTAGTATTTAAAATTTTTTTCAAAATTTCACTCTGAGCCAAAGCAGTGTGGATAAGATAGGGGTGATGTGCTCATATCTTCTCGCTGCTGCATTATGGAACAACTGGGGGTTGTTTATGCACCTAGTTGAACATCCAGACAGTAAAGGATTACAATAATTCAATCTAGGGGTAATAAATTCATAAATTATTTTTTTCTGCATCGTTTAGTGATATAATATTTTTTATCTTGACAATTAGAGATGAAGGAATGCTATTCTGCTAATATTATCTACATAAGCTTCTAATGAAAGATTAAAATCTATAATCACACCACAGTCTGTTACATGATATAACAGAAAGGCCATTCAAATTAACTGTGTGATTAGGAAACTTACTTCTACTGTAGCTGCATGTGGTCCTAGTACTTTTGTCAGGCAGACTACTACTACTACTACTACTACTACTACTACTACTACTACTAATAATAATAATAATAATAGTTCAGTAAGCGACATATGATTGTTAATGTTTTTCTTTTTATTAATTTGCTTTATTTTTTTCCAAATTTTGCTTTGTCTACAAAATATAACAGCACACGAAAATAAATAAATAATTTAAATTTAAATTTAAATAATTTTTTCAGGGTCAACGGTCAAATTCTAGCCTTGGGTCTGTAGGTGTGGTTTGTATGTTGTCTCCATGCTTGGTGGGTTTCTTCTGGGTACTCTGGTTTCCTCCCACAGTCCAAAGACATGCAGATTAGAGTAATTAGCATTCCTATGAATATAAAAAAAAGAATTGCCCATTATGTGTGTGTGTGTGTGTGTGTGTGTGTGTGTGTGTGTGTGCGCGTGCGTGCGTGTATGTGTGGACTAGAGAAAAGTGAATTTCAAAGAAATTGACAATATCTGAACATGGCACCACAGTTTTTATTGCATGAATGTGCAAAGTTAGTATTTTCTAATCAAAAGAATTCAAATGCCACTCGATCAAAAATAGATACAGAATCAATAAGAGACTGTATAAACACCTAAACACTTTGACATATGTAGTTAACCTTTACCAACAAAAAAATGAATAAATGTAAAGAAACCTTGTGTTTTGTGTGGATTGTGTTTTAAAATAAATTCATTCCAATTTGTAATTTTCCCCTAAATTTAATTCCGATTTCTGTTGATTTGCAAATACAAATTAGGGCTCCTCATATATTTTTGAAAAGAGGCACAGTATTTTACAACTTGTTTGGAAAAAAATACATTGACAATCTATAACTGTCAGAAGAGTTCAAATTACTGTAAAATGTTTAGTGTAATTTGATGTGATCCAGTTTAACATCAAATCTCTATATAACTCACACAACGGATAATAGCTGCATGAAAACCTACTTTTAAAAAAATCACTTAAATCACTAAGTGGTGTGTGCAATAAAAATATAGTAATGTGGCTGGTCTTGATTGGTTGGACTTATTTAGATTAAGTTAGTATATGGCGATGTAAATAAAGGAAATAAGCTATACGGTGGAAGAGAAGTATTAAAAGCAAACCCAAGCATGGGCACAGTCAGGTAACCATCAACAAGCAAAGGCTGCCCAGCACCAGATGTTGTCACAGATAAATACTTTTGCATGGTGACGACATCATCTTTGGCCTGAGTCTGCAACACAAGGTCAAATATAGTTGCAAGCAACGATAAGCGGGCCCAAGCACCCTGCACCATCGCCACCCCGGGGGCACCGCACAACTTGCACACACGATATAGGGCTGATGTCAGTTTGGCCCCTACTGTAAATATTTGTTGTTGTGTTTGTGTGTGTGTGTGTTACATGTAACTGTGTGTGTGTGTGTGTGTGTGTGTGTGTGTGTGTGTGTGTGTGAGAGAGAGAGAGAGATCTTAGGGCTCTAGGACAGGACAGGTTCTTTAAGATAGTAGTACATGCTGGAGCGAACAATATACGTCTTCGTCAGTCAGAGGTTAGTAAGGGTAACTTTACATAGGTGTTTAAATATGCGAAGGCAATGTCTGACGAAGTAGTATGCTCTGGTCCCATCCCAATGAGACGTGGCAACATAGTTACAGCAGGTTATGGTCGCTGAACTGTTGGATGTCTAGGTGGTGCTCCGGGGCATCATAGACAATTTGAAGACCTTTGAGGGCAAAGCTGGCCTGTTAGGGAGGGACGGTGTTCATCCCATTCGGGAAGTTGCTGCCCTCATTTCTTTTAATATAGCTCATAGTCTCAGAAGAGTCCTAGTTAATCGGTGACAATCCAGAGCCCAGGCCAGGGAGCAGACAGACAGGCCAACCGTCTGCTAGCTGCATAGAGTCGTCACTCAGGGTTCACTGTATTGAGACTGTGTCTGTTCTCCAAGCTAAGCAAAAATGTAGAAAGACTCAGAAAGTCTGTTTTAGTAATTTAATTAATATAGAGACAAAAAAATTAAAAACACACTGGATACACAGTCAGCACCTCTGATCTGAAGCTAGAACTGTTAAATATTAGATCTCTCACATAAATCTTTTCCAGCACTGAAAAAGATGTTTAATAAAGTTACGATAATGACTCTGTGGTGCCTGTTCAGGTATGAAAATAAATCGTAAAGCTTCCACAAATACTCACTAATTGTCTAAGATGAATTTTGGCATTGATAAATTTGGCTGCTTTATGAGCTTCCATATTACCCTCATGACCCATTTTTGATTCACTATGTTTGCTTAAATAAATGAAAACCAAAATGTTTTAGTAAGAATCTACAATCCGACAGATCTAAATCCCCCTACTATTTTACACTATACCTGTGGCTTAAAAAAGAAGAGGTCAAACTTTTATTCTTGTTTCTGGCAAAAGGGATCATCTATTTGCCTGCCATTTAAGGCATCCTTCCCAATCATTATTCTTGGTGATGTTGCAAAAGTATAATGTAGCTTCATACCTAGTCCCTCTTGAATAATAGAATGGTACACCTTCTATCACCACCTTGATCTATAACCGGAATATGGTTATAGATCAACTGTTTAATTAAGAGTGATCTATAATATTTCTGTTTTTAAGCATAATGTGGTTGTTGGTGCAAGACATGCTGGAAACTGTTGCTCTTTCATGCAGTCTGTAGATGGAGCTATAGGTGAAGCTATACATTAAATAAAGACAAATACTATGTCATAATGTCATAATGTCATAATGTCAAATACTAAACACTGGCATTCACTAAAGCTGATCTGAACCAGTCTGAAGGAAACACTCAGGATAAAAAAAATGTTATTCCTTTTTTTGGGTTTATTCACTGTTTCTGTTATTGGTAAGTCATATACATTGCACATGAATGTATTAATAATATTTTTTAAAAGTATTTGATATAATTCAAATAATAATAGTATTATTTAAATATTGTTTTAAATAATTTACTTAAATAATTCAATATTTAATATTTATAATGTCATAATTTTATGTTTTTTTTCTAGCAGAGGCTGCTGACAACATTAACCCAGACAAAACCAATGTTTTTGCAACTGAAGGCAGCGACACCACACTGTCCTGCACATATACTGAATCAGCTGATACTCTCCACTGGTATCAACAAAAACCTGGATCAAAACCTGAGTTCCTGCTGCTGATTTATGAAAAGGGTAAACAGGTCATAGAGGCTCAACCACCTCATCCACAATTCTCCATAAAACTTGACCAAAAGAATAAAAAAGTGGATCTGATCATCTCCTCTGCTGCTGTATCAGACACTGCACTATACTACTGCACTTTGGCGCCCACAGTGACAGGAAACACAACTTCACTGTACAAAAAGCACTACACATGATGAGAACAGAGCCATGCTTGTCACACAATTCATTAAGCTATTTATGTTTACTTTTACATTATCCATCATCTGTATATGATATAAATGGGTTTTTAATGCTTCAAGACATGACATAGAAGAGTTCCACCAGTGTGTATCTTCGAATTTTTAGATGTTGCAGTGTGAGTTTTTGCAGAAACTTTCATATGCCCGACATCCTTGCAAACCTTGCACCCCCACCTTCAAGTACATATAGTTAATAAATGCCAACTTAATCCATCTATGTCAATTAGTTTGTAAGATATACTCATTTTGCCATATTTTTATTATGTCCTTATTTGTACAGTATATTTTATTTTCCATTGTATTTCTCTTCTCTTTATTCATATTTATTTCTTATGTAAAAGCTTTTATTTTTTAAGGTCACCGTATAAGCATTTCACTGCATATCGTATTGTGTATGACTGTGTATGTGACTAAATAAATTTGAATTTGAATTTGAATTCATTTATATAAACAGTGCTTTAGGACACCATTGAACAAAGAGCGAACAAAGATATCATAAATTTATTAAAAAATAAATAAATAAAATTAGTCCATGCCAAGATGAGAGTGAAATAGAGGAATGATTTTTTAGAAGACATTATACAGACTGTATTTATCAATAAATAAAAAGTACCCTTAACTGGACATTATTGCTAAGTATAAGTTGAAAGTCCACACACACACACACACACCAAAAACAAGGCCAATTAGCTTAATCTTCATGTCTTTGGATTGTGGGGATAAAACTGGAGGAAACCCACCAAGCTTTTGGAAAACATGCAAACTCCATACACACATCCGAGGCGAGAATCTGCCGCGGTTTACGAGTGCTCCGCACCGCGTATTATGTTTCACGCATGTGCTTCTTGTTTTGACGCCGAGCGTCACGTGATCACAACTGAGCCAACGGTTTTTCTCTCTCTTGCGCTGCGGAATTGTCTCCCCTACTGGGTCTTAGTGCTCGTCTCTTACTGGTATAATCAACATCTGTGCACGCGTGTACTGTTTACTACGTGTGTGTGAAACATATTTTATTTTGTGTTCGGAAGCGCGTGTGTACAGCGCGTGTACTGTTTCTTATAACACACGTGTGTACGCGCGAGTAAGGCAAAAGAAATTCTCAATACAGAGGTTAAAAATCTATTTTCTTCCTCATCACGGTGTGTGTGTGTGTGTGTGTGTGCGCACGCGAGCGTAATTAGACACTGTGCCGGCTATGTGTGTGTAGAAACACACACACACGCACAGAAATGAAGGCAAGAGACACACACTCTGCGCTGAAGAAACTCTGTCGCAAATCTTTTCAAAAGGTAAGTTGCTGAGTCATTTGCTTGTTTGTTTTACTTTACAGCAGTGACTCTGTTAGTTTGCGCTCACACGAGTGTCATTAGTGATGTTTATAGCTTTTTTTTTTTTTAGATAAAACAGTAGCGGGAGAGAGACATTGATTCATGACCGCTGTTTACGGAAGTGTAGTCCAGTGTGGGAGATGCATTGAGGGTAATGCTGTCCGGTGTGTGTGAACGCGAATGCGAGATTTAAGTTAGGATATAGAGCCTGGGTTTTGTTCTTCAGTAGTTTTTTTTTGTTGGATTTAAGTGCAGGATTCACCCAAAAGTTTGAACTATAACCTAACAATGCAGAAAATGAAAGAACAGGCATCGACCAGAGCAACACAAAAAAAAACACAAAATCTCGCATTCGCATTCACACACACCGGACAGCATTACCCACAATGCATCTCCCACACTGGAATACACTTCCGTAAACAGCGGTTTGGCTCATGCAGTGCAACACATCTTCTTTGCATAGAGTTTATTAGATTGTCAATTGTGGCCTGTGGAATGTTGGTCCACTCCTCTTCAATGGCTGTGCGAAGTTGTTGGATATTAGTGGGAACTGGTACACGCTGTCGTATACGCCGGTCAAGCACATCCCAAACATGCTCAACGGGTGACATGTCCGGTGAGTATGCTGGCCATGCAAGAACTGTGACATTTTCAGCTTCCAAGAACTGTGTACAGATCCTTGCAACATGGGGCTGTGGATTATCTTGCTGAAACATGAGGTGATGTTAATGGATGTATGGCACAACAATGGGCCTCAGGATCTCATCACGTTATCTCTGTGCATTCAAAATGCCATCAATAAAATGTACCTGTGTTCTTCGTCCATAACAGATGCCTGCCCATACCATAACCCCACCAACACCATGGGCCACTCGATCCACAACATTGACATCAGCAAAGCGCTCACCCACACGACGCCACACACGCTGTCTGCAATCTGCCCTGAACAATGTAAAACGAGATTCATCTGTGAAGAGAACACCTCTCCAACGTGCCAGACGCCATCGAATGTGAGCATTTGCCCACTCAAGTCTGTTACGGCGACGAGCTGGAGTCAGGTCAAGACCCCGATGAGGACGACGAGCATGCAGTTGAGAAGGGGGAGGAAGTTGAGCTTCCCTGAGACGGTTTCTGACAGTTTGTGCAGAAATTGTTTGGTTATGCAAACCAATTGTTTCAGCAGCTGTCTGAGTGGCTGGTCTCAGACGATCTTGAAGGTGAACCTGCTGGATGTGGAGGTCCTGGGCTGGTATGGTTACACATGGTCTGCGGTTGTGAGGCCGGTTGGATGTACTGCTATATTCTTTGAAACGCCTTTGGAGACGGCTTATGGTGGAGAAATGAACATTCAATGCACGAGCAACAGATCTGGTTGACATTCCTGCTGTCAGCATGCCAATAGCACGCTCCCTCAATGCTTGTGGCATCTGTAGCATTTTGCTGTGAGACAGAACTGCACATTCCATGGTGGCCTTTTATTGTGGGCAGTATAAGGTACACCTGTGCACTACTCATGATGTCAGATCAGCATCTTGATGTGGCACACCTGTGAGGTGGGATGGATTATCTCAGCAAAGCAGAAGTGCTCACTATCACACATTTAGACTGTTTTGTGAACAATGTTTGAGAGAAATGGTAATATTGTGTATCTGGAATGAATTTTAGATCTTTAAGTCCATCTCATGAAAAATCAGAGCAGAAACAAAGGTGTTGCGTTTATATTTTTGTTGAGTGCACTCTAAAAAACGCTGGGTTGTTTTTTCTACCCAAGCGCTGGGTTGCCGCTGTTGGGTCATTTTTCTGGGTTATTTACAGAGAGTTGGGTAGTTTTTGTGTAACCCAGCTGCTGGGTTGAAGTTTGATTGGCCCCTCCCCCAAAGTTCACCGGTGGATTCAGCGGCTGTCAGTCAGAGCTTCGTGTCTCTCTTGAGCTCCCACACCGCTGATGACGGTTCATTTAAGGGAAAATGACGTTAAATACAAGGTCTGTATACACATGTTCACTCACCTAAGTCACATATGACTGAAATATTATTACTATATATAACATTTATTACTGTTACCGTGTTAAGGTTACACTTAAACTTTCAGGCTGGTCTGAGGTAAGATAATTTAGCTGACAATAGCTGCTATAGTTAGCCAAAGAACCCCACCTGTGTATGAAGGAAACGGAAAAGATGTCTGAGCTTTTTATCTTTCTCTGTAGAATGTTTGCAGGGTGACGAAACTGTTAACTGTAGTATTAGCATGACGCTAGCATTTAGTTAGGTTGCTAGCGTTAGCAACCACATTAACATTAGAACTTTATTAATCTCACTGAGACAATAAAATGCTGGGGTGTTACAAAACACTGACCCTCTCACAAATATACACACCTGCTAACCCTCCCGTTTTTCACTAGCTAGTAATTTACTCCGCGGTCAAAAGTCACCCGCGTTTCTCCCGAATTATAACAACATTTTACACCTTTCCCCCTTTGACAAGTAGTATGTAAATATGACTGCTGCATGTAAGATAACCAGGTAGCCCTCTTTAACCAAAGTTGCTTGTGACTCAGGCTAAATTAACTATCAGTCAGCTGTACAGATAACTACTAGATAGAAGTATTAATATTTGGGTGATTGTAATGTGCCAGTATGACCCCAGATATGACAATGCATCTCCTCTGTAATTAGCTTAAAATCAACACAGACCACAAGATCAACTAGTCTGCCAAAAAAAAAAAAAAAATATATATATATATATATATATATATATATATATATATATATATATATATATGAGCTTCATCCCAAAAGCCATGCTTATTTTGCATATTTTATATTTGGTAGTAGCTGTCTCCATGTTTTTGTTTCATGTTACCTATACCCTAGCTGTGTCATTTTTTTATTTAGTATAAATCCTATTACACATTAAATTGATAGTCTTATTCAGTTTAATCTTTGTTATTCAACCAATTTTTAACTTTTTTTCATTTCTTTCTAAGGTTGGCACCAACATGGTGGAATAACTCCAGCTGCCTGAAGTGTTAAGGCCGTACGTACCCTACTGTACATAATGACCAGTGCTGCTCTGCGGCATTCGTCATTCTGGTGGGACAGGCTCTGGAGCAATGCACACTACTTGGGGCGCTTCAAGGGTTTTTATAAGGCATTTTATATTTTTGACATTAACTATTTAAAGTAGTGTGCACTTGTATAGGACTTTTTGTAATGTTGCTATGAAATAGCAAGGCCTACTTGAAAAGTCATAGACAGTGTTTGTATGTTAAAACGGAACCAGGGCTGGATAGTTTTGTTCTGCAGAAAAGATATCTAATGTCACAAAGAGATCCTGCTCTGTAGAAGCTGCCTCAGCCTATTTGTGTTATTACTCCATTCTGCCCTTATGAGTAATAGTATAGTAATGATGTCGTTGTTGATTATCTGTTCTTGTGCTTTTGAAAAATAAACGTTTTTTCTATGAACATTTAAGAGGATGTTGTTTATTGCATATATGTATGGTTTGCAAACTATTTGTGAGGTAGAATTAACTCAACATTCCAGTTAAAATGAACCAACATCTGGGTAGAACATTTAACCAATTTATGTGGTAGAATTAACCCAGCATTATAGTTAAATATGACCCAGCATTTGGGTTGAATATTTAACCCATTTTGCTGGGTTAAAAAAATAACCCATTTTGCTGGGTTAAATTAACCCAGCATTTAGTTAGTCCAATAGTTACCCAGCAGCTGGGTTGTTTTTAACCCAGCATTTTTAGGGTGTGTATATATATATATTTATTCATTTTTTTTTTTTTTTTGGGGGGGGGGTAAAAACCTTGTAATTGATTAGTTTCAGGAGAGTGGTTAAGAAAAGTGTGTGTTTGGTTTGTAAAATAAAGAATACTTTGGTAAGTATTTCAGTAACTAGAAACAGGGCGCAGACAGAGGTGTTGGAGTTAAAATGTGCAGAGCGCGTGCAGTATCCAGCGTGCAGAGTGAGAGTAGTTGAATAAGGAGATTGAAGCTGTAACATGCGCTTGGTATCCAACGCGCAGGTCGACAGCAGTTTTAGGCAGAAGCAATGATCAGAGCTTTGAAACCGAGCGTACCTGCAATTCGTGTTGCATGAAATCTTGGGGCTAGGCAGAGTCGTTCTCGAGAAACAGGAGTTCAAAGCCGTGAATCCAATCAGTCTGCTAATTATTTTATTTATTTTATTTTTTCAGTAGGGCGATTAGTCCTGAGTGGTGGGTGAGTTCAAAGTTGAGAGCAGAACTGAGAGATCAAAGCCAAACTGAATCAAAGAGGTTCATTTTGACAATAAGAAGTACTTGGGCATATTGGAGCTGATCAGTCAGTTTGATCCATTCTCAAAATCTTATAGCGCAGGGGGATTTAACTATTTCTTATTGGAACTGCATTCAAACATTGCAGATAATAGATAAGTAAGTTTATAGCATGTCATAATAGACAAGTACGTTTCAATGAGCATATGTCAAAGAGCACAAATGTGAACCAGCTTTCTTCCATCCTCCATTGCGTATTCCCAGAAGGCAGTGTTAAAAAGGGCTTTTAGAAATTATTCCCTTCACAAGCCACACAGGTCAGGCCCAAATATATTTTTGTCATGCACAGTCAAAAATGGATTGTGTTTGACCTACAGTATAAAAATGTATGTCAACATTTTCATTGATTAAATCAGTAATTTTACAATTATTGTATACAATTATCAGTTTGAGTGTGCTTAAAATGTGCTCAGGACAGATTCCCAATGTGAGGCTGAATGAAAAGCCAGGATGTTGCAGCAACCCAATAATCTCCCAGCAATGTTTGCGACACTGTCATGGGATATTATTGGTGTAGCTTCAGGGAGCTTTATGCTATATCCAACCTAAACCTTCTTTATGTTGAAACATCCCACCACAAATACCTGCTTATTAAGTGACAGGAAATACAATTGCAATAAACCTAAGGATGACAAATTTACATGTCCTTTCTTTGAGCAGGATGTGCACAATGAAACACATACAGTAGCAGAAGTTAAAACAAGAGTTTTTAAACTGTATGTGTTTGACTCTATGGGAAAACCCAACAGATTATTTCTCTTTAAGTGGTTCGTAGAAATTCTTCCACAATATAAATACAAAGCTTTAAAGTATCCTTAAGAAAAGGTGACTCAGCAATAACTCCAGATCTTTGACTGGACAGAAGGTGGGCTTTCTACAAGTTTCTGTGTGTGTGTGTGTGTGTGTGTGTGTCTATTTTATCCTTTTTCTTGGAGTTTCCTGTTTTTATTTAAAGTTGACTTCTTTTATTTAAATTTGCCAGTTCCAGTATTAGGGTTGTGACATTTACAGTAGATGTCAGCACACGGACAATTTTATTATTTTGTATACCTTTTAATATAGCCTCTTTAGCTAAAAACTAATAAATCCTCTAAATGATCATCATTTATATCCTAACATGTTACAGCATTTCTGCCAGTTATGAATGTGACAATAAACCGACTAACTTTTATAAGAAGGTCCTGTTTTTTCACAAACTCTGTGAACTGAAGAAAGTGTTACACTTGAACCATGAAATAGATGTGAATGAACATCAAAAGTGTTTGTCATTTTTGTCCATAAAACTTGATTAAATGAGTGCAAAATTGATCTGCTCATGACACAGATCCATGACTCATATGACTGGAGCAGAGCCATGCTTTTCACACAAGATGGAGCTATTTGCATGTTTACATTCACTTTTTCCATTATTCGTCTATGCTGACAGATTAACCCAAATTTCACAGTGAGGTTACCTCTTTAAGATCTTGAAGTTAAGTTTATAAGGATAATCCCAACATTTCTTTTCAAGAAAAATTAAATGAACAATAATTTCTCATCCCTTAAGCAAAAAACTCTTATACATAAGGTAAAGCAAGTCTGCTCAAACAGATTAATTAAACCATGCATGCTAAACTACAAAATAACTCAATACTAAATCAGTGGGTATCCAGGGATAACATTTCAAAACCTGACTATGTACACTAAACTTCCAAATAGTATGCTCTAATATTTATGATACTGTGTATGGTGATGTTTCTTACAGAAGTGTCCTGCACGTTCATGACTTCTGTAGTCACAGGTCTTCAAAACACTGGTATCCAGGTCAATGTTAAGAGGTAAGAAATCATAGCAGTTTTTGTTGTCTTGACTGGTGTAGTAGACTTCATTGGTAAAAAGTGTAAGTATGTAGACAATTTGTGTCAGTTTGGCATGGATAAGGCATGGGTTTATAACATGATCATAGTTTATTACATCATAAGCATAGGTATTGGTACATTGTACCATTTCATTGGTAATGCTTAAAGATCTAATGCTTAGAATATTTAAGGTATGTGAGGTCACAGAACATCCAAAAACAAACAAGAATATTGATTAAGGGCAGGGCTGCACAACCCAGTGCAAAAAAAAAAAAATGCAGTCAGTCATGTGATGCTGTGGGGTGGAGCTTTATACCTTTTTATGAGGTTTACATATCACTGATTAGAAAGAATTCAAAATACTTGCATTCAATCGAGACCATAAATTATGTTTTCTGTTAATTTGATATGTCTTTGGCTTGTATTAGGTAAGGAAACAAGATGTTTTTGTTTTTTCCAAAATTTTAATTAGTGATTTATTACCCATCGTGGTGATATATATATATATATATATATATATATATATATATATATATATATAGATATAGATATAAAGATATATATATATATATATATATTTTTTATTATGGCTTAATTATTTAAAGATTAAAAACAATATGTTCTCTTCTCTCTAACAGATCACTGCATGGGAAATTCAATAGACCCGCTTGTCACTTATAAAGCTGTAGATGAAGGTGGTGAGGTTACTCTGTCCTGTAAATACAAATTCAGCAGTGAGTCTGGGAGCGACAATCTGCACTGGTACAAACAAGGTCCTAAATCTGAACCTAAGTTCCTTTTTAATATTTATAAGACTGGGCTTCCGATTTCCAGCATGCCCCCAAGGATGTCTGCTAAAGTTAATGACAGTATTAAACAAGTGGATTTGATCATCTCTCCTGCTGCTGTGTCAGACTCTGTGCTATACTACTGCGCTCTGCAGCCCACAGTGACAGGAAATTAAACTGCACTGTACAAGAAAGTACAGGGAACAGTTCAAGGCAGTTCTGCCAATGATTTCATAGAATATACACTAACTTACATACAGATACATAAAGATCTTTTTGTTTCAGGTTTAAAAGAGAGTTTATTATTACTTGTCCATTTTGCATTATTGGGTGTAGTTTATTTATTTATTCATTTATTTATAGATTGATTTAACCCAGAATTTATTCGTAGGAACAGTAAGGAAATACATTTGCAAGTGAGGAAGCAATTTGATAAAATCAGGAAACATAGAAGAAACTTAAATAGATATGGGAAAAAAATGCAAAACATCCACGCAAACTGTAACCTGAGTTTGCAACTAACCTTATAACTAGTTATAAGGCAGACTTATGAAATGCATACTATTTGTGGGATATTTGTTTTTAATATCAACAAATAGTCTGCCTTTATTATCTGCATTTATTATGTAGATTTCTTACATTGTTTTTTTTTTTACTAACCGCCTAATAGATTTTTTTTTCTTCTGCTGATCTTTCTCAATTGGAGGGAAACAAAAAAAAAGAATTCATTCTACAATGATTTTCCCAAGATCAGGAGAAAACATACTCAGGTTCATCATAATGTTTCTAAACTACAAGTAATGGTAAGGTCATTGTGTTTTATTGAACAAAAAAATAATAAAATCTCTATTTTTTTCTAATAAAAAAAAAAATAAAGTAAGTTGCTCTGGATATGTGCGGCCGCCAAATGCTGAAATGTAAATGCATTGAGATTGCCCTTTACTGGGGAGAAGACTGATTAAAACACTCAAAATTCAATAAATAAGTTTAGCAAAATACTTTTGTCCATACTGTGTATGTAAAACAGTTAGTTCTGAGTGAGTAATCTGATTAGATGAAAGGCTTTCCATGATTGGTGATAGCATATGATAACAGCACTGGGACATTTAACTATGTGTGTCACTCCGCATACCAGGTTTCCTACAATCTTTAATTACTGTACATGCAACATGAGTAAAAGTTGGTCAGGTCCGGGGCTTTTCATCAACCCCATGGTTTATTCTCATCTTTTAACTACATGTACTGTAGTATTTAAAAATAATTTAATCCCTGTTTAAGTAAGTCCAGCCATTATGTATTAATTATTTTTTTTATTCTTTGCATATCCTAGCTTTTGTTAGCAGGCTGGGGTTAGAGCACAGGGTCAGCCATTATACAGTGCCCCGGAACAGACAGGATTAAGGGCCTTGCTTAAGGGCACAACAACAGCAACCCAGCAAAGCTGGGGCTCAAACCACCGACCTTTGATCAGTAAATCTTTATTTATTGTTTAGTGTATATTTAAAGCGCATAAACACAATAAAACAATATTGTTTTAGGCTAACATATCATACATTTTTGTATTATTAGTTGTACTTCGTCTTTTTGCACACACACACGGGTGCGTTACAACAATAATAACAACTAGAGAGGTACATTTCCTGAAGAAAATGTGAGTGGTGCTTGCCGTGGCGAAACTCTGGCCCTCCATATCTCTACGACAATGGGATCTTGATAGCAACATGCTAATATAGCTAGCATCAAGCTAGCACCATGCTAATCAGCTACACATCGTACTAATTACACTAGCATGATGCTAGGAACATTCTATACATGTTATTAGCGAAAAGTTAGCATAATGCTAGCGACATGCTAATAGCGTTAGCATCATGCTAGCGATGTGCTGATGAAATTAGCATAACGCTAGCAAGATGCTAATTTTGTTAGCATCATGCTAGCAAAATGCTAATCGCGTTAGCATCATGCTAACAGCATGCTAATGAGGGTGCTAGGGGGCGTGGCTTATGAGCATGATGATAAATGCAAAAGAGTGTCTCTACGACAGTCAGATCCACAGTTAAATCAATGTTAAGTCTGTAGGTGGTTAATTGCCCCCTGCGGGGGCAATTAACCACCCACCCCTTAGAAAAGTCTTAGCACCCCATTCCCGAATAAGCCCCACGGTTTGACACCTCATTCATGGGTCTACGACAGACAGTGCAGGACTACTTATTTGCCAAGATCCCCATTATAAGTCAATGGAACGGTTAATTGCCCCCTGCGGGGGCAATTAACCGCCCACCCCTTTAGAAAAGTCATAGAAAACTATTCCCGAATATTCTGCACGGTTTGACACCTCATTCATGCGTCTGCGATGAACGGTGAGGAACTAGTTATTCCCCAAAATCCCTATTATAAGTCAATGGGGCAACTTTGGGGACCTCTCTTGCCCCGGGGGTAAAACTTATACCCTTGTGCGGGGTATGTTCTGACACAGGTTGCAAACCTCTTCAAATGTGGAAAATTTTAAGTTTCTACAAGATTCCCTCTCTGCGCTACAATCCGTCAAAGTTGGCCGCAATGTTAATTCTATGGGATTTTTTGGCCGGTTAATTGCCCCCTGGGGGCAATTAACCGCCCACCCCTTATAAAAGTCATAGCACCCCATTCCCGTATGGGCCGCACGATTTGACACCTCACTCATGGGTCTACGACAAACGGTGCGGGACTAGTTATGCGCCGAACTTTGTACGGAAGAAGAAGAATAAGAAAAAGAAAAAGAAAAAGAATAATAAGTTTGCAAGATAACAATAGTGATGCTTTGCAAGCACCACTAATAATAATAAATTCGGAGCACTACTACTACTAATAATAATAATAATAAAACTGAATGGGGAAAATGCAGTTAAAGAAGTATCATCATTGAAGGAGAGAAGAAAATTAAGAATAAATACATATCACTATTTACAGTTTGAGCTCGACACGTTTATGAGCTCTGTTCCTTGCTTTCAACCCATTTTCGGCTTCAGTAAACACACAATACTTAAGACTGAAACACGACTGCCCCTACAGGTAATGAAGGGCATTTTCACAGCTTGCCGCAGCAAGTCGCGGGATCCCTTTTCTCGAAACGTGCATTTTTAATTGCGACATCTGTAACTGCAATTCATACTAATATAGTTGCAAGCAACAATGATGTGCCCAAGCACTCTGCGCCATTGCGAACAACCCAAAATAACTGACTTCATGTTGAGTTGACCCCAAGACATGCAGCGGGAAAGTTGTTCGACACAATGAGCTCTAGCGTAAATGTGTACCGAGTTTCGGGTGCATATGTGCAAGTGTGTAAAAGCTATGCACCAAACTGTGCGCATCTCAGCCCTTCTAATGGCAGCAGATTCCAACCTGCCTGGCAATTTTCAAGCATGTTAAGACATGGGGTGGGAAAAAATCCTTAGGAAAACAAGAGGGTCCTGTAGTGCTTGAGCCCTAATTACTGTAACTTTGCTGCAGAAAAACAAGGAAAAAGAAAGAGCATTTGTTGACCCACAAACCAAATTTTCCCCCTTTTTTTTTTTTTATTCAATATACTATTGACTTTTAGGTACTTTTAGTACCTTTTAGCACCTGTTAACTCATGGAAACAGACATATATTTTTTGTTTGTGCCCTGGATGTTATGCCAAATTATAATAACTGGTACATTTTATTTTCACACAGTATATCATTTTCTTCTTTTGCTTTGTTAAATGCATATTTCTTTGGTTCAAATGCATGGTGTCCAACTGAGTGGACATAATAAAAAATAGGTTTATGAAAAAAAATTGGTTGCATTTTTTTTTTAAGCCTAGAGGGAGATTTAAAACACTTGGGGAAAAAATATTGACTGAGATTCTTATAATTCATGCTTGTAAGGGTTAAGGTTTATCTGTAGCTATTAAGCATTTTATTTATGTAGACAGTTTGTCTGTGCCAATAGGCTTGCTTTAACCTAGAATCCTTGGGCAAATCATATTGCATCCTTACATTATAATATTAGATATTATATGTGTTTTAATTGTGTAACTGCAGATCCTATCACTTTGGATACCAGGTTGCATACTAACTACATTTAATACCTAAATCAGGGCAATATTTCTACATTAAGACCAATGACATTACAGTTAACTGATGCATATAGAAATATTCATGTACAAAACTGTAACATGCTCACTAATGGAGGAATGGGGAGGGCAGGGACCAATGTAACAATTCATCTGGGACACCAACAGGCTCAAGAACAGTATGTTTTTAAACATTCTGGCTTTAAATTCAGCAACACATAAGGAACTTGTCACAAACTTAGAATGTGTTGCTGAATGTAAAGCCAGAATGTTTTAAAAAGAATCAATAGTAGCACTGGTTACACTGTGATGTCATGTGATGCTGTCAGGTAGAGCTTTATAAACCTTTACGATCTTAACGGTTCAGATTACAGAAATAATACTGAATATAACGATCACATTAACTGTTATATTCACATGTATTGCTTTACTTAGGTGAATAAACATTGATTTTTGTCATTTCAGAATGATTAGGTCTCTAATTAGTAATTAATTGATCACTAGATGACAGGCAATGTTATGGTAAAGTTGTAGATGATGATGCTGTCATGTGACTACAAATGTTTGACAACAAAAAAACCTACATATACAGGTATAGGCGAATCCACAATCTAAACCTGAGGTCCTTCTTTATATTTCTAAAAGTGGAGTTCTAAGTGCAAATACACTCCCCCACCCCACCTTGTCCCCCAAATGAAGTCTACTTAAGTTGATATTGAGTGAATCTGATCAGACAATTCAGGTGCATTACTGCGGCTAAGAGTCTCATCACCATATTGTGCTTTGTCTTCTGTAAATGTCAATCAGATGTCTTCATTCATCAAAAATTTCATAACAAGTCCTGGTTTGACCTGAACACCTCTTATATACGCTCTGGATAAGAGCGTCTGCCAAATGCCTAAATGTAAATATACATCAGTCGGCCATAATCTTAAAACCACCAGTCTAATATTCTGTATATGCCCCTTGTGCTCCAAAAACAACTCTGATATGTTGAGGAATGGACTCCATAAGTCCTCTGAAGATGTGCTCTGGTATCTGGCATTAAGACATGAGCTGCAGATTCATTAAATCCTGTAAGTTGTGTGGCAGGGCATCAATGCAAATGTGTTAGCTTAGCATGTACTCAGATGCTCAATTCGATTGAGCTCTTAAAATTTAGAGACCCTGTCAACACCTTTAACTGTCTATCTTGTTTCACAAACCTTTCCTGAGCAAGTTTTGCGATGCAATACTATTTGCGTAAAGGGGTAACCTTGGGCTAAAACAACGCTGAGGTATGTGGTACTGTAAATGTTACAGTAACAGCCAAGACCCAGGATTTCCCAGCAGAACAGTGACAAAAGCATCACATTCTGTGCTACACCACTTTGGGCCTTGTCAAACTCACTCAGATCCTTATGCTTGCCCATTTTTCCTACCACTTACACATCAACTTTGAGAAAAGGTCACTTGCTGCCAGTCTGTACATTGTAATTATATAATCAATGTTATTCATGTCATCTAAGAGGCATGTGGTTATAATGACATTTCAACTACCTGGTAATGTCCATAAATTTTAATAACAGGTTGTAAACTGTTAATCTAAGGCAAACTGCACAATACAAGACTAAAACACACCTGGTTCTCAAATGCCTCATTCCTATCGATCATGTGCAATGTCTCTCCTCTCATGCGGATTGGGAAATCAGATGTAGGATTGTGTCTAGGGCTGAATGATGTGAATGTTGTGCTTAATACTCTATTTGCCAGTTAATACTACTGTACTTCTTTTTCTTTCTCTGATGTATGACACATGCATGTTGGATAAACATCTATTAGTGTTTTAAAGTTTTTCTACTCTGTAGACAGAAGATGGCACAGTTACTTATTGTGGCCAAAGTACTAGAGTACTAAACAACCCTGCATAGATTCTCACTCACTTATTGTCTATAATGCTTTATCTTTATCTTATACAGGGTCACGGGGGGCCTCAAGCCTGTCCCTGGAGACTTAGGGTATGACTAACCACTCAGGACTGAACTCAGTCCTTCAGAGAAAGTAGAGCAAACACTGTCTTCTAATCTCCATTGCACTCGGGAAAATATTTAAAGTATCCTGTGCAGGTTCGCCTTTTTTTTAAAGATAGAATTGAACCTATTCTCGAAGGGCAAACGTACAGCAGATAATAAAAAAAAATCACTGGAAACATCATCGGAGACTCTGATGATGTTTCCAGTAATTTTTTTATTATCTGTCCCCTCACGTCCACTGAGGATCCTTAACAAAAAATATACACATTATAGGGCAATTAAAGTTGTGGATGTCACATTCATGCCTAAATGTCCAAAAACAGAAACTTCACAGACAATGAAGGATGTTAAATGACAAGGATTTATTTTGGACATTTTTAGATTTAATGTAGGTTTTAAGACTGAACAGCTTTTTAGAAATCAGACTCAAAAGGGACCCTTTTCTGCATGACACACCAGCTGCAAAGTAAGCAGAAACAAAGAGACAGAGCCAAAAAAAACACTGTAACTGAGGCCCAAAGTTCTGCCTTATTTATGGAATTAAAGTGTCTCTTCAGTCTACGTAATTCTGTGATAGAAATTCTTTAGTGTTCTTAGTTACAACATTTGTTGGAACTTTTAACATCTTTAATACAAAAATAGCAGTTTCAGTTACAGTATTTGAATAATAATCAAGCATTTATGATATGCAATCAGAGACAGGGACTGCCGTGTGATAGACCCTAAAATGTTACAAAAGCAGCTGGTCTGTCTCACGTCTTAGCTTTCAACGTCATTGCTCATGACAATGATTGCTCATGATTGATCATAAGACACTAGTAGGCCACATACTGTAGTTTGGTGTGGGTACTGCTCTATAAAATGGTGTTTTAGACTCAAATGAATGAAAAACCAAGGAAACACTCAAGGAAAAAACACTGCCAAATAACTTACTGCCTTAGTAAGCATTAATAATGGAAAATTTCATGTCTATTACCAGCAATGGTTTTATGGGAGCTACTGTAGGTATAATTATAGACATAAGACATAATTCTAATTTTATAATAATGTTTAATTAATATTTTCTATAATACTATGAATATTTTATTCATAATATTATAATTTAAACTAATTGTAATATAACTATTTAAATCATTTAACCGCTTAGTATTTCAATACACATGAACCAATAATAAGCCAAAATAAATAATCATTTTGAACAAACACAGAATGATCACACTGTATGCTAATTAGCACATGAATTAGAAAAGCTCCTTATACTAATAAACTCTTATGAGAAATTTATTGGTTCAATACTATCAGCCATTTCTGCAACAAACAACATTTGTTATTTAGTTTAATGATGGACTGTAAGGAGTAGACTGGATAGGAAAAGCTAGATGTTGAGGATCTACAGCCATTTATATCTACTAGAAGAGAGATACAGAAGAATCATGTTACTCCTCTTTGTTTTCATAATTGTGAGAAACATTGGTAAGTGATTATTTTATTTTTTTTACAAACTTTAGATGCAGAAGATGTATACTGTTAACTTAACAGGATGAGTTATCTGGTGAAAAAAGAGGGGTTTTAACAATACAAGCTTAAAGTTTGTTGTTGCAATGTCTTTACAGGTGCTGTTGGCATCAGCATTACACCAGAACAAACTGTCATATCTTCAAGTGAAGCACATATGATGCATCATCTTACAGCTTTCAGTGGTATCGACAAAAGCCTTAATCAGAACCAAAGTTTCTTCTGCTAATTACTGTATCTACAGATGTTGTCACTAAACCTGATCAACCTGACCTACAACTGTCCATTAGACTTTGTAAAAATGAGAAAGGTAGAAAACAAGGTAGATCTGGAGATCTTTCCTGCTGCAGTATCTCTACACTGTACTACTGTGCAATGCAGCCCACAGTGACACATAATGCAAACCACCTGTTTGACCTGATTTTAGTTTATTTATTAGTTTAGCTATTTGTCTTGCTTTTGTCTTTGTCCCACATCTGTTCGTATACTGCCCTCATAAATGCCCTTGTAAATACTGTTATGTTAGTATTGTGGCTATTCTGTTTTTTGTTGTTTGATTTACTTCTGTTTTTGTTCATATGTTTAAATTTCTTTATTAAATGTCGGGGAAAAATCTAAATTTCACCTTGGTGGTATGCAGTTTGTCAATGCAGTGTCTAAATTTCATGTATATACAATGCCACAAATTAACAAATAACTGGGTAGGTGCAGATCTCTTTTATTTGACATTGGATCTCATAAAGAGATATTGGCAGATGCCTTTCATGTTCATGTAAAAAAATAAGTTTATTTATTTATTTATTTATTTATTTATTTATTTATTTATTGTTTTCTTTTCTTTCCACTAGTTTTTTGGTTTACACCAGTTTATCACTCCTTTGTTTGGGTTTTTTGGGGTGGTATGTCCCAACAAACCATTACCAAAGTTCTCCCTATAACATGTAGCAGTGACAGACATCTCAGATGCAAGACCAAATAGAGGATAATTTATGGGACTCGTTATTATCATATGCTTTTGTCAATTTTTTTTAGATGGCACTAGCTTGCAGATTTATCTTAATAAAAACAAGGCACCGAATCCAGTTCAGTGGAAAAATCCAAGGGATTCCATTTTAAATAAAGCACCACTTTTCCCCTTAACACATGCCTTTACCTCCAAAACACATGTTTAAAAGGGTTATGCCAGTGCACTGGGGTGTCCTGTGTTGTATCAGTTAGTCAGTTCACTGTCACTGACACTGTAAAGAGATGTGTAAAGTTATGTTACCACAGAAGCACTTCCTGGGAGTGGCCATCAAGAAACATGTTTCCTCACTTCAGCACATAAAGCACTATTATAGTAAACGTATTTTCAGAAATGGCTCAACTGTACCATTTATTGAACATAGTGAAATACACACCTCTGATTTTGATTGTAGCTACAGGTAATTTATTTTTATTCATTTAATGTATTTATTAATACCCATATGCTTAAGAAGTAAGTGACTAATTTCTGATTTTGATGTTTTGCTTATAAAATACTTTACTGAGTTTTTAATGTTCCTTTAAACAGGAAGTTTTGCAGATAAAATTGGGCCAAAGTATGAAGATTCTAACATTTTGATGAAAGAAACAGACACCGTCACTCTGAAATGTTCATACTGTATGAGTCGAGCAGCGAGCACATTTTAATTTACTGGTACAAACAATATCCTAACAGCGCACCACAGTTTTTACTGTATAAAGGTGCAAGATCAAGATCAGGCTATGATAGCACTCCTGATGATCATCGATTAGGGGCTCAAGCAATCAGAGACTCTGCTGAACTTACTATCAATGGTCTAAAGCTCTCTGATTCTGCACTCTATCACTGCGCTCTTAGAGATGTAGCACTGTAGTATAAAGTCAATGAAAGTCTGTACAAAAACATAACAATGGTATCTATAACCTTTCTAAAACCATCAAATATTTACCAACCTGTTATCAGTGAACCACAGACAACCATTTCTGGTAGCACATGCAGCTAAAGAAAAAAAAAAAGGAATAAAAATGAATGAATTAAAGGTTTTGAAGATGACAGGTACAGACTATCAAACCCAACTTACGAATCTACATACTACATGCTGTGCATATCATACACCAATTAAAGTTTGTTAATATTCTGTTTGTGAGGTAATATATTTTTTGCTTGCACAAGTGAGATTAATATTATTGAATAAAATCAGAGAGGGTGATTACGGACATTTTTTTTTTATGTCAAAGGTAAGATGCAGGGGATACAATGTTTTATTACAGGATGGAAACAACATTTATGATAAAAACAGGTAAACAAGAAGCTTAGATTTGAATTTGCCATTACACTTTTGGCATTAAAAATTATAATATTTATATTTTAATTTAACATTTAATATATTTATTTTAATATTATCCATTATAGTTATATTATAACTTTATAATATAATTATAATAGATAATGTTTAATTATCCACTTAGATTAACCAAAATGTTTCAAAACCAGATGCAAAGTTATGCTATGCAATGTTATGCAAGGCAGAGCCAATTATCTGTCCCAAATCCAATTGAGCATCATTGATGGAAATGTAAAGACAGGTCTTGAGTTACTTTAAACACAACTGCACTACAGTTAAAGATGATGCATTATTATAATCTGCTCTCATCCAAATGAGAAATGAGGATGGGTTCCCTATTGGCAGTTACATTTCTTTGGTATTTTATTTCTTCAATTTATTATTATGTACCTATCCCGAGGCATTAGCTTCAGTAGACAAAGGCCAACCCTGCGAGGTTTCTAAGGCATCCAGAGAAGGACCAGCTCCAGCTGGATTCTGCTTTATGATGGTTGGAGCTATGCATGCTGCACCTGTGCTTCCAGTGACCCAGAACCCATCTGCCCTCTGCACCTACTGACTCCCTGTGCTGAACTGGACTTGTTAATTTAAATAACTTCTGTTATATTGGACTTTCACCTGCACAACACACATGATGTTATTTCTATTTGTTATCACCCAAATGAGGATGGGTTCCCTGATTGAGTCTGGTTCCTCTCAAGGTTTCTTCCTATTGCCATCTCAGGGAATTTTTCCTTGTCACCGTCACCCTTCACTTGCTCATCAGAGACATTTCATTCATTCATCTAATTATTATCTAGACACATTTTTCTCACACATACACACTTCCAAATATTTTCTTTTCTTTTCTTTTCTAAAAAAAAAAAAAAAAAATCTTTAATTTTTGTGAAGCTGCTTTGAGACAATTACCATTGTTAAAAGCGCTATATAAATAAAATTGAATTGAATTGAATTGAATATTGAGAACAGCAGAGGTCCTAAAACTGACACTTGTGGGACCCCATATTTTACTGGCATTACACCAGACAGTTCTCCATTTAGATCTACAAAATGGTATCGATCAGACAGGTATGATCTAAACCATTTTAATGCCCGCCCCTGAATACCTATATGATTTTGTAGGCAATCTATGAGAATATTATGATCTATAGTGTCGAATGCAGCACTAAGATCAAGTAAGACTAGTATTGAGATGCAGCCTTGGTCTGAAGCTAAAAACAATTACAGCTAAAATCTTTTGCAATCTTAACTGGTGCTGTTTCTGTACTATGATGGGGCCTGAAACCTGACTGAAATTCTTCAAGGATGTTGTTTTCCTGCAAGAATGTGCATATTTGAGCTGATACTACTTTTTCTAATATTTTTTATATAAACGGAAGTTTTGAAATCGGTCTGTAATTTGTTATTTAATTCGCGTTCAAATTAGATTTTTTAAGAAGCGGCTTAATAACTGCCAACTTGAAAGGTTTAGGGACGTGACCTAGATATAATGAAGAATTAATTTAGAAGTGGCTCTCCAACCGTGCAATGTCTCTCCTCTCATGCGGATTGGGAAATCAGATGTAGGATTGTGTCTAGGGCTGAATGATGTGAATGTTGTGCTTAATACTCTATTTGCCAGTTAATACTACTGTACTTCTTTTTCTTTCTCTGATGTATGACACATGCATGTTGGATAAACATCTATTAGTGTTTTAAAGTTTTTCTACTCTGTAGACAGAAGATGGCACAGTTACTTATTGTGGCCAAAGTACTAGAGTACTAAACAACCCTGCATGGATTCTCACTCACTTATTGTCTATAATGCTTTATCTTTATTTTATACAGGGTCACGGGGGGCCTCAAGCCTGTCCCTGGAGACTTAGGGTATGACTAACCACTCAGGACTGAACTCAGTCCTTCAGAGAAAGAAGAGCAAACACTGTCTTCTAATCTCCATTGCACTCGGGAAAATATTTAAAGTATCCTGTGCAGGTTCACCTTTTTTTAAGATAGAATTGAACTAATTCTCGAAGGGCAAACGTACAGCAGATAAAAAAAAAAAAAAAATCACTGGAAACATCATCGGAGACTCTGATGATGTTTCCAGTAATTTTTTTATTATCTGTCCCCTCACGTCCACTGAGGATCCTTAACAAAAAATATACACATTATAGGGCAATTAAAGTTGTGGATGTCACATTCATGCCTAAATGTCCAAAAACAGAAACTTCACAGACAATGAAGGATGTTAAATGACAAGGATTTATTTTGGACATTTTTAGATTTAATGTAGGTTTTAAGACTGAACAGCTTTTTAGAAATCAGACTCAAAAGGGACCCTTTTCTGCATGACACACCAGCTGCAAAGTAAGCAGAAACAAAGAGACAGAGCCAAAAAAAACACTGTAACTGAGGCCCAAAGTTCTGCCTTATTTATGGAATTAAAGTGTCTCTTCAGTCTACGTAATTCTGTGATAGAAATTCTTTAGTGTTCTTAGTTACAACATTTGTTGGAACTTTTAACATCTTTAATACAAAAATAGCAGTTTCAGTTACAGTATTTGAATAATAATCAAGCATTTATGATATGCAATCAGAGACAGGGACTGCCGTGTGATAGACCCTAAAATGTTACAAAAGCAGCTGGTCTGTCTCACGTCTTAGCTTTCAACGTCATTGCTCATGACAATGATTGCTCATGATTGATCATAAGACACTAGTAGGCCACATACTGTAGTTTGGTGTGGGTACTGCTCTATAAAATGGTGTTTTAGACTCAAATGAATGAAAAACCAAGGAAACACTCAAGGAAAAAACACTGCCAAATAACTTACTGCCTTAGTAAGCATTAATAATGGAAAATTTCATGTCTATTACCAGCAATGGTTTTATGGGAGCTACTGTAGGTATAATTATAGACATAAGACATAATTCTAATTTTATAATAATGTTTAATTAATATTTTCTATAATACTATGAATATTTTATTCATAATATTATAATTTAAACTAATTGTAATATAACTATTTAAATCATTTAACCGCTTAGTATTTCAATACACATGAACCAATAATAAGCCAAAATAAATAATCATTTTGAACAAACACAGAATGATCACACTGTATGCTAATTAGCACATGAATTAGAAAAGCTCCTTATACTAATAAACTCTTATGAGAAATTTATTGGTTCAATACTATCAGCCATTTCTGCAACAAACAACATTTGTTATTTAGTTTAATGATGGACTGTAAGGAGTAGACTGGATAGGAAAAGCTAGATGTTGAGGATCTACAGCCATTTATATCTACTAGAAGAGAGATACAGAAGAATCATGTTACTCCTCTTTGTTTTCATAATTGTGAGAAACATTGGTAAGTGATTATTTTATTTTTTTTACAAACTTTAGATGCAGAAGATGTATACTGTTAACTTAACAGGATGAGTTATCTGGTGAAAAAAGAGGGGTTTTAACAATACAAGCTTAAAGTTTGTTGTTGCAATGTCTTTACAGGTGCTGTTGGCATCAGCATTACACCAGAACAAACTGTCATATCTTCAAGTGAAGCACATATGATGCATCATCTTACAGCTTTCAGTGGTATCGACAAAAGCCTTAATCAGAACCAAAGTTTCTTCTGCTAATTACTGTATCTACAGATGTTGTCACTAAACCTGATCAACCTGACCTACAACTGTCCATTAGACTTTGTAAAAATGAGAAAGGTAGAAAACAAGGTAGATCTGGAGATCTTTCCTGCTGCAGTATCTCTACACTGTACTACTGTGCAATGCAGCCCACAGTGACACATAATGCAAACCACCTGTTTGACCTGATTTTAGTTTATTTATTAGTTTAGCTATTTGTCTTGCTTTTGTCTTTGTCCCACATCTGTTCGTATACTGCCCTCATAAATGCCCTTGTAAATACTGTTATGTTAGTATTGTGGCTATTCTGTTTTTTGTTGTTTGATTTACTTCTGTTTTTGTTCATATGTTTAAATTTCTTTATTAAATGTCGGGGAAAAATCTAAATTTCACCTTGGTGGTATGCAGTTTGTCAATGCAGTGTCTAAATTTCATGTATATACAATGCCACAAATTAACAAATAACTGGGTAGGTGCAGATCTCTTTTATTTGACATTGGATCTCATAAAGAGATATTGGCAGATGCCTTTCATGTTCATGTAAAAAAATAAGTTTATTTATTTATTTATTTATTTATTTATTTATTTATTTATTGTTTTCTTTTCTTTCCACTAGTTTTTTGGTTTACACCAGTTTATCACTCCTTTGTTTGGGTTTTTTGGGGTGGTATGTCCCAACAAACCATTACCAAAGTTCTCCCTATAACATGTAGCAGTGACAGACATCTCAGATGCAAGACCAAATAGAGGATAATTTATGGGACTCGTTATTATCATATGCTTTTGTCAATTTTTTTTAGATGGCACTAGCTTGCAGATTTATCTTAATAAAAACAAGGCACCGAATCCAGTTCAGTGGAAAAATCCAAGGGATTCCATTTTAAATAAAGCACCACTTTTCCCCTTAACACATGCCTTTACCTCCAAAACACATGTTTAAAAGGGTTATGCCAGTGCACTGGGGTGTCCTGTGTTGTATCAGTTAGTCAGTTCACTGTCACTGACACTGTAAAGAGATGTGTAAAGTTATGTTACCACAGAAGCACTTCCTGGGAGTGGCCATCAAGAAACATGTTTCCTCACTTCAGCACATAAAGCACTATTATAGTAAACGTATTTTCAGAAATGGCTCAACTGTACCATTTATTGAACATAGTGAAATACACACCTCTGATTTTGATTGTAGCTACAGGTAATTTATTTTTATTCATTTAATGTATTTATTAATACCCATATGCTTAAGAAGTAAGTGACTAATTTCTGATTTTGATGTTTTGCTTATAAAATACTTTACTGAGTTTTTAATGTTCCTTTAAACAGGAAGTTTTGCAGATAAAATTGGGCCAAAGTATGAAGATTCTAACATTTTGATGAAAGAAACAGACACCGTCACTCTGAAATGTTCATACTGTATGAGTCGAGCAGCGAGCACATTTTAATTTACTGGTACAAACAATATCCTAACAGCGCACCACAGTTTTTACTGTATAAAGGTGCAAGATCAAGATCAGGCTATGATAGCACTCCTGATGATCATCGATTAGGGGCTCAAGCAATCAGAGACTCTGCTGAACTTACTATCAATGGTCTAAAGCTCTCTGATTCTGCACTCTATCACTGCGCTCTTAGAGATGTAGCACTGTAGTATAAAGTCAATGAAAGTCTGTACAAAAACATAACAATGGTATCTATAACCTTTCTAAAACCATCAAATATTTACCAACCTGTTATCAGTGAACCACAGACAACCATTTCTGGTAGCACATGCAGCTAAAGAAAAAAAAAAAGGAATAAAAATGAATGAATTAAAGGTTTTGAAGATGACAGGTACAGACTATCAAACCCAACTTACGAATCTACATACTACATGCTGTGCATATCATACACCAATTAAAGTTTGTTAATATTCTGTTTGTGAGGTAATATATTTTTTGCTTGCACAAGTGAGATTAATATTATTGAATAAAATCAGAGAGGGTGATTACGGACATTTTTTTTTTATGTCAAAGGTAAGATGCAGGGGATACAATGTTTTATTACAGGATGGAAACAACATTTATGATAAAAACAGGTAAACAAGAAGTTTAGATTTGAATTTGCCATTACACTTTTGGCATTAAAAATTATAATATTTATATTTTAATTTAACATTTAATATATTTATTTTAATATTATTCATTATAGTTATATTATAACTTTATAATATAATTATAATAGATAATGTTTAATTATCCACTTAGATTAACCAAAATGTTTCAAAACCAGATGCAAAGTTATGCTATGCAATGTTATGCAAGGCAGAGCCAATTATCTGTCCCAAATCCAATTGAGCATCATTGATGGAAATGTAAAGACAGGTCTTGAGTTACTTTAAACACAACTGCACTACAGTTAAAGATGATGCATTATTATAATCTGCTCTCATCCAAATGAGAAATGAGGATGGGTTCCCTATTGGCAGTTACATTTCTTTGGTATTTTATTTCTTCAATTTATTATTATGTACCTATCCCGAGGCATTAGCTTCAGTAGACAAAGGCCAACCCTGCGAGGTTTCTAAGGCATCCAGAGAAGGACCAGCTCCAGCTGGATTCTGCTTTATGATGGTTGGAGCTATGCATGCTGCACCTGTGCTTCCAGTGACCCAGAACCCATCTGCCCTCTGCACCTACTGACTCCCTGTGCTGAACTGGACTTGTTAATTTAAATAACTTCTGTTATATTGGACTTTCACCTGCACAACACACATGATGTTATTTCTATTTGTTATCACCCAAATGAGGATGGGTTCCCTGATTGAGTCTGGTTCCTCTCAAGGTTTCTTCCTATTGCCATCTCAGGGAATTTTTCCTTGTCACCGTCACCCTTCACTTGCTCATCAGAGACATTTCATTCATTCATCTAATTATTATCTAGACACATTTTTCTCACACATACACACTTCCAAATATTTTCTTTTCTTTTCTTTTCTAAAAAAAAAAAAAAAAAATCTTTAATTTTTGTGAAGCTGCTTTGAGACAATTACCATTGTTAAAAGCGCTATATAAATAAAATTGAATTGAATTGAATTGAATATTGAGAACAGCAGAGGTCCTAAAACTGACACTTGTGGGACCCCATATTTTACTGGCATTACACCAGACAGTTCTCCATTTAGATCTACAAAATGGTATCGATCAGACAGGTATGATCTAAACCATTTTAATGCCCGCCCCTGAATACCTATATGATTTTGTAGGCAATCTATGAGAATATTATGATCTATAGTGTCGAATGCAGCACTAAGATCAAGTAAGACTAGTATTGAGATGCAGCCTTGGTCTGAAGCTAAAAACAATTACAGCTAAAATCTTTTGCAATCTTAACTGGTGCTGTTTCTGTACTATGATGGGGCCTGAAACCTGACTGAAATTCTTCAAGGATGTTGTTTTCCTGCAAGAATGTGCATATTTGAGCTGATACTACTTTTTCTAATATTTTTTATATAAACGGAAGTTTTGAAATCGGTCTGTAATTTGTTATTTAATTCGCGTTCAAATTAGATTTTTTAAGAAGCGGCTTAATAACTGCCAACTTGAAAGGTTTAGGGACGTGACCTAGATATAATGAAGAATTAATTTAGAAGTGGCTCTCCAACCGTAAGCATCACTTCTTTTAAAAATCTGGTTCGATTGGGTCTAATAGGCACGTTGTTGATTTAGCTGAGGTGATAAGTTTATACAGCTCATCTTGTCCTATACCTGTAAAGCACTGAAAACCTAAATGTAAACTGAATCATGAGATACTATTAGAGGTTGAACCTTTTTTTTTCTCCCTGATACTATTGATTTTTTTTTCATTAAAGAAGTCCATAAAGTCTTCACTTCTAAACTGTGATGGAATACTCTTTGTGGGCATCTTAGGTTTTGTTAGGAAGCCATTGTACTAAATAAGAACCTGGGATTGTTTTGGTTTCTTGCTATCAGTTGGCTAAGATGCTCGGTCCTAGCAGTTTTTAGAGCCTGTCTATAGCTATACTGTCTTTATACGCAATTCGAAAAACTTCTAATTTAGTTTTCCTCCATTTTCGCTCGAGGTTACGGGTCGCTCTCTTTAGGGCGCGAGTATGACTGTTGCACCACGGTGTAAGTGTTTTATCTCTGACTTTTTTAAATCTGATGGGAGCAACAGTGTCTAATGTACTGGTAAAAATAGTGTCCATGCTGCTAGTCACTTCATCTAGATCATCTGCATTTAGGGGTCTAATAAGAAAGTAGGACAGATCCGGAAGATTACTTGTGAATCTGTCTTTTAGTCGGATTCATATTTCTAACAAATTGATAACGTGGGGGAGACACAGCTTATCTGTTCTACGGGTAGAGTATATATCAGGAGGTGATGATCTGTGATATCATCACTTTGAGGTAAGATCTCTATATTAGAGACATCTATACCATGGGATATAATTAAATCTAGTGTATGATTAAAGCGGTAGGTTGCTTCATTTATATTTTGTTTAACCCCAAAGGAATTTAGTAAATCCATAAATGCGAGGGCTAAAGTGTCGTTAGTATCATCTACATGAATGTTAAAGTCTCCTACTATCAACACTTTGTCAGTGTTAACCAATAGGTCTGATAGCAGATGTCCAAATTCTTTAAGAAAATCGACATATGGTCCTGGGGGTCTGTACACGGTGGCCAGGGTAAAATATAGCAAGGGTTTATTACGTATTTCAAAATTAATGATGAGCACTTCAAATGGATTAATCCTGGGCCTTATTTTCTTAGTAACAGTGAGTATATCTTTGTAGATAGTGGCGACACCACCACCAGTTAGACAGGGCTCATGCTTATAGAAATATCCTGACAGAGTAGACTCATTCAGACCAATATATTCATTTGGTTTAAGCCAGGCTGCGGTGAGGCAAAGTGCGTCAAGGCAATAACCTGAGATCATTTCATTAACAATAAGTACTTTAGGCGCAAGGGATCTAATGTTGAGAAGTCCAAACATTGGCCTTTTTCTGGTTTTATGGTTATCAGATTGTTTCGGGCAAATTTACCAAATTTATTATTTTTTCTCACTATTCGGGGAACAGACACAATTTCTATAGACTGGTCATTAGGAATGCACGGAAGTTTGAATTAAGGAAGTCTTGCGAAGTGCTGCTAAATCCTGCAAGCTCTCAGCCCTTCCCTCTGAGAGAGCTCAGCCAATCAGCTCTCTCTAGACCTCCGGCTGCGAGAGGTTACAGCATCACCCGGGAGCCAGCGATCCCTGGATGACAGGGCGAGCACTTTACCACTGCGCCACTTTGAGGCCTCTTGTGTATGATAAGTTAGCCTTAAACGATACTGTTTCCCATGCTTAAGCAAATTTTTATTTTTATTTCATGAAATCCTCACTACTGTATGTTGTTGTTGTGGAGATTTCTGCAGTGGTCTTGTTTTTAGTTTATTTAGCTATGGTATTAAATAAAAATCTAGGATTATTTTTGTTATTTTCTATAAGAGTGGAGAGATACATTGACCTAGCAGCACTGAGAGCTCTTCTATAGTTCAGGATGCTCTCCTTCCATGCTATTTGGAAAACTAACAATTTAGTTTGACGCCATTTGCGTTTTAATTTCCGAGCGGTTTGTTTTAGAGTGCGTGTGTGATCGTTATACCAAGGAGCAAGTTTCTTATCTCTAATCATTTTTCTTTTAACTGGAGCTACATTATCTAAGCTATGACGAAGTGTTGACTCTAGATATTCGGTCGCTTGATCGAGTTCTGTGAAATCAGATGGCGATCCAATCAAAGTTGATAACTCTGGAAGATTATCGATAAAGCTCTGTGTGGTATTTGATGTGAATGTACGTTTAAGGCGGTAGCGCGGTGCTGTGCGTACATTATTACTTTGAGAGACTTCAATCGAGACAAGACAGTAATCTGATATAACTTTAGACTGTGGAATTGTAATTATGTTTCTTATACTTAATCCGAAGGATAATATTAAGTCCAAAGTGTGACCTGCTTTATGAGTGGGTCCTACTACACACTGATTTACTCCTACTGAGTCCAGTATGGACATAAATGATGCTCTCAGAGGGTCTTCTGGATTCTCAAAATGAATATTAAAATCTCCAGCAATTAACGCTTTGTCTACGGAAACGACAAGGTTTGAAAGGAAATCTGCAAATTCACAGAGAAATTCAGAGTACGGCCCTGGAGGTCTGCAAATGATGATTAGCGGAATCGTCTGAGCTGACTTTATGTTACTAAAGAGAATATTAAATGCATTAAATTTAAATCTGTGTTTTTGTACGATAGCCAGATTATCGTTGTAAATAACTGCGACGCCTCCTCCTCTACCAGTTAACCATGGCTGGTGTATGTAGCTGTATCCAGGAGGACTAGCTTCATTTAGAGCTACATACTCGTCCTGTTTAATCCAGGTTTCAGTTAAACATAATATATCAAACTCCTGGTCTGTGATAGTTTCGTTAATAATAACTGCTTTAGATGCGAGAGATCTAATATTTAACAGTCCTAGCTTCAGATCAGAGGTGCCGACTGCGCATTCAGTATGATCTGAGTTTGTAATATCTATGTTAATTAAATTATTAAAACAGACTTTCTGAGTCTTTCTAAATTTGATTTTAGTTTGGGGAACAGACACAGTCTCAATACAGTGAACCCTGGGTGACGACTTTATGCAGCTAGCAGACGGTTGGTTTAGCCTGTCTGTCTGCTCCCTGGCCTGGGCTCTGGATCGTCACCGATTAACTAGGCCTCTTCTGAGACTATGAGCTATACTACAAGAAATGAGAGCAGCACCTTCCTGAGTGGGATGGACACCGTCCCGCCCTAACAGGCCAGCTTTGCCCTCAAAGGTCTTCCAATTATCTATGAAGCCCACGTTGTTTTCGGAGCACCACCTGGACATCCAGCGGTTCAGCGACCATAACCTGCTGTAAGTTATGTCACCACGTCTCATTGGGATGGGACCAGAGCATACTACTCCATCGGACATCGCCTTCGCAAATTTAAACACCTCTATAAAGTTATTCTTACTAACCTCTGACTGATGAAGGCGTATATTGTTAGCTCCAGCATGTACTACTATCTTGGAGAACCTGTGCTGTCCTAGAGCCCTAAGATTACCTGCTATGTCCGGTGCTCTGGCTCCCGGGATACACCTAACCACTGCCGCTGGCGCCCCTAAAGGTCTAGCTAATTTCACGTGTCTCATTATAGAGTCTCCTATAACCAGAGCTCTTTCAGGTTTCTCAGCGGGTGCATCACTGAGGAGAGCAAACCTGTTGGACACGTGAAGCGCAGAAGAGGTGTGCTCCGGTGGGCTAGCCTTGGCGTTAGCTTTGGCTGAACAAGTATGCCGCCGAGTCGTCACCCACTCGCCCCGCTGTGAGGGCTCTAATGCCGGAGTCAGGGGCTGGTTATCTCCGCCTGCGGCACCCAGACTGTCCGCTACAGGAATAACACTGCTCTTACACTCTCTAACCCTCTCTAAAGTCTGGATGCGCTCCTCTAACGCTAATATCTTCTCCGTCAGAGTGCTCACTAACACACACCTATCACAAATAAAATTACCACTAACGACGGAGAAGGAATGTCTAAACATCCTGCACTCCACACACTGAACAAGCTGAATATTGGACATGATAACGTACCTGATTAGTTATTTGGTGTTGGATTCCGCTTGTTGTTCTCAGATGATACGCGCGTTCTCCGAAAAAGCGCAAAAAGCAAACAAACAGAAAAAGGCAAAAATCCAGTGGTATTAAAGCCTGAAAATAAGTTATTGTTGTTATTTAGAATAAACAAGAAAAGGTAATGTAATCTAAACCCCGATACAAACAAACGAGGAACTTTCGCGGTAACAATACGAAAAACAGGAAGCTACGTCACAGGAAGTATTTATTTTTTTCTATGTTATTTTACAGGAAGTATTTATTTTTTTCTATGTTATTTTACTGATTTTACATTTCGTCTACTTTGCAAAAGTTGCAGCTCTTTGTGATTTAAGTATATTATGTCCAGTGACAGCTGCTAGCTTTTGAAACAGGGGAAGCTCATATTAGGCCTTTATCATGTAATTCATTATGTTATTTTTACGTAAATTCTGCCCTCCGTTCCTTTTGCAGAAATTGGTCTGTGACCCTCCAGGATTTAACCAGTTGCCTCTCAATGGCTAGAAGAGCAAGGTTGCTCAAACGATCTTGGCCCATCATGTTGCGGGTGTATGACTTGACCCGTTTTAAACAGAAGAAGCTCCTCTCTACACCTGCTGATGTAGCGCCAATTGTTGCCACTAACGACAACAGCTTGTATAGCTGAGGCATTGCACTATTCAACTCCATGTCTTTTAAAAACACCAAATAAGTCCTGATCAGAATATAGTACTTGAAGTTCAGATCTCAGTCTCCCTAAGTCAAAGAAATGGCCATAACTTTTCAGCACACTTTCAAATGCCTCCTCTGGAAACACTTGTCTCATTTCATCAAATTTCCCTGGATTGACTAATTATAAGAAGCTCCTGCTTTCCAAATTTGAAAAACGCTGAGAAATCTGCTCCATGAAATTGTCTAGGATGGCCATGTACAAATTTCTGTAGCGGTCCTGGGAATCCTGTAATTGTGACAGACGGCGCTTTCTAATAGGTTAATCTCGAGGGTCTGATGTGAGATTTGCTGCTTTTGAATTAACTGCTTGATAAACCTCCTCTGACCTCTTCTCCTTGACAAAAGCAAGGAGAGACCCAATTCTTTTTTTGCAGTAAAGAACATTCATAGCCCTTTGTTGGACAATATCAAAGACAACATCTGTCTCAGAAAATATTTATTCATAGGTGTAAAACATATCACACAGATAAAAATGCAGACATACTTCCCAAGAAATGCAACAGACATAAAATATATAGACTACTGGCTAAATGTAGCCCCTAAAAATGCATCTAATTCCACAAAAATCTGAGTGTATAAGTGAGAACAGCTCAGACATTAATGGGAAAACCTGCTTTCACCAGAGCCAGGTGTCAATAGGTCTTACATTTCCATGAAAAGTCATAGATTATTCAGTGAAAAAGATGCTCTGCTGAAAAACGATTAGGGAGATCAGTCACTTTAATCTCAAACAAAAAGGTATTTTTGATTTAGTTGGTTTACAACACAGTTCTGTCTCCAGTAAGTGCAATAAATGTACCTTCAGATGACTGCTTCACTTTCACAGCCTTTGCAGTGTCTTAAATTTAAAGTATTCTTGCAAAGATACTTCCCCTTGAAGATATGTTCGAAGATATGTTCCCTTTTGTTTAACCAGGAGAAGGCAAATGTATTTCCTATTGCCTGTCTTGCATTATCCTTGTCTAATTCTTTTGATGTTTGGAATACATCACCTAACCAAAGTGATCTCTTTGCTGAGAATAAACAGAGATCTTCAGACATCATGCCCACATGTATGTGTGTGTGAGTTTGTCTCTTCTGGTTCGGGCTCTGACCGGTAAGTCTATCAAGGTGATAGAATATGTCTCGGATTACTTTGCTGTAACCCTGTTGCCTGAAAAATCAGGAACGAAATGCTGCGTGAAAACGCTATGGGAACATCTTCTTGTGTTGCCGGTTGTGAAGCATGTGTGTATCAAACACGCCAGATTTTGGCTTATATAACCTCGGTCAGGTGAGGTCATCTGATGAAACGCACCTGCAGGTTATAAATAGGAGTGAACCAGAAACATTCCAGAAACAAAACTCCAGCAATTAAACAATTCGGCAGTGGATTGGGTCTACATGTTTTGTCATGCACTTTAAAATACATTTTATTTGAGGGCATAAGCTCTTCTAGTGGAGGGAGCCCTAGCACTTAGAATAGTCTCAATTATGCTGGCTGGAAGACCAGCTTGACTCAGTTGGTCCCGTTCAGGGTCCAAATGTGAAGGTTCCAAAGCTCGGGCTGGGGATGAAATATTTTCCCCTGCGCCTGAGACAGAAAATCCCTCCTGACTGGAATCACCCATGGTGAGCCGTTTAGGAGAGATATTGGATCCGAGAACCATACACCTCCTGAACCCTGACCTCCTGGGGGTGCCAGGGAGGGCACTTTCTTATTGAAAAGTATGTTATGTGCCCCTCCCCGGGCCTGGGCGCATAAGCTTCAGAACTTCTTCTTCAAGAAGAAGACAGTGCGGCGGTCCGACCTCTTTGAGGCAACTTGTGAAGGACCAGTCCTTACAAGGGGGTGCCCGGCTGCTGACGCTTTCCTTCTGCGCCTCCCGCCTGGCGTGACTCAGATCTGGTTGAGACTGGGTGGCCGACAGTCCCGACTCTTGAGCATGGGGTAGGAGAAATTTCCTGAAGGCCTGTTCATACAGTATAGTCTGGCTTCTCAAAACCTAGTGGCGGCGGAATTGACAGCGTCGCCAAATAGACCGGAAGGTGAGACAGGGGCATCAAGGAGGAATGTTCGATCCTTATCCTTGATGCCTGTCAAGTTTAACCACAGGTGCCTCTCTGCGGACACCAGGGAAGCCATAGAACGACCGATAGCACGGGCCATCTTCTTAGTTGCACGAAGAGACAAGTCTGTAGCCCAGAGTATTTCTGTGAATGCTCTATCATCCACAGTGCCCCTCATGCTCAAATCCTTCAGCAGATTAGCCTGGTACGCCTGCAAAACCACCATGGTGTGCAATAAAGCACTGGCCTGACCTGCCGCCTGAAAAGCCTTTCCCACCAGGGTAGAAGAGTCTACACGGCTTGGAGGGAAGTGTTGGCTTCTTTAGAGAGGATTTACATTTACATTTAGTCATTTGGCAGACGCTCTTATCCAGAGCGACTTACATTTTTATCTCATTACACATCTGAGCAGTTGAGGGTTAAGGGCCTTGCTCAAGGGCCCAACAGTGGCAACTTGGTGGTTGTGGGGTTTGAACCTGGGATCTTCCGAACTGTAGTCCAATGCCTTAACCACTGAGCTACCCCTCGCCCATCTAAGGATGATGTCCCAGGAGAGAGATAGCCCGCAAGCATCTCTTCTATCTGGGGCATCATCATATAACCCTGTGCTTTCGCATCAAAAATATTCGCATAAAACAAAGTCGATAGTATAAAAATACGGGATGAGTAGGGCTTGCTCCAAGAACGAGTTGATTCATTGTGGAGGTCAATTGGAGACTACATGTAAAAATGTAGATATTTACAAAATTTACTGTAACTGTGAGTATTTACATAACAGTAGCACTTACAGTAGCACTAAGCAATGCCGTGGACAACTGAACAAACTAAACAGCACTATGGAAGTATGGAAGCTCAACAAAGGAAAAGGACAAATAATAAAATGAAAACCATCCTGTGTGATCAATCCGGAACTCCTCTGTCCCACGTCCCAGGCTTCACCCTGTCCATTTTCACAGGATGAAGCCTGGTCCAGCAGAGAGCCTGCAAATGAACAGTAAGTTAATATTATGTACTAACTTTATTAACATTGTTAAGAAGGTTGAGAGGGTCATATTATCACGGCACCTTTTGATAATTGTCTGTGGATCTTGTGGTGACATTTTAAATGCATATAATAAGATATACAAGATGATCCTTTAATGTTAGCTTACAATTAAGTTAAGTTTAAATACTCCTCATGTACCTGTATGCTTGTGGGCCCTGGATAATTTCCTTGTTCAAAATGCAAAAGGATGTGATTAACTCAAATGTTGCACCATATAACCTTTCTGTTTATACGCTAATTCATCTCAGACACTTATGGAAATTGAGATGCTCATGATCCACATAAGCTCCACACACAATTTGAGGTTACCTATGATTGCTGTGACAAAATAAGAATGTTGGAAGAATTTAATTTGTGCAAGCTATTATGGTTGCAACCTTCAATTTATTTATTACTTTTTGCTTTTTTACTTCTTGCAGACTGGCACCGGAGGAAACACTGACAGTAGCACAAGACCAGCTAATAACAAATAAAGAAAAAAAATGTGATGTGCATAAGCAACAGCAAAAGACTTTTGATGCCTGGATAAAATCTCTGACTAAAGTTGCAAAGAGATTGAATAGAATGTTGACGCAGACAATGGACAAACTGTTAAATTTCATAGTGCATTTGTTTTCATTTCACTTACATGCACCATCTTGCTATGCAAATATAAGTAAAATATAGAAATACGCTACATTTTAATTGTGGCAGGACTACTTAAGCTCCTCCTGCTTATATATGATTGGCTAGTTGGTTCATTATTTGTCCTATCATGGGGCAGTGGGAAAATATATAAGTTTGTTGGCAAGGTAGTAAAGTGGAACCTTGGATTGTGAGCATAATTTGTTCCGGAACCATGTTGTATATCTAAACACTCGTATATATCAAAGCGAATTTTCCTCATAAGAAATAATGGAATCTCTATTAATTGTTCCTCAGCCCAAACATATTCATATAAAAATAGTTAATATAAAATGTAAAGAAAAAAATTAACAAAATAACCTGCACTTTACCTTTAAAAAGAATCGTAGCTGTATTGATTGAGACCAGAGAGAGGAGACGAGAAAAGAACAGGGAAAGGGAGCTGCTGTGTAGGACACACAAACCCGAGTTAGCACACACACACACAGCCCTGCGAGCAAACACATCACCCAAATGAGGATGGGTTTCCTGTTGAATCTGGTTCCTCTCAAGGTTTCTTCCTATTGCCATCTCAGGGAGTTTTTCCTTGCCACTGTTGCCGTTGTCCTCGGCTTGCTGATCAGGTGTAATTCTAATTTGGGATTTTGGGCACTAGACTTGTGCTTGACACTTGACACTTAATGACTAAACAGTTGTAAGACTTGTGAAAGTTGTTTGTCTTTATGGTGTATATTTAAAATAGTTTTAAATTAAAAAAATCAAAATAAAAAATAATTTCGCCCCCTGGTGATACATATTCCAATCAACAGAATCAGTTTCAATGAGGGTGGAGCTCCACATATTACAACAGTAAACTGCATTCATTTAGCTTTATCTTTCAGCAATCTATCATTTCTGTCATGCAGTTTTTTAAACCTTTTCTACTAATGCTTTTTCTAGGAATGTTCATCTTAATATTATGCTGTTATATATATATATATATACAGCGATACCACTGTATATATTCACCTATCTTTGTAGTGAAATTGCAGGACAGAACAACATCATCACCTTCCAAGACATGCTTTTCTCTTATAATGTGTTCAAATATTTCCACCAATGCAGTTCCTAGAAAAAATAGAAAAAAACAAAACAAATTAATTATATATATGGTGGCATCGGTGGAAATGTTTGAACACATTATAAGAGAAAAGCATGTCTTGGAAGGTGATGATGTTGTTCTGTCCTGCAATTTCACTACAAAGATAGGTGAATATATACAGTGGTATCGCCAGTATCCCAAATCCATGCCAGTGTTTTTTGAGGATCTGAAGATTTCCTCTGCTGCAGTCTTACACTCTGCTGTGTACTACTCTGCCCTGAGGCCCACAGTGACAGGGAACTTAATAACATCGTACAATAACTTCTTGCCAAGCAAAGTAAGTGCTTAAGTAGCATTTTAATTTATCATAAATACATGCACAGGACGATGACAAATTTCTTGAAAAAAAAAAACAAACGTTCAACGCACTCAAAAAAATAACTTGTTGAATGAACATAATTAAATTATGGAAAGAATTTCCACCTGATTTAATGGCTTTCTTTCAGCATTAAGCAATTTTGTTGGCCCAACTTAATATTCTTATGTTCAGTCAAATTAATTTTATTAGGTTCATTTAACTTATTTACTACAGCTGCGTCTAACATAATTTAATACTGTTAACATAAATGAATAGCTTAGGTACAACACATTTCTCAGTTGTAAATTAAGTTGATCCAACTCAAGTAAATTTAACTTTTAAGCCCTGGTCAACAGAATTCTGTGAAGGAAGGAAGCATAAGACAAACGGGATAAAACAGAGATTTTTATTTTACACCAGCAGCAACTTACAAAGGAGGTCTTAATTTGAAAATATGTACAAAACATAAAACACCACAAATAAGTATTAATCATAGAAAAAAATTTAACAACAACAGAAGCGTTTTGTACGTTATAACTGTACGTTATGACTTTTAAATATGACCGTTAGAGACGGTTGTTCAGGAAACTCCTGAAGTCAGATGCAGACAGGACACTTTCACTCACAAACTCCTGTGAAAAAATACAGAAATAGATTCAATTAAAATTCATGATACTTAATTTATCAAATTAACAATATTTATACTTTGTTCCTCTCGCTTCACAACTCATGAGAACAGACCGAAACCAGAACCGAACCGCAGATTAAGCACGCGCATGTAACCGTCGGTATTTTAAGTGTGATTAAAAATACAAGAAATAGCTTAAACCAAAATAACGTGACTAAACATCGCTAAACAGCAGGTGACATTTATGTTCAGTATTTCGTTTCTATTTAGAAAGATGGGAATTAATTCCTGCTTACCTTTTCCACACGCCCGCCAAACATTTGTCTTCTCAACACGCCGTGTTCTCTTCTCGCGATGTCTTCTCGCGATGTTTGATGTTTGAGAAATCTGATTTTTCCGGTTTTCATAGTGACAAGATCTCTTTGGTTTATCTCAACATGATTGAATCTAATACATGTTAAGTTGTTAAATTTCATGTAAATACAACATAATTTATTCATGTTCATCTTGGAAACATGAAATTATTATGTACACAACACATATTACATTTTAGTACATGTAACTGGTAGCCAGGTTAATTTTTTTGAGTGTGAATGAATTGTTTAAAACACAAATAAATCTAATATCATCTTTTTAAAATGTATTACAGGTATTTTAAATATTTGCAGTACAGTAAATACACATGACCATCATAAACTGTTTATTAACTTGTTTGGGAGGAAAGTGAGAAATGTGAGAAATCCTCCAAAATAATTAAAACAACAACTGGTTAGCTAAACCCTTAGAACATATTAACCTGATAAGTATATCTTACATTTTGCTATGGTTTAATTCCTTTTGAATTTCCATTCATCGTATTTTAAAAAAAAATGCGGTATTTAATATTATAAAAGTATATAATAAAAATGCCTTCATGCACTATGTGTCCAAAAGTATGTGGACATTTGCCCATATAAAATGTTTCATTGTATTGTAGCTGTACAATTTGTCTACTAAGAGATCTAAACCTGTTTTGGCATGACAATGCTCCTATGCACAAAGCCAGCTTGATGAAGACATGGTTATATTCAACTTTGAACGAGCTAGAAGTTCAACTGCTTCCCAGGACCCCTCGTCCTACATCAGTAAGCCGTTTCATATACTGTACCAAGTATATATTTTATCATAAATATATTTTTATATTTTTAAAACATATGTATATATGATTTCATATATCATGTATATACAAAACTTAGAAACAAAACCCAATAAGGCACGCTAATCTCAAAATCAAAATGCCACACAATCAAATAAGTACAAGGCTGCCTACATGCACATCAGTGCAGTCTGATATACCACCATGGTGATGATGATGTGCACACACCTACAGATGGCAGTAGATAATGTGAAAAGACCTGAACTTGATTAAACCTGGATGCAACAGGGAACACTGACAAACCTGCACACAAATTGAGGAGAATAACAATAGCCATGAACGTTATAACAATGTAAAAGCAGTCTGAAAGGCAGACAATGCCTTATTGGTGATGTAAATGTTTTAACACAGACTTTTCATGGTCCCACATTAAGAAAATGCAGACAGTCTGAGACACATTGGCACTAAGAGCAAGTACTGGGAGTGAAGTAATGTATTGGCTTCATGTTGCAATATATTCCAAAAATCTTACAAGCACAATAAAAATAAATAAATAAAATAAAATAATTAAATAAATGTCCCACATTAGGCCAGTATACCCTTATTATAATTTTATTAAAATAAAATGTCTGGACCAATAAAATATTATACAATTGTGTTACATAATATTGCTGTTATTATACTGTAAGTTATGAGTCATGAACAAGACTCGAGAACGTTACCGCGAAAATTCCTCGTTACTATTGCCGCCTAATTATATCGCTTTTTTCCCCCGCTACTTGCTCTTTCTGCTTGATCATTATTCTGATCATCTGTTCTCAAGTGAAGTTCGGTGTTCCCCATAGGTCCACTGCTTTATTTCTCTTTACATGCTTCCTCTGGGAAACATAATTTATAAGCATGACATAAGTTTTCACTGTTATGCTGTTATACTGTTAAGCCAGAAGTTCTGGTAGTAGAACCACATGCAGCTTTTTGATCACATAGTAACTCCAGGTGGCCTTTCTGTTCCATCATATGCAACAGTAAAAGACATTGATGTGATTATAGATTCCAATCTGTCATTTTATCCTCATGTAGATATTACCAGGATAGCATTTTTTCATCTCAGAAATATTGCCAAGATAAAGAATATACTGTGATTTAATAATGCAGAAAAATGAGTTCATATTTTTATCACCTCTAGGTTGGACTATTGTAACACCTTAGTGTCTGGATCTGGAAGGTGAGTCTTGTCAACTGGACTTCTTTCTAGTATTACTACTCATCCAAGTAGATTCTTCAGTCTAAGGTACACATTCCGCTCCTGAGCTGCCAATGAATTAGACCCCTCTGACTCTGCTTTCCAATAATGGTCATTGTTAAAAGTGCTATCAAATAAAATTGAATCGGATTTTACAGATATAATATCAAACATGCTAATGTTCTCTCACACACAATCTTGTTTATAACAAACTGGTAAAACATTAACCAGTACTAAAAATTAAATAAAAAAGTACTCATAACTTAAATAAATATACACTGTACGAACAAATATTATTTAAGGACAAGTTTTTAAAATTATTAAAAAATTATATACAAATAAAATATAGAATAAATATAGAATAAATCACAGTAAAGAAAATTAAATGATTTATTTTACTGCAGAACAGAAAACACAAACTGAAACTAAAATATGACATTTCTGGCCTTTCTAAATGTAAAGTCATCAATAATGGCATCATATGAGATATGCTACCCTATTAAATAATTAATGCTTATGACAGCAAGGCCAGTGAGCCGTTACTGAGACATGGCTGACCTCAGGTATGTCTTGATTAATTTTAGCAGCATGGCCAGCACAGGTATCATAGATAAAAGAAAACCGCTTTGCGGCACAGATTATTATTTTTTTCCTTCAAGTTCGTGTGCCACCCCCACGTGTCATGAAAAAATGCCGCCCTGGGTGGCTGCCCCGTTCCCCCATGCCTACAGTAAAACCGCCACTGCTGGACATGCAAAGAAAAACTCATACGTGATCAGTTACATTCGGAGTTCTTACAATGCTATACAACACCAATGTCCCATTTTCATTTTTACTTTTTCTCTTTGAGTTGCTCATGAGCATCCCAAATACATATATAAGAAGATAGGAAAGTATGTGATGGTATGTTTTGTTTATATAGGACAGACATTTAAAAACAATAGTATTAGTGCATATATAAGTACTAATAAGAATATTAATATGAGTAGGACTTAAATATTGTATATGAATCTTTTAATCATTATTATATTCTTTTAGATACAGTGCATAACATTTACATAAAGCAGCACACCCTCTACTCTTATTGGTTAAAACAGAAGGATGCTGTAACTGAGGTGTAGTACAAAAGTTATGCTAATCTGTTGCTTCACTGACGATAGACTAGAAGGAAATGTGACTTTTACAGTAACTCAAAAAGAAAAGGGTCTTACAGAAGAAAGTAAATTAAAGCAGAATGGTTTTCTGTGCAGTTTTGTTTTTTGCCATGTTCATCTGTATAAGAAGTAAGTCATTAAAATTTCGTAATGATAAGGTATTAACACCAATAATCTTAATATGCTTCCATGTACAATATTTTAGATGATAAGCATAACAATACTACTCCTCTTTAGGTCAGAGCACACAGGACAGCATTACTCCGACATCATCTGCTGTCGATGGTAAAGAGGGTGAAGCAGTTACACTGTCCTGTTCTTATACCTACACTGTTTCTGTGAACAATCTACAGTGGCATCGACAATCTTCCAATGCAGCCCCGGAGTTTCTTGTTCTTTTGTTTGAATCAGGAGGAAACCAGACAGGCGATACTCCTCATCCTCATCTGACTGCTAAAGTTGAGAAGAGTGAGAAGCGTGTGGATTTAAAGATTTCTCCTGTTGCTGTATCAGACTCTGCACTGTACTACTGTGCTCTGCAGCCCACAGTGACAGGAAATCCAGCTGCACTGTACAAAAAAGTACAGTGTTAAGCAGAAGAAGAAAAAGAAGTATTAGAATCAAAAACTATGCACAAACCTATTATTCTAATTATAGATTTTAAAGGAATGTAACCAAATATGAATACACCATTAAAAATGAATTAATAAAACTTTTAAAGTGGAACTCCACAGACAACAACAAAAAGCAACAAGAAACAAAGAGGTTGCATTCATTGGTGATTTTGGTAAATCAATCACTGCATTGACACTTAATTTGTTCATTTATAAATAGGAGCACACTGACTCACTCTGAAATATTAGACATTTCAGTGAAATATAGATTAAAGAATTCTAAATTAACATGCGACTTAAATGCATCACTCTTTTGTATAAATTCTGACATGATTTCTATCAAATGTTTCTGCTCTTTATAAAGTTTACAACTCAAAAGCTAAAATATTTTTATCTGAATATATACTTTCTAAAACAAAAAACAATCATTTTTAAATAGTCTAGAAGTCTGAATTTCATGTGGTGTACACGGTATTACCAGGTAATTTTAATGTTTTGAGTTGTTGGTGTACATGCATGCATGCAAAACAAATAAATCATAATGAAAATAGAAAACAAAGCTTCTGCTTGCATAGAAGAGCTGGTGGATCTGTGTATTCTGTATCGTCAGATAATGATTCTCTCTTGACTTAACTATCTATCTTTCCTCTTGGCTTAAGCTCATCTTATTTTTTTTCTTCTCATCTGACAGCTATGTCAGAATTGATTTTTAATACTTATTGCCTACAACAATGTGGAAAAGGCTCAAGAACATTTATACCAACTGCACGTATTTCCACTTAATAATACTACAACTTATTTCACACTTAAGCAAACATTTCCTGATTAACACTCCGGGAAAAATATATAAGTATGACAGATTAAATATAATACTATTTATATATTTAACAATCTCACTGTTTCTGTAGCTGTACAGTATGTTTTACTTAAAAACAATATTTTAAACAAGTGCAGTAATTAAATTCCTAATATTTCAATGCATGTGCAGCATTAATAAAAAGTGCAGAATGTAAATAATTATGAGCTGAGGGACTGATGGAAGAACTAAAATTACTAGGTAAAAGTAGGAGGAGCTACATGTGGTAATAGGCAGTTTAGACATTTTCACAGAGATGATGACATTTATATCTACCGCAAGAGAGAAACCTAGAACAGTCATGTTATTCTTCTTTGTTTTAATAGTTGCTAAAAGCATTGGTAAGTTATTTATATTTTACACAAACTTTAGGTAAATGCTGCAGATTTCTAAGGACACATAAATATAAATCTTTGGTTGTTTAAAAAAATAGTATAATGTCGTTGAGCATTTTTTAATTAAAATTATTGTTTACAATTAATTTACAGCAAGTGCTGTTGGCAGCAGCATTACACCAGAACAAACCATCATATCTTCAAGTGAAGGCAGTAACACCACCCTGACCTGCACATATGATGCATCAGCTAGATATCTCCACTGGTATAGACAAAAGCCTCATTCAGGACCAGAGTTTCTGCTGCTAATTGCTGTACTTACAAACAGTGTCACTGAAGCTGATCAACCTGACCCACGACTATCCATCAAACTTCGTAAAAATCTAAACAAAGTAGATCTGGAGATCTTTCCTGCTGCAGTATCAGACTCTGCACTGTACTACTGCGCCATGGAGCCCACAGTGACACATAATGCAGAACACCTGTGCAAAAAGTAATGTTTATGTTCTTCTCTTAAAAGGGGGAGCTTTTTACCTGTTTCTTTAAATTAACATTTCTGAGTTCACAAAATTGTAAAGCAGAATGGTTTTCTGTGCATTTTTGTTTTTTTTGCCATGCTCTTCTATATAAGAATTAAGTCATTAAAACCTCGTAATTATAAGATATTAACGCCAATAATCTTAAAATGCTTCCATGTACAATGTTTTAGATAATAAGCAAAACAATACTACTCCTCTTTAGGTGAGAGCACACAGGACAGCTTACTCCAACATCATCTGTTGTCTATAGTAAAGAGGGCGAAGCAGTTACACTGTCTGGTTTTTACATGTACACTGTTTCTATGAAAAATCGTGCAGTGGTATCGACAATATTCCATTGCAACCCAAGAGTTTCTTGTTCTTCTGTTTTGTGTTTGCTTTTAAACATGAAGAACCATAATCTTATCTATATTAGTAATTCATATTGTTTAAATAATCTGATTAAACTGTTTTTGTTTTAAATCAGTAGACAGCAATCAACCCTACCATCAATACCTGATGAACAACAACATTAATCACCACTTACTGTATAAACCAGCAAACTGGTGACAGAATCTTCTTCTTCTTTGTCTTTCGCTGTTCCCTTTCAGGGGTCGCCACAGAGAATTATCTACCTCCATCTAACCTAGGGTTCTCAGATAAAATTGGGCCAAAGGAGAAAGAAGCTAATGTTGTAGGGAAGGAAACGGACATTGTTGCTTTAAAATGTTCATATGAGACAAACAGCAATAACACTTTGCTTTACTGGTACAAACAATAAAAGCACACCACCGTTTTTACAGCTTGAGTAGAAAAGTCAAACACCCTGTACAGCAAACACAGAAACAAAATGCATAACACACAACAGCACTGAATATTTAATTAATGAACTCTGTAAATGTTCTTAAAGCCATTAAGTCTCTTCATTCATATGCTCAGTAGTAACTAAACAATTTACTTATAAGCAGTCAGTTGTGGGCTGTTTCTTAGTTATTTCAAGACGAAGAAATGTCTTATTATATAATAATACAATATATAAAAATCACAGTATAATATCAGTTAATATTGTATGTAATTTTACATTTCTGATCATACAGCTGTGTAGATGGAAAGCCGAGCCTCCTGCACTTCATCACATATTATTAATAATAATAATAATAAAATAAATAAATAAATAATAATAATAATAATAAAATAAATAAATAAATAGTAATAATAATAATAATAAAAAATAATAATAATAATAAAATAAAAAAAAAAAATAATAATAATAATAATGAGACATTGTTACACAAGACTTAGTTTCCCACAAGAGCTGCACTTTTGTAGTTGCTCTGACCCAGTCGTCTAACCATCACAATCTGGCCCTTGTCAAAGTTCTTATCTTTGCCCAATTTTTCTGCTTCCAATAGAACAACAAAAAGGAAAAAATAATAATGAATAATAGTATTTGTCTAATATATCCATTGCACAATGTCAATGCTTCGTGGGTGTGGCCTTCTAGAGATATGTTCCCTCATGTGTTTACATCATACAGCACTGTGCTTAGAAATGGCTCAACCATACAACATCCTGTACATAGTGAGATACATACAACTGATTCTCACTGTTACAACAGGTAATTCTTTTTCATTAGTTTATTTATATATTATTGTTAAATAATTAGTTAATTATTAAATTAATGTGTATTCCCTTAAACATCATCAATGATTTGTTTAAATAGAAAAGGCATTTTTTTCTTCATGTTCTTTCTTTTTTATGTTTTTTTCCTTTACAGCAGGCAGTTTTGCAGATAAAATCGGACCAACAAATGGCGTTGACAACATTGTCACCAAAGAAACAAACCCTGTTACATTGAAATGTTCCTATGAGTCAACCAGTAATAACATTTGGCTTTACTGGTACAAACAATCTTCCAACAGCGCACCACAGTTTTTACTGTATAAAGGCGCAAGATCATCAAGCTCTGGAAGCACTCCTACTGACACTCGATTAGAGACAAAAACAAGCAGAGACTCTACTGAACTCACTATCAGAGAACTAAAACTCTCAGATTCTGCTCTCTATCACTGCGCTCTTGAAGTAGGGGCACAGTAATACAGACTCAATGAAAAGCTGTACAAAAACATAAAACCTACACACATATTTGAAGCTTTTGAAGACACAGAGTTTTAAAGATTATAATTTTAACAAACTGTTATCAGATAACCACAGACACAAACAACATTTGTGATGCAGCTGAAAAAAGGCAAGAATAATGAAGAGGGAATAATTTAACAATTTAAACAAATTCTTTTGATCTTTCCATAAAGTATGGCACAGCAGAAAAATCCCCATATGTTGTCCTATATTGTCATTTTATACAGACCTAAAGTAAATGATTCATTGTGTTGTATGGTACATGAATTGTTTGAGGCCTGATATAGCTTAAGATAAAACTAAAATTGTGGTCAATTATCATTTATACTTTATGTTTAGTCATGTAATAGTTTGTTTAAAAAAAGCATTATTAACAACACATTAGTATAGTAACATTAATCACCACTTACAATATACACCAGAAAACTGGTGAGAGAATCATGGGCATCTCATGCCAACCTGACCTGTCCAATCCCACAGAAAAACCAATGCAGCACAAATTAATGAAAAATGTCAGTGCTGCCTACGATAGAAAGGGACCAGAACACCGAGTGCACCACAGTCCGCGCATGGGGCCCAGCAGGCAAAACGTTCGAGGCCACACTTACCGTCATCTCTTCAGTATTGCAAAAAGTATATACTGGGAATACAATATGTATATTATAACACGTTTGACAAACAGAGAGAAAGCACAGAGACCAGATTCCGCAAGCAAGAACAGTCTTTATAAAGCACAATGTTCAGCAGTAAGGTTAAAAGTATGCAGATTAAGAGAAATTATACTCTAAAGCAGAACAGTGGTTGTGGTGGCACCTAAGTGAGTGAAGCGGGTCCACGGGGCATAACTCAGTGTCGGCAGTGTAGGGAGTCGTCTGGGTCACGACGAGCAGGTGGCACGAGGCTGGCAGCTTCCTTCTTGGTAAAACCATGTCAGAGGTTGCGGAGACTACAGAGAAAGAGAACGTCTATAAGTAGGCTTTAAAAGGTTTTGTCTTTCAGAACTCTCTTTCAATGACACATTTCGTACATTGAAGGATCCGAAACTAGCCTCAGAATTTTTTTTGTCTGTATGGTTGTATGTCTGTACGTCTGTCTAGGAAAGAGCAGTTAGTTTTGCCTCTCATTTTTTTAACTGTTTCTAAAAACTCTTTACCAGTCAACGACAGGTACTTATGAAAGTAGAAGATTAAAATGTATACAGTATGACTTAAATTGACACTCACAGTAACCTGAGAGTACTAGGACTTGTTGTAGTAGTATTAACATTACTGGTAGCAGTAGTAGTAGTAGCAACACCTCTTCTACGCTTACATAGGTTTGCTTTTTATCTAGCAGAACAGTGTAAGCTGATGAACTTTTTTATGCAGCTTCATTCACTTCCTTTTATTGTCTTTCTTGGAGGCCTTTTTTTATTTTCATGTGGCATTTAAAGAACTATTGAGAAGTATTATTGCCCTCTGAATTTTCTTTTGAAGGCAGTGAGTTACATTATAATACTTATTCAAGATTGTTGCCAATTTATTGCAAAATTCAAATAAATAGAAATAACAATTAATCATTAAATAATTGATCAGCTCATTGGATTTTAGATTGTTTTGTTCATTTCTTAAATACTCTCTCACTCACTCACTCATCGTCTATACCTCTTTATCCTGTATTTAAGGTCGCGGACAGGCCTGGAGCCTATCCCAGGAGGCTTAAGGCACACACTCATTCGCACACTATGGACAATTTAAGAACACCAATTAGCCTAATCTGCAGGTCTTTGGACTGTGGGAGGAAACTGGAGTACCCAGAAGAAACCCACCAAGCACCAGGAGAATCAATCCTGCATGGAAATTGAACCCAGATCCTGAAGGTGACAGTGCTAACCACTACACCACTGTGCCACCATTTTTTAAATACCTCATTTATTTTTGCACATGAACTCTATATAAAGATATTGCTGCTGGAATAAAAACATTTAGCATTTGGAAATTCTTGTCTTTAAGGTGTCCAGATGAGCACAGGAGATGTGCTAGACTGGTTAAAGCTGTGAGGAAGACTAGGGTAACTCAAATAACCATGGTGATCAGAAAAGTACCTTAAAATGCATACAACAATGAACAGATATACTGAAATTGGACAGTTCAATTAAATTTTATTTCATTTGTATAGCACTTTTTACAATGGTCATGATCGCAAAGCAGCTTCACAGGATCAAAAGAAAATTATGTAAATGTATATAAAATGTGTATGATTTAAAATGATCAAATTGTCTTTGATGAGCAAGCCAAGGGTGATGGTGGCAAGGAAAATCTCCCTCTGATGGCAATAGGAAGAAACCTTGGTTAAAACAGTTGGAGATTTAGAGAAAGACTAAGCATTGTTTATCTAATCTCCAGCTACAGTATATAATCATTACTATTATATTCCATCACAAGAAACTGTATATTAAAACCCAACCCCTTTTCCAGCATGTGCTAATTTTGTAGTAGAAGATTTGACATATTAAAAGTACTTCATTAGGAAAACAATTGTATTTTTCTAAAAAACAATGAATAGTTCTGTGTTGTATTTGGGACTTGGCTCAATGTGCCTGATCCTGGATCAGATATTACAAGAAATTTACGCTAGACTGCTTAAGCTTCCTAAGTGTGGCCTTCTAGAACTTTTTTTCCTCTTATGTGGAAGACATACTGTACAGCACTAATATACAGAATCCTCACTGAGCTGTGTACAGAAATGGCTCAACCATACAACGTCCTGTACATAGTGAGATACACACTACTGATTCTCACTGTAGTTACTGGTATTAATATTATCAAGAGATTTTAGAATCAGGCCTATATGGTAAAGTGTCCAGAGAGTCTTATTATACCTAATAATTTAGTTTCTCATGGTCTGAGAGTCCTTAAGGTGCCTTTTGGCAAACTCCAAACGGGCTGCCATGTGCCTTTTACTAAGGAGTGGCTTCCGTCTATCCACTCTACCATATAGGCCTGACTGGTGGATTGCTGCAGAGATGGTTGTCCTTCTGGAAGATTGTCCTCTTTTTACAGAGGACCTCTGGAGCTCTGACAGAGTGACCATCGGGTTCTTGGTCACCTCCCTGACTAAGGTTCTTCTCCCCCGATCGCTCAGTTTAGATGGCCGGCCAGCTCTAGGAAGAGCTCTGGTGGTTTTGAACTTCTTTCACTTACAGACGATGGAGGCCACTGTGCTCATTGGGACCTTCAAAGCGGCAGAATTTTTTTTGTAACTTTCCCCAGATTTGTGCCTCAAGACAATACTGTGTCGGAGGTCTACAGACAATTCTTTTGACTTCATGCTTGGTTTGTGCTCTGACATAAACTGTCAACTGTGGGACCTTATATAGACAGGTGTGTGCTTTTCCAAATCATGTCCAATCAACTGAATTTACCGCAAGTGGACTCCAATTAAGCTGCAGAAACATCTCAAGGATGATCAGGTAAAATAGGATGCGTTTAAGCTCAATTTAGCAAAGGCTGTGAATACTTATGTACATGTGCTTTCTCTATTTTTTTTTTGTATTAATAAATTTGCAAAAATCTTAAGTAAACTTTTTTCATGTTGTCATTATGGGGTGTTGTGTGTAGAATTCTGAGTAAAATGAATTTAATCCATTTTAGCCATTTTAGAATAAGGCTGTGACATAAAATGTGAAAAAAGTGATGCGCTGTTAGTACTTTCATGTATGTAATACTTTCATTTCGGACGCACTGTATATCCAAACGTCAACGCTTAGTGGGTGTGGCCTTCTAGAGATATGTTCCCTCATGTATTCAGATCATACAGCACTGTGCTTAGAAATGGCTCAACCATACAACATCCTGTACATCGTGAGATACATACAACTGATTCTCACTGTTACAACAGGTAATTCTTTTTCATGAGTTGAATTATATATTATTGTTTATTAATTACTTAATTATTAAATTAATGTGTATTCCTTTAAACATCATCAATGATTTGTTTAAAAAAGGCATTTTTTTTATGTTCTTTCTTTTTATGTTTTTCTTTACAGCAGGCAGTTTTGCAGATAAAATTGGACCAACAAATGACGTTGACAACATTGTCACCAAAGAAACAGACGCTGTTACATTAAAATGTTCCTATGAGTCAACCAGTAATAACATTTGGCTTTTCTGGTACAAACAATATTCTAACAGCGCACCACAGTTTTTACTGTATAAAGGCGCAAGATCATATAGCTCTGGGAGCACTCCTACTGACACTCGATTAGAGACAAAAACAAGCAGAGACTCTACTGAACTCACTATCAGAGAACTAAAACTCTCAGATTCTGCTCTCTATCACTGCGCTCTTAGAGTAGGGGCACAGTAATACAGACTCAATGAAAAGCTGTACAAAAACATAAAACCTATACACATATTTGAAGCTTTTGAAGAGACAAAAGTTCAAAGATTATAATTTTAACAAACTGTTATCAGATAACCACAGACACAAAACATTTGTAATGCAGCTGAAAAAAGGCAAGAATAATAAAGAGGGAATAATTTAACAATTTAAAAGTGTATGAATGAAACTTATAAAGTTCAGGAGCAGAAAAGGCCAAGGTTATCATACAGTAATTAGTGTTGCATTTCAAAGGCATTTAACATGATTTCTTGGTTAATGCAGTTTTCTCTGTGGCTTAGTAAATGAAAAAATGAAAAAATGAAATATGGATGAAATTTGCTGAATAAAACCATTTTTCTGAGCCAAGCGTGTAACTAAGATGTGTTACATAAAATAAAACTTCAGCTTGTGCAACAAAAAAAGCTTCCCTATACACCACCCACATGACAGGAGAAATACCCTATAGATTTATTTTGTTTCAAATAGACCTCATGGTTGTCTATCAGGCATAAAATTTTTTCTAAATTTTTAGAGAAATCTTTTCTAATTCTAAGTTTTGTTTTCTAATTATACAGTATATCCGTTTAGAAGAAGGCAGTTGCACCACAACAACATCTTAAACAGTAACACACATCGTCTGAAATGTTGACAATGTAAAATAGAAGCACTCTCTATATATTTACATTTACATTTAGACATTTGGCAGATACTCTTCTCCATAGTTACTTACGAAGTGCTCAAATCAGCTGGATTAAGCCATTACCTCCTGTAGTGTATATGCCGCGATACATGGTTGTCTATTTTATTCATTTCAGTATTTCTACATTTCTGTGGACATCAGGCAATATTTTAGAAAGAGTTGCTGAGTTTTAGTACATCCTTAAGAACTTCTTAAATGCCTATAAAGTTGTTGGATGAACATAATGGTTTCGGGTTAAATGCAATTCAGGGAAGTGTTGAAGTAAAATGTGCTCTGTTAATACAAGCCTTTTGATCTTTCCATAAAGTATGGCACAGCAGAAAGATCCCCATATGTTGTCCTATATTGTCATTTTATACAGACCTAAAGGCTATGCTTCATTGTGTTGTATGGTACATGAAGTGTTTGAGGCCTGATATAGCTTAAGATAAAAATAATATTGTGGTCAATTATCATTTATATTTTATGTTTAGTCATGTAATAGTTTGTTTAAAAAAACATTATTAACAACACATTAGGAAATAAAATGACAGCACAGAAAAAAATAGTAGTAACATTAATCACCACTTACAATATACACCAGAAAACTGGTGAGAGAATCATGGGCATCTCATGCCAACCTGACCTGTCCAATCCCACAGAAAAACCAATGCAGCACAAATTAATGGAAAATGTCAGTGCTGCCTACGATAGAAAGGGACCAGAACACCGAGTGCACCACAGTCCATTGCGCATGGGGCCCAGCAGGCAAAACTTTCGAGGCCACACTTACCGTCATCTCTTCAGTGTTGCAAAAAGTATATACTGGAAATACAATATGTATATTATAACATGTTTGACAAACAGAGAGAAAGCACAGAGACCAGATTCCACAAGCAAGAACAGTCTTTATTAAGCACAATCTTCAGCAGTAAGGTTAAAAGTATGCAGATTAAGAAAAATTATACTCTAAAGCAGAACAGTGGTTGTGGTGGCACCTAAGTGAGTGGAGCGGGTCCACGGGGCATAGCTCAGTGTAGGCAGTGTAGGGAGTCGCCTGGGTCACGACGAGCAGGTGGCACGAGGCTGGCAGCTTCCTTCTAGGTAAAACCATGTCAGAGGTTGCGGAGACTACAGAAAAAGGGAACGTCTATAAGTAGGCTTTAAAAGGTTTTGTCTGTCAGAACTCTCTTTCAATGACACATTTCGTACATTGAAGGATCCGAAACTAGCCTCAGAAAATTTTTGTCTGTATGGTTGTATGTCTGTAAGTCTGTCTAGGAAAGAGCAGTTAGTTTTGCCTTTTTTTTAACTGTTTCGAAAAAACTCTTTACAAGTCAACGACAGGTACTTATGCCAGTAGAAGATTAAAATTTATACAGTATGACTTAAATTGACACTCACAGTAACCTGAGAGTACTAGGACTTGTAGTAGTATTACCATTAGTGGTAGCAGTAGTAGTAGTAGCAACACCTCTTCTATGCTTACATAGGTTTGCTTTTTATCTAGCAGAGCAGTGTAAGCTGATGAACTTTTTCATGCAGCTTCATTTACTTCCTTTTATTTTCTTTCTTGGAGGTCGTTTTTTTATATCCATGTGGTATTTAAGTAATTATTGAGAAGTATTATTGACCTCAAAATTTTCTTTAGAAGGCAGTGAGTTACATTACAATACTCATTCAAGATTGTTGCTAATTTATTGCAAAATTTAAATGACTACAAATAACAATTAATCATTAAATAATCGATCAGCTCATTGGATTTTAGATTGTTTTGTTTATTTCTTTAATACTCTCTCACTCATTCACTCATCGTCTATACGGCTTTATCCTGTATTCAAGGTCGCGGAGGGGCCTGGAGCCTATCCTAGGAGGCTTAGGGTGCGAGGCGGGGTACACCCTGGACAGGGGGCCAATCCATTGCAGGGCACACCACACACACACACACTCACTCACACACTCATTCGCACACTATGGACAATTTAGGAACACCAATTAGCCTAATCTGCAGGTCTTTGGACTGTGGGAGGAAACTGGACTACCCGGAGGAAACCCACCAAGCACCAGGAGAATCGATCCTGCACGGAAATCGAACCCAGATCCTGAAGGTGACAGTGCTAACCACTACACCACTGTGCCACCATTTCTTAAATACCTCATTTATTATTGCACATGAACTCTATATACAGACATTGCTGCTGGAATAAAAACATTAAGCATTTGGAAATTCTTGTCTTTAAGGTGTCCAGATGAACACAGGAGATGTGCTAGACTGGTTAAAGCTGTGAGGAAGACTAGGGTAACTCAAATAACCATGGTGATCAGAAAAGTACCTTAAAATGCATACAACAATTAACAGATATACCGTAATTGGACAGTTCAATAAAATTTATTTAATTTGTATAGCACTTTTTACAATAGTCATGATCGCAAAGCAGCTTCACAGGATCAAAAGAAAGTTATGTAAATGTGTATAAAATGTGTATGAATCAAAATAATCAGATTGTCTTTGATGAGCAAGCCAAGGGTGATGGTGGCAAGGAAAATCTCCCTCTGATGGCAATAGGAAGAAACCTTGGTTGAAACAGTCGGAGATTTAGAGAAAGACTAAACATTGTTTATCTAATCTCCAACTACAGTATATAATCATTACTATTATATTACATCACAAGTAACTGTATATTAAAACCCAACTCCTTTTCCAGCATGTGCTAATTTTGTATTAGAAGATTTAACATATTAAAAGTACTTCATTAGGAAAACAATGCTATAATTCTGAAAAACAATGAATAGTTCTGTGTTGTATTTGGGACTTGGCTCAATGTGCCTGATCCTGGATCAGATATTACAAGAAATTCACGCTAGACTGCTTAAGCTTCCTAAGTGTGGCCTTCTAGAACTTTTTTTCCTCTTATGTGTAAGACATACTGTACAGCACTATTATACAGAATCCTCACTGAGCTGTGTGCAGAAATGGCTCAACCATACAACGTCCTGTACATAGTGAGATACACACTACTGATTCTCACTGTAGTTACTGGTATTAATATTATCAAGAGATTTTAGAATCAGGCCTATATGGTAAAGTGTCCGGAGAGTCTCATCAGACCTAAGAATTTTGTTTCTCATTGTCTGAGAGTCCTTCAGGTGCCTTTTGGCAAAGTCCAGACGGGCTGCCATGTGCCTTTTACTAAGGAGTGGCTTCCGTCTGTCCACTCTACCATATAGGCCTGACTGGTGGATTGCTGCAGAGATTGCTCCAGTCCTTCTGGATGATTGTCCTTTCTTCACAGAGGACCTCTGGAGCTCTGACAGAGTGACCACGGGTTCTTGGTCACCTCCCTGACTAAGGTTCTTCTCCCCCGATCGCTCAGTTTAGATGGCCGGCCAGCTCTAGGAAGAGCTCTGGTGGTTTTGAACTTCTTTCACTTACAGATGATGGAGGCCACTGTGCTCATTGGGACCGTCAAAGCGGCAGAATTTTTTCTGTAACTTTCCCCAGATTTGTGCCTCAAGACAATACTGTGTCGGAGGTCTACAGACAATTCTTTTGACTTCATGCTTGGTTTGTGCTCTGACATAAACTGTCAACTGTGTGACCTTATATACACTGAAAACCCTAATAAGTTAATTGGACTAATTTGATTGAGTAAACTCGTTGCCTCAATTTAATTGAGTAATGGAATCTTCCAAAACTTGCATATTTAAGTTTATTTAACTTGGCGGTTTTGTAGACTGTACTTAAATCATTTAGTTCAACAAACTTAGCACTTATTTAATGTACTTAAAAAATTGCGTTCACTTGGTATAAATTTTTTTTAAGTGTACTTATATATTTAAGTTAACTCAACATGAAAATGTAACTTAAACCTGTTAAACAATGTTCTTATATTTGAACTGAAATAAAACAATGAACAGCATTTTTAAGCTTAGATTTTTTTTATTGACAAAATGCCACAATTTTCCACCGGAAAGAATGTTGGAGAGTACTTTATTAGGCACACAGCATGTACGGCATGAGCAGCACATTCACACAGGAACCACCATCCAATTCAGCCTCAGCATGAACCGGAGCACATTTCACCCGTCACCCCTTACCCACACACACAAACAGGGCCGAAGCCACTAACCCAAACACCCTTCCCCAACATGGTGAACACACCGACATCCCCGCAAAGCATGCTGGTCGTCAGCCGCTGCCCCGCCCACGCCACATTCACATTTGTGAAAATTGACCTTTTGAAAATGTTTTTTCCCCCAAAGGATTAATCATGATTTTGAGTTCACAACACTTGAAATCTTAAGTTTATGCATTTTGATGGTAAATAAGTTAAATGAACTTATATTTTTAAGTGATGGGTCCAAAATGCAAAATTTTAAGTAATGTTTAGTCAACATTACTTGATTGTATAAGTAAAGACAACATTAGGGTTTACAGTGTAGACAGGTGTGTGCCCTTCCAAATCATGCCCAATCAACTGAATTTACCACAAGTGGAATCCAATTAAGCTGCAGAAACATCTCAAGGATGATCAGGTAAAATAGGATGCGTTTAAGCTCAATTTAGCAAAGGCTGTGAATACTTATGTACATGTGCTTTCTCTATTTTTTTTGTATTAATAAATTTGCAAAAATCTTAAGTAAACTTTTTTCATGTTGTCATTATGGGGTGCTGTGTGTAGAATTCTGAGTAAAATGAATTTAATCCATTTTAGCCATTTTAGAATACGCTGTGACATAAAATGTGGAAAAAGTGATGCACTGTATATCCAAACGTCAACGCTTCGTGGGTGTGGCCTTCTGGAGATATGTTCCCTCATTTGTTCAGATCATACAGCACTGTCCTAAGAAATGGCTCAACCATACAACATCCTGTACATAGTGAGATACATACAACTGATTCTCACTGTTACAACAGGTAATTCTTTTTCATGAGTTGATTTATATATTATTGTTAATTAATTAGTTACTTATTAAATTGATGTGTATTCCCTTAAACATCATCAATGATTTGTTTAAAAAAAGGCATTTTTTCTTCATGTTCTTTCTTTTTATGTTTCTCTTTACAGCAGGCAGTTTTGCAGATAAAATTGGACCAAAAAATGACATTGACAACATTGTCACCAAAGAAACAGACCCTGTTACATTGAAATGTTCCTATGAGTCAACCAGTGAGGTTATTTACCTTTACTGGTACAAACAATATTCTAACAGCGCACCACAGTTTTTACTGTATAAAGGCGCAATGCATAGCAGTGGGAGCACTCCTACTGACACTCGATTAGAGACAAAAACAAGCAGAGACTCTACTGAACTCACTATCAGAGGACTAAAACTCTCAGATTCTGCTCTCTATCACTGCGCTCTTAGAGTAGGGGCACAGTAATACAGACTCAATGAAAAGCTGCACAAAAACATAAAACCTATACACATATTTGAAGCTTTTAAAGACACAGTTTTAAAGATTATAATTTTAACAAACTGTTATCAGATAACCACAGACACAAACAACATTTGGCAAGGATAATAAAGAGTTGTTGTCATCATTGTTGTTAAAATGTAAGCATTCACATATCAGCTCTTTGATGTGGACCAGATATAAGTCTAAGATCAAGCTTGATGAAGATATTAAGCTGATCACAGGTTCAGTGCAGAGTTAGCTAATGGCATGGGCACCAATACATGATGGAGATCTGATTTACCTGATCAATGCATGACCTTAAACTGCCTTTTTTCTTGATTAAAAAAGTCCATTAAAGCCGATGTGATGGACAGGCAGATACTGTATAGCCCTTTGTAGAACTTTCTGAATACTGTACTGTATACTCATCAAGGACCGGAAGAGGGTAATGGGTATGTTCAATTAAGAAGATTGTGATGCCCTTCTGTTTTTGGTCACATTTGGGAATTTGAAAAAAGGATGTTGCTGAACTATAATTATAAATGTTATTTGTTTCACACACAACTACAATATACAGTGAAACATTTAATATGATTGTATGTAACATATTAATTTATACAATCTTATTGATATACAGATGGAAAAACAATAAAAAATAATATATAGTGTAAGGGATATAAAACATTTGATTAGGAAAAGTATAAGTGTAATCGTAATAAAGTGCATGACTGGATTTATAATGAAGCAGTCATGAAGTAATGAAGTTATGATTTAACTGTTAAGATGTTTAGCTTTAATTTAAGAAGTTTAACAAAAATATTGCATTAACCATTTAGAAATAACAGTCATTAATTTCCTCAATCCATATGCTCAGTAGTAACTAAACAACTTACTTATAAGCAGTCAGTTGTGGGCTGTTTCTTAGTTATTTCAAGACAAAGAAATGTCTTATTTCATAATAATACAATATACAAAAATCACAGTATGATATCAGTCAATATGTAATTTTACATTTCTGAACATACAGCTGTGTAGATGGGAAGCCGAGCCTCCTGCACTTTATCACATAATAATAATAATAATAATAATAATAATAATAATAAAAATGAGACATTGTTACACAAGACTTAGTTTGCCACAAAAGCTGCACTTTTGGAGTTGCTCTGACCCAGTCGTCTAACCATCACAATCTGGCCCTTGTTAAGGTTCTTATGTTTGCCCAATTTTTTTTGCTTCCAATACATCAACAAAAAGGAAAAAATAATAATTAATAATAATTTTTGTCTAATATATCCATTGCACAATGTCAACGCTTCGTGGGTGTGGCCTTCTAGAGATATGTTCCCTCATGTGTTTAGATCATACAGCACTGTGCTTAGAAATGGCTCAACCATACAACATCCTGTACATAGTGAAATACATACAACTGATTCTCACTGTTACAACAGGTATTTCTTTTTCATTAGTTTATTTATATATTATTGGTAATTAATTAGTTAATTATTAAATGAATGTGTATTCTTTTAAACGCCATCAATGATTTGTTCAAATAAAAAAAGGCATTTTTTTCTTCATGTTCTTTCTTTTTATGTTTTTCTTTACAGCAGGCAGTTTTGCAGATAAAATTGGACCAACAAATGACGTCGACAACATTGTCACCAAAGAAACAGACCCTGTTACATTGAAATGTTCCTATGAGTCAACCAGTGATTACATTAGGCTTTACTGGTACAAACAATATTCTAACAGCGCACCACAGTTTTTACTGTATAAAGGCGCAAGATCATCTAGCTCTAAGAGCACTCCTACTGACACTCGATTAGAGACAAAAACAAGCAGAGACTCTACTGAACTCACTATCAGAGGATTAAAACTCTCAGATTCTGCTCTCTATCACTGCGCTCTTAGAGTAGGGGCACAGTAATACAGACTCAATGAAAAGCTGTACAAAAACATAAAACCTATACACATATTTGAAGCTTTTGAAGACACAGAGTTTTAAAGATTATAATTTTAACAAACTGTTATCAGATAACCACAGACACAAACAACATTTGTGATATACAGCTGGAAAAAGGCAAGAATAATGAAGAGGGAATAATTTAACAATTTACAGGCCAAGGTTGTCATAATCACTGTTGCATTTCAAAGCCATTTCACATGATTTCTTGGTTAATGCAGTTTTCTCTGTGGCTTAGTGTGAAAGAATGAAATATGGACGAAATTTGCTGAATAAAACCATTTTTCTGAGCCAAGCGTGTAACTAAGATGTGTTACATAAAATGAATCTTCATCTTGTGCAACAAAAAAATAGGTGTTCCCTATACACCACCCACATGACAGGAGAAATACACTATAGATTTATTTTGTTTCAAATAGACCTCATGGTTGTCCATCAGGCATAAATACTTTCTAAATTTTAGAGCAATGTTCCTAATTCTAATTTCCGTTTTCTAATTATATTTCAGTTCAGAAGTAAGCAGTTGCACCACAACAACATCTTAAACAGTGACACACACATCATCTGAAATGTTGACAATGTAAAATAGGAGCACTCTCTATATATTTACATTTAAGCATTTGGCAGATACTCTTCTCCAGAGCTGCTTACAAAAGTGCTCAAATCAGCTGGATTAAGCCACTACCTCCTGTAGTGTATATGGCGTGATACATGATTGTCTCTTTAATTCACTTTAGTATTTGGACAATAACATTTCTGTAGACATCATGCAATATTTTAGAGAGAGTTGCTGAGTTTTACTACATCCTTAAGAACTTTTTAAATGCCTCATGATATCAGTGTTTCATATCAGGCGATATAGATAATTATTGATATTTTTTATGACCCATTTAAAATAAGGAGCAGGAGAAAAATATATTACATTTAAACATTTTTATTTTAAACTTAACCTTTCTCTGATCATAGTCCCCTCAGTTATTAGGACAGAAATGTCAATAACCATGGAAAACTTAAATAATTAAAATGTAAACATAAGTCTAAAGTCAAAATGTTAACAATTATCACAATGTTAACAATTATCTCTTAACATTTAAGGTGCAAAATAAAAGAAAATGTAAGAAATGCTTAATAAAGTGTAATAAAATAGTGCAAAGTGCATTTTCTGCTTATGAAGAGGAATCCAGCAGACCAGCACGAGAAAACAATATAGCGCAACCAAACATGATACTGTTACATGATTGGCGTTAGCGTATCACTCCCTACGTTGCTAGGTTACCAGAGAGCGAGTGCCTTTGTTAATGCAACTGTCACGGGTAGAGATGCTCCGATCAGCATTTTTGGGGACGATCACCGACGACCAAGATCATGATCTGCCGATTGCCAATCACTGCCAATCACAGAATGGCAAGGGAATGGGAATCTTATCTATAATCTAGCAGAGTTTGCACCATTTGAAGAAATGAAACTAACTCTAAATTAACTATATTAAAAAAAGAAAACTGTAGAAATAGGTTACAGTCAAGATCTTGAAGAACCACCAAGTGTTTATTTTGGAAAAAATAGAACTTAAAGCTACTGTAGACCATCTTTCCCAAATAAGGCAGAGTAACTTTTAAAAATTATTCCAAAAAAATAGGAATAACACATCAGATCAGCTTAATGGGATGTAGCCTCTTAATACACAGATTACATTTTATAATTGGCAGCAAAATGTAAAACTTGTTACACCAAAACTGGCTACTGCCACAAAAGACAAAACTATGGCATGTTTTTTTTTTTTTTTTTTTTTATTATGAAAGTCTGATGTAGTAGAGGAACAACTACATCAGATCCAAAAAATAAAATAATGCTAGCCTGTATTTTATTGAATTAGGTTTGTTTCCAATAAATCTTCCAATTAAGTATTTCTAATCAATTAAGTATTTCTAATACTTAATTAAATAAAATCAATAAATAAGTAATTAAATAAATTGCACGCGCATAGAGTGCTTTGTCTGCTCTTGTAGCATGGACTGTAAACCGAAACGCGGAAATAGCGCGAACAGGCAGGATAACCACGAGAGTTATTGTAAGAAACTTTCTCACACCGAGAGCAAGAGTTTACACAATTCCGCGTTCTAGCAACTCACACTCAATCAGAAATTGGACTCAAAATTGTGAGTTCTCTCATAAGATCCGGCGAAGCGTCGGAGCGGCATGGCCAGACTGAGCGATGTGAAGCCCCATCTGGTCTCCTTTTATGCTTCCTGAATTGCGACCGTACTACTTCAGGGTCCTAGTGCCGGTCACGGAGCGAGTGCCCATGACAGCAACCAAACTAGCTTCACGACCTCTGTTTTCTCTTGACAAAGAATACAAATTATCGAACGTTTTATTGAACACATTTTTTATTGATATCAATTACCTGTCTATCGCGATACATATCGTTATCGTTTTATCGCCCAGGCCTAGTTTGAGGCCTGACATAGCTTGAGATAAAAATAATATTGTGGTCAATTATAATTTATATTTTATGTTTAGTCATGTAATAGTTTGTTTAAAAAAGCATTATTAACAACAAATTAGGAAATAAAATGACAACAGAAAAAATAATAGTAACATTAATCACCACTTACAATATACACCAGAAAACTGGTGAGAGAATCATGGGCTTCTCATGCCAACCTGACCTGTCCAATCCCACAGAAAAACCAATGCAGCACAAATTAATGGAAAATGTCAGTGCTGCCTATGATAGAAAGGGACCAGAAAAAGTTTGAGGCCACACTTACCGTCATCTCTGCAGTATTGCAAAAAGTATATACTGGGAATACAATATGTAATATAACACGATTGACAAACAGAGATATGGAGCGATATCCCGGACAATATTCAAAAGAAATTGCAAATTACATTTGCAATTGCTTTTCCCATATGTGGACAAGTCATGAACTTGCCATATTTAAATAGCAAAATCAATGACCACGTTTTCTTTTTTACTTTCTCTGCGTTGCGCGTCAAGCCGGCCAAAAATTTAATGCAATCGCTAATCCATTTGCAATTGCATTTCCAACACATTACACAGAAACCTGTCAATCAGCATCAGGGGCGGGTCTATACTGTGGGGCGGAATTGTGTGGGGAGTGACGTCACTCGCAGTCGCCGACCAAGAGGGGGAAAAAGCAAACGTGGTCATTGATTTTGCTATTTAAATATGACAGGCTCATGACTTATAAGACATGGGAAATGCAAATGGCCTTTTCTTTTTCATTTAAAATTTGGCAGTCAGTGTGAGTTTACGAAGGCGAAACAGCAAACGGTAATGCAAAGTTTGCAATTGCATTTGAATTATGGCACACTTTGTGCGTCCATATATGGAAAACGCAATTGCAAATGAAATTTGTGAATTCCTTCGAATATTGTCCCGGATATCGCTCCATACAGAGAGAAAGCACAGGGACCAAATTCCACAAGTACAGTCTTTATTAAGCACAATGTTCAGCAGTAAGGTTAAAAGTATGCAGATTTAGAGAAATTATACTCTAAAGTAGAACTGTGGTTGTGGTGGCACCTAAGTGAGTGGAGCGGGTCCACGGGGCATAGCTCAGTGTAGGGAGTCATCTGGGTCATGACGAGCAGGTGGCACGAGGCTGGCAGCTTCCTTTTTGGTAAAACCATGTCAGAGGTTGCGGAGACTACAGAGAAAGAGAACGTCTATAAGTAGGCTTTAAAAGGTTTTGTCTGTCAGAACTCTCTTTCAATGACACATTTCGTACATTGAAGGATCCGAAACTAGCCTCAGAATTTTTTTTGTCTGTATGGTTGTATGTCTGTAAGTCTGTCTAGGAAAGAGCAGTTAGTTTTGCCTTTTTTTTAACTGTTTCGAAAAAACTCTTTACAAGTCAACGACAGGTACTTATGGGAGTAGAAGATTAAAATTTATACAGTATGACTTAAATTGACACTCACAGTAACCTGAGAGTACTAGGACTTGTAGTAGTATTACCATTACTGGTAGCAGTAGTAGTAGTAGCAACACCTCTTCTACGCTTACATAGGTTTGCTTTTTATATAGCAGAACAGTGTAAGCTGATGAACTTTTTCATGCAGCTTTATTTACTTCCTTTCATTTTCTTTCTTGGAGGTCTTTTTTTATATCCATGTGGTATTTAAGAAATTATTGAGAAGTATTATGGACCTCTAAATTATCTCTAGAAGGCAGTGAGTTACATTACAATACTCATTCAAGATTGTTGCTAATTAATTGCAAAATTCAAATGACTACAAATAACAATTAATCATTAAATAATTGATCAGCTCATTAGATTTTAGATTGTTTTGTTCATTTCTTAAATACTCACTTACTCACCCACTCATCGTCTATACCGCTTTATCCTGTATTTAAGGGGCCTGGAGCCTATCCTAGGAGGCTTAGGGCACGAGGCGGGGTACACCCTGGACAGGGGGCCAATCCATTGCAGGGCACACACACATACACACTCACACACACACTCATTCGCACACTATGGGCAATTTAGGAACACCAATTAGCCTAATCTGCAGGTCTTTGGACTGTGGGAGGAAACTGGAGTACCCGGAGGAAACCCACAAAGCACCAGGAGAATTAATCCTGCACGGAAATTGAACCCAGATCCTAAAGGTGACAGTGCTAACCACTACACCACTGTGCCACCATTTCTTAAATACCTCATTTATTATTGCATATGAACTCTATAAAGACATTGCTGCTGGAATAAAAACATTTAGCATTTGGAAATTTTTGTCTTTAAGGTGTCCAGGTGAGCACAGGAGATGTGATGACTGGTTAAAGGGTAACTCAATTAACAATGGTGAACAGAAAGTCCCTTAAAATGCATATAACAATGAACAGATGAAATTGGACAGTTCATTTCAAATAAATTTAAATTTATTTAATTTGTATAGCACTTTTTACAAGGGTCATGATCGCAAAGCAGCTTTACAGGATCAAAAGAAAATTATGTAAATGTGTATAAAATGTGTATGAATTAAAATAATCAGATTGTCTTTGATGAGCAAGCCAAGGGTGATGGTGGCAAGGAAAATCTCCCTCTGATGGCAATAGGAAGAAACAGTTGGAGATTTAGAGAAAGACTAAACATTGTTTATCTAAACTCCAACTACAGTATATAATCATTACTATTATATTACATCACAAGAAACTGTATACTAAAACCCAACTCCTTTTCCAGCATGTGCTAATTTTGTAGTAGAAGATTTGACATATTAAAAGTACTTCATTAGGAAAACAATTGTATTTTTCTAAAAAACAATGAATAGTTCTGTGTTGTATTTGGGACTTGGCTCAATGTGCCTGATTCCGGATCAGATATTACAAGAGATTTACTTTACACTGCTTAAGCTTCGTAAGTGTGGCCTTCTAGAACTTTTTTTTTTCCTCTTATGTGTAAGACATACTGTACAGCACTATTATACAGAATCCTCACAGAGCTGTGTACAGAAATGGCTCAACCATACAACATCCTGTACATAGTGAGATACACACTACTGATTCTCACTGTAGTTACTGGTATTAATATTATCAAGAGATTATAGAATCAGGCCTATATGGTAAAGTGTCCAGAGAGTCTCATCATACCTAATAATTTTGTTTCTCATGGTCTGAGAGTCCTTCAGGTGCCTTTTGGCAAACTCCAGATGGGCTTCCATGTGCCTTTTACTAAGAAGTGGCTTCCGTCTGTCCACTCTACCATATAGGGCTGACTGGTGGATTGCTACAGAGATGGTTGTCACTCTGGAAGATTGTCCTCTCTTCACAGAGGACCTCTGGAGCTTTAACAAAGTAACAATCGGGTTCTTGGTCACCTCCCTGACTAAGATCCTTCTCCCCCGATCGCTCAGTTTAGATGGCCGGCCAGCTCTAGGAAGAGACCTGGTGGTTTCGAACTTCTTTGCTCATTGGGACCTTCAAAGCAGGAGAAATTTACCTGTAACCTTTCCCAGATTTGTGCCTCAAGACAATACTGTGTCGGAGGTCTACAGACAATTTTTTTGACTTTATGCTTGGTTTGAGCTCTGACATGAACTGTCAACTGTGGGACCTTATATAGACAGGTGTGTGCTTTTCCAAATCATGCCCAATCAAGTAAATTTACCACAAGTGCAAATTAGCTGCAGAAACATCTCAAGGATGATCAGGTGAAAAAGGATGCGTCTAAGCTTAATTTTGCAAAGGCTGTGTGTGAATACTTATGTACATGTTCATGTTGTCATTATGGGGTGCTGTGTGTAAAATTCTGAGGAAAATTGATTTAATCAATTTTAGCCATTTTAGAATAAGGCTGTGACATAACAAAATGTGGAAAAAGTGATGCACTGTATATCCAAACGTCAACGCTTCGTGGGTGTGGCCTTCTAGAGATATGTTCCCTCATGTGTTCAGATCATACAGCACTGTCCTAAGAAATGGCTCAACCATACAACATCCTGTACATAGTGAGATACATACAACTGATTCTCACGGTTACAACAGGTAATTATTTTTCACGAGTTGATTTATATATTATTGATATTTAATTAGTTAATTATTAAATTAATGTGTATTCTTTAAAACACCATCAATGATTTGTTTAAAAAAGGCATTTTTTTCTTTATGTTCTTTCTTTTTATGTTTTTCTTTACAGCAGGCAGTTTTGCAGATAAAATTGGACCAACAAATGACGTTGACAACATTGTCACCAAAGAAACAGACCCTGTTACATTGAAATGTTCCTATGAGTCAACGAGCAATGACATTAGGCTTTACTGGTACAAACAATCTTCCAACAGCGCACCACAGTTTTTACTGTATAAAGGCGCAAGATCATATAGCTCTGGGAGCACTCCTACTGACACTCGATTAGAGACAAAAACAAGCAGAGACTCTACTGAACTCACTATCAGAGGATTAAAACTCTCAGATTCTGCTCTCAATCACTGCGCTCTTATAGTAGAGGCACAGTAATACAGACTCAATGAAAAGCTGTACAAAAACATAAAACCTATACACATATTTGAGGCTTTTGAAGAGACAAAAGATCAAAGATTATAATTAACAAACTGTTATCAGATAACCACAGACACAAACAACATTTTTGATGCAGCTGGAAAAAGGCAAGAATAATAAAGAGGGAATAATTTAACAATTTAAAAGTGTATGAATGAAACTTATAAAGTTCAGGAGCAAAAAAGGCCAAGGTTATCATAATCACTGCTGCAATGTAAAGGCATTTCACATGATTTCTTGGTTAATCTCTGGTTTCTCTGTGGCTTAGTGTGAAAGAATGAAATATGAATGAAATTTGCTAAATAAAACCATTTTTCAGAGCCTTGCTAGCTTGTAACTAAGATGTGTTACATAAAATAAAACTTCAGCTTGTGCAACAAAAAAAAAGCTTCCCTATACACCACCCACATGACAGGAGAAATACCCTATAGATTTATTTTGTTTCAAATAGACCTCATGGTTGTCTATCAGGCATAAAATTTTTTCTAAATTTTTAGAGAAATCTTTTCTAATTCTAAGTTTTGTTTTCTAATTATACAGTATATCAGTTTAGAAGAAGGCAGTTGCACCACAACAACATCTTAAACAGTGACACACACATCATCTGAAATGTTGACAATGTCAAATAGGAGCACTCTGTATATATTTACATTTACATTTAGACATTTGGCAGATACTCTTCTCCATAGTTACTTACGAAGTGCTCAAATCAGCTGGATTAAGCCATTACCTCCTGTAGTGTATATGCCGCGATACATGGTTGTCTATTTAATTCACTTCAGTATTTCTACATTTCTGTAGACATCATGCAATATTCATGAGAGACTTGCTGATATTTAGTATATTCATACAAACTTCTTAAATTCATATAAAGTTGTTGGATGAACATATTGGTTTCGGGTTGAATGCAATTCAGAATAATGTTGAAGTAAAATGTGCTCTGTTACTACAAACCTTTTAATCTTTCAGTAAAGTATGGCACAGCAGAAAAAGTCCTGTATGTTGTCCTATAGTGTCATTTTATACAGACCTAAAGTCCATGCTTTATTGTGTTGTATGGTACATGAAGTGTTTAAAGGTTATTGAATTGTGAATTATGTAATCTTATCAGAAAAATTGCCATTATCAGAATTAACACCCATACAAAATAGTACTATGGAAATTAAGTATTTATATAAATAAATTATATGTATAGATTATACATATAATTTTATTTAAATAATGGATTGCTACGGCAGCTTTGTTATCTAAAATTACATGATACCCAAATGTACATAATTTTACAGAGATTGATGACAGAATTGACAGGACTGCAGCTAAAGGAGGAGGAGCTAGATGTGGTGAGATACAGTTTGAACAGTTTGACAAAGATGCTGCCATTTATACCCACTGCATGAGAAACAAACAGAGAAGTCATGCTACTCTTCTTTGTTTTAATTGCTGTTAAAAACATCGGTAAGTCTTTTATTTATTACACAAATAATGAGTTCTGTTCTGATACCTAAACATTGGTGAAAAAAAATCTTTAAGTAATAAAAATAATAAAAAGAATTTCATGTTATCTTGCAATGTCTTTACAGCGGGCGCTGTGGACAGCAGCGTTACACCAGAACAAACCATCATATCTTCAAATGAAGGCAGCAACACCACACTGACCTGCACATATGATGCATCAGCTAGATATCTCCACTGGTATAGACAAAAGCCTCAGTCAGGACCAGAGTTTCTGCTGCTAATTGTTGTATCTTCCAGTGATATCAATAAAGCTAAAGAACTTGACCCACGACTATCCATCAAACTTCGTAAAACGGCAAATAAACTAGATCTGGAGATCTTTCCTACTGCAGTATCAGACTCTGCACTCTACTACTGCGCCATGGAGCCCACAGTGACACAAAGCACAAACAGACTGTACAAAAAGTTACTTTTTTTCTTTCCAGGAGGGGGAGCTATTTACCATTTTAATTGTAAAAGTTTTCTATATTAGTTTCCAGACCTTGAGTATCTTCTTACCTACAGTAAGTATTGATAATGTTTACTGTTTAAACAAACTTGAACTTATATGAACTATTACTTATTGACTTGTTTCATTGTTAGGGTTTATGCTGTTAATTCTCCTCATGTAATAATGTTGTAACACTTGTGTGTTCTTGAAAGTTAAATGGTCACATGGTTTACTGTCACATTTCAGCTTGATATAATAGTTTGATATAATTACAATAGTGTATGGTTTATAATCAGTGATATTGTTTCAGGTTGAAGCCTCGTACATGTCTGCTTTAAACAAAAAATTTACTCTTAATTTTTTTCATAAAACTAATTTAGTTTAGTGTGACCACATTACTGTATATAGTATTGGTTTCCACTGGATTGGTGGCTAAATATTAGGAAATTGTACAAATTTTAAGTTCAAGGCAAGATTTTCAAACTACTGTTCTTTCATCTAATTACAGTCAATGGGGAATAAAGGATATAGAATTGTTTTTTTACACTTCGTTTACACTAAGTAGTCTTTTTTCCTTAGCCAAATACTCTCCCATTTTGTTAATTGGACAGTGAATCACAGATAAGAAATTGAAAAAGTCGAGTTTTTTTTGTCTTAAAACAACTTCAGCGCATTAAAATTCAATTATACCACTTCAGTCCTGTTTGTATTTCAAAATCTATTGGTGCAGGCGGCATGGTGGCATAGTGGTTAGCACAGTTGCCTTGAACCTCCAGGGTCAAGGGTTTGATTCTCAGTTCAGGAATGTGTGCATAGAGTTTGCATGTTCTCCCAATGCTAGGTGGGTTTTCTCAAATAGTCCTAAGACATGGACAACAGATTAGGCATGATCTGGCTGGCCAGACATACAGACATAAAATTTTCTGAAACTGGTTTTGGGTCCTCTAATGTATGAAACGTAAAAATATAATTGAAAGAGCAATTTCTGACCAATGTACAAACAAAATCTTTTTTTCTTATATGTAAATGAAGGCCTGCCAGATGGTGATCTAGACAAGACCAGGCTGACTAAAATATATCTTTTCATAAATAAAGCAGCCAATTACTTCACTGTCAACAAACCTGAGTGATCAGTGAGAGTGGGAAAACAGCATCTAAACATGGAGTTTACCATAATAGTCTACGTCCATGAGTCCCCATCTGCTCCTTTACCTAAGGCAGACCTATTTACAAAAATGCTTGCCTAAATAAATAGTTTTTTTCTGCCTATATTTAAACACTGAGGATGTATCTAGAATATTAATTTGAAGGCTATATTATAACTGTGGGGCTTTGTAAGAAAAAATTTGCTCTCTGCTGTAGTTTTCATAATACGCGGTACTGACAAGCAGCCTGGATCCTTTCACCAAAGTAGGCATGGCAGATCATAAGGCCCTAGCAGTTCATTCAGGCACTACGGTGCAAGACCATTTAATGGTTTATACATCATAAGTAGTATTTAAAATTTTTTACAAAATTTCACTCTGAGCCAAAGCAGTGTGGATAAGATAGGGGTGATGTGCTCATATCTTCTCGCTGCTGCATTATGGAACAACTGGGGGTTGTTTATGCACCTAGTTGAACATCCAGACAGTAAAGGATTACAATAATTCAATCTAGGGGTAATAAATGCATAAATTATTTTTTTCTGCATCGTTTAGTGATAATAATATTTTTTATCTTGACAATTAGAGATGAAGGATAGCTATTGAAAGATTAATATCTATAATCACACCACAGTCTTTTACATGATATAACAGAAAGGCCATTTAAATTAACTGTGTGATTAGAAAACTTACTTCTACTGTAGCTGCATGTGGTCCTAGTACTTTTGTCAGGCAGACTACTACTACTACTACTACTAATAATAATAGTTCAGTAAGCGACATATGATTGTTAATGTTTTTCTTTTTATTAATTTGCTTTATTTTTTTTCAAATTTTGCTTTGTCTACAAAATATAACAACAGCACACGAAAATAAAAAAATAATTTAAATTTAAATAATTTTTTCAGGGTCAACGGTCAAATTTTAGCCTTGGGTCTGTAGGTGTGGTTTGTATGTTGTCTCCATGCTTGGTGGGTTTCTTCTGGGTACTCCGGTTTCCTCCCACAGTCCAAAGACATGCAGATTAGAGTAATTAGCATTCCTATGAATATAAAAAAAAGAATTGCCCATTATGTGTGTGTGTGCGCGCGCGTGCGTGCGTGCGTGTATGTGTGGACTAGAGAAAAGTGAATTTCAAAGAAATTGACAATATTTGAACATGGCACCACAGTTTTTATTGCATGAATGTGCAAAGTTAGTATTTTCTAATCAAAAGAATTCAAATGCCACTCGATCCAAAACAGATACAGAATCAATAAGAGACTGTATAAACACCTAAACACTTTGACATATGTAGTTAACCTTTACCAACAAAAAAATGAATAAATGTAAAGAAACCTTGTGTTTTGTGTGGATTGTGTTTTAAAATAAATTCATTCCAATTTGTAATTTTCCCCTAAATTTAATTCCGATTTCTGTTGATTTGCAAATACAAATTAGGGCTCCTCATATATTTTTGAAAAGAGGCACAGTATTTTACAACTTGTTTGGAAAAAAATACATTGACAATCTATAACTGTCAGAAGAGTTCAAATTACTGTAAAATGTTTAGTGTAATTTGATGTGATCCAGTTTAACATCAAATCTCTATATAACTCACACAACGGATAATAGCTGCATGAAAACCTACTTTTAAAAAAATCACTTAAATCACTAAGTGGTGTGTGCAATAAAAATATAGTAATGTGGCTGGTCTTGATTGGTTGGACTTATTTAGATTAAGTTAGTATATGGCGATGTAAATAAAGGAAATAAGCTATATCTACGGTGGAAGAGAAGTATTAAAAGCAAACCCAAGCATGGGCACAGTCAGGTAACCATCAACAAGCAAAGGCTGCCCAGCACCAGATGTTGTCACAGATAAATACTTTTGCATGGTGACGACATCATCTTTGGCCTGAGTCTGCAACACAAGGTCAAATATAGTTGCAAGCAACGATAAGCGGGCCCAAGCACCCTGCACCATCGCCACCCCGGGGGCACCGCACAACTTGCACACACGATACAGGGCTGATGTCAGTTTGGCCCCTACTGTAAATATTTGTTGTTGTGTTTGTGTGTGTGTGTTACATGTAACTGTGTGTGTGTGTGTGTGTGTGTGTGTGTGTGTGTGAGAGAGAGAGAGAGAGAGAGAGAGAGAGAGATCTTAGGGCTCTAGGACAGGACAGGTTCTTTAAGATAGTAGTACATGCTGGAGCGAACAATATACGTCTTCGTCAGTCAGAGGTTAGTAAGGGTAACTTTACATAGGTGTTTAAATATGCGAAGGCAATGTCTGACGAAGTAGTATGCTCTGGTCCCATCCCAATGAGACGTGGCAACATAGTTACAGCAGGTTATGGTCGCTGAACTGTTGGATGTCTAGGTGGTGCTCCGGGGCTTCATAGACAATTTGAAGACCTTTGAGGGCAAAGCTGGCCTGTTAGGGAGGGACGGTGTTCATCCCATTCGGGAAGTTGCTGCCCTCATTTCTTTTAATATAGCTCATAGTCTCAGAAGAGTCCTAGTTAATCGGTGACAATCCAGAGCCCAGGCCAGGGAGCAGACAGACAGGCCAACCGTCTGCTAGCTGCATAGAGTCGTCACTCAGGGTTCACTGTATTGAGACTGTGTCTGTTCTCCAAGCTAAGCAAAAATGTAGAAAGACTCAGAAAGTCTGTTTTAGTAATTTAATTAATATAGAGACAAAAAAATTAAAAACACACTGGATACACAGTCAGCACCTCTGATCTGAAGCTAGAACTGTTAAATATTAGATCTCTCACATAAATCTTTTCCAGCACTGAAAAAGATGTTTAATAAAGTTACGATAATGACTCTGTGGTGCCTGTTCAGGTATGAAAATAAATCGTAAAGCTTCCACAAATACTCACTAATTGTCTAAGATGAATTTTGGCATTGATAAATTTGGCTGCTTTATGAGCTTCCATATTACCCTCATGACCCATTTTTGATTCACTATGTTTGCTTAAATAAATGAAAACCAAAATGTTTTAGTAAGAATCTACAATCCGACAGATCTAAATCCCCCTACTATTTTACACTATACCTGAGGCTTAAAAAAGAAGAGGTCAAACTTTTATTCTTGTTTCTGGCAAAAGGGATCATCTATTTGCCTGCCATTTAAGGCATCCTTCCCAATCATTATTCTTGGTGATGTTGCAAAAGTATAATGTAGCTTCATACCTACTCCCTCTTGAATAATAGAATGGTACACCTTCTATCACCACCTTGTTCTATAACCGGAATATGGTTATAGATCAACTGTTTAATTAAGAGTGATCTATAATATTTCTGTTTTTAAGCATAATGTGGTTGTTGGTGCAAGACATGCTGGAAACTGTTGCTCTTTCATGCAGTCTGTAGATGGAGCTATAGGTGAAGCTATACATTAAATAAAGACAAATACTATGTCATAATGTCATAATGTCATAATGTCAAATACTAAAAACTGGCATTCACTAAAGCTGATCTGAACCAGTCTGAAGGAAACACTCAGGATAAAAAAAATGTTATTCCTTTTTTTGGGTTTATTCACTGTTTCTGTTATTGGTAAGTCATATACATTGCACATGGATGTATTAATAATATTTTTTAAAAGTATTTGATATAATTCAAATAATAATAGTATTATTTGAATATTGTTTTAAATAATTTACTTAAATAATTCAATATTTAATATTTATAATGTCATAATTTTATGTTTTTTTCTAGCAGAGGCTGCTGACAACATTAACCCAGACAAAACCAATGTTTTTGCAACTGAAGGCAGCGACACCACACTGTCCTGCACATATACTGGATCAGCTGATACTCTCCACTGGTATCAACAAAAACCTGGATCAAAACCTGAGTTTCTGCTGCTGATTTATGAAATGGGTAAACAGGTCATAGAGGCTCAACCACCTCATCCACAATTCTCCATAAAACTTGACCAAGAGAATAAAAAAGTGGATCTGTTCATCTCCTCTGCTGCTGTATCAGACACTGCAATATACTACTGCGCTCTGGAGCCCACAGTGACAGGAAACACAACTTCACTGTACAAAAAACACTACACATGATGAGAACAGAGCCATGCTTGTCACACAATTCATTAAGCTATTTATGTTTACTTTTACATTATCCATCATCTGTATATGATATAAATGGGTTTTTAATGCTTCAAGACATGACATAGAAGAGTTCCACCAGTGTGTATCTTCAAATTTTTAGATGTTGCAGTGTGAGTTTTTGCAGAAACTTTCATATGCCCGACATCCTTGCAAACCTTGCACCCCCACCTTCAAGTTCATGTAGTTAATAAATGCCAACTTAATCCATCTATGTCAATTAGTTTGTAAGATATACTCATTTTGCCATATTTTTATTATGTCCTTATTTGTACAGTATATTTTATTTTCCATTGTATTTCTCTTCTCTTTATTCATATTTATTTCTTATGTAAAAGCTTTTATTTTTTAAGGTCACCGTATAAGCATTTCACTGCATATCGTATTGTGTATGACTGTGTATGTGACTAAATAAATTTGAATTTGAATTTGAATTCATTTATATAAACAGTGCTTTAGGTCACCAATGAACAAAGAGCGAACAAAAATATCATAAATTTATAAATTTATAAAAAAATAAAATTAGTCCATGCCAAGATGAGAGTGAAATAGAGGAATGATTTTTTAGAAGACATTATTCAGACTGTATTTATCAATAAATAAAAAGTACCCTTAACTGGACATTATTTCTAAGTATAAGTTGAAAGTACACACACACACACACACACACCAAAAACAAGGCCAATTAGCTTAATCTTCATGTCTTTGGATTGTGGAGATAAAACTGGAGGAAACCCACCAAGCTTTTGGAAAACATGCAAACTCCATACACACATCCGAGGCGAGAATCTGCCGCGGTTTACGAGTGCTCCGCACCGCGTATTATGTTTCACGCATGTGCTTCTTGTTTTGACGCCGGGCGTCACGTGATCACAACTGAGCCAACGGTTTTTCTCTCTCTTGCGCTGCGGAATTGTCTCCCCTACTGGGTCTTAGTGCTCGTCTCTTACTGGTATAATCAACATCTGTGCACGCGTGTACTGTTTACTACGTGTGTGTGAAACATATTTTATTTTGTGTTCGGAAGCGCGTGCGTACAGCGCTTGTACTGTTTCTTATAACACACGTGTGTACGCGCGAGTAAGGCAAAAGAAATTCTTAATACAGAGGTTAAAAATCTATTTTCTTCCTCATCACGATGTGTGTGTGTGTGTGTGTGTGTGTGCGCGCGCGCACGCGAGCGTAATTAGACACTGTGCCGGCTATGTGTGTGTAGAAACACACACACACGCACAGAAATGAAGGCAAGAGACACACACTCTGCGCTAAAGAAACTCTTTTGCAAATCTTTTCAGAGGTAAGTTGCTGGGTCATTTGCTTGTTTGTTTTACTTTACAGCAGTGACTCTGTTAGTTTGCGCTCACACGAGTGTCATTAGTGATGTTTATAGCTTTTTTTTTTTTAGATAAAACAGTAGCGGGAGAGAGACATTGATTCATGACCGCTGTTTACGGAAGTGTAGTCCAGTGTGGGAGATGCATTGTGGGTAATGCTGTCCGTTGCGTACGCGAATGCGAGATTTAAGTTAGGATATAGAGCTTGGGTTTTGTTCTTCAGTAGTTTTTTTTTGTTGGATTTAAGTGCAGGATTCACCCAAAAGTTTGAACTATAACCTAACAATGCAGAAAATGAAAGAACAGGCATCGACCAGAGCAACACAAAAAAAAACACAAAATCTCGCATTCGCATTCACACACACCGGACAGCATTACCCACAATGCATCTCCCACACTGGAATACACTTCCGTAAACAGCGGTTTGGCTCATGCAGTGCAACACATCTTCTTTGCATAGAGTTTATTAGATTGTCAATTGTGGCCTGTGGAATGTTGGTCCACTCCTCTTCAATGGCTGTGCGAAGTTGTTGGATATTAGTGAGAACTGGTACACGCTGTCGTATACGCCGGTCAAGCACATCCCATGCTCTACGGGTGACATGTCCGGTGAGTATGCTGGCCATGCAAGAACTGTGACATTTTCAGCTTCCAAGAACTGTGTACAGATCCTTGCAACATGGGGCTGTGGATTATCTTGCTGAAACATGAGGTGATGTTCATGGATGTATGGCACAACAATGGGCCTCAGGATCTCATCACGTTATCTCTGTGCATTCAAAATGCCATCAATAAAATGTACCTGTGTTCTTCGTCCATAACAGATGCCTGCCCATACCATAACCCCACCAACACCATGGGTCACTCGATCCACAACATTGACATCAGCAAAGCGCTCACCCACACAACGCCACACACGCTGTCTGCCATCTGCCCTGAACAATGTAAAACGAGATACATCCGTGAAGAGAACACCTCTCCAACGTGCCAGACGCCATCGAATGTGAGCATTTGCCCACTCAAGTCTGTTACGGCGACGAGCTGGAGTCAGGTCAAGACCCCAATGAGGACGACGAGCATGCAGTTGAGCTTCCCTGAGACGGTTTCTGACAGTTTGTGCAGAAATTGTTTGGTTATGCAAACCAATTGTTTCAGCAGCTGTCTGAGTGGCTGGTCTCAGACGATCTTGAAGGTGAACCTGCTGGATGTGGAGGTCCTGGGCTGGTATGGTTACACGTGGTCTGCGGTTGTGAGGCCGGTTGGATGTACTGCTATATTCTTTGAAACGCCTTTGGAGACGGCTTATGGTGGAGAAATGAACATTCAATGCACGAGCAACAGATCTGGTTGACATTCCTGCTGTCAGCATGCCAATAGCACGCTCCCTCAATGCTTGTGGCATCTGTAGCATTTTGCTGTGAGACAGAACTGCACATTCCAGGGTGGCCTTTTATTGTGGGCAGTATAAGGTACACCTGTGCACTACTCATGATGTCAGATCAGCATCTTGATGTGGCACACCTGTGAGGTGGGATGGATTATCTCAGCAAAGCAGAAGTGCTCACTATCACACATTTAGACTGTTTTGTGAACAATGTTTGAGAGAAATGGTAATATTGTGTATCTGGAATGAATTTTAGATCTTTAAGTCCATCTCATGAAAAATCAGAGCAGAAACAAAGGTGTTGCGTTTATATTTTTGTTGAGTGCACTCTAAAAAACGCTGGGTTGTTTTTTCTACCCAAGCGCTGGGTTGCCGCTGTTGGGTCATTTTTCTGGGTTATTTACAGAGAGTTGGGTAGTTTTTGTGTAACCCAGCTGCTGGGTTGAAGTTTGATTGGCCCCTCCCCCAAAGTTCACCGGTGGATTCAGCGGCTGTCAGTCAGAGCTTCGTGTCTCTCTTGAGCTCCCACACCGCTGATGACGGTTCATTTAAGGGAAAATGACATTAAATACAAGGTCTGTATACACATGTTCACTCACCTAAGTCACATATGACTGAAAAATTATTACTATATATAACATTTATTACTGTTACCGTGTTAAGGTTACACTTAAACTTTCAGGCTGGTCTGAGGTAAGTTAATTTAGCTGACAATAGCTGCTATAGTTAGCCAAAGAACCCCACCTGTGTATGAAGGAAACAGATAAGATGTCTGAGCTTTTTATCTTTCTCTGTAGAATGTTTGCAGGGTGACGAAACTGTTAACTGTAGTATTAGCATGACGCTAGCATTTATTTAGGTTGCTAGCGTTAGCAACCACATTAACATTAGAACTTTATTAATCTCACTGAGACAATAAAATGCTGGGGTGTTACAAAACACTGACCCTCTCACAAATATACACACCTGCTAACCCTCCCGTTTTTCACTAGCTAGTAATTTACTCCGCGGTCAAAAGTCACCCGCGTTTCTCCCGAATTATAACAACATTTTACACCTTTCCCCCTTTGACAAGTAGTATGTAAATATGACTGCTGCATGTAAGATAACCAGGTAGCCCTCTTTAACCAAAGTTGCTTGTGACTCAGGCTAAATTAACTATCAGTCAGCTGTACAGATAACTACTAGATGGAAGTATTAATATTTGGGTGATTGTAATGTGCCAGTATGACCCCAGATATGACAATGCATCTCCTCTGTAATTAGCTTAAAATCAACACAGACCACAAGATCAACTAGTCTGCCAAAAAAAAAAAAAAAAAAAATATATATATATATATATATATATATATATATATATATATATGAGCTTTATCCCAAAAGCCATGCTTATTTTGCTTATTTTATTTTTGGTAGTAGCTGTCTCCATGTTTTTGTTTCAGGTTACCTATACCCTAGCTTTGTCATTTTTTTTTATTTAGTATAAATCCTATTACACATTAAATTGATAGTCTTATTCAGTTTAATCTTTGTTATTCAACAAATTTTTAACTTTTTTTCATTTCTTTCTAAGGTTGGCACCAACATGGTGGAATACCTCCAGCTGCCTGAAGTGTTAAGGCCGTACGTACCCTACTGTACATAATGACCAGTGCTGCTCTGCGGCATTCGTCATTCTGGTGGGACAGGCTCTGGAGCAATGCACACTACTTGGGGCTGTTGATGTGTGCTTCAAGGCATTTTATATTTTTGACATTAACTATTTAAAGTAGTGTGCACCTGTATAGGACTTTTTGTAATGTTGCTATGAAATAGCAAAGCCTACTTGAAAAGTCATAGACAGTGTTTGTATGTTAAAACGGAACCAGGGCTGGATAGTTTTGTTCTGCAGAAAAGATATCTAATGTCACAAAGAGATCCTGCTCTGTAGAAGCTGCCTCAGCCTATTTGTGTTATTACTCCATTCTGCCCTTATGAGTAATAGTATAGTAATGATGTCGCTGTTGATTATCTGTTCTTGTGCTTTTGAAAAATAAACGTTTTTTCTATGAACATTTAAGAGGATGTTGTTTATTGCATATATGTATGGTTTGCAAACTATTTGTGAGGTAGAATTAACTCAACATTCCAGTTAAAATGAACCAACATCTGGGTAGAACATTTAACCAATTTATGTGGTAGAATTAACCCAGCATTATAGTTAAATATGACCCAGCATTTGGGTTGAATATTTAACCCATTTTGCTGGGTTAAAAAAATAACCCATTTTGCTGGGTTAAATTAACCCAGCATGTAGTTAGTCCAATAGTTACCCAGCAGCTGGGTTGTTTTTAACCCAGCATTTTTAGGGTGTGTATATATATATATTTATTCATTTTTTTTTTTTTTTGGGGGGGGGGGGGTAAAAACCTTGTAATTGATTAGTTTCAGGAGAGTGGTTAAGAAAAGTGTGTGTTTGGTTTGTAAAATAAAGAATACTTTGGTAAGTATTTCAGTAACTAGAAACAGGGCGCAGACAGAGGTGTTGGAGTTAAAATGTGCAGAGCGCGTGCAGTATCCAGCGTGCAGAGTGAGAGTAGTTGAATAAGGAGATTGAAGCTGTAACATGCGCTTGGTATCCAACGCGCAGGTCGACAGCAGTTTTAGGCAGAAGCAATGATCAGAGCTTTGAAACCGAGCGTACCTGCAATTCGTGTTGCATGAAATCTTGGGGCTAGGCAGAGTCGTTCTCGAGAAACAGGAGTTCAAAGCCGTGAATCCAATCAGTCTGCTAATTATTTTATTTATTTTATTTTTTTAGTGGGGCGATTAGTCCTGAGTGGTGGGTGAGTTCAAAGTTGAGAGCAGAAGTGAGAGATCAAAGCCAAACTGAATCAAAGAGGTTCATTTTGACAATAAGAAGTACTTGGGCATATTGGAGCTGATCAGTCAGTTTGATCCATTCTCAAAATCTTATAGCGCAGGGGGATTTAACTATTTCCTATTGGAACTGCATTCAAACATTGCAGATAATAGATAAGTAAGTTTATAGCATGTCATAATAGACAAGTACGTTTCAATGAGCATATGTCAAAGAGCACAAATGTGAACCAGCTTTCTTCCATCCTCCATTGCGTATTCCCAGAAGGCAGTGTTAAAAAGGGCTTTTAGAAATTATTCCCATCACAAGCCACACAGGTCAGGCCCAAATATATTTTTGTCATGCACAGTCAAAAATGGATTGTGTTTGACCTACAGTATAAAAATTTATGTCAACATTTTCATTGGTTAAATCAGTAATTTTACAATTATTGTATACAATTATCAGTTTGAGTGTGCTTAAAATGTGCTCAGGACAGATTCCCAATGTGAGGCTGAATGAAAAGCCAGGATGTTGCAGCAACCCAATAATCTCCCAGCAATGTTTGCGACACTGTCATGGGATATTATTGGTGAAGCTTCAGGGAGCTTTATGCTATATCCAACCTAAACCTTCTTTATGTTGAAACATCCCACCACAAACACCTGCTTATTAAGTGACAGGAAATACAATTGCAATAAACCTAAGGATGACAAATTCACATGTCCTTTTTTTGAGCAGGATGTGCACAATGAAACACATACAGTAGCAGAAGTTAAAACAAGAGTTTTTAAACTGTATGTGTTTGACTCTATGGGAAAACCCAACAGATTATTTCTCTTTAAGTAGTCCATAGAAATTCTTCCACAATATAAATACAAAGCTTTAAGGTATCCTTAAGAAAAGGTGACTCAGCAATAACTCCAGGTCTTTGACTGGACAGAAGGTGGGCTTTCTACAAGTTTCTGTGTGTGTGTATGTGTGTGTGTGTGAGTTTTATCCTTTTTCTTGGAGTTTCCTGTTTTTATTTAAAGTTGACTTCTTTTATTTAAATTTGCCTCTCTTATTTAAAGGCCAGTTCCAGTATTAGGGTTGTGACATTTACAGTAGATGTCAGGACACGGACAATTTTATTATTTTGTATACCTTTTAATATAGCCTCTTTAGCTAAAAACTAATAAATCCTCTAAATGATCATCATTTATATCCTAACATGTTACAGCATTTCTGCCAGTTATGAATGTGACAATAAACCGACTAACTTTTATAAGAAGGTCCTGTTTTTTCACAAACTCTGTGAACTGAAGAAAGTGTTACACTTGAACCATGAAATAGATGTGAATGAACATCAAAAGTGTTTGTCATTTTTGTCCATAAAACTTGATTAAATGAGTGCAAAATTGATCTGCTCATGACACAGATCCATGACTCATATGACTGGAGCAGAGCCATGCTTTTCACACAAGATGGAGCTATTTGCATGTTTACATTCACTTTTTCCATTATTCGTCTATGCTGACAGATTAACCCAAATTTCACAGTGAGGTTACCTCTTTAAGATCATGAAGTTAAGTTTATAAGGATAATCCCAACATTTCTTTCCAAGAAAAATTAAATGAACAATAATTTCTCATCCCTTAAGCAAAAAACTCTTATACATAAGGTGAAGCAAGTCTGCTCAAACAGATTAATTAAACCATGCATGCTAAACTACAAAATAACTCAATACTAAATCAGTGGGTATCCAGGGATAACATTTCAAAACCTGACTATGTACACTAAACTTCCAAATAGTATGCTCTAATATTTATGATACTGTGTATGGTGATGTTTCTTACAGAAGTGTCCTGCACGTTCATGACTTCTGTAGTCACAGGTATCCAAAACACTGGTATCCAGGTCAATGTTAAGAGGTAAGAAATCATAGCAGTTTTTGTTATGTCTTGACTTGTGTAGTAGACTTCATTGGTAAAAAGTGTAAGTATGTACACAATTTGTGTCCGTTTGGCATGGGTAAGGCATGTTTTTATAACATGATCATAGTTTATTACATTGTAAGCATAGGTATTGGTACATTGTACCATTTCATTGGTAATGCTTAAAGATCTAATGCTTAGAATATTTAAGGTATGTGAGGTCACAGAACAACCAAAAACAAACAAAAATATTGATTAAGGGCAGGGCTGCACAACCCAGTGCAAAAAAAAAAAAAAATGCAGTCAGTCATGTGATGCTGTGGGGTGGAGCTTTATACCTTTTTATGAGGTTTACATATCACTGATTAGAAAGAATTCAAAATACTTGCATTCAATCGAGACCATAAATTATGTTTTCTGTTAATTTGATGTGTCTTTGGCTTGTATTAGGTAAGGAAACAAGATGTTTTAGTTTTTTCCAAAATTTTAATTAGTGATTTATTACCCATCGTGGTGATATATATATATATATATATATATATATATATATATATATATATATATAGATATAGATATAAAGATATATATATATATATATATATTTTTTATTATGGCTTAATTATTTAAAGATTAAAAACAATATGTTCTCCTCTCTCTAACAGATCACTGCATGGGAAATTCAATAGACCCACTTGTCACTTATAAAGCTGTAGATGAAGGTGGTGAGGTTACTCTGTCCTGTAAATACAAATTCAGCAGTGAGACTGGGAGCGACAATCTGCACTGGTACAAACAAGGTCCTAAATCTGAACCTAAGTTCCTTTTTAATATTTATAAGACTGGGCTTCCGATTTCCAGCATGCCCCCAAGGATGTCTGCTAAAGTTAATGACAGTATTAAACAAGTGGATTTGATCATCTCTCCTGCTGCTGTGTCAGACTCTGTGCTATACTACTGCGCTCTGCAGCCCACAGTGACAGGAAATTAAACTGCACTGTACAAGAAAGTACAGGGAACAGTTCAAGGCAGTTCTGCCAATGATTTCATAGAATATACACTAACTTACATACAGATACATAAAGATCTTTTTGTTTCAGGTTTAAAAGAGAGTTTATTATTACTTGTCCATTTTGCATTATTGGGTGTAGTTTATTTATTTATTCATTTATTTATAGATTGATTTAACCCAGAATTTATTCGTAGGAACAGTAAGGAAATACATTTGCAAGTGAGGAAGCAATTTGATAAAATCAGAAAACATAGAAGAAACTTAAATAGATATGGGAAAAAAATGCAAAACATCCACGCAAACTGTAACCTGAGTTTGCAGCTAACCTCTGGACCCTAAAGTTATAAGGCAGACTTATGAAATGCATACTATTTGTGGGATATTTGTTTTTAATATCAACAAATAGTCTGCCTTTATTATCTGCATTTATTATGTAGATTTCTTACATTGGGTTTTTTTTTACTAACCGCTTAATAGATTTTTTTTTCTTCTGCTGATCTTTCTCAATTGGAGGGAAACAAAAAAAAAGAATTCATTCTACAATGATTTTCCTAAGATTAGGAGAAAACATACTCAGGTTCATCATAATGTTTCTAAACTACAAGTAATGGTAAGGTCAGTTTGTTTTATTGAACAAAAAAATAATAAAATCTCAATTTTTTTCTAATAAAAAAAAAAATAAAGTAAGTTGCTCTGGATAAGTGCGGCCGCCAAATGCTGAAATGTAAATCCATTGAGATTGCCCTTTACTGGGGAGAAGACTGATTAAAACACTCAAAATTCAATAAATAAGTTTAGCAAAATACTTTTGTCCATACTGTGTATGTAAAACAGTTAGTTCTGAGTGAGTAATCTGATTAGATGAAAGGCTTTCCATGATTGGTGATAGGATATGATAACAGCACTGGGACATTTAACTATATGTGTCACTCCGCATACCAGGTTTCCTACAATCTTTAATTACTGTACATGCAACATGAGTAAAAGTTGGTCAGGTCCAGGGCTTTTCATCAACCTCATGGTTTATTCTCATCTTTTAACTACATGTACTGTAGTATTTAAAAAAAAAAAAATCCCTGTTTAAGTAAGTCCAGTTATTATGTATTAATTATTTTTTTTTTATTCTTTGCATATCCTAGCTTTTGTTAGCAGGCTGGGGTTAGAGCACAGGTTCAGCCATTATACAGTGCCCCGGAACAGACAGAATTAAGGGCCTTGCTTAAGGGCACAACAACAGCAACCCAGCAAAGCTGGGGCTCAAACCACCGACCTTTGATCAGTAAATCTTTATTTATTGTTTAGTGTATATTTAAAGCACATAAACACAATAAAACAATATTGTTTTAGACTAACACATCATACATTTTTGTATTATTAGTTGTACTTCGTCTTTTTGCACACGTGCGTTACAATAATAATAACAATAATAATACATTCGGAGCACTACTACTACTGATAATAAAACTGAATGGAGAAAGCTCAGTTAAAGAAGTATCATCATTGAAGGAGAGAAGAAAATTAAGAATAAATGCATATCAGTATTTACAGTTTGAGCTCGACATGTCTATAAGCTTTGTTGCTTGCTGTCAACACATTTTCGCCTTCAGTAGTCACACAATACTTAAGACTGAAACACGACTGCCCCTACAGGTAATGAAGGGCATTTTCACAGCTTGCCGCAGCAAGTCGCGGGATCCCTTTTCTCGAAACGTGCATTTTTAATTGCGACATCTGTAACTGCAATTCATACTAATATAGTTGCAAGCAACAATGATGTGCCCAAGCACTCTGCGCCATTGCGAACAACCCAAAATAACTGACTTCATGTTGAGTTGACCCCAAGACATGCAGCGGGAAAGTTGTTCGACACAATGAGCTCTACCGTAAATGTGTACTGAGTTTCGGGTGCATACGTGCAAGTGTGTATGAGCTATGCAGCAAACGGTGCGCATCTCAGCCATTCTAATGGCAGCAAATTCAAATATGTCTGCGAATTTTCAAGCATGTTAAGACCCCCTAAAAGCCCAATAGGGTGGAAAAAAAATCCTTAGGAAAATAAGAGGGTCCTGCGCACCTTGTAGTGCTTGAGCCCTAATTACTGTAACTTTGCTGCAGAAAAACAAGGAAAAAGAAAAAGCATTTGTTGACCCACAAACCAAATTTTCCCCCTTTTTTTTTTTTTATTCAATATACTATTGACTTTTAGGTACTTTTAGTACCTTTTAGCACCTGTTATCTCATTGAAACAGACATATATTTTTTGTTTGTGCCCTGGATGTTATGCCAAATTATAATAACTGGTACATTTTATTTTCACACAGTAGATCATTTTCTTCTTTTGCTTTGTTAAATGCATATTTCTTTGGTTCAAATGCATGGTGTCCAACTGAGTGGACATAATAAAAAATAGGTTTATGAAAAAAAATTGGTTGCATTTTTTTTTTAAGCCTAGAGGGAGATTTAAAACACTTGGGGAAAAAATATTGACTGAGATTCTTATAATTCATGCTTGTAAGGGTTAAGGTTTATCTGTAGCTATTAAGCATTTTATTTATGTAGACAGTTTGTCTGTGCCAATAGGCTTGCTTTAACCTAGAATCCTTGGGCAAATCATATTGCATCCTTACATTATAATATTAGATATTATATGTGTTTTAATTGTGTAACTGCAGATCCTATCACTTTGGATACCAGGTTGCATACTAACTACATTTAATACCTAAATCAGGGCAATATTTCTACATTAAGACCAATGACATTACAGTTAACTGATGCATATAGAAATATTCATGTACAAAACTGTAACATGATCACTAATGGAGGAATGGGGAGGGCAGGGACCAATGTAACAATTCGTCTGGGACACCAACAGGCTCAAGGACAGTATGTTTTTAAACATTCTGGCTTTAAATTCAGCAACACATAAGGAACTTGTCACAAACTTAGAATGTGTTGCTGAATTTAAAGCCAGAATGTTTTAAAAAGAATCAATAGTAGCACTGGTTACACTGTGATGTCATGTGATGCTGTCAGGTAGAGCTTTATAAACCTTTACGATCTTAACGGTTCAGATTACAGAAATAATACTGAATATAACGATCACATTAACTGTTATATTCACATGTATTGCTTTACTTAGGTGAATAAACATTGATTTTTGTCATTTCAGAATGATTAGGTCTCTAATTAGTAATTAATTGATCACTAGATGACAGGCAATGTTATGGTAAAGTTGTAGATGATGATGCTGTCATGTGACTACAAATGTTTGACAACAAAAAAACCTACATATACAGGTATAGGCGAATCCACAATCTATAAACCTGAGGTCCTTCTTTATATTTCTAAAAGTGGAGTTCTAAGTGCAAATACACTCCCCCACCCCACCTTGTCCCCCAAATGAAGTCTACTTAAGTTGATATTGAGTGAATCTGATCAGACAATTCAGGTGCATTACTGCGGCTAAGAGTCTCATCACCATATTGTGCTTTGTCTTCTGTAAATGTCAATCAGATGTCTTCATTCATCAGAAATTTCATAACAAATCCTGGTTTGACCTGAACACCTCTCATATACGCTCTGGATAAGAGCGTCTGCCAAATGCCTAAATGTAAATATACATCAGTCGGCCATAATCTTAAAACCACCAGTCTAATATTCTGTATATGCCCCTTGTGCTCCAAAAACAACTCTGATATGTTGAGGAATGGACTCCATAAGTCCTCTGAAGATGTGCTCTGGTATCTGGCATTAAGACATGAGCTGCAGATTCATTAAATCCTGTAAGTTGTGTGGCAGGGCATCAATGCAAATGTGTTAGCTTAGCATGTACTCAGATGCTCAATTCGATTGAGCTCTTAAAATTTAGAGGCCCTGTCAACACCTTTAACTGTCTATCTTGTTTCACAAACCTTTCCTGAGCAAGTTTTGCAATGCAATACTATTTGCGTAAAGGGGTAACCTTGGGCTAAAACAACGCTGAGGTATGTGGTACTGTAAATGTTACAGTAACATCCACATAAATGCCAAGACCCAGGATTTCCCAGCAGAACAGTGACAAAAGCATCACATTCTGTGCTACACCAGTTTGGGCCTTGTCAAACTCACTCAGATCCTTATGCTTGCCCATTTTTCCTACCACTTACACATCAACTTTGAGAAAAGGTCACTTGCTGCCAGTCTGTACATTGTAATTATATAATCAATGTTATTCATGTCATCTAAGAGGCATGTGGTTATAATGACATTTCAACTACCTGGTAATGTCCATAAATTTTAATAACAGGTTGTAAACTGTTAATCTAAGGCAAACTGCACAATACAAGACTAAAACACACCTGGTTCTCAAATGCCTCATTCCTATCGATCATGTGCAATGTCTCTCCTCTCATGCGGATTGGGAAATCAGATGTAGGATTGTGTCTAGGGCTGAATGATGTGAATGTTGTGCTTATTACTCTATTTGCCAGTTAATACCACTTCTTTTTCTTTCTCTGATGTATGACACATGCATGTTGGATAAACATCTATTAGTGTTTTAAAGTTTTTCTACTCTGTAGGCAGAAGATGGCACAGTTACTTATTGTGGCCAAAGTACTAGAGTACTAAACAACCCTGCATAGATTCTCACTCACTTATTGTCTATAATGCTTTATCTTTATCTTATACAGGGTCACGGGGGGCCTCAAGCCTGTCCCTGGAGACTTAGGGTATGACTAACCACTCAGGACTGAACTCAGTCCTTCAGAGAAAGAAGAGCAAACACTGTCTTCTAATCTCCATTGCACTCGGGAAAATATTTAAAGTATCCTGTGCAGGTTCACCTTTTTTTAAGATAGAATTGAACTAATTCTCGAAGGGCAAACGTACAGCAGATAAAAAAAAAAAAAAAATCACTGGAAACATCATCGGATTTTTTTTTTAATTATCTGTCCCCTTACGTCCACTGAGGATCCTTACCAAAAAATATACACATTATAGGGCAATTAAAGTTGTGGATGTCACATTCTCGCCTAAATTTCCAAAAACAGAAACTTCACAGACAATTAAGGATGTTACATGACAAGGATTTATTTTAGACATTTTCAGATTAAATGTAGGTTTTAAGACTGAACAGCTTTTTAGAAATCAGACTCAAAAGGGACCCTTTTCTGCATGACACACCAGCTGCAAAGTAAGCAGAAACAAAGAGACAGAGCCAAAAAAAACACTGTAACTGGGGCCCAAAGTTCTGCCTTATTTGTGGAATGAAAGTGTCTCTTCAGTATACGTAATTCTGTGATAGAAATTCTTCAGTCTTCTCAGTTACAACATTTGATGGAACTTTTAACATCTTTGATACAAAAATAGCAGTTTCAGTTACAGTACTTGAATAATAATCAAGCATTTATGATATGCAATCAGAGACAGGGACTGCCGTGTGATAGACCTTAAAATGTTACAAAAGCAGCTGGTCTGTCTCACGTCTTAGCTTTCAACGTCATTGCTCATGACAATGATTGCTCATGATTGCTCATAAGACACTAGTAGGCCACATACTGTAGTTTGGTGTGGGTACTGCTCTATAAAATGGTGTTTTAGACTCAAATGAATGAAAAACCAAGGAAACACTCCCAAAAAACACTGCCAAATAACTTACTGCCTTAGTAAGCATTAATAATGGAAAATTTCATGTCTATTACCAGCAATGGTTTTATGGGAGCTACTGTAGGTATAATTATAGACATAAGACATAATTCTAATTTTATAATTATATTTAATTAATATTTTCTATAATACTATAAATCTTTGATTCATAATATTATAATTTAAACTAATAGTAATATAACTATTTAAATCGTTTAACCGCTTAGTATTTCAATACACATGAACCAATAATGAGCCAAAATGAATAATCATCTTAAACAAACACAGAATGATCACACTGTATGCTAATTAGCACATGAATTAGAAAAGCTCCTTATACTAATAAACGCTTATGAGAAATTTATTGGTGCAATACTATCAGCCATTTCTGCAACAAACAACATTTGTTATTTAGTTTAATGATGGACTGTAAGGAGTAGACTGGATAGGAGAAGCTAGATGTTGAGGATCTACAGCCATTTATATCTACTGGAAGAAAGACACAGAAGAATCATGTTACTTCTCTTTGTTTTCATCATTGTGAGAAACATTGGTAAGTGATTTTTTTTTTTTATTTACAAACTTTAGATGCAGAAGATGTATACTGTTAACTTAACAGGATGAGTTATCTGGTGAAAAAAGAGGGGTTTTAACAATACAAGCTTAAAGTTTGTTGTTGCAGTTTCTTTACAGGTGCTGTTGGCATCAGCATTACACCAGAACAAACTGTCATATCTTCAAGTGAAGCACATATGATGCATCATCTTACAGCTTTCAGTGGTATCGACAAAAGCCTTAATCAGAACCAAAGTTTCTTCTGCTAATTACTGTATCTACAGATGTTGTCACTAACCCTGATCAACCTGACCTACAACTGTCCATTAGACTTTGTAAAAATGAGAAAGGTAGAAAACAAGGTAGATCTGGAGATCTTTCCTGCTACAGTATCTCTACACTATACTACTGTGCAATGCAGCCCACAGTGACACATAATGCAAACCACCTGTTTGACCTGATTTTAGTTTATTTATTAGTTTAGCTATTTGTCTTGCTTTTGTCTTTGTCCCACATCTGTTCGTATACTGCCCTCATAAATGCCCTTGTAAATACTGTTATGTTAGTATTGTGGCTATTCTGTTTTTTGTTGTTTGATTTACTTCTGTTTTTGTTCATATGTTTAAATTTCTTTATTAAATGTCGGGGAAAAATCTAAATTTCACCTTGGTGGTATGCAGTTTGTCAATGCAGTGTCTAAATTTCATGTATATACAATGCCACAAATTAACAAATAACTGGGTAGGTGCAGATCTCTTTTATTTGACATTGGATCTCATAAAGAGATATTGGCAGATGCCTTTCATGTTCATGTAAAAAAATAAGTTTATTTATTTATTTATTTATTTATTTATTGTTTTCTTTTCTTTCCACTAGTTTTTTGGTTTACACCAGTTTATCACTCCTTTGTTTGGGTTTTTTGGGGTTGTATGTCCCAACAAACCATTACCAAAGTTCTCCCTATAACATGTAGCAGTGACAGACATCTCAGATGCAAGACCAAATAGAGGATAATTTATGGGACTCGTTATTATCATATGCTTTTGTCAAATTTTTTTAGATGGCACTAGCTTGCAGATCTTAATAAAAACAAGGCACCGAATCCAGTTCAGTGGACAAATTCAAGGGATTCTATCCAAAATAAAGCACCACTTTTCCCTTAACACATCTCTTAACCTCCAAAACACATGTTTAAAAGGGTTATGCCAGTGCACTGGGGTGTTTTGTGTTATATCAGTTAGTCAGTTCACTGTCACTGACACTGTAAAGAGATATGTGTAAGGTTATGTTACCACAGAAGCACTTCCTGGGAGTGGCCATCAAGAAACATGTTTCCTCACTTCAGCGCATAAAGCACTATAATAGTAAATGCTCTCAGAGGTATTTTCAGAAATGGCTCAACTGTACAATTTATTGAACATAGTGAAATACACACCACTGATTTTGATTGTAGCTACAGGTAATTTATTTTATTCATTTAATGTATTTATTAATACCCATATGCTTAAGAATTAAGTGACTAATTTCTTATATTAATGTTTTGCTTATAAAATACTTTACTGAGTTTTTAATGTTCCTTTAAACAGGAAGTTTTGCAGATAAAATTGGGCCAAAGTATGAAGATTCCAACATTTTGATGAAAGAAACAGACACCGTCACTCTGAAATGTTCATATGAGTCGAGCAACGAGTACATTTTAATTTACTGGTACAAACAATATCCTAACAGCGCACCACAGTTTTTACTGTATAAAGGTGCAAGATCAAGATTAGGCTATGATAGCACTCCTGATGATCATCGATTAGGGGCTCAAGCAACCAGAGACTCTGCTGAACTTACTATCAATGGTCTAAAGCTCTCTGATTCTGCACTCTATCACTGCGCTCTTAGAGATGTAGCACTGTAGTATAAAGTCAATGAAAGTCTGTACAAAAACATAACAATGGTATCTAAACCCTTTCTAAAACCATCAATATTTACCAACCTGTTATCAGTGAACCACAGACAACCATTTCTGGTAGCACATTCAGCTAAAGAAAAAAAAAAAGGAATAAAAATGAATGAATTAAAGGTTTTGAAGATGACAGGTACAGACTATCAAACCCAACTTACGAATCTACATACTACATACTGTACATATCATACACCAATTAAAGTTTGTTAATATTCTGTTTGTGAGGTAATATATTTTTTGCTTGCACAAGTGAGATTAATATTATTGAATAAAATCAGAGAGGGTGATTACGGACATTTTTTTTTATGTCAAAGGTAAGATGCAGGGGATACAATGTTTTATTACAGGATGGAAACAACATTTATGATAAAAACAGGTAAACAAGAAGTTTAGATTTCAATTTGCCATTACACTTTTGGCATTAAAAATTATAATATTTATATTTTTATTTAACATTTAATATATTTATTTTAATATTACCCATTATAGTTATATTATAACTTTATAATATAATTATAATAGATAATGTTAAATTATCCACTCAGATTAACCAAAATGTTTCAAAACCAGATGCAAAGTTATGCTATGCAATGTTATGCAAGGCAGAGCCAATTATCTGTCCCAAATCCAATTGAGCATCATCGATGGAAATGTAAAGACAGGTCTTGAGTTACTTTAAACACAACTGCACTACAGTTAAAGATAATGCATTATTATAATCTGCTCTCATCCAAATGAGAAATGAGGATGGGTTCCCTATTGGCAGTTACATTTCTTTGGTATTTTATTTGTTCAATTTATTATTATGTACCCATCCCGAGGCATTAGCTTCAGTAGACAAAGGCCAACCCTGCGAGGTTTCTAAGGCATCCAGAGAAGGACCAGCTCCAGCTGGATTCTGCTTTATGATGGTTGGAGCTATGCATGCTGCACCTGTGCTTCCAGTGACCCAGAACCCATCTGCCCTACTGACTCCCTGTGCTGAACTGGACTTGTTAATTTAAATAACTTCTGTTATATTGGACTTTCACCTGCACAACACACATGATGTTATTTCTATTTGTTATCACCCAAATGAGGATGGGTTCCCTGATTGAGTCTGGTTCCTCTCAAGGTTTCTTCCTATTGCCATCTCAGGGAATTTTTCCTTGTCACTCATTCATTTAATTATTATCTAGACACTTTTTCTCACACAAACACACTTCCAAATATTTTCTTTTCTTTTCTAAAAAAAAAAAAAATCTTTAATTTTTGTTAAGCTGCTTTGAGACAATGACCATTGTTAAAAGGGCTATATAAATAAAATTGAATTGAATTGAATTGAATATTGAGAACAGCAGAGGTCCTAAAACTGACCCTTGTGGGACCCCATATTTTACTGGCATTACACCAGACGGTTCTTCATTCAGATCTACAATCAGACAGGTATGATCTAAACCATTTTAATGCCTGCCCCTGAATACCTATATGATTTTGTAGGCAATCTATGAGAATATTATGATCTATAGTGTCGAATGCAGCACTAAGATCAAGTAAGACTAGTATTGAGATGCAGCCTTGGTCTGAAGCTAAAAACAATTACAGCTAAAATCTTTTGCAATCTTAACTAGTGCAGTTTCTGTACTATGATGGGGCCTGAAACCTGACTGAAATTCTTCAAGGATGTTGTTTTCCTGCAAGAATGTGCATATTTGAGCTGATACTACTTTTTCTAATATTTTTTATATGAACGGAAGGTTTGAAATCGGGCTGTAATTTGTTATTTAATTCGCGTTCAAATTAGATTTTTTAAGAAGCGGCTTAATAACTGCCAACTTAAAAGGTTTAGGGACGTGACCTAGATAAAATTAAGAATTAAAAATGTTTAGAAGTGGCTCTCCAACCGTAAGCATCACTTCTTTTAAAAATCTGGTTCGATTGGGTCTAACAGGCATGTTGTTGATTTAGCTGAGGTGATAAGTTTATACAGCTCATCTTGTCCTATACCTGTAAAGCACTGAAAACCTAAATGTAAACTGAATCATGAGATACTATTAGAGGTTGAACCTTTTTTTTTCTCCCTGATACTATTGATTTTTTTTTCATTAAAGAAGTCCATAAAGTCTTCACTTCTAAACTGTGATGGAATACTCTCTGTGGGCATCTTAGGTTTTGTTAGGCAAGCCATTGTACTAAATAAGAACCTGGGATTGTTTTGGTTTCTTGCTATCAGTTGGCTAAGATGCTCGGTCCTAGCAGTTTTTAGAGCCTGTCTATAGCTATACTGTTTTTATACGCAATTCGAAAAACTTCTAATTTAGTTTTCCTCCATTTTCGCTCGAGGTTACGGGTTGCCCTCTTTAGGGTGCGAGTATGACTGTTGTACCACAGTGTTTTATTTTTTTAATCTGATGGGAGCAACAGTGTCTAATGTACTGGTAAAAATAGTGTCCATGCTACTAGTCACTTCATCCAGGTCATCTGCATTTAGGGGTCTTAAGAAATTAGGACAGATCCGGAAGATTACTTGTGAATCTGTCTTTTAGTCGGATTCATATTTCTAACAAATTGATAACGTGGGGGAGACACAGCTTATCTGTTCTACGGGTAGAGTATATATCAGGAGGTGATGATCTGTGATATCATCACTTTGAGGTAAGATCTCTATATTAGAGACATCCATACCATGGGATATAATTAAATCTAGTGTATGATTAAAGCGGTAGGTTGCTTCATTTATATTTTGTTTAACCCCAAAGGAATTTAGTAAATCCATAAATGCGAGGGCTAAAGTGTCGTTAGTATCATCTACATGAATGTTAAAGTCTCCTACTATCAACACTTTGTCAGAGTTAACCAATAGGTCTGATAGCAGATGTCCAAATTCTTTAAGAAAATCGACATATGGCCCTGGGGGTCTGTACACGGTGGCCAGGGTAAAATATAGCAAGGGTTTATTACGTATTTCAAAATTAATGATGAGCACTTCAAATGGATTAATCCTGGGCCTTATTTTCTGAGTAACAGTGAGTATATCTTTGTAGATAGTGGCGACACCACCACCAGTTAGACAGGGCTCATGCTTATAGAAATATCCTGACAGAGTAGACTCATTCAGACCAATATATTCATTTGGTTTAAGCCAGGTTGCGGTGAGGCAAAGTGCGTCAAGGCAATAACCTGAGATCATTTCATTAACAATAAGTACTTTAGGCGCAAGGGATCTAATGTTGAGAAGTCCAAACATTGGCCTTTTTCTGGTTTTATGGTTATCAGATTGTTTCGGGCAAATTTACCAAATTTATTATTTTTTCTCACTATTCGGGGAACAGACACAATTTATATAGACTGGTCATTAGGAATGCACGGAAGTTTGAATTAAGGAAGTCTTGCGAAGTGCTGCTAAATCCTGCAAGCTCTCAGCCCTTCCCTCTGAGAGAGCTCAGCCAATCAGCTCTCTCTAGACCTCCGGCTGCGAGAGGTTACAGCATCACCCGGGAGCCAGCGATCCCTGGATGACAGGGCGAGCACTTTACCACTGCGCCACTTTGAGGCCTCTTGTGTATGATAAGTTAGCCTTAAACGATACTGTTTCCCATGCTTAAGCAAACTTTTTTTTTATTTCATGAAATCCTCACTACTGTATGTTGTTGTTGTGGAGATTTCTGCAGTGGTCTTGTGTTTAGTTTATTTAGCTATGGTATTAAATAAAAATCTAGGATTATTTTTGTTATTTTCTATAAGAGTGGAGAGATACATTGACCTAGCAGCACTGAGAGCTCTTCTATAGTTCAGGATGCTCTCCTTCCATGCTATTTGGAAAACTAACAATTTAGTTTGACGCCATTTGCGTTTTAATTTCCGAGCGGTTTGTTTTAGAGTGCGTGTGTGATCGTTATACCAAGGAGCAAGTTTCTTATCTCTAATCATTTTTCTTTTAACTGGAGCTACATTATCTAAGCTATGACGAAGTGTTGACTCTAGATATTCGGTCGCTTGATCGAGTTCTGTGAAATCAGATGGCGATCCAATCAAAGTTGATAACTCTGGAAGATTATCGATAAAGCTCTGTGTGGTATTTGATGTGAATGTACGTTTAAGGCGGTAGCGCGGTGCTGTGCGTACATTATTACTATGAGATACTTTAATCGAGACAAGACAGTGATCTGATATAACTTCAGACTGTGGAATTGTAATTATGTTTCTTATACTCAATCCGAAGGATAATATTAAGTCCAAAGTGTGACCTGCTTTATGAGTGGGTCCTACTACACACTGATTTACTCCTACTAAGTCCAGTATGGACATAAATGATGCTCTCAGAGGGTCTTCTGGATTTTCAAAATGAATATTAAAATCTCCAGCAATTAACGCTTTGTCTACGGAAACGACAAGGTTTGAAAGGAAATCTGCAAATTCACAGAGAAATTCAGAGTACGGCCCTGGAGGTCTGTAAATGATGATTAGCGGAATCGTCTGAGCTGACTTTATGTTACTAAAGAGAATATTAAATGCATTAAATTTAAATCTGTGTTTTTGTACGATAGCCAGATTATCGTTGTAAATAACTGCGACGCCTCCTCCTCTACCAGTTAACCGAGGCTGGTGTATGTAGCTGTATCCAGGAGGACTAGCTTCATTTAGAGCTACATACTCGACCTGTTTAATCCAGGTTTCAGTTAAACATAATATATCAAACTCCTGGTCTGTGATAGTTTCGTTAATAATAACTGCTTTAGATGCGAGAGATCTAATATTTAACAGTCCTAGCTTCAGATCAGAGGTGCCGACCGCGCATTCAGTATGATCTGAGTTTGTAATATCTATGTTAATTAAATTATTAAAACAGACTTTCTGAGTCTTTCTAAATTTGATTTTAGCTCGGGGAACAGACACAGTCTCAATACAGTGAACCCTGAGTGACGACTCTATGCAGCTAGCAGACGGTTGGTTTAGCCTGTCTGTCTGCTCCCTGGCCAGGGCTCTGGATTGTCACCGATTAACTAGGCCTCTTCTGAGACTATGAGCTATACTACAAGAAATGAGAGCAGCACCTTCCTGAGTGGGATGGACACCGTCCCGCCCTAACAGGCCAGCTTTGCCCTCAAAGGTCTTCCAATTATCTATGAAGCCCACGTTGTTTTCGGAGCACCACCTGGACATCCAGCGGTTCAGCGACCATAACCTGCTGTAAGTTATGTCACCACGTCTCATTGGGATGGGACCAGAGCATACTACTCCATCGGACATCGCCTCCGCAAATTTAAACACCTCTATAAATTTATTCTTACTAACCTCTGACTGATGAAGGCGTATATCGTTAGCTCCAGCATGTACTACTATCTTGGAGAACCTGTGCTGTCCTAGAGCCCTAAGATTACCTGCTATGTCCGGTGCTCTGGCTCCCGGGATACACCTAACCACTGCCGCTGGCGCCCCTAAAGGTCTAGCTAATTTCACGTGTCTCATTATAGAGTCTCCTATAACCAGAGCTCTTTCAGGTTTCTCAGCGGGTGCATCACTGAGGAGAGCAAACCTGTTGGACACGTGAAGCGCAGAAGAGGTGTGCTCCGGTGGGCTAGCCTTGGCGTTAGCTTTGGCTGAACGAGTATGCCGCCGAGTCGTCACCCACTCGCCCCGCTGTGAGGGCTCTAATGCCGGAGTCGGGGGCTGGTTATCTCCGCCTGCGGCACCCAGACTGTCCGCTACAGGAATAACACTGCTCTTACACTCTCTAACCCTCTCTAAAGTCTGGATGCGCTCCTCTAACGCTGATATCTTCTCCGTCAGAGTGCTCACTAACACACACCTATCACAAATAAAATTACCACTAACGACGGAGAAGGAATGTCTAAACATCCTGCACTCCACACACTGAACAAGCTGAATATTGGACATGATAACGTACCTGATTAGTTATTTGGTGTTGGATTCCGCTTGTTGTTCTCAGATGATACCCGCGTTCTCCGAAAAAGCGCAAAAAGCAAACAAACAGAAAAAGGCAAAAATCCAGTGGTATTAAAGCCTGAAAATAAGTTAATGTTGTTATTTAGAATAAACAAGAAAAGGTAATGTAATCTAAACCCCGATACAAACAAACGAGGAACTTTCGCGGAAACAATACAAAAAACAGGAAGCTACGTCACAGGAAGTATTTATTTTTTTCTATGTTATTTTACAGGAAGTATTTATTTTTTTCTATGTTATTTTACTGATTTTACATTTCGTCTACTTTGCAAAAGTTGCAGCTCTTTGTGATTTAAGTATATTATGACCAGTGACAGCTGCTAGCTTTTGAAACAGGGGAAGCTCATATTAGGCCTTTATCATGTAATTCATTATGTTATTTGTACGTAAATTCTGCCCTCCGTTCCTTTTGCAGAAATTGTTCTGTGACCCTCCAGGATTTAACCAGTTGCCTCTCAATGGCTAGAAGAGCAAGGTTGCTCAAACGATCTTGGCCCATCATGTTGCGGGTGTATGACTTGACCCGTTTTAAACAGAAGAAGCTCCTCTCTTGTAAGGTTTTATAAAGTAGTAAGACAATGTAATCTAATAAGAAGATTCCTGTGCTCTGAGAACAGACCCCTCACTGTGTTTCCTCATGTCTTCTGTGGTAACACCTTCTATATCCTGTATCCAGACGAGGAGACATCCAAATGGCTCCTGTCTGCTAGAATCCTTTTGTTTAATCAGGAGAATGCAAATGTATCTCCTCTCACCTGTCTGTCTCCGGGTTCCTCTATGACTGACATGTTAATGATGGTTCTTTTGATGTTCGGGACGTAGCACCGTTTAAATGTGCTCTCTTTGCTGAGAATAAACAGAGATCTTCAGACATCATGCCTGCGTGTGTGTGTGTGTTTGTCTCTCCCGGTCGATCGGGCCCGGACCGGTAAGTGTATCAAGGTGCGGCGGACACAACAAGCTAAAACTCTTCTTCTCTTAGCTTAAAACTTAGCTCGGACACACTACATCTTCATTTAAAACCTAACATCTCTACACCTGCTGATGTAGCGCCAATTGTTGCCACTAACGACAACAGCTTGTATAGCTGAGGCATTGCACTATTCAACTCCATGTCTTTTAAAAACACCAAATAAGTCCTGATCAGAATATAGTACTTGAAGTTCAGATCTCAGTCTCCCTAAGTCAAAGAAATGGCCATAACTTTTCAGCACACTTTCAAATGCCTCCTCTGGAAACACTTGTCTCATTTCATCAAATTTCCCTGGATTGACTAATTATAAGAAGCTCATGCTTTCCAAATTTGAAAAACCCTGAGAAATCTGCTCCATGAAATTGTCTAGGATGGCCATGTACAAATTTCTGTAGCGGTCCTGGGAATCCTGTAATTGTGACAGACGGCGCTTTCTAATAGGTTAATCTCGAGGGTCTGATGTGAGATTTGCTGCTTTTGAATTAACTGCTTGATAAACCTCCTCTGACCTCTTCTCCTTGACAAAAGCAAGGAGAGACCCAATTCTTTTTTTGCAGTAAAGAACATTCATAGCCCTTTGTTGGACAATATCAAAGACAACATCTGTCTCAGAAAATATTTATTCATAGGTGTAAAACATATCACACAGATAAAAATGCAGACATACTTCCCAAGAAATGCAACAGACATAAAATATATAGACTACTGGCTAAATGTAGCCCCTAAAAATGCATCTAATTCGACAAAAATCTGAGTGTATAAGTGAGAACAGCTCAGACATTAATGGGAAAACCTGCTTTCACCAGAGCTTGGTGTCAATAGGTCTTACATATCCATGAAAAGTCATAGATTATTCAGTGAAAAAGATGCTCTGCTGAAAAACGATTAGGGAGATCAGTCACTTTAATCTCAAACAAAAAGGTATTTTTGATTTAGTTGGTTTACAACACAGTTCTGTCTCCAGTAAGTGCAATAAATGTACCTTCAGATGACTGCTTTACTTTCACAGCCTTTGCAGTGTCTTAAATTTGAAGTATTCTTGCAAAGATACTTCCCCTTGAAGATATGTTCGAAGATATGTTCCCTTTTGTTTAACCAGGAGAAGGCAAATGTATTTCCTATTGCCTGTCTTGCATTATCCTTGTCTAATTCTTTTGATGTTTGGAATACATCACCTAACCAAAGTGATCTCTTTGCTGAGAATAAACAGAGATCTTCAGACATCATGCCCACATGTATGTGTGTGTGAGTTTGTCTCTTCTGGTTCGGGCTCTGACTGGTAAGTCTATCAAGGTGATAGAATATGTCTCGGATTACTTTGCTGTAACCCTGTTGCCTGAAAAATCAGGAACGAAATGCTGCGTGAAAACGCTATGGGAACATCTTCTTGTGTTGCCGGTTGTGAAGCATGTGTGTATCAAACACGCCAGATTTTGGCTTATATAACCTCGGTCAGGTGAGGTCATCTGATGAAACGCACCTGCAGGTTATAAATAGGAGTGAACCAGAAACATTTCTCAGATCGATTTTGTCGGAAAGGATGTCCAGTCAGGCAGGCAGTGCGGCATTGGAGCGCAACATCTTGTTCTCCCTTTTTTAGGGAACAGGGTTACAGCAAAGTAACCCGAGACGTTCCCTTTCAAAAGCTACATTCGATGCGGTGTGAAAATGCTATGGGAACGAGAATACCAACGCCGCAAGTGTCTAGACCCCAAGGTTGTGTAGCGTGTGCGCACAAAGGCCGAGGAGTGGCCGTGTGCGGAGAGGACCAACCTGCCGTGTCACACACTTGCTGCAGGGGAATACCTCTTGCCAGCGCAATAGATGAGGCAATCCCCCTGGTTGAGTGAGCCCTAATTCCTTGAGGTGAAGTGAGCCCACGCACCTCATAGCAGAGGGCAATAGCATCTCTCACCCAGTGTGACAAGGTCTGTGTAGTGGCAGCCGCCCCCCGGTTGCAGGCCCCATAGCATATAAAAAGCTGCTCTGACTTACGCTACTGGCTGGTGCAGTGGACGTAAATCCCGAAGAGCACGTACTGAACACAGTAAGTGAAGTCTTTCCTGCTCTCTGGAGCTGTAAAAGGCAGAGGACAGAAGGCTACAAGAACAACAGGGTGCATGGTTGAGAATGGAACTTTCGGAAAATAGTTCGGGTGAGGATGCAAAATGGCTTTGACTAGCCCAGGGGCAAAGTCTAGGCAGGATGGGGAGACTGACAAGGCGTGCAGATCTCCAATCCTCTTCAGAGAGGTAATGGCCATCAGAAAAACCATCTTAAGGGTCAGAAGCCTGACAGGTGCTGACTCTAGTAGTTCGAAAAGGGTGTCAGTTAGACCTTCGAGCACGATAGGTAAATTCTAAAAAGGGACGGTGACTCTAGTGGGTGGCCTCAACCGTTTAGCTCCACGAATGAAACGGGCAACTAAAGGGTGCTTTCCCACGGAAACCCCCATCAATCAGAACATAGCAGGCTGAAATAGTGGCTACGTATGTTCTAAGAGTACTAGGGCACAAGCCCGAGGACAACTTTTCCTGCAGAAACTCCAGCACTGAAACAATTCGGCAGTGGATTGGGTCTACCTGTTTTGTCATGCACTTTAAAATACATTTTATTTGAGGGCATAAGCTCTTCTAGTGGAGGGAGCCCTAGCACTTAGAATAGTCTCAATTATGCTGGCTGGAAGACCAGCTTGACTCAGTTGGTCCCGTTCAGGGTCCAAATGTGAAGGTTCCAAAGCTCGGGCTGGGGATGAAATATTTTCCCCTGCGCCTGAGACAGAAAATCCCTCCTGACTGGAATCACCCATGGTGAGCCGTTTAGGAGAGATATTGGATCCGAGAACCATACACCTCCTGAACCCTGACCTCCTGGGGGTGCCAGGGAGGGCACTTTCTTATTGAAAAGTATGTTATGTGCCCCTCCCCGGGCCTGGGCGCATAAGCTTCAGAACTTCTTCTTCAAGAAGAAGACAGTGCAGCGGTCCGACCTCTTTGAGGCAACTTGTAAAGGACCAGTCCTTACAAGGGGGTGCCCGGCTGCTGACGCTTTCCTTCTGCGCCTCCCGCCTGGCGTGACTTAGATCTGGTCGAGACTGGGTGGCCGACAGTCCCGACTCTTGAGCATGGGGTAGGAGAAATTTCCTGAAGGCCTGTTCATACAGTATAGTCTGGCTTCTCAAAACCTAGTGGCGGCGGAATTGACAGCGTCGCCAAATAGGCCGGAAGGTGAGACAGGGGTATCAAGGAGGAATGTTCGATCCTTATCCTTGATGCCTGTCAAGTTTAACCACAGGTGCCTCTCTGCGGACACCAGGGAAGCCATAGAACGACCGATAGCACGGGCCATCTTCTTAGTTGCACGAAGAGACAAGTCTGTAGCCCAGAGTATTTCTGTGAATGCTCTATCATCCACAGTGCCCCTCATGCTCAAATCCTTCAGCAGATCAGCCTGGTACGCCTGCAAAACCACCATGGTGTGCAATAAAGCACTGGCCTGACCTGCCGCCTGAAAAGCCTTTCCCACCAGGGTAGAAGAGTCTACACGGCTTGGAGGGAAGTCTTGGCTTTTTCAGAGAGGATGATGTCCCGGGATAGAGACAGCCCACAAGCATCTCTTCTATCTGGGGCATCATCATATAACCCTGTGCTTTCGCATTAAAAATATTCGCGTAAAACAAAGTCGATAGTATAAAAATACGGGATGAGTAGGGCTTGCTCCAAGAACGAGTTGATTCATTGTGGAGGTCAATTGGAGACTACATGTAAAAATGTAGATATTTACAAAATTTACTGTAACTGTGAGTATTTACATAACAGTAGCACTTACAGTAGCACTAAGCAATGCCGTAGACAACTGAACAAACTAAACAGCACTATGGAAGTATGGAAGCTCAACAAAGGAAAAGGACAAATAATAAAATGAAAACCATCCTGTGTGATCAATCCGGAACTCCTCTGTCCCACGTCCCAGGCTTCACCCTGTCCATTTTCACAGGATGAAGCCTGGTCCAGCAGAGAGCCTGCAAATGAACAGTAAGTTAATATTATGTACTAACTTTATTAACATTGTTAAGAAGGTTGAGAGGGTCATATTATCACGGCACCTTTTGATAATTGTCTGTGGATCTTGTGGTGACATTTTAAATGCATATAATAAGATATACAAGATGATCCTTTAATGTTAGCTTACAATTAAGTTAAGTTTAAATACTCCTCATGTACCTGTATGCTTGTGGGCCCTGGATAATTTCCTTGTTCAAAATGCAAAAGGATGTGATTAACTCAAATGTTGCACCATATAACCTTTCTGTTTATACGCTAATTCATCTCAGACACTTATGGAAATTGAGATGCTCATGATCCACATAAGCTCCACACACAATTTGAGGTTACCTATGATTGCTGTGACAAAATAAGAATGTTGGAAGAATTTAATTTGTGCAAGCTATTATGGTTGCAACCTTCAATTTATTTATTACTTTTTGCTTTTTTACTTCTTGCAGACTGGCACCGGAGGAAACACTGACAGTAGCACAAGACCAGCTAATAACAAATAAAGAAAAAAAATGTGATGTGCATAAGCAACAGCAAAAGACTTTTGATGCCTGGATAAAATCTCTGACTAAAGTTGCAAAGAGATTGAATAGAATGTTGACGCAGACAATGGACAAACTGTTTAATTTCATAGTGCATTTGTTTTCATTTCACTTACATGCACCATCTTGCTATGCAAATACAAGTAAAATATAGAAATACGCTACATTTTAATTGTGGCAGGACTACTTAAGCTCCCCCTGCTTATATATGATTGGCTAGTTGGTTCATTATTTGTCCTATCATGGGGCAGTGGGAAAATATACTGTATAAGTTTGTTGGCAAGGTAGTAAAGTGGAACCTTGGATTGTGAGCATAATTTGTTCCGGAACCATGTTGTATATCTAAACACTCGTATATATCAAAGCGAATTTTCCTCATAAGAAATAATGGAATCTCTATTAATTGTTCCACAGCCCAAAAATATTCATATAAAAATAGTTAATATAAAATGTAAAGAAAAAAATTAACAAAATAACCTGCACTTTACCTTTAAAAAGAATCGTAGCTGTATTGATTGAGACCAGAGAGAGGAGACGAGAAAAGAACAGGGAAAGGGAGCTGCTGTGTAGGACACACAAACCCGAGTTAGCACACACACACACAGCCCTGCGAGCAAACACATCACCCAAATGAGGATGGGTTTCCTGTTGAATCTGGTTCCTCTCAAGGTTTCTTCCTATTGCCATCTCAGGGAGTTTTTCCTTGCCACTGTTGCCGTTGTCCTCGGCTTGCTGATCAGGTGTAATTCTAATTTGGGATTTTGGGCACTAGACTTGTGCTTGACACTTGACACTTAATGACTAAACAGTTCTAAGACTTGTGAAAGTTGTTTGTCTTTATGGTGTATATTTAAAATAGTTTTAAATTAAAAAAATCAAAATAAAAAATAATTTCGCCCCCTGGTGATACATATTCCAATCAACAGAATCAGTTTCAATGAGGGTGGAGCTCCACATATTACAACAGTAAACTGCATTCATTTAGCTTTATCTTTCAGCAATCTATCATTTCTGTCATGCAGTTTTTTAAACCTTTTCTACTAATGCTTTTTCTAGGAATGTTCATCTTAATATTATGCTGTTATATATATATATACAGCGATACCACTGTATATATTCACCTATCTTTGTAGTGAAATTGCAGGACAGAACAACATCATCACCTTCCAAGACATGCTTTTCTCTTATAATGTGTTCAAACATTTCCACCAATGCAGTTCCTAGAAAAAATAGAAAAAAACAAAACAAATTAATTATATATATGGTGGCATCGGTGGAAATGTTTGAACACATTATAAGAGAAAAGCATGTCTTGGAAGGTGATGATGTTGTTCTGTCCTGCAATTTCACTACAAAGATAGGTGAATATATACAGTGGTATCGCCAGTATCCCAAATCCATGCCAGTGTTTTTTGAGGATCTGAAGATTTCCTCTGCTGCAGTCTTACACTCTGCTGTGTACTACTCTGCCCTGAGGCCCACAGTGACAGGAAACTTAATAACATCGTACAATAACTTCTTGCCAAGCAAAGTAAGTGCTTAAGTAGCATTTTAATTTATCATAAATACATGCACAGGACGATGACAAATTTCTTGAAAAAAAAAAAAAAAAAAGGTTCAATGTTTAAAACACAAATAAATCTAATATCATATTTTTTAAATGTATTACAGGTATTTTAAATATTTTCAGTACAGTAAATACACATGAGCATCATAAACTGTTTATGAACTTAAACTATTCACTATTCACCTACTATACCTCATGACTTGTTATGATCTTTCGAGGCTTGTCAAAAACTACTATGATTTCTAATTTTGTTAACAGTAACCTGTATCCCACTGTGATCGATTTGCACTCCAAAGCACCATACTGATGGACCCACTGATTAAGACCGTTCACTTTTCTATGGGATCTTAAGGTTGCACTGATTTGGGAGGAAAGTGAGAAATGTGAGAAATCCTCCAAAATAATTAAAACAACAACTGGTTAGCTAAACCCTTAGAACATATTAACCTGTTAAGTCTATCTTACATTTTGCTATGGTTTAATTCCTTTTGACAAATCCATTCATCGTATTTTAAAATAAATGCGGTATTTAATATTATAAAAGTATATAATAAAAATGCCTTCATGCACTATGTGTCCAAAAGTATGTGGACATTTGCCCATATAAAATGTTTCATTGTATTGTAGCTGTACAATTTGTCTACTAAGAGATTTAAACCTGTTTTGGCATGACAATGCTCCTATGCACAAAGCCAGCTTGATGAAGACATGGTTATATTCAACTTTGAACGAGCTAGAAGTTCAACTGCTTCCCAGGACCCGTCGTCCTACATCAGTAAGCCGTTTCATATACTGTACCAAGTATATATTTTATCATAAATATATTTTTATATTTTTAAAACATATGTATATATGATTTTATATATCATGTATATACAAAACTTAGAAACAAAACCCAATAAGGCACGCTAATCTCAAAATCAAAATGCCACACAATCAAATAAGTACAAGGCTGCCTACATGCACATCAGTGCAGTCTGATATACCACCATGGTGATGATGATGTGCACACACCTGCAGATGGCAGTAGATAATGTGAAAAGACCTGAACTTGATTAAACCTGGATGCAACAGGGAACACTGACAAACCTGCACACAAATTGAGGAGAATAACAATAGCCATGAACGTTATAACAATGTAAAAGCAGTCTGAAAGGCAGACAATGCCTTATTGGTGATTTAAATGTTTTAACACAGACTTTTCATGGTCCTACATTAAGAAAATGCCGAAAGTCTGAGACACATTGGCACTAAGAGCAATAAGTACTTGGAGTGAAGTTATGTATTGGCTTTATGTTGCAATATATTCCAAAAATCTTACATGCACAATAAAAATAAATAAATAAAATAAAATAATTGAATAAATGTTCCACATTAGGCTAGTACACCCTCATTATGATTTTATTAAAATAAAATGTCTGGACCAATTAAATATTATACTATTTATATGTTACATAATATTGCTGTTATTATACTGTAAGCTATGAGTCATGAACAAGACTCGTGAACGTTACCGCGAAAATTCCTCGTTACTATTGCCGCCTAATTATATCGCTTTTTCCCCCGCTACTTGCTCTTTCTGCTTGATCATTATTCTGATCATCTGTTCTCAAGTGAAGTTCGGTGTTCCCCATAGGTCCACTGCTTTATTTCTCTTTACATGCTTCCTCTGGGAAACATAATTTATAAGCATGACATAAGTTTTCACTGTTATGCTGTTATACTGTTAAGACAGAAGTTCTGGTAGTAGAACCACATGCAGCTTTTTGATCACATAGTAACTCCAGGTGGCCTTTCTGTTCCATCATATGCAACAGTAAAAGACATTGATGTGATTATAGATTCCAATCTGTCATTTTATCCTCATGTAGATATTACCAGGATAGCATTTTTTCATCTCAGAAATATTGCCAAGATAAAGAATATACTGTGATTTAATAATGCAGAAAAATGAGTTCATATTTTTATCACCTCTAGGTTGGACTATTGTAACACCTTAGTGTCTGGATCTGGAAGGTGAGTCTTGTCAACTGGACTTCTTTCTAGTTTCACTACTCATCCAAGTAGATTCTTCAGTCTAAGGTACACATTCCGCTCCTGAGCTGCCAATGAATTAGACCCCTCTGACTCTGCTTTCCAACAATGGCCATTGTTAAAAGTGCTATCAAATAAAATTGAATCGGATTTTACAGATATAATATCAAACATGCTAATGTTCTCTCACACACAATCTTGTTTATAACAAACTGGTAAAACATTAACCAGTACTAAAAATTAAATAAAAAAGTACTCATAACTTAAATAAATATACACTGTACGAACAAATATTATTTAAGGACAAGTTTTTAAAATTATTAAAAATTATATACAAATAAAATATAGAATAAATATAGAATAAATCACAGTAAAGAAAATTAAATTATTTATTTTACTGCAGAACAGAAAACACAAACTGAAACTAAAATATGACATTTCTGGCCTTTCTAAATGTAAAGTCATCAATAATGGCATCATATGAGATATGCTACCCTATTAAATAATTAATGCTTATGACAGCAAGGCCAGTGAGCCGTTACTGAGACATGGCTGACCTCAGGTATGTCTTGATTAATTTTAGCAGCATGGCCAGCACAGGTATCATAGATAAAAGAAAACCGCTTTGCGGCACAGATTATTATTTTTTTCCTTCAAGTTCGTGTGCCACCCCCACGTGTCATGAAAAAATGCCGCCCTGGGTGGCTGCCCTGTTTCCCCATGCCTACAGTAAAACCGCCACTGCTGGACATGCAAAGAAAAACTCATACGTGATCAGTTACATTCGGAGTTCTTACAATGCTATACAACACCAATGTCTCATTTTCATTTTTACTTTTTCTCTTTGAGTTGCTCATGAGCATCCCAAATACATATATAAGAAGATAGGAAAGTATGTGATGGTATGTTTTGTTTATATAGGACAGACATTTAAAAACAATAGTATTAGTGCATATATAAGTACTAATAAGAATATTAATATGAGTAGGACTTAAATATTGTCTATGAATTTTTTAATCATTATTATCTTCTTTTAGATACAGTGCATAAAATTTACATAAAGCAGCACACCCTCTACTCTTATTGGTTAAAACAGAAAGATGCTGTAACTGAGGTGTAGTACAAAAGTTATGCTAATCTTTTGCTTCACTGACGATAGACTAAAAGGAAATGTGACTTTTACAGTAACTCAAAAAGAAAAGGGTCTTACAGAAGAAAGTAAATTAAAGCAAAATGTTTTTCTTTGCAGTTTTGTTTTTCGCCATGTTCATCTGTATAAGAAGTAAGTCATTGAAATCGCGTAATGATAAGGTATTGACACCAATAATTTTAATATGCTTCCATGTACAATATTTTAGATGATAAGCATAACAATACTACTCCTCTTTAGGTCAGAGCACACAGGACAGCATAACTCCGACATCATCTGCTGTCTATGGTAAAGAGGGTGAAGCAGTTACACTGTCCTGTTCTTATCCCACTGTTTCTGTGAAGAATCTACAGTGGTATCGACAATCTTCCAATGCAGCCCCGGAGTTTCTTGTTCTACTGTTTGAATCAGGAGGAAACCAGACAGGCGATACTCCTCATCCTCATCTGACTGCTAAAGTTGAGAAGAGTGTGAAGCGTGTGGATTTAAAGATTTCTCCTGTTGCTGTATCAGACTCTGCACTGTACTACTGCGCTCTGCAGCCCACAGTGACAGGAAATCCAGCTGCACTGTACAAAAAAGTACAGTGTTAAGCAGAAGAAGAAAAAGAAGTATTAGAATCAAAAACTATGCACAAACCTATTATTCTAATTATAGATTTTAAAGGAATGTAACCAAATATGAATACACCATTAAAAATGAATTAATAAAACTTTTAAAGTGGAACTCCACAGACAACAACAAAAAGCAACAAGAAACAAAGAGGTTGCATTCATTGGTGATTTTGGTAAATCAATCACTGCATTGACACTTAATTTGTTCATTTATAAATAGGAGCACACTGACTCACTCTGAAATATTAGACATTTCAGTGAAATATAGATTAAAGAATTCTAAATTAACATGCGACTTAAATGCATCACTCTTTTGTATAAATTCTGACATGATTTCTATCAAATGTTTCTGCTCTTTATAAAGTTTACAACTCAAAAGCTAAAATATTTTTATCTGAATATATACTTTCTAAAACAAAAAACAATCATTTTTAAATAGTCTAGAAGTCTGAATTTCATGTGGTGTACACGGTATTACCAGGTAATTTTAATGTTTTGAGTTGTTGGTGTACATGCATGCATGCAAAACAAATAAATCATAATGAAAATAGAAAACAAAGCTTCTGCTTGCATAGAAGAGCTGGTGGCTCTGTGTATTCTGTATCGTCAGATAATGATTCTCTCTTGACTTAACTATCTATCTTTCCTCTTGTCTCAAGCTCATCTTCTTATTTTTCTACTCATCTGACAGCTATGTCAGAATTCATTTTTAATACTTATTGCCTACAACAATGTGGAAAAGGCTCAAGAACATTTATGCCTACTGCACGTATTTCCACTTAATAATAATAAAACTTATTTCACACTTAAGCAAACATTTCCTGATTAACACTCCGGGAAAAATATATAAGTATGACAGATAAAATATAATACTATTTATATATTTAACAATCTCACTGTTTCTGTAGCTGTACAGTATGTTTTACTTAAAAACAATATTTTAAACAAGTGCAGTAATTAAATTCCTAATATTTCAATGCATGTGCAGCATTAATAAAAAGTGCAGAATGTAAATAATTATGAGCTGAGGGACTGATGGAAGAACTGAAATTACTAGGTAAAAGTAGGAGGAGCTACATTTGGTAATAGGCAGTTTAGACATTTTCACAGAGATAATGACATTTATATCTACCGCAAGAGAGAAACCTAGAACAGTCATGTTATTCTTCTTTGTTTTAATAGTTGCTAAAAGCATTGGTAAGTTATTTATATTTTACACAAACTTTAGGTAAATGCTGCAGATTTCTAAGGACACATAAATATGAATCTTTGGTTGTTTAAAAAAATAGTATAATGTCATTGAGCATTTTTTAATTAAAATTATTGTTTACAATTAATTTACAGCAAGTGCTGTTGGCAGCAGCATTACACCAGAACAAACCATCATATCTTCAAGTGAAGGCAGTAACACCACCCTGACCTGCACATATGATGCATCAGCTAGATATCTCCACTGGTATAGACAAAAGCCTCATTCAGGACCAGAGTTTCTGCTGCTAATTGCTGTACTTACAAACAGTGTCACTGAAGCTGATCAACCTGACCCACGACTATCCATCAAACTTCGTAAAAATCTAAACAAAGTAGATCTGGAGATCTTTCCTGCTGCAGTATCAGACTCTGCACTGTACTACTGCGCCATGGAGCCCACAGTGACACATAATGCAGAACACCTGTGCAAAAAGTAATGTTTATGTTCTTCTCTTAAAAGGGGGAGCTTTTTACCTGTTTCTTTAAATTAACATTTCTGAGTTCACAAAATTGTAAAGCAGAATAGTTTTCTGTGCATTTTTTTTTTTTTTTGCCATGCTCTTCTATATAAGAATTAAGTCATTAAAACCTCGTAATGATAAGATATTAACACCAATAATCTTAATATGCTTCCATGTACAATGTTTTAGATAATAAGCAAAACAATACTACTCCTCTTTAGGTGAGAGCACACAGGACAGCTTACTTCAACATCATCTGCTGTCTATGGTCAAGAGGGCGAAGCAGTTACACTGTCTGGTTTTTACATCTACACTGTTTCTATGAAAAATCGTGCAGTGGTATTGACAATATTCCATTGCAACCCAAGAGTTTCTTGTTCTTCTGTTTTGTGTTTGCTTTTAAACATGAAGAATCATAATCTTACCTATATTAGTAATTTATATTGTTTAAATAATCTGATTAAACTGTTTTTGTTTTAAATCAGTAGACAGCAATCAACCCTACCATCAATACCTGATGAACAACAACATTAATCACCACTTACTGTATAAACCAGCAAACTGGTGACAGAATCTTCTTCTTCTTTGTCTTTCGCTGTTCCCTTTCAGGGGTCGCCACAGAGAATTATCTACCTCCATCTAACCTAGGGTTCTCAGATAAAATTGGGCCAAAGGAGAAAGAAGCTAATGTTGTAGGCAAGGAAACGGACATTGTTGCTTTAAAATGTTATGAGACAAACAGCAATAACACTTTGCTTTACTGGTACAAACAATAAAAGCACACCACCGTTTTTACAGCTTGAGTAGAAAAGTCAAACACCCTGTACAGCAAACACAGAAACAAAATGCATAACACACAACAGCACTGAATATTTAATTAATGAACTCTTTAAGCCATTAAGTCCCTCAATTCATATTCTCAGTAGTAACTAAACAACATATTTATAAGCAGTTAGTTGTGGGCTGTTTCTTAGTTATTTCAAGACGGAGAAATGTCTTATTATATAATAATACAATATACAAAAATCACAGTATAATATCAGTTAATACTGTATGTAATTTTACATTTCTGATCATACAGCTGTGTAGATGGGAAGCCGAGCCTCCTGCACTTCATCACATAATAATAATAATAATAATAATAATAATAATAATAATAATAATACTAATAATGAGACATTGTTACACAAGACTTAGTTTCCCACAAGAGCTGCACTTTTGTAGTTGCTCTGACCCAGTCGTCTAACCATCACAATCTGGCCCTTGTTAAAGTTCTTATCTTTGCCCAATTTTTTCTGCTTCCAATACATCAACAAAAACGAAAAAATAATAATTAATAATATTTCTTGTCTAATATATCCATTGCACAATGTCAATGCTTCGTGGGTGTGGCCTTTTAGAGATATGTTCCCTCATGTGTTCAGATCATACAGCACTGTCCTAAGAAATGGCTCAACCATACAACATCCTGTACATAGTGAGATACATACAACTGATTCTCACTGTTACAACAGGAAAATCTTTTTCATGAGTTTATTTATATATTATTGTTAAATAATTAGTTAATTATTAAATTAATGTGTATTTTTTTAAACACCATTAAACACCATTAAACACTTTTTATGTTTTTCTTTACAGCAGGCAGTTTTGCAGATAAAATCGGACCAACAAATGGCGTTGACAACATTCTCACCAAAGAAACAGAGCCTGTTACATTGAAATGTTCATATGAGTCAACCAGTAATAGCATTTGGCTTTACTGGTTCAAACAATATTCCAACAGCGCACCACAGTTTTCATTGTATAAAGGCGCAAGATCATTAAGCTCTGGGAGCACTCCTACTGACACTCGATTAGAGACAAAAACAAGCAGAGACTCTACTGAACTCACTATCAGAGAACTAAAACTCTCAGATTCTGCTCTCTATCACTGCGCTCTTATAGTAGGGGCACAGTAATACAGACTCAATGAAAAGCTGTACAAAAACATAAAACCTATACACATATTTGAAGCTTTTGAAGAGACAAAAGTTCAAAGATTATAATTTTAACAAACTGTTATCAGATAACCACAGACACAAAACATTTGTAATGCAGCTGAAAAAAGGCAAGAATAATGAAGAGGGAATAATTTAACAATTTAAAAAGGCCAAGGTTATCATAATCACTGTTGCATTTCAAAGCCATTTCACATGATTTCTTGGTTAATGTAGTTTTCTCTGTGGCTTAGTGTGAAAGAATGAAATATGGATGAAATTTGCTAAACAATTTTTCTGAGCCAAACATGTAGCTAAGATGTGTTACATAAAACTTCAGCTTGTGCACCACCCACATGACAGGAGAAATACCCTATGGTTTAATTTTGTTTCAAATAGACCTCATGGTTGTCTATCAGGCATAACTTATATATTATGTGTATATATATATATATATATATATATATATATATATATATATATTAAAGAAATATTTTCTCTAACATCTTAAACAGTGACACACACATCATCTGAAATGTTGACAATGTCAAATAGGAGCACTCTATATATATATTTACATTTACATTTAGACATTTGGCAGATACTCTTCTCCAGAGCTGCTTACAAAAGTGCTCAAATCAGCTGGATTAAGCCACTACCTCCTGTAGTATGTATGCCGTGATACATGGTTGTCTATTTAATTCACTTCAGTATTTCTACATTTCTGTAGACATCATGCAATATTTTAGAGAGAGTTGCTGAGTTTTAGTACATCCTTAAGAACTTCTTAAATGCCTATAAAGTTGTTGGATGAACATAATGGTTTCAGGTTGAATGCAATTCATGGAAGTGTTGAAGTAAAATGTGCTCTGTTACTACAAACCTTTTGATCTTTCCATAAAGTATGGCACAGCAGAAAAATCTCCATATGTTGTCCTATATTGTCATTATACAGACCTAAAGTAAATGATTCATTGTGTTGTATGGTACATGAATTGTTTGAGACCTGATATAGCTTGAGATAAAAATAAAATTGTGGTCAATTATCATTTATACTTTATGTTTAGTCATGTAATAGTTTGTTTAAAAAAAGCATTATTAACAACACATTAGAAAATAAAATGACTCTACTGAAAAAAAATAATAGTAACATTAATCACCACTTACAATATACACCAGAAAACTGGTGAGAGAATCATGGGCATGTCATGCCAACCTGACCTGTCCAATCCCACAGAAAAACCAATGCAGCACAAATTAATGGAAAATGTCAGTGCTGCCTACGATAGAAAGGGACCAGAACACCGAGTGCACCACAGTAATTGCGCATGGGGCCCAGCAGGCAAAACGTTCGAGGCCACACTTACCGTCATCTCTTCAGTATTGCAAAAAGTATATACTGGGAATACAATATGTATATTATAACACGTTTGACAAACAGAGAGAAAGCACAGAGACCAGATTCCACAAGCAAGAACAGTCTTTATAAAGCACAATGTTCAGCAGTAAGGTTAAAAGTATGCAGATTAAGATGAATTAATCAGATTTTCTTTGTTTTTGTTCTTTAAGTTAGTTTTTACCGTTTTAAAACCAGTCAAATTACCACCATGGAGTACATTAGTTATGATAGAGACACTCTTGTTTCTATTGGTATACAATGTACTCACAATTCGACGTTTTTAACTCCGGATCCGAGCTGGCCGAGTGAGATCCTGAGGGAAAACAAAGGACGCGACGCGAAGCGGCGGCCCCGAGGGAAACGAGCCGGCGTCAGGAACAGGCTGAGAGCCTGTGCACACCGCACACCTCTGCCTAGCATCCTGCTCGCCAACGTCCAGTCACTGGAAAACAAGCTCGATGACCTCAGGGCCAGGATAAAGTTCCAGAGAGACATTCGGGACTGCAATCTCCTCTGCTTCACCGAGACATGGCTGAACCCAGCGGTGCCGGACCACGCCATCCAGCCGGCCGAGTTCTTTTCGGTTCACCGCATGGACAGGACGCGGGACTCGGGGAAGTCAAGGGGAGGCGGCGTGTGTTTAATGGTGAACAGCAGCTGGTGCAACAGTGCGAGTGTTGTTCCTCTCACACGCTCCTGCACACCAAATCTGGAGCTACTGTCCATCATGTGTCATCCTTTTTACCTTCCCCGGGAGTTTACATCGGTCATAATCAGCGCCGTTTATATTCCACCACAAGCGGACACGGACAATGCCTTATGCGAGCTGCATGAGGCACTCACACAGCAACAAACACAACACCGGGACGCTGCGCTTATTGTGGCGGGGGACTTTAACAGTGCCAACCTCAAACGTGCAGCGCCAAACTTTTATCAGCATATCACCTGCCCCACCAGGGGCGAAAGGACACTGGATCATTGCTACACCACAGTCAAGGACGGTTACAAGGCACAATCTCGCCCTCCGTTTGGTAAATCCGACCACGCCGCCATCTTCCTCATGCCAAAATACAAACAAAGGCTGAAACAGGAAGTTCCGGTTCAGAGGGAGGTCGCGCGCTGGACGGACCAATCGGTGGCCGCGTTACAGGACGCACTCGATGACGCAGACTGGGACATGTTCAGAAACAGCTCCGATGGTGACGTCAGCGTGTTTGCGGAAGTGGTTGTGGGATTCATCGGGAAACTAGCGAATAATACAGTGGAGAAAAAGATGAATGTTTCCCGACCAGAAGCCGAGGGTGGAAAAAACCATCCACGATGCTCTGAGATCTCGCACCACTGCCTACAACACGGGACTCGCGTCGGGGGACATGGAACCATACAAGGCTGCGTCATACAGCGTCCGGAAGGCGGTGAAAGAGGCAAAGCAGCGCTACGGGAGGAAACTAGAGTCACAACTCCAACAGAGTGACTCTAGGAGCCTGTGGCAGGGATTAAGGACAATAACGGATTATAAAGCACCAACATCCGGTATGATAAACACAGACGTGAGTCTGGCAGACGAGCTGAACACTTTCTATGCTCGCTTCGAGGCTGCAGCTAAAGACGCTAGCGATGCTAATGCTAGCGGCGCTAATGGCTGCAGACAGGAAGTCACTGCCAGCACCGGAAGCGCGTTTATCATCACCGAGCACGACGTGAGGAGAGCCTTCAAGTGTTGTGAGTGGTGAGTGAACACCAGGAAAGCAGCAGGACCAGATGGCATCTCAGGCCGCATTCTCAGAGCCTGCGCAGACCAGCTAGCACCTGTGTTCACTGAGATATTCAACATCTCTTTATCTCAGTCGGTGATCCCCACATGCTTCAAAGAGTCCATTATTGTTCCAGTCCCAAAGAAACCTCATCCTGCTTCCCTTAATGACTATCGCCCTGTAGCCCTCACCTCAGTAGTGATGAAGTGCTTTGAACGCCTGGTCAGAGACTTCATCATTTCTTCACTACCAGACACACTGGACCCACTACAGTTTGCATACCGTCCAAACCGTTCCACAGACGATGCAATCTCACATCTCCTCCACACATCTCTCACTCACCTGGACACTCGGAGGGGGAATTATGTGAAAATGCTCTTCATCGACTACAGCTCTGCATTTAATACCATAATTCCCTCCACACTCACCACCAAGCTGGAGCACCTGGGACTCAGCTCATCCATGTGTCAGTGGATCTCCAATTTTCTGACTGGCAGACCACAGGCAGTAAGGATGGGCGGCCATGTCTCAGCCTCCATCACTCTCAGTACTGGAGCCCCCCAGGGTTGTGTTCTGAGCCCCCTGCTGTACTCTCTGTACACCTCTGACTGCGTGGCCACTACCAACTCCACCACCGTCATGAAGTTTGCTGACGACACTGTTGTGGTGGGCCTAATCACCAACAACGATGTGACGGCCTACCTGGAGGAGGTTGGAAATCTGGAGAACTGGTGCCAGAGAAACAATCTCCTCCTGAACGTCAGCAAGACAAAGGAGCTGATAGTGGACTTCAGTACAAAACAGGAGAGGAACTACCAGACCCCCATCATCAACAGGAGCCCAGTGGAGAGAGTGGACAGCTTCAGATACCTCGGTGTTCACATCACGCAGGACCTGACATGGTCCTGTCACATCAACACCGTGGTAAAAAAGGCCCGGCAGCGTCTGTACCACCTCAGACGCTTGAGAGACTTTAGACTGCTATCCAAGGTGCTCAGGAATTTCTACTCCTGCACCATAGAGAGCATCCTGACGGGAAACATCACGACCTGGTTCGGGAACAGCACCATGCAGGACAGACGAGCTCTACAGAGGGTGGTGTGATCAGCTGAGCGCATCATCCGCATCGAGCTCCCTGACCTGCACTCAATCTACACCAAGCGGTGCTGGACCAAGGCCAGGAAGGTCGTGAAGGACCTCAGCCATCCCAACAATGGACTGTTTACTCTGGTGCGGTCTGGGAAGCGATTCCGCTCCCTGAGGGCCAACACAGAGAGACTGAGGAGGAGCTTCTTCCCGCAGGCGATAAGGTCTCTCAACCACACCACTAGGCAAAACTAACACAATATTTTCACAGTTCTCAAAATCAATCAATCAATCTCTATACATCCATGGACACTATGGACAACTCCACGCACATCACATTTACACTACATGTTCACGTTTACATTCTGGACCATTACACAAAGTCACTTTAATAACCATTGCACAAAGTCACTTTTTCTATGCATACTTGCACAAAATTATAGTTCTATGTATACAATATATTTCTATTTTCAGGTTCTATTTTTTCTAGTTAAATTTTTATTTAAATTTTTTATCATATTTCTTATATTGATATTTATTACTTATAAGTTTTAATTCTCTTTTTAAGGTCACTGGCGGTCGTGTAAGCATTTCACTACATTTCGTACTGTGTATGACTGTGTATGTGACAAATAAAATTTTAATTTGAATTGAATTTGAATTTGAATTTGAATTATACTCTAAAGCAGAACAGTGGTTGTGGTGGCACCTAAGTAAGTGAAGCGGGTCCACGGGGCAAACCTCAGTGTCGGCAGTGTAGGGAGTCACCTGGGTCACGACGAGCAGGTGGCGCGAGGCTGGCAGCTTCCTTCTTGGTGAAACCATGTCAGAGGTTGCGGAGACTACAGAGAAAGAGAACATCTGTAAGTAGGTTTGCAAAGGTCTGTCAAAACACTCTTTTAATGACACATTTCGTACAATGAAGGATCCGAAACTAGCCTCAGTATTTTTTTTTGTCTGTATGGTTGTATGTCTGTACGTCTGTCTAGGAAAGAGCAGTTAGTTTTGCCTTTTTTTTTTTAACTGTTTCTAAAAACTCTTTACCAGTCAACGACAGGTACTTATGGGAGTAGATTAAAATGTATACAGTATGACTTAAATTGACACTCACAGTAACCTGAGAGTACTAGGACTTGTTGTAGTATTACCATTAGTGGTAGCAGTAGTAGTAGTAGCAACACCTCTTCTACGCTTACATAGGTTTGCTTTTTATCTAGCAGAGCAGTGTAAGCTGATGAACTTTTTCATGCAGCTTTATTTACTTCCTTTTATTTTCTTTCTTGGAGGTCTTTTTTATATTCATGTGGCATTTAAGTAACTATTGAGAAGTATTATTGCCCTCTAAATTTTCTTTAGAAGGCAGTAAGTTACATTACAATACTCATTCAGGATTGTTGCCAATTTATTGTAAAATTCAAATAAATACAAATAACAATTAATCATTAAATAATTAATCAGCTCATTGGATTTTAGATTGTTTTGGTCATTTCTTAAATAGTCTCTCACTCACTGTCTATACCGCATTATCCTGTATTTAAGGTCGCGGAGGGGCCTGGAGCCTATCCTAGGAGGCTTAGGGCACGAGGCGGGGTACACCCTGGACAGGGGGCCAATTCATTGCAGGGCACACCACACACACACACTCACTCACACACTCATTTGCACACAATGGGCAATTTAGGAACACCAATTAGCCTAATCTGCAGGTCTTTGGACTGTGGCAGAAATCTGGAGTACCCAGAAGAAACCCACCAAGCACCAGGAGAATCAATCCTGCACGGAAATTAAACCCAGATCCTGAAGGTGACAGTGCTACCACTACACCACCGTGCCACCATTTCTTAAATACCTCATTTATTATTGCACATGAACTCTATATAAAGACATTGCTGCTGGAATAAAAACATTTAGCATTTGGAAATTCTTGTCTTTAAGTTGTCCAGGTGAGCAGGAGATGTGCTAGACTGGTTAAAGCTGTGAGGAAGACTAGGGTAACTCAAATAACCATGGTGATTAGAAAAGTACCTTAAAATGCATACAACAATGAACAGATATACTGAAATTGGACAGTTCAATTAAATTTTATTTAATTTGTATAGCACTATTTACAATGGTCATGATCGCAAAGCAGCTTCACAGGATCAAAAGAAAATTATGTAAATGTATATAAAATGTGTATGAATCAAAATAATCAGATTGTCTTTGATGAGCAAGCCAAGGGTGATGGTGGCAAGGAAAATCTCCCTCTGATTAAAAGCAATAGGAAAAAACCTTGGTTGAAACATTTGGAGATTTAGAGAAAGACTAAGCATTGTTTATCTAATCTCCAGCTACAGTATATAATCATTACTATTATATTCCATCACAAGAAACTGTATACTAAAACCCAACTCCTTTTCCAGCATGTGCTAATTTTGTATTAGAAGATTTGACATATTAAAAGTACTTCATTAGGAAAACAATGCTATAATTCTGAAAAACAATGAATAGTTCTGTGTTGTATTTGGGACTTGGCTCAATGTGCCTGATCCTGAATCAGATATTACAAGAAATGTACGCTAGACTGCTTAAGCTTCCTAAGTGTGGCCTTCTAGAACTTTTTTTCCTCTTATGTGTAAGACATACTGTACAGCACTATTATACAGAATCCTCACTGAGCTGTGTACAGAAATGGCTCAACCATACAACGTCCTGTACATAGTGAGATACACACTACTGATTCTCACTGTCGTTACTGGTATTAATATTATCAAGAGATTTTAGAATCAGGCCTATATGGTAGAGTGTCCGGAGAGTCTCATCAGACCTAAGAATTTTGTTTCTCATGGTCTGAGAGTCCTTCAGGTGCCTTTTGGCAAACTCCAGACGGGCTGCCATGTGCCTTTTACTAAGGAGTGGCTCCCGTCTGTCCACTCTACCGTATAGGGCTGACTGGTGGATTGCTGCAGAGATTGCTCCAGTCCTTCTGGAAGATTCTCCTCTCTTCACAGAGGACCTCTGGAGCTTTTACAAAGTGATATCGCTCAGTTTAGATGGCCGGCCAGCTCTAGGAAGAGACCTGGTGGTTTCGAACTTCTTTGCTCATTGGTTTGAGCTCTGACATGAACTGTCAACTGTGTGACCTTATATAGACAGGTGTGTGCTTTTCCAAATCATGCCCGATCAACTGAATTTACCACAAGTGGACTCCAAATAAGCTGCAGAAACATCTCAAGAATGATCAGGTGAAATAGGATGCATCTAAGCTCAATTTTTCAAAGGCTGTGAATACTTATGTACATGTGCTTTCTCTATTTTTTTTTGTATTAATAAATTTGCAAAAATCTTAAGTAAACTTTTTTCATGTTGTCATTATGGGGTGTTGTGTGTAGAATTCTGAGTAAAATGAATTTAATCCATTTTAGCCATTTTAGAATAAGGCTGTGACATAAAATGTGAAAAAAGTGATGCACTGTGAATACTTTCATGTATATAATACTTTCATTTCGGATTCACTGTATCTCCAAACATCAACGCTTCGTGGGTGTGGCCTTCTAGAGATATGTTCCCTCATGTGTTCACATCATACAGCACTGTCCTAAGAAATGGCTCAACCATACAACATCCTGTACATAGTGAGATACATACAACTGATTCTCACTGTTACAACAGGTAATTATTTTTCACGAGTTGATTTATATATTATTGATATTTAATTACTTAATTATTAAATTAATGTGTATTCCTTTAAACATCATCAATGATCTGTTTAAAAAAAGGCATTTTTTCTTCATGTTCTTTCTTTTTATGTTTCTCTTTACAGCAGGCAGTTTTGCAGATAAAATTGGACCAACAAATGGCGTTGACAACATTGTCACGAAAGAAACAGACCCTGTTACATTGAAATGTTCCTATGAGTCAACCAGTGATTACATTTGGCTTTACTGGTACAAACAATATTCTAACAGCGCACCACAGTTTTTACTGTATAAAGGCGCAAGATCATATAGCTATGGAAGCACTCCTACTGACACTCGATTAGAGACAAAAACAAGCAGAGACTCTACTGAACTCACTATCAGAGAACTAAAACTCTCAGATTCTGCCCTCTATCACTGCGCTCTTAGTGTAGGGGCACAGTAATACAAACTCAATGAAAAGCTGTACAAAAACATAAAACCTATACAGATATTTGAAGCTTTTGAAGACACAGAGTTTTAAAGATTATAATTTTAACAAACTGTTATCAGATAACCACAGACACAAACAACATTTGTGATATACAGCTGGAAAAAGGCAAGAATAATGAAGAGGGAATAATTTAACAATTTAAAAAGGCCAAGGTTATCATAATCACTGTTGCAATGTAAAGCCATTTCACATGATTTCTTGGTTAATGCAGTTTTCTCTGTGGCTTAGTGTGAAAGGATAATTGGAGGTGAGCTTCCCTCTCTCCAGGACATCTACAGGAAGCGGTGCCTGAGGAAAGCGAGGAGGATCATCAAAGACTCCAGTCACCCCAGTAACCACCTATTTAAACTGCTCCCGTCAGGCAGGAGGTATGGAAGCATCCGGTCCCGAACCAGCAGGCTGAGGGACAGCTTCTATCATCAGGCCATCAGACTACTGAACACTGACCAATAGGTCTCCACTGACACTACACTGTCACTTTACTGTACAGTCACTTTATGCACTCCACACTGCACATAATTGCCTTTTTGCACAACATTCATTGCGGACATTCCTATACATTATACACAAGTAAACACTCCCACAATCATGTGTGTATGTGTATATACATGTATGCATATGTGTGTATGTGTATATGTAGATATATGTATATATATATATATATATATATATATACTGTTTATATGTATGTGTATATATATATACATAGACGTGTATATGTGTGTATATTCTGTACATTTACGTTTACATTTAGGCATTTGGCAGACGCTCTTATCCAGAGCGACTTACAAAAAGTGCTTTAATGTTTACAACATTGGATACATACTTACACTGGGTTAACTAGGTTAATAACTAAGTGCCATTAGTCCAACACAACTAAGAAGAGTTTTTTTTTTTGAGGCGAGCAGTGCTGGAGGATCGGAGGAAACGTGGTGCAGTGCGTGGTGTAATTAGCGCAGAGAGGTAAGTGGGTGCTGGGCCATTTTTAGCTTTGTAGGCAAGCATAAGTGTTTTGAATTTGATGCGGGCAGCTACAGGAAGCCAGTGCAGGGAGCGGAGGAGTGGGGTGGTGTGGGAGAATTTGGGGAGGTTAAAAACAAGACGTGCTGCTGCATTCTGGATCAGTTGCAGAGGACGAATCGTGGACAGAGGCAGGCCTGCCAGGAGTGAGTTGCAGTAGTCCAGTCTTGAAATAACAAGGTACTGAACAAGCACCTGAGTAGCCTGTGAAGAAAGAAATGGGCGAATTCTTCTGATATTGTAAAGAAGAAATCGACAAGAGCGAGTAAGGTTAGCGATGTGTGGGGAAAATGACAAATGATTGTCCACGGTTACCCCAAGATTGCGGGCGGTGGCTGAAGGAGTGATATGGTTGTATGTGTATATGTGTATACTTATGCTCACTTTTTTTTTTTTATAAATTATATATATATATATTTTTTTTTTAATAACACTTGCACAATATTTTACTTCTGTATTATCCATATGTATATTTATTCTTATAATTGTACACCACTATTGCTTGTGTAGCTTGCACGTAAGAATTTCACTCACGTGTACAGTACCAGTGTACCAGTAACGTGATGTGACAATAAAAGCGACTTGACTTGACTTACTTGTCGAGCATTTTTGGTATCACCACTGTCACTTGTGTGGGCATTTAGTTTTAGTTCGTTTTTGTTCTTTGTTTAATTTATTTTGATTTTAGTTGTGTTGACTTGGGCTCTCTTATTGGCAATGTTTCTGTGTATGTTTTGTGTGTATTTGTTAGTGGAGCTGATTCAGTTTTGTCTTAAATGTATGTAAGTACTGTGGTTGTTGTCCTCCTGTGTTCTTGTGTGTTTAGCTAGAGTCAGGTAAGTAGTTAGGTGTGTGTTTGGCTAGGAGCGTGTTTAGCTAAAATCTATGTTGAGTTACAGTAACTAGCATGCTTCTAGCCATAGCCCCTTTGTGTCTCTAGCTTTCCTGTGTTTCCTATTCCCCTAGTGTCCCAGTGCGCCTAGCTTTAGAGTGCCGCCCCTCCTAGCTTTGGAGTACCGACTAGCTTGTTAGTGCCGCCTCGCTTAGTCTTGGAGAGCCGCCTCGCCTAGCCACTGGGTATCCTCCGTCTGTGTTTCTGTGCCCCCATTTCCTAGTGTGTGTTAAGCTATTAGGTAAGTGTAGCTTAGTGCATGTTGGGGCTAAAGACATGCTTAGCTAGGTGTATGTGTAGCTAACTGCCATGGTTAAGCACAGCTTAACCATGTTTAGGTAAAAGCCATGCCTAGCTGATTGCCATGTCTTTAGCCCTCGTCCCGTCTCTCGTCTCTAGTGTCTCTACGTGTCTGTCTCTAGTGTCTCTACGTGTCTGTCTCTCTTCTCTCCCTCTAGTGTCTCCCCTCTCTCTAGTGTCTCCCTCTAGTGTCCAGTCTCGGCTCCACGCATAGTCTGTGTGTCCTGTTATGTTTGTCCTGTTTGTGTCTCGCCACAGGGCGCGTTATGTATCACCCCTGCCTGTGTCTCGCCACAGGGCATGTTGTGTCTCCCCCTGCCTGTGTCTCGCCCTGCCTGTGTCTTGCCAGAGAGCCCCTGTTAGCACAGAGTTAAATATTGTTTTAGTTTGTTCCTTTGTTTGTGTCTTTATTTATACTTTGTGTTCAACCATCATTAAAAGACTCAGTGACACACACATCATCTGAAATGTTGACAATGTCAAATAGGAGCACTCTCTATATATTTACATTTAGGCATTTGGCAGATACTCTTCTCCAGAGCTGCTTACAAAAGTGCTCAAATCAGCTGGATTAAGCCACTACCTCCTGTAGTGTATATGGCGTGATACATGATTTTCTCTTCAATTCACTTCAGTATTTGGACAATAACATTTTCTGTAGACATCATGCAATATTTTAGACTGAGTTGCTGAGTTTTACTACATCCTTAAGAACTTTTTAAATGCCTCATGATATCAGTGTTTCATATCAGGCGATACAGATAATTATTGATATTTTTTGACCCATTTAAAATAAGGAGCAGGAGAAAAATATATTACATTTAAACATTTTTATTTTAAACTTAACCTTCCTCTGATCATAGTCCCCTTAGTTATTAGGACAGAAATGTTAACCATGGAAAACTCAAATAATTAAAATGTAAACATAAGTCTAAAGTCACAATGTTAACAATTATCACAATGTTAATAATTATCTCTTACATTTTCTTTCATTTTGCACCTTAAATGTTAAGAAATGCTTAAAGTGTAATAAAATAGTGCGAAGTGCATTTTCTACTTATGAAGAGGAATCCAGCAGACCAGCACGAGACAACAATATAGCGCAACAAAACATGATACTGTTACATGATTGGCGTTAGCGCATCACTCCCTACGTTGCTAGGTTACCAGAGAGCGAGTGCCTTTGTTAATGCAACTGTCACGGGTAGAGATGCTCCGATCAGCAATTTTGGGGCCGATCACCAAGATCATAATCTGCCGATTGCCAATCACTGCCAATCACAGAATGGCAGGGGAATGGGAATCTTATCTATAATCTAGCAGAGTTTGCACCATTTGAAGAAATGAAACTAACTCTAAATTAACTATATTGAAAAAAGAAAACTGTAGAAATAGGCTACAGTCAAGATCTTGAAGAACCACCAAGTGTTTATTTTAGAAAAAATAGAACTTAAAGCTACTGTAGACCATCTTTCCCAAATAAGGCAGAGTAACTTTTAAAAATTATTCCAAAAAAATAGGAATAACACATCAGATCAGCTTAATGGGATGTAGCCTCTTAATACACAGATTACATTTTATAATAATTGGCAGCAAAATGTAAAACTTGTTACACCAAAACTGGCTACTGCCACAAAAGACAAAACTATGGCATGTTTTTTTTTTTTTTTTTATTATGAAAGTAGAGGAACAACTACATCAGATCCAAAAAATAAAATAATGCTAGCCTGTATTTTATTGAATTAGGTTTGTTTCCAAAAAAATTTCCAATTAAGTATTTATAATCAATTAAGTATTTCTAATACTTAATTAAATAAATTACATAAATAAGTAATTAAATAATCACCGAATATTGCACGCGCATAGAGTGCTTTGTCTGCTCTTGTAGCATGGACTGTAAACCGAAACGCGGAAATAGCGCGAACAGGCAGGATAACCACGAGAGTTATTGTAAGAACTCTCTCACACCGAGAGCAAGAGTTTACACAATTCCGCGTTCTAGCAACTCACACTCAATCAGAAATTGGACTTAAAATTGTGAGTTCTCTCATAAGATCCGGCGAAGCGTCGGAGCGGCATGGCCAGACTGAGCGATGTGAAGCGCCATCTGGTCTCCTTTTATGCTTCCTGAATTGCGACCGTACTACTTCAGGGTCCTAGTGCCAGTCACGGAGCGAGTGCCCATGACAGCAACCAAACTAGCTTCACGACCTCTGTTTTCTCTTGACAAAGAATACAAATTATCGAACGTTTTATTGAACACATTTTTTATTGATATCAATTACGTGTCTATCGCGATACATATCGTTATCGTTTTATCGCCCAGGCCTAGTTTGAGGCCTGACATAGCTTAAGATAAAAATAATATTGTGGTCAATTATCATTTATATTTTATGTTTAGTCATGTAATAGTTTGTTTAAAAAAACATTATTAACAACACATTAGGAAATAAAATGACAGCACAGAAAAAAATAGTAGTAACATTAATCACCACTTACAATATACACCAGAAAACTGGTGAGAGAATCATGGGCATGTCATGCCAACCTGACCTGTCCAATCCCACAGAAAAACCAATGCAGCACAAATTAATGGAAAATGTCAGTGCTGCCCATGATAGAAAGGGACCAGAAAAAGTTTGAGGCCACACTTACCGTCATCTCTTCAGTATTGCAAAAAGTATATACTGGGATTACAAGATGTAATATAACATGTTTGACAAACAGGTTTGACAAACCATGTCTTACAAGTCATGAACTTGCCATATTTAAATAGCAAAATCAATGACCACGTTTTCTTTTTCACTTTCTCTGCGTTGCGCGTCAAGCCGGCCAAAAATTTAATGCAATCGCTAATCCATTTGCAATTGCATTTCCAACACAGAAACCTGTCAATCAGCATCAGGGGCGGGTCTATACTGTGGGGCGGGATTGTGTGGGGAGTGACGTCACTCGCAGTCGCCGACCAAGAGGGGGAAAAAGCAAACGTTGTCATTGATTTTGCTATTTAAATATGACAGGCTCATGACTTGTAAGACATGGGAAATGCAAATGCAAATGGCCTTTTCTTTTTCATTTAAAATTTGGCAGTCAGTGTGCGTTTACGAAGGTCGAAACAGCAAACGGTAATGCAAAGTTTGCAATTGCATTTGAATTATGGCACACTTTGTGCGTCCACATATGGAAAACGCAATTGCAAATGAAATTTGTGAATCCCTTCGAATATTGTCCGGGATATCGCTCCATACAGAGAGAAAGCACAGGGACCAAATTCCACAAGTACAGTCTTTATAAAGCACAATGTTCAGCAGTAAGGTTAAAAGTATGCAGATTTAGAGAAATTATACTCTAAAGCAGAACTGTGGTTGTGGTGGCACCTGAGTGAGTGGAACGGGTCCACGGGGCATAGCTCAGTGTAGGCAGTGTAGGGAGTCGTCTGGGTCACGACGAGCAGGTGGCACGAGGCTGACAGCTTATTTTTTGTAAAACCATGTCGGAGGTTGCGGAGACTACAGAGAAAGAGAACGTCTATAAGTAGGCTTTAAAAGGTTTTGTCTGTCAGAACACTCTTTCAATGACACATTTCGTACATTGAAGGATCCGAAACTAGCCTCAGAAAATTTTTTGTCTGTATGGTTGTATGTCTGTAAGTCTGTCTAGGAAAGAGCAGTTAGTTTTGCCTTTTTTTTAACTGTTTCGAAAAAACTCTTTACAAGTCAACGACAGGTACTTATGGGAGTAGAAGATTAAAATTTATACAGTATGACTTAAATTGACACTCACAGTAACCTGAGAGTACTAGGACTTGTAGTAGTATTACCATTACTGGTAGCAGTAGTAGTAGTAGCAACACCTCTTCTACGCTTACATAGGTTTGCTTTTTATATAGCAGAACAGTGTAAGCTGATGAACTTTTTCATGCAGCTTTATTTACTTCCTTTTATTTTCTTTCTTGGAGGTCTTTTTTTATATCCATGTGGTATTTAAGAAATTATTGAGAAGTATTATAGACCTCTAAATTATCTCTAGAAGGCAGTGAGTTACATTACAATACTCATTCAAGATTGTTGCTAATTAATTGCAAAATTCAAATGACTACAAATAACAATTAATCATTAAATAATTGATCAGCTCATTAGATTTTAGATTGTTTTGTTCATTACTTAAATACTCTCTCACTCACCCACTCATCGTCTATACCGCTTTATCCTGTATTCAAGGTCGCGGAGGGGCCTGGAGCCTATCCTAGGAGGCTTAGGGCACGAGGCGGGGTACACCCTGGACAGGGGGCCAATCCATTGCAGGGCACACACACATACACACTCACACACACACTCATTCACACACTATGGACAATTTAGGAACACCAATTAGCCTAATCTGCAGGTCTTTGGACTGTGGGAGGAAACTGGAGTACCCGGAGGAAACCCACCAAGCACCAGGAGAATTAATCCTGCACGGAAATCGAACCCAGATCCTGAAGGTGACAGTGCTACCACTACACCACCGTGCCACCATTTCTTAAATACCTCATTTATTATTGCACATGAACTCTATAAAGACATTGCTGCTGGAATAAAAACATTTAGCATTTGGAAAATTTTGTCTTTAAGGTGTCCAGGTGAGCACAGGAGATGTGCTAGACTGGTTAAAGGGTAACTCAAATAACCATGGTGATCAGAAAAGTACCTTAAAATGCATACAACAATGAACAGATATACTGAAATTGGACAGTTCAATTAAAATTTATTTAATTTGTATAGCACTTTTTACAAGGGTCATGATCGCAAAGCAGCTTTACAGGATCAAAAGAAAATTATGTAAATGTGTATAAAATGTGTATGAATTAAAATAATCAGATTGTCTTTGATGAGCAAGCCAAGGGTGATGGTGGCAAGGAAAATCTCCCTCTGATGGCAATAGGAAGAAACCTTGGTTGAAACAGTTGGAGATTTAGAGAAAGACTAAACATTGTTTATCTAAACTCCAACTACAGTATATAATCATTACTATTATATTACATCACAAGAAACTGTATACTAAAACCCAACCCCTTTTCCAGCATGTGCTAATTTTGTAGTAGAAGATTTGACATATTAAAAGTACTTCATTAGGAAAACAATTGTATTTTTCTAAAAAAACAATCAATAGTTCTGTGTTGTATTTGGGACTTGGCTCAATGTGCCTGATTCCGGATCAGATATTACAAGAGATTTACTTTACACTGCTTAAGCTTCGTAAGTGTGGCCTTCTAGAACTTTTTTTTTTCCTCTTATGTGTAAGACATACTGTACAGCATTATTATACAGAATCCTCACAGAGCTGTGTACAGAAATGGCTCAACCATACAACGACCTGTACATAGTGAGATACACACTACTGATTCTCACTGTCGTTACTGGTATTAATATTATCAAGAGATTATAGAATCAGGCCTATATGGTAAAGTGTCCAGAGAGTCTCATCAGACCTAATAATTTTGTTTCTCATGGTCTGAGAGTCCTTCAGGTGCCTTTTAGCAAACTCCAGATGGGCTGCCATGTGCCTTTTACTAAGGAGTGGCTTCCGTCTGTCCACTCTACCATATAGGGCTGACTGGTGCATTGCTACAGAGATGGTTGTCACTCTGGAAGATTCTCCTCTCTTCACAGAGGACCTCTGGAGCTTTAACAAAGTAACAATCGGGTTCTTGGTCACCTCCCTGACTAAGATCCTTCTCCCCCAATCGCTCAGTTTAGATGGCCAGCCAGCTCTCAGGAAGAGACCTGGTGGCTTCGAACTTCTTTTACTTACTGATGATGGAGGCCACTGTGCTCATTGGGACCTTCAAAGCAGGAGAAATTTACCTGTAACCTTTCCCAGATTTGTGCCTCAAGACAATACTGTGTCGGAGGTCTACAGACAATTCTTTTGACTTCATGCTTGGTTTGAGCTCTGACATGAACTGTCAACTGTGGGACCTTATATAGACAGGTGTGTGCTTTTCCAAATCATGCCCAATCAAGTAAATTTACCACAAGTGCAAATTAGCTGCAGAAACATCTCAAGGATGATCAGGTGAAATAGGATGCGTCTAAGCTTAATTTTGCAAAGGCTGTGAATACTTATGTACATGTTCATGTTGTCATTATGGGGTGCTGTGTGTAAAATTCTGAGGAAAATTGATTTAATCAATTTTAGCCATTTTAGAATAAGGCTGTGACATAACAAAATGTGGAAAAAGTGATGCGCTGTGAATACTTTCATGTATGTAATACTTTCATTTCGGATGCACTGTATATCCAAATGTCAACGCTTCGTGGGTGTGGCCTTCTAGAGATATGTTCTCTCATGTGTTCAGATCATACAGCACTGTCCTAAGAAATGGCTCAACCATACAACATCCTGTACATAGTGAGATACATACAACTGATTCTCACTGTTACAACAGGTAATTATTTTTCACGAGTTGATTTATATATTATTGATATTTAATTAGTTAATTATTAAATTAATGTGTATTCCTTTAAACATCATCAATGATTTGTTTAAAAAAAGGCATTTTTTTCTTCATGTTCTTTCTTTTTATGTTTTTCTTTACAGCAGGCAGTTTTGCAGATAAAATTGGACCAACAAATGACGTTGACAACATTGTCACCAAAGAAACAGACCCTGTTACATTGAAATGTTCTTATGAGTCAACGAGCAATGACATTAGGCTTTTCTGGTACAAACAATATTCTAACAGCGCACCACAGTTTTTACTGTATAAAGGCGCAAGATCATATAGTAGCTCTGGGAGCACTCCTACTGACACTCGATTAGAGACACAAACAAGCAGAGACTCTACTGAACTCACTATCAGAGAACTAAAACTCTCAGATTCTGCTCTCTATCACTGCGCTCTTAGTGTAGGGGCACAGTAATACAAACTCAATGAAAAGCTGTACAAAAACATAAAACCTATACACATATTTGAGGCTTTTGAAGAGACAAAAGTTCAAAGATTATAATTTTAAGAAACTGTTATCAGATAACCACAGACACAAAACATTTGTGATGCAGCTGGAAAAAGGCAAGAATAATGAAGAGGGAATAATTTAACAATTTAAAAGTGTATGAATGAAACTTGTAAAGTTCAGGAGCAAATAAGGCCAAGGTTATCATAATCACTGTTGCATTTCAAAGCCATTTCACATGGTTAATGCAGTTTTCTCTGTGGCTTAGTGTGAAAAAATGAAATATGGATGAAATTTGCTGAATAAAACCATTTTTCTGAGCCTTGCTAGCTTGTAACTAAGATGCGTTACATAAAATAAAACTTCAGCTTGTGCAACAAAAAAAAAAGCTTTCCCATACACCACATGACAGAAGAAATACCCTATAGATTTATTTTGTTTCGAATCGACCTCATGGTTGTCTATCAGGCATAACATCTTTTCAAAATTTTAGAGAAATCTTTTCTAATTCAAATTTTTGTTTTCTAATTATACAGTATATCAGTTTAGAAGAAGGCAGTTGCACCACAACAACATCTTAAACAGTGACACACACATCATCTGAAATGTTGACAATGTCAAATAGAAGCACTCTCTATATATTTACATTTAGACATTTGGCAGATACTCTTCTCCAGAGCTGCTTACAAAAGTGCTCAAATAAGCTGGATTAATCCATTACCTCCTGCAGCGTATATGGCGTGATACATGATTGTCTAATTAATTCACTTCAGTATTTCTACATTTTTGTAGACATCATGCAATATTTATGAGAGACTTGCTGATATTTAGTATATTCATACAAACTTCTTAAATTCATATAAAGTTGTTGGATCAACATATTGGTTTCGGGTTGAATGCAATTCAGGGAATTGTTGAAGTAAAATGTGCTCTGTTACTCCACCCCTTTTGATCTTTTAGTAAAGTATGGCACAGCAGAAAAAGTCCTGTATGTTGTCCTATAGTGTCATTTTATACAGACCTAAAGTCCATGCTTTATTGTGTTGTATGGTACATGTAAGTGTTTAAAGGTTAATGAATTGTGAATTATGTAATCTTTTCAGAAAGATTGCCATTATCAAAATTAACACCCATACAAAATAGTACTATGGAAATTAAGTATATATATATTTATATAGATTATACATATAATTTTATTTAAATAATGGATCGCTACTGCAGCTTTGTTATCTAAAATTACATGATACCCAAATGTACATAATTTTCCAGAGATTGATGACAGAATTGACAGGACTACAGCTAAAGGAGGAGGAGCTAGATGTGGTGAGATACAGTTTGAACAGTTTGACAAAGATGCTGCCATTTATACCCACTGCATGAGAAACAAACAGAGAAGTCATGCTACTCTTCTTTGTTTTAATTGCTGTTAAAAACATTGGTAAGTCTTTTATTTATTACACAAATAATGAGTTCTGTTCTGATACCTAAACATTGGTGAAAAAAAATCTTTAAGTAATAAAAATAATTTAAAAAAAATGAAAAATGTTCATGTTATCTTGCAATGTCTTTACAGCGGGCGCTGTGGACAGCAGCATTACACCAGAACAAACCATCATATCTTCAAATGAAGGCAGCAACACCACACTGACCTGCACATATGATGCATCAGCTAGATATCTCCACTGGTATAGACAAAAGCCTCAGTCAGGACCAGAGTTTCTGCTGCTAATTGTTGTATCTTCCAGTGATATCAATAAAGCTAAAGAACTTGACCCACGACTATCCATCAAACTTCGTAAAACGGCAAATAAACTAGATCTGGAGATCTTTCCTACTGCAGTATCAGACTCTGCACTCTACTACTGCGCCATGGAGCCCACAGTGACACAAAGCACAAACAGACTGTACAAAAAGTTACTTTTTTTCTTTCCAGGAGGGGGAGCTATTTACCATTTTAATTGTAAAAGTTTTCTATATTAGTTTCCAGACCTTGAGTATCTTCTTACCTACAGTAAGTATTGATAATGTTTACTGTTTAAACAAACTTGAACTTATATGAACTATTACTTATTGACTTGTTTCATTGTTAGGGTTTATGCTGTTAATTCTCCTCATGTAATAATGTTGTAACACTTGTGTGTTCTTGACAGTTAAATGGTCACATGGTTTACTGTCACATTTCAGCTTGATATAATAGTTTGATATAATTACAATAGTGTATGGTTTATAATCAGTGATATTGTTTCAGGTTGAAGCCTGTACATGTCTGCTTTAAACAAAAAAATTTACTCTTCATTTTTTCATAAAACTCTAGTGTCACAAAATTTAGTTTAGTGTGACCACATTATATAGTATTGGTTTCCACTGGATTGGTGGCTAAATATTAGGAAATTGTACAAAATTTAAAGTTCAAGGCAAGATTTTCGAACTACTGTTCTTTTATCTAATTACAGTCAATGGGAAATAAAGGATATAGAATTGTTTTTTTACACTTCGTTTACACTAAGTAGTCTTTTTTCCTTAGCCAAATACTCTCCCATTTTGTTAATTGGACAGTGAATCACAGATAAGAAATTGAAAAAGTAGATTTTTTTTGTCTTAAAACAACTTCAGCGCATTAAAATTCAATTATACCACTTCAGTGCTGTTTGTATTTCAAAATCTACTGGTGCAGGTGGCATAGTGGCATAGTGGTTAGCACAGTTGCCTTGAACCTCCAGGGTCAAGGGTTTGATTCTCAGTTCAGGAATGTGTGCATAGAGTTTGCATGTTCTCCCAGTGCTAGGTGGGTTTTCTCAAATAGTCCTAAGACATGGACCATGGATTAGGCATGATCTGGCTGGCCAGACATACAGACATAAAATTTGCTGAAACTGGTTTTGGGTCCTCCAATGTATGAAACGTAAAAATATAATTGAAAGAGCAATTTCTGACCAATGTACAGACAAAATCTTTTTTTCTTATATGTAAATGAAGGCCTGCCAGATGGTGATCTAGACAAGACCAGGCTGACTAAAATATATCTTTTCATAAATAAAGCAGCCAATTACTTCACTGTCAGCAAACCTGAGTGATCAGTGAGAGTGGGAAAACAGCATCTAAACATTGAGTTTACCATAATAGTCTACGTCCATGAGTCCCCCATCTGCTCCTTTACCTAAGGCAGACCTATTTACAAAAATGCTTGCCTAAATAAATAGTTTTTTTTGCCTATATTTAAACACTGAGGATGTATCTAGAATATTAATTTAAAGGCTATATTATAACTGTGGGGCTTTGTAAGAAACAAAATCTGCTCTCTGCTGTAGTTTTCATAATACGCGGTACTGACAAGCAGCCTGGATCCTTTTACCAAAGTAGGCATGGCAGATCATAAGGCCCTAGCAGTTCATTTAGGCACTACGGTGCAAGACCATTTAATGGTTTATACATCATAAGTAGTATTTTAAAATCTTTACAAAATTTCACTCGGAGCCAAAGCAGTGTGGATAAGATAGGGGTGATGTGCTCATATCTTCTCGCTGCTGCATTATGGAACAACTTGAGGTTGTTTATGCACCTAGTTAAACATCCAGACAGTAAAGGATTACAATAATTCAATCTAGGGGTAATAAATGCATAAATTATTTTTTTCTGCATCGTTTAGTGATATTTTTTATCTTGACAATTAGAGATGAAGGAATGCTATTCTGCTAATATTATCTACATAAGCTTCTAATGAAAGATTGAAATCTATAAATCACACCAAAGTCTTTTACACGATGAAACAGAAAGGCCATTTAAATTAACTGTGTGATTAGAAAACTTACTTCTACTGTAGCTGCATGTGGTCCTAGTACTTTTGTCAGGCAGACTACTACTACTACTACTACTAATAATAATAATAATAATAATAATAGTTCAGTAAGTGTAAGGATTTCTTCAATTTTGGTAGACCTCCTTTTGTCTACTCAGTGCTCAGCCTGTATTCTGCTTGTCCCGCCGGGTACCAGGGAACCCCTTAATGATACACACAAGTCAGTGCACAGTGAGACGTTCAAAGTTTATTGTGGGAGACAGGAGTATATAAACGCACGCACACACACGAAGAACCAAAGAAAAGGTGGATGCAGGAGTGTTGACATCCGGTCTGGAATGCTTTTAAAAGATAAGGTAAGGAAGAACATAAATTTAGGAGTAGCTCTGCATTTACGAGCGTTTAACAGTTTTATGACCTTTAACATACACTTCCATAGGATGTGTTTATTGAAAGCACAGCTTATGTCGTGAGAACAGGAAGAAAATCACTCTGTTCTCATGCACACAGAATACAAGGAAACATACTAAAAATCAAATATTCCCTACAGTAAGCGACATGTGATTGTTAATGTTTTTCTTTTTATTAATTTGCTTTATTTTTTTTCCAAATTTTGCCTTGTCTACAAAATATAACAGCACACGAATTAAATTTAAATAATTTTTTCAGGGTTAACGGTCAAATTCCTGCCTTGGGTCTGTATGTGTGGTTTGTATGTTGTCTCCATGCTTGGTGGGTTTCTTTTGGGTACTCCGGTTTCCTCCCACAGTCCAAAGACATGCAGATTAGAGTAATTAGCATTCCTATGAATATAAAAAAGAATTGCCCATTATGTGTGTGTGTGTGTGTGTGTGTGTGTGTGTGTGTGTGTGTGTGTGTGTGTGTGTGTGTGTGTGTGCGTGCGTGTGTGGACTAGAGAAAAGTGAATTTCAAAGAAATTGACAATATCTGAACATGGCACCACCGTTTTCATTGCATGAATGTGCAAAGTTAGTATTTTCTAATTAAAAGAAACCAAATGCCACTCGATCCAAAACAGATACAGAATCAATAAGAGACTGTATTAACACCTAAACACTTTGACATATGTAGTTAACCTTTACCAACAAAAAAATGAATAAATGTAAAGAAACCTTGTGCCAGGTGGATTGTGTTTTAAAATAAATTCATTCCAATTTGTATAATTTCTCCCTAAATTTCATTCTAATTTCTGTTGATTTGCAAATACAAATTAGGGCTCCTCATATATTTTTGAAAAGAGGCACAGTATTTTACAACTTGTTTGGAAAAAAATACATTGACAATCTATAACTGTCAGAAGAGTTCAAATTACTGTAAAAAGTTTATAGTGTAAATTGATGTAATCCAGTTTAACATCAAATCTCTATATAACTCACACAACGGATAATAGCTGCATGAATGCTGCATGAAAATCTACTTTGAAAAAAATCACTTAAATCACTAAGTGGTGTGTGCAATAAAAATACAGTAATGTGTCTGGTCTTGATTGGTTGGACTTATTTAGATTAAGTTAGTATATGGTGATGTAAATAAAGGAAATAAGCTATATCTACGTTGGAAGAGAAGTATTAAAAGCAAACCCAAGCATGGGCACAGTCAGGTAACCATCAACAAGCAGAAGCTGCCCAGCACCAGATGTTGTCACAGATAAATACTTTTGCATGGTGACGACATCATCTTTGGCCTGAGTCTGCAACACAAGGTCAAATATAGTTGCAAGCAACGATAAGCGGGCCCAAGCACCCTGTACCATCGCCACCCCGGGGGCACCGCACAACTTGCACACACGATATAGGGCTGATGTCAGTTTGGCCCCTACTGTAAATATTTGTTGTTGTGTTTGTGTGTGTGTGTTACATGTAACTGTGTGTGTGTGTGTGTGTGTGTGTGTGTGTGAGAGAGAGAGAGAGAGAGAGAGAGAGAGATCTTAGGGCTCTAGGACAGCACAGGTTCTCTAAGATAGTAGTACATGCTGGAGCGAACAATATACGTCTTCGTCAGTCAGAGGTTAGTAAGGGTAACTTTACATAGGTGTTTAAACTATGCGAAGGCAATGTCTGACGAAGTAGTATGCTCTGGTCCCATCCCAATGAGACGTGGCAACATAGTTACAGCAGGTTATGGTCGCTGAACTGTTGGATGTCTAGGTGGTGCTCCGGGGCTTCATAGACAATTTGAAGACCTTTGAGGGCAAAGCTGGCCTGTTAGGGAGGGACGGTGTTCATCCCATTCGGGAAGTTGCTGCCCTCATTTCTTTTAATATAGCTCATAGTCTCAGAAGAGTCCTAGTTAATCAGTGACAATCCAGAGCCCAGGCCAGGGAGCAGACAGACAGGCCAACCGTCTGCTAGCTGCATAGAGTCGTCACTCAGGGTTCACTATATTGAGACTGTGTCTGTTCCCCAAGCTAAGCAAAAATGTAGAAAGACTCAGAAAGTCTGTTTTAGTAATTTAATTAATATAGAGACAAAAAAATTAAAAACACACTGGATACACAATCAGCACCTCTGATCTGAAGCTAGAACTGTTAAATATTAGATCTCTCACATAAATCTTCTCCAGCACTGAAAAAAATGTTTAATAAAGTTACGATAATGACTCTGTGGTGCCTGTTCAGGTATGAAAATAAATCGTAAAGCTTCCACAAATACTCACTAATTGTCTAAGATGAATTTTGGCATTGATAAATTTGGCTGCTTTATGAGCTTCCATATTACCCTCATGACCCATTTTTGATTCACTATGTTTGCTTAAATAAATGAAAACCAAAATGTTTTAGTAAGAATCTACAATCCGACAGATCTAAATCCCCCTACTATTTTACACTATACCTGAGGCTTAAAAAAGAAGAGGTCAAACTTTTATTCTTGTTTCTGGCAAAAGGGATCATCTATTTGCCTGCCATTTGAGGCATCCTTCCCAATCATTATTCTTGGTGATGTTGCAAAAGTATAATGTAGCTTCATACCTAGTCCCTCTTGAATAATAGAATGGTACACCTTCTATCACCACCTTGATCTATAACCGGAATGGTTATATATGGTTATAGATCAACTGTTTAATTAAGAGTGATCTATAATATTTCTGTTTTTAAGCATAATGTGGTTGTTGGTGCAAGACATGCTGGAAACTGTTGCTCTTTCATGCAGTCTGTAGATGGAGCTATAGGTGAAGCTATACATTAAATAAAGACAAATACTATGTCATAATGTCATAATGTCAAATACTAAACACTGGCATTCACTAAAGCTGATCTGAACCAGTCTGAAGGAAACACTCAGGATAAAAAAATGTTATTCCTTTTTTTGGGTTTATTCACTGTTTCTGTTATTGGTAAGTCATATACATTGCACATAAATGTATTAATAATATTTTTAAAAAGTATTTGATATAATTCAAATAATTATAGTATTATTTAAATATTGTTTTAAATAATTTACTTAAATAATTCAATATTGAATATTTATAATGTCATAATTTTATGTTTTTTTCTAGCAGAGGCTGCTGACAACATTAACCCAGACAAAACCAATGTTTTTGCAACTGAAGGCAGCGACACCACACTGTCCTGCACATATACTGGATCAGCTGATACTCTCCACTGGTATCAACAAAAACCTGGATCAAAACCTGAGTTTCTGCTGCTGATTTATGAAATGGGTAAACAGGTCATAGAGGCTCAACCACCTCATCCACAATTCTCCATAAAACTTGACCAAAAGAATAAAAAAGTGGATCTGATCATCTCCTCTGCTGCTGTATCAGACACTGCACTATACTACTGCACTTTGGCGCCCACAGTGACAGGAAACACAACTTCACTGTACAAAAAGCACTACACATGATGAGAACAGAGCCATGCTTGTCACACAATTCATTAAGCTATTTATGTTTACTTTTACATTATCCATCATCTGTATATGATATAAATGGGTTTTTAATGCTTCAAGACATGACATAGAAGAGTTCCACCAGTGTGTATCTTCAAATTTTTAGATGTTGCAGTGTGAGTTTTTGCAGAAACTTTCATATGCCCGACATCCTTGCAAACCTTGCACCCCCACCTTCAAGTTCATGTAGTTAATAAATGCCAACTTAATCCATCTATGTCAATTAGTTTGTAAGATATACTCATTTTGCCATATTTTTATTATGTCCTTATTTGTACAGTATATTTTATTTTCCATTGTATTTCTCTTCTCTTTATTCATATTTATTTCTTATGTAAAAGCTTTTATTTTTTAAGGTCACCGTATAAGCATTTCACTGCATATCGTATTGTGTATGACTGTGTATGTGACTAAATAAATTTGAATTTGAATTTGAATTCATTTATATAAACAGTGCTTTAGGTCACCAATGAACAAAGAGCGAACAAAAATATCATAAATTTATAAATTTATAAAAAAATAAAATTAGTCCATGCCAAGATGAGAGTGAAATAGAGGAATGATTTTTTAGAAGACATTATTCAGACTGTATTTATCAATAAATAAAAAGTACCCTTAACTGGACATTATTTCTAAGTATAAGTTGAAAGTACACACACACACACACACACCAAAAACAAGGCCAATTAGCTTAATCTTCATGTCTTTGGATTGTGGAGATAAAACTGGAGGAAACCCACCAAGCTTTTGGAAAACATGCAAACTCCATACACACATCCGAGGCGAGAATCTGCCGCGGTTTACGAGTGCTCCGCACCGCGTATTATGTTTCACGCATGTGCTTCTTGTTTTGACGCCGGGCGTCACGTGATCACAACTGAGCCAACGGTTTTTCTCTCTCTTGCGCTGTGGAGTTGTCTCCCCTACTGGGTCTTAGTGCTCGGTTCTTACTGGTATAATCAACATCTGTGCACGCGTGTACTGTTTACTACGTGTGTGTGAAACATATTTTATTTTGTGTTCGGAAGCGCGTGCGTACAGCGCTTGTACTGTTTCTTATAACACACGTGTGTACGCGCGAGTAAGGCAAAAGAAATTCTTAATACAGAGGTTAAAAATCTATTTTCTTCCTCATCACGATGTGTGTGTGTGTGTGTGTGTGCGCGCGCGCACGCGAGCGTAATTAGACACTGTGCCGGCTATGTGTGTGTAGAAACACACACACACGCACAGAAATGAAGGCAAGAGACACACACTCTGCGCTAAAGAAACTCTTTTGCAAATCTTTTCAGAGGTAAGTTGCTGGGTCATTTGCTTGTTTGTTTTACTTTACAGCAGTGACTCTGTTAGTTTGCGCTCACACGAGTGTCATTAGTGATGTTTATAGCTTTTTTTTTTTTTAGATAAAACAGTAGCGGGAGAGAGACATTGATTCATGACCGCTGTTTACGGAAGTGTAGTCCAGTGTGGGAGATGCATTGTGGGTAATGCTGTCCGTTGCGTACGCGAATGCGAGATTTAAGTTAGGATATAGAGCTTGGGTTTTGTTCTTCAGTAGTTTTTTTTGTTGGATTTAAGTGCAGGATTCACCCAAAAGTTTGAACTATAACCTAACAATGCAGAAAATGAAAGAACAGGCATCGACCAGAGCAACACAAAAAAAAACACAAAATCTCGCATTCGCGTTCACACACACCAGACAGCATTACCCACAATGCATCTCCCACACTGGAATACACTTCCGTAAACAGCGGTTTGGCTCATGCAGTGCAACACATCTTCTTTGCATAGAGTTTATTAGATTGTCAATTGTGGCCTGTGGAATGTTGGTCCACTCCTCTTCAATGGCTGTGCGAAGTTGTTGGATATTAGTAGGAACTGGTACACGCTGTCGTATACGCCGGTCAAGCACATCCCATGCTCTACGGGTGACATGTCCGGTGAGTATGCTGGCCATGCAAGAACTGTGACATTTTCAGCTTCCAAGAACTGTGTACAGATCCTTGCAACATGGGGCTGTGGATTATCTTGCTGAAACATGAGGTGATGTTCATGGATGTATGGCACAACAATGGGCCTCAGGATCTCATCACGTTATCTCTGTGCATTCAAAATGCCATCAATAAAATGTACCTGTGTTCTTCGTCCATAACAGATGCCTGCCCATACCATAACCCCACCAACACCATGGGCCACTCGATCCACAACATTGACATCAGCAAAGCGCTCACCCACACAACGCCACACACGCTGTCTGCCATCTGCCCTGAACAATGTAAACCGAGATACATCCGTGAAGAGAACACCTCTCCAACGTGCCAGACGCCATCGAATGTGAGCATTTGCCCACTCAAGTCTGTTACGGCGACGAGCTGGAGTCAGGTCAAGACCCCAATGAGGACGACGAGCATGCAGTTGAGCTTCCCTGAGACGGTTTCTGACAGTTTGTGCAGAAATTGTTTGGTTATGCAAACCAATTGTTTCAGCAGCTGTCTGAGTGGCTGGTCTCAGACGATCTTGGAGGTGAACCTGCTGGATGTGGAGGTCCTGGGCTGGTATGGTTACACGTGGTCTGCGGTTGTGAGGCCGGTTGGATGTACTGCTATATTCTTTGAAACGCCTTTGGAGACGGCTTATGGTGGAGAAATGAACATTCAATGCACGAGCAACAGATCTGGTTGACATTCCTGCTGTCAGCATGCCAATAGCACGCTCCCTCAATGCTTGTGGCATCTGTAGCATTTTGCTGTGAGACAGAACTGCACATTCCAGGGTGGCGTTTTATTGTAGGCAGTATAAGGTACACCTGTGCACTACTCATGATGTCAGATCAGCATCTTGATGTGGCACACCTGTGAGGTGGGATGGTTTATCTCAGCAAAGCAGAAGTGCCCACTATCACACATTTAGACTGTTTTGTGAACAATGTTTGAGAGAAATGGTAATATTGTGTATCTGGAATGAATTTTAGATCTTTAAGTCCATCTTATGAAAAATCAGAGCAGAAACAAAGGTGTTGCGTTTATATTTTTGTTGAGTGCACTCTAAAAAACGCTGGGTTGTTTTTTCTACCCAAGCGCTGGGTTGCCTCTGTTGGGTCATTTTTTTGGGTTATTTACAGAGAGTTGGGTAGTTTTTGTGTAACCCAGCTGCTGGGTTGATGTTTGGTGGCCCCTCCCCCAAAGTTCACCGGTGGATTCAGTGGCTGTCAGTCAGAGCTTCGTGTCTCTCTTCAGCTCCCACACCGCTGATGACGGTTCATTTAAGGGAAAATGACATTAAATACAAGGTCTGTATACACATGTTCACTCACCTAAGTCACATATGACTGAAATATTATTACTATATGTAACATTTATTACTGTTACCCTGTTAAGGTTACACTTAAACTTTCAGGCTGGTCTGAGGTAAGTTAATTTAGCTGACAATAGCTGCTATAGTTAGCCAAAGAACCCCAGCTGTGTGTGAAGGAAACAGATAAGATGTCTGAGCTTTTTATCTTTCTCTGTAGAATGTTTGCAGTGTGACGAAACTGTTAACTGTAGTATTAGCATGACGCTAGCATTTATTTAGGTTGCTAGCGTTAGCAACCACATTAACATTAGAACTTTATTAATCTCACTGAGACAATAAAATGCTGGGGTGTTACAAAACACTGACCCTCTCACAAATATACACACCTGATAACCTCCCGTTTTTCACTAGCTAGTAATTTACTCCGCGGTCAAAAGTCACCCGCGTTTCTCCCGAATTATAACAACATTTTACACCTTTCCCCCTTTGACAAGTAGTATGTAAATATGACTGCTGTATGTAAGATAACCAGGTAGCCCTCTTTAACCAAAGTTGCTTGTGACTCAGGCTAAATTAACTATCAGTCAGCTGTACAGATAACTACTAGATGGAAGTATTAATATTTGGGTGATTGTAATGTGCCAGTATGACCCCAGATATGACAATGCATCTCCTCGGTAATTAGCTTACTACAACACAGACCACAAAGTCAACTAGTCTGACAAAAAAAAAAATATATATATATATATATATATATATAATATATATATATATAAGCCATGCTTATTTTGCATATTTTATATTTGGTAGTAGCTGTCTCCATGTTTTTGTTTCATGTTACCTATACCCTAGCTTTGTCATTTTTTCTATTTAGTATAAATCCTATTACACATTAAATTGATAGTCTTATTCAGTTTAATCTTTGTTATTCAACCAATTTTTTTTACTTTTTTTCATTTCTTTCTAAGGTTGGCACCAACATGGTGGAATACCTCAAGCAGGCTGAAGTGTTAAGGCCGTACGTACCCTACTGTACATCCTGACGTTGGGAGATAATGACCAGCGCTGCTCTCAGGCATGTGTCATTCTGGTGGGACAGGCTCTGGAGCAATGCACACTACTTGGGGCGGTTGATGTGTGCTTCAAGGCATTTTATATTTTTGACATTAACTATTTAAAGTAGTGTGCACCTGTATAGGACTTTTTGTAATGTTGCTATGAAATAGCAAAGCTTACTTGAAAAGTCATAGACAGTGTTTGTATGTTAAAACGGAACCAGGGCTGGATAGTTTTGTTCTGCAGAAAAGATATCTAATGTCACAAAGAGATCCTGCTCTGTAGAAGCTGCCTCAGCCTATTTGTGTTATTACTCCATTCTGCCCTTATGAGTAATAGTATAGTAATGATGTCATTGTTGATTATCTGTTCTTGTGCTTTTGAAAAATAAACGTTTTTTCTATGAACATTTAAGAGGATGTTGTTTATTGCATATATGTATGGTTTGCAAACTATTTGTGAGGTAGAATTAACTCAACATTCCAGTTAAAATGAACCAACATCTGGGTAGAACATTTAACCAATTTATGTGGTAGAATTAACCCAGCATTATCGTTAAATATGACCCAGCATTTGGGTTGAATATTTAACCCATTTTGCTGGGTTAAAAAAATAACCCATTTTGCTGGGTTAAATTAACCCAGCATTTAGTTAGTCCAATAGTTACCCAGCAGCTGTGTTGTTTTTAACCCAGCATTTTTAGGGTGTGTGTATATATATATATTTATTCATTTATTTATTTTTTTTTGGGGGGGGGGGCTAAAAACCTTGTAATTGATTTGTTTCAGGAGAGTGGTTAAGAAAAGTGTGTGTTTGGTTTGTAAAATAAAGAATACTTTGGTAAGTATTTCAGTAACTAGAAACAGGGCGCAGACAGAGGTGTTGGAGTTAAAATGTGCAGAGCGCGTGCAGTATCCAGCGTGAGAGTAGTTGAATAAGGAGATTGAAGCTGTAACATGCGCTTGGTATCCAACGCGCAGGTCGACAGCAGTTTTAGGCAGAAGCAATGATCAGAGCTTTGAAACCGAGCGTACCTGCAATTCGTGTTGCATGAAATCTTGGGGCTAGGCAGAGTCGTTCTCGAGAAACAGGAGTTCAAAGCCGTGAATCCAATCAGTCTGCTAATTATTTTATTTATTTTATTTTTTCAGTGGGGCGATTAGTCCTGAGTGGTGGGTGAGTTCAAAGTTGAGAGCAGAACTGAGAGATCAAAGCCAAACTGAATCAAAGAGGTTCATTCTGACAATAAGAAGTACTTGGGCATATTGGAGCTGATCAGTCAGTTTGATCCATTCTCAAAATCTTATAGCGCAGGGGGATTTAACTATTTCCTATTGGAACTGCATTCAAACATTGCAGATAATAGATAAGTAAGTTTATAGCATGTCATAATAGACAAGTACGTTTCAATAAGCATATGTTTTCAAAGAGCACAAATGTGAACCAGCTTTCTTCCATCCTCCATTGCGTATTCCCAGAAGGCAGTGTTGAAAAGGGCTTTTAGAAATTATTCCCATCACAAGCCACACAGGTCAGGCCCAAATATATTTTTGTCATGCACAGTCAAAAATGGATTGTGTTTGACCTACAGTATAAAAATTTATGTCAACATTTTCATTGGTTAAATCAGTAATTTTACAATTATTGTATACAATTATCAGTTTGAGTGTGCTTAAAATGTGCTCAGGACAGATTCCCAATGTGAGGCTGAATGAAAAGCCAGAATGTTGCAGCAACCCAATAATCTCCCAGCAATGTTTGCGACACTGTCATGGGATATTATTGGTGTAGCTTGAGGGAGCTTTATGCTATATCCAACCTAAACCTTCTTTATGTTGAAACATCCCACCACAAATACCTGCTTATTAAGTGACAGGAAATACAATTGCAATAAACCTAAGGATGACAAATTTACATGTCCTTTTTTGAGCAGGATGTGCACAATGAAACACATACAGTAGCAGAAGTTAAAACAAGAGTTTTTAAACTCTTTTAAAGTTTTTTTTTTTGACTCTATGGGAAAACCCAACAGATTATTTCTCTTTAAGTAGTCCATAGAAATTCTTCCACAATATTGTGGCGTTTTTATCGCCTGAAAGGATGGTGGAGAGACGAGCGGGCTTATCTTGCTGCCCAATGCAAATGGCTGGGAGTATTTTATTCAAGCACACAATCTCACAACTCGAACACATGAGAGGGCTTAAAAGAAGAACACCCTATCACACATACTCTGGCTGAAGCCACTAAACCAAACACCTTTCCCCAACACGGTGAACACATAAACAGTCCCTCCCGCAAAGCATGATGGTTATTACCCGAAACCCCGCCCACGCCACATTGCCCCCACCCGAGCTGTGACCGTCCCCGGTCACCATGGCGAACTCAGTCTAGCAGGCGTGACGGTGGGCGGCGCTGGCGTTGTGAACGCCGGAGTCTTTTTGCGGGGGAAGGCGGGGCACAGCCCTCTTCCTGAGGCGGACCGGCCTCCACAGAGCTCGATGTTTTGCTGACGTGGGGCTGGTAGGGAGCGAGCCGGTCCCGGTGGAGCACGACCAATCGCGACCGCCCCGTCAACCGCACCCGGTAGACCACATCAGAGAGCTGTGCGACGACCGTGCAGGGGCCCACCCAGTGCGACATCAGCTTAGGTGAGAGCCCCCTTTTCCTTCCGGGGAAATACACCCAAACCTGCTCCCCAGTAGCAAAGTCGCGCCCCCGGCTGTGGGTATCGTACACGCGGCGCTGCTTAACCCCGGCGTCCGCCAAGTGTCTACGCGCCAATTCATGGACACGAAACAGTTTGTCTTTCAATGAATAAAAATAGTCCAAACCTGGTTTCGTGGGTAAATCCACTTGAGGCGGGGGCCCGAACACCAGATCCACAGGCGTGCGCAACTCGCGACCGAACATTAACGCAGCTGGCGTCAGTTGCGAGGACTCCTGCACCGCTGTGCGATACGCCCAAAGCACGAGAGGCAAATGCTCGTCCCAATCTTTTTGCCGGTTGCTGGTAAGCACGGCGAGTTGGGTGGTGAGTGTTCGGTTAAACCGCTCCACGAGGCCGTCACTTTGTGGATGCAGGGGCGTGGTGCGGGTCTTTTTCACCCCGAGGCGCTCGCACACCGCCGCAAACACCTCCGCCTCGAAGTTACGCCCCTGATTACTGTGCAACTGCTCCGGGGAGCCGAATCGGCTGAACACCTCATCCACCAGCACTCGAGCCGTGGTGGAAGCGCTCTGATCCGGAACAGCGAACGCCTCCGGCCACTTGGTGAAGTAATCCATGGCCACCAGCACATAACGATTCCCGCGATCAGAGATGGGAAACGGCCCCAGAATGTCCACGCCCATACGTTCCATGGGCGCCCCCCACCCGAAAGTCTTGCAAGGGTGCTCGCGAGCGCTGGGTAGGGCCCTTCTTTGCCGTGCAGACATCGCATCTGTGAACAAAAAGTTCGCTGTCAGTATGACAACCCGGCCAGTAGAACCGAGCACGCAACCGCCGCAGTGTCTTAGTTACCCCAAAGTGTCCCGAACCCGCGTGCCCATGAACCATCCCCAGCACACATGCCCGCAAAGTCCGCAGCACCAGCAGCTGAAAAGATTTACCAGCGCCACACGGCCGTTCCCACTGGCGGTAGAGTAAGCCCCCCCGCAACGCTAGTCGGTGAAACTGCGAGTGGAGAGCTTTTTCTTCGGGTCCCAGGTGGGCGATTGCGGCATAATCCGGTCTCTGGCCCGCGTTAACCCAACTTAATACCCGCTGCAATGCCGGGTCCTTCTCCTGCTCGACCATTAGCTGATCGCAGTCCATCTGTGGCACAGGCGAAACGACCACCGGCGATGGTGTAGGTGCCGCAGTGACTCGGCTGCACGCCGGCTCGGACGGCCGATTACCGACGGGGGCTTCGGAAGACTGCGCAGGGATGTTTGAATGTTCTGATTCACGGGGGTCGGGGTGTGTTCGATGTCGTGACCACCCACACACTCTTCAACCCGCTCGCAGTGTCGACAACGCTCCGGCGGGATAACGCATCGGCGTTAGCGTGCAATTTTCCCGCTCAGTGCTGAACGGTAAAATGATAGTCCTGCAACCGTTCGAGCCAACGCGCTAACTGCCCCTCGGGCTCTTTAAAACTGAGCAGCCACACCAGCGAAGCGTGGTCGGTCCGCAGCAAGAAGGATTGCCCGTATAAATACGGCCTAAAATGCTTAAGGGCCGCGACGACCGCAAGCAGCTCGCGCCGCGTGACGCAGTAATTCTTTTCCGGCCCAGACAACGCGCGGCTGAAGTACGCGACAACACGCTCTTTGCCCCCGGCAACCTGAGACAGGACGGCCCCCAGCCCTACATCGCTCGCGTCCGTGTCGAGAATAAACGTACGAGCTATATCAGGATATTCGAGAACGGGCGACGTAACCAGAGCTTTCCGTAACCGTGTGAACGCACGCGCGTGCTCCCTGTCCCAGCGAAACGGCTGGTTCTTTCTCGTGAGCGCGTGCAGCGGGCTGGCGATCGTAGCAAAATCCCTCACGAACCGGCGATAGTACGACGCTAACCCGAGAAAGGTGCGCAGCTGCGACACATTCGACGGCTCAGGCCAATTCTGTACCGCGGCAATTTTGGCTGGATCGGTGGCAATCCCTTGAGCGCTGGATCGGTGGCAATCCCTGTCCCAGAAAGACAGTTCTTGCCGCAACAACTGGCACTTTTTGGGATTGAGCCGCAAATTCGCCCTCCGGATAGCTAGAAACACCTCCCGTAGGTTAGCTAGCGCGACCGCAAAATCCTTGCCGTGTACCAATAAATCGTCTAAGTAGACGACACAACGGTTGCGAGGGATCTCTGCCAATACTCTCTCCATCAACCGTTCGAACGTAGCGGGAGCGTTGCAGAGGCCGAACGGCATGCGCCGAAATTGCCATAGACCTTGTCCGATCGAAAACGCGGTTTTGGGTCGTGCTTCCGGGGCGAGCTCTACTTGCCAATACCCGCTACGCAGATCCAACGAGCTAAACCACGCCGAGCCCGCAACGTGTTCCAGCGCATCATCTATTCGCGGTAACGGATAAGAATCCTTGCGCGTCACCTCGTTTAACCGCCGGTAGTCCACACAAAACCGCCACGATTCGTCCTTTTTACGCACCAGTACAACGGGTGACGACCACGGTCCGGATGCTGGCTCTATAACGCCCGAGTCGGCCATCTCACGCAGCTGCTGCTCGGCTATAGCTCGTTTAGCTAACGGGAGGCGTCTCGGATGTAACCGAACAGGAGCGGCGTTACCCGTATCGATATGGTGCTGCACCAAATCGGTATGCGTGCACTCGCGCTCATCCACTGCGAAAATATCGGCGAACTCGTGCAAAAGGGACTTCACGGCGTCGATCTGCGTCTGATTTAGCCCTACACTGCTACGCCGCATCAGCTCGGCCATTATTCTCGCTCGGACAGCTACCGGATGTTTACATGGCGCGTCCACCGGAAGTTCCGCCCCGCTGGTGCGTGCTACTAACTCGTCCGGCCGCGCTTTGGGCACTAGCAACCTAGCTAAACCGAAACTACCACGCAGAGTCCCGTCTGCGAGATTCAGTACCGCACCCCACCTTTCCAAAATGTCTAATCCCAAGATACAATCATCCTCGATATCCGCCACAAAGAATGGGTGAAAAAGAATGATTGCACCTACTTGTACTCGCACTGTGCGACAGGCCCGTATCCTCAAATAACTTCCCGACACGGTGCGAATGTTCACGGCCGGGTCCGGCAGCACACGACCGCGCTCTCCGCGCTTCAACAATCCCCCGCGCAGCAGCGAAACTGTAGAGCCGGTGTCCACGAGCGCCCGCAGCGAAACGTTGTCCAGGCCGCAGTCCACGTAGACCCCCGCGCGATTTCCGACACGTCCCGACCGGAAGTTAAATCCGGCAGTTGGGGGAACAAAGATGGCTGTGGGAGGCGGTTTCCCCTCGGCGCCCCCCGAAGCTAGTTTAACGGCTGCTGGGGTACGCTGTCCTCCGGCCGGAGAACGTTGCAGCGGTATCCTTGGCCTCGGCGTTGTCGCGGAAACTCGCCGGCCGGGTCGAGGCCTAGCCGCGACGGGTAGCCCTGTCCCCGGCAAGGTTCACCTCCCCAGCGGCCGCGAGCCACCGAAGATCGCTCGGCTCTCTCGCCGTGGTGTTCTCCCAAGATGGGCTCGGCGCGCTCAGCCTCGCGCAGCGCCTCGGACAGCGACGCCGGTGCCGCTAACCGGAGGTGCTCGCGAAGGCGGTACGGCCGGATTCCCCGAAGAAACGCGCGACGAGCTAGCTCTTCCTGCTGGCCGTGTCCGAAATCCGGGTAGCCCTGGCGCGCGAGAGATCGCAGGTCCATGGCGAACGCCCCTAGTGGCTCAGAGGCGCTCCGCACGCGGGTTGCCAGCTCCTCGCCCGCGGCCTCGTTACGGTCTCCTGCGCCGAAACGGAAACAGAGCGACTGCTGCAGCTTTAACCAGTCGTCCCGCTCATCAGCCCGGAGATCTTGCAACGCCCGCAGCGCGTCACCCTCCAACGAGAGGGCCACCCGGACGGCTGTTTCTGCCGGGGACCAGCCCGCGAATTTGGCGGCTAGCTCTACCTGGGCGATGAACGCGTGGGGATCGCCGGCGCCGTTGTAGGCCGGCAGGCGCAGCTGTAGGTCGCTTCACTGGCGGACGGGGCACGGAGCTGTAGCTTGCTCCGGTGTCGGCGCCACGTCACTGGAGGACTCCTCCCCGAGGTCTAATACCGGAACCTGGAACGCGCCGCTCCGCTCCGGTCGCCGCTCTTTGCCTGCACTAGCCCCATCAGGGAGGGTTTTCTTTCTCCGCAGCTGCTCCGCTACTCGGCGGCCCATTTGGATCCTCCGGATTTCCTCCGGGGTGCGCTCCAACTCGCGACTCTCCATAATCCCACTTCTGACACCAAATGTGGCGTTTTTATCGCCTGAAAGGATGGTGGAGAGACGAGCGGGCTTATCTTGCTGCCCAATGCAAATGGCTGGGAGTATTTTATTCAAGCACACAATCTCACAACTCGAACACATGAGAGGGCTTAAAAGAAGAACACCCTATCACACATACCCTGGCTGAAGCCACTAAACCAAACACCTTTCCCCAACACGGTGAACACATAAACAGTCCCTCCCGCAGAGCATGATGGTTATTACCCGAAACCCCGCCCACGCCACAATATAAATACAAAGCTTTAAGGTATCCTTAAGAAAAGGTGACTCAGCAATAACTCCAGGTGTTTGACTGGACAAAAGGTGGGCTTTCTACAAGTTTCTGTGTGTGTGTATGTGTGTGTGTGTGTGAGTTTTATCCTTTTTCTTGGAGTTTCCTGTTTTTATTTAAAGTTGACTTCTTTTATTTAAATTTGCCTCTCTTATTTAAAGGCCAGTTCCAGTATTAGGGTTGTGACATTTACAGTAGATGTCAGGACACGGACAATTTTATTATTTTGTATACCTTTTAATATAGCCTCTTTAGCTAAAAACTAATAAATCCTCTAAATGATCATCATTTATATCCTAACATGTTACAGCATTTTACCAATTATGAATGTGACAATAAACAGACTAACTTTTATAAGAAGGTCCTGCTTTTTCACAAACTCTGTGAACTGAAGAAACTGTTACACTTGAACCATGAAATAGATGTGAATGAACATCAAAAGTGTTTGTCATTTTTGTCCATTAAACTTGATTAAATGAGTGCAAAATTGATCTGCTCATGACACAGATCCATGACTCATATGACTGGAGCAGAGCCATGCTTTTCACACAAGATGGAGCTATTTGCATGTTTACATTCACTTTTTCCATTATTCGTCTATGCTGACAGATTAACCCAAATTTCACAGTGAGGTTACCTCTTTAAGATCTTGAAGTTAAGTTTATAAGGATAATCCCAACATTTCTTTTCAAGAAAAATTAAATGAACAATAATTTCTCATCCCTTAAGCAAAAAACTCTTATACATAAGGTAAAGCAAGTCTGCTCAAACAGATTAATTAAACCATGCATGCTAAACTACAAAATAACTCAATACTAAATCAGTGGGTATCCAGGGATAACATTTCAAAACCTGACTATGTACACTAAACTTCCAAATAGTATGCTCTAATATTTATGATACTGTGTATGGTGATGTTTCTTACAGAAGTGTCCTGCACGTTCATGACTTCTGTAGTCACAGGTATCCAAAACACTGGTATCCAGGTCAATGTTAAGAGGTAAGAAATCATAGCAGTTTTTGTTATGTCTTGACTTGTGTAGTAGACTTCATTGGTAAAAAGTGCAAGTATGTAGACAATTTGTGTCTGTTTGGCATGGGTAAGGCATGTTTTTATAACATGATCATAGTTTATTACATTGTAAGCATAGGTATTGGTACATTGTACCATTTCATAGGTAATGCTTAAAGATCTAATGCTTAGAATATTTAAGGTATGTGAGGTCACAGAACAACCAAAAACAAACAAAAATATTGATTAAGAGCAGAGCTGCACAACCCAGTGCAAAAAAAAAAAAAAAAAAAACTGCAGTCAGTCATGTGATGCTGTGGGGTGGAGCTTCATAACTTTTTATGAGGTTTACATATCACTGATTAGAAAGAATTCAAAATACTTGCATTCAATCGAGACCATAAATTATGTTTTCTGTTAATTTGATATGTCTTTGGCTTTTATTAGGTAAGGAAACAAGATGTTTTTGTTTTTTCCAAAATTTTAATTAGTGATTTATTACCCATCGTGGTGAATATATATATATATATATATATATATATATATATATATATATATATATAGATATATAGATAGATAGATATAAAGATATATAGATATATTTTTTTTTATTATGGCTTCATTATTTAAAGATTAAAAACAATATGTTCTCTTTTCTCTAACAGATCACTGCATGGGAAATTCAATAGACCCACTTGTCACTTATAAAGCTGTAGATGAAGGTGGTGAGGTTACTCTGTCCTGTAAATACAAATTCAGCAGTGAGACTGGGAGCGACAATCTGCACTGGTACAAACAAGGTCCTAAATCTGAACCTAAGTTCCTTTTTAATATTTATAAGACTGGGCTTCCGATTTCCAGCATGCCCCCAAGGATGTCTGCTAAAGTTAATGACAGTATTAAACAAGTGGATTTGATCATCTCTCCTGCTGCTGTGTCAGACTCTGTGCTATACTACTGCGCTCTGCAGCCCACAGTGACAGGAAATTAAACTGCACTGTACAAAAAAGTACAGGGAACAGTTCAAGGCAGTTCTGCCAATGATTTCATAGAATATGCACTAACTTACATACAGATACATAAAGATCTTTTTGTTTCAGGTTTAAAAGAGAGTTTATTATTACTTGTCCATTTTGCATTATTGGGTGTAGTTTATTTATTTATTCATTTATTTATAGATTGATTTAACCCAGAATTTATTCGTAGGAACAGTAAGGAAATACATTTGCAAGTGAGGAAGCAATTTGATAAAATCAGGAAACATAGAAGAAACTTAAATAGATATGGGAAAAAAAAATGCAAAACATCCACGCAAACTGTAACCTGAGTTTGCAACTAACCTTATAACTAGTTATAAGGCAGACTTATGAAATGCATACTATTTGTGGTATATTTGTTTTTAATATCAACAAATAGTCTACCTTTATTATCTGCATTTATTATGTAGATTTCTTACATTGGGTTTTTTTTACTAACCGCTTAATAGATTTTTTTTTCTTCTGCTGATCTTTCTCAATTGGAGGGAAACAAAAAAAAATTCATTCTACAATGATTTTCCCAAGATTAGGAGAAAACATACTCAGGTTCATCATAATGTTTCTAAACTACAAGTAATGGTAAGGTCAGTTTGTTTTATTGAACAAAAAAATAAAAAATAAAGTAAGTTGCTCTGGACAAGTGCGTCTGCCAAATGCTGAAACGTAAATGCATTGAGATTGCCCTTCACTGGGGAGAAGACTGATTAAAACACTCAAAATTCAATAAATAAGTTTAGCAAAATACTTTTGTCCATACTGTGTATGTAAAACAGTTAGTTCTGAGTGAGTAATCTGATCAGATGAAAGGCTTTCCATGATTGGTGATAGCATATGATAACAGTACTGGGACATTTAACTAAATGTGTCACTCTGCATACCAGGTTTCCTACAATCTTTAATTACTGTACATGCAACATGAGTAAAAGTTGGTCAGGTCCGGGGCTTTTCATCAACCCCATGGTTTATTCTCATCTTCTCACATATTCTCACATGTACTGTAGTATTTAAAAATAATTTAATCCCTGTTTAAGTAAGTCCAGCCATTATGTATTAATTTTTTTTTTATTCTTTGCATATGCTAGCTTTTGTTAGCAGGCTGGGGTTAGAGCACAGGGTCAGCCATTATACAGTGCCCCGGAACAGACAGGATTAAGGGCCTTGCTTAAGGGCACAACAACAGCAACCCAGCAGAGCTGGGGCTCAAACCACCAACCTTTGATCAGTAAATCTTTATTTATTGTTTAGTGTATATTTAAAGCGCATAAACACAATAAAACAATATTATTTTAGGCTAACATATCATATATTTTTGTATTATTAGTTGTACTTGGTCTTTTTGCACACGCGTAGCTGCGTTACAATAATTATAAGAATAATAATAAATTCGGAGCACTACTACTACTACTACTAATAATAATACTAAATAAAGAAAGCGCAAAAAAGTAAAGAAGTATCATCATTGAAGGAGAGAAAAAAACTGAAGAATAAATATCACTATTTACAGTTTGAGCTCGACACGTTTATGAGCTCTGTCCCTTGCTTTCAACCCATTTTTGGCTTCATTAGACACACAATACTTCAGACTGAAACACGACTGCCCCTACAGGTAATGAAGGGCATTTTCACAGCTTGCCGCACGCCGCCACGGCAAGTCGCGGGATCCCTTTTCTTGAAACATGCATTTTTAATGGCGACATCTGTAACTGCAATTCATACTAATATAGTTGCAAGCAACAATGACGTGCCCAAGCACTCTGCGCCATTGCGAACAACCCAAAAGAACTGACTTCCTGTTGAGTTGAGCCCAAGACATGCAGCGGGAAAGTTGTTTGACACAATGAGCTCTACCGTAAATGTGTACTGAGTTTCGGGTGCATACGTGCAAGTGTGTATGAGCTATGCAGCAAACAGTGCGCATCTCAACCATTCTAATGGCAGCAAATTCAAACCTGTCTGCGAATTTTCAAGCATGTTAAGACCCCCTAAAAGCCCAATGGGGTGAAAAAAAAATCCTTAGGAAAACAAGAGGGTCCTGCGCACCTTGTAGTGCTTGAGCCCTAATTACTGTAACTTTGCTGCAGAAAAACAAGGAAAAAGAAAGAGCATTTGTTGACCCACAAACCAAATTTTCCCCCTTTTTTTTTTTAGTTCAATATACTATTGACTTTTAGGTACTTTTAGTACCTTTTAGCACCTGTTAACTCATGGAAACAGACATATATGTTTTGTTTGTGCCCTGGATGTTATGCCAAATTATAATAACTGGTACATTTTATTTTCACACAGTATATTATTTTCTTCTTTTGCTTTGTTAAATGCATATTTCTTTGGTTCAAATGCATGGTGTCCAACTGAGTGGACATAATAAAAAATAGGTTTATGAAAAAAAATTGGTTGCATTTTTTTTTTAAGCCTAGAGAGAGATTTAAAACACTTGGGGAAAAAATATTGACTGAGATTCTTATAATTCATGCTTGTAAGGGTTAAGGTTTATCTGTAGCTATTAGGCATTTTATTTATGTAGACAGTTTGTCTGTGCCAATAGGCTTGCTTTAACCTAGAATCCTTGGGCAAATCATATTGCATCCTTACATTATATTATTAGATATTATATGTGTTTTAATTGTGTATTATCACTTTGGATACCAGGTTGCATACTAACTACATTTAATACCTAAATCAGGGCAATATTTCTACATTAAGACCAATGACATTACAGTTAACTGATGCATATAGAAATATTCATGTACAAAACTGTAACATGCTCACTAATGGAGGAATGGGGAGGGCAGGGACCAATGTAACAATTCATCTGGGACACCAACAGGCTCAAGGACAGTATGTTTTTAAACATTCTGGCTTTAAATTCAGCAACACATAAGGAACTTGTCACAAACTTAGAATGTGTTGCTGAATTTAAAGCCAGAATGTTTTAAAAAGAATCAATAGTAGCACTGGTTACACTGTGATGTCATGTGATGCTGTCAGGTAGAGCTTTATAAACCTTTACGATCTTAACGGTTCAGATTACAGAAATAATACTGAATATAACGATCACATTAACTGTTATATTCACATGTATTGCTTTACTTAGGTGAATAAACATTGATTTTTGTAATTTCAGAATGATTAGGTCTTAAATTAGTGATTAATTGATCACTCGATGACAGGCGATGTTATGATAAATTCAGTACAACCACTTTTAAATCATGAAGTTGCAGATGATGATGCTGTCATGTGACTACAAATGTTTGACAAGAAAAAAACCTACATGTCCAGGTATAGGCGAATCCACAATCTAAACCTGAGGTCCTTCTTTATATACTGTATAAGTGGAGTTCTAAGTGCAAATACACTTCCCCGCCCCACCTTGCCCCCAAATGAAGTCTACTTAAGTTGATATTAAGTGAATCTGATCAACTCCTGTGCTGCTGCATCAGACAATTCAGGTGCATTACTGCGGCTAAGAGTCTCATCACCATATTGTGCTTTGTCTTCTGTAAATGTCAATCAGATGTCTTCATTCATCAAAAATTTCATAACAAGTCCTGGTTTGACCTGAACACCTCTTATATACGCTCTGGATAAGAGCGTCTGCCAAATGCCTAAATGTAAATATACATCAGTCGGCCATAATCTTAAAACCACCAGTCTAATATTCTGTATATGCCCCTTGTGCTCCAAAAACAACTCTGATATGTTGAGGAATGGACTCCATAAGTCCTCTGAAGATGTGCTCTGGTATCTGGCATTAGGACATGAGCTGCAGATTCATTAAATCCTGTAAGTTGTGTGGCAGGGCATCAATGCAAATGTGTTAGCTTAGCATGTACTCAGATGCTCAATTCGATTGAGCTCTTAAAATTTAGAGGCCCTGTCAACACCTTTAACTGTCTATCTTGTTTCACAAACCTTTCCTGAGCAAGTTTTGCAATGCAATACTATTTGCGTAAAGGGGTAACCTTGGGCTAAAACAACGCTGAGGTATGTGGTACTGTAAATGTTACAGTAACAGCCAAGACCCAGGATTTCCCAGCAGAACAGTGACAAAAGCATCACATTCTGTGCTACACCAGTTTGGGCCTTGTCAAACTCACTCAGATCCTTATGCTTGCCCATTTTTCCTACCACTTACACATCAACTTTGAGAAAAGGTCACTTGCTGCCAGTCTGTACATTGTAATTATATAATCAATGTTATTCATGTCATCTAAGAGGCATGTGGTTATAATGACATTTCAACTACCTGGTAATGTCCATAAATTTTAATAACAGGTTGTAAACTGTTAATCTAAGGCAAACTGCACAATACAAGACTAAAACACACCTGGTTCTCAAATGCCTCATTCCTATCGATCATGTGCAATGTCTCTCCTCTCATGCGGATTGGGAAATCAGATGTAGGATTGTGTCTAGGGCTGAATGATGTGAATGTTGTGCTTAATACTCTATTTGCCAGTTAATACTACTGTACTTCTTTTTCTTTCTCTGATGTATGACACATGCATGTTGGATAAACATCTATTAGTGTTTTAAAGTTTTTCTACTCTGTAGACAGAAGATGGCACAGTTACTTATTGTGGCCAAAGTACTAGAGTACTAAACAACCCTGCATAGATTCTCACTCACTTATTGTCTATAATCTTTATCTTTATTTTATACAGGGTCACGGGGGGCCTCAAGCCTGTCCCTGGAGACTTAGGGTATGACTAACCACTCAGGACTGAACTCAGTCCTTCAGAGAAAGTAGAGCAAACACTGTCTTCTAATCTCCATTGCACTCGGGAAAATATTTAAAGTATCCTGTGCAGGTTCGCCTTTTTTTTAAAGATAGAATTGAACCTATTCTCGAAGGGCAAACGTACAGCAGATAATAAAAAAAAATCACTGGAAACATCATCGGAGACTGATGTTTCCAGTGATTTTTTTTTTAATTATCTGTCCCCTTACGTCCACTGAGGATCCTTACCAAAAAATATACACATTATAGGGCAATTAAAGTTGTGGATGTCACATTCTTGCCTAAATTTCCAAAAACAGAAACTTCACAGACAATTAAGGATGTTACATGACAAGGATTTATTTTAGACATTTTCAGATTAAATGTAGGTTTTAAGACTGAACAGCTTTTTAGAAATCAGACTCAAAAGGGACCCTTTTCTGCATGACACACCAGCTGCAAAGTAAGCAGAAACAAAGAGACAGAGCCAAAAAAAACACTGTAACTGAGGCCCAAAGTTCTGCCTTATTTATGGAATTAAAGTGTCTCTTCAGTCTACGTAATTCTGTGATAGAAATTCTTTAGTGTTCTTAGTTACAACATTTGATGGAACTTTTAACATCTTTAATACAAAAATAGCAGTTTCAGTTACAGTATTTGAATAATAATCAAGCATTTATGATATGCAATCAGAGACAGGGACTGCCGTGTGATAGACCCTAAAATGTTACAAAAGCAGCTGGTCTGTCTCACGTCTTAGCTTTCAACGTCATTGCTCATGACAATGATTGCTCATGATTGATCATAAGACACTAGTAGGCCACATACTGTAGTTTGGTGTGGGTACTGCTCTATAAAATGGTGTTTTAGACTCAAATGAATGAAAAACCAAGGAAACACTCAAGGAAAAAACACTGCCAAATAACTTACTGCCTTAGTAAGCATTAATAATGGAAAATTTCATGTCTATTACCAGCAATGGTTTTATGGGAGCTACTGTAGGTATAATTATAGACATAAGACATAATTCTAATTTTATAATAATGTTTAATTAATATTTTCTATAATACTATGAATATTTTATTCATAATATTATAATTTAAACTAATTGTAATATAACTATTTAAATCATTTAACCGCTTAGTATTTCAATACACATGAACCAATAATAAGCCAAAATAAATAATCATTTTGAACAAACACAGAATGATCACACTGTATGCTAATTAGCACATGAATTAGAAAAGCTCCTTATACTAATAAACTCTTATGAGAAATTTATTGGTTCAATACTATCAGCCATTTCTGCAACAAACAACATTTGTTATTTAGTTTAATGATGGACTGTAAGGAGTAGACTGGATAGGAAAAGCTAGATGTTGAGGATCTACAGCCATTTATATCTACTAGAAGAGAGATACAGAAGAATCATGTTACTCCTCTTTGTTTTCATAATTGTGAGAAACATTGGTAAGTGATTTTTTTTTTATTTACAAACTTTAGATGCAGAAGATGTATACTGTTAACTTAACAGGATGAGTTATCTGGTGAAAAAAGAGGGGTTTTAACAATACAAGCTTAAAGTTAGTTGTTGCAATGTCTTTACAGGTGCTGTTGGCATCAGCATTACACCAGAACAAACTGTCATATCTTCAAGTGAAGCACATATGATGCATCATCTTACAGCTTTCAGTGGTATCGACAAAAGCCTTAATCAGAACCAAAGTTTCTTCTGCTAATTACTGTATCTACAGATGTTGTCACTAAACCTGATCAACCTGACCTACAACTGTCCATTAGACTTTGTAAAAATGAGAAAGGTAGAAAACAAGGTAGATCTGGAGATCTTTCCTGCTGCAGTATCTCTACACTGTACTACTGTGCAATGCAGCCCACAGTGACACATAATGCAAACCACCTGTTTGACCTGATTTTAGTTTATTTATTAGTTTAGCTATTTGTCTTGCTTTTGTCTTTGTCCCACATCTGTTCGTATACTGCCCTCATAAATGCCCTTGTAAATACTGTTATGTTAGTATTGTGGCTATTCTGTTTTTTGTTGTTTGATTTACTTCTGTTTTTGTTCATATGTTTAAATTTCTTTATTAAATGTCGGGGAAAAATCTAAATTTCACCTTGGTGGTATGCAGTTTGTCAATGCAGTGTCTAAATTTCATGTATATACAATGCCACAAATTAACAAATAACTGGGTAGGTGCAGATCTCTTTTATTTGACATTGGATCTCATAAAGAGATATTGGCAGATGCCTTTCATGTTCATGTAAAAAAATAAGTTTATTTATTTATTTATTTATTTATTTATTTATTTATTTATTTATTTATTTATTGTTTTCTTTTCTTTCCACTAGTTTTTTGGTTTACACCAGTTTATCACTCCTTTGTTTGGGTTTTTTGGGGTGGTATGTCCCAACAAACCATTACCAAAGTTCTCCCTATAACATGTAGCAGTGACAGACAGCTCAGATGCAAGACCAAATAGAGGATAATTTATGTGACTCGTTATTATTATATGCTTTTGTCATTTTTTTAAAATGGCACTAGCTTGCAGATTTATCTTAATAAAAACAAGGCACCGAATCCAGTTCAGTGGAAAAATCCAAGGGATTCCATTTTAAATAAAGCACCACTTTTCCCCTTAACACATGCCTTTACCTCCAAAACACATGTTTAAAAGGGTTATGCCAGTGCACTGGGGTGTCCTGTGTTGTATCAGTTAGTCAGTTCACTGTCACTGACACTGTAAAGAGATGTGTAAAGTTATGTTACCACAGAAGCACTTCCTGGGAGTGGCCATCAAGAAACATGTTTCCTCACTTCAGCACATAAAGCACTATTATAGTAAACGTATTTTCAGAAATGGCTCAACTGTACCATTTATTGAACATAGTGAAATACACACCTCTGATTTTGATTGTAGCTACAGGTAATTTATTTTTATTCATTTAATGTATTTATTAATACCCATATGCTTAAGAAGTAAGTGACTAATTTCTGATTTTGATGTTTTGCTTATAAAATACTTTACTGAGTTTTTAATGTTCCTTTAAACAGGAAGTTTTGCAGATAAAATTGGGCCAAAGTATGAAGATTCTAACATTTTGATGAAAGAAACAGACACCGTCACTCTGAAATGTTCATACTGTATGAGTCGAGCAGCGAGCACATTTTAATTTACTGGTACAAACAATATCCTAACAGCGCACCACAGTTTTTACTGTATAAAGGTGCAAGATCAAGATCAGGCTATGATAGCACTCCTGATGATCATCGATTAGGGGCTCAAGCAATCAGAGACTCTGCTGAACTTACTATCAATGGTCTAAAGCTCTCTGATTCTGCACTCTATCACTGCGCTCTTAGAGATGTAGCACTGTAGTATAAAGTCAATGAAAGTCTGTACAAAAACATAACAATGGTATCTATAACCTTTCTAAAACCATCAAATATTTACCAACCTGTTATCAGTGAACCACAGACAACCATTTCTGGTAGCACATGCAGCTAAAGAAAAAAAAAAAGGAATAAAAATGAATGAATTAAAGGTTTTGAAGATGACAGGTACAGACTATCAAACCCAACTTACGAATCTACATACTACATGCTGTGCATATCATACACCAATTAAAGTTTGTTAATATTCTGTTTGTGAGGTAATATATTTTTTGCTTGCACAAGTGAGATTAATATTATTGAATAAAATCAGAGAGGGTGATTACGGACATTTTTTTTTTATGTCAAAGGTAAGATGCAGGGGATACAATGTTTTATTACAGGATGGAAACAACATTTATGATAAAAACAGGTAAACAAGAAGCTTAGATTTGAATTTGCCATTACACTTTTGGCATTAAAAATTATAATATTTATATTTTAATTTAACATTTAATATATTTATTTTAATATTATCCATTATAGTTATATTATAACTTTATAATATAATTATAATAGATAATGTTTAATTATCCACTTAGATTAACCAAAATGTTTCAAAAACCAGATGCAAAGTTATGCTATGCAGTGTTATGCAGGGCAGAGCCAATTATCTGTCCCAAATCCAATTGAGCATCATTGATGGAAATGTAAAGACAGGTCTTGAGTTACTTTAAACACAACTGCACTACAGTTAAAGATGATGCATTATTATAATCTGCTCTCATCCAAATGAGAAATGAGGATGGGTTCCCTATTGGCAGTTACATTTCTTTGGTATTTTATTTCTTCAATTTATTATTATGTACCTATCCCGAGGCATTAGCTTCAGTAGACAAAGGCCAACCCTGCGAGGTTTCTAAGGCATCCAGAGAAGGACCAGCTCCAGCTGGATTCTGCTTTATGATGGTTGGAGCTATGCATGCTGCACCTGTGCTTCCAGTGACCCAGAACCCATCTGCCCTCTGCACCTACTGACTCCCTGTGCTGAACTGGACTTGTTAATTTAAATAACTTCTGTTATATTGGACTTTCACCTGCACAACACACATGATGTTATTTCTATTTGTTATCACCCAAATGAGGATGGGTTCCCTGATTGAGTCTGGTTCCTCTCAAGGTTTCTTCCTATTGCCATCTCAGGGAATTTTTCCTTGTCACCGTCACCCTTCACTTGCTCATCAGAGACATTTCATTCATTCATCTAATTATTATCTAGACACATTTTTCTCACACATACACACTTCCAAATATTTTCTTTTCTTTTCTTTTCTAAAAAAAAAAAAAAAAAATCTTTAATTTTTGTGAAGCTGCTTTGAGACAATTACCATTGTTAAAAGCGCTATATAAATAAAATTGAATTGAATTGAATTGAATATTGAGAACAGCAGAGGTCCTAAAACTGACACTTGTGGGACCCCATATTTTACTGGCATTACACCAGACGGTTCTCCATTTAGATCTACAAAATGGTATCGATCAGACAGGTATGATCTAAACCATTTTAATGCCCGCCCCTGAATACCTATATGATTTTGTAGGCAATCTATGAGAATATTATGATCTATAGTGTCGAATGCAGCACTAAGATCAAGTAAGACTAGTATTGAGATGCAGCCTTGGTCTGAAGCTAAAAACAATTACAGCTAAAATCTTTTGCAATCTTAACTGGTGCTGTTTCTGTACTATGATGGGGCCTGAAACCTGACTGAAATTCTTCAAGGATGTTGTTTTCCTGCAAGAATGTGCATATTTGAGCTGATACTACTTTTTCTAATATTTTTTATATAAACGGAAGTTTTGAAATCGGTCTGTAATTTGTTATTTAATTCGCGTTCAAATTAGATTTTTTAAGAAGCGGCTTAATAACTGCCAACTTGAAAGGTTTAGGGACGTGACCTAGATATAATGAAGAATTAATTTAGAAGTGGCTCTCCAACCGTAAGCATCACTTCTTTTAAAAATCTGGTTCGATTGGGTCTAATAGGCACGTTGTTGATTTAGCTGAGGTGATAAGTTTATACAGCTCATCTTGTCCTATACCTGTAAAGCACTGAAAACCTAAATGTAAACTGAATCATGAGATACTATTAGAGGTTGAACCTTTTTTTTTCTCCCTGATACTATTGATTTTTTTTTCATTAAAGAAGTCCATAAAGTCTTCACTTCTAAACTGTGATGGAATACTCTCTGTGGGCATCTTAGGTTTTGTTAGGCAAGCCATTGTACTAAATAAGAACCTGGGATTGTTTTGGTTTCTTGCTATCAGTTGGCTAAGATGCTCGGTCCTAGCAGTTTTTAGAGCCTGTCTATAGCTATACTGTCTTTATACGCAATTCGAAAAACTTCTAATTTAGTTTTCCTCCATTTTCGCTCGAGGTTACGGGTCGCTCTCTTTAGGGCGCGAGTATGACTGTTGCACCACGGTGTAAGTGTTTTATCTCTGACTTTTTTAAATCTGATGGGAGCAACAGTGTCTAATGTACTGGTAAAAATAGTGTCCATGCTGCTAGTCACTTCATCTAGATCATCTGCATTTAGGGGTCTAATAAGAAAGTAGGACAGATCCGGAAGATTACTTGTGAATCTGTCTTTTAGTCGGATTCATATTTCTAACAAATTGATAACGTGGGGGAGACACAGCTTATCTGTTCTACGGGTAGAGTATATATCAGGAGGTGATGATCTGTGATATCATCACTTTGAGGTAAGATCTCTATATTAGAGACATCTATACCATGGGATATAATTAAATCTAGTGTATGATTAAAGTGGTAGGTTGCTTCATTTATATTTTGTTTAACCCCAAAGGAATTTAGTAAATCCATAAATGCGAGGGCTAAAGTGTCGTTAGTATCATCTACATGAATGTTAAAGTCTCCTACTATCAACACTTTGTCAGAGTTAACCAATAGGTCTGATAGCAGATGTCCAAATTCTTTAAGAAAATCGACATATGGTCCTGGGGGTCTGTACACGGTGGCCAGGGTAAAATATAGCAAGGGTTTATTACGTATTTCAAAATTAATGATGAGCACTTCAAATGGATTAATCCTGGGCCTTATTTTCTTAGTAACAGTGAGTATATCTTTGTAGATAGTGGCGACACCACCACCAGTTAGACAGGGCTCATGCTTATAGAAATATCCTGACAGAGTAGACTCATTCAGACCAATATATTCATTTGGTTTAAGCCAGGCTGCGGTGAGGCAAAGTGCGTCAAGGCAATAACCTGAGATCATTTCATTAACAATAAGTACTTTAGGCGCAAGGGATCTAATGTTGAGAAGTCCAAACATTGGCCTTTTTCTGGTTTTATGGTTATCAGATTGTTTCGGGCAAATTTACCAAATTTATTATTTTTTCTCACTATTCGGGGAACAGACACAATTTCTATAGACTGGTCATTAGGAATGCACGGAAGTTTGAATTAAGGAAGTCTTGCGAAGTGCTGCTAAATCCTGCAAGCTCTCAGCCCTTCCCTCTGAGAGAGCTCAGCCAATCAGCTCTCTCTAGACCTCCGGCTGCGAGAGGTTACAGCATCACCCGGGAGCCAGCGATCCCTGGATGACAGGGCGAGCACTTTACCACTGCGCCACTTTGAGGCCTCTTGTGTATGATAAGTTAGCCTTAAACGATACTGTTTCCCATGCTTAAGCAATTTTTTTTTTTTATTTCATGAAATCCTCACTACTGTATGTTGTTGTTGTGGAGATTTCTGCAGTGGTCTTGTTTTTAGTTTATTTAGCTATGGTATTAAATAAAAATCTAGGATTATTTTTGTTATTTTCTATAAGAGTGGAGAGATACATTGACCTAGCAGCACTGAGAGCTCTTCTATAGTTCAGGATGCTCTCCTTCCATGCTATTTGGAAAACTAACAATTTAGTTTGACGCCATTTGCGTTTTAATTTCCGAGCGGTTTGTTTTAGAGTGCGTGTGTGATCGTTATACCAAGGAGCAAGTTTCTTATCTCTAATCATTTTTCTTTTAACTGGAGCTACATTATCTAAGCTATGACGAAGTGTTGACTCTAGATATTCGGTCGCTTGATCGAGTTCTGTGAAATCAGATGGCGATCCAATCAAAGTTGATAACTCTGGAAGATTATCGATAAAGCTCTGTGTGGTATTTGATGTGAATGTACGTTTAAGGCGGTAGCGCGGTGCTGTGCGTACATTATTACTATGAGATACTTAAATCGAGACAAGACAGTGATCTGATATAACTTCAGACTGTGGAATTGTAATTATGTTTCTTATACTCAATCCGAAGGATAATATTAAGTCCAAAGTGTGACCTGCTTTATGAGTGGGTCCTACTACACACTGATTTACTCCTACTAAGTCCAGTATGGACATAAATGATGCTCTCAGAGGGTCTTCTGGATTCTCAAAATGAATATTAAAATCTCCAGCAATTAACGCTTTGTCTACGGAAACGACAAGGTTTGAAAGGAAATCTGCAAATTCACAGAGAAATTCAGAGTACGGCCCTGGAGGTCTGTAAATGATGATTAGCGGAATCGTCTGAGCTGACTTTATGTTACTAAAGAGAATTTTAAATGCATTAAATTTAAATCTGTGTTTTTGTACGATAGCCAGATTATCGTTGTAAATAACTGCGACGCCTCCTCCTCTACCAGTTAACCATGGCTGGTGTATGTAGCTGTATCCAGGAGGACTAGCTTCATTTAGAGCTACATACTCGTCCTGTTTAATCCAGGTTTCAGTTAAACATAATATATCAAACTCCTGGTCTGTGATAGTTTCGTTAATAATAACTGCTTTAGATGCGAGAGATCTAATATTTAACAGTCCTAGCTTCAGATCAGAGGTGCCGACTGCGCATTCAGTATGATCTGAGTTTGTAATATCTATGTTAATTAAATTATTAAAACAGACTTTCTGAGTCTTTCTAAATTTGATTTTAGTTTGGGGAACAGACACAGTCTCAATACAGTGAACCCTGGGTGACGACTTTATGCAGCTAGCAGACGGTTGGTTTAGCCTGTCTGTCTGCTCCCTGGCCTGGGCTCTGGATCGTCACCGATTAACTAGGCCTCTTCTGAGACTATGAGCTATACTACAAGAAATGAGAGCAGCACCTTCCTGAGTGGGATGGACACCGTCCCGCCCTAACAGGCCAGCTTTGCCCTCAAAGGTCTTCCAATTATCTATGAAGCCCACGTTGTTTTCGGAGCACCACCTGGACATCCAGCGGTTCAGCGACCATAACCTGCTGTAAGTTATGTCACCACGTCTCATTGGGATGGGACCAGAGCATACTACTCCATCGGACATCGCCTTCGCAAATTTAAACACCTCTATAAAGTTATTCTTACTAACCTCTGACTGATGAAGGCGTATATTGTTAGCTCCAGCATGTACTACTATCTTGGAGAACCTGTGCTGTCCTAGAGCCCTAAGATTACCTGCTATGTCCGGTGCTCTGGCTCCCGGGATACACCTAACCACTGCCGCTGGCGCCCCTAAAGGTCTAGCTAATTTCACGTGTCTCATTATAGAGTCTCCTATAACCAGAGCTCTTTCAGGTTTCTCAGCGGGTGCATCACTGAGGAGAGCAAACCTGTTGGACACGTGAAGCGCAGAAGAGGTGTGCTCCGGTGGGCTAGCCTTAGCGTTAGCTTTGGCTGAACGAGTATGCCGCCGAGTCGTCACCCACTCGATCCGCTGTAAAGGCTCTAATGCCGGAGTCAGGGGCTGGTTATCTCCGCCTGCGGCAGCCAGACTGTCCGCTACAGGAATAACACTGCTCTTACACTCTCTAACCCTCTCTAAAGTCTGGATGCGCTCCTTCAATGCTGATATCTTTTCTGTCAGAGTGCTCACTAACACACACCTATCACAAATAAAATTACCACTAACGACGGAGAAGGAATGTCTAAACATCCTGCACTCCACACACTGAACAAGCTGAATATTGGACATGATAACGTACCTGATTAGTTATTTGGTGTTGGATTCCGCTTGTTGTTCTCAAATGATACGCGCGTTCTCCGAAAAAGCGCAAAAAGCAAACAAACAGAAAAAGGCAAAAATCCAGTGGTATTAAAGCCTGAAAATAAGTTATTGTTGTTATTTAGAATAAACAAGAAAAGGTAATGTAATCTAAACCCCGATACAAACAAACGAGGAACTTTCGCGGTGACAATACGAAAAACAGGAAGCTACGTCACAGGAAGTATTTATTTTTTTCTATGTTATTTTACAGGAAGTATTTATTTTTTTCTATGTTATTTTACTGATTTTACATTTCGTCTACTTTGCAAAAGTTGCAGCTCTTTGTGATTTAAGTATATTATGTCCAGTGACAGCTGCTAGCTTTTGAAACAGGGGAAGCTCATATTAGGCCTTTATCATGTAATTCATTATGTTATTTTTACGTAAATTCTGCCCTCCGTTCCTTTTGCAGAAATTGGTCTGTGACCCTCCAGGATTTAACCAGTTGCCTCTCAATGGCTAGAAGAGCAAGGTTGCTCAAACGATCTTGGCCCATCATGTTGCGGGTGTATGACTTGACCCGTTTTAAACAGAAGAAGCTCCTCTCTACACCTGCTGATGTAGCGCCAATTGTTGCCACTAACGACAACAGCTTGTATAGCTGAGGCATTGCACTATTCAACTCCATGTCTTTTAAAAACACCAAATAAGTCCTGATCAGAATATAGTACTTGAAGTTCAGATCTCAGTCTCCCTAAGTCAAAGAAATGGCCATAACTTTTCAGCACACTTTCAAATGCCTCCTCTGGAAACACTTGTCTCATTTCATCAAATTTCCCTGGATTGACTAATTATAAGAAGCTCCTGCTTTCCAAATTTGAAAAACGCTGAGAAATCTGCTCCATGAAATTGTCTAGGATGGCCATGTACAAATTTCTGTAGCGGTCCTGGGAATCCTGTAATTGTGACAGACGGCGCTTTCTAATAGGTTAATCTCGAGGGTCTGATGTGAGATTTGCTGCTTTTGAATTAACTGCTTGATAAACCTCCTCTGACCTCTTCTCCTTGACAAAAGCAAGGAGAGACCCAATTCTTTTTTTGCAGTAAAGAACATTCATAGCCCTTTGTTGGACAATATCAAAGACAACATCTGTCTCAGAAAAAATATATATTCATAGGTGTAAAACATATCACACAGATAAAAATGCAGACATACTTCCCAAGAAATGCAACAGACATAAAATATATAGACTACTGGCTAAATGTAGCCCCTAAAAATGCATCTAATTCCACAAAAATCTGAGTGTATAAGTGAGAACAGCTCAGACATTAATGGGAAAACCTGCTTTCACCAGAGCCAGGTGTCAATAGGTCTTACATTTCCATGAAAAGTCATAGATTATTCAGTGAAAAAGATGCTCTGCTGAAAAACGATTAGGGAGATCAGTCACTTTAATCTCAAACAAAAAGGTATTTTTGATTTAGTTGGTTTACAACACAGTTCTGTCTCCAGTAAGTGCAATAAATGTACCTTCAGATGACTGCTTCACTTTCACAGCCTTTGCAGTGTCTTAAATTTAAAGTATTCTTGCAAAGATACTTCCCCTTGAAGATATGTTCGAAGATATGTTCCCTTTTGTTTAACCAGGAGAAGGCAAATGTATTTCCTATTGCCTGTCTTGCATTATCCTTGTCTAATTCTTTTGATGTTTGGAATACATCACCTAACCAAAGTGATCTCTTTGCTGAGAATAAACAGAGATCTTCAGACATCATGCCCACATGTATGTGTGTGTGAGTTTGTCTCTTCTGGTTCGGGCTCTGACCGGTAAGTCTATCAAGGTGATAGAATATGTCTCGGATTACTTTGCTGTAACCCTGTTGCCTGAAAAATCAGGAACGAAATGCTGCGTGAAAACGCTATGGGAACATCTTCTTGTGTTGCCGGTTGTGAAGCATGTGTGTATCAAACACGCCAGATTTTGGCTTATATAACCTCGGTCAGGTGAGGTCATCTGATGAAACGCACCTGCAGGTTATAAATAGGAGTGAACCAGAAACATTCCAGAAACAAAACTCCAGCAATTAAACAATTCGGCAGTGGATTGGGTCTACATGTTTTGTCATGCACTTTAAAATACATTTTATTTGAGGGCATAAGCTCTTCTAGTGGAGGGAGCCCTAGCACTTAGAATAGTCTCAATTATGCTGGCTGGAAGACCAGCTTGACTCAGTTGGTCCCGTTCAGGGTCCAAATGTGAAGGTTCCAAAGCTCGGGCTGGGGATGAAATATTTTCCCCTGCGCCTGAGACAGAAAATCCCTCCTGACTGGAATCACCCATGGTGAGCCGTTTAGGAGAGATATTGGATCCGAGAACCATACACCTCCTGAACCCTGACCTCCTGGGGGTGCCAGGGAGGGCACTTTCTTATTGAAAAGTATGTTATGTGCCCCTCCCCGGGCCTGGGCGCATAAGCTTCAGAACTTCTTCTTCAAGAAGAAGACAGTGCGGCGGTCCGACCTCTTTGAGGCAACTTGTGAAGGACCAGTCCTTACAAGGGGGTGCCCGGCTGCTGACGCTTTCCTTCTGCGCCTCCCGCCTGGCGTGACTCAGATCTGGTTGAGACTGGGTGGCCGACAGTCCCGACTCTTGAGCATGGGGTAGGAGAAATTTCCTGAAGGCCTGTTCATACAGTATAGTCTGGCTTCTCAAAACCTAGTGGCGGCGGAATTGACAGCGTCGCCAAATAGACCGGAAGGTGAGACAGGGGCATCAAGGAGGAATGTTCGATCCTTATCCTTGATGCCTGTCAAGTTTAACCACAGGTGCCTCTCTGCGGACACCAGGGAAGCCATAGAACGACCGATAGCACGGGCCATCTTCTTAGTTGCACGAAGAGACAAGTCTGTAGCCCAGAGTATTTCTGTGAATGCTCTATCATCCACAGTGCCCCTCATGCTCAAATCCTTCAGCAGATTAGCCTGGTACGCCTGCAAAACCACCATGGTGTGCAATAAAGCACTGGCCTGACCTGCCGCCTGAAAAGCCTTTCCCACCAGGGTAGAAGAGTCTACACGGCTTGGAGGGAAGTGTTGGCTTCTTTAGAGAGGATTTACATTTACATTTAGTCATTTGGCAGACGCTCTTATCCAGAGCGACTTACATTTTTATCTCATTACACATCTGAGCAGTTGAGGGTTAAGGGCCTTGCTCAAGGGCCCAACAGTGGCAACTTGGTGGTTGTGGGGTTTGAACCTGGGATCTTCCGAACTGTAGTCCAATGCCTTAACCACTGAGCTACCCCTCGCCCATCTAAGGATGATGTCCCAGGAGAGAGATAGCCCGCAAGCATCTCTTCTATCTGGGGCATCATCATATAACCCTGTGCTTTCGCATCAAAAATATTCGCATAAAACAAAGTCGATAGTATAAAAATACGGGATGAGTAGGGCTTGCTCCAAGAACGAGTTGATTCATTGTGGAGGTCAATTGGAGACTACATGTAAAAATGTAGATATTTACAAAATTTACTGTAACTGTGAGTATTTACATAACAGTAGCACTTACAGTAGCACTAAGCAATGCCGTGGACAACTGAACAAACTAAACAGCACTATGGAAGTATGGAAGCTCAACAAAGGAAAAGGACAAATAATAAAATGAAAACCATCCTGTGTGATCAATCCGGAACTCCTCTGTCCCACGTCCCAGGCTTCACCCTGTCCATTTTCACAGGATGAAGCCTGGTCCAGCAGAGAGCCTGCAAATGAACAGTAAGTTAATATTATGTACTAACTTTATTAACATTGTTAAGAAGGTTGAGAGGGTCATATTATCACGGCACCTTTTGATAATTGTCTGTGGATCTTGTGGTGACATTTTAAATGCATATAATAAGATATACAAGATGATCCTTTAATGTTAGCTTACAATTAAGTTAAGTTTAAATACTCCTCATGTACCTGTATGCTTGTGGGCCCTGGATAATTTCCTTGTTCAAAATGCAAAAGGATGTGATTAACTCAAATGTTGCACCATATAACCTTTCTGTTTATACGCTAATTCATCTCAGACACTTATGGAAATTGAGATGCTCATGATCCACATAAGCTCCACACACAATTTGAGGTTACCTATGATTGCTGTGACAAAATAAGAATGTTGGAAGAATTTAATTTGTGCAAGCTATTATGGTTGCAACCTTCAATTTATTTATTACTTTTTGCTTTTTTACTTCTTGCAGACTGGCACCGGAGGAAACACTGACAGTAGCACAAGACCAGCTAATAACAAATAAAGAAAAAAAATGTGATGTGCATAAGCAACAGCAAAAGACTTTTGATGCCTGGATAAAATCTCTGACTAAAGTTGCAAAGAGATTGAATAGAATGTTGACGCAGACAATGGACAAACTGTTAAATTTCATAGTGCATTTGTTTTCATTTCACTTACATGCACCATCTTGCTATGCAAATATAAGTAAAATATAGAAATACGCTACATTTTAATTGTGGCAGGACTACTTAAGCTCCTCCTGCTTATATATGATTGGCTAGTTGGTTCATTATTTGTCCTATCATGGGGCAGTGGGAAAATATATAAGTTTGTTGGCAAGGTAGTAAAGTGGAACCTTGGATTGTGAGCATAATTTGTTCCGGAACCATGTTGTATATCTAAACACTCGTATATATCAAAGCGAATTTTCCTCATAAGAAATAATGGAATCTCTATTAATTGTTCCTCAGCCCAAACATATTCATATAAAAATAGTTAATATAAAATGTAAAGAAAAAATTTAACAAAATAACCTGCACTTTACCTTTAAAAAGAATCGTAGCTGTATTGATTGAGACCAGAGAGAGGAGACGAGAAAAGAACAGGGAAAGGGAGCTGCTGTGTAGGACACACAAACCCGAGTTAGCACACACACACACAGCCCTGCGAGCAAACACATCACCCAAATGAGGATGGGTTTCCTGTTGAATCTGGTTCCTCTCAAGGTTTCTTCCTATTGCCATCTCAGGGAGTTTTTCCTTGCCACTGTTGCCGTTGTCCTCGGCTTGCTGATCAGGTGTAATTCTAATTTGGGATTTTGGGCACTAGACTTGTGCTTGACACTTGACACTTAATGACTAAACAGTTGTAAGACTTGTGAAAGTTGTTTGTCTTTATGGTGTATATTTAAAATAGTTTTAAATTAAAAAAATCAAAATAAAAAATAATTTCGCCCCCTGGTGATACATATTCCAATCAACAGAATCAGTTTCAATGAGGGTGGAGCTCCACATATTACAACAGTAAACTGCATTCATTTAGCTTTATCTTTCAGCAATCTATCATTTCTGTCATGCAGTTTTTTAAACCTTTTCTACTAATGCTTTTTCTAGGAATGTTCATCTTAATATTATGCTGTTATATATATATATATACAGCGATACCACTGTATATATTCACCTATCTTTGTAGTGAAATTGCAGGACAGAACAACATCATCACCTTCCAAGACATGCTTTTCTCTTATAATGTGTTCAAACATTTCCACCAATGCAGTTCCTAGAAAAAATAGAAAAAAACAAAACAAATTAATTATATATATGGTGGCATCGGTGGAAATGTTTGAACACATTATAAGAGAAAAGCATGTCTTGGAAGGTGATGATGTTGTTCTGTCCTGCAATTTCACTACAAAGATAGGTGAATATATACAGTGGTATCGCCAGTATCCCAAATCCATGCCAGTGTTTTTTGAGGATCTGAAGATTTCCTCTGCTGCAGTCTTACACTCTGCTGTGTACTACTCTGCCCTGAGGCCCACAGTGACAGGGAACTTAATAACATCGTACAATAACTTCTTGCCAAGCAAAGTAAGTGCTTAAGTAGCATTTTAATTTATCATAAATACATGCACAGGACGATGACAAATTTCTTGAAAAAAAAAAACAAACGTTCAACGCACTCAAAAAAATAACTTGTTGAATGAACATAATTAAATTATGGAAAGAATTTCCACCTGATTTAATGGCTTTCTTTCAGCATTAAGCAATTTTGTTGGCCCAACTTAATATTCTTATGTTCAATCAAATTAATTTTATTAGGTTCATTTAACTTATTTACTACAGCTGCGTCTAACATAATTTAATACTGTTAACATAAATGAATAGCTTAGGTACAACACATTTCTCAGTTGTAAATTAAGTTGATCCAACTCAAGTAAATTTAACTTTTAAGCCCTGGTCAACAGAATTCTGTGAAGGAAGGAAGCATAAGACAAACGGGATAAAACGGAGATTTTTATTTTACACCAGCAGCAACTTACAAAGGAGGTCTTAATTTGAAAATATGTACAAAACATAAAACACCACAAATAAGTATTAATCATAGAAAAAAATTTAACAACAACAGAAGCGTTTTGTACGTTATAACTGTACGTTATGACTTTTAAATATGACCGTTAGAGACGGTTGTTCAGGAAACTCCTGAAGTCAGATGCAGACAGGACACTTTCACTCACAAACTCCTGTGAAAAAATACAGAAATAGATTCAATTAAAATTCATGATACTTAATTTATCAAATTAACAATATTTATACTTTGTTCCTCTCGCTTCACAACTCATGAGAACAGACCGAAACCAGAACCGAACCGCAGATTAAGCACGCGCATGTAACCGTCGGTATTTTAAGTGTGATTAAAAATACAAGAAATAGCTTAAACCAAAATAACGTGACTAAACATCGCTAAACAGCAGGTGACATTTATGTTCAGTATTTCGTTTCTATTTAGAAAGATGGGAATTAATTCCTGCTTACCTTTTCCACACGCCCGCCAAACATTTGTCTTCTCAACACGCCGTGTTCTCTTCTCGCGATGTCTTCTCGCGATGTTTGATGTTTGAGAAATCTGATTTTTCCGGTTTTCATAGTGACAAGATCTCTTTGGTTTATCTCAACATGATTGAATCTAATACATGTTAAGTTGTTAAATTTCATGTAAATACAACATAATTTATTCATGTTCATCTTGGAAACATGAAATTATTATGTACACAACACATATTACATTTTAGTACATGTAACTGGTAGCCAGGTTAATTTTTTTGAGTGTGAATGAATTGTTTAAAACACAAATAAATCTAATATCATCTTTTTAAAATGTATTACAGGTATTTTAAATATTTGCAGTACAGTAAATACACATGACCATCATAAACTGTTTATTAACTTGTTTGGGAGGAAAGTGAGAAATGTGAGAAATCCTCCAAAATAATTAAAACAACAACTGGTTAGCTAAACCCTTAGAACATATTAACCTGATAAGTATATCTTAAATTTTGCTATGGTTTAATTCCTTTTGAATTTCCATTCATCGTATTTTAAAAAAAATGCGGTATTTAATATTATAAAAGTATATAATAAAAATGCCTTCATGCACTATGTGTCCAAAAGTATGTGGACATTTGCCCATATAAAATGTTTCATTGTATTGTAGCTGTACAATTTGTCTACTAAGAGATCTAAACCTGTTTTGGCATGACAATGCTCCTATGCACAAAGCCAGCTTGATGAAGACATGGTTATATTCAACTTTGAACGAGCTAGAAGTTCAACTGCTTCCCAGGACCCCTCGTCCTACATCAGTAAGCCGTTTCATATACTGTACCAAGTATATATTTTATCATAAATATATTTTTATATTTTTAAAACATATGTATATATGATTTCATATATCATGTATATACAAAACTTAGAAACAAAACCCAATAAGGCACGCTAATCTCAAAATCAAAATGCCACACAATCAAATAAGTACAAGGCTGCCTACATGCACATCAGTGCAGTCTGATATACCACCATGGTGATGATGATGTGCACACACCTACAGATGGCAGTAGATAATGTGAAAAGACCTGAACTTGATTAAACCTGGATGCAACAGGGAACACTGACAAACCTGCACACAAATTGAGGAGAATAACAATAGCCATGAACGTTATAACAATGTAAAAGCAGTCTGAAAGGCAGACAATGCCTTATTGGTGATGTAAATGTTTTAACACAGACTTTTCATGGTCCCACATTAAGAAAATGCAGACAGTCTGAGACACATTGGCACTAAGAGCAAGTACTGGGAGTGAAGTAATGTATTGGCTTCATGTTGCAATATATTCCAAAAATCTTACAAGCACAATAAAAATAAATAAATAAAATAAAATAAAATAATTAAATAAATGTCCCACATTAGGCCAGTATACCCTTATTATAATTTTATTAAAATAAAATGTCTGGACCAATAAAATATTATACAATTGTGTTACATAATATTGCTGTTATTATACTGTAAGTTATGAGTCATGAACAAGACTCGAGAACGTTACCGCGAAAATTCCTCGTTACTATTGCCGCCTAATTATATCGCTTTTTTCCCCCGCTACTTGCTCTTTCTGCTTGATCATTATTCTGATCATCTGTTCTCAAGTGAAGTTCGGTGTTCCCCATAGGTCCACTGCTTTATTTCTCTTTACATGCTTCCTCTGGGAAACATAATTTATAAGCATGACATAAGTTTTCACTGTTATGCTGTTATACTGTTAAGACAGAAGTTCTGGTAGTAGAACCACATGCAGCTTTTTGATCACATAGTAACTCCAGGTGGCCTTTCTGTTCCATCATATGCAACAGTAAAAGACATTGATGTGATTATAGATTCCAATCTGTCATTTTATCCTCATGTAGATATTACCAGGAAAGCATTTTTTCATCTCAGAAATATTGCCAAGATAAAGAATATACTGTGATTTAATAATGCAGAAAAATGAGTTCATATTTTTATCACCTCTAGGTTGGACTATTGTAACACCTTAGTGTCTGGATCTGGAAGGTGAGTCTTGTCAACTGGACTTCTTTCTAGTTTCACTACTCATCCAAGTAGATTCTTCAGTCTAAGGTACACATTCCGCTCCTGAGCTGCCAATGAATTAGACCCCTCTGACTCTGCTTTCCAATAATGGTCATTGTTAAAAGTGCTATCAAATAAAATTGAATCGGATTTTACAGATATAATATCAAACATGCTAATGTTCTCTCACACACAATCTTGTTTATAACAAACTGGTAAAACATTAACCAGTACTAAAAATTAAATAAAAAAGTACTCATAACTTAAATAAATATACACTGTACGAACAAATATTATTTAAGGACAAGTTTTTAAAATTATTAAAAAATTATATACAAATAAAATATAGAATAAATATAGAATAAATCACAGTAAAGAAAATTACATGATTTATTTTACTGCAGAACAGAAAACACAAACTGAAACTAAAATATGACATTTCTGGCCTTTCTAAATGTAAAGTCATCAATAATGGCATCATATGAGATATGCTACCCTATTAAATAATTAATGCTTATGACAGCAAGGCCAGTGAGCCGTTACTGAGACATGGCTGACCTCAGGTATGTCTTGATTAATTTTAGCAGCATGGCCAGCACAGGTATCATAGATAAAAGAAAACCGCTTTGCGGCACAGATTATTATTTTTTTCCTTCAAGTTCGTGTGCCACCCCCACGTGTCATGAAAAAATGCCGCCCTGGGTGGCTGCCCCGTTCCCCCATGCCTACAGTAAAACCGCCACTGCTGGACATGCAAAGAAAAACTCATACGTGATCAGTTACATTCGGAGTTCTTACAATGCTATACAACACCAATGTCTCATTTTCATTTTTACTTTTTCTCTTTGAGTTGCTCATGAGCATCCCAAATACATATATAAGAAGATAGGAAAGTATGTGATGGTATGTTTTGTTTATATAGGACAGACATTTAAAAACAATAGTATTAGTGCATATATAAGTACTAATAAGAATATTAATATGAGTAGGACTTAAATATTGTCTATGAATTTTTTAATCATTATTATCTTCTTTTAGATACAGTGCATAAAATTTACATAAAGCAGCACACCCTCTACTCTTATTGGTTAAAACAGAAAGATGCTGTAACTGAGGTGTAGTACAAAAGTTATGCTAATCTTTTGCTTCACTGACGATAGACTAAAAGGAAATGTGACTTTTACAGTAACTCAAAAAGAAAAGGGTCTTACAGAAGAAAGTAAATTAAAGCAAAATGTTTTTCTTTGCAGTTTTGTTTTTCGCCATGTTCATCTGTATAAGAAGTAAGTCATTGAAATCGCGTAATGATAAGGTATTGACACCAATAATTTTAATATGCTTCCATGTACAATATTTTAGATGATAAGCATAACAATACTACTCCTCTTTAGGTCAGAGCACACAGGACAGCATTACTCCGACATCATCTGCTGTCGATGGTAAAGAGGGTGAAGCAGTTACACTGTCCTGTTCTTATACCTACACTGTTTCTGTGAACAATCTACAGTGGCATCGACAATCTTCCAATGCAGCCCCGGAGTTTCTTGTTCTTTTGTTTGAATCAGGAGGAAACCAGACAGGCGATACTCCTCATCCTCATCTGACTGCTAAAGTTGAGAAGAGTGAGAAGCGTGTGGATTTAAAGATTTCTCCTGTTGCTGTATCAGACTCTGCACTGTACTACTGCGCTCTGCAGCCCACAGTGACAGGAAATCCAGCTGCACTGTACAAAAAAGTACAGTGTTAAGCAGAAGAAGAAAAAGAAGTATTAGAATCAAAAACTATGCACAAACCTATTATTCTAATTATAGATTTTAAAGGAATGTAACCAAATATGAATACACCATTAAAAATGAATTAATAAAACTTTTAAAGTGGAACTCCACAGACAACAACAAAAAGCAACAAGAAACAAAGAGGTTGCATTCATTGGTGATTTTGGTAAATCAATCACTGCATTGACACTTAATTTGTTCATTTATAAATAGGAGCACCCTGACTTATCCTGAAATATTAGACATTTCAGTGAAATATAGATTAAAGAATTCTAAATTAACATGCGACTTAAATGCATCACTCTTTTGTATAAATTCTGACATGATTTCTATCAAATGTTTCTGCTCTTTATAAAGTTTACAACTCAAAAGCTAAAATATTTTTATCTGAATATATACTTTCTAAAACAAAAAACAATCATTTTTAAATAGTCTAGAAGTCTGAATTTCATGTGGTGTACACGGTATTACCAGGTAATTTTAATGTTTTGAGTTGTTGGTGTACATGCATGCATGCAAAACAAATAAATCATAATGAAAATAGAAAACAAATCTTCTGCTTGCATAGAAGAGCTGGTGGATCTGTGTATTCTGTATCGTCAGATAATGATTCTCTCTTGACTTAACTATCTATCTTTCCTCTTGGCTTAAGCTCATCTTATTTTTTTTCTTCTCATCTGACAGCTATGTCAGAATTGATTTTTAATACTTATTGCCTACAACAATGTGGAAAAGGCTCAAGAACATTTATACCAACTGCACGTATTTCCACTTAATAATACTACAACTTATTTCACACTTAAGCAAACATTTCCTGATTAACACTCCGGGAAAAATATATAAGTATGACAGATTAAATATAATACTATTTATATATTTAACAATCTCACTGTTTCTGTAGCTGTACAGTATGTTTTACTTAAAAACAATATTTTAAACAAGTGCAGTAATTAAATTCCTAATATTTCAATGCATGTGCAGCATTAATAAAAAGTGCAGAATGTAAATAATTATGAGCTGAGGGACTGATGGAAGAACTAAAATTACTAGGTAAAAGTAGGAGGAGCTACATGTGGTAATAGGCAGTTTAGACATTTTCACAGAGATGATGACATTTATATCTACCGCAAGAGAGAAACCTAGAACAGTCATGTTATTCTTCTTTGTTTTAATAGTTGCTAAAAGCATTGGTAAGTTATTTATATTTTACACAAACTTTAGGTAAATGCTGCAGATTTCTAAGGACACATAAATATGAATCTTTGGTTGTTTAAAAAAAATAGTATAATGTCGTTGAGCATTTTTTAATTAAAATTATTGTTTACAATTAATTTACAGCAAGTGCTGTTGGCAGCAGCATTACACCAGAACAAACCATCATATCTTCAAGTGAAGGCAGTAACACCACACTAACCTGCACATATGATGCATCAGCTAGATATCTCCACTGGTATAGACAAAAGCCTCATTCAGGACCAGAGTTTCTGCTGCTAATTGCTGTACTTACAAACAGTGTCACTGAAGCTGATCAACCTGACCCACGACTATCCATCAAACTTCGTAAAAATCTAAACAAAGTAGATCTGGAGATCTTTCCTGCTGCAGTATCAGACTCTGCACTGTACTACTGCGCCATGGAGCCCACAGTGACACATAATGCAGAACACCTGTGCAAAAAGTAATGTTTATGTTCTTCTCTCAAAAGGGGGAGCTTTTTACCTGTTTCTTTCAAATTTACATTTCTGAGTTCACAAAATTGTAAAGCAGAATGGTTTTCTGTGCATTTTTGTTTTTTTTGCCATGCTCTTCTATCTAAGAATTAAGTCATTAAAACCTCGTAATGATAAGATATTAACACCAATAATCTTAAAATGCTTCCATGTACAATGTTTTAGATAATAAGCAAAACAATACTACTCCTCTTTAGGTGAGAGCACACAGGACAGCTTACTCCAACATCATCTGTTGTCTATAGTAAAGAGGGCGAAACAGTTACACTGTCTGTTTTTTACATGTACACTGTTTCTATGAAAAATCGTGCAGTGGTATCGACAATATTCCATTGCAACCCAAGAGTTTCTTGTTCTTCTGTTTTGTGTTTGCTTTTAAACATGAAGAACCATAATCTTATCTATATTAGTAATTCATATTGTTTAAATAATCTGATTAAACTGTTTTTGTTTTAAATCAGTAGACAGCAATCAACCCTACCATCAATACCTGATGAACAACAACATTAATCACCACTTACTGTATAAACCAGCAAACTGGTGACAGAATCTTCTTCTTCTTTGTCTTTCGCTGTTCCCTTTCAGGGGTCGCCACAGAGAATTATCTACCTCCATCTAACCTAGGGTTCTCAGATAAAATTGGGCCAAAGGAGAAAGAAGCTAATGTTGTAGGGAAGGAAACGGACATTGTTGCTTTAAAATGTTCATATGAGACAAACAGCAATAACACTTTGCTTTACTGGTACAAACAATAAAAGCACACCACCGTTTTTACAGCTTGAGTAGAAAAGTCAAACACCCTGTACAGCAAACACAGAAACAAAATGCATAACACACAACAGCACTGAATATTTAATTAATGAACTCTGTAAATGTTCTTAAAGCCATTAAGTCTCTTCATTCATATGCTCAGTAGTAACTAAAAAATTTACTTATAAGCAGTCAGTTGTGGGCTGTTTCTTAGTTATTTCAAGACGAAGAAATGTCTTATTATATAATAATACAATATATAAAAATCACAGTATAATATCAGTTAATATTGTATGTAATTTTACATTTCTGATCATACAGCTGTGTAGATGGAAAGCCGAGCCTCCTGCACTTCATCACATATTATTAATAATAATAATAATAATAATAATAAAATAAATAAATAAATAAATACATAAATAATAATAATAAAATAAATAAATAAATAATAATAATAATAAAAAATAATAATAATAATAATAAAAAAAAAATAATAATAATAATAATAATGAGACATTGTTACACAAGACTTAGTTTCCCACAAGAGCTGCACTTTTGTAGTTGCTCTGACCCAGTCGTCTAACCATCACAATCTGGCCCTTGTCAAAGTTCTTATCTTTGCCCAATTTTTCTGCTTCCAATAGAACAACAAAAAGGAAAAAATAATAATTAATAATATTTTTGTCTAATATATCCATTGCACAATGTCAACGCTTCGTGGGTGTGGCCTTCTAGAGATATGTTCCCTCATGTGTTTACATCATACAGCACAGTGCTTAGAAATGGCTCAACCATACAACATCCTGTACATAGTGAGATACATACAACTGATTCTCACTGTTACAACAGGTAATTCTTTTTCATTAGTTTATTTATATATTATTGTTAAATAATTAGTTAATTATTAAATTAATGTGTATTCCCTTAAACATCATCAATGATTTGTTTAAATAGAAAAGGCATTTTTTTCTTCATGTTCTTTCTTTTTTATGTTTTTTTCCTTTACAGCAGGCAGTTTTGCAGATAAAATCGGACCAACAAATGGCGTTGACAACATTGTCACCAAAGAAACAAACCCTGTTACATTGAAATGTTCCTATGAGTCAACCAGTAATAACATTTGGCTTTACTGGTACAAACAATCTTCCAACAGCGCACCACAGTTTTTACTGTATAAAGGCGCAAGATCATCAAGCTCTGGAAGCACTCCTACTGACACTCGATTAGAGACAAAAACAAGCAGAGACTCTACTGAACTCACTATCAGAGAACTAAAACTCTCAGATTCTGCTCTCTATCACTGCGCTCTTGAAGTAGGGGCACAGTAATACAGACTCAATGAAAAGCTGTACAAAAACATAAAACCTACACACATATTTGAAGCTTTTGAAGACACAGAGTTTTAAAGATTATAATTTTAACAAACTGTTATCAGATAACCACAGACACAAACAACATTTGTGATGCAGCTGAAAAAAGGCAAGAATAATGAAGAGGGAATAATTTAACAATTTAAACAAATTCTTTTGATCTTTCCATAAAGTATGGCACAGCAGAAAAATCCCCATATGTTGTCCTATATTGTCATTTTATACAGACCTAAAGTAAATGCTTCATTGTGTTGTATGGTACATGAAATGTTTGAGGCCTGATATAGCTTAAGAAAAAAATAAAATTGTGGTCAATTATCTTTTATACTTTATGTTTAGTCATGTAATAGTTTGATTAAAAAAAGCATTATTAACAACACATTAGTATAGTAACATTAATCACCACGTACAATATACACCATAAAACTGGTGAGAGAATCATGGACATCTCATGCCAACCTGACCTGTCCAATCCCACAGAAAAACCAATGCAGCACAAAATAATGGAAAATGTCAGTGCTGCCTACGATAGAAAGGGACCAGAACACCGAGTGCACCACAGTCCATTGCGCATGGGGCCCAGCAGGCAAAACATTCAAGGCCACACTTACCGTCATCTCTTCAGTATTGCAAAAAGTATATACTGGGAATACAATATGTATATTATAACACATTTGACAAACAGAGAGAAAGCACAGAGACCAGATTCCACAAGCAAGAACAGTCTTTATAAAGCACAATGTTCAGCAGTAAGGTTAAAAGTATGCAGATTAAGAGAAATTATACTCTAAAGCAGAACAGTGGTTGTGGTGGCACCTAAGTGAGTGAAGCGGGTCCACGGGGCATAGCTCAGTGTAGGCAGTGTAGGGAGTCGCCTGGGTCACGACGAGCAGGTGGCACGAGGCTGGCAGCTTCCTTTTTGGTAAAACCATGTCAGAGGTTGCGGAGACTACAGAGAAAGAGAACATCTGTAAGTAGGCTTTGAAAGGTTTTGTCTGTCAGAACACTCTTTTAATGACACATTTCGTACATTGAAGGATCCGAAACTAGTCTCAGAATTTTTTTTGTCTGCGTGGTTGTATGTCTGTACGTCTGTCTAGGAAAGAGCAGTTAGTTTTGCCTTTTTTTTTTAACTGTTTCTAAAAACTCTTTACCAGTCAATGACAGGTACTTATGGGAGTAGAATATAAAAATTTATATAGTATGACTTAAATTGACACTCACAGTAACCTGAGAGTACTAGGACTTGTAGTAGTATTACCATTAGTGGTAGCAGTAGTAGTAGTAGCAACACCTCTTCTACGCTTACATACAGTGGTGTGAAAAACTATTTGCCCCCTTCTTGATTTCTTATTCTTTTGCATGTTTGTCACACTTAAATGTTTCTGCTCATCAAAAAACGTTAACTATTAGTCTGTTTCAATCAAGAAATCACTTAAATAGGAGCTACCTGACACAGAGAAGTAGACCAAAAGCACCTCAAAAGCTAGACATCATGCCAAGATCCAAAAAAATTCAGGAACAAATGAGAACAAAAGTAATTGAGATCTATCAGTCTGGTAAAGGTTATAAAGCCATTTCTAAAGCTTTGGGACTCCAGCGAACCACAGTAAGAGCCATTATCCACAAATGGCAAAAACATGAAACAGTGGTGAACCTTCCCAGGAGTGGCCCGCCGACCAAAATTACCCCAAGAGCGCAGAGACAACTCATCCGTGAGGCTACAAAAGACCCCAGGACAACATCTAAAGAACTGCAGGCCTCACTTGCCTTAATTAAGGTCAGTGTTCACGACTCCACCATAAGAAAGAGACTGGGCAAAAACGGCCTGCATGGCAGATTTCCAAAGCGCAAACCACTTTTGAGCAAAGTGATAAAAAACATCTCAATGATTGCCAAGACTTTTGGGAAAATACCTTGTGGACCGACGAGACAAAAGTTGAACTTTTTGGAAGGTGCGTGTCCCGTTACATCTGGCGTAAAAGTAACACAGCATTTCAGAAAAAGAACATCATACCAACAGTAAAATATGGTGGTGGTAGTGTGATGGTCTGGGGTTGTTTTGCTGCTTCAGGACCTGGAAGGCTTGCTGTGATAGATGGAACCATGAATTCTACTGTCTACCAAAAAATCCTGAAGGAGAATGTCCGGCCATCTGTTCGTCAACTCAAGCTGAAGCGATCTTGGTTGCTGCAGCAGGACAATGACCCAAAACACACCAGCAAATCCACCTCTGAATGGCTGAAGAAAAACAAAATGAAGACTTTGGAGTGGCCTAGTCAAAGTCAAATATAAATCAAATTCAAATTCAAATTTTATTTGTCACATACACAAACATACACAGTACGAAATGTAGTGAAATGCATTATACGCCTGCCATTGACCCTAAAAGAGAGTTAAATTTTACAAATAAGAAATAAATATGAATAAAAAAAATACGATAGAAATTAAATTAAAAAATTAAATTAAACTAGGAAAAATAGACCTAAAAATAAAAATAGAAATGTGCTAGGAAAAAAAAATAGAACTAAAAATAAAAATAGAAATATGATGTACAAAATAGAAATGTATTGTGCAAATTGAAATATACTGTACGGTGTGTGCAAATATGCATAGAGCAAAGTGTCTTAGTGCAGAGGTTATTAAAGTGTCTTTGTGCACTGGTCCAGGATGTAAACGTAAAACTGTAAAATGTAGTGTAGTTGTGAAGGTAGGTGTGCAAGGTTATTAAAGTGTCTTTGTGCAATGGTCCAGGATGTAACGTACGACATGTAGTGTATATATGAAGGAAGGTGAGCGTGTAATTGTCCATAGTGTTCATGGATGTAAGAAGATTGATAGATTTGACCAATTATGAAAATATTGTGTAGTTCTGCATAGTGGTGTGGTTGTGGTTGAGAGACCTTATCGCCTGCGGGAAGAAGCTCCTCCTCAGTCTCTCTGTGTTGGCCTTCAGGGAGCGGAATCGCTTCCCAGACCGCAACAGAGTAAACAGTCCGTTATTGGGGTGGCTGAGGTCCTTCACGATCTTCCTGGCCTTGGTCAAGCACCGCTTGCTGTAAATCGATTGCAGGTCAGGGAGCTCGATGCGGATGATGCGCTCAGCTGATCGCACCACCCTCTGTAGAGCTCGTCTGTCCTGCATGGTGCTGTTCCCGAACCAGGTCGTGATATTTCCCGTCAGGATGCTCTCGATGGTGCAGGAGTAGAAATTCCTGAGCACCTTGGAGGGCAGTCTAAAGTCTCTCAAGCGTCTGAGGTGGTAGAGACGCTGTCGGGCCTTTTTTACCACGGTGTTGATGTGACAGGACCATGCCAGGTCCTGCGTGATGTGAACACCGAGGTATCTGAAGCTGTCCACTCTCTCCACTGGGCTCCTGTTGATGACGGGGGTCTGGTAGTTCCTCACCTGCTTTGTACTAAAGTCCACTATCAGCTCCTTTGTCTTACTGACGTTCAGGAGGAGATTGTTTCTCTGGCACCAGTTCTCCAGATTTCCAACCTCCTCCAGGTAGGCCGTCTCATCGTTGTTCGTGATCAGGCCCACCACAACAGTGTCGTCAGCAAACTTGATGATGGTGGTGGAGCTGGTAGTGGCCACGCAGTCGTGGGTGTACAGAGAGTACAGCAGGGGGCTCAGAACACAACCCTGGGGGGCTCCAGTGCTGAGAGTGAGGGAGGCTGAGACATGTCCGCCCATCCTTACTGCCTGTGGTCTGCCAGTTAGGAAGTTGGAGATCCACTGACACATAGATGAGCTGAGTCCCAGGTGCTCCAGCTTGGTGGTAAGTGTGGAGGGAATTATGGTATTAAATGCAGAACTGTAGTCGATGAAGAGCATTTTCACATAATTCCCCCTCCGAGTGTCCAGGTGAGTGAGAGATGTATGGAGGAGATGAGAGATTGCATCGTCCGTGGAACGGTTTGGACGATAAGCAAACTGTAGTGGGTCGAGTGTGTCTGGTAGTGAAGAGATGATGAAGTCTCTGACCAGGCGTTCAAAGCACTTCATCACTACTGAGGTGAGGGCTACAGGGCGATAATCATTGAGGGAAGCAGGATGAGGTTTCTTTGGGACAGGAACAATAATGGACTCTTTGAAGCATGTGGGGATCACCGACTGAGATAAAGAGATGTTGAATATCTCAGTGAACACAGGTGCTAGCTGGTCTGCGCAGGCTCTGAGAATACGGCCTGAGATGCCGTCTGGTCCTGCTGCTTTCCTGGTGTTCACTCTCTTGAAGGCTCTCCTCACGTCATGCTCGGTGATGATGAACGCGCTTCCGGTGCTGGCAGTGACTTCCTGTCTGCAGCCATTAGCGCCGCTAGCATTAGCATCGCTAGCGTCCTTAGCTGCAGCCTCGAAGCGAGCATAGAAAGTGTTCAGCTCGTCTGCCAGAGACACGTCTGCGTTTATCATACCGGATGTTGGTGCTTTATAATCCGTTATTGTTCTTAATCCCTGCCACAGGCTCCTAGAGTCACTCTGTTGGAGTTGTGACTCTAGTTTCCTCCCGTAGCGCTGCTTCGCCTCTTTCACCGCCTTCCGGACGCTGTATGACGCAGCCTTGTACGGTTCCATGTCCCCCGACGCGAGTCCCGTGTTGTAGGCAGCGGTGCGAGATTTCAGAGCGTCGCGGATGGGTTTATCCACCCACGGCTTCTGGTTGGGAAACGTTTTAATAGTCTTTTTTTCTACGGTATCGTCCGCTAATTTCCCGATGAATCCCACAACCGCTTCCGTAAACACGCTGACGTCACCATCGGAGCTGTTTCTGAACATGTTCCTGTCTGCGTCATTGAGTGCGTCCTGTAACGCGGCCACCGATTGGTCCGTCCAGCGCGCGACCTCCCTCTGAACCGGAACTTCCTGTTTCAGCCTTTGTTTGTATTTTGGCATGAGGAAGATGGCGGCGTGGTCGGATTTACCAAACGGTGGACAAGATTGTGCCTTGTAACCGTCCTTGACTGTGGTGTAGCAATGATCCAGTGTCCTTTCGCCCCTGGTGGGGCAGGTGATGTGCTGATAAAAGTTTGGCGCTGCACGTTTGAGGTTGGCACTATTAAAGTCCCCCGCCACAATAAGCGCAGCGTCCCGGTGTTGTGTTTGTTGTTGTGTGAGTGCCTCATGCAGCTCGCATAAGGCAGTGTCCGTGTCCGCTTGTGGTGGAATATAAACGGCGCTGATTATGACCGATGTAAACTCCCGAGGAAGGTAAAAAGGACGACACATGATGGACAGTAGTTCCAGGTTTGGTGTGCAGGAGCGTGTGAGAGGTGTGAGTCCTGACCTGAATCCTATTGAGATGTTGTGGCATGATCTTAAAAAGGCGGTTCATGCTAGAAAACCCTCAAATAAAGCTGAATTACAACAATTCTGCAAAGATGAGTGAGCCAAAATTCCTCTAGAGCGCTGTAAAAGACTCGTTGCAAGTTATCGCAAACGCTTGATTGCAGTTATTGCTGCTAAGGGTGGCCCAACCAGTTATTAGGTTCAGGGGCAATTACTTTTTCACACAGGGCCATGTAGGTTTGGATTTTTTTTTCTCCCTAAATAATAAAAACCATCATTTAAAAACTGCATTTTGTGTTTACTTGTGTTATCTTTGATTAATAGTTAAATGTGTTTGATGATCAGAAACATTTTGTGTGACAAACATGCAAAAGAATAAGAAATCAGGAAGGGGGCAAATAGTTTTTCACACCACTGTAGGTTTGCTTTGTATCTAGCAGAGCAGTGTAAGCTGATGAACTTTTTTATGCAGCTTCATTCACTTCCTTTTATTTTCTTTCTTGGAGGTCTTTTTTTATTTTCATGTGGCATTTAAGTAATTACTGAGAAGTATTATTTCCCTTTAAATTTTCTTTAGAAGGCAGTGAGTTACATTACAATACTCATTTAAGATTGTTGCCAATTTATTGCAAAATTCAAATGACTACAAATAACAATTAATCATTAAATAATTTATCAGCTCATTGGATTTTAGATTGTTTTGTTCATTTCTTAAATACTCTCTCACTTACTCACTCACTCATCGTCTATACCGCATTATCCTGTATTCAAGGTCGCGGAGGGGCCTGGAGCCTATCCTAGGAGGCTTAGGACACGGGGCGGGGTACACCCTGGACAGGGGGCCAATCCATTGCAGGGCACACACACACACACACACACACTCACACACTCATTCGCACACTATGGGCAATTTAGGAACACCAATTAGCCTAATCTGCAGGTCTTTGGACTGTGGGAGGAAACTGGAGTACCCGGAGGAAACCCACAAAGCACCAGGAGAATCAATCCTGCACAGAAATTGAACCCAGATCCTGAAGGTGACAGTGCTAACCACTACACCACTGTGCCACCATTTCTTAAATACCTCATTTATTATTGCATATGAACTCTATATAAAGACATTTCTGCTGGAATAGAAACATTTAGCATTTGGAAATTCTTGTCTTTAAGGTGTCCAGATGAGCACAGGAGATGTGCTAGACTGGTTAAAACTGTGAGGAAGACTAGGGTAACTCAAATAACCATGGTGATCAGAAAAGTACCTTACAATGCATACAACAATGAACAGATATACTGAAATTGGACAGTTTAATTAAATTTTATTTCATTTGTATAGCGCTTTTTACAATGGTCATGATCGCAAAGCAGCTTCACAGGATCAAAAGAAAATTATGTAAATGTGTATAAAATGTGTATGAATCAAAATAATCAGATTGTCTTTGATGAGCAAGCCAAGGGTGATGGTGGCAAGGAAAATCTCCCTCTGATGGCTGAAACAGTTGGAGATTTAGAGAAAGACTAAGCATTGTTTATCTAATCTCCAGCTACAGTATATAATCATTACTATTATATTACATCACAAGAAACTGTATACTAAAACCCAACTCCTTTTCCAGCATGTGCTAATTTTGTATTAGAAGATTTGACATATTAAAAGTACTTCATTAGGAAAACAATGCTATAATTCTGAAAAACAATAAATAGTTCTGTGTTGTATTTGGGACTTGGCCTAGAAATGTGCCTGATCCGGGATCAGATATTACAAGAAATTTACGCTAGACTGCTTAAGCTTCCTAAGTGTGGCCTTCTAGAACTTTTTTCCTCTTATGTGTAAGACATACTGTACAGCACTATTATACAGAATCCTCACTGAGCTGTGTACAGAAATGGCTCAACCATACAACGTCCTGTACAGATACACACTACTGATTCTCACTGTCGTTACTGGTATTAATATTATCAAGAGATTTTAGAATCAGGCCTATATGGTAGAGTGTCCGGAGAGTCTCATCAGACCTAAGAATTTTGTTTCTCATGGTCTGAGAGTCCTTCAGGTGCCTTTTGGCAAACTCCAGATGGGCTTCCATGTGCCTTTTACTAAGGAGTGGCTTCCGTCTGTCCACTCTACCATATAGGCCTGACTGGTGGATTGCTGCAGAGATTGCTCCAGTCCTTCTGGAAGATTGTCCTCTCTTCACAGAGGACCTCTGGAGCTCTGACAGAGTGACCACGGGTTTTTGGTCACCTCCCTGACTAAGGTCCTTCTCCCCCGATCGCTCAGTTTAAATGGCCGGCCAGCTCTAGGAAGAGCTCTGGTGGTTTTGAACTTCTTTCACTTACAGATGATGGAGGCCACTGTGCTCATTGGGACCTTCAAAGCGGCAGAATTTTTTCTGTAACTTTCCCCAGATTTGTGCCTCAAGACAATACTGGGTCGGAGGTCTACAGACAATTCTTTTGACTTCATGCTTGGTTTGTGCTCTGACATAAACTGTCAACTGTGGGACCTTTTATAGACAGGTGTGTGCTTTTCCAAATCATGCCCAAACAACTGAATTTACCACAAGTGGACTCCAAATAAGCTGCAGAAACATCTCAAGGATGATCAGGTGAAATAGGATGCGTCTAAGCTCAATTTTGCAAAGGCTGTGAATACTTATGTACATGTGCTTTCTCTATTTTTTTTTTTATTAATAAATTTGCAAAATTTTTAAGTAAACTTTTTTCATGTTGTCATTATGGGGTGTTGTGTGTAGAATTCTGAGTAAAATGAATTTAATCCATTTTAGCCATTTTAGAATAAGGCTGTGACATAAAATGTGAAAAAAGTGATGCACTGTGCATACTTTCATGTATATAATTCTTTCATTTCGGATTTACTGTATCTCCAAACATCAACGCTTCGTGGGTGTGGCCTTCTAGAGATATGTTCCCTCATGTGTTCAGATCATACAGCACTGTGCTTAGAAATGGCTCAACCATACAACATCCTTTACATCGTGAGATACATACAACTGATTCTCACTGTTACAACAGGTAATTCTTTTTCATGAGTTGATTTATATATTATTGTTTATTAATTACTTAATTATTAAATTAATGTGTATTCCTTTAAACATCATCAATGATTTGTTTAAAAAAAGGCATTTTTTCTTCATGTACTTTCTTTTTATGTTTCTCTTTACAGCAGGCAGTTTTGCAGATAAAATTGGACCAACAAATGACATTGACAACATTGTCACCAAAGAAACAGACCCTGTTACATTGAAATGTTCCTATGAGTCAACCAGTGAGGTCATTTACCTTTACTGGTACAAACAATATTCTAACAGCGCACCACAGTTTTTACTGTATAAAGGCACAATACATAGCAGTGGGAGCACTCCTACTGACACTCGATTAGAGACAAAAACAAGCAGAGACTCTACTGAACTCACTATCAGAGAACTAAAACTCTCAGATTCTGCTCTCTATTACTGCGCTCTTATAGTAGAGGCACAGTAATACAGACTCAATGAAAAGCTGTACAAAAACATAAAACCTATACACATATTTGAAGCTTTTAAAGACACAGAGTTTTAAAGATTATAATTTTAACAAACTGTTATCAGATAACCACAGACACAAACAACATTTGTGTTATGCAGCTGGAAAAAGGCAAGAATAATAAAGAGTTGTTGTCATCATTGTTGTTAAAATGTAAGCATTCACATATCAGCTCTTTGATGTGGACCAGATATAAGTCTAAGATCAAGCTTGATGAAGATATTAAGCTGATCACAGGTTCAGTGCAGAGTTAACTAATGGCATGGGTACCAATACATGATGGAGATCTGATTTACCTGATCAATGCATGACCTTAAACTGCCTTTTTTCTTGATTAAAAAAGTCCATTAAAGCCGATGTGATGGACAGGCAGATACTGTATAGCCCTTTGTAGAACTTTCTGAATACTGTACTGTATACTCATCAAGGACCGGAAGAGGGTAATGGGTATGTTCAATTAAGAAGATTGTGATGCTCTTCTGTTTTTGGTCACATTTGGGAATTTGAAAGAAGGATGTTGCTGAACTATAATTATAAATGTTATTTGTTTCACACACAACTACAATATACAGTGAAACATTAAATATGATTGTATGTAACATATTAATTTATACAATCCAGATCTTCTTGATAAACAGATGGAAAAACAATAAAAAATAGTATATAGTGTAAGGGATATAAAACATTTGACTAGGAAAAGTATAAGTGTAATCGTAATAAAGTGCATGACTGGATTTATAATGAAGCAGTCATGAAGTAATGAAGTTATGATTTAACTGTTAAGATGTTTAGCTTTAATTCAAGAAGTTTAACAAAAATATTGCATTAACCATTTAGAAATAACAGTCATTAATTTCCTTAATTTATATGCTCAGTAGTAACTAAACAACTTACTTATAAGCAGTCAGTTGTGGGCTGTTTCTTAGTTATTTCAAGACAAAGAAATGTCTTATTATATAATAATACAATATGCAAAAATCACAGTATAATATCAGTTAATACTGTATGTAATTTTACATTTCTGAACATACAGCTGTGTAGATGGGAAGCCGAGCGTCCTGCACTTCATCACATAATAATAATAATAATAATAATAATAATAATAATAATAATGAGACATTGTTACACAAGACTTAGTTTTCCACAAGAGCTGCACTTTTGTAGTTGCTCTGACCCAGTCGTCTAACCATCCCAATCTGGCCCTTGTTAAAGTTTTTATGTTTGCCCAATTTTTTTTGCTTCCAATACATCAACAAAAACGAAAAAATAATAATTAATAATAATTTTTGTCTAATATATCCATTGCACAATGTCAATGCTTCGTGGGTGTGGCCTTCTAGAGATATGTTCCCTCATGTATTCAGATCATACAGCACTGTCTTTAGAAATGGCTCAACCATACAACATCCTGTACATAGTGAGATACATACAACTGATTCTCACTGTTACAACAGGTAATTCTTTTTCATGAGTTTATTTATATATTATTGTTAATTAATTAGTTAATTATTAAATTAATGTGTATTCTTTTAAACACCATCAATGATTTGTTTAAATAAAAAAAGGCATTTTTTCTTCATGTTCTTTCTTTTTATGTTTTTCTTTACAGCAGGCAGTTTTGCAGATAAAATTGGACCAATAAATGACGTTGACAACATTGTCACCAAAGAAACAGACCCTGTTACATTAAAATGTTCCTATGAGTCAACCAGTAATAACATTTGGCTTTACTGGTACAAACAATATTCTAACAGCGCACCACAGTTTTTACTGTATAAAGGCGCAAGATCATATAGCAGTGGGAGCACTCCTACTGACACTCGATTAGAGACAAAAACAAGCAGAGACTCTACTGAACTCACTATCAGAGAACTAAAACTCTCAGATTCTGCTCTCTATCACTGCGCTCTTATAGTAGGGGCACAGTAATACAGACTCAATGAAAAGCTGTACAAAAACATAAAACCTATACACATATTTGAAGCTTTTGAAGACACAGAGTTTTAAAGATTATAATTTTAACAAACTGTTATCAGATAACCACAGACACAAACAACATTTGTGATATACAGCTGGAAAAAGGCAAGAATAATGAAGAGGGAATAATTTAACAATTTAAAAAGGCCAAGGTTATCATAATCACTGTTGCAATGTAAAGCCATTTCACATGATTTCTTGGTTAATGCAGTTTTCTCTGTGGCTTAGTGTGAAAGAATGAAATATGGATGAAATTTGCTAAATAAAACCATTTTTTCTGAGCCAAGCATGTAACTAAGATGTGTTACATAAAATAAAACTTCAACTTGTGCAACAAAAAAAGCTTCCCCATACACCACCCACATGACAGGAGAAATACCCTTGTAAGGGTCCGCCACTAGAGGTCACTGTTTTTCATTTTGTAGTTTTTTGTTGGCTGACTCAGTTTCCCAGCAGGCACCTCGGTCAGGTGATGCGAGTGCACACCTGAACCGAGGTAGCCATCAATCCATCTTTATAAATAGCTGCTTAGACTGGGAAACTGGGTCGAGCATTTTTGGTATCACCACCGTCACTTGTGTGGGCATTTAGTTTGTTTTTGTTCTTTGTTTATTTTGATTTTAGTTGTGTTGACTTGGGCTCTCTTATTGGCAATGTTTCTGTGTATGTTTTGTGTGTCTGTGTTAGTGGAGCTGATTCAGTCCTGTCTTAAATGTATGTAAGTACTGTGGTTGTTGTCCTCCTGTGTTCTTGTGTGTTTAGCTAGAGCTGGTAAGTAGTTAGGTGTGTGTTTGGCTAGGAGTGTGTTTAGCTAAAATCTATGTTGAGTTACAGTAACTAGCATGCTTCTAGCCATACCCCCTTTGTGTCTCTAGCTGTCCTGTGTTTCCTATCCTCCTAGTGTCCCAGTGCGCCTAGCTTTAGAGTGCCGCCCCTCCTAGCTTTGGAGTACCGACTAGCTTGTTAGTGCCGCCTCGCTTAGTCTTGGAGGGCTGCCTCGCCTAGCCACTGAGTATCCTCTGTCTGTGTTTTTGTGCCCCCATTTACGAGTGTGTGTTAAGCTATTAGGTAAGTGTAGCTTAGTGCATGTTGGGGCTAAAGACATGCTTAGCTAGGTGTATGTGTAGCTAACTGCCATGGTTAAGCACAGCTTAACCATGTTTAGCTAAAAGCCATGCCTAGCTGATTGCCATGTCTTTAGCCCTCGTCCCGTCTCTCTCTCGTCTCTAGTGTCTCTACGTGTCTGTCTCTAGTGTCTCTACATGTCTGTCTCTCTTCTCTCCCTCTAGCGTCTCCCCTCTCTCTAGTGTCTCCCTCTAGTGTCCAGTCTCGGCTCCACGCATAGTCTGTGTGTCCTGTTATGTTTGTCCTGTTTGTGTCTCGCCACAGGGCGTGTTATGTGTCTCCCCCTGCCTGTGTCTCGCCACAGGGCGTGTTGTGTCTCCCCCTGCCTGTGTCTCGCCACAGGGCGTGTTATGTGTCTCCCCCTGCCTGTGTCTCGCCACAGGGCGTGTTATGTGTCTCCCCCTGCCTGTGTCTCGCCACAGGGCGTGTTATGTGTCTCCCCCTGCCTGTGTCTCGCCACAGGGCGTGTTATGTGTCTCCCCCTGCCTGTGTCTCGCCACAGGGCGTGTTATGTGTCTCCCCCTGCCTGTGTCTCGCCACAGGGCGTGTTATGTGTCTCCCCCTGCCTGTGTCTCGCCACAGGGCGTGTTATGTGTCTCCCCCTGCCTGTGTCTCGCCACAGGGCGTGTTATGTGTCTCCCCCTGCCTGTGTCTCGCCACAGGGCGTGTTATGTGTCTCCCCCTGCCTGTGTCTCGCCACAGGGCGTGTTATGTGTCTCCCCCTGCCTGTGTCTCGCCACAGGGCGTGTTATGTGTCTCCCCCTGCCTGTGTCTCGCCACAGGGCGTGTTATGTGTCTCCCCCTGCCTGTGTCTCGCCACAGGGCGTGTTATGTGTCTCCCCCTGCCTGTGTCTCGCCACAGGGCGTGTTATGTGTCTCCCCCTGCCTGTGTCTCGCCAGAGAGCCCCTGTTAGCACAGAGTTAAATATTGTTTTAGTTTCTCCCTTTGTTTGTGTCTTTATTTATACTTTGTTCAACCATCATTAAAAGACTCAGTGACACACACATCATCTGAAATGTTGACAATGTCAAATAGGAGCACTCTCTATATATTTACATTTAGGCATTTAGCAGATACTCTTCTCCAGAGCTGCTTACAAAAGTGCTCAAATCAGCTGGATTAAGCCACTACCTCCTGCAGCGTATATGGCGTGATACATGATTTTCTCTTTAATTCACTTCAGTATTTGGACAACAACATGTCTGTAGACATCATGCAATATTTTAGACTGAGTTGCTGAGTTTTACTACATCCTTAAGAACTTTTTAAATGCCTCATGATATCAGTGTTTCATGTCAGGCGATATAGATAATTATTGATATTTTTATGACCCATTTAAAATAAGGAGCAGGAGAAAAATATATTACATTTAAACATTAAAATAAAAAACTTAACCTTCCTCTGATCATAGTCCCCTCAGTTATTAGGACAGAATGGTTAACCATGGAAAACTCAAATAATTAAAATGTAAACATAAGTCTAAAGTCACAATGTTAACAATTATCACAATGTTAACAATTATCTCTTACATTTTCTTTCATTTTGCACCTTAAATGTTAAGAAATGCTTAATAAAGTGTAATAAAATAGTGCGAAGTGCATTTTCTACTTATGAAGAGGAATGCAGCAGACCAGCACGAGACAATATAGCGCAACAAAACATGATACTGTTACATGATTGGCGTTAGCGCATCACGCCCTACGTTGCTAGGTTACCAGAGAGCGAGTGCCTTTGTTAATGCAACTGTCACGGGTAGAGATGCTCCGATCAGCAATTTTGGGGCCGATCACCAAGATCATAATCTGCCGATTGCCAATCACTGCCAATCACAGAATGGCAGGGGAATGGGAATCTTATCTATAATCTAGCAGAGTTTGCACCATTTGAAGAAATGAAACTAACACTAAATAAAAAAAAAACTATATTGAAAAAAGAAAACTGTAGAAATAGGCTGCAGTCAAAATCTTGAAGAACCACCAAGTGTTTATTTTAGAAAATTAGAACTTAAAACTACTGTAGACCATCTTTCCCAAATAAGGCAGAGTAACTTTTAAAAATTATTCCAAAAAAAGAGGGGTCAGGCAGACCAACACACATCAGATCAGCTTAATGGGATGTAGCCTCTTAATACAAAAATTACATTTTATAATTGGCAGCAAAGTGTAAAACTTGTTACACCAAAACTGGCTACTGCCACAAAGGACAAAACTATGGCATGTAGTTTTTTTTTTTTTTCTGTTATTATTATGAACGTCTGATGTAGTAGAGGAACAACTACATCAGATCCAAAAAATAAAATAATGCTAGCCTGTATTTTATTGAATTAGGTTTGTTTCCAAAAAAATTTCCAATTAAGTATTTATAATCAATTAAGTATTTCTAATACTTAATTAAATAAAATCAATAAATAAGTAATTAAATAATCACTAAATATTGCACGCGCATAGAGTGCTTTGTCTGCTCTTGTAGCGTGGACTGTAAACCGAAACGCGGAAAATACCGCGAACAGGCAGGATAACCACGAGAGTTATTGTAAGAACTCTCTCACACCGAGAGCAAGAGTTTACACAATTCCGCGTTCTAGCAACTCACACTCAATCAGAAATTGGACCCAAAATTGTGAGTTCTCTCATAAGATCCGGCGAAGCGTCGGAAACGGCATGGCCAGACTGAGCGATGTGAAGCCCCATCTGGTCTCCTTTTATGCTTCCTGAATCGCGACCGTACTACTTCAGGGTCCTAGTGCCGGTCACGGAGCGAGTGCCCATGACAGCAACCAAACTAGCTTCACGACCTCTGTTTTCTCTTGACAAAGAATACAAATTATCGAACGTTTTATTGAGCACATTTTTTATTGATATCAATTACCTGTCTATCGCGATACATATCGTTATCGTTTTATCGCCCAGGCCTAGTTTGAGGCCTGACATAGCTTGAGATAAAAATAATATTGTGGTCAATTATAATTTATATTTTATGTTTAGTCATGTAATAGTTTGTTTAAAAAAGCATTATTAACAACAAATTAGGAAATAAAATGACACCACAGAAAAAATAATAGTAACATTAATCACCACTTACAATATACACCAGAAAACTGGTGAGAGAATCATGGGCTTCTCATGCCAACCTGACCTGTCCAATCCCACAGAAAAACCAATGCAGCACAAATTAATGGAAAATGTCAGTGCTGCCTATGATAGAAAGGGACCAGAAAAAGTTTGAGGCCACACTTACCGTCATCTCTTCAGTATTGCAAAAAGTATATACTGGGAATACAATATGTAATAAAACATGTTTGACAAACAGAGATATGGAGCGATATCCCAGACAATATTCAAAAGAAATTGCAAATTACATTTGCAATTGCTTTTCCCATATGTGGACAAGTCATGAACTTGCCATATTTAAATAGCAAAATCAATGACCACGTTTTCTTTTTCACTTTCTCTGCGTTGCGCGTCAAGCCGGCCAAAAATTTAATGCAATCGCTAATCCATTTGCAATTGCATTTCCAACACGTTACACAGAAACCTGTCAATCAGCATCAGGGGCGGGTCTATACTGTGGGGCGGGATTGTGTGGGGAGTGACGTCACTCGCAGTCGCCGACCAAGAGGGGGAAAAAGCAAACGTGGTCATTGATTTTGCTATTTAAATATGACAGGCTCATGACTTGTAAGACATGGGAAATGCAAATGCAAATGGCCTTTTCTTTTTCATTTAAAATTTGGCAGTCAGTGTGCGTTTACGAGGCGAAACAGCAAACAGTAATGCAAAGTTTGCAATTGCATTTGAATTATGGCACACTTTGTGCGTCCACATATGGAAAACGCAATTGCAAATGAAATTTGTGAATCCCTTCGAATATTGTCCGGGATATCGCTCCATACAGAGAGAAAGCACAGGGACCAAATTCAACAAGTACAGTCTTTATTAAGCACAATGTTCAGCAGTAAGGTTAAAAGTATGCAGATTTAGAGAAATTATACTCTAAAGCAGAACTGTGGTTGTGGTGGCACCTAAGTGAGTGGAGCGGGTCCACGGGGCATAGCTCAGTGTAGGGAGTCGTCTGGGTCACGACGAGCAGGTGGCACGAGGCTGGCAGCTTCCTTTTTGGTAAAACCATGTCAGAGGTTGCGAGACTACAGAGAAAGAGAACGTCTATAAGTAGGCTTTAAAAGGTTTTGTCTGTCAGAACTCTCTTTCAATGACACATTTCGTACATTGAAGGATCCGAAACTAGCCTCAGAAAATTTTTTTACTCTGTATGGTTGTATGTCTGTAAGTCTGTCTAGGAAAGAGCAGTTAGTTTTGCCTTTTTTTTAACTGTTTCGAAAAACTCTTTACCAGTCAACGACAGGTACTTATGAGAGTAGAAGATTAAAATTTATACAGTATGACTTAAATTGACACTCACAGTAACCTGAGAGTACTAGGAAATGCAACCACGGGGGGGCGCAATTCAGTGTCTCCTTGTGCCAGTCCCAAGTCTGGATAAATGCAGAGGGTTGTGTCAGGAAGGGCATCCGACGTAAAACATTTGCCAAATCAATGATGCGAATCAAGAATATAATTCCCATACCGGATCGGTCGTGGCCCGGGTTAACAACGACCGCCACTGGTGCTGTTGACCTACAGGGTGCTGGTGGAAATTGGGCTACTGTTGGTCGAAGAAGGAGAGGAGGAAGGCGTGTTCGTAAGCAGAGAGAGAAGAGGAAAGGCAAGAGTTTAGGAGTGATAGTAGGGACTTTGAATGTTGGGACCATGACAGGGAAGGGAAGAGAGTTAGTTGATATGATGCAGAGAAGAAAGGTGGATATACTGTGTGTACAGGAGACCAGGTGGAAAGGTAGCAAGGCTAAAAGCTTAGGATCAGGGTTCAAATTGTTTTACCATGGTGTGGATAGGAAAAGAAATGGAGTAGGAGTTATTCTGAAAGAGGAGTTTGTAAGGAATGTTCTAGAGGTGAAGAGAGTATCAGATAGGGTGATGAGTCTGAAGCTGGAAATTGAAGGGATAATGTTCAATGTTGTTAGTGGTTATGCCCCACAGGTAGGATGTGAGTTAAAAGAGAAGGAGAAATTCTGGAGTGAGTTAGATGAAGTAATGCAGAGCATCCCCAGAGGTGAAAGAGTGGTGATTGGTGCAGACTTCAATGGACATGTTGGGGAAGGGAACAGAGGTGATGAAAATGTGATGGGCAGGTTTGGTCTTCAGGACAGGAATGTAGAAGGACAGATGGTGGTGGACTTTGCAAAGAGGATGGAAATGGCAGTAGTAAATACTTTCTTCCAGAAGAGGCAGGAACATAGGGTGACATATAAGAGTGGAGGCAGAAGCACTCAGGTCGACTACATCTTGTGTCGATGTTGTAACCTGAAAGAGATCAGTGACTGCAAAGTGTTGGTAGGGGAGAGTGTAGCCAGACAACACAGAATGGTGGTGTGTAAAATAACCCTGGTGGTGAGGAAGGCAAAGAGGACAAAGGCAGAGCAGAGGACAAAGTGGTGGAAGCTGAGAAAGGAAGAATGTTGTGAAGTCTTTAGGGAGGAGTTGAGACAGGCTATGGGTGGTCAGGAGGTGCTTTCAGTTGACTGGACAACTACAGCCAATGTGATCAGGGAGACAGGTAGGAGGGTACTTGGTGTATCATCAGGTAAGGGGAAAGTGGACAAGGAGACTTGGTGGTGGAATGAGGAAGTCCAGGAGTGTATACAGGGAAAGAGTCTAGCTAAGAAGAAGTGGGACACTGAGAGGACTGAAGAGAGTAGACAGGAGTACAGGGAGATGCAGAGTAAGGTGAAGGTAGAGGTGGCAAAGGCCAAACAAAGAGCATATAAGGACTTGTATGCTAGGCTAGACAGTAAGGAGGGAGAGGGGGATCTGTACAGGTTGGCAAGGCAGAGAGATAGAGATGGGAAGGATGTGCAGCAGGCTAGAGTGATTAAAGATAGGGATGGAAATGTACTGACAGATGCCAGGAGGGTGATGGGAAGATGGAAGGAGTACTTTAAGGAGTTGATGAATGAGGAAAACGAAAGAGAACAAAGAGTAGAAGAGGTGACTGTTGTGGAACAGGAAGTAGCAAATATTGGTAGAAGTGAGGTGAGAAGGGCGTTGAAGAGGATGAAGAGTGGAAAGGCTGTTGGTCCTGATGACATACTTGTGGAGGTATGGAAGTGCTTAGGAGAGATGGCAGTAGAGTTTTTGACAAGTTTGTTTAACAAGATCTTGGAGAGTGAGAGGATTCCAGAGGAATGGAGGAGAAGTGTATTGGTGCCAATTTTTAAGAACAAGGGAGATGTGCAAAGCTGTGGCAATTATAGAGGTATAAAGTTAATGAGCCAGACAATGAAGCTGTGGGAAAGAGTAGTGGAAGCTCGGTTAAGGGCAGAGGTGAGCATTTGTGAGCAGCAATATGGTTTTATGCCTAGAAAGAGTACATCAGATGCAGTATTTGCTTTGAGGATGCTGGCGGAGAAGTACAGAGAAGGTAACAGGGAGTTGCATTGTGTCTTTTTAGATTTAGAGAAAGCGTATGACAGGGTGCCAAGAGAGGAGCTGTGGTATTGTATGAGGAAGTCTGGAGTGGCAGAGAAGTATGTTAGAGTGGTGCAGGACATGTATGAGAGCTGTAAGACAGTGGTAAGATGTGCTGTAGGTGTGACAGAAGAGTTTAAGGTGGAGGTGGGTCTGCATCAAGGATCGGCTCTAAGCCCCTTTTTGTTTGCTCTGGTGATGGACAGGATGACAGATGAGGTAAGACAGGAGTCCCCATGGACTATGATGTTTGCAGATGACATTGTGCTCTGTAGCGAGAGCAGGGAACAGGTGGAGGAAAATTTGGAGAGGTGGAGGTATGCTCTGGAAAGCAGAGGAATGAAGGTTAGCCGCAGCAAGACGGAATACATGTGTGTAAATGAGAGGGACCCAGGAGGATTGGTGAGGCTACAGGGAGCAGAGGTAAAGAAGGTGCAGGATTTTAAGTACTTGGGGTCAACGGTCCAGAGCAACGGAGAGTGTGGAAAGGAGGTGAAGAGGCGGGTACAGGCAGGTTGAAATGGGTGGAGAAAAGTGTCAGGTGTGTTGTGCGATAAAAGAGTATCAGCGAGAATGAAAGGAAAGGTGTACAGGACAGTGGTGAGACCAGCGATGCTCTACGGCTTAGAGACAGTGGCGCTGAAGAAAAGACAGGAGGCAGAGTTGGAGGTAGCAGAGCTGAAGATGTTGAGGTTCTCCTTGGGAGTGACAAGGATGGATAGGATTAAGAATGAGTTTATCAGAGGGACAACCCACGTTAGATGTTTTGGAGATAAAGTCAGAGAGGCCAGATTGAGGTGGTTTGGACATGTTCAGAGGAGAGATTGTGAATATATCGGTAGAAGGATGCTGAGGTTGGAACTGCCAGGCAGGAGGTCTAGAGGAAGACCAAAGAGGAGATTTATGGATGCAGTGAGAGAGGACATGAAGTTAGTTGGTGTGAGAGAAGAGGATGCAGAGGATAGGGTTAGATGGGGGCAGATGATTCGCTGTGGCGACCCCTGAAAGGGAACAGCCGAAAGACAAAGAAGAAGACTAGGACTTGTAGTAGTATTACCATTACTGGTAGCAGTAGTAGTAGCAACACTCTTCTACGCTTACATAGGTTTGTTTTTTATCTAGCAGAACAGTGTAAGCTGATGAACTTTTTCATGCAGCTTTATTTACTTCCTTTTATTTTCTTTCTTGGAGGTCTTTTTTTATATCCATGTGGTATTTAAGAAATTATTGAGAAGTATTATGGACCTCTAAATTATCTTTAGAAGGCAGTGAGTTACATTACAATACTCATTCAAGATTGTTGCTAATTTATTGCAAAATTCAAATGACTACAAATAACAATTAATCATTAAATAATTGATCAGCTCATTGGATTTTAGATTGTTTTGTTCATTTCTTAAATACTCTCTCACGCACCCACTCATCGTCTATACCGCTTTATCCTGTATTCAAGGTCGCGGAGGGGCCTGGAGCCTATCCTAGGAGGCTTAGGGCACGAGGCGGGGTACACCCTGGACAGAGGGCCAATCCATTGCAGGGCACACACACATACACACTCACACACACACTCATTCGCACACTATGGGCAATTTAGGAACACCAATTAGCCTAATCTGCAGGTCTTTGGACTGTAGGAGGAATCTGGAGTACCCAGAAGAAACCCACCAAGCACCAGGAGAATCAATTCTGCACGGAAATTGAACCCAGATCCTGAAGGTGACAGTGCTAACCACTACACCACTGTGCCACCATTTCTTAAATACCTCATTTATTATTGCACATGAACTCTATATACAGACATTGCTGCTGGAATAAAAACATTTAGCATTTGGAAATTCTTGTCTTTAAGGTGTCCAGATGCACACAGGAGATGTGCTAGACTGGTTAAAGCTGTGAGGAAGACTAGGGTAACTCAAATAACCATGGTGATCAGAAAAGTACCTTAAAATGCATACAACAATGAACAGATATACTGAAATTGGACAGTTCAATTAAATTTTATTTCATTTGTATAGCACTTTTTACAATGGTCATGATCGCAAAGCAGCTTTACAGGATCAAAAGAAAATTATGTAAATGTGTATAAAATGTGTATGAATCAAAATAATCAGATTGTCTTTGATGAGCAAGCCAAGGGTGATGGTGGCAAGGAAAATCTCCCTCTGATGGCTAAAACAGTTGGAGATTTAGAGAAAGACTAAGCATTGTTTATCTAATCTCCAACTACAGTATATAATCATTACTATTATATTACATCACAAGAAACTGTATACTAAAACCCAACTCCTTTTCCAGCATGTGCTAATTTTGTATTAGAAGATTTAACATATTAAAAGTACTTCATTAGGAAAACAATGCTATAATTCTGAAAAACAATGAATAGTTCTGTGTTGTATTTGGGACTTGGCTCAATGTGCCTGATCCTGGATCAGATATTACAAGAAATTTACGCTAGACTGCTTAAGCTTCCTAAGTGTGGCCTTCTATAACTTTTTTCCTCTTATGTGGAAGACATACTGTACAGCACTATTATACAGAATCCTCACTGTGCTGTGTACAGAAATGGCTCAACCATACAACGTCCTGTACATAGTGAGATACACACTACTGATTCTCACTGTAGTTACTGGTATTAATATTATCAAGAGATTTTAGAATCAGGCCTTATATGGTAGAGTGTCCGGAGAGTCTCATCAGACCTAATAATTTTGTTTCTCATGGTCTGAGAGTCCTTCAGGTGCCTTTTGGCAACCTCCAGACGGGCTGCCATGTGCCTTTTACTAAGGAGTGGCTTCCGTCTATCCACTCTACCATATAGGCCTGACTGGTAGATTGCTGCAGAGATGGTTGTCCTTCTGGAAGATTGTCCTCTTTTTACAGAGGACCTCTGGAGCTCTGACAGAGTGACCATCGGGTTCTTGGTCACTTCCCTGACTAAGGTCCTTCTCCCCCGATCGCTCAGTTTAGATGGCCGGCCAGCTCTAGGAAGAGTCCTGGTGGTTTCGAACTTCTTTTACTTACGGATGATGGAGGCCACTGTGCTCATTGAAACCTTTAAAGCAGGAAAAATTTTCCTGTAACCTTTCCCAGATTTGTGCCTCAAGACAATAGTGTGTCGGAGGTCTACAGACAATTCTTTTGACTTCATGCTTGGTTTGAGCTCTGAAATGAACTGTCAACTGTGTGACCTTATATAGACAGGTGTGTGCTTTTCCAAATCATGCCCAATCAACTGAATTTACCACAAGTGGACTCCAAATAAGCTGCAGAAACATCTCAAGGACGATCAGGTGAAATAGGATGCGTCTAAGCTTAATTTTGCAAAGGCTGTGAATACTTATGTACATGTGCATTCTCCATTTTTTTTGTTTTAATAAATTTGCATACTTTTTTCATGTTGTCATTATGGGGTGCTGTGTGTAAAATTCTGAGTAAAATGAATTTAATCCATTTTAGCCATTTTAGAATAGCCTTTTTCTGCGCTTTTTAGAGAACGCGCGAGTTTCTTCGTCTAAAAACAACAAGCGGAATCCATCACCAAATAACTACAACTCCGACTCAGGTACGATATCATGTCTAATATTCAGCTCATTCAGTGTGTAGAGTGCAGGATGTTTAGACATTCTTCCTCCGTCGTTAGTGGTAATTTTATTTGTGATAGGTGTGTGTTAGTGAGCACTCTGACGGAGAAGGTATCAGCATTAGAGGAGCGCATCCAGACTTTAGAGAGGGTTAGAGAGTGTGAGAGCAGCGTTATTCCTGTAGCGGATAGTCTGGGTGCTGCGGGCGGAGATAACGAGCCCCCGACTCCGGCATTAGAGCCCTCACAGCGGGGCGAGTGGGTGACGACTCGGCGGCATACTCGTTCAGCCAAAGCTAACGCTAAGGCTAGCCCACCGGAGCACATCTCTTCTGCGCTTCACGTGTCCAACAGGTTTGCTCTCCTCAGTATTGCACCCACTGAGAAACCTGAAAGAGCTCTGGTTATAGGAGACTCTATAATGAGACATGTGAAATTAGCCAGCCCTTTAGGGGCGCCAGCGGCAGTGGTTAGGTGTATCCCGGGAGCCAGAGCACCGGACATAGCAGGTAATCTTAGGGCTCTAGGACAGCACAGGTTTTCCAAGATAGTGGTACATGCTGGAGCTAATGGTATACGCCTTCGTCAGTCAGAGGTTAGTAAGAATAACTTTATAGAGGTGTTTAAATTAGCGAAGGCGATGTCCGATGAAGTAGTATGCTCTGGTCCCATCCCAATGAGACGTGGCGACATAACTTACAGCAGGTTATGGTCGCTGAACCGCTGGATGTCCAGGTGGTGCTCTGAAAACAACGTGGGCTTCATTGATAATTGGAAAATCTTTGAGGGCAAAACTGGCCTGTTAGGGCGGGACAGTGTCCATCCCACTCGGGAAGGTGCTGCTTTCATTTCTTGCAGTATAGCTCATAGTTTCAGAAGAGACCTAGTTAATCGGTGACAATCCAGAGCCCAGGCCAGGGAGCAGACAGACAGGCTAAACCAACCGTCTGCTAGTTGCATAGCGTCGTCACTCAGGGTTCATCATATTGAGACTGTGTCTGTTCCCCGAGCTAAAAACAAATTTAGAAAGACTCAGAAATTCTGTTTTTAGTAAATTTAATTAACATAAAGACCACAAACTCAGATCACACTGAATGCACAGCCGGCACCTCTGATCTGAAGCTAGGACTGTTAAATATTAGATCTCTCGCATCTAAAGCAGTTATAGTTAATGAAACTATCACGGATCAGGAGTTTGATATACTTTGTTTAACAGAAACCTGGATTAAACAGGACGAGTATGTAGCTCTAAATGAAGCTAGTCCTCCTGGATACAGCTACATACACCAGCCTCGGTAAACTGGTAGAGGAGGAGGCGTCGCAGTTATTCACAATGATAATTTGACTATTGTACAAAAACACGGACACAAATTCAATTCATTTGAAATTCTTTTAGTAACATAAGTGTATTTAACTATATTAAGTCAGCTCAGTCGATTCCACTAATTGTCATTTACAGACCTCCAGGGCCATACTCTGAATTTCTTAGTGAATTTGCAGATTTCCTCTCAAACCTAGTCGTTTCTGTAGACAAAATGTTAATTGCTGAAGATTTTAATATTCATTTTGAAAATCCAGAAGACCCTCTGAGAACAGCATTTATGTCCATACTGGACTCAGTAGGAGTAAATCAGTGTGTAGTAGGACCCACTCATAAAGCAGGTCACACTTTAGATTTAATAATATTATTCGGTATAAGAAATTTATTCACAATTCCACTATCTGAAGTTATCTCAGATCACTATCTTGACTCAATTCAAGTGTGTCACAGTAATAATGTACGCACAGCGCCGCGCTACCGTATGAAACGTACCTTCACATCAACTACCAAACAGAGTTTTATCAGTAATCTCCCAGAGTTCCCAACTTCGATTAGATCACCGTCTGACCCCACAGAACTTGATCAGGCGACTGAATATTTAGAGTCGACATTTCGCTATACCTTAGATAATGTAGCTCCAGTTAAAAGAAAAATTATTAGAGATAAGAAACTTGCTTCCTGATATAACGATCACACACGCACTTTAAAACAGACTGCTCGGAAATTAGAACGTAAATGACGTCAAACTAAATTGTTAGTATTTTAAATAGCATGGAAGGAGAGCATTCTGAACTATAGAAAAGCTCTTAGTGTAGCTAGATCAACATATCTCTCCACTCTTATAGAAAATAACAAAAATAATCCTAGATTTTTATTTAATGCTGTAGCCAAATTAACCAGAAATAAGACCACTGCAGAAATCTCCACAACAACATCATGCAACAGTGAGGACTTTTAATAATAAAATTGTAAATATTAGGCATAAAATTGAGGTTTTGAAACCGAACAGTGTAATTGATGCAGATGTTAATCTAGCCATGTCAGATCAGAACCTAGAATACTTTACTCCCCTTGAAGAGGATGAACTAATTTCACCCGTCTCTTCTGCAAATTCATCCACCTGTATATTAGATCCTGTACCGACACATTTTCTTAAACAAAGACAGCACTCATTAAAGTAGTAAATGACATCCTATTGGCCTCTGATCAGGGTTGTGTAACTATGCTTGTATTACTCGACCTCAGTGCAGCTTTTGACACCATTGATCACACTATTCTTCTTCACAGATTAGAAAATGTAGTAGGAATTAAGGGTACAGCCCTCTTCTGGCTAAGATCCTATCTGACCCATCGTTATCAGTATGTAGACTTAAATGGTGATTATTCTGTATGTTCTCTAGTGGAGTTTGGCATTCCGCAGGGTTCAGTTTTAGGTCCACTGCTTTTTTCCCTTTACATGCTTCCTCTGGGTGTAAGGGTCCGCCACTAGAGGCCACTGTTTTTATTTTGTAGTTTTGTTGGCCGACTCAGTTTCCCAGCAGGCACCTCGGTCAGGTGATAGCTCAGTGGTTAAGGCATTGGACTACGGTTTGGAAGATCCCCGGTTCAAACCCCACAACCACCAAGTTGCCACTGTTGGGCCCTTGAGCAAGGCCCTTAACCCTCAACTGCTCAGATGTATAATGAGATAAAAATGTAAGTCGCTCTGGATAAGAGCGTCTGCCAAATGCTTAAATGTATAATGTAAATGTAGGTGATGCGGGTGCACACCTGAACCGAGGTAGCCATCAATCAATCTATAAATAGCTGTTTAGACTGGGAAACTGGGTCGAGCATTTTTGGTAACACCACTGTCATTTGTGTGGGCATTTTGTTCTGTTCTGTGTTATTTGTTTAGTTTGTACTTTGATTTTAGTTGTGTTGACTTGGGCCCTCTTATTGGCAATGTTTCTGTGTTTCTTGTGTGTGTCTGTGTTAGTGGAGCTGATTCAGTCCTGTCCTCCTGTTGTTCTTGTGTTTAGCTAGAGCAGGTAAGTAGGTAGGTGTGTATGTGGCTAGGAGCATGTTTAGCTAAAATCTATGTTGAGTTACAGTAACTAGCATGCTTCTAGCCATAGCCCCTCTATGTCTCTAGCGGTCCTGTGTTTCCTACCTCCCTAGTTGCCCAGTGTGCCTAGCCTTTGATGGTGTCCTCAGCCTAGCCTTTGATGGTGTCCTCAGCCTAGCCTTTGATGGTGTCCTCAGCCTAGCCTTTGATGGTGTCCTCAGCCTAGCCTTTGATGGTGTCCTCAGCCTAGCCTTTGATGGTGTCCTCAGCCTAGCCTTTGATGGTGTCCTCAGCCTAGCCTTTGATGGTGTCCTCAGCCTAGCCTTTGATGGTGTCCTCAGCCTAGCCTTTGATGGTGTCCTCAGCCTAGCCTTTGATGGTGTCCCCAGCCTAGCCTTTGATGGTGTCCCTTGTCTGTGTTTCTGTGCCCCATTCCCTAGTGTGTGTTAAGTTATTAGATAAGTGTAGCTTAGTGCATGTTGGGGCTAAAGACATGCTTAACTAGGTGTATGTGTAGCTAACTGCCATGGTTAAGCACTGCTTAACCATGTTTAGCTAAAAGCCATGCCTAGCTGATTGCCATGTCTTTAGCCCTCGTCCCGTCCCTCTCTTGGTCTCTCGTCTCTAGTCTCTAGTGTCTCCCTTCTCTCTAGTGTCTCCCTTCTCTCTAGTGTCTCCCTTCTCTCTAGTGTCCAGTTTCAGCTCCACGCATCGTTTGTGTCCTGTTATGTGTTTGTCCCTCTGCCTGTGTCTCGCCACAGGGCGTGTTATGTGTCTCCCTCTGCCTGTGTCTCGCCACAGGGCGTGTTATGTGTCTCCCTCTGCCTGTGTCTCGCCACAGGACGTGTTATGTGTCTCCCTCCAGTCTGTGTCTTGCCAGAGAGCCCCTGTTAGCACAAAGTTAAGTATTGTTTGAGTTTGCTTGTGTCTTTTTTTATACTTTGTGTTTAAATATTATTAAAAGACTCTTTTTTTGGTTATATCACCCCTCTGCCTTTATGCCTGCTCCTTCCGCCCACGGCGTTCAACACCTGCCACAACACCCCAATCATGACACTGGGCAACATAATCCGTAAGCATGGTATTAGTTTTCATTGTTATGCTGACGATACACAGTTATATGTCTCAGCAAAACCTGATGAGAAAAAACTGCTTACTAAAATTGAGCAATGTGTGCAGGACATAAGAAATTGGATGCTAATTAACTTCCTTCTGCTTAATCCGGATAAGACATAAGTTGTAGTCATAGGACCGCATACAGCTAGGAGTAAAATTTTAGATCACACCGTAACTTTAGGTGGCCTTTCTGTTCTATCAAATGCAACAGTGAAAGACCTTGGTGTGATTATTGATTCCAGCCTTTCATTTGAAGCTCATGTAGATAATATTACCAGGATAGCATTCTTTCACCTTAGAAATATTGCCAGGATAAGAAATTTATTGTCGCTAAACGATGCAGAAAAACTAGTTCATGCTTTTATCACCTCTAGGTTGGACTATTGTAATGCCTTACTGTCTGGTTGTTCAGCTAGATGCATAAATAAGCTTCAGCTAGTCCAGAATGCAGCAGCGAGAGTCCTTATTAGAACCAGAAGATACTGTATGAGCACATCACCCCTATCTTATCTTCACTGCATTGGCTCCCTGTGAAATTTTGCATTGATTTTAAAATACTACTCTTGACATATAAAGCATTAAATAGTCTCGCGCCGCAGTACTTGAGCAAACTGCTAGTGTCTTACGATCCGCCACGCCTACTTCGATCAAAGGATGCAGGCTGCTTGTCAGTACCGCGTATTATGAAAAATACAGCTGGGGCCAAGCTTTTTCTTACAAAGCACCAAAATTATGGAATAGTCTTCCAAATAGTGTATGGGACTCAGACACAGTCTCAGTGTTTAAGTCCAGGCTAAACACCTATTTATTTAGCCAACCATTTTTATAAATAGATTTGCCATAGGTAAAGGAGCAGATCTGGGGGACTCATGGACGTAGAGTATTATGGTGAACTGGTATGTTTGGATGCTGTCTTCCTCACTCTTATTGACTCAGGTTTGCTGACGGTGAGGTAATTGTTACATGTCAGGAAGCCCTCATGTTTGTGTTTCCTTCTGGCTTTCCCTTTTAGTTATGCTGTCATAGTTAGTCCTGCCGGAGTCTCTGCTTGCACTCTACAGGTAATATACATTCACATTATACTGTACATTGTGTGACTGTGACCATACCTAACTGCCATCTCTCCTCTTCTTCTCTCCCCCCCTCTTTCTCTTTCCTCTTTCCTCCTGTCTCCCCCTTTCACTCTTACGTCTTTCTCTGTCAAGCTACACATGTCGTTCCCGAGCTGCCAGTGATCCAGACTCTGTCTGCCCTCCGGACCTGTCTGACCCATCCTGGTGCCCCACTTCTGGCTGAAGATCTCGTCACATGGATGCCGCGTCTGTCTCTCTGGGATGCGTCTGGTGTCTGGGGATGATTCTCTCTACCTAGAAAATGGTTCTGGCCTTGACTGGTGTTGGCAACTGTTTCTCTGGGGACTTGACAGTTCGATAGATCAGGACTGGAACTTCTTACAAGTCTACCTGGGTCTTCAATACCTACCTGGACTCCATATTAACATCAATTAACATCAACTATTATAGCTAAACTGCCTCCCACCCTACACACTGTATAAATGCAGATCATTTACTGCTTTCTGTTTCAACCCAAATGAGGATGGGTTCCCTGTTGAGTCTGGTTCCTCTCAAGGTTTCTTCCTATTACCATCTCAGGGAGTTTTTCCTTGCCACTGTCGCCCTCGGCTTGCTCACCAGGGACAAACTGACCAATTTGATTTATACAAATTCACATTTCATACAAACTTAAATAATTCTTTTAATTGTGTAAAGCTGCTTTGCGGCAATGAAAATTGCTAAAAGCGCTATACAAATAAAATTCAATTGAATAACAAAATGTCGAAAAAGTAATGTGCTGTAAATACTTTCATGTATGTAATACTTTCATTTCGGATGCACTGTATATCCAAACGTCAACGCTTCTTGGGTGTGGCCTTCTAAAGATATGTTCCCTCATGTGTTCAGATCATACAGCACTGTCCTAAGAAATGGCTCAACCATACAACATCCTGTACATAGTCAGATACATACAACTGATTCTCACTGTTACAACAGGTAATTCTTTTTCATGAGTTGATTTATATATTATTGCTAATTAATTAGTTAATTATTAAATTAATGTGTATTCTTTAAAACACCATCAATGATTTGTTTAAAAAAGGCTTTTTTTTTCTTTGTTCTTTCTTTTTATGTTTTTCTTTACAGCAGGCAGTTTTGCAGATAAAATTGGACCAACAAATGGCGTTGACAACATTGTCACCAAAGAAACAGACCCTGTTACATTGAAATGTTCTTATGAGTCAACGAGCAATGACATTAGGCTTTACTGGTACAAACAATCTCCCAACAGCGCACCACAGTTTTTACTGTATAAAGGCGCAAGATCATTAAGCTCTGGGAGCACTCCTACTGACACTCGATTAGAGACAAAAACAAGCAGAGACTCTACTGAACTCACTATCAGAGGACTAAAACTCTCAGATTCTGCTCTCTATCACTGCGCTCTTAGAGTAGAGGCACAGTAATACAGACTCAATGAAAAGCTGTACAAAAACATAAAACCTATACACATATTTGAAGCTTTTGAAGACACAGAGGTTCAAAGATTATAATTTTAACAAGCTGTTATCAGATAACCACAGACACAAACAACATTTTTAATGCAGCTGCAAAAAGGCAAGAATAATTAAGAGGAAATAATTTAACAATTAAAAAGTGTATGAATGAAACTTATAAAGTTATAATCACTGCTGCAACGTAAAGGCATTTCACATGATTTCTTGGTTAATCTCTGTTTCTCTGTGGCTTAGTGTGAAAGAATGAAATATGAATGAAATTTGCTAAATAAAACTATTTTTCTGAGCCAAGCGTGTAACTAAGATGTGTTACATAAAATAAAACTTCAGCTTGTGCAACAAAAAAAGCTTCCCCATACACCACCCACATGACAGGAGAACTACCCTATAGATTTATTTTGTTTTAAATAGACCTCATGGTTGTCCATCAGCCATACATTTTTTTCTAAATTTTAGAGAAATCTTTTCTAATTCTGATTTCCGTTTTTTAATTATATATCAGTTTAGAAGAAGGCAGTTGCACCACAACAACATCTTAAACAGTGACACACACATCATCTGAAATGTTGACAATGTCAAATAGGAGCACTCTCTATATATTTAGATTTACATTTAGGCATTTGACAGATACTCTTATCCAGAGCTGCTTAGAAAGTGCTCAAATCAGCTGGATTAAGCCATTAACTCCTGTAGTGTATATGGCGTGATACATGATTGTCTCTTTAATTCACTTTAGTATTTCTACATTTCTGTAGACATCATGCAATATTTATGAGAGACTTGCTGATATTTAGTATATTCATACAAACTTCTTAAATTCATATAAAGTTGTTGGATGAACATATTGGTTTCAGGTTGAATGCAATTCAGAATAATGTTGAAGTAAAATGTGCTCTGTTACTACAAACCTTTTAATCTTTCAGTAAAGTATGGCAGCGCATAAAAATTCCAGTATGTTGTCCATGTTGTATGGTACATGAAGTGTTTGAGGCCTGATATAGCTTGAGATAAAAATAAAATTGTGGTCAATTATCATTTATTCTTTATGTTTAGTCATGTAATAGTTTAAAAATGTTTAAAAAAGCATTATTAACAACACATTGGGAAATAGAATGACACCACAGAAAAAAATAATAGAAACATTATACGTAGGTTTATGAACTGTGAATTATGTAATCTTTTCAGAAAGATTGCCATTATCAGAATTAACACCCATACAAAATAGTACTATGAAAATTTAGTATTTATATAAATAAATATATATATATATATAGATTATAATATATTTTTAGTTAAATAATGGATTGCTACGGCAGCTTTGTTATCTAAAATTACATGATACCCAAATCTACATAATTTTACAGAGATTGATGACAGAATTGACAGGACTACAGCTAAAGGAGGAGGAGCTAGATGTGGTGAGATACAGTTTAAACAGTTTGACAAAGATGCTGCCATTTTTACCCACTGCATGAGAAACATCAGAGAAGTCATGCTACTCTTCTTTGTTTTAATTGCTTTTAAAAACATTGGTAAGTCCTTTATTTATTACACAAATAATGAGTTCTGTTCTGATACCTAAACATTGGTGAAAAAAAATCTTTAAATAAAAATAATAAAAAGAATTTAATGTTATCTTGCAATGTCTTTACAGTGGGCGCTGTGGACAGCAGCATTACACCAGAACAAACCATCATATCTTCAAATGAAGGCAGCAACACCACACTGACCTGCACATATGATGCATCAGCTAGATATCTCCACTGGTATAGACAAAAGCCTCAGTCAGGACCAGAGTTTCTGCTGCTAATTGTTGTATCTTCCAGTGATATCAATAAAGCTAAAGAACTTGACCCACGACTATCCATCAAACTTCGTAAAACGGCAAATAAACTAGATCTGGAGATCTTTCCTACTGCAGTATCAGACTCTGCACTCTACTACTGTGCCATGGAGCCCACAGTGACACAAAGCACAAACAGACTGTACAAAAAGTTACTTTTTTTCTTTCCAGGAGGGGGAGCTATTTACCATTTTAATTGTAAAAGTTTTCTATATTAGTTTCCAGACCTTGAGTATCTTCTTACCTACAGTAAGTATTGATAATGTTTACTGTTTAAACAAACTCGAACTTATATGAACTATTACTTATTGACTTGTTTCATTGTTAGGGTTTATGCTGTTAATTCTCCTCATGTAATAATGTTGTAACACTTGTGTGTTCTTGACAGTTAAACGGTCACATGGTTTACTGTCACATTTCAGCTTGATATAATAGTTTGATATAATTACAATAGTGTATGGTTTATAATCAGTGATATTGTTTCAGGTTGAAGCCTCGTACATGTCTGCTTTAAACAAAAAATTTACTCTTAATTTTTTTATAAAACTCTAGTGTCACAAAATTTAGTTTAGTGTGAGCACATTATATAGTATTGGTTTCCACTGGATTGGTGGCTAAATATTAGGAAATTGTACAAAATTTAAAGTTCAAGGCAAGATTTTCCAACTACTGTTCTTTCATCTAATTATAGTCAATGGGAAATAAAGGATATAAAATTTGTTTTTTTACACTTTGTTTACACTAAGTAGTCTTTTTTCCTTAGCCAAATACTCTCCCATTTTGTTAATTGGACAGTGAATCACAGATAAGAAATTGAAAAAGTAGATTTTTTTTGTCTTAAAACAACTTCAGCGCATTAAAATTCAATTATACCACTTCAGTGCTGTTTGTATTTCAAAATCTACTGGTGCAGGTGGCATAGTGGCATAGTGGTTAGCACAGTTGCCTTGAACCTCCAGGGTCAAGGGTTTGATTCTCAGTTCAGGAATGTGTGCATAGAGTTTGCATGTTCTCCCAGTGCTAGGTGGGTTTTCTCAAATAGTCCTAAGACATGGACCATGGATTAGGCATGATCTGGCTGGCCAGACATACAGACATAAAATTTGCTGAAACTGGTTTTGGGTCCTCCAATGTATGAAACGTAAAAATATAATTGAAAGAGCAATTTCTGACCAATGTACAGACAAAATCTTTTTTTCTTATATGTAAATGAAGGCCTGCCAGATGGTGATCTAGACAAGACCAGGCTGACTAAAATATATCTTTTCATAAATAAAGCAGCCAATTACTTCACTGTCAACAAACCTGAGTGATCAGTGAGAGTGGGAAAACAGCATCTAAACATTGAGTTTACCATAATAGTCTACGTCCATGATTCCCCATCTGCTCCTTTACCTAAGGCAGACCTATTTACAAAAATGCTTGCCTAAATAAATAGTTTTTTTTGCCTATATTTAAACACTGAGGATGTATCTAGAATATTAATTTAAAGGCTATATTATAACTGTGGGGCTTTGTAAGAAACAAAATCTGCTCTCTGCTGTAGTTTTCATAATACGCGGTACTGACAAGCAGCCTGGATCCTTTTACCAAAGTAGGCATGGCAGATCATAAGGCCCTAGCAGTTCATTCAGGCACTACGGTGCAAGACCATTTAATGCTTTATACATCATAAGTAGTATTTTAAAATCTTTACAAAATTTCACTCGGAGCCAAAGCAGTGTGGATAAGATAGGGGTGATGTGCTCATATCTTCTCGGTGCTGCATTATGGAACAACTGGAGGTTGTTTATGCACCTAGTTAAACATCCAGACAGTAAAGGATTACAATAATTCAATCTAGGGGTAATAAATGCATACATAATTTTTTTCTGCATCGTTTAGTGATAATTTTTTTTTAATCTTGACAATCAGAGATGAAGGAATGCTATTCTGCTAATATTATCTACATAAGCTTCTAATGAAAGATTATGAAATCTATAATCACACCACAGTCTTTTACACGATGAAACAGAAAGGCCATTTAAATTAACTGTGTGATTAGAAAACTTACTTCTACTGTAGCTGCATGTGGTCCTAGTACTTTTGTCAGGCAGACTACTACTACTACTACTACTACTACTACTACTAATAATAATAATAATAATAATAGTTCAGTAAGCGACATATGATTGTTAATGTTTTTCTTTTTATTAATTTGCTTTATTTTTTTCCAAATTTTGCTTTGTCTACAAAATATAACAGCACACGAATTAAATTTAAATATTTTTTTCAGGGTTAACGGTCAAATTCCTGCCTTGGGTCTGTATGTGTGGTTTGTATGTTGTCTCCATGCTTGGTGGGTTTCTTCTGGGTACTCCGGTTTTCTCCCACAGTCCAAAGACATGCAGATTAGAGTAATTAGCATTCCTATGAATATAAAAAAGAATTGCCCATTATGTGTGTGTGTGTGTGTGTGTGTGTGTGTGTGTGTGTGTGTGTGCGTGCGTGTGTGGACTAGAGAAAAGTGAATTTCAAAGAAATTGACAATATCTGAACATGGCACCACTGTTTTCATTGCATGAATGTGCAAAGTTAGTATTTTCTAATCAAAAGAATCCAAATGCCACTCAATCAAAAACAGATACAAAATCAATAAGAGACTGTATAAACACCTAAACACTTTGACATATGTAGTTAACCTTTACCAACAAAAAAATGAACAAATGTAAAGAAACCTTGTGTTTTGTGTGGATTGTGTTTTAAAATAAATTCATTCCAATTTGTATAATTTTCCCCTAAATTTCATTCCAATTTGTATAATTTCTCCCTAAATTTCATTCCAATTTCTGTTGATTTGCAAATACAAATTAGGGCTCCTCATATATTTTTGAAAAGAGGCACAGTATTTTACAACTTGTTTGGAAAAAAAATACATTGACAATCTATAACTGTCAGAAGAGTTCAAATTACTGTAAAAAGTTTATAGTGTAAATTGATGTGATCCAGTTTAACATCAAATCTCTATATAACTCACACAACGGATAATAGCTGCATGAATGCTGCATGAAAATCTACTTTGAAAAAAATCACTTAAATCACTAAGTGGTGTGTGCAATAAAAATACAGTAATGTGTCTGGTCTTGATTGGTTGGACTTATTTAGATTAAGTTAGTATATGGTGATGTAAATAAAGGAAATAAGCTATATCTACGGTGGAAGAGAAGTATTAAAAGCAAACCCAAGCATGGGCACAGTCAGGTAACCATCAACAAGCAAAGGCTGCCAGCACCAGATGTTGTCACAGATAAATACTTTTGCATGGTGACGACATCATCTTTGGCCTGAGTCTGCAACACAAGGTCAAATATAGTTGCAAGCAACGATAAGCGGGCCCAAGCACCCTGAACCATTGCCACCCCGGGGGCACCGCACAACTTGCACACACGATATAGGGCTGATGTCAGTTTGGCCCCTACTGTAAATATTTGTTGTTGTGTTTGTGTGTGTGTGTGTGTGTGTGTGTGTGTGTGTGTGTGTGTGTGTGTGTGTGTGTGTGTGTGTGTGTGTGTGAGAGAGAGAGAGAGAGAGAGAGAGAGAGAGAGAGAGAGAGAGATCTTAGGGCTCTAGGACAGCACATACTTTACATAGGTGTTTAAACTATGCGAAGGCAATGTCTGACGAAGTAGTATGCACTGGTCCCATCCCAATGAGACGTGGCAACATAGTTACAGCAGGTCATGGTCGCTGAACTGTTGGATGTCTAGGTGGTGCTCCGGGGCTTCATCGACAATTTGAAGACCTTTGAGGGCAAAGCTGGCCTGTTAGGGAGGGACGGTGTTCATCCCACTCGGGAAGTTGCTGCCCTCATTTCTTTTAATATAGCTCATAGTCTCAGAAGAGTCCTAGTTAATCAGTGACAATCCAGAACCCAGGCCAGGGAGCAGACAGACAGGCCAACCGTCTGCTAGCTGCATAGAGTCGTCACTCAGGGTTCACTATATTGAGACTGTGTCTGTTCCCCAAGCTAAGCAAAAATGTAGAAAGACTCAGAAAGTCTGTTTTAGTAATTTAATTAATATAGAGACAAAAAAATTAAAAACACACTGGATACACAATCAGCACCTCTGATCTGAAGCTAGAACTGTTAAATATTAGATCTCTCACATAAATCTTCTCCAGCACTGAAAAAAATGTTTAATAAAGTTACGATAATGACTCTGTGGTGCCTGTTCAGGTATGAAAATAAATCGTAAAGCTTCCACAAATACTCACTAATTGTCTAAGATGAATTTTGGCATTGATAAATTTGGCTGCTTTATGAGCTTCCATATTACCCTCATGACCCATTTTTGATTCACTACGTTTGCTTAAATAAATGAAAACCAAAACGTTTTAGTAAGAATCTACAATCCGACAGATCTAAATCCCCCTACTATTTTACACTATACCTGAGGCTTAAAAAAGAAGAGGTCAAACTTTTATTCTTGTTTCTGGCAAAAGGGATCATCTTTTTGCCTGCCATTTGAGGCATCCTTCCCAATCATTATTCTTGGTGATGTTGCAAAAGTATAATGTAGCTTCATACCTAGTCCCTCTTGAATAATAGAATGGTACACCTTCTATCACCACCTTGATCTATAACCGGAATATGGTTATAGATCAACTGTTTAATTAAGAGTGATCTATAATATTTCTGTTTTTAAGCATAATGTGGTTGTTGGTGCAAGACATGCTGGAAACTGTTGCTCTTTCATGCAGTCTGTAGATGGAGCTATAGGTGAAGCTATACATTAAATAAAGACAAATACTATGTCATAATGTCATAATGTCAAATACTAAACACTGGCATTCACTAAAGCTGATCTGAACCAGTCTGAAGGAAACACTCAGGATAAAAAAATGTTACTCCTTTTTTTGGGTTTATTCACTGTTTCTGTTATTGGTAAGTCATATACATTGCACATGAATGTATTAATAATATTTTTAAAAAGTATTTGATATAATTCAAATAATTATAGTATTATTTAAATATTGTTTTAAATAATTTACTTAAATAATTCAATATTGAATATTTATAATGTCATAATTTTATGTTTTTTTCTAGCAGAGGCTGCTGACAACATTAACCCAGACAAAACCAATGTTTTTGCAACTGAAGGCAGCGACACCACACTGTCCTGCACATATACTGAATCAGCTGATACTCTCCACTGGTATCAACAAAAACCTGGATCAAAACCTGAGTTTCTGCTGCTGATTTATGAAATGGGTAAACAGGTCATAGAGGCTCAACCACCTCATCCACAATTCTCCATAAAACTTGACCAAGAGAATAAAAAAGTGGATCTGTTCATCTCCTCTGCTGCTGTATCAGACACTGCACTATACTACTGCGCTCTGGCGCCCACAGTGACAGGAAATCCAACTACGCTGTACAAAAAGCACTACACATGATGAGAACAGAGCCATGCTTGTCACACAATTCATTAAGCTATTTATGTTTACTTTTACATTATCCATCATCTGTATATGATATAAATGGGTTTTTAATGCTTCAAGACATGACATAGAAGAGTTCCACCAGTGTGTATCTTCGAATTTTTAGATGTTGCAGTGTGAGTTTTTGCAGAAACTTTCATATGCCCGACATCCTTGCAAACCTTGCACCCCCACCTTCAAGTACATATAGTTAATAAATGCCAACTTAATCCATCTATGTCAATTAGTTTGTAAGATATACTCATTTTGCCATATTTTTATTATGTCCTTATTTGTACAGTATATTTTATTTTCCATTGTATTTCTCTTCTCTTTATTCATATTTATTTCTTATGTAAAAGCTTTTATTTTTTAAGGTCACCGTATAAGCATTTCACTGCATATCGTATTGTGTATGACTGTGTATGTGACTAAATAAATTTGAATTTGAATTTGAATTCATTTATATAAACAGTGCTTTAGGTCACCAATGAACAAAGAGCGAACAAAAACATCATAAATTTATAAATTTATAAAAAAATAAAATTAGTCCATGCCAAGATGAGAGTGAAATAGAGGAATGATTTTTTAGAAGACATTATTCAGACTGTATTTATCAATAAATAAAAAGTACCCTTAACTGGACATTATTTCTAAGTATAAGTTGAAAGTACACACACACACACACACACACCAAAAACAAGGCCAATTAGCTTAATCTTCATGTCTTTGGATTGTGGAGATAAAACTGGAGGAAACCCACCAAGCTTTTGGAAAACATGCAAACTCCATACACACATCCGAGGCGAGAATCTGCCGCGGTTTACGAGTGCTCCGCACCGCGTATTATGTTTCACGCATGTGCTTCTTGTTTTGACGCCGAGCGTCACGTGATCACAACTGAGCCAACGGTTTTTCTCTCTCTTGCGCTGCGGAATTGTCTCCCCTACTGGGTCTTAGTGCTCGTCTCTTACTGGTATAATCAACATCTGTGCACGCGTGTACTGTTTACTACGTGTGTGTGAAACATATTTTATTTTGTGTTCGGAAGCGCGTGCGTACAGCGCTTGTACTGTTTCTTATAAGACACGTGTGTACGCGCGAGTAAGGCAAAAGAAATTCTTAATACAGAGGTTAAAAATCTATTTTCTTCCTCATCACGATGTGTGTGTGTGTGTGTGTGTGTGTGTGTGTGCGCGCGCACGCGAGCGTAATTAGACACTGTGCCGGCTATGTGTGTGTAGAAACACACACACACGCACAGAAATGAAGGCAAGAGACACACACTCTGCGCTAAAGAAACTCTTTTGCAAATCTTTTCAGAGGTAAGTTGCTGGGTCATTTGCTTGTTTGTTTTACTTTACAGCAGTGACTCTGTTAGTTTGCGCTCACACGAGTGTCATTAGTGATGTTTATAGCTTTTTTTTTTTTAGATAAAACAGTAGCGGGAGAGAGACATTGATTCATGACCGCTGTTTACGGAAGTGTAGTCCAGTGTGGGAGATGCATTGTGGGTAATGCTGTCCGTTGTGTACGCGAATGCGAGATTTAAGTTAGGATATAGAGCTTGGGTTTTGTTCTTCAGTAGTTTTTTTTGTTGGATTTAAGTGCAGGATTCACCCAAAAGTTTGAACTATAACCTAACAATGCAGAAAATGAAAGAACAGGCATCGACCAGAGCAACACAAAAAAAAACCACAAAATCTCGCATTCGCGTTCACACACACCGGACAGCATTACCCACAATGCATCTCCCACACTGGACTACACTTCCGTAAACAGCGGTTTGGCTCATGCAGTGCAACACATCTTCTTTGCATAGAGTTTATCAGATTGTCAATAGTGGCCTGTGGAATGTTGGTCCACTCCTCTTAAATGGCTGTGCGAAGTTGTTGGATATTAGTGGGAACTGGTACACGCAGTCGTATATGCCGGTCAAGCACATCCCATGCTCTACGGGTGACATGTCTGGTGAGTATGCTGGCCATGCAAGAACTGTGACAATTTCAGCTTCCAAAAACTGTGTACAGATCCTTGCAACATGGGCCGTGCATTATCTTGCTGAAACATGAGGTCATGTTCATGGATGTATGGCACAACAATGGGCCTCAGGATCTCATCATGTTCTTCGTCCATAACAGATGCCTGCCCATACCATAACCCCACCAACACCATGGGTCACTCGATCCACAACATTGACATCAGCAAAGCGCTCACCCACACAACGCCACACACGCTGTCTGCCATCTGCCCTGAACAATGTAAAACGAGATACATCCGTGAAGAGAACACCTCTCCAACGTGCCAGACGCCATCGAATGTGAGCATTTGCCCACTCAAGTCTGTTACGGCGACGAGCTGGAGTCAGGTCAAGACCCCGATGAGGACGACGAGCATGCAGTTGAGCTTCCCTGAGACGGTTTCTGACAGTTTGTGCAGAAATTGTTTGGTTATGCAAACCAATTGTTTCAGCAGCTGTCTGAGTGGCTGGTCTCAGACGATCTTGGAGGTGAACCTGCTGGATGTGGAGGTCCTGGGCTGGTGTGGTTACACGTGGTCTGCGGTTGTGAGGCCGGTTGGATGTACTGCTATATTCTTTGAAACGCCTTTGGAGACGGCTTATGGTGGAGAAATGAACATTCAATGAACGAGCAACAGATCTGGTTGACATTCCTGCTGTCAGCATGCCAATAGCACGCTCCCTCAATGCTTGTGGCATCTGTGGCATTTTGCTGTAAGACAAAACTGCACATTCCAGGGTGGCGTTTTATTGTAGGCAGTATAAGGTACACCTGTGCACTACTCATGATGTCAGATCAGCATCTTGATGTGGCACACCTGTGAGGTGGGATGGATTATCTCAGCAAAGCAGAAGTGCTCACTATCACACATTTAGACTGATTTGTGAACAATGTTTGAGAGAAATGGTAATATTGTGTATCTGGAATGAATTTTAGATCTTTAAGTCCATCTCATGAAAAATCAGAGCAGAAACAAAGGTGTTGCGTTTATATTTTTGTTGAGTGCACTCTAAAAAACGCTGGGTTGTTTTTTCTACCCAAGCGCTGGGTTGCCTCTGTTGGGTCATTTTTCTGGGTTATTTACAGAGAGTTGGGTAGTTTTTGTGTAACCCAGCTGCTGGGTTGAAGTTTGATTGGCTCCTCCCCCAAAGTTCACCGGTGGATTCAGCGGCTGTCAGTCAGAGCTTCGTGTCTCTCTTGAGCTCCCACACCGCTGATGACGGTTCATTTAAGGGAAAATGACGTTAAATACAAGGTCTGTATACACATGTTCACTCACCTAAGTCACATAATAAATATGAAAAATTATTACTATATGTAAGATTTATTACTGTTACCGTGTTAAGGTTACACTTAAACTTTCAGGCTGGTCTGAGGTAAGTTAATTTAGCTGACAATAGCTGCTATAGTTAGCCAAAGAACCCCATCTGTGTGTGAAGGAAACGGCTAGGATGTCTGAGCTTTTTATCTTTCTCTGTAGAATGTTTGCATGGTGACAAAACTGTAACTGTAGTATTAGCATGACGCTAGCATTTATTTAGGTTGCTAGCGTTAGCAACCACATTAACATTAGAACTTTATTTATCTCACTACTTGAGACAGTAAAATGCTGGAGTGTTACAAAACACTGACCCTCTCACAAATATACACACCTGCTAACCTCCCGTTTTTCACTAGCTAGTAATTTACTCCGCGGTCAAAAGTCGCCCGCGTTTCTCCCGAGTTATAACAATATTTTACACCTTTCCCCCTTTGGCAAGTAGTATGTAAATATGACTGCTGCATGTAAGATAACCAGGTAGCCCTCTTTAACCAAAGTTGCTTGTGACTCAGGCTAAATTAACTATCAGTCAGCTGTACAGATAACTACTAGATGGAAGTATTAATATTTGGGTGATTGTAATGTGCCAGTATGACCCCAGATATGACAATGCATCTCCTCGGTAATTAGCTTAAAATCAACACAGACCACAAGATCAACTAGTCTGCCAAAAAAAAAAAAAAAAAAAAAAAAAAAAAAAATATATATATATATATATATATATATATATATATATATATATATGAGCTTCATCCCAAAAGCCATGCTTATTTTGCATATTTTATATTTGGTAGTAGCTGTCTCCATGTTTTTGTTTCATGTTACCTATACCCTAGCTTTGTAATTTTTTTATTTAGTATAAATCCTATTACACATTAAATTGATAGTCTTATTCAGTTTAATCTTTGTTATTCAACCAATTTTTTACTTTTTTTCATTTCTTTCTAAGGTTGGCACCAACATGGTGGAATACCTCAAGCAGGCTGAAGTGTCAAGGCCGTACCCCTACTGTACATCCTGACGTTGGGAGATAATGACCAGCGCTGCTCTCAGGCATGTGTCATTCTGGTGGGACAGGCTCTGGAGCAATGCACACTACTTGGGGCGGTTGATGTGTGCTTCAAGGCATTTTATATTTTTGACATTAACTATTTAAAGTAGTGTGCACCTGTATAGGACTTTTTGTAATGTTGCTATGAAATAGCTAAGCTTACTTGAAAAGTCCTAGACAGTGTTTGTATGTTAAAACGGAACCAGGCCTGGATAGTTTTGTTCTGCAGAAAAGATATCTAATGTCACAAAGAGATCCTGCTCTGTAGAAGCTGCCTCAGCCTATTTGTGTTATTACTCCATTCTGCCCTTATGAGTAATATAATAGTAATGATGTCATTGTTGATTATCTGTTCTTGTGCTTTTGAAAAATAAACGTTTTTTCTATGAACATTTAAGAGGATGTTGTTTATTGCATATATGTATGGTTTGCAAACTATTTGTGAGGTAGAATTAACTCAACATTCCAGTTAAAATGAACCAACATCTGGGTAGAACATTTAACCAATTTATGTGGTAGAATTAACCCAGCATTATAGTTAAATACGACCCAGCATTTGGGTTGAATATTTAACCCATTTTGCTGGGTTAAAAAAATAACCCATTTTGCTGGGTTAAATTAACCCAGCATTTAGTTAGTCCAATAGTTACCCAGCAGCTGGGTTGTTTTTAACCCAGCATTTTTAGGGTGTGTGTATATATATATATTTTTATTCATTTATTTATTTTTTTGGGGGGGCTAAAAACCTTGTAATTGATTTGTTTCAGGAGAGTGGTTAAGAAAAGTGTGTGTTTGGTTTGTAAAATAAAGAATACTTTGGTAAGTATTTCAGTAACTAGAAACAGGGCGCAGACAGAGGTGTTGGAGTTAAAATGTGCAGAGCGCGTGCAGTATCCAGCGTGCAGAGTGAGAGTAGTTGACTAAGGAGATTGAAGCTGTAACATGCGCTTGGTATCCAACGCGCAGGTTGACAGCAGTTTTAGGCAGAAGCAATGATCAGAGCTTTAAACCCGAGCGTACCTGCAATTCGTGTTGCATGAAATCTTGGGGCTAGGCAGAGTCGTTCTCGAGAAACAGGAGTTCAAAGCCGTGAATCCAATCAGTCTGCTAATTATTTTATTTATTTTATTTTTTCAGTGGGGCGAGAAGTCCTGAGTGGTGGGTGAGTTCAAAGTTGAGAGCAGAACTGAGAGATCAAAGCCAAACTGAATCAAAGAGGTTCATTTTGACAATAAGAAGTACTTGGGCATATTGGAGCTGATCAGTCAGTTTGATCCATTCTCAAAATCTTATAGCGCAGGGGGATTTAACTATTTCCTATTGGAACTGCATTCAAACATTGCAGATAATAGATAAGTAAGTTTATAGCATGTCATAATAGACAAGTACGTTTCAATGAGCATATGTTTTCAAAGAGCACAAATGTGAACCAGCTTTCTTCCATCCTCCATTGCGTATTCCCAGAAGGCAGTGTTGAAAAGGGCTTTTAGAAATTATTCCCATCACAAGCCACACAGGTCAGGCCCAAATATATTTTTGTCATGCACAGTCAAAAATGGATTGTGTTTGACCTACAGTATAAAAATTTATGTCAACATTTTCATTGGTTAAATCAGTAATTTTACAATTATTGTATACAATTATCAGTTTGAGTGTGCTTAAAATGTGCTCAGGACAGATTCCCAATGTGAGGCTGAATGAAAAGCCAGGATGTTGCAGCAACCCAATAATCTCCCAGCAATGTTTGCGACACTGTCATGGGATATTATTGGTGTAGCTTCAGGGAGCTTTATGCTATATCCAACCTAAACCTTCTTTATGTTGAAACATCCCACCACAAATACCTGCTTATTAAGTGACAGGAAATACAATTGCAATAAACCTAAGGATGACAAATTTACATGTCCTTTCTTTGAGCAGGATGTGCACAATGAAACACATACAGCAGCAGAAGTTAAAACAAGAGTTTTTAAACTGTATGTGTTTGACTCTATGGGAAAACCCAACAGATTATTTCTCTTTAAGTAGTCCGTAGAAATTCTTCCACAATATAAATACAAAGCTTTAAGGTATCCTTAAGAAAAGGTGACTCAGCAATAACTCCAGGTCTTTGACTGGACAGAAGGTGGGCTTTCTACAAGTTTCTGTGTGTGTGTATGTGTGTGTGTGTGTGTGAGTTTTATCCTTTTTCTTGGAGTTTCCTGTTTTTATTTAAAGTTGACTTCTTCTATTTAAATTTGCCTCTCTTATTTAAAGGCCAGTTCCAGTATTAGGGTTGTGACATTTACAGTAGATGTCAGGACACGGACAATTTTATCATTCTGTATACCTTTTAATATAGCCTCTTTAGCTAAAAACTAATAAATCCTCTAAATGATCATCATTTATATCCTAACATGTTACAGCATTTCTGCCAGTTATGAATGTGACAATAAACAGACTAACTTTTATAAGAAGGTCCTGTTTTTTCACAAACTCTGTGAACTGAAGAAAGTGTTACACTTGAACCATGAAATAGATGTGAATGAACATCAAAAGTGTTTGTCATTTTTGTCCATAAAACTTGATTAAATGAGTGCAAAATTGATCTGCTCATGACACAGATCCATGACTCATATGACTGGAGCAGAGCCATGCTTTTCACACAAGATGGAGCTATTTGCATGTTTACATTCACTTTTTCCATTATTCGTCTATGCTGACAGATTAACCCAAATTTCACAGTGAGGTTACCTCTTTAAGATCATGAAGTTAAGTTTATAAGGATAATCCCAACATTTCTTTCCAAGAAAAATTAAATGAACAATAATTTCTCATCCCTTAAGCAAAAAACTCTTATACATAAGGTGAAGCAAGTCTGCTCAAACAGATTAATTAAACCATGCATGCTAAACTACAAAATAACTCAATACTAAATCAGTGGGTATCCAGGGATAACATTTCAAAACCTGACTATGCACACTAAACTTCCAAATAGTATGCTCTAATATTCATTATACTGTGTATGGTGATGTTTCTTACAGAAGTGTCCTGCACGTTCATGACTTCTGTAGTCACGGGTATCCAAAACACTGGTATCCAGGTCAATGTTAAGAGGTAAGAAATCATAGCAGTTTTTGTTATGTCTTGACTTGTGTAGTAGACTTCATTGGTAAAAAGTGCAAGTATGTAGACAATTTGTGTCCGTTTGGCATGGGTAAGGCATGTTTTTATAACATGATCATAGTTTATTACATTGTAAGCATAGGTATTGGTACATTGTACCATTTCATAGGTAATGCTTAAAGATCTAATGCTTAGAATATTTAAGGTATGTGAGGTCACAGAACAACCAAAAACAAACAAAAATATTGATTATGGGCAGAGCTGCACAACCCAGTGCAAAAAAAAAAAAAAAAAACTGCAGTCAGTCATGTGATGCTGTGGGGTGGAGCTTCATAACTTTTTTATGAGGTTTACATATCACTGATTAGAAAGAATTCAAAATACTTGCATTCAATCGAGACCATAAATTATGTTTTCTGTTAATTTGATGTGTCTTTGGCTTGTATTAGGTAAGGAAACAAGATGTTTTAGTTTTTTTTCCCATTTTAATTAGTGATTTATTACCCATCGTGGTGATATATATAGATATATAGATATAAAGATATATAGATATATTTTTTTTTATTATGGCTTAATTATTTAAAGATTTAAAACAATATGTTCTCTTCTTTCTCACAGATTACTGCGTGGCAGATTCAATAAAGCCACTTGTCACTTATAAAGCTGTAGATGAAGGTGGTGAGGTTACTCTGTCCTGTAAATACAAATTCAGCAGTGAGACTGGGAGCGACAATCTGCACTGGTACAAACAAGGTCCTAAATCTGAACCTAAGTTCCTTTTTAATATTTATAAGACTGGGCTTCCGATTTCCAGCATGCCCCCAAGGATGTCCGTTAAAGTTAATGACAGTATTAAACAAGTGGATTTGATCATCTCTCCTGCTGCTGTGTCAGACTCTGTGCTATACTACTGCGCTCTGCAGCCCACAGTGACAGGAAATTAAACTGCACTGTACAAGAAAGTACAGGGAACAGTTCAAGGCAGTTCTGCCAATGATTTCATAGAATATACACTAACTTACATACAGATACATAAAGATCTTTTTGTTTCAGGTTTAAAAGAGAGTTTATTATTACTTGTCCATTTTGCATTATTGGGTGTAGTTTATTTATTTATTCATTTATTTATAGATTGATTTAACCCAGAATTTATTCGTAGGAACAGTAAGGAAATACATTTGCAAGTGAGGAAGCAATTTGATAAAATCAGGAAACATAGAAGAAACTTAAATAGATATGGGAAAAAAATGCAAAACATCCACGCAAACTGTAACCTGAGTTTGCAACTAACCTTATAACTAGTTATAAGGCAGACTTATGAAATGCATACTATTTGTGGGATATTTGTTTTTAATATCAACAAATAGTCTACCTTTATTATCTGCATTTATTATGTAGATTTCTTACATTGCGCTTAATAGATTTTTTTTTCTTCTGCTGATCTTTCTCAATTGGAGGGAAACAAAAAAAAAGAATTCATTCTACAATGATTTTCCTAAGATTAGGAGAAAACATACTCAGGTTCATCATAATGTTTCTAAACTACAAGTAATGGTAAGGTCAGTTTGTTTTATTGAACAAAAAAATAATAAAATCTCAATTTTTTTCTAATAAAAAAAAATAAAGTAAGTTGCTCTGGATAAGTGCGGCCGCCAAATGCTGAAATGTAAATCCATTGAGATTGCCCTTTACTGGGGAGAAGACTGATTAAAACACTCAAAATTCAATAAATAAGTTTAGCAAAATACTTTTGTCCATACTGTATATGTAAAACAGTTAGTTCTGAGTGAGTAATCTGATTAGATGAAAGGCTTTCCATGATTGGTGATAGCATATGATAACCGTACTGGGACATTTAACTATGTGTGTCACTCCGCATACCAGGTTTTCTACAATCTTTAATTACTGTACATGCAACATGAGTAAAAGTTGGTCAGGTCCGGGGCTTTTCATCAACCCCATGGTTTATTCTCATCTTTTAACTACATGTACTGTAGTATTTAAAAAAAAAAAAATCCCTGTTTAAGTAAGTCCAGTTATTATGTATTAATTATTTTTTTTTTATTCTTTGCATATCCTAGCTTTTGTTAGCAGGCTGGGGTTAGAGCACAGGTTCAGCCATTATACAGTGCCCCGGAACAGACAGAATTAAGGGCCTTGCTTAAGGGCACAACAACAGCAACCCAGCAGAGCTGGGGCTCAAACCACCGACCTTTGATCAGTAAATCTTTATTTATTGTTTAGTGTATATTTAAAGTGCATAAAAACGATAAAACAATATTGTTTTAGGCTAACATATCATACATTTTTGTATTATTAGTTGTACTTCGTCTTTTTGCACACACACGGGTGCGTTACAACAATAATAACAATAAATAACAATAATAATAAATTCGGAGCACTACTACTAATAATAATAATAATAAAACTGAATGGGGAAAATGCAGTTAAAGAAGTATCATCATTGAAGGAGAGAAGAAAATTAAGAATAAATACATATCACTATTTACAGTTTGAGCTCGACACGTTTATGAGCTCTGTCCCTTGCTTTCAACCCGTTTTTGGCTTCATTAGACACACAATACCTCAGATTGAAACACGACTGCCCCTACAGGTAATGAAGGGCATTTTCACAGCTTGCCGCACGCCGCCACGGCAAGTCGCGGGATCCCTTTTCTTGAAACATGCATTTTTAATGGCGACATCTGTAACTGCAATTCATACTAATATAGTTGCAAGCAACAATGATGTGCCCAAGCACTCTGCGCCATTGCGAACAACCCAAAATAACTGACTTCCTGTTGGGTTGAGCCCAAGACATGCAAACATGAAAGTTGTTTGACACAATGAGCTCTACCGTAAATGTGTACTGAGTTTCGGGTGCATACGTGCAAGTGTGTATGAGCTATGCAGCAAACGGTGCGCATCTCAGCCATTCTAATGGCAGCAAATTCAAATATGTCTGCGAATTTTCAAGCATGTTAAGACCCCCTAAAAGCCCAATAGGGTGGAAAAAAAATCCTTAGGAAAATAAGAGGGTCCTGCGCACCTTGTAGTGCTTGAGCCCTAATTACTGTAACTTTGCTGCAGAAAAACAAGGAAAAAGAAAAAGCATTTGTTGACCCACAAACCAAATTTCCCCCCCCTTTTTTTTTAAGTTCAATATACTATTGACTTTTAGGTACTTTTAGTACCTTTTAGCACCTGTTAACTCATGGAAACAGACATATATTTTTTGTTTGTGCCCTGGATGTTATGCCAAATTATAATAACTGGTACATTTTATTTTCACACAGTATATCATTTTCTTCTTTTGCTTTGTTAAATGCATATTTCTTTGGTTCAAATGCATGGTGTCCAACTGAGTGGACATAATGAAAAATAGGTTTATGAAAAAAAAATTGGTTGCATTTTATTTTTAAGCCTAGAGAGAGATTTAAAACACTTGGGGAAAAAATATTGACTGAGATTCTTATAATTCATGCTTGTAAGGGTTAAGGTTTATCTGTAGCTATTAAGCATTTTATTTATGTAGACAGTTTGTCTGTGCCAATAGGCTTGCTTTAACCTAGAATCCTTGGGCAAATCATATTGCATCCTTACATTATAATATTAGATATTATATGTGTTTTAATTGTGTAACTGCAGATCCTATCACTTTGGATACCAGGTTGCATACTAACTACATTTAATACCTAAATCAGGGCAATATTTCTCCATTAAGACCAATGACATTACAGTTAACTGATGCATATAGAAATATTCATTTACAAAACTGTAACATGCTCACTAATGGAGGAATAGGGAGGGCAGGGACCAACACAACAATTCGTCTAGGACACCAACAGGCTCAAGGTCAGTATATTTTTAAACATTCTGGCTTTAAATTCAGCCACACATAAGGAACTTGTCACAAACTCAGAATGTGTTGCTGAATTTAAAGCCAGAATGTTTTAAAAAGAATCAATAGTAACACTGGTCACACTGTGATGTCATGTGATGCTGTAGAGCTTTATGAACCTTTACGATCTTAACGGTTCAGATTACAGAAATAATACTTAATATAACGATCACATTAACTGTTATATTCACATGTATTGCTTTACTTAGGTGAATAAACATTGATTTTTGTCATTTCAGAATGATTAGGTCTCTAATTAGTAATTAATTGATCACTAGATGACAGGCAATGTTATGGTAAAGTTGTAGATGATGATGCTGTCATGTGACTACAAATGTTTGACAACAAAAAAACCTACATTTACAGGTATAGGCGAATCCACAATCTAAACCTGAGGTCCTTCTTTATATTTCTAAAAGTGGAGTTCTAAGTGCAAATACACTCCCCCACCCCACCTTGTCCCCCAAATGAAGTCTACTTAAGTTGATATTGAGTGAATCTGATCAGACAATTCAGGTGCATTACTGCGGCTAAGAGTCTCATCACCATATTGTGCTTTGTCTTCTGTAAATGTCAATCAGATGTCTTCATTCATCAAAAATTTCATAACAAGTCCTGGTTTGACCTGAACAACTCTTATATACGCTCTGGATAAGAGCGTCTGCCAAATGCCTAAATGTAAATATACATCAGTCGGCCATAATCTTAAAACCACCAGTCTAATATTCTGTATATGCCCCTTGTGCTCCAAAAACAACTCTGATATGTTGAGGAATGGACTCCATAAGTCCTCTGAAGATGTGCTCTGGTATCTGGCATTAAGACATGAGCTGCAGATTCATTAAATCCTGTAAGTTGTGTGGCAGGGCATCAATGCAAATGTGTTAGCTTAGCATGTACTCAGATGCTCAATTCGATTGAGCTCTTAAAATTTAGAGGCCCTGTCAACACCTTTAACTGTCTATCTTGTTTCACAAACCTTTCCTGAGCAAGTTTTGCGATGCAATACTATTTGCGTAAAGGGGTAACCTTGGGCTAAAACAACGCTGAGGTATGTGGTACTGTAAATGTTACAGTAACATCCACATAAATGCCAGAACCCAGAATTTCCCAGCAGAACAGTGACAAAAGCATCACATTCTGTGCTACACCACTTTGGGCCTTGTCAAACTCACGCAGATCCTTATGCTTGCCCATTTTTCCTACCACTTACACATCAACTTTGAGAAAAGGTCACTTGCTGCCAGTCTGTACATTGTAATTATATAATTAATGTTATTCATGTCATCTAAGAGGCATGTGGTTATAATGACATTTCAACTACCTGGTAATTTCCATAAATTTTAATAACAGGTTGTAAACTGTTAATCTAAGGCAAACTGCACAATACAAGACTAAAACACACCTGGTTCTCAAATGCCTCATTCCTATCGATCATGTGCAATGTCTCTCCTCTCATGCGGATTGGGAAATCATGCGGAAACATGTGAATGTTGTGCTTAATACTCTATTTGCCAGTTAATACTACTGTACTTCTTTTTCTTTCTCTGATGTATGACACATGCATGTTGGATAAACATCTATTAGTGTTTTAAAGTTTTTCTACTCTGTAGGCAGAAGATGGCACAGTTACTTATTGTGGCCAAAGTACTAGAGTACTAAACAACCCTGCATAGATTCTCACTCACTTATTGTCTATAATGCTTTATCTTTATCTTATACAGGGTCACGGGGGGCCTCAAGCCTGTCCCTGGAGACTTAGGGTATGACTAACCACTCAGGACTGAACTCAGTCCTTCAGAGAAAGTAGAGCAAACACTGTCTTCTAATCTCCATTGCACTCAGGAAAATATTTAAAGTATCCTGTGCAGGTTCACCTTTTTTTTAAAGATAGAATTGAACCTATTCTCGAAGGGCAAACGTACAGCAGATAATAAAAAAAAATCACTGGAAACATAATCGGAGACTGATGTTTCCAGTGATTTTTTTTTAATTATCTGTCCCCTTACGTCCACTGAGGATCCTTACCAAAAAATATACACATTATAGGGCAATTAAAGTTGTGGATGTCACATTCTTGCCTAAATTTCCAAAAATAGAAACTTCACAGACAATTAAGGATGTTACATCTTCTTTGTCTTTCGGCTGTTCCCTTTCAGGGGTCGCCACAGCGAATCATCTGCCTCCATCTAACCCTATCCTCTGCATCCTCTTCTCTCACACCAACTAACTTCATGTCCTCTCTCACTGCATCCATAAATCTCCTCTTTGGTCTTCCTCTAGACCCCCTGCCTGGAAGTTCCAACCTCAGCATCCTTCTACCGATATATTCACAATCTCTCCTCTGAACATGCTTAAACCACCTCAATCTGGCCTCTCTGACTTTATCTCCAAAACATCTAACGTGGGTTGTCCCTCTGATAAACTCATTCTTAATCCTATCCATCCTTGTCACTCCCAAGGAGAACCTCAACATCTTCAGCTCTGCTACCTCCAACTCTGCCTCCTGTCTTTTCTTCAGCGCCACTGTCTCTAAGCCGTAGAGCATCGCTGGTCTTACCACTGTCCTGTACACCTTTCCTTTCATTCTCGCTGATACTCTTTTATCGCACAACACACCTGACACTTTTCTCCACCCATTCCAACCTGCCTGTACCCGCCTCTTCACCTCCTTTCCACACTCTCCGTTGCTCTGGACCGTTGACCCCAAGTACTTAAAATCCTGCACCTTCTTTACCTCTGCTCCCTGTAGCCTCACCAATCCTCCTGGGTCCCTCTCATTTACACACATGTATTCCGTCTTGCTGCAGCTAACCTTCATTCCTCTGCTTTCCAGAGCATACCTCCACCTCTCCAAATTTTCCTCCACCTGTTCCCTGCTACAGAGCACAATGTCATCTGCAAACATCATAGTCCATGGGGACTCCTGTCTTACCTCATCTGTCATCCTGTCCATCACCAGAGCAAACAAAAAGGGGCTTAGAGCCGATCCTTGATGCAGACCCACCTCCACCTTGAACTCTTCTGTCACACCTACAGCACATTTTACCACTGTCTTACAGCTCTCATTCATGTCCTGCACCACTCTAACATACTTCTCTGCCACTCCAGACTTCCTCATACAATACCACAGCTTCTCTCTTGGCACCCTGTCATACGCTTTCTCTAAATCTAAAAAGACACAATGCAACTCCCTGTTACCTTCTCTGTACTTCTCCGCCAGCATCCTCAAAGCAAATACTGCATCTGATGTACTCTTTCTAGGCATAAAACCATATTGCTGCTCACAAATGCTCACCTCTGCCCTTAACCGAGCTTCCACTACTCTTTCCCACAGCTTCATTGTCTGGCTCATTAACTTTATACCTCTATAATTGCCACAGCTTTGCACATCTCCCTTGTTCTTAAAAATTGGCACCAATACACTTCTCCTCCATTCCTCTGGAATCCTCTCACTCTCCAAGATCTTGTTAAACAAACTTGTCAAAAACTCTACTGCCATCTCTCCTAAGCACTTCCATACCTCCACAGGTATGTCATCAGGACCAACAGCCTTTCCACTCTTCATCCTCTTCAACGCCCTTCTCACCTCACTTCTACCAATATTTGCTACTTCCTGTTCCACAACAGTCACCTCTTCTACTCTTTGTTCTCTTTCGTTTTCCTCATTCATCAACTCCTTAAAGTACTCCTTCCATCTTCCCATCACCCTCCTGGCATCTGTCAGTACATTTCCATCCCTATCTTTAATCACTCTAACCTGCTGCACATCCTTCCCATCTCTATCTCTCTGCCTTGCCAACCTGTACAGATCCACCTCTCCCTCCTTACTGTCTAGCCTAGCGTACAAGTCCTCATATGCTCTTTGTTTGGCCTTTGCCACCTCTACCTTCACCTTACTCTGCATCTCCCTCTACTCTTTTCAGTCCTCTCAGTGTGTCACTTCTTCTTAGCTAGCCTCTTTCCCTGTATACACTCCTGGACTTCCTCATTCCACCACCAAGTCTCCTTGTCCACTTTCCCCTTACCTGATGATACACCAAGTACCCTCCTACCTGTCTCCCTGATCACATTGGCTGTAGTTGTCCAGTCAACTGAAAGCACCTCCTGACCACCCATAGCCTGTCTCAACTCCTCCCTAAAGACTTCACAACATTCTTCCTTTCACAGCTTCCACCACTTTGTCCTCTGCTCTGCCTTTGTCCTCTTTGCCTTCCTCACCACCAGGGTTATTTTACACACCACCATTCTGTGTTGTCTGGCTACACTCTCCCCTACCAACACTTTGCAGTCACTGATCTCTTTCAGGTTACAACGTCGACACAAGATGTAAGATTGTACATGACAAGGATTTATTTTAGACATTTTCAGATTAAATGTAGGTTTTAAGACTGAACAGCTTTTTAGAAATCAGACTCAAAAGGGACCCTTTTCTGCATGACACACCAGCTGCAAAGTAAGCAGAAACAAAGAGACAGAGCCAAAAAAAACACTGTAACTGAGGCCCAAAGTTCTGCCTTATTTGTGGAATTAAAGTGTCTCTTCAGTATACGTAATTCTGTGATAGAAATTCTTCAGTCTTCTCAGTTACAACATTTGATGGAACTTTTAACATCTTTGATACAAAAATAGCAGTTTCAGTTACAGTACTTGAATAATAATCAAGCATTTATGATATGCAATCAGAGACAGGGACTGCATTGTGATAGACCTTAAAATGTTACAAAAGCAGCTGGTCTGTCTCACGTCTTAGCTTTCAACGTCATTGCTCATGACAATGATTGCTCATGATTGCTCATAAGACACTAGTAGGCCACATACTGTAGTTTGGTGTGGGTACTGCTCTATAAAATGGTGTTTTAGACTCAAATGAATGAAAAACCAAGGAAACACTCAAGGAAAAAACACTGCCAAATAACTTACTGCCTTAGTAAGCATTAATAATGGAAAATTTCATGTCTATTACCAGCAATGGTTTTATGGGAGCTACTGTAGGTATAATTATAGACATAAGACATAAGACATAATTCTAATTTTATAATAATGTTTAATTAATATTTTCTATAATACTATAAATATTTTATTCATAATATTATAATTTAAACTAATAGTAATATAACTATTTAAATCATTTAACCGCTTAGTATTTCAATACACATGAACCAATAATGAGCCAAAATGAATAATCATTTTGAACAAACACAGAATGATCACACTGTATGCTAATTAGCACATGAATTAGAAAAGCTCCTTATACTAATAAACTCTTATGAGAAATTTATTGGTTCAATACTATCAGCCATTTCTGCAACAAACAACATTTGTTATTTAGTTTAATGATGGACTGTAAGGAGTAGACTGGATTGGAAAAGCTAGATGTTGAGGATCTACAGCCATTTATATCTACTAGAAGAGAGATACAGAAGAATCATGTTACTCCTCTTTGTTTTCATAATTGTGAGAAACATTGGTAAGTGATAATTTTTTTTTTTTACAAACTTTAGATGCAGAAGATGTATACTGTTAACTTAACAGGATGAGTTATCTGGTGAAAAAAGAGGGGGTTTAACAATACAAGCTTAAAGTTTGTTGTTGCAATGTCTTTACAGGTGCTGTTGGCATCAGCATTACACCAGAACAAACTGTCATATCTTCAAGTGAAGCACATATGATGCATCACCTTACAGCTTTCAGTGGTATCGACAAAAGCCTTAATCAGAACCAAAGTTTCTTCTGCTAATTACTGTATCTACAGATGTTGTCACTAAACCTGATCAACCTGACCTACAACTGTCCATTAGACTTCGTAAAAATGAGAAAGGTAGAAAACAAGGTAGATCTGGAGATCTTTCCTGCTGCAGTATCTCTACACTGTACTACTGTGCAATGCAGCCCACAGTGACACATAATGCAAACCACCTGTTTGACCTGATTTTAGTTTATTCATTAGTTTAGCTATTTGTCTTGCTTTTGTCTTTGTCCCACATCTGTTCGTATACTGCCCTCATAAATGCCCTTGTAAATACTGTTATGTTAGTATTGTGGCTATTCTGTTTTTTGTTGTTTAAATTACTTCTGTTTTTGTTCATATGTTTAAATTTCTTTATTAAATGTCGGGGAAAAATCTAAATTTCACCTTGGTGGTATGCAGTTTGTCAATGCAGTGTCTAAATTTCATGTATATACAATGCCACAAATTAACTAATAACTGGGTAGGTGCAGATCTCTTTTATTTGACATTGGATCTCATAAAGAGATATTGGCAGATGCCTTTCATGTTCATGTAAAAAAAAAAGTTTATTTATTTATTTATTTATTGTTTTCTTTTCTTTCCACTAGTTTTTTGGTTTACACCAGTTTATCACTCCTTTGTTTGGGTTTTTTGGGGTGGTATGTCCCAACAAACCATTACCAAAGTTCTCCCTATAACATGTAGCAGTGACAGACATCTCAGATGCAAGACCAAATAGAGGATAATTTATGAGACTCGTTATTATCATATGCTTTTGTCAAATTTTTTTAGATGGCACTAGCTTGCAGATTGATCTTAATAAAAACAAGGCACCGAATCCAGTTCAGTGGACAAATTCAAGGGATTCTATCCAAAATAAAGCACCACTTTTCCCTTAACACATCTCTTAACCTCCAAAACACATGTTTAAAAGGGTTATGCCAGTGCACTGGGGTGTTCTGTGTTATATCAGTTAGTCAGTTCACTGTCACTGACACTGTAAAGAGATTTGTGTGAAGTTATGTTACCACAGAAGCACTTCCTGGGAGTGGCCATCAAGAAACATGTTTTCTCACTTCAGCACATAAAGCACTATTATAGTAAACGTATTTTCAGAAATGGCTCAACTGTACAATTTATTGAACATAGTGAAATACACACCACTGATTTTGATTGTAGCTACAGGTAATTTATTTTATTCATTTAATATATTAATTAATACCCATATGCTTACGAATTAAGTGACTAATTTCTTATATTGATGTTTTGCTTATAAAATACTTTACTGAGTTTTTAATGTTCGTTTAAACAGGGATTTTTGCAGATAAAATTGGGCCAAAGTATGAAGATTCCAACATTTTGATGAAAGAAACAGACACCGTCACTCTGAAATGTTCATATGAGTCGAGCAACGAGTACATTTTAATTTACTGGTACAAACAATATCCTAACAGCGCACCACAGTTTTTACTGTATAAAGGTGCAAGATCAAGATCAGGTACTGATAGCACTCCTGATGATCATCGATTAGGGGCTCAAGCATCCAGAGACTCTGCTGAACTTACTATCAATGCTCTAAAGCTCTCTGATTCTGCACTCTATCACTGCGCTCTTGTAGATGTAGCACTGTAGTATAAAGTCAATGAAAGTCTGTACAAAAACATAACAATGGTATCCATAACCTTTCTAAAACCATCAAATATTTACCAACCTGTTATCAGTGAACCACAGACAACCATTTCTGGTAGCACATGCAGCTAAAGAAAAAAAAAAAGGAATAAAAATGAATGAATTAAAGGTTTTGAAGATGACAGGTACAGACTATCAAACCCAACTTACGAATCTACATACTACATACTGTACATATCATACACCAATTAAAGTTTGTTAATATTCTGCTTGTGAGGTAATATAATTTTTGCTTGCACAAGTCAGATTAATATTATTAAATAAAATCAGAGAGGATGATTACGAACATTTTTTTATGTTAAAGGTAAGATGCAGGGGATACAATGTTTTATTACAGGATTGAAACAACATTTAAGATAAAAACAGGGAAACAAGAAGTTTAGATTTGAATTTGCCATTACACTTTTGGCATTAAAAATTATAATATTTATATTTTAATTTAACATTTAATATATTTATTTTAATATTATTCATTATAGTTATATTATAACTTTATAATATAATTATAATAGATAATGTTTAATTATCCACTTAGATTAACCAAAATGTTTCAATAACCAGATGCAAAGTTATGCTATGCAGTGTTATGCAGGGCAGAGCCAATTATCTGTCCCAAATCCAATTAAGCATCATTGATGGAAATGTAAAGACAGGTCTTGAGTTACTTTAAACACAACTGCACTACAGTTAAAGATGATGCATTATTATAATCTGCTCTCATCCAAATGAGAAATGAGGATGGGTTCCCTATTGGCAGTTGCATTTCTTTGGTATTTTATTTGTTCAATTTATTATTATGTACCCATCCCGAGGCATTAGCTTCAGTAGACAAAGGCCAACCCTGCGAGGTTTCTAAGGCATCCAGAGAAGGACCAGCTCCAGCTGGATTCTGCTTTATGATGGTTGGAGCTATGCATGCTGCACCTGTGCTTCCAGTGACCCAGAACCCATCTGCCCTCTGCACCTACTGACTCCCTGTGCTGAACTGGACTTGTTAATTTAAATAACTTCTGTTATATTGGACTTTCACCTGCACAACACACATGATGTTATTTCTATTTGTTATCACCCAAATGAGGATGGGTTCCCTGATTGAGTCTGGTTCCTCTCAAGGTTTCTTCCTATTGCCATCTCAGGGAATTTTTCCTTGTCACCGTCACCCTTCACTTGCTCATCAGAGACATTTCATTCATTCATCTAATTATTATCTAGACACATTTTTCTCACACATACACACTTCCAAATATTTTCTTTTCTTTTCTTTTCTAAAAAAAAAAAAAAAAAAATCTTTAATTTTTGTGAAGCTGCTTTGAGACAATTACCATTGTTAAAAGCGCTATATAAATAAAATTGAATTGAATTGAATTGAATTGAATATTGAGAACAGCAGAGGTCCTAAAACTGACCCTTGTGGGACCCCATATTTTACTGGCATTACACCAGACGGTTCTTCATTCAGATCTACAATCAGACAGGTATGATCTAAACCATTTTAATGCCTGCCCCTGAATACTTATATAATTTTGTAGGTAATCTATGAGAATATTATGATCTATAGTGTCGAATGCAGCACTAAGATCAAGTAAGACTAGTATTGAGATGCAGCCTTAGTCTGAAGCTAAAAACAAATTGTTTGCAATCTTAACTAGTGCAGTTTCTGTACTATGATGGGGCCTGAAACCTGACTGAAATTCTTCAAGGATGTTGTTTTCCTGCAAGAATGTGCATATTTGAGCTGATACTACTTTTTCTAATATTTTTTATATGAACGGAAGGTTTGAAATCGGTCTGTAATTTGTTATTTAATTCGCGTTCAAATTTGATTTTTTTAAGAAGCGGCTTAATAACTGCCAACTTGAAAGGTTTAGGGACGTGACCTAGATATAATGAAGAATTAATTTAGAAGTGGCTCTCCAACCGTAAGCATCACTTCTTTTAAAAATCTGGTTCGATTGGGTCTAATAGGCACGTTGTTGATTTAGCTGAGGTGATAAGTTTATACAGCTCATCTTGTCCTATACCTGTAAAGCACTGAAAACCTAAATGTAAACTGAATCATGAGATACTATTAGAGGTTGAACCTTTTTTTTTCTCCCTGATACTATTGATTTTTTTTTCATTAAAGAAGTCCATAAAGTCTTCACTTCTAAACTGTGATGGAATACTCTCTGCGGGCATCTTAGGTTTTGTTAGGCGAGCCACTGTACTAAATAAGAACCTGGGATTGTTTTAGTTTCTTGCTATCAGTTGGTTAAGATGCTCGGTCCTAGCAGTTTTTAGAGCCTGTCTATAGCTGCACATACTGTCTTTATACGCAATTCGAAAAACTTCTAATTTAGTTTTCCTGCATTTTCGCTCGAGGTTACGGGTTGCGATCTTTAGGGCGCGAGTATGACTGTTGTACCACTGTGCAAGTGTTTTATCCCTGACTTTTTTTAATCTGATGGGAGCAACAGTGTCTAATGTACTGGTAAAAATAGTGCCCATGCTGCTAGTCACTTTATCTAGATCATCTGCATTTACGGGTCTAATAAGAAATTGGGACAGATCCGGCAGATTACTTGTGAATCTGTCTTTAGTAGTCGGATTCATATTTCTAACAAATTGATACCGTGGGGAGACATAGCTAATCTGTTCTACGTGTAGAGTATATATCAGGAGGTGATGATCTGTGATATCATTACTTTGAGGTAAGATCTTTATATTAGAGACATCTATACCATGAGGTATAAATAAATCTAGTGTATGATTAAAGCGGTAAGGTGCTCCATTTATATTTTGTTTAACTCCAAAGGAATTTAGTAAGTCCATAAATGCGAGGGCTAAAGCGTTGTTAGCATCAGCTACATGAATGTTAAAGTCTCCTACTATCAACACTTTGTCACAGTTAACCAATAGGTCTGATAGCAGATGTCCAAATTCTTTAAGAAAACCGACATATGGCTCTGGGGGTCTGTACCAGGGTAAAATATAGCAAGGGTTTATTACGTATTTCAAAATTAATGATGAGCACTTCAAATGGATTAATCCTGGGCCTTATATTCTGAGTAACAGTGAGTATATCTTTGTAGATAGTGGCGACACCACCACCAGTTAGACAGGGCTCATGCTTATAGAAATATCCTGACAGAGTAGACTCATTCAGACCAATATATTCATTTGGTTTAAGCCAGGTTGCGGTGAGGCAAAGTGCGTCAAGGCAATAACCTGAGATCATTTCATTAACAATAAGTACTTTAGGCGCAAGGGATCTAATGTTGAGAAGTCCAAACATTGGCCTTTTTCTGGTTTTATGGTTATCAGATTGTTTCGGGCAAATTTACCAAATTTATTATTTTTTCTCACTATTCGGGGAACAGACACAATTTCTATAGACTGGTCATTAGGAATGCACGGAAGTTTGAATTAAGGAAGTCTTGCGAAGTGCTGCTAAATCCTGCAAGCTCTCAGCCCTTCCCTCTGAGAGAGCTCAGCCAATCAGCTCTCTCTAGACCTCCGGCTGCGAGAGGTTACAGCATCACCCGGGAGCCAGCGATCCCTGGATGACAGGGCGAGCACTTTACCACTGCGCCACTTTGAGGCCTCTTGTGTATGATAAGTTAGCCTTAAACGATACTGTTTCCCATGCTTAAGCAAACTTTTTTTTTATTTCATGAAATCCTCACTACTGTATGTTGTTGTTGTGGAGATTTCTGCAGTGGTCTTGTTTTTAGTTTATTTAGCTATGGTATTTAATAAAAATCTAGGATTATTTTTGTTATTTTCTATAAGAGTGGAGAGATACATTGACCTAGCAGCACTGAGAGCTCTTCTATAGTTCAGGATGCTCTCCTTCCATGCTATTTGGAAAACTAACAATTTAGTTTGACGCCATTTGCGTTTTAATTTCCGAGCGGTTTGTTTTAGAGTGCGTGTGTGATCGTTATACCAAGGAGCAAGTTTCTTATCTCTAATCATTTTTCTTTTAACTGGAGCTACATTATCTAAGCTATGACGAAGTGTTGACTCTAGATATTCGGTCGCTTGATCGAGTTCTGTGAAATCAGATGGCGATCCAATCAAAGTTGATAACTCTGGAAGATTATCGATAAAGCTCTGTGTGGTATTTGATGTGAATGTACGTTTAAGGCGGTAGCGCGGTGCTGTGCGTACATTATTACTATGAGATACTTTAATCGAGACAAGACAGTGATCTGATATAACTTCAGACTGTGGAATTGTAATTATGTTTCTTATACTCAATCCGAAGGATAATATTAAGTCCAAAGTGTGACCTGCTTTATTAGTGGGTCCTACTACACACTGATTTACTCCTACTAAGTCCAGTATGGACATAAATGATGCTCTCAGAGGGTCTTCTGGATTCTCAAAATGAATATTAAAATCTCCAGCAATTAACGCTTTGTCTACGGAAACGACAAGGTTTGAAAGGAAATCTGCAAATTCACAGAGAAATTCAGAGTACGGCCCTGGAGGTCTGTAAATGATGATTAGCGGAATCATCTGAGCTGACTTTATGTTACTAAAGAGAATTTTAAATGCATTAAATTTAAATCTGTGTTTTTGTACGATAGCCAGATTATCGTTGTAAATAACTGCGACGCCTCCTCCTCTACCAGTTAACCGAGGCTGGTGTATGTAGCTGTATCCAGGAGGACTAGCTTCATTTAGAGCTACATACTCGTCCTGTTTAATCCAGGTTTCAGTTAAACATAATATATCAAACTCCTGGTCTGTGATAGTTTCGTTAATAATAACTGCTTTAGATGCGAGAGATCTAATATTTAACAGTCCTAGCTTCAGATCAGAGGTGCCGACTGCGCATTTAGTATGATCTGAGTTTGTAATATCTATGTTAATTAAATTATTAAAACAGACTTTCTGAGTCTTTCTAAATTTGATTTTAGCTCGGGGAACAGACACAGTCTCAATACAGTGAACCCTGGGTGACGACTTTATGCAGCTGACAGACGGTTGGTTTAGCCTGTCTGTCTGCTCCCTGGCCTGGGCTCTGGATTATCACCGATTAACCAGGCCTCTTCTGAGACTATACTACAAGAAATGAGAGCAGCACCTTTCCGAGTGGGATGGACACCGTCCCGCCCTAACAGGCCAGTTTTGCCCTTAAAGGTCTTCCAATTATCTATGAAGCCCACGTTGTTTTCGGAGCACCACCTGGACATCCAGCGGTTCAGCGACCATAACCTGCTGTAAGTTATGTCACCACGTCTCATTGGGATGGGACCAGAGCATACTACTCCATCGGACATCGCCTTCGCAAATTTAAACACCTCTATAAAGTTATTCTTACTAACATCTGACTGATGAAGGCGTATATCGTTAGTTCTAGCATGTACTACTATTTCGGAAAACCTACGCTGGCCTAAAGCCCTGAGAATACCTGCTATGTCCGGTGCCCTGGTTGCCGGGATACACCCAAATACTGCAGCTGGCTTTCCTGAAGGCCTACCTAATTTCGCATGCCTCAGTATAGAATCTTCTATGACCAGAGCTCCTTCAGGTTTCTCAGCGGGTGCATCACTGAGGAGAGCAAACCTGTTGGACACGTGAAGCGCAGAAGAGGTGTGCTCCGGTGGGCTAGCCTTGGCGTTAGCTTTGGCTGAACGAGTATGCCGCCGAGTCGTCACCCACTCGCCCCGCTGTGAGGGCTCTAATGCCGGAGTCGGGGGCTGGTTATCTCCGCCTGCGGCACCCAGACTGTCCGCTACAGGAATAACACTGCTTTTACACTGTCTAACCCTCTCTAAAGTCTGGATGCGCTCCTCTAACGCTAATATCTTCTCCGTCAGAGTGCTTACTAACACACACCTACCTGTATCACAAATAAAATTACCACTAACAACGGAGAAAGAATGTCTAAACATCCTGCACTCCACACACTGAACAAGCTGAATATTGGACATGATAACGTACCTGATTAGTTATTTGGTGTTGGATTCCGCTTGTTGTTCTCAGATGATACGCGCGTTCTCCGAAAAAGCGCAAAAAGCAAACAAACAGAAAAAGGCAAAAATCCAGTGGTATTAAAGCCTGAAAATAAGTTAATGTTGTTATTTAGAATAAACAAGAAAAGGTAATGTAATCTAAACCCCGATACAAACAAACGAGGAACTTTCGCGGAAACAATACAAAAAACAGGAAGCTACGTCACAGGAAGTATTTATTTTTTTCTATGTTATTTTACAGGAAGTATTTATTTTTTTCTATGTTATTTTACTGATTTTACATTTCGTCTACTTTGCAAAAGTTGCAGCTCTTTGTGATTTAAGTATATTATGACCAGTGACAGCTGCTAGCTTTTGAAACAGGGGAAGCTCATATTAGGCCTTTATCATGTAATTCATTATGTTATTTGTACGTAAATTCTGCCCTCCGTTCCTTTTGCAGAAATTGGTCTGTGACCCTCCAGGATTTAACCAGTTTCCTCTCAACGGCCAGGAGAGCAAGGTTGCTCAAACGATCTTGACCCATCATGTTGCGGGTGTATGACTTGACCCATTTTAAACAGGAGAAGCTCCTCTCTACACCTGCTGATGTAGCGCCAAATGTTGCCACTAACGACAACAGCTTGTATAACTGAGGCATTGCACTATCCAACTCCATGTCTTTAAAAAACACCAAATAAGTCCTGATCAGAATATAGTACTTGAAGTTCAGATCTCAGTCTCCCTAAGTCAAAGAAATGGACATAACTTTTCAGCACACTTTCGAATGCATCCTCTGGAAACGCTTGTCTCATTTCATCAAATTTCCCTGGATTTACTACTTCTAAGAAGCCCATCCTTTCCAAATTTGAAAAAACGCTAAAAAATCTGCTCCATGAGAATGTCTAGGATGGCCATGAACAAATTTCTTTAGAAGTCCTGGGAATCATGTAATTGTGATAGATGGCGCTTTCTTATAGGTTCATCTTGAGGGTCTGATGTGAGATTGGCTGCTTTTGAATAAACTGCTTGATAAGCCTCCTCTGACCTTTTCTCCTTGACAAAAGCAAGGAGAGACTGAATTCTTTTTTTGCAGTAAAAAACATCCATAGCCCTTTGCTGGCTGGACAATATCAAAGACAACATCTGTCTCAGAAAATATTTATTCATAGGTGTAAAACATATCACACAGATAAAAATGCAGACATACTTCCCAAGAAATGCAACAGACATAAAATATATAGACTACTGGCTAAATGTAGCCCCTAAAAATGCATCTAATTCCACAAAAATCTGAGTGTATAAGTGAGAACAGCTCAGACATTAACGGGAAAACCTGCTTTCACCAGAGCCAGGTGTCAATAGGTCTTACATATCCATGAAAAGTCATAGATTATTCAGTGAAAAAGATGCTCTGCTGAAAAACGATTAGGGAGATCAGTCACTTTAATCTCAAACAAAAAGGTATTTTTGATTTAGTTGGTTTACAACACAGTTCTGTCTCCAGTAAGTGCAATAAATGTACCTTCAGATGACTGCTTTACTTTCACAGCCTTTGCAGTGTCTTAAATTTGCAGTATTCTTGCAAAGATACTTCCCCTTGAAGATATGTTCGAAGATATGTTCCCTTTTGTTTAACCAGGAGAAGGCAAATGTATTTCCTATTGCCTGTCTTGCATTATCCTTGTCTAATTCTTTTGATGTTTGGAATACATCACCTAACCAAAGTGATCTCTTTGCTGAGAATAAACAGAGATCTTCAGACATCATGCCCACATGTATGTGTGTGTGAGTTTGTCTCTTCTGGTTCGGGCTCTGACCGGTAAGTCTATCAAGGTAATAGAATATGTCTCGGATTACTTTGCTGTAACCCTGTTGCCTGAAAAATCAGGAACGAAATGCTGCGTGAAAACGCTATGGGAACATCTTCTTGTGTTGCCGGTTGTGAAGCATGTGTGTATCAAACACGCCAGATTTTGGCTTATATAACCTCGGTCAGGTGAGGTCATCTGATGAAACGCACCTGCAGGTTATAAATAGGAGTGAACCAGAAACATTTCTCAGATCGATTTTGTCTGAAAGGATGTCCAGTCAGGCAGGCAGTGCGGCATTGGAGCGCAACATCTTGTTCTCCCTTTTTTAGGGAACAGGGTTACAGCAAAGTAACCCGAGACGTTCCCTTTCAAAAGCTACACTCGATGCAGTGTGAAAATGCTATGGGAACGAGAATACCAACGCCGCAAGTGTCTAGACCCCAAGGTTGTGTAGCGTGTGCGCACAAAGGCCGAGGAGGTCTCAGAACTGTCTCTGGGAGGCTGACTCGAGCACCCGTAAGCCCGGAGTAGCAAGAACATCCAGACTATACAATCTCACAAATGTGTGCGGAGAGGACCAACCTGCCGCGTCACACACTTGCTGCACGGGAATACCTCTTGCCAGCGTAATAGATGAGGCGGTCCCCCTGGTTGAATGAGCCCTAATTTCTAGAGGCTAAGTGAGCCCACGTGCCTCATAGGAGAGGGCAATAGCATCACTCACCCAGTGTGACAAGGTCTGTGAAGTGGCGGCCGCCCCCTGGTTGCTGCCCCCATAGCATATAAAAAGCTGCTCTGACTTACTCCACTGGCTGGTGCGGTGGACGTAAATCTGGAGAGCACTTACTGGACACAGTAAGTGAAGTCCCTTCTGCTCTGGAGCTGTAAAAGGCAGAGGACAGAAAGCTTCAAGAACAACAGGGTGCATGGTTGAGAATGGAACTTTCGGAACATAGTTCAGGTGAGGATGCAAAATGGCCTTGACTAGCCCAGGGGCAAAGTCTAGGCAGGATGGGGAGACTGACAAGGCGTGCAGATCTCCAGTTCCCTTCAGAGAGGTAATGGCCATCAGAAAAACCATCTTAAGGGTCAGAAGCCTGACAGGCTCTGACTCTAGTGGTTCGAAAGGGGTATCAGTTAGACCTTCGAGCACGATAGATAAATCCCAAGAAGGGACAGTGGCTCTAGTGGGTGGCCTTAATCGTTAAGCTCCACAAATGAAACGGGCAACTAAAGGGTGCTTTCCCACGGAAACCCCATCAATCAGAACGTGGCAGGCTGAAACAGCGGCTACGTACATTCGGAGAGTACTAGGGCACAAGCCCGAGGACAACTTTTCCTGCAGAAACTCCAGCACTGAAACAATTCGGCAGTGGACTGGGTCTACATGTTTTGTCATGCACTTTAAAATACATTTTATTTGAGGGCATAAGCTCTTCTAGTGGAGGGAGCCCTAGCACTTAGAATAGTCTCAATTATGCTGGCTGGAAGACCAGCTTGACTCAGTTGGTCCCGTTCAGGGTCCAAATGTGAAGGTTCCAAAGCTCGGGCTGGGGATGAAATATTTTCCCCTGCGCCTGAGACAGAAAATCCCTCCTGACTGGAATCACCCATGGTGAGCCGTTTAGGAGAGATATTGGATCCGAGAACCATACACCTCCTGAACCCTGACCTCCTGGGGGTGCCAGGGAGGGCACTTTCTTATTGAAAAGTATGTTATGTGCCCCTCCCCGGGCCTGGGCGCATAAGCTTCAGAACTTCTTCTTCAAGAAGAAGACAGTGCGGCGGTCCGACCTCTTTGAGGCAACTTGTGAAGGACCAGTCCTTACGGGAGGGTGCCCGGCTGCTGACGCTTTCCTTCTGCGCCTCCCGCCTGGCGAGAATCAGATCTGGTCGAGAGTGGGTGGCCGACAGTCCCGACTCTTAAGCATGGCGTGGGAAAAATTTCACGAAAGCCTGTTCATACAGTATAGTCTGGCTTCTCAAAACCTAGTGGCGGCGGAATTGACAGCGTCGCCAAATAGGCCGAAAGGTGAGACAGGGGCATCAAGGAGGAATGTTCGATCCTTATCCTTGATGCCTGTCAAGTTTAACCACAGGTGCCTCTCTGCGGACACCAGGGAGGCCATAGAACGACCGATAGCACGGGCCATCTTCTTAGTTGCACGAAGAGACAAGTCTGTAGCCCAGAGTATTTCTGTGAATGCTCTATCATCCACAGTGCCCCTCATGCTCAAATCCTTCAGCAGATCAGCCTGGTACGCCTGCAAAACCACCATGGTGTGCAATAAAGCACTGGCCTGACCTGCCGCCTGAAAAGCCTTTCCCACCAGGGTAGAAGAGTCTACACGGCTTGGAGGGAAGTGTTGGCTTCTTTAGAGAGGATGATGTCCCAGGAGAGAGATAGCCCGCAAGCATCTCTTCTATCTGGAGCATCATCATATAACCCTGTGCTTTTGCATCAAAAATATTCGCGTAAAACAAAGTCGATAGTATAAAAATACGGGATGAGTAGGGCTTGCTCCAAGAACGAGTTGATTCATTGTGGAGGTCAATTGGAGACTACATGTAAAAATGTAGATATTTACAAGATTTACTGTAACTGTGAGTATTTACATAACAGTAGCACTTACAGTAGCACTAAGCAATGCCGTGGACAACTGAACAAACTAAACAGCACTATGGAAGTATGGAAGCTCAACAAAGGAAAAGGACAAATAATAAAATGAAAACCATCCTGTGTGATCAATCCGGAACTCCTCTGTCCCACGTCCCAGGCTTCACCCTGTCCATTTTCACAGGATGAAGCCTGGTCCAGCAGAGAGCCTGCAAATGAACAGTAAGTTAATATTATGTACTAACTTTATTAACATTGTTAAGAAGGTTGAGAGGGTCATATTATCACGGCACCTTTTGATAATTGTCTGTGGATCTTGTGGTGACATTTTAAATGCATATAATAAGATATACAAGATGATCCTTTAATGTTAGCTTACAATTAAGTTAAGTTTAAATACTCCTCATGTACCTGTATGCTTGTGGGCCCTGGATAATTTCCTTGTTCAAAATGCAAAAGGATGTGATTAACTCAAATGTTGCACCATATAACCTTTCTGTTTATACGCTAATTCATCTCAGACACTTATGGAAATTGAGATGCTCATGATCCACATAAGCTCCACACACAATTTGAGGTTACCTATGATTGCTGTGACAAAATAAGAATGTTGGAAGAATTTAATTTGTGCAAGCTATTATGGTTGCAACCTTCAATTTATTTATTACTTTTTGCTTTTTTACTTCTTGCAGACTGGCACCGGAGGAAACACTGACAGTAGCACAAGACCAGCTAATAACAAATAAAGAAAAAAAATGTGATGTGCATAAGCAACAGCAAAAGACTTTTGATGGCTGGATAAAATCTCTGACTAAAGTTGCAAAGAGATTGAATAGAATGTTAACGCAGACAATGGACAAACTGTTTAATTTCATAGTGCATTTGTTTTCATTTCACTTACATGCACCATCTTGCTATGCAAATACAAGTAAAATATAGAAATACGCTACATTTTAATTGTGGCAGGACTACTTAAGCTCCCCCTGCTTATATATGATTGGCTAGTTGGTTCATTATTTGTCCTATCATGGGGCAGTGGGAAAATATATAAGTTTGTTGGCAAGGTAGTAAAGTGGAACCTTGGATTGTGAGCATAATTTGTTCCGAAACCATGTTGTATTTCTAAACACTCGTATATATCAAAGCAAATTTTCCTCATAAGAAATAATGGAATCTCCATTAATTGTTCCACAGCCCAAAAATATTCATATAAAAATAGTTAATATAAAATGTAAAGAAAAAAATTAACAAAATAACCTGCACTTTACCTTTAAAAAGAATCGTAGCTGTATTAATTGAGACCAGAGAGAGTAGACGAGAGAAGAACGGGGAAAGGGAGCTGCTGTGTAGGACACACAAACCCGAGTTAGCACACACACACACAGCCCTGCGAGCAAACACATCACCCAAATGAGGATGGGTTTTCTGTTGAATCTGGTTCCTCTCAAGGTTTCTTCCTATTGCCATCTCAGGGAGTTTTTCCTTGCCACTGTTGCCGTTGTCCTCGGCTTGCTGATCAGGTGTAATTCTAATTTGGGATTTTGGGCACTAGACTTGTGCTTGACACTTGACACTTAATGACTAAACAGTTGTAAGACTTGTGAAAGTTGTTTGTCTTTATGGTGTATATTTAAAATAGTTTTAAATAAAAAAAATAAAAAATTAATTTCGCCCCCTGGTGATACATATTCCAATCAACAGAATCAGTTTCAATGAGGGTGGAGCTTCACATATTACAACAGTAAACTGCATTCATTTAGCTTTATCTTTCAGCAATCTATCATTTCTGTCATGCAGTTCTTTAAACCTTTTCTACTAATGCTTTTTCTAGGAATGTTCATCTTAATATTATGTCGTTATATATATATATATATATATATATATATATATATATATATATATATACAGCGATACCACTGTATATATTCACCTATCTTTGTAGTGAAATTGCAGGACAGAACAACATCATCACCTTCCAAGACATGCTTTTCTCTTATAATGTGTTCAAACATTTCCACCAATGCAGTTCCTAGAAAAAATAGAAAAAAACAAAACAAATCAATTATATATATGGTGGCATTGGTGGAAATGTTTGAACACATTATAAGAGAAAAGCATGTCTTGGAAGGTGATGATGTTGTTCTGTCCTGCAATTTCACTACAAAGATAGGTGAATATATACAGTGGTATCGCCAGTATCCCAAATCCATGCCAGTGTTTTTTGAGGATCTGAAGATTTCCTCTGCTGCAGTCTTACACTCTGCTGTGTACTACTCTGCCCTGAGGCCCACAGTGACAGGAAACTTAATAACATCGTACAATAACTTCTTGCCAAGCAAAGTAAGTGCTTAAGTAGCATTTTAATTTATCATAAATACATGCACAGGACGATGACAAATTTCTTGAAAAAAAAAAAAAACGTTCAATGCACTCAAAAAAATAACTTGTTGAATGAACATAATTAAATTATGGAAAGAATTTCCACCTGATGTAATGACTTTTTTTCAGCACTAAGCAATTTTGTTGGCCCAACTTAATGTTCTTATGTTCAGTTCATTTAACTTATTTACTACAGCTGCGTCTAACATAATTTAATACTGTTAACATAAATGAATAGCTTTGGTACAACACATTTCTTAGTTGTAAATTAAGTTGATCCAACTCAAGTAAATTTAACTTTTAAGCCCTGGTCAACAGAATTCTGTGAAGGAAGGAAGCATAAGACAAACGGGATAAAACGGAGATTTTTATTTTACACCAGCAGCAACTTACAAAGGAGGTCTTAATTTGAAAATATGTACAAAACATAAAACACCACAAATAAGTATTAATCATAGAAAAAAATTAAACAACAACAGAAGCGTTTTGTATGTTATAACTGTACGTTATGACTTTTAAATATGACCGTTAGAGACGGTTGGTCAGGAAACTCCTAAAGTCAGATGCAGACAGGACACTTTCACTCACAAACTCCTGTGAAAAAATACAGATAGATTCAATTAAAATTCATGATACTTAATTTATCAAATGAACAATATTTATACTTTGTTCCTCTCGCTTCACAACTCATGAGAACAGACCGAAACCAGAACCGAACCGCAGATTAAGCACGCGCAATTGTAACATCGCTAAACAGCAGGTGACATTTATGTTCAGTATTTCGTTTCTATTTAGAAAGATGGGAATTAATTCCTGCTTACCTTTTCCACACGCCCGCCAAACGTTTGTCTTCTCAACACGCCGTGTTCTCTTCTCGCGATGTCTTCTCGCGATGTTTGATGTTTGAGAAATCTGATTTTTCCGGTTTTCATAGTAACAAGATCTCTTTGGTTTATCTCAACATGATTGAATCTAATACATGTTAAGTTGTTAAATTTCATGTAAATACAACTTAATTTATTCATGTTCATCTTGGAAACATGAAATTATTATGTACACAACACATATTACATTTTAGTACATGTAACTGGTAGCCAGGTTAATTTTTTTGAGTGTGAATGAATTGTTTAAAACACAAATAAATCTAATATCATATTTTTTAAATGTATTACAGGTATTTTAAATATTTGCAGTACAGTAAATACACATGACCATCATAAACTGTTTATGAACTTAAACTATTCACTATTCACCTACTATACCTCATGACTTGTTATGATCTTTCGAGGCTTGTCAAAAACTACTATGATTTCTAATTTTGTTAACAGTAACCTGGATCCCACTGTGATCGATTTGCACTCCAAAGCACCATACTGATGGACCCACTGATTAAGACCGTTCACTTTTCTATGGGATCTTAAGGTTGCACTGATTTGGGAGGAAAGTGAGAAATGTGAGAAATCCTCCAAAATAATTAAAACAACAACTGGTTAGCTAAACCCTTAGAACATATTAACCTGTTAAGTCTATCTTACATTTTGCTATGGTTTAATTCCTTTTGACAAATCCATTCATCGTATTTTAAAATAAATGTATTTAATATTATAAAAGTATATAATAAAAATGCCTTCATGCACTATGTGTCCAAAAGTATGTGGACATTTGCCCATATAAAATGTTTCATTGTATTGTAGCTGTACAATTTGTCTACTAAGAGATTTAAACCTGTTTTGGCATGGCAATGCTCCTATGCACAAAGCCAGCTTGATGAAGACATGGTTATATTCAACTTTGAACGAGCTAGAAGTTCAACTGCTTCCCAGGAACCCTTGTCCTACATCAGTAAGCCATTTCATATACTGTACCAAGTATATTGTAGCGTTTTTACGCCGGAAAGGATGGTGGAGAGACGAGTGAGCTTATTTGCTACCCAATGCAATGGCTGGGAGTACTTTATTAAGCACACAGCATGTAAGGTATGAGCAGCATCTTCACTCAGGAGCCTACATCCAATTCACCACTAGCTTGAACTGGAGCACATTTCACACGTCACACACCCCTCACACAAACAGGGCCGAAGCCACTAACCCAAACACCTTTCCCCATCATGGTGAACACACACCGACATCCCCGCAAGGCATGCTGGTCGTCAGCCGCCGCCCCGCCCACGCCACACTGCCCCCACCCGAGCTGTGACCGTCCCTGGTCACCATGACGAACTCCGTTTCGGAGGCGTGGAGGCGGTCGGCGCTGGCGGTGGGAACGCCGGCGTCCTTTGGCAGGTGAGGAGTGAACGCAAATGTAGTCCTGAGGCGGTCCGGCCTCCAGAGTTCGATGGTTCCCCGGCGTGCGGCTGTGGAGGCGCAAGACGGTCCCGGTGGGGCAAAACTCGTGCCCGCCCTGCCAACCGCACCCGGTAGATGACATCGGAGAGCCGAGCTGGCTGTGAGTGTCCACGCCCATTCGCCCCTTCTGCCTGGCGATGAGCGGTTCACAGTTCCACAACCCGTGGGAAACAGTGGAGCCGGTGTCCACGAGCGCCCGCAATAAGACGCCGTCCGGCACACAGTCGAGGTAAAGCCCCGCGGGGCTCCCCAATCGTCCACCCGGCGCTAGTTTAGCGGCTGCTGGTGAACGCTGTCCCTCAGGCCTGAGAACGTTACAGCGGTAGTCCGGCTGTCCCTCAGGCCTGAGAACGTTGCAGCGGTAGTCCGGCGGTCCCTGGCCTCGGCGTCGTCGCGGAATCTCGGAAGCGGTGTCGAGGCCTAGCCGCGACGGGTAGCCCTGTCCCCGGCTAGGTTCACGAACCGAGCGCCACTGAGCTGCGGGCGGTCGCTCGGCTCTTCCGCCGCGATGTGCCGCCGATATGGGCTCAGCGCGCTCGGCCTCGCGCAGCGGCAGTTCGCTTTGCCGGCTAACAGCGCACGGAGCTGTATTTTGCTCCGGCGCTTGCGCAATGCCAGCCTCCGCCCCGAGATCCAGCGCCGGGATTTCCTGCTTCCCGCTCCGTGTTGGTTGACGTGGTGTGCTCGCGCTAGCTCCGCCGGAAAAGCGCTTCTTCTGCGCGAGTAGTCGCTCCGCTACTCGGCGGCCCGCTTGGATTTTTAGAAGGTCCTCCTTTGTGCGCTCGAACCCGTTATTCTCCATCCCACTTCTGACACCAATGTAGCGTTTTTACGCCGGAAAGGATGGTGGAGAGACGAGTGAGCTTATTTGCTACCCAATGCAATGGCTGGGAGTACTTTATTAAGCACACAGCATGTAAGGTATGAGCAGCATCTTCACTCAGGAGCCTACATCCAATTCACCACTAGCTTGAACTGGAGCACATTTCACACGTCACACACCCCTCACACAAACAGGGCCGAAGCCACTAACCCAAACACCTTTCCCCATCATGGTGAACACACACCGACATCCCCGCAAGGCATGCTGGTCGTCAGCCGCCGCCCCGCCCACGCCACAATATATTTTATCATAAATATATTTTTATATTTTTAAAACATATGTATATATGATTTTATATATCATGTATATACAAAACTTAGAAACAAAACCCAATAAGGCACGCTAATCTCAAAATCAAAATGCCACACAATCAAATAAGTACAAGGCTGCCTACATGCACATCAGTGCAGTCTGATATACCACCATGGTGATGATGATGTGCACACACCTGCAGATGGCAGTAGATAATGTGAAAAGACCTGAACTTGATTAAACCTGGATGTAACAGGGAACACTGACAAACCTGCATACAAATTGAGGAGAATAACAATAGCCATGAACATTATAACAGTGTAAAAGCAGTCTGAAAGGCAGACAATGCTTTATGTTTTAACACAGACTTTTCATGGTCCCACATTAAGAAAATGTAGACAGTCTGAGACAAATTGGCTCTAAGAGCAATAAGTACTGGGAGTGAAGTAATGTATTGGCTTCATGTTGCAATATATTCCAAAAATCTTACATGCACAATAAAAATAAATAAATAATATAAAATAAATAAATAAATGTCCCACATTAGGCCAGTATACCCTTATTATAATTTTATTAAAATAAAATGTCTGGACCAATAAAATATTATACAATTGTGTTACATAATATTGCTGTTATTATACTGTAAGCTATGAGTCATGAACAAGACTCGTGAACGTTACCGTGAAAATTCCTCGTTACTATTGCCGCCTAATTATATCGCTTTTTTCCCCCGCTACTTGCTCCTTATGCTTGATCATTATTCTGATCATCTGTTCTCAAGTGAAGTTCGGTGTTCCCCATAGGTCCAATGCTTTATTTCTCTTTACATGCCTCCTCTGGGCAACATAATTTATAAGCACGACATAAGTTTTTACTGTTATGCTGTTATACTGTTAAGACAGAAGTTCTGGTAGTAGACCCACATGCAGCTTTTTGATCACATAGTAACTCCTGGTGGCCTTTCTGTTTCATCATATGCAACAGTAAAAGACATTAATGTGATTATAGATTCCAATCTGTCATTTTATCCTCATGTAGATAATATTACCAGGATAGCATTTTTTCATCTCAGAAATATTGCGGAGATAAAGAATATACTGTGATTTAATAATGCAGAAAAATGAGTTCATATTTTTATCACCTCTAGGTTGGACTATTGTAACACCTTAGTGTCTGGATCTGAAGGTGAGTCTTGTCAACTGGACTTCTTTCTAGTTTCACTACTCATCCAAGTAGATTCTTCAGTCCAAGGTACACATTCCGCTCCTGAGCTGCCAATGAATTAGACCCCTCTGACTCTGCTTTCCAACAATGGCCATTGTTAAAAGTGCTATCAAATAAAATTGAATCGGATTTTTACAGATATAATATCAAACATGCTAATGTTCTCTCACACACAATCTTGTTTATAACAAACTGGTAAAACATATTAACCAGTACTAAAAAAAAAATGAAAAAGTACTCATAACTTAAATAAATATACACTGTACGAACAAATATTATTTAAGGACAAGTTTTTAAAATTATTAAAAATTATATACAAATAAAATATAGAATAAATATAGAATAAATCAAAGTAAAGAAAATTAAATTATTTATTTCACTGCAGAACAGAAAACAAAAACTGAAACTAAAATATGACATTTCTGGCCTTTCTAAATGTAAAGTCATCAATAATGGCATCATATGAGATATGCTACCCTATTAAATAATTAATGCTTATGACAGCAAGGCCAGTGAGCCGTTACTGAGACATGGCTGACCTCAGGTATGTCTTGATTAATTTTAGCAGCATGGCCAGCACAGGTATCATAGATAAAAGTAAACCGCTTTGCGGCACAGATTATTATTTTTTTCCTTCAAGTTCGTGTGCCACCCCCACGTGTCATGAAAAAATGCCGCCCTGGGTGGCTGCCCTGTTTCCCCATGCCTACAGTAAAACCGCCACTGCTGGACATGCAAAGAAAAACTCAGACGTGATCAGTAACATTCGGAGTTCTTACAATGCTATACAACACCAATGTCTCATTTTCATTTTTACTTTTTCTCTTTGAGTTGTTCATGAGCATCCCAAATACATATATAAGAAGATAGGAAAGTATGTGATGGTATGTTTTGTTTATATAGGACAGACATTTAAAAACAATAGTATTAGTGCATATATAAGTACTAATGAGAATATTAATATGAGTAGGACTAAAATATTGTCTATGAATTTTTTAATCATTATTATCTTCTTTTAGATACAGTGCATAAAATTTACATAAAGCAGCACACCCTCTACTCTTATTGGTTAAAACAGAAGGATGCTGTAACTGAGGTGTAGTACAAAAGATATGCTAATCTTTTGCTTCACTGACAATAGACTAGAAGGAAATGTGACTTTTACAGTAACTCAAAAAGAAAAGGGTCTTACAGAAGAAAGTAAATTAAAGCAAAATGTTTTTCTCTGCAGTTTTGTTTTTCGCCATGTTCATCTATATAAAAAGTAAGTCATTGAAATCCCGTAATGATAAGGTATCGACACCAATAATTTTAATATGCTTCCATGTACAATATTTTAGATGATAAGCATAACAATACTACTCCTCTTTAGGTCAGAGCACACAGGACAGCATTACTCCGACATCATCTGCTGTCTATGGTAAAGAGGGTGAAGCAGTTACACTGTCCTGTTCTTATACTGTTTCTGTGAACAATCTACAGTGGCATCGACAATCTTCCAATGCAGCCCCGGAGTTTCTTGTTCTTCTGTTTGAATCAGGAGGAAACCAGACAGGCGATACTCCTCATCCTCATCTGACTGCTAAAGTTGAGAAGAGCCTGAAGCGTGTGGATTTAAAGATTTCTCCTGTTGCTGTATCAGACTCTGCACTGTACTACTGCGCTCTGCAGCCCACAGTGACAGGAAATCCAGCTGCACTGTACAAAAAAGTATGTTAAAGCAGAAGAAGAAAAAGAAGTATTAGAATCAGAAACTATGCACAAACCTATTATTCTAATTATAGATTTTACAGGAATGTAACCAAATATGAATACACCATTAAAAATGAATTAATAAAACTTCTAAAGTGGAACTCCACAGACAACAACAAAAAGCAACAAGAAACAAAGAGGTTGCATTCATTCGTGATTTTGGTAAATCAATCACTGCATTGACACTTAATTTGTTCATTTATAAATAGGAGCACCCTGACTCATCCTGAAATATTAGACATTTCAGTGAAATATAGATTAAAGAATTCTAAATTAACATGCGACTTAAATGCATCACTCCTTTGTATAAATTCTGACATGATTTCTATCAAATGTTTCTGCTCTTTATAAAGTTTACAACTCAAAAGCTGAAATATTTTTATCTGAATATATACTTTCTAAAACAAAAAACAATCACTTTTAAATAGTCTAGAAGTCTGGATTTCATGTGGTGTACATGGTATTACCAGGTAATTTTAATGTTTTGAGTTGTTGGTGTACATGCATGCATGCAAAACAAATAAATCATAATGAAAATAGAAAACAAATCTGTTGCTCCTGGCATAGAAGAGCTGGTGGCTCTGTGTATTCTGTATCGTCAGATAATGATTCTCTCTTGACTTAACTATCTATCTTTCCTCTTGGCTCAAGCTCATCTTATTATTTTTCTACTCATCTGACAGCTATGTCAGAATTCATTTTTAATACTTATTGCCTACAACAATGTGGAAAAGGCAAAAAGATTAAATATAATACTATTTATATATTTAACAATCTCACTGTTTCTGTAGCTGTACAGTATGTTTTACTTAAAAACAATATTTTAAACAAGTGCAGTAATTAAATTCCTAATATTTCAATGCATGTGCAGCATTAATAAAAAGTGCAGAATGTAAATAATTATGAGCTGAGGGACTGATGGAAGAACTGAAATTACTAGGTAAAAGTAGGAGGAGCTACATGTGGTAATAGGCAGTTTAGACATTTTCACAGAGATGATGACATTTATATCTACCGCAAGAGAGAAACCTAGAACAGTCATGTTATTCTTCTTTGTTTTAATAGTTGCTAAAAGCATTGGTAAGTTATTTATATTTTACACAAACTTTAGGTAAATACTGCAGATTTCTAAGGACACATAAATATGAATCTAGGGTTAGGTCTGCTGCTAATTGCTGTACTTACAAACAGTGTCACTGAAGCTGATCAACCTGACCCACGACAATCCATCAAACTTCATAAAAATCTAAACAAAGTAGATCTGGAGATCTTTCCTGCTGCAGTATCAGACTCTGCACTGTACTACTGCGCCATGGAGCCCACAGTGACACATAATGCAGAACACCTGTGCAAAAAGTAATGTTTATGTTCTTCTCTCAAAAGGGGGAGCTTTTTACCTGTTTCTTTCAAATTTACATTTCTGAGTTCACAAAATTGTAAAGCAGAATGGTTTTCTGTGTGTTACCGGCCTCAGACCTAGGGGATATCTGTGCCGGCAGCAAATGATACACAGGCGGCGTGCACTGTGGATCGTGTGGAATAAACTCTTTCGCAATCCTGTGAAAAACACGAGCACACGTGTTATGCCTTTCCACAATGGCAGCCAGTTTATTGCTATCAGTTTCTCTTAAATTATACAAATTCTGAAAATGTCAAAATTAAACAATATTCTCACGTGCATCTCGTAAAATACCCATACCCCAGGAAGTCAATACAACCCACAAACATATGCACACACAAACACAACACAATGCACACTTTATAAGATACACATGTATCTTCTTATACATCTCAAAAGATTTACAATATTCTATTGGTCTACCACAACAGTGCCAAAGTATCAAAGGTAACACACCCATTATCAAGATAGCAGGAAGTCATAAAAACTAGAATTCACAACAGAAATACTTAAGACTTATTTGCACTTGAAATAATAATCCAAAATCTCCCTCCTATTGTTCCATATAGCTCATGCACACACTGAGAAACATCCAAAATGGCGACAGAACTGAAAACCCAGCATGAAAGGCAGAACCCTTTGGATTAACTGTTTCAATCTGACAAGCATGCTTCTAATTGAAATAACCATTTAAATGAAATACAATCATACCTGTGAAAAACACGAGCACACGTGTTATGCCTTTCCACAATGGCAGCCAGTTTATTACTAAGCTCGCTGACCATAGGAAAGTTTACTCTCTCGTGTATTTCACGGGTGCCTGGTGCGCCATCTATGGGCGTGGTGGTGTAATGTCACCACAATATACTAGTTTTAGCAGGACTTGAAAAATACTAAGAACTTTAACAAAACAAACAACAACAAAACACATATCTATGGGGATGACAATGTTTTAAGTAACCTCATAACAGCATTTTCTTAGCCGATTACATGTGCATTTTTTTTTTTGCCATGCTCTTCTATCTAAGAATTAAGTCATTAAAACCTCGTAATGATAAGATATTAACACCAATAATCTTAAAATGCTTCCATGTACAATGTTTTAGATAATAAGCAAAACAATACTACTCCTCTTTAGGTGAGAGCACACAGGACAGCTTACTTCAACATCATCTGCTGTCTATGGTCAAGAGGGTGAAGCAGTTACACTGTCTGGTTCTTACATCTACTGTACACTGTTTCTATGAAAAATCGTGCAGTGGTATCGACAATATTCCATTGCAACCCAAGAGTTTCTTGTTCTTCTGTTTTGTGTTTGCTTTTAAACATGAAGAATCATAATCTTACCTATATTAGTAATTCATATTGTTTAAATAATCTGATTAAACTGTTTTTGTTTTAAATCAGTAGACAGCAATCAACCCTACCATCAATACCTGATGAACAACAACATTAATCACCACTTACTGTATAAACCAGCAAACTGGTGACAGAATCTTCTTCTTCTTTGTCTTTCGCTGTTCCCTTTCAGGGGTCGCCACAGAGAATTATCTATCTCCATCTAACCTAGGGTTCTCAGATAAAATTGGGCCAAAGGAGAAAGAAGCTAATGTTGTAGGCAAGGAAACGGACATTGTTGCTTTAAAATGTTATGAGACAAACAGCAATAGCACTTTGCTTTACTGGTACAAACAATAAAAGCACACCACCGTTTTTACAGCTTGAGTAGAAAAGTCAAACACCCTGTACAGCAAACACAGAAACAAAATGCATAACACACAACAGCACTGAATATTTAATTAATGAACTCTTTAAGCCATTAAGTCCCTCAATTCATATTTTCAGTAGTAACTAAACAACATATTTATAAGCAGTTAGTTGTGGGCTGTTTCTTAGTTATTTCAAGACGGAGAAATGTCTTATTATATAATAATACAATATACAAAAATCACAGTATAATATCAGTTAATACTGTATGTAATTTTACATTTCTGATCATACAGCTGTGTAGATGGGAAGCCGAGCCTCCTGCACTTCATCACATAATAATAATAATAATAATAATAATAATAATAATAATAATGAGACATTGTTACACAAAACTTAGTTTCCCACAAGAGCTGCACTTTTGTGGTTGCTCTGACCCAGTCGTCTAACCATCACAATCTGGCCCTTGTCAAAGTTCTTATCTTTGCCCATTTTTTTCTGCTTCCAATACATCAACAAAAAGGAAAAATTTATAATTAATAATATTTTTTGTATAATATATCCATTGCACAATGTCAACGCTTAGTGGGTGTGGCCTTCTAGAGATATGTTCCCTCATGTGTTCACATCATACAGCACTGTCCTTAGAAATGGCTCAACCATACAACATCCTGTACATAGTGAGATACATACAACTGATTCTCACTGTTACAACAGGTAATTATTTTTCATGAGTTTATTTATATATTATTGTTTATTAATTACTTAATTATTAAATTAATGTGTATTTTTTTAAACACCATTAAACACTTTTTATGTTTTTCTTTACAGCAGGCAGTTTTGCAGATAAAATCGGACCAACAAATGGCGTTGACAACATTGTCACCAAAGAAACAGACCCTGTTACATTGAAATGTTCATATGAGTCAACCAGTAATAGCATTTGGCTTTACTGGTACAAACAATATTCTAACAGCGCACCACAGTTTTTACTGTATAAAGGCGCAAGATCATTAAGCTCTGAGAGCACTCCTACTGACACTCGATTAGAGACAAAAACAAGCAGAGACTCTACTGAACTCACTATCAGAGGACTAAAACTCTCAGATTCTGCGCTCTATCACTGCGCTCTTATAGTAGGGGCACAGTAATACAGACTCAATGAAAAGCTGTACAAAAACATAAAACCTATACACATATTTGAAGCTTTTGAAGAGACAAAAGTTCAAAGATTTTAATTTTAACAAACTGTTATCAGATAACCACAGACACAAACAACATTTGTGATGCAGCTGAAAAAAGGCAAGAATAATGAAGAGGGAATAATTTTACAATTTTAAAAAGGCCAAGGTTATCATAATCACTGTTGCATTTCAAAGGCATTTCATATGATTTCTTGGTTAATGCAGTTTTCTCTGTGGCTTAGTGTGAAAGAATGAAATATGGATGAAATTTGCTGAATAAAACCATTTTTCTGAGCCAAACATGTAGCTAAGATGTTTTACATGAAATAAAACTTGTCTATCAGGCATAACTTTATATATATATATATATTAAAGAAATCTTTTTTCTAACATCTTCAACAGTGACACACACATCATCTGAAATGTTGATAATGTCAAATAGGAGCACTCTCTATATATTTACATTTACATTTAGACATTTGGCAGATACTCTTCTCCAGAGCTGCTTACAAAAGTGCTCAAATCAGCTGGATTAAGCCACTACCTCCTGTAGTATGTATGCCGTGATACATGGTTGTCTATTTAATTCACTTCAGTATTTCTACATTTCTGTAGACATCATGCAATATTTTAGAGAGAGTTGCTGAGTTTTAGTACATCCTTAAGAACTTCTTAAATGCCTATACCTGTAAAGTTGTTGGATGAACATAATGGTTTCAGGTTGAATGCAATTCATGGAAGTGTTGAAGTAAAATGTGCTCTGTTACTACAAACCTTTTAATCTTTCCATAAAGTATGGCACAGCAGAAAAATCTCCATATGTTGTCCTATATTGTCATTATACAGACCTAAAGTAAATGATTCATTGTGTTGTATGGTACATGAATTGTTTGAGACCTGATATAGCTTGAGATAAAAATAAAATTGTGGTCAATTATCATTTATACTTTATGTTTAGTCATGTAATAGTTTGTTTAAAAAAAGCATTATTAACAACACATTAGGAAATAAAATGACACTACTGAAAAAAAATAATAGTAACATTAATCACCACTTACAATATACACCAGAAAACTGGTGAGAGAATCATGGGCATTTCATGCCAACCTGACCTGTCCAATCCCACAGAAAAACCAATGCAGCACAAATTAATGGAAAATTTCAGTGCTGCCTACGATAGAAAGGGACCAGAACACCGAGTGCACCACAGTCCATTGCGCATGGGGCCCAGCAGGCAAAAAGTTCGAGGCCACACTTACCGTCATCTCCTCAGTATTGCAAAAAGTATATACTGGGAATACAATATGTATATTATAACATGTTTGACAAACAGAGAGAAAGCACAGGGACCAGATTCCACAAGCAAGAACAGTCTTTATTAAGCACAATGTTCAGCAGTAAGGTTAAAAGTATGCAGATTAAGATGAATTAATCAGATTTTCTTTGTTTTTGTTCTTTAAGTTAGTTTTTACCGTTTTAAAACCAGTCAAATTACCACCATGGAGTACATTAGTTATGATAGAGACACTCTTGTTTCTATTGGTATACAATGTACTCACAATTCGACGTTTTTAACTCCGGATCCGAGCTGGCCGAGTGAGATCCTGAGGGAAAACAAAGGACGCGACGCGAAGCGGCGGCCCCGAGGGAAACGAGCCGGCGTCAGGAACAGGCTGAGAGCCCGTGCACACCGCACACCTCTGCCTAGCATCCTGCTCGCCAACGTCCAGTCACTGGAAAACAAGCTCGATGACCTCAGGGCCAGGATAAAGTTCCAGAGAGACATTCGGGACTGCAATATCCTCTGCTTCACCGAGACATGGCTGAACCCAGCGGTGCCGGACCACGCCATCCAGCCGGCCGAGTTCTTCTCGGTTCACCGCATGGACAGGACGCGGGACTCGGGGAAGTCAAGGGGAGGCGGCGTGTGTTTAATGGTGAACAGCAGCTGGTGCAACAGCGCAAATGTTGTTCCTCTCACACGCTCCTGCACACCAAATCTGGAGCTACTGTCCATCATGTGTCATCCTTTTTACCTTCCTCGGGAGTTTACATCGGTCATAATTAGCGCCGTTTATATTCCACCACAAGCGGACACGGACACTGCCTTATGCGAGCTGCATGAGGCACTCACACAGCAACAAACACAACACCGGGACGCTGCGCTTATGTGGCGGGGGACTTTAACAGTGCCAACCTCAAACGTGCAGCGCCAAACTTTTATCAGCATATCACCTGCCCCACCAGGGGCGAAAGGACACTGGATCATTGCTACACCACAGTCAAGGACGGTTACAAGGCACAATCTCGCCCTCCGTTTGGTAAATCCGACCACGCCGTCATCTTCCTCATGCCAAAATACAAACAAAGGCTAAAACAGGAAGTTCCGGTTCAAAGGGAGGTCGCGCGCTGGACGGACCAATCGGTGGCCGCGTTACAGGACGCACTCGATGACGCAGACTGGGACATGTTTAGAAACAGCTCCGATGATGACATCAGCGTGTTTACAGAAGCGGTTGGGATTCATCGGGAAACTAGCGGATGATACCATGGAGAAAAAGACTATTAGAACGTTTCCCAACCAGAAGCCGTGGGTGGATAAAACCATCCGCGACGCTCTGAGATCTCGCACCGCTGCCTACAACACGGGACTCGCGTCGGGGGACATGGAACCATACAAGGCTGCGTCATACAGCGTCCGGAAGGCGGTGAAAGAGGCGAAGCAGCGCTACGGGAGGAAACTAGAGTCACAACTCCAACAGAGTGACTCTAGGAGCCTGTGGCAGGGATTAAGGACAATAACGGATTATAAAGCACCAACATCCGGTATGATAAACGCAGACGTGACTCTGGCAGACGAGCTGAACACTTTCTATGCTCGCTTCGAGGCTGCAGCTAAAGACGCTAGCGATGCTAATGCTAGCGGCGCTAATGGCTGCAGACAGGAAGTCACTGCCAGCACCAGAAGCGCGTTCATCATCACCGAGCACGACGTGAGGAGAGCCTTCAAGAGAGTGAACACCAGGAAAGCAGCAGGACCAGATGGCATCTCAGGCCGCATTCTCAGAGCCTGCGCAGACCAGCTAGCACCTGTGTTCACTGAGATATTCAACATCTCTTTATCTCAGTCGGTGATCCCCACATGCTTCAAAGAGTCCATTATTGTTCCAGTCCCAAAGAAACCTCATCCTGCTTCCCTCAATGACTATCGCCCTGTAGCCCTCACCTCAGTAGTGATGAAGTGCTTTGAACGCCTGGTCAGAGACTTCATCATTTCTTCACTACCAGACACACTGGACCCACTACAGTTTGCATACCGTCCAAACCGTTCCACAGACAATGCAATCTCACATCTCCTCCACACATCTCTCACTCACCTGGACACTCGGAGGGGGAATTATGTGAAAATGCTCTTCATCGATTACAGCTCTGCATTTAATACCATAATTCCCTCCACACTCACCACCAAGCTGGAGCACCTGGGACTCAGCTCATCCATGTGTCAGTGGATCTCCAATTTTCTGACTGGCAGACCACAGGCAGTAAGGATGGGCGGCCATGTCTCAGCCTCCATCACTCTCAGTACTGGAGCCCCCCAGGGTTGTGTTCTGAGCCCCCTGCTGTACTCTCTGTACACCTCTGACTGCGTGGCCACTACCAACTCCACCACCGTCATCAAGTTTGCTGACGACACTGTCGTGGTGGGCCTGATCACCAACAACGATGAGACGGCCTACCTGGAGGAGGTTGGAAATCTGGAGAACTGGTGCCAGAGAAACAATCTCCTCCTGAACGTCAGCAAGACAAAGGAGCTGATAGTGGACTTCAGTACAAAACAGGAGAGGAACTACCAGACCCCCATCATCAACAGGAGCCCAGTGGAGAGAGTGGACAGCTTCAGATACCTCGGTGTTCACATCACGCAGGACCTGACATGGTCCTGTCACATCAACACCGTGGTAAAAAAGGCCCGGCAGCGTCTGTACCACCTCAGACGCTTGAGAGACTTTAGACTGCCCTCCAAGGTGCTCAGGAATTTCTACTCCTGCACCACAGAGAGCATCCTGACGGGAAACATCACAACCTGGTTCGGGAACAGCACCATGCAGGACAGACGAGCTCTACAGAGGGTGGTGCGATCAGCTGAGCGCATCATCCGCATCGAGCTCCCTGACCTGCACTCAATCTACACCAAGCGGTGCTGGACCAAGGCCAGGAAGGTCGTGAAGGACCTCAGCCATCCCAACAATGGACTGTTTACTCTGTTGCGGTCTGGGAAGCGATTCCGCTCCCTGAGGGCCAACACAGAGAGACTGAGGAGGAGCTTCTTCCCGCAGGCGATAAGGTCTCTCAACCACACCACTAGGCAAAACTAACACAATATTTTCACAGTTCTCAAAATCAATCAATCAATCTCTATACATCCATGGACACTATGGACAACTCCACGCACATCACATCTACACTACATGTTCACGTTTACATTCTGGACCATTACACAAAGTCACTTTAATAACCATTGCACAAAGTCACTTTTTCTATGCATACTTGCACAAAATTATAGTTCTATGTATACAATATATTTCTATTTTCAGGTTCTATTTTTTCTAGTTAAATTTTTATTTAAATTTTTTATCATATTTCTTATATTGATATTTATTACTTATAAGTTTTAATTCTCTTTTTAAGGTCACTGGCGGTCGTGTAAGCATTTCACTACATTTCGTACTGTGTATGACTGTGTATGTGACAAATAAAATTTGAATTTGATTTGAATTTGGATTTGAATTTGAATTATACTCTAAAGCAGAACAGTGGTTGTGGTGGCACCTAAGTGAGTGAAGCGGGTCCACGGGGCAAAGCTCAGTGTCGGCAGTGTAGGGAGTCACCTGGGTCACGACGAGCAGGTGGCGCGAGGCTGGCAGCTTCCTTCTTGGTGAAACCATGTCAGAGGTTGCGGAGACTACAGAGAAAGAGAACATCTGTAAGTAGGTTTGCAAAGGTCTGTCAAAACACTCTTTCAATGACACATTTCGTACATTGAAGGATCCGAAACTAGCCTCAGAAAATTTTTTGTCTGTATGGTTGTATGTCTGTACGTCTGTCTAGGAAAGAGCAGTTAGTTTTGCCTCTCATTTTTTTTTACTGTTTCTAAAAACTCTTTACCAGTCAACGACGGGTACTTATACCAGGAGAAGATCAAAATTTATACAGTATGACTTAAATTGACACTCACAGTAAGCTGAGCATACTAGGACTTGTTGTAGTATTACCATTAGTGGTAGCAGTAGTAGTAGTAGCAACACCTCTTCTATGCTTACATAGGTTTGCTTTTTATCTAGCAGAGCAGTGTAAGCTGATGAACTTTTTCATGCAGCTTCATTTACTTCCTTTTATTTTCTTTCTTGGAGGTCTTTTTTATATTCATGTGGCATTTAAGTAACTATTGAGAAGTATTATTGCCCTCTAAATTTTCTTTAGAAGGCAGTAAGTTACATTACAATACTCATTCAGGATTGTTGCCAATTTATTGTAAAATTCAAATAAATACAAATAACAATTAATCATTAAATAATTAATCAGCTCATTGGATTTTAGATTGTTTTGGTCATTTCTTAAATAGTTTCTCACTCACTGTCTATACCGCATTATCCTGTATTTAAGGTCGCGGAGGGGCCTGGAGCCTATCCTAGGAGGCTTAGGGCACGAGGCGGGGTACACCCTGGACAGGGGGCCAATTCATTGCAGGGCACACCACACACACACACACTCACTCACACACTCATTCGTACACAATGGACAATTTAGGAACACCAATTAGCCTAATCTGCAGGTCTTTGGACTGTGGGAGGAAACTGGAGTACCCGGAGGAAACCCACCAAGCACCAGGAGAATCAATCCTGCACGGAAATTAAACCCAGATCCTGAAGGTGACAGTGCTAACCACTACACCACCGTGCCACCATTTCTTAAATACTTTATTTATTATTGCACATGAACTCTATATAAAGACATTGCTGCTGGAATAAAAACATTTAGCATTTGGAAATTCTTGTCTTTAAGGTGTCCATGTGAGCACAGGAGATGTGCTAGACTGGTTAAAGCTGTGAGAAAGACTAGGGTAACTCAAATAACCATGGTGATCAGAAAAGTACCTTACAATGCATACAACAATGAACAGATATACTGAAATTGGACAGTTCAATTAAATTTTATTTAATTTGTATAGCACTATTTACAATGGTCATGATCGCAAAGCAGCTTTACAGGATCAAAAGAAAATTATGTAAATGTGTATAAAATGTGTATGAATTAAAATAATTAGGTTGTCTTTGATGAGCAAGCCAAGGGTGATGGTGGCAAGGAAAATCTCCCTCTGATGGCAATAGGAAAAAACCTTGGTTGAAACATTTGGAGATTTAGAGAAAGACTAAGCATTGCGTTTTATCTAATCTCCAACTACAGTATATAATCATTACTATTATATTACATCACAAGAAACTGTATACTAAAACCCAACCCCTTTTCCAGCATGTGCTAATTTTGTATTAGAAGATTTGACATATTAAAAGTACTTCATTAGGAAAACAATGCTATAATTCTGAAAAACAATGAATAGTTCTGTGTTGTATTTGGGACTTGGCTCAATGTGCCTGATCCTGGATCAGATATTACAAGAAATTTACGCTAGACTGCTTAAGCTTCCTAAGTGTGGCCTTCTAGAACTTTTTTCCTCTTATGTGTAAGACATACTGTACAGCACTATTATACAGAATCCTCACTGAGCTGTGTACAGAAATGGCTCAACCATACAACGTCCTGTACATAGTGAGATACACACTACTGATTCTCACTGTCGTTACTGGTATTAATATTATCAAGAGATTTTAGAATCAGGCCTATATGGTAGAGTGTCCGGAGAGTCTCATCAGACCTAAGAATTTTGTTTCTCATGGTCTGAGAGTCCTTCAGGTGCCTTTTGGCAAACTCCAGATGGGCTGCCATGTGCCTTTTACTAAGGAGTGGCTTTCGTCTGTCCACTCTACCGTATAGGGCTGACTGGTGGATTGCTGCAGAGATTGCTCCAGTCCTTCTGGAAGATTCTCCTCTCTTCACAGAGGACCTCTGGAGCTTTTACAAAGTGACAATCGGGTTCTTGGTCACCTCCCTGACTAAGATCCTTCTCCCCCGATCGCTCAGTTTAGATGGCCGGCCAGCTCTAGGAAGAGCTCTGGTGGTTTTGAACTTCTTTCACTTACAGATGATGGAGGCCAATGTGCTCATTGGGACCTTCAAAGCGGCAGAATTTTTTTTGTAACTTTCCCCAGATTTTTTGCCTCAAGACAATACTGTGTCGGAGGTCTACAGACAATTCTTTTGACTTCATGCTTGGTTTGAGCTCTGACATGAACTGTGAACTGTGGGACCTTATATAGACAGGTGTGTGCTTTTCCAAATCATGCCCAATCAACTGAATTTTCCGCAAGTGGACTCCAATTAAGCTGCAGAAACATCTCAAGGATGATCAGGTGAAATAGGATGCGTTTAAGCTCAATTTAGCAAAGGCTGTGAATACTTATGTACATGTGCTTTCTCTATTTTTTTTGTATTAATAAATTTGCAAAAATCTTAAGTAAACCTTTTTCATGTTGTCATTATGGGGTGTTGTGTGTAGAATTCTGAGTAAAATTAATTTAATCCATTTTAGCCATTTTAGAATACGCTGTGACATAAAATGTGAAAAAAGTGATGCACTGTGAGTACTTTCATGTATGTAATACTTTCATTTTGGATGCACTGTATATCCAAACGTCAACGCTTCGTGGGTGTGGCCTTCTAGAGATATGTTCCCTCATGTGTTTAGATCATACAGCACTGTGCTTAGAAATGGCTCAACCATACAACATCCTGTACATCGTGAGATACATAAAACTGATTCTCACTGTTACAACAGGTAATTCTTTTTCATGAGTTTATTTATATATTATTGTTTATTAATTACTTAATTATTAAATTAATGTGTATTCCTTTAAACATCATCAATGATTTGTTTAAAAAAAGGCATTTTTTCTTCATGTTCTTTCTTTTTATGTTTCTCTTTACAGCAGGCAGTTTTGCAGATAAAATTGGACCAACAAATGACGTCGACAACATTGTCACCAAAGAAACAGACCCTGTTACATTGAAATGTTCCTATGAGTCAACCAGTAATAGCATTTGGCTTTACTGGTACAAACAATATTCTAACAGCGCACCACAGTTTTTACTGTATAAAGGCGCAAGATCATATAGCTATGGGAGCACTCCTACTGACACTCGATTAGAGACAAAAACAAGCAGAGACTCTACTGAACTCACTATCAGAGGATTAAAACTCTCAGATTCTGCTCTCTATTACTGCGCTCTTAGAGTAGGGGCACAGTAATACAGACTCAATGAAAAGCTGTACAAAAACATAAAACCTATACACATATTTGAAGCTTTTGAAGACACAGAGTTTTAAAGATTATAATTTTAACAAACTGTTATCAGATAACCACAGACACAAACAACATTTGTGATATGCAGCTGGAAAAAGGCAAGAATATTAAAGAGGGAATAATTTAACAATTTAAAAAGGCCAAGGTTATCATAATCACTGTTGCAATGTAAAGCCATTTCACATGATTTCTTGGTTAATGCAGTTTTCTCTGTGGCTTAGTGTGAAAGGATAATTGGAGGTGAGCTTCCCTCTCTCCAGGACATCTACAGGAAGCGGTGCCTGAGGAAAGCGAGGAGGATCATCAAAGACTCCAGTCACCCCAGTAACCACCTATTTAAACTGCTCCCGTCAGGCAGGAGGTATGGAAGCATCCGGTCCCGAACCAGCAGGCTGAGGGACAGCTTCTATCATCAGGCCATCAGACTACTGAACACTGACCAATAGGTCTCCACTTGTCACTTCCACAATGTCACTTTACTGTACAGTCACTTTATGCACTCCACACTGCACATAATTGCCTTTTTGCACAACATTCATTGCGGACATTCCTATACATTATACACAAGTAAACACTCCCACAATCATGTGTGTATGTGTATATACATGTATGCATATGTGTGTATGTGTATATGTAGATATATGTATATATATATATATATACTGTATATATGTATGTGTATATATATATACATAGACGTGTATATGTGTGTATATTCTGTACATTTACGTTTACATTTAGGCATTTGGCAGACGCTCTTATCCAGAGCGACTTACAAAAAGTGCTTTAATGTTTACAACATTGGATACATACTTACACTGGGTTAACTAGGTTAATAACTAAGTGCCATTAGTCCAACACAACTAAGAAGAGTTTTTTTTTTTTTTTGAGGCGAGCAGTGCTGGAGGATCGGAGGGAACGTGGTGCAGTGCGTGGTGTAATTAGCGCAGAGAGGTAAGTGGGTGCTGGGCCATTTTTAGCTTTGTAGGCAAGCATAAGTGTTTTGAATTTGATGCGGGCAGCTACAGGAAGCCAGTGCAGGGAGCGGAGGAGTGGGGTGGTGTGGGAGAATTTGGGGAGGTTAAAAACAAGACGTGCTGCTGCATTCTGGATCAGTTGCAGAGGACGAATCGTGGACAGAGGCAGGCCTGCCAGGAGTGAGTTGCAGTAGTCCAGTCTTGAAATAACAAGGGACTGAACAAGCACCTGAGTAGCCTGTGAAGAAAGAAATGGGCGAATTCTTCTGATATTGTAAAGAAAAAATCGACAAGAGCGAGTAAGGTTAGCGATGTGTGGGGAAAATGACAAATGATTGTCCACGGTTACCCCAAGATTGCAGGCGGTGGCTGAAGGAGTGATTTGGTTGTATGTGTATATGTGTATACTTATGCTCACTTTTTTTTTTTTAATAAATTATATATATATATTTTTTTAATAACACTTGCACAATATTTTACTTCTGTATTATCCATATATATTTATTCTTATAATTGTACACCACTATTGCTTGTGTAGCTTGCATGTAAGAATTTCACTCACGTGTACAGTACCAGTGTACCAGTAACGTGATGTGACAATAAAAGCGACTTGACTTGACTTACTTGTCGAGCATTTTTGGTTTTACCACTGTCATGTGTGTGGGCATTTAGTTTTAGTTTGTTTTTGTTCTTTGTTTAGTTTTTAATTTTAGTTGTGTTGACTTGGCCTCTCTTATTGGCAATGTTTCTGTGTATGTTTTGTGTCTCTGTGTTAGTGGAGCTGATTCAGTCCTGTCTTAAATGTATGTAAGTACTGTGGTTGTTGTCCTCCTGTGTTCTTGTGTGTTTAGCTAGAGTCAGGTAAGTAGTTAGGTGTGTGTTTGGCTAGGAGCGTGTTTAGCTAAAATCTATGTTGAGTTACAGTAACTAGCATGCTTCTAGCCATAGCCCCTTTGTGTCTCTAGCTGTCCTGTGTTTCCTATCCCCCTAGTGTCCCAGTGCGCCTAGCTTTAGAGTGCCGCCCCTCCTAGCTTTGGAGTAACGACTAGCTTGTTAGTGCCGCCTCGCTTAGTCTTGGAGGGCCGCCTCGCCTAGCCACTGAGTATCCTCTGTCTGTGTTTCTGTGCCCCCATTCCCGAGTGTGTTAAGCTATTAGGTAAGTGTAGCTTAGTGCATGTTGGGGCTAAAGACATGCTTAGCTAGGTGTATGTGTAGCTTACTGCCATGGTTAAGCACAGCTTAACCATGTTTAGCTAAAAGCCATGCCTAGCTGATTGCCATGTCTTTAGCCCTCGTCCCGTCTCTCATCTCTAGTGTCTCTACGTGTCTGTCTCTAGTGTCTCTACGTGTCTGTCTCTCTAGTGTCTCCCCTCTCTCAGTGTCTCCCTCTAGTGTCCAGTCTCAGCTCCACGCATAGTCTGTGTGTCCTGTTATGTTTGTCCTGTTTGTGTCTCGCCACAGGGCATGTTGTGTCTCCCCCTGCCTGTGTCTCGCCCTGCCTGTGTCTTGCCAGAGAGCCCCTGTTAGCACAGAGTTAAATATTGTTTTAGTTTGTTCCTTTGTTTGTGTCTTTATTTATACTTTGTGTTCAACCATCATTAAAAGACTCAGTGACACACACATCATCTGAAATGTTGACAATGTCAAATAGGAGCACTCTCTATATATTTACATTTAGGCATTTGACAGATACTCTTCTCCAGAGCTGCTTACAAAAGTGCTCAAATCAGCTGGATTAAGCCACTACCTCCTGCAGTGTATATGGCGTGATACATGATTTTCTCTTTAATTCACTTCAGTATTTGGACAATAACATTTTCTGTAGACATCATGCAATATTTTAGACTGAGTTGCTGAGTTTTACTACATCCTTAAGAACTTTTTAAATGCCTCATGATATCAGTGTTTCATATCAGGCGATACAGATAATTATTGATATTTTTTGACCCATTTAAAATAAGGAGCAGGAGAAAAATATATTACATTTAAACATTTTTATTTTAAACTTAACCTTCCTCTGATCATAGTCCCCTTAGTTATTAGGACAGAAATGTTAATAACCATGGAAAACTCAAATAATTAAAATGTAAACATAAGTCTAAAGTCACAATGTTAACAATTATCACAATGTTAATAATTATCTCTTACATTTTCTTTCATTTTGCACCTTAAATGTTAAGAAATGCTTAAAGTGTAATAAAATAGTGCGAAGTGCATTTTCTACTTATGAAGAGGAATCCAGCAGACCAGCACGAGACAACAATATAGCGCAACAAAACATGATACTGTTACATGATTGGCGTTAGCGCATCACTCCCTACGTTGCTAGGTTACCAGAGAGCGAGTGCCTTTGTTAATGCAACTGTCATGGGTAGAGATGCTCCGATCAGCATTTTTGGGGCCGATCACCAAGATCATAATCTGCCGATTGCCAATCACTGCCAATCACAGAATGGCAGGGGAATGGGAATCTTATCTATAATCTAGCAGAGTTTGCACCATTTGAAGAAATGAAACTAACACTAAATTAACTATATTGAAAAAAGAAAACTGTAGAAATAGGCTACAGTCAAGATCTTGAAGAACCACCAAGTGTTTATTTTAGAAAAAATAGAACTTAAAGCTACTGTAGACCATCTTTCCCAAATAAGGCAGAGTAACTTTTAAAAATTATTCCAAAAAAATAGGAATAACACATCAGATCAGCTTAATGGGATGTAGCCTCTTAATACACAGATTACATTTTATAATTGGCAGCAAAATGTAAAACTTGTTACACCAAAACTGGCTACTGCCACAAAAGACAAAACTATGGCATGTTTTTTTTTATTTTTTTATTATGAAAGTAGAGGAACAACTACATCAGATCCAAAAAATAAAATAATGCTAGCCTGTATTTTATTGAATTAGGTTTGTTTCCAAAAAAATTTCCAATTAAGTATTTATAATCAATTAAGTATTTCTAATACTTAATTAAATAAATTACATAAATAAGTAATTAAATAATCACCGAATATTGCACGCGCATAGAGTGCTTTGTCTGCTCTTGTAGCGTGGACTGTAAACCGAAATGCGGAAATGGCGCGAACAGGCAGGATAACCACGAGAGTTATTGTAAGAACTCTCTCACACCGAAAGCAAGAGTTTACACAATTCCGCGTTCTAGCAACTCACACTCAATCAGAAACTGGACCCAAAATTGTGAGTTCTCTCATAAGATCTGGCGAAGCGTCGGAAACGGCATGGCCAGACTGAGCGATGTGAAGCGCCATCTGGTGTCCTTTTATGCTTCCTGAATTGCGACCGTACTACTTCAGGGTCCTAGTGCCGGTCACGGAGCGAGTGCCCATGACAGCAACCAAACTAGCTTCACGACCTCTGTTTTCTCTTGACAAAGAATACAAATTATCGAACGTTTTATTGAACACATTTTTTATTGATATCAATTACGTGTCTATCGCGATACATATCGTTATCGTTTTATCGCCCAGGCCTAGTTTGAGGCCTGACATAGCTTGAGATAAAAATAATATTGTGGTCAATTATAATTTATATTTTATGTTTAGTCATGTAATAGTTTGTTTAAAAAAACATTATTAACAACACATTAGGAAATAAAATGACAGCACAGAAAAAAATAGTAGTAACATTAATCACCACTTACAATATACACCAGAAAACTGGTGAGAGAATCATGGGCATGTCATGCCAACCTGACCTGTCCAATCCCACAGAAAAACCAATGCAGCACAAATTAATGGAAAATGTCAGTGCTGCCCATGATAGAAAGGGACCAGAAAAAGTTTGAGGCCACACTTACCGTCATCTCTTCAGTATTGCAAAAAGTATATACTGGGATTACAAGATGTAATATAACATGTTTGACAAACAGGTTTGACAAACCATGTCTTACAAGTCATGAACCTGCCATATTTAAATAGCAAAATCAATGACCACGTTTTCTTTTTCACTTTCTCTGCGTTGCGCGTCAAGCCGGCCAAAAATTTAATGCAATCGCTAATCCATTTGCAATTGCATTTCCAACACAGAAACCTGTCAATCAGCATCAGGGGCGGGTCTATACTGTGGGGCGGGATTGTGTGGGGAGTGACGTCACTCGCAGTCGCCGACCAAGAGGGGGAAAAAGCAAACGTGGTCATTGATTTTGCTATTTAAATATGACAGGCTCATGACTTGTAAGACATGGGAAATGCAAATGCAAATGGCCTTTTCTTTTTCATTTAAAATTTGGCAGTCAGTGTGCGTTTATGAAGGTCGAAACAGCAAACAGTAATGCAAAGTTTGCAATTGCATTTGAATTATGGCACACTTTGTGCGTCCACATATGGAAAACGCAATTGCAAATGAAATTTGTGAATCCTTTCGAATATTGTCCGGGATATCGCTCCATACAGAGAGAAAGCACAGGGACCAAATTCCACAAGTACAGTCTTTATTAAGCACAATGTTCAGCAGTAAGGTTAAAAGTATGCAGATTTAGAGAAATTATACTCTAAAGCAGAACTGTGGTTGTGGTGGCACCTGAGTGAGTGGAACGGGTCCACGGGGCATAGCTCAGTGTAGGCAGTGTAGGGAGTCGTCTGGGTCACGACGAGCAGGTGGCACAAGGTTGGCAGCTTCCTTCTTGGTAAAACCATGTCAGAGGTTGCGGAGACTACAGAGAAAGAGAACATCTGTAAGTAGGCTTTAAAAGGTTTTGTCTGTCAGAACTCTCTTTCAATGACACATTTCGTACATTGAAGGATCCGAAACTAGCCTCAGAAAATTTTTTGTCTGTATGGTTGTATGTCTGTACGTCTGTCTAGGAAAGAGCAGTTAGTTTTGCCTTTTTTTTTTTAACTGTTTCTAAAAACTCTTTACCAGTCAACGACAGGTACTTATGGGAGTAGATTAAAATGTATACAGTATGACTTAAATTGACACTCACAGTAACCTGAGAGTACTAGGACTTGTTGTAGTAGTATTACCATTACTGGTAGCAGTAGTAGTAGTAGCAACACCTCTTCTACGCTTACATAGGTTTGCTTTTTATATAGCAGAACAGTGTAAGCTGATGAACTTTTTCATGCAGCTTTATTTACTTCCTTTCATTTTCTTTCTTGGAGGTCTTTTTTTATATCCATGTGGTATTTAAGAAATTATTGAGAAGTATTATGGACCTCTAAATTATCTCTAGAAGGCAGTGAGTTACATTACAATACTCATTCAAGATTGTTGCTAATTAATTGCAAAATTCAAATGACTACAAATAACAATTAATCATTAAATAATTGATCAGCTCATTAGATTTTAGATTGTTTTGTTCATTTCTTAAATACTCACTTACTCACCCACTCATCGTCTATACCGCTTTATCCTGTATACAAGGTCGCGGAGGGGCCTGGAGCCTATCCTAGGAGGCTTAGGGCACGAGGCGGGGTACACCCTGGACAGGGGGCCAATCCATTGCAGGGCACACACACATACACACTCACACACACACTCATTCGCACACTATGGGCAATTTAGGAACACCAATTAGCCTAATCTGCAGGTCTTTGGACTGTGGGAGGAAACTGGAGTACCCGGAGGAAACCCACCAAGCACCAGGAGAATTAATCCTGCACGGAAATTGAACCCGGATCCTGAAGGTGACAGTGCTAACCACTACACCACCGTGCCACCATTTCTTAAATACCTCATTTATTATTGCATATGAACTCTATATAAGACATTGCTGCTGGAATAAAAACATTTAGCATTTGGAAATTCTTGTCTTTAAGGTGTCCAGATGAGCACAGGAGATGTGCTAGACTGGTTAAAGGGTAACTCAATTAACAATGGTGAACAGAAAGTCCCTTAAAATGCATATAACAATGAACAGATATACTGAAATTGGACAGTTTAATTTAAATAAATTTAAATTTATTTAATTTGTATAGCACTTTTTACAAGGGTCATGATCACAAAGCAGCTTTACAGGATCAAAAGAAAATTATGTAAATGTGTATAAAATGTGTATGAATTAAAATAATTAGGTTGTCTTTGATGAGCAAGCCAAGGGTGATGGTGGCAAGGAAAATCTCCCTCTGATGGCAATAGGAAAAAACCTTGGTTGAAACATTTGGAGATTTAGAGAAAGACTAAGCATTGTTTATCTAATCTCCAACTACAGTATATAATCATTACTATTATATTACATCACAAGAAACTGTATACTAAAACCCAACCCCTTTTCCAGCATGTGCTAATTTTGTAGTAGAAGATTTGACATATTAAAAGTACTTCATTAGGAAAACAATTGTATTTTTCTAAAAAAACAATCAATAGTTCTGTGTTGTATTTGGGACTTGGCTCAATGTGCCTGATTCCGGATCAGATATTACAAGAGATTTACTTTACACTGCTTAAGCTTCGTAAGTGTGGCCTTCTAGAACTTTTTTTTTTCCTCTTATGTGTAAGACATACTGTACAGCATTATTATACAGAATCCTCACAGAGCTGTGTACAGAAATGGCTCAACCATACAACATCCTGTACATAGTGAGATACACACTACTGATTCTCACTGTAGTTACTGGTATTAATATTATCAAGAGATTATAGAATTAGGCCTATATGGTAAATGTCCAGAGAGTCTCATCATACCTAATAATTTTGTTTCTCATGGTCTGAGAGTCCTTCAGGTGCCTTTTGGCAAACTCCAGATGGGCTTCCATGTGCCTTTTACTAAGGAGTGGCTTCCGTCTGTCCACTCTACCATATAGGGCTGACTGGTGGATTGCTACAGAGATGGTTGTCACTCTGGAAGATTCTCCTCTCTTCACAGAGGACCTCTGGAGCTTTAACAAAGTAACAATCGGGTTCTTGGTCACCTCCCTGACTAAGATCCTTCTCCCCCAATCGCTCAGTTTAGATGGCCGGCCAGCTCTAGGAAGAGACCTGGTGGCTTCGAACTTCTTTTACTTACGGATGATGGAGGCCACTGTGCTCATTGGGACCTTCAAAGCAGGAGAAATTTACCTGTAACCTTTCCCAGATTTGTGCCTCAAGACAATACTGTGTCGGAGGTCTACAGACAATTCTTTTGACTTCATGCTTGGTTTGAGCTCTGACATGAACTGTCAACTGTGGGACCTTATATAGACAGGTGTGTGCTTTTCCAAATCATGCCCAATCAAGTAAATTTACCACAAGTGCAAATTAGCTGCAGAAACATCTCAAGGATGATCAGGTGAAATAGGATGCGTCTAAGCTTAATTTTGCAAAGGCTGTGAATACTTATGTACATGTTCATGTTGTCATTATGGGGTGCTGTGTGTAAAATTCTGAGGAAAATTGATTTAATCAATTTTAGCCATTTTAGAATAAGGCTGTGACATAACAAAATGTGGAAAAAGTGATGCGCTGTGAATACTTTCATGTATGTAATACTTTCATTTCGGATGCACTGTATATCCAAACGTCAACGCTTCGTGGGTGTGGCCTTCTAGAGATATGTTCTCTCATGTGTTCAGATCATACAGCACTGTCCTAAGAAATGGCTCAACCATACAACATCCTGTACATAGTGAGATATATACAACTGATTCTCACTGTTACAACAGGTAATTATTTTTCACGAGTTGATTTATATATTATTGATATTTAATTAGTTAATTATTAAATTAATGTGTATTCCTTTAAACATCATCAATGATTTGTTTAAAAAAAGGCATTTTTTTCTTCATGTTCTTTCTTTTTATGTTTTTCTTTACAGCAGGCAGTTTTGCAGATAAAATTGGACCAACAAATGACGTTGACAACATTGTCACCAAAGAAACAGACCCTGTTACATTGAAATGTTCTTATGAGTCAACGAGCAATGACATTAGGCTTTTCTGGTACAAACAATATTCTAACAGCGCACCACAGTTTTTACTGTATAAAGGCGCAAGATCATATAGCTCTGGGAGCACTCCTACTGACACTCGATTAGAGACAAAAACAAGCAGAGACTCTACTGAACTCACTATCAGAGAACTAAAACTCTCAGATTCTGCTCTCTATTACTGCGCTCTTAGAGTAGGGGCACAGTAATACAGACTCAATTAAAACCTGTACAAAAACATAAAACCTATACACATATTTGAGGCTTTTGAAGAGACAAAAGTTCAAAGATTATAATTTTAAGAAACTGTTATCAGATAACCACAGACACAAAACATTTGTGATGCAGCTGGAAAAAGGCAAGAATAATGAAGAGGGAATAATTTAACAATTTAAAAGTGTATGAATGAAACTTATAAAGTTCAGGAGCAAATAAGGCCAAGGTTATCATAATCACTGTTGCATTTCAAAGCCATTTCACATGATTTCTTGGTTAATGCAGTTTTCTCTGTGGCTTAGTGTGAAAAAATGAAATATGGATGAAATTTGCTGAATAAAACCATTTTTCTGAGCCTTGCTAGCTTGTAACTAAGATGTGTTACATAAAATAAAACTTCAGCTTGTGCAACAAAAAAAAAAAGCTTCCCCATACACCACATGACAGAAGAAATACCCTATAGATTTATTTTGTTTCGAATCGACCTCATGGTTGTCTATCAGGCATAACATCTTTTCAAAATTTTAGAGAAATCTTTTCTAATTCAAATTTTTGTTTTCTAATTATACAGTATATCAGTTTAGAAGAAGGCAGTTGCACCACAACAACATCTTAAACAGTGACACACACATCATCTGAAATGTTGACAATGTCAAATAGAAGCACTCTGTATATATTTACATTTAGACATTTGGCAGATACTCTTCTCCAGAGCTGCTTACAAAAGTGCTCAAATAAGCTGGATTAATCCATTAACTCCTGTAGTGTATATGGCGTGATACATGATTGTCTATTTAATTCACTTCAGTATTTCTACATTTCTGTAGACATCATGCAATATTTATGAGAGACTTGCTGATATTTAGTATATTCATACAAACTTCTTAAATTCATATAAAGTTGTTGGATCAACATATTGGTTTCAGGTTGAATGCAATTCAGGGAATTGTTGAAGTAAAATGTGCTCTGTTACTACAAACCTTTTGATCTTTCAGTAAAGTATGGCACAGCAGAAAAAGTCCTGTATGTTGTCCTATAGTGTCATTTTATACAGACCTAAAGTCCATGCTTTATTGTGTTGTATGGTACATGTAAGTGTTTAAAGGTTAATGAATTGTGAATTATGTAATCTTTTCAGAAAGATTGCCATTATCAAAATTAACACCCATACAAAATAGTACTATGGAAATTAAGTATTTATATAAATAAATTATATGTATAGATTATACATATAATTTTATTTAAATAATGGATTGCTACGGCAGCTTTGTTATCTAAAATTACATGATACCCAAATGTACATAATTTTACAGAGATTGATGACAGAATTGACAGGACTGCAGCTAAAGGAGGAGGAGCTAGATGTGGTGAGATACAGTTTGAACAGTTTGACAAAGATGCTGCCATTTATACCCACTGCATGAGAAACATCAGAGAAGCCATGCTACTCTTCTTTGTTTTAATTGCTTTTAAAAACATTGGTAAGTCCTTTATTTATTTCACAAATAATGAGTTCTGTTCTGATACCTAAACATTGGTGAAAAAAAATCTTTAAGTAATAAAAATAATTAAAAAAATGTTCATGTTATCTTGCAATGTCTTTACAGCAGGCGCTGTGGACAGCAGCATTACACCAGAACAAACCATCATATCTTCAAATGAAGGCAGTAACACCACACTGACCTGCACATATGATGCATCAGCTAGATATCTCCACTGGTATAGACAAAAGCCTCAGTCAGGACCAGAGTTTCTGCTGCTAATTGTTGTATCTTCCAGTGATATCAATAAAGCTAAAGAACTTGACCCACGACTATCCATCAAACTTCGTAAAACGGCAAATAAACTAGATCTGGAGATCTTTCCTACTGCAGTATCAGACTCTGCACTCTACTACTGCGCCATGGAGCCCACAGTGACACAAAGCACAAACAGACTGTACAAAAAGTTACTTTTTTTCTTTCCAGGAGGGGGAGCTATTTACCATTTTAATTGTAAAAGTTTTCTATATTAGTTTCCAAACCTTGAGTATCTTCTTACCTACAGTAAGTATTGATAATGTTTACTGTTTAAACAAACTTGAACTTATATGAACTATTACTTATTGACTTGTTTCATTGTTAGGGTTTATGCTGTTAATTCTCCTCATGTAATAATGTTGTAACACTTGTGTGTTCTTGACAGTTAAATGGTCACATGGTTTACTGTCACATTTCAGCTTGATATAATAGTTTGATAAAAATACAATAGTGTATGGTTTATAATCAGTGATATTGTTTCAGGTTGAAGCCTGTACATGTCTGCTTTAAACAAAAAATTTACTCTTAATTTTTTCATAAAACTCTAGTGTCACAAAATTTAGTTTAGTGTGACCACATTATATAGTATTGGTTTCCACTGGATTGGTGGCTAAATATTAGGAAATTGTACAAAATTTAAAGTTCAAGGCAAGATTTTCGAACTACTGTTCTTTCATCTTATTACAGTCAATGGGAAATAAAGGATATAGAATTGTTTTTTTACACTTCGTTTACACTAAGTAGTCTTTTTTCCTTAGCCAAATACTCTCCCATTTTGTTAATTGGACAGTGAATCACAGATAAGAAATTGAAAAAGTAGATTTTTTTTGTCTTAAAACAACTTCAGCGCATTAAAATTCAATTATACCACTTCAGTGCTGTTTGTATTTCAAAATCTACTGGTGCAGGTGGCATAGTGGCATAGTGGTTAGCACAGTTGCCTTGAACCTCCAGGGTCAAGGGTTTGATTCTCAGTTCAGGAATGTGTGCATAGAGTTTGCATGTTCTCCCAGTGCTAGGTGGGTTTTCTCAAATATTCCTAAGACATGGACAACAGATTAGGCATGATCTGGCTGGCCAGACATACAGACATAAAATTTTCTGAAACTGGTTTTGGGTCCTCCAATGTATAAAACGTAAAAATATCATTGAAAGAGCAATTTCTGACCAATGTACAGACAAAATCTTTTTTTCTTATATGTAAATGAAGGCCTGCCAGATGGTGATCTAGACAAGACCAGGCTGACTAAAATATATCTTTTCATAAATAAAGCAGCCAATTACTTCACTGTCAACAAACCTGAGTGATCAGTGAGAGTGGGAAAACAGCATCTAAACATGGAGTTTACCATAATAGTCTACGGGGTAATAAATGCATAAATTATTTTTTTCTGCATCGTTTAGTGATATTTTTTATCTTGACAATTAGAGATGAAGGAATGCTATTCTGCTAATATTATCTACATAAGCTTCTAATGAAAGATTGAAATCTATAAATCACACCAAAGTCTTTTACACGATGAAACAGAAAGGCCATTCAAATTAACTGTGTGATTAGAAAACTTACTTCTACTGTAGCTGCATGTGGTCCTAGTACTTTTGTCAGGCAGACTACTACTACTACTACTACTACTAATAATAATAATAATAGTTCAGTAAGCGACATATGATTGTTAATGTTTTTCTTTTTATTAATTTGCTTTATTTTTTTTTCAAATTTTGCTTTGTCTACAAAATATAACAGCACACGAAAATAAATAAATAATTTAAATTTAAATTTAAATAATTTTTTCAGGGTCAACGGTCAAATTTTAGCCTTGGGTCTGTAGGTGTGGTTTGTATGTTGTCTCCATGCTTGGTGGGTTTTTTCTGGGTACTCCGGTTTCCTCCCACAGTCCAAAGACATGCAGATTAGAGTAATTAGCATTCCTATGAATATAAAAAAAAGAATTGCCCATTATGTGTGTGTGTGTGTGTGTGTGTGTGTGTGTGTGTGTGTGTGTGTGTGCGCGTGCGTGCGTGTATGTGTGGACTAGAGAAAAGTGAATTTCAAAGAAATTGACAATATCTGAACATGGCACCACAGTTTTTATTGCATGAATGTGCAAAGTTAGTATTTTCTAATCAAAAGAATTCAAATGCCACTCGATCAAAAATAGATACAGAATCAATAAGAGACTGTATAAACACCTAAACACTTCGACAAAAAAATGGATAAATGTAAAGAAACCTTGTGTTTTGTGTGGATTGTGTTTTAAAATAAATTCATTCCAATTTGTAATTTTCCCCTAAATTTTATTCCAATTTCTGTTGATTTGCAAATACAAATTAGGGCTCCTCATATATTTTTGAAAAGAAGCACAGTATTTTACAACTTGTTTGGAAAAAAATACATTGACAATCTATAACTGTCAGAAGAGTTCAAATTACTGTAAAATGTTTAGTGTAATTTGATGTGATCCAGTTTAACATCAAATCTCTATATAACTCACACAACGGATAATAGCTGCATGAATGCTGCATGAAAATCTACTTTTAAAAAAATCACTTAAATCACTAAGTGGTGTGTGCAATAAAAATACAGTAATGTGGCTGGTCTTGATTGGTTGGACTTATTTAGATTAAGTTAGTATATGGTAATGTAAATAAAGGAAATAAGCTATATCTACGGTGGAAGAGAAGTATAAAAAGCAAACCCAAGCATGGGCACAGTCAGGTAACCATCAACAAGCAGAAGCTGCCCAGCACCAGATGTTGTCACAGATAAATACTTTTGCATGGTGACGACATCATCTTTGGCCTGAGTCTGCAACACAAGGTCAAATAGTTGCAAGCAACGATAAGCGGGCCCAAGCACCCTGCACCATCGCCACCCCGGGGGCACCGCACAACTTGCACACACGATATAGGGCTGATGTCAGTTTGGCCCCTACTGTAAATATTTGTTGTTGTGTTTGTGTGTGTGTGTTACATGTAACTGTGTGTGTGTGTGTGTGTGTGTGTGTGTGTGTGTGTGTGTGTGTGTGTGTGTGTGAGATGTGTGAGTGTGTCAGTCTGTGTATGATGAGTATTTGTGCATGTTTGTGTGTGTGGTGTGGGAGTCTGTGTTAACATTTGTGATGTGTGTGTTAGCATTTGTGTGATGCACCCGCTGAGAAACCTGAAAGAGCTCTGGTTATAGGAGACTCTATACTGAGACATGTGAAATTAGCCAGGCCTTTAGGGGCGCCAGCGGCAGTGGTTAGGTGTATTCCTGGAGCCAGAGCACCGGACAAGCGACAGGTAATCTGCCTCTAGGACAGCATAGGTTCTCTAAGATAGTAGTACATGCTGGAGCGAACAATATACATCTTCGTCAGTCAGAGGTTAGTAAGGGTAACTTTACATACAGTAGGTGTTTAAACTATGCGAAGGCAATGTCTGACGAAGTAGTATGCTCTGGTCCCATCCCAATGAGACGTGGCAACATAGTTACAGCAGGTTATGGTCGCTGAACTGTTGGATGTCTAGGTGGTGCTCCGGGGCTTCATAGACAATTTGAAGACCTTTGAGGGCAAAGCTGGCCTGTTAGGGAGGGACGGTGTTCATCCCATTCGGGAAGTTGCTGCCCTCATTTCTTTTAATATAGCTCATAGTCTCAGAAGAGTCCTAGTTAATCGGTGACAATCCAGAGCCCAGGCCAGGGAGCAGACAGACAGGCCAACCGTCTGCTAGCTGCATAGAGTCGTCACTCAGGGTTCACTATATTGAGACTGTGTCTGTATCCTGTATAGCTAAGCAAAAATGTAGAAAGACTCAGAAAGTCTGTTTTAGTAATTTAATTAATATAGAGACAAAAAAATTAAAAACACACTGGATACACAGTCAGCACCTCTGATCTGAAGCTAGAACTGTTAAATATTAGATCTCTCACATAAATCTTCTCCAGCTCTGATAAAGATGTTTAATAAAGTTACGATAATGACTGTGTGGTGCCTGTCCAGGTATGAAAATAAATCTTAAAGCTTCCACAAATACTCACTAATTGTCTAAGATGAATTTTGGCATTGATAAATTTGGCTGCTTTATGAGCTTCCATATTACCCTCATGACCCATTTTTGATTCACTATGTTTGCTTAAATAAATGAAAACCAAAATGTTTTAGTAAGAATCTACAATCCGACAGATCTAAATCCCCCTACTATTTTACACTATACCTGAGGCTTAAAAAAGAAGAGGTCAAACTTTTATTCTTGTTTCTGGCAAAAGGGATCATCTATTTGCCTGCCATTTGAGGCATCCTTCCCAATCATTATTCTTGGTGATGTTGCAAAAGTATAATGTAGCTTCATACCTAGTCCCTCTTGAATAATAGAATGGTACACCTTCTATCACCACCTTGTTCTATAACCGGAATATGGTTATAGATCAACTGTTTAATTAAGAGTGATCTATAATATTTCTGTTTTTAAGCATAATGTGGTTGTTGGTGCAAGACATGCTGGTCTGAGTATTTCAGAAACTGTTGCTCTTTCATGCAGTCTGTAGATGGAGCTATAGGTGAAGCTATACATTAAATAAAGACAAATACTATGTCATAATGTCATAATGTCAAATACTAAACACTGGCATTCACTAAAGCTGATCTGAACCAGTCTGAAGGAAACACTCAGGATAAAAAAATGTTATTCCTTTTTTTGGGTTTATTCACTGTTTCTGTTATTGGTAAGTCATATACATTGCACATAAATGTATTAATAATATTTTTAAAAAGTATTTGATATAATTCAAATAATTATAGTATTATTTAAATATTGTTTTAAATAATTTACTTAAATAATTCAATATTGAATATTTATAATGTCATAATTTTATGTTTTTTTCTAGCAGAGGCTGCTGACAACATTAACCCAGACAAAACCAATGTTTTTGCAACTGAAGGCAGCGACACCACACTGTCCTGCACATATACTGAATCAGCTGATACTCTCCACTGGTATCAACAAAAACCTGGATCAAAACCTGAGTTTCTGCTGCTGATTTATGAAAAGGGTAAACAGGTCATAGAGGCTCAACCACCTTATCCACAATTCTCCATAAAACTTGACCAAAAGAATAAAAAAGTGGATCTGATCATCTCCTCTGCTGCTGTATCAGACACTGCACTATACTACTGCGCTCTGGCGCCCACAGTGACAGGAAATCCAACTACGCTGTACAAAAAGCATTACACATGATGAGAACAGAGCCATGCTTGTCACACAATTTATTAAGCTATTTATGTTTACTTTTACATTATCCATCATCTGTCTATGATGTTAATGTGTTTTTAATGCTCTAAGACATGACATAGGAGAGTCCCACCAGTGTGTATCATCCTTGCAAACCTTGCACCCCCACCTTCAAGTACATATAGTTAATAAATGCCAAGTTAATCCATCTGTCAATTAGTTTGTAAGGTATACTTATTTTGCCATATTTTTATTATGTCCTTATTTGTACAATATGTTTTACTAGTTAAATTTAATTTCCATTGTATTTCTCTTCTCTTTATTCATATTTATTTCTTATCTTATCTTTTATTTTTTAAGGTCACCGTATAAGCATTTCACTGCATATTGTACTGTGTATGACTGTGTACGTGACTAATTAAATTTGAATTTGAATTCATTTATATAAACGGTGCTTTAGGTCACCATTGAACAAAGAGCGAACAAAGATATTATAAATTTATTAAAAATAAATAAATTAATAAAATTAGTCCATGCCAAGATGAGAGTGAAATAGAGGAATGATTTTTTAGAAGACATTATTCAGACTGTATTTATCAATAAATAAAAAGTACCCTTAACTGGACATTATTGCTAAGTATAAGGAAAGTCCACACACACACACACACACACACAGACACACACACACACACCAAAAACAAGGCCAATTAGCTTAATCTTCATGTCTTTGGATTGTGGGGATAAAACTGGAGTACCTGGAGGAAACCCACCAAGCTTTTGGAAAACATGCAAACTCCATACACACATCCGAGGCGAGAATCTGCCGCGGTTTACGAGTGCTCCGCACCGCGTATTATGTTTCACGCATGCGCTTCTTGTTTTGACGCCGAGCGTCACGTGATCACAACTGAGCCAACGTTTTTTCTCTCTCTTGCGCTGCGGAATTGTCTCCCCTACTGGGTCTTAGTGCTCGTCTCTTACTGGTATAATCAACATCTGTGCACGCGTGTACTGTTTACTATAACACTGTGACTACGTATGAGGCGCCGTATAGGGCTTAAATCAAACTTTACTCATGCACACACATATGAAACACTTGCATACACATATATGAAACACTCACACATACATATATACTACTAACTGCTCAAACAACTACATATGAAATGCGCGCGCACATACTTCAAATATACTTTCCGCGCACATACTGTACATACATACTTTCCGCGCATATACATACATACTTTCCGCGCATATTCATACATACTTTCCACGCACATACATACATACTTTCCACGCACATACATACATACTTTTCACGCACATACATACATACTTTCCGCGCACATACATACATACTTTCCGCGCACATACATACATACTTTCCGCGCATATACATACATACTTTCCACGCACACGCACGCACACACACACATACATACTTTCTGTGCACGCGCACAAAGCCAACTGTAGCGGTGTAGGGAACGAGTGAACAACTGATCTTTAGTTTAGCGGAAAAGGGAATGGATAATTTCCTATAAGTCATTACATATCGCTGGAGTGTGAAAAAATTTTACTCGAAAAATAATTTATATTTTTATTATAATTATTATCGAGGCGAGGACATCATATAAATAGGACACAATAATTTACATTTTGATTTAATAAAGAAACCATTCGTATTATATAGGCTAGTAATCTGTAAAAATAAATAAATAAATAATACGTTTTATATTTTTTATGGTATCAGTTTTTGTTTCAATAAATAATCTATATTTAATGTCCGTAGCGTGAAATTTCCACAGCAGCAGCGACAGGTATCCGAGGTGCTTGTGTTACCATGGTAACGCAAGGAGGAAGTGACGTTGCATGGTGTTCTGAATGGTGGAATTTTGTAGAGTGAAGTTCCCTTTTCAAACATTTCCTGCGCAGGGAGTAGGGTGTAGGGTGTAGGGAATAGTAATTTCAATGTATATGAACTTCATTCTCCCTGATTAGTAGTAGCGTTTCTTAAATAGACCGTTAATGGACAGTTTAGAAGACAACGAGTGATTTATTTATCACCACAAAAGTGGGTGATATGGGGGGTCGGAACAATGTTTGTCCCGTGGGATTCCGATGAGTTAGTTATTGTTCATATTAGCGAAGGCGAGGAAACACATTTCACAAAACAGTATTTGTTTCTGTTGTAGGATCCGACATATTAGCCACAGATTCCGTGCTTCAATTTTCTTTTTGCAAATCATCACCTGCGTTTTCTGCCGCTGAAATATTCAGACATTATGTGGATAGTTCTGAATACGCCATGTGATTGAGCAGTGATGATACAAACCAGTACTACCATTCAGGGAGAATGAAGCGACAAGTCCGTCTACACTGAAATGCCTTCCGGTTACACTGAAATGCCTTCCGGTTACACTGAAATGCCTTCCTTTTACACTGAAATGCCTTCCGGTTACACTGAAATGCCTTCCTTTTACACTGAGAATCTCATAGGTGAATGTGCGAGAAGAGTTTGTATGTATGTGCGCGGAAAGTATGTATGTATGTGCGCGGAAAGTATGTATGTGTGTGCGCAGAAAGTATGTACAGTATGTATGTGCGCGGAAAGTATGTATGTGTGTGCGCGGAAAGTATGTATGTATGTGCGCGCGCATTTCATATGTAGTTGTTTGAGCAGTTAGTAGTATATATGTATGTGTGAGTGTTTCATATATGTGTATGCAAGTGTTTCATATGTGTGTGCATGAGTAAAGTTTGATTTAAGCCCTATACGGCGCCTCATAACTACGTGTGTGTGAAACATATTTTATTTTGTGTTCAGAAATTCTTAATGTAGGTGCATGTTATTCACAAGTTCTGACGCGTGTCTTTAGTTACACAGTGTCACTGACGACATCAGACGTTTCGTTGATTTCTTTGCCTCTTGTTTATTTTCAACATCAAAAACAACGCTTGTTACAGTTTCTTGCATAAATCCACAGTAGTCACGACAAGTCGCTTGCTGTGTTCTGTAGCTTCGATGGATTACAGTTACAACAACTTATTTTACTGTATTCCTTTTAGCTTACTGTCTCACGGTCAAAAGCTTGTGTGCTCCACACCTTTCTGTATCCTTCCGTGTCTTAACAACAACTACAACTAACGTGCGTGATAGACATGGAACTGCATAACTGTGGGATGATGTCACAGAACAACCCATGAAATGATGTCACAATACAAATTATATGTATAATACTTAATGCTTAATGCTTAACTAATAAACTGAAGTAAGATAAACATAATAACAAATCACAAGAATGAAATATGGCCCTTACATTTCCAGCCCCTAATTGACAGGCAGGAAGACTGACAATTACACCCTTTTTTTTTTTTTTTTTTTTTTTTTTACAATTGGGCCACAAAATTTACTATTGGATTAAAATTTAAATTAACTTTCTTAACACTTTAGAATTAACTTTCTTAACACTTTAGACATTTGTTAACGGTTTAACTTAAGGTATTCATATCGCTGCGTACCAAATGAAAGGAACATGACTACTTCATAAGGTAATTAACAGTCCATTTCACATATGAGGCACAGCTTATCGATGGGTCTTTCCAGGGTACTGGTTTTAGTTTTGACCAGTACACGTCTCACAAGTCCTTTTTTATCAGGGAACACTTTCGTGATCCGTCCGACGACCCATGAATTTCTTGGAGAAGACTCATCAATTATTAGAACTACGTCTCCAATCGAGAGGTTTTTTCTCACCTGAGACCATTTTTGGCGCTCCTGAAGCAAGGGCAAGTATTCACGCACCCATCCCTTTCAGATTAGGTCGGCAAGGTACTGAATTTGCTTCCACTTGCGACGTGCGTAAATGTCCTCTTTTTTGAAAAGACCAGGAGGCAAGTTTGACTGTTTTTTCATCAGCAGCAGGTGGTTAGGTGTCAGGGGCTCCAGGTCTGTGGGATCGTCTGTAGCGGTGGTAAGGGGACGGTCATTCATTATAGCTTCCACCTCACACAGGAATGTATGCAAGCTCTCATCGTTTAGTGTTTGTTCTTTTAGTACAGACCTCAAGATTTTTTTAACTGACCTTATCTGCCTTTCCCATATTCCACCGAAGTGAGACCCAGCAGGAGGATTAAATATCCACTGTATCCCCTTTTGCATGAGGACGCCTTCAATTTTTGACTGATTCCACTGTTGGATAGCTTTACGCAATTCAGTCTCAGCGCCTGTGAAGTTTGTTCCATTATCACTTCTCATAACTGACACCTGGCCTCTTCTGCACATGAAGCGTCGAATAGCATTTAAGCAGGAGTCTGTATCTAATGACTGCGCGACTTCAATGTGCACGGCTCTTGTTGTCAGAAAAGTAAACAATACGCCATATCTTTTAACATTACTTCTACCCCGTTTGACCTCGAAGGGTCCAAAATAGTCTACCCCTACGTTAGTGAACGGTGGGTGATCTGGTGTTATTCTATCGCGTGGCAGTTCTGACATTTTTTGTTCACTATTCTTCGCTCTGATCTTTCTGCATGTCACACAACTGGACAGAAACTTTCTCACAAGGGAATTTGCTGTCGGAATCCAGTATTTCTGCCGCAATTTTGAAAGCATATAATTCCTTCCACAATGTCCAACCTGTTCGTGAGTGTTTCTTAAGATTAGAGTTGTAATGTGTGAGTCTTTGGGTATAATGACAGGGTGTTTTGCATGCTCAGGCATTGCAGACCTACCAAGACGTCCTCCAACTCTTAGCACTCCATCCTGCAGTACTGGATCTAGTTTGGAGAGACAACTGTTTCTTTTTACGGAAGCATTACCCTTTTGTAACATGGAAATTTCGTCTTTGAATTTTTGGTTTTGAACGAACTTAATGACTTCGTTTTCTGCCCTTGTTAAGTCCTTAATTGTTAGAGACTTATGGTTTTCTATTATTGAGTTGTTTGCCTGTCCCTTAATCCTTTTTGTTTTCTGTTTAAGCATGTCTTTAACGCAAAGAATCCAGGCAACGGATCTTTTTAACTTATACCAGTCGGAGTGATAGTTAATCAGTTTACTCACGGCATCTGTGCTCTCTGTAGTTTTTACGAGATTCGCTGAGGCTGAGTGTTTAATCTCAATGTCATCCTCTTTCGTCGACAGATCGTGAATGTTTTCAGGCCATTTACTCTCTGGTGTTTTAAGAAAGGGGGGACCATGGATCCAATTGTTGTTTTTCATGAATTTTTCACAGGAAACTCCTCTGGAAGCAGCATCAGCTGGGTTTTTTGAAGTGTTGACGTACCTCAACTGCTGTGGCTTAGTTAGCTCTCGTATGATGGAGATTCTGTTAGCGACAAAGGTTTTAAAGCGAAGTTTTTCATTAACAATGTATCTCAAGACAGTTGTGCTGTCGGTCCAAAACACAGAGTCCAGCAGTTCTATTTCCAGTTGACCTTTCAACATTTTGTCGTTGTTTACGGCAACCACTGCCGCTGTCAGTTCCATTCGGGGGATAGTAGTTTGTTTCAAGGGCGCTACGCGAGAATTCCCCATCATGAATGCACAGTGTGTAAGTCCATCAGCATTTACTAACCTAATATATGAGACAACTCCATATTATATCACTTGCATCTGAGAAGTGGTGAAGTTGTGCTGTAGTTGTAACTCCAAAGTCAACTGGTTTTACGCATCTTGCTACACTAAACTCAGACAATTGATGCAACTCGTATAGCCAGGCCCTCCATCTTTTTATAAATTGTTCGGGAATGTCATCGTCCCAAGCGAGTCTCTCTTTACATAACTGCTGCATTAAGATCTTAGCTGGCAGTATGACTGGTGCAAGGAAGCCTAAGGGGTCATAAATTGAACTAGTGACTGACAAGATTCCTCTTCTAGTCACAGGCCGCTCTTTTAAACTAATCTTGAACTTGAGCGTGTCTGAATTAATACACCACAGCACCCCTAGGGCTCTCTCAACGGGGAGTACGTCTTTACTCAAATCTAAGTCCCTCATGTCTTTAATTCTCTCACTCTCAGGGATGGAAGCTAGCAATGTACGAATATTACTTGCCCACTTGGTGAGGTGAAACCCTCCACTTGCGCACAGTTTGGTGAGATTACTATATAGCGCAACTGCTTGACTATGACTAGAGACAGACTTCAAGCAGTCGTCTACATAAAAGTTTTTAAGTACTGTGTTGACTGCCTCGGCAGATGCATTGCTGCGGTTTTCTTCTGCTGTTTTCCTAAGGGCGAAGTTAGCTACACTTGGAGATGATTTTGCACCAAACAAATGAACAACCATTTTATACTCAACCAAGTCCTGACTCACGTCTCCATTCGGCCACCACAGAAAACGCAACAAGTCTGTGTCCTTTTCCGGAACTCTGACCTGATAATACATGGCTTCCACATCTGCCATCATTCAATTCAATTCAATTCAATTTTATTTGTATAGCGCTTTTAGCAATTTTCATTGCCGCAAAGCAGCTTTACACAGTCAAAAGAATTATTTAGGTTTGTATGAAATGTGAATTTGTATGAATCAAAATGGTCAGTTTGTCCCTGGTGAGCAAGCCGAGGGCGACAGTGGCAAGGAAAAACTCCCTGAGATGGTAATAGGAAGAAACCTTGAGAGGAACCAGACTCAACAGGGAACCCATCCTCATTTGGGTGAAACAGAAAGCAGTAAATGATCTGCATTATTACAGTGTGTAGGGTGGGAGGCAGTTCAGCTATAATAGCTGATGTTAATTGATGTTAATATGGAGTCCAGGTAGTTATTGAAGACCCAGGTAGACTTGTAAGAAGTTCCAGTCATGAACTATCGAACTGTCAAGTCCCCAGAGAAACAGTTGCCAACACCAGTCAAGGCCAGAACCATTTTCTAGATAGAGAGAATCATTCCCAGACACCAGACGCATCCCAGAGAGACACACGGGGCATCCATGTGACGAGATCTTCAGCCAGAAGCGGGGCACCAGGATGGGTCAGACAGGTCCGGAGGGCAGAGGGAGTCTGGATCACTGGCAGCTCAGGAACGACATGTGTAGCTCGACAGAGAGAGAGAGAGAAAGAGTGAAAGGGGGCACAGGAGGAGAGAGGAAAAAGAAAGAGGGTGGGAAGAGAAGAAGAGGAGAGATGGCAGTTAGGTATGGTCACAGTCACACAATGTATAATGTGAATGTATATTAACTGTAGAGTGCAAGCAGAGACTCCGGCAGAACTAACTATGACAGCATAACTAAAAGGGAGAGCCAGAAGGAAACACAAACATGAGGGCTTCCTGACATGTAAAGCAAACAATCACCTCACCGTCAGCAAACCTGAGTGATCAATGAGAGTGAGGAAGACAGCATCCAAACATACCAGTTCACCATAATACTCTACGTCCATGAGTCCCCCAGATCTGCTCCTTTACCTATGGCAAATCTATTTATAAAAATGCTTGGCTAAATAAATTAGGTTTTTAGCCTGGACTTAAACACTGAGACTGTGTCTGAGTCCCGAACACTATTTGGAAGACTATTCCATAACTTTGGGGCTTTGTAAGAAAAAGCTCTGCCCCCAGCTGTATTTTTCATAATACGCGGTACTGACAAGCAGCCTGCATCCTTTGATCGAAGTAGGCGTGGCGGATTGTAAGACACTAGCAGTTCGCTCAGGTACTGCGGGGCGAGACCATTTAATGCTTTATATGTCAAGAGTAGTATTTTAAAATCAATGCGAAATTTCACAGGGAGCCAATGGAGTGAAGATAAGATAGGGGTGATGTGCTCATATCTTCTGGTTCTGGTGAGGACTCTCGCTGCTGCATTCTGGACTAGCTGAAGCTTATTTATGCATCTAGCTGAACAACCAGACAGTAAGGCATTACAATAGTCCAACCTAGAGGTGATAAAAGCATGAACTAGTTTTTCTGCGTCGTTTAGCGACAATAAATTTCTTATTCTGGCAATATTTCTGAGGTGAAAGAATGCTATCCTGGTAATATTATCTACATGTGCTTTAAATGAAAGGCTGGAATCAATAATCACACCAAGGTCTTTCACTGTTGCATTTGATGGAACAGAAAGGCCATCTAAAGTTACGGTGTGATCTAAAATTTTACTCCTAGCTGTATGCGGTCCTATGACTAGAACTTCTGTCTTATCCGGATTTAGCAGAAGGAAGTTAATTAGCATCCAATTTCTTATGTCCTGCACACATTGCTCAATTTTAGTAAGCTGTTTTTTCTCATCAGGTTTTGCTGAGACATATAACTGTGTATCGTCAGCATAACAATGAAAACTAATACCATGCTTACGGATTATGTTGCCCAGAGGAAGCATGTAAAGGGAAAAAAGCAGTGGACCTAAAACTGAACCCTGCGGAACGCCAAACTCCACTAGAGAACATGCAGAATAATCACCATTTAAGTCTACATACTGATAACGATGGGTCAGATAGGATCTGAGCCAGGAGAGGGCTGTACCCTTAATTCCCACTACATTTTCTAATCTGTGAAGAAGAATAGCGTGATCAACAGTGTCAAAAGCTGCACTGAGGTCAAGTAATACAAGCATAGTTACACAACCCTGATCAGAGGCCAATAGAATGTCATTTACTACTTTAACGAGCGCTGTCTCTGTACTGTGATGAGGCCTAAATCCTGACTGATACAGTTCATGTATGCCATTTCTATGTATATATATCATGGCAACTTCTGCTTGTCTAAAGCGTGCGAGCACCCCAATGAGTGAGTTTGTCAGGTCGGGTCCCTGCAGAAGCTCGCTATTTAATGATATTCCCTGATAGCTGGCAGCACAGTCAAAGACTACCCTTAGCTTTTTCTTTTAAGGATGGTACACACCATGGTGAGGTATGTACCACACTTGCCCGTCTTGTCGACTTAGGTGGGGTGTGGGGACCTTGACTGCATGACCCTTCTCAAACATGTCATTCATGAAGTTTAAATACTCTTTGTGAAAGGAGCGGTTATGCTTAAACTTCCGTGTGAGGTTCAGTGCGCGCTGCATGGCTGCGCTTCGTTATTGGGCATTTGAATAGCTGCTTTCTTAAATGGGAGACCGATGTAGAAGTGATTATCGGTAAATTGCAAGGAGTTAGTTACAGAGTCTAAAAACTGATAGTCCTCTTGTGACAACTCAGCTTTGTCATCACAGTTCCGTTCAGGAAAATCATGGTTGTACTGTTGTATCAGCATTTGTTCCACACTTTCGATGAAGACTCTGTTGACTGCAACGCTCACTTGCTTATTGTCACATGTGCCTTCCTCGACCGACTCTCGAAGAGGTCCATTTATGGTCCATCCAAGAGCAGTCTTTACTGCATATGGCCCATTGTGCCTGCTGTTAATTACTCGCCATGGTTCTAGGAGCCTGTGCTCTTTGTTACCTATGAGAATTTTAACTCCAGCATTAATGTAAGGCAGTTTTACTTCGCTGAGGTATGGCCACTTATCAATGTCGTGCTGTTGTGGAATATTTTCCACTGAGACTGGGATACTCTTTTGTGTGAACACTTTGGGGAGTTCAACAAAGGTGTTTTCTTCCAGACTGCTAACCTCTAGATCAGTAAGCACGTAACTTTCTACTTGTTTCCTCGCGTTCATGGTGCCTAACATGATGTCAATTTTTTTACCTTGTACGTTTATTCGCCTTGCTAGTGACTCTGTACAAAAGGTAGCAGAGCTACCTGGGTCCATAAAGGCATATACTTTTACTGTCTTGTTGCCTTTCTTGGACTTTATTTTAACAGGTACTATGGAGAGAATACAGTCATCTCCAGCCCCGATACACGCACTCGTTTCGTGACTCGCTGTAACAGGCAGCCTTTACGATCGCTTGAGCTGTGTCCTTTGCTGCAATGTGTAGCATGCGAGGATGTTTCTTTGAGCACAACTGACATGTAATTTTCTTCGTGCAGTCTTTGCTTAAATATCCTTTTACTAAACAGCCAAAGCAGAATCCATTCTTTTTTAGAAAGTCCAATTTGACCTTATATGTCTCATTGTTAAACTTGTGGCATTCGTCTAGGGTATGATCTTGCTCACAGGATGCACAAGGTTTAGTGAAGGCACTAATAACTAATGCACCACTACTCTTTACTGTGATTGAGTCTCTATGATTTTTACCCACCTGTTTTACGCCGGTCGCAAAGCTGCTACCTCTCTTTTCTTCCATTTTTTGCTTGAATCCTGAAGGGGATTTGTTGCTGTGCTTTTTACCACTAGTCGTTGTACCACTAGTCGAAATGTTCAGGTCTCCAAAAAGTGGGTTAGACATTACCTTTGCTTCCCGTTCTACGAATTTCATCAGCTGCACGAACTTAGCTGTTTCTTCATTGCGCTCTTCGTACTCGTATACGTGGCTTCTCCATTTTTCACGCAATTTGTAGGGCAGTTTTGAGGCAACACTCCTCAAGTTGGTAGCATTGTCTAGCTCATCCATGTAGTTAATGCTTGACATGGTATTGTAACATTTTACTAGGAACAGGGAAAAAGTTTTGAGCGACTTTCCGTCCTCTGACTTTATTTCCGGCCAGTTGAGTGCCTTTTGCATCAGCGTTGTAGCGATTATTTGTCAATTTCCGAAATTATCATGTAACAGTTTCATAGCCTCTGCGTAACCACGATGTTCTGGCATGAGCTGGCAGCTTCTCACTAGGTCCTTAGGCTGTCCTTCAGTATACTGCTCGAGAAAGAACAGCCTTTCATGATTGCTATCAGTTTTGGTTTCGATGGCATGTTTAAAAGCTCTTACGAAGGACGTGAACTCAAGAGGGTCCCCATAGAATGGAGGAACGTTGCGCGGAGTTAAGGAATGTTGCCTCTGACTCTTCGCAAACATTTCTGTAAGATCTGCCTGAAGTGGCATCCTACACTGTGGCTCCATTATGTCAGTGTTGTAAAGTGAGTGTTCGTTACCTTGGGTGGGCCGTTCCATTAGGGTGCTTGACATTATGGGTTTGGCACTCACTGGCATGCTTAGGTGGGTTGCTCGGAGGCGTGATGGCAGCTCGAGGTATTCCGTTGCCGAACTGTGGTTGCAGTGGTCGTTTTGCTCTGGTTCCGGGGGGCATGCACCACTCGTTTCGACGACCACGCTCCGTCTGGCAGAATGTTGTTTTTTGCGGTTCTGGTAAGAATTTAGTTCAGCATCGGCCATTGCAAGCGCCGTTTCCATTTCCAGCCTTTCCTTTTGTGCCTTTAATTGTGCTTGTTTAGCCTTTAGTTGTGCTTTCAATTGCTCTTCCTCAACCTTTAATCGTGCTTTCAATTGCTCTTCCTCAGCCTTTAATCGTGCTTCCTCCAGCTCCAGCGCCTGCCGATCTCTCAAAGTTGCTGCTTTAGCCAGCAAAGCTGCTCTGTTGGCTTCTGCCTTTTTTAGTCGAGCCTCGGATGCTGCTGACGTTAAGGACCTCTTGGATGCCGCTGACGTTACGCTTCCGTGCCTTTGGGGGGCGGGCGTCTTGCGCTCCACCATTGACACACTGTCGTTTGGCGAAACTCCATCGTCACCTGTTTGTGGCAACTTAAAGCGGTTACTAGTGTCCGCGATCCACGACTCCACTCTTACCATGAATTCTGTGCAGCGCGTTAATCTAGGGTGATACCAGTGCTGCTGATCAGTTTCACGCTCTTCATCCTTTGCGCACGATCGCACTGTTACATTACTTTCAATAAAGTCATTTAGCAGCGCTTTGTATTGGCGGCGCTTGGCTTTAACGTCATGCAAATTACAAGCATTGTCCATAAGCGCCTCTAGTTCATTGTATAATACAGTCAACTGACTCCACTTGCCTTCTCTGGCGCTCTTCAGTTCGTCGAGCACCATCACCTGCTCAGATTCGGCGATAGCGGCGTTGTCCTCGCCGTGTGACATGGTGAAGTTTAAGGCAGGCAAGTCCTCTTCTCGCTTTCGGTTTCGGTTGATGCGCGTTTTTGAAGTCGCACGCGCGCTCTTCACAATCTTAAATCACTTATCTTCATTTCTGCGGCGGAGCCAAGCTTTTGACTTTAATGTAGGTGCATGTTATTCACAAGTTCTGACGCGTGTCTTTAGTTACACAGTGTCACTGACGACATCAGACGTTTCGTTGATTTCTTTGCCTCTTGTTTATTTTCAACATCAAAAACAACGCTTGTTACAGTTTCTTGCATAAATCCACAGTAGTCACGACAAGTCGCTTGCTGTGTTCTGTAGCTTCGATGGATTACAGTTACAACAACTTATTTTACTGTATTCCTTTTAGCTTACTGTCTCACGGTCAAAAGCTTGTGTGCTCCACACTTTTCTGTATCCTTCCGTGTCTTAACAACAACTACAACTAACGTGCGTGATAGACATGGAACTGCATAACTGTGGGATGATGTCACAGAACAACCCATGAAATGATGTCACAATACAAATTATATGTATGATACTTAATGCTTAATGCTTAACTAATAAACTGAAGTAAGATAAACATAACAACAAATCACAAGAATGAAATATGGCCCTTACACTTAATACAGAGGTTAAAAATCTATTTTCTTCCTCATCATGATGTGTGTGTGTGTGTGTGTGTGTGTGTGTGCGCGCACGCGAGCGTAATTAGACACTGTGCCGGCTATGTGTGTGTGTGAAACCCTCATTCACAGAAACACACACACACGCACAGAAATGAAGGCAAGAGACACACACTCTGCGCTGAAGAAACTCTGTCGCAAATCTTTTCAGAGGTAAGTTGCTGAGTCATTTGCTTGTTTGTTTTACTTTACAGCAGTGACTCTGTTAGTTTGCGCTCACACGAGTGTCATTAGCGATGTTTATAGCTTTTTTTTAGATAAAACAGTAGCGGGAGAGAGACGTTGATTTATGACCGCTGTTTACGGAAGTGTAGTCCAGTGTGGGAGATGCATTGTGGGTAATGCTGTCCGGTGTGTGTGAACGCGAATGCGAGATTTAAGTTAGGATATAGAGCCTGGGTTTTGTTCTTCAGTAGTTTTTTTGTTGGATTTAAGTGCAGGATTCACCCAAAAGTTTGAACTATAACCTATCAATGCAGAAAATGAAAGAACAGGCATCGACCAGAGCAACACAAAAAAAGCGGAGAAGCTTTAATAATTAAAAAGAGAACAACAGTCTTTCCGTTAATGTGTGTGTGAGTGTGTTTAAACGAGAGGAGAAAGTTTTAATGTGTAAGATGAGGAGGGGGAGACAGGAGGGGCTGAAAGCAAGAGTCTCCACTTACTCTAGCCTCACACACATACACAGCGCCTGTGTGCACAAAAGGGAAACGCTTATCTGCCGGGATTTATTTGCAGGTTAATTTGTTTTATTTTTACTTAATATTTTGAATTAATAATTTTTATGTATTTATTTTTTTGAGCTGTAGAACAAATAATTTAAGTTTCCATTATTTCTTATAGGAAAATTTAATTTGGTTTACGAGTGTTTTGGAATACGAGCCCACTTTCGGAATATATATATATATATATATATATATATTTTATATAACAAAAAAACTACTGAAGAACAAAACCCAGGCTCTATATCCTAACTTAAATCTCGCATTCGCGTTCACACACACCGGACAGCATTACCCACAATGCATCTCCCACACTGGAATACACTTCCGTAAACAGCGGTTTGGCTCATGCAGTGCAACACATCTTCTTTGCATAGAGTTTATTAGATTGTCAATTGTGGCCTGTGGAATGTTGGTCCACTCCTCTTCAATGGCTGTGCGAAGTTGTTGGATATTAGTGGGAACTGGTACACGCTGTCGTATACGCCGGTCAAGCACATCCCATGCTCTACAGGTGACATGTCCGGTGAGTATGCTGGCCATGCAAGAACTGTGACATTTTCAGCTTCCAAGAACTGTGTACAGATCCTTGCAACATGGGGCTGTGGATTATCTTGCTGAAACATGAGGTGATGTTCACGGATGTATGGCACAACAATGGGCCTTAGGATCTCATCGCGTTATCTCATTCAAAATGCCATCAATAAAATGTACCTGTGTTCTTCGTCCATAACAGATGCCTGCCCATACCATAACCCCACCACCACCATGGGCCACTCGATCCACAACATTGACATCAGCAAAGCGCTCACGACGCCACACACGCTGTCTGCCATCTGCCCTGAACAATGTAAACCGAGATTCATCCGTGAAGAGAACACCAACGTGCCAGACGCCATCGAATGTGAGCATTTGCCCACTCAAGTCTGTTACGGCGACGAGCTGGAGTCAGGTCAAGACCCCGATGAGGACGACGAGCATGTAGTTGAGCTTCCCTGAGACGGTTTAGACTGTTTTGTGAACAATGTTTGAGGGAAATGGTAATATTGTGTATCTGGAATGAATTTTAGATCTTTAAGTCCATCTTATGAAAAATCGGAGCAGAAACAAAGGTGTTGCGTTTATATTTTTGTTGAGTGTGTATATATATATATATACTGTATATATATATATATATATATATATATTTATATATTTTTTTTTTTTTTTTTTTTTTGGGGGGGGCTAAAAACCTTGTAATTGATTTGTTTCAGGAAAGTGGTTAAGAAAAGTGTGTGTTTGGTTTGTAAAATAAAGAATACTTTGGTATGTATTTCAGTAACTGGAAACATGCACAAGGTTGTACTGTATTATTAATGCTCTAAAACCCACAGAAACACCATGCTATCATAGTTTTGAAGTACTGAACAGGGAGACTTCAATTCAAAGCTCAAAGACTGAATATTGACCATGCAATTTGCTATAATCACTGCTGGTTACTGTTATGAAATTTAGATAAACAAATATCTTTCATTGCGAGGTCAAATATTGACCTGTCACATGTAGGACAGGCTTGGAAGACCCAAAAGCATACAAAAGGCTGGACTGAAAGTTTAATGACTTCAATAAGAAATTTGCTAGTAAAGGGAAAAGAGAAGTTTGAGCAGTAGTTAATAATCTGGGCGCAGACAGAGGTGTTGGAGTTTAAATGTGCAGAGTGCGTGCAGTATCCAGCGTGCAGAGTGAGAGTAGTTGAATAAGGAGATTGAAGCTGTAACATGCGCTTGGTATCCAACGCGCAGGTTGACAGCAGTTGTAGGCAGAAGCAATGATCAGAGCTTTGAAACCGAGCGTACCTGCAATTCGTGTTGCATGAAATCTTGGGGCTAGGCAGAGTCGTTCTCGAGAAACAGGAGTTCAAAGCCGTGAATCCAATCAGTCTGCTAATTATTTTATTTATTTTATTTTTTCAGTGGGGCGATTAGTCCTGAGTGGTGGGTGAGTTCAAAGTTGAGAGCAGAAGTGAGAGATCAAAGCCAAACTGAATCAAAGAGGTTCAGTCTGACAATAAGAAGTACTTGGGCATATTGGAGCTGATCAGTCAGTTTGATCCATTCTCAAAATCTTATAGCGCAGGGGGATTTAACTATTTCTTATTGGAACTGCATTCAAACATTGCAGATAATAGATAAGTAAGTTTATAGCATGTCATAATAGACAAGTACGTTTCAATGAGCATATGTCAAAGAGCACAAATGTGAACCAGCTTTCTTCCATCCTCCATTGCGTATTCCCAGAAGGCAATGTTGAAAAGGGCTTTTAGAAATTTTTTTAGAAAAGGTCAGGCCCAAATATATTTTTTTCATGCACAGTCAAAAATGGATTGTGTTTGACCTACAGTATAAAAATTTATGTCAACATTTTCATTGGTTAAATCAGTAATTTTATAATTATTGTATACAATTATCAGTTTAAGTGTGCTTAAAATGTGCTCAGGACAGATTCCCAATGTGAGGCTGAATGAAAAGCCAGGATGTTGCAGCAACCCAATAATCTCCCAGCAATGTTTGTGATACTGTCATGGGATATTATTGGTGAAGCTTCAGGAAGCTTTATGCTGTAAACATGTGAGAGAACAAAGAAACCTCAGAACATTTGCATTCACCGAAGACCATTCATTATGCTCAGTGTTTTATTTAAGTGTCTGTGGCTTTAACTAAGTTTATACTTTTGTTTTATAATAAAAACAAATACTAAAAAAATATATATGTGATTAATTCATTTGTGTGGTGGTAGAAAAACTTTTCTCAAATGTAGCTCTGGTTTAATTAAATTAAGGTTTAAAACATTGTGTAACATCTTTTCTATGACATGTACCGTATCTCCATGGAAAATTCAATAGAGCAACTTTTCACTTAAAAATCTGTACATGAAGGCGATGATGTTACTCTGCCCTGCAGATACAGACATAAGCAGATATTTGTGGTGGGATTTTCCAACCTAAACCTTTTTTATGTTGAAACATCCCACCACAAACACCTGCTTATGTTTGCAAAAGTGACAGGAAATACAATTGCAATAAACCTAAGGATGACAAATTCACATGTCCTTCTACAGTAGCAGAAGTTAAAACAAGAGTTTTTAAACTGCATGTGTTTGACTCTATGGGAAAACTCAACAGATTATTTCTTTTTAAGTAGTCCGTAGAAATTCTTCCACAATAAAAGCTTTAAAGTATCCTTAAGAAAAGGTGACTCAGCTATAACTCCAGATCTTTGACTGGACAGAAGGTGGGCTTTCTACAAGTTTCTGTGTGTGTCTGTGTGTGTGTGTGTGTGTGTGTGTCTATTTTATCCGTTTTCTCTGAGTTTCCTGTTTTTATTTAAAGTTGACTTCTTTTATTTAAATTTGCCAGTTCCAGTATTAGGGTTGTGACATTTACAGTAGATGTCAGCACACGGACAATTTTATCATTTTGTATACCTTTTAATATAGCCTCTTTAGCTAAAAACAAATAAATCCTCTAAATGATCATCATTTATATCCTAACATGTTACAGCATTTTACCAGTTATGAATGTGACAATAAACAGACTAACTTTTATAAGAAGGTCCTGTTTTTTCACAAACTCTGTGAACTGAAGAAAGTGTTACACTTGAACCATGAAATAGATGTGAATGAACATCAAAAATATTTGTCATTTTTGTCCATGAAACTTGATAAAATGAGTGCAAAATTAATCTGCTCATGACACAGATCCATGACCCATATGACTGGAGCAGAGCCATGCTTTTCACACAAGATGGAGCTATTTGCATGTTTACATTCACTTTTTCCATTATTCGTCTATGCTGACAGATTAACCCAAATTTCACAGTGAGGTTACCTCTTTAAGCTCTTGAAGTTAAGTTTATAAGGATTATCCCAAAAAATTTTTCCAAGAAAAATTAAATGAACAATAATTTCTCATCCCTTAAGCAAAAAACTACATAAGGTGAAGCAAGTCTGCTCAAACAGATTAATTAAACCATGCATGCTAAACTACAAAATAACTCAATACCAAATCAGTGGGTAGATCCAGGGATAACATTTCAAAACCTGACTATGCACACTAAACTTCCAAATAGTATGCTCTAATATTCATTATACTGTGTATGGTGATGTTTCTTACAGAAGTGTCCTGCACGTTCATGACTTCTGTAGTCACGGGTATCCAAAACACTGGTATCCAGGTCAATGTTAAGAGGTAAGAAATCATAGCAGTTTTTGTTATGTCTTGACTTGTGTAGTAGATACTTCATTGGTAAAAAGTGTAAGTATGTAGACAATTTGTGTCCGTTTGGCATGGGTAAGGCATGGGTTTATAACATGATCATAGTTTATTACATTATAAGCATAGGTATTGGTACATTGTACCATTTCATTGGTAATGCTTAAAGATGCTTAGAATATATAAGGCATGTGAGGTCACAGAACAACCAAAAACAAACAAGAATATTGTTTAAGGGCAGGGCTGCACAACCCAGTACAAAAAAAAAAAAAAAAAACTGCAGTCAGTCATGTGATGCTGTGGGGTGGAGCTTTATAACTTTTTATGAGGTTCACATATCACTGATTAGAAAGAATTCAAAATACTTGCATTCAATCGAGACCATAAAATGTTTTCTGTTAATTTGATGTGTCTTTGGCTTGTATTAGGTAAGGAAACATTTTTTCCAAAATTTTAATTAGTGATTTATTACCCATTGTAGTGATAATAAAAATTATATATATATATATATATATATATATATATATATATATATATATATATATATATATATAATTATTTTTTATTATGGCTTAATTATTTAAAGACTAAAAACAAAATATGTTCTCTTCTCTCTAACAGATCACTGCATGGGAAATTCAATAGACCCACTTGTCACTTATAAAGCTGTAGATGAAGGTGGTGAGGTTACTCTGTCCTGTAAATACAAATTCAGCAGTGAGTCTGGGAGCGACAATCTGCACTGGTACAAACAAGGTCCTAAATCTGAACCTAAGTTCCTTTTTAATATTTATAAGACTGGACTTCTGCTTTCTACCATGCCCCCAAGGATGTCCGTTAAAGTTAATGACAGTATTAAACAAGTGGATTTGATCATCTCTCCTGCTGCTGTGTCAGACTCTGTGCTATACTACTGCGCTCTGCAGCCCACAGTGACAGGAAATTAAACTGCACTGTACAAGAAAGTACAGTGAACAGTTCAAGGCAGTTCTGCCAATTATCTTATAAAATATACACTTCGGGTTTAATAGAGAGTTTATTATTACTTGTCCATTTTGAATTATTGGGTGTAGTTTATTTATTTATTCATTAATTTATTTATTCATTTAACCCAGAATTTATTCGTAGGAACAGTAAGGAAATACATTTGCAAGTGAGGAAGCAATTTGATAAAATCAGGAAACATAGAAAATACTTAAACAGATATGGGAAGAAAATGCAAAACATCCACGCAAAATGTAACCTGATTTTGCAACTAACCTCTGGACCCTAAAGTTATAAGGTAGACTTATGAAATGCATACTATTTGTGGGATATTTGTTTTTAATATCAACAAATAGTCTGCCTTTATTATTTGCCTTTATTATGTAGATTAATCACATTGGGATTTTTTTACTACCCGCCTGATAGATTTTTGCAATTGCAATGCAATTCATACTAATATAGTTGCAAGCAAATGACATGCCCAAGCACTCTGCGCCATTGCGAACAACCCAAAATAACTGACTTCCTGTTGAGTTGAGCCCAAGACATGCAGCGGGAAAGTTGTTCGACCCAATGAGCTCTACCGTAAATGTGTACCGAGATGTGCAAACTGTGCGCATCTCAGCCATTCTAATGGAAGCAAATTTTAACCTGTCTGCCAATTTTCAAGCATGTTAAGACCCCCCAAAAGCCCAATAGGGTGGGAAAAAAATCCTTAGGAAAACAAGAGGGTCCTGCGCACCTTGTAGTGCTTGAGCCCTAATTACTGTAACTTTGCTGCAAAAAAACAAGGGAAAAGAAAGAGCATTTGTTGACCTACAAACCAAATTTTTCCCTTTTTTTTAGTTCAATATACTATTGTTGGCACTTTTTGTAAGGGCATGTTTAGCACCTGTTATCTCATTGAAACAGACATATATTTTTTGTTTGTGCCCTGGATGTTATGCCAAATTATAATAACTGGTACATTTTATTTTCACACAGTAGATCATTTTCTTCTTTTGGTTTGTTAAATGCATATTTCTTTGGTTCAAATGCATGGTGTCCAACTGAGTGGACATATTTGTAACTCCATGAAAAATAGGTTTATGAAAAAAAAAAATCGGTTGCATTTTATTTTTAAGCCTAGAGAGAGATTTAAAACACTTGGGGGAAAAATATTGACTGAGGTTCTTATAATCCATGCATGTAAGAGTTAAGGTTTATCTGTAGCTATTAAGCATTTTATTTATGTAGACAGTATGTCTGTGCCAATAGGCTTGCTTTAACCTAGAATCCCTGGGCAAATCATATTGCATCCTTAGATTATATTATTAGATATTATATGTGTTTTGATTGTGTAACTGCAGATCCTATCACTTTGGATACCAGGTTGCATACTAACTACATTTAATACTTAAATCAGGGCAATATTTCTACATTAAGACCAATGACATTACAGTTAACTGATGCATATATAAATATTCATGTACAAAACTGTAACAGGCTCACTAATGGAGGAATGGGGAGGGCAGGGACCAATGTAACAATTCGTCTGGGACACCAACAGGCTCAAGGACAGTATGTTTTTAAACATTCTGGCTTTAAATTCAGCAACACATAAGGAACTTGTCACAAACTTAGAATGTGTTGCTGAATTTAAAGCCAGAATGTTTTAAAAAGAATCAATAGTAGCACTGGTTACACTGTGATGTCATGTGATGCTGTCAGGTAGAGCTTTATAAACCTTTACGATCTTAACGGTTCAGATTACAGAAATAATACTGAATATAACGATCACATTAACTGTTATATTCACATGTATTGCTTTACTTAGGTGAATAAACATTGATTTTTGTAATTTCAGAATAATTAGGTCTCTAATTAGTAATTAATTGATCACTAGATGACAGGCAATGTTATGGTAAAGTTGTAGATGATGATGCTGTCATGTGACTACAAATGTTTGACAACAAAAAAACCTACATTTACAGGTATAGGCGAATCCACAATCTAAACCTGAGGTCCTTCTTTATATTTCTAAAAGTGGAGTTCTAAGTGCAAATACACTCCCCCACCCCACCTTGTCCCCCAAATGAAGTCTACTTAAGTTGATATTGAGTGAATCTGATCAGACAATTCAGGTGCATTACTGCGGCTAAGAGTCTCATCACCATATTGTTGTTTGTCTTCTGTAAATGTCAATCAGATGTCTTCATTCATCAGAAATTTCATAACAAGTCCTGGTTTGATCTGAACACCTCTTATATACACTCTGGATAAGAGCGTCTGCTAAATGCCTAATGGTAAATATACATCAGTCAGCCATAATCTTAAAACCACCAGTCTAATATTCCCTTGTGCTACAAAAACAACTCTGATATGTTGAGGAATGGACTCCATAAGTCCTCTGAAGATGTGCTCTGGCATGAGCTGCAGATTCATTAAATTCTGTAAGTTGTGTGGCAGGGCATCAATGCAAATGTGTTAGCTTAGCATGTACTTAGATGCTTAATTCGACTGAGCTCTTAAAATTTAGAGGCCCTGTCAACACCTTTAACTGTCTATCTTGTTTCACAAACCTTTCCTGAGCAAGTTTTGCGATGCAATACTATTTGCGTAAAGGGATAACCTTGGGCTAAAACAACGCTGAGGTATGTGGTACTGTAAATGTTACAGTAACATCCACATAAATGCCAGGACCCAGGATTTCCCAGCAGAACAATGACAAAAGCATCACATTCTGTAGTACTATGTGCCACACCACTTTGGGCCTTGTCAAACTCACTCAGATCCTTATGCTTGCCCATTTTTCCTACCACTTACACATCAACTTTGAGAAAAGGTCATTTGCTGCCAGTCTGTACATTGTAATTATATAATTAATGTTATTCATGTCATCTAAGAGGCATGTGGTTATAATGACACTTCAACTACCTGGTAATTTCCATAAAATTTAATAATAGGTTGTAAACTGTTAATCTAAGGCAAATTGCACAATACGAGACTAAAACACACCTGGTTCTCAAATGCCTCATTCCTGTCAATCATGAGCAATGTCTCTCATGTCATACAGATCAGGGAAATCAGATGTAAGATTGTGTTTAGGCCTGAATTATGTGAATGTTGTGCTTACAGTATTACTCTATTTGTGTCACGGAGGGGGAAAAGGCTGGAGAGGAAAAAGACCCAATAGCAAACACAGATACTCTCAAGGGAATTTATTAGGGGATTAAAGGGTTAAGTTACAGCCACAGGGGGAGTGTGTGTGTGTGTGAGTGTGTGTGTGTGTGTGTGTGAGAGTCAGCGCGCAGCAGGGGGCGGCACGAGTATGTGTGTGTGTGTGTGTGTGTGTGTGTGAGAGAGTAAGCGCGCAGCAGGGGGCGGCGCGTGTGTGTGTGTGTGTGTGTGTGTGTGAGAGTCAGTCAAGGCGTGCACAGGGTGCTTTGGGGAATACCTTGTGACGTAGCGGGAGTCCGGGCAACGACGTCAGGGGATCCTCCGTGAACCCGGAAGTGGGAGCGCATGAATTATCCTCGGATGTAGCGCAGAGAGCGGCCAAGCGCAATGCGGATTCCTGACGTGGGTCCGCGTTGCGGTCGAGGATAGAGGTGCAGGGGTTTCAGACTTTCAGACTGAGAAGTATGAGTACGGCGCGCGTCGAGGGAGGTCCTCCGAAGAAGCGGAAGTCTTCTTGCGCCGCGGCGGGGTGCGTCACTGGCCGTGGACCGAAGAACACAATCGGCGTCTTTAACCAGGTAAGAGTCGATAACCAGTAGATCCAGCCGCGTGAACAAAACAAATCTAAAGGGCGAGACTGAAGTCAGGAAACTAATACAGGCAGGGTCATACACGGGAATCAGTCCGAGAATCAGGCAAGGTAAGCAGAAGGGACAAGACGAAAGAGGAGTCCAAAGGGGAGCTGGGTCGGCAACGAGACAAAATCCAAGAAATCAATACTGTTCACAAAGACGTAAGGCACACGAGCGAGACACTGCGGCACCAACAGGTGCGCTCAGCCTGCTTTTAAAGCCTAGGGGTGATCCGTAATCAGATCCAGGTGTGCCGTGATGAACGCTGGGCGTGCTGAAAACTCCGGGGTGGAGTTCGGATTGTGAGGTGTTAGCAGGAGGTGGCTGGCTCGTGACAGTACCCCCCCTCCCACGGACGCCACCTGGCGGAATGGCCGGTGCGTTGGGGTGTTGGCGGTGGAAGTCATCAATAAGGGACTGATCCAAGATGAATCTGGGAGGAATCCAGCTCCTCTCCTCAGGGCCATACCCCTCCCAATCTACCAGGTACTGGAGGCCTCTGCCTCGTCGTCTGGCCTTCATAAGCTTGCTCACAGTCCATCGATAAGACGGGGAGGAGGAGCCGGGCGGGTGGGTGTATTTAGTGGGCATGAGGCCAGGGGTTTTATCTGGGATAAATGAAAGGAAGGGTTTATCCAACGCATGGTGGAAGGCAGATGAAGTCTGACGGTGCAGGGGTTGATGATTCTGGTGATGGTGAATGGGTCGATGAATCGGGGAGACAGTTTGCGTGAGGTCGTCTTAAGTGGAATGTAGTGGGATGACAGCATCACTCTTTGACCCACGCAGTATAACGGTGCCCTGGAGCGGCACCGGTCGGCCTGTTGTTTGAAGGCTGAAACGGTCCAGCGAATCCTAGATCTCGCCTTTAGCCACGTTCTCCGACACCGACGAATAAAGGCTTGGGCTGAAGGGACCTCCACCTCCACCTCCTGGGACGGGAACAGAGGAGGCTGACAACCGAGGCAGCACTGAAAGGGGGAGAGACCCGTGGCTGATGTGGGTAGGGAGTTGTGGGCGTACTCGATCCATGGTAACATCCGGCTCCAGGAATGGGGTTCCTTTGTGACCATGCACCAAATGGCTGTTTCAAGATCCTGGTTGGCTCGCTCCGCCTGGCCGTTGGTCTGTGGGTGATAGCCCGAAGATAGACTGGGGGTAGCGCCAATTAATTTGCAGAAAGCAGACCAAAATTGGGCGGTGAACTGGGAGCCCCGATCCGACGTGATGTCTGTGGGGAGTCCATGAAGCCGGAAAACGTGCATGATTTATGTTTATTGCTGGTCTTGCTTCTGGCGCAAGAGTCGCAGGCGTTAACGAGTTAATTGACGAGTGTCCTCTCTCATGGTGGGCCACCAAAATCGTTGCTGAACCAGGGCCAGCGTGCGTGCCGCGCCGGGGTGGCAGGCCAGTCTCGAGCTATGTCCCCACTCCAGGACGTGGGACCGTTCTGCCTCTGGAACGAAGAGTTTGCCTTCTGGTGTCTGTGAGGGGCCCGGCTGTTGATAAAGCGCGTTCTTGACCCGCGATTCAACCTCCAGTAGCGCCGCTCCCACGAGGCAATGAGGGGGCAGGACGGTGGCTTCAGGTGCCTGATCGTTGGCAGGAGAGAACTGGCGAGAGAGGGCATCCGGTTTCGTGTTTTTAGATCCCGGACGGTAGGATAGGGAGAAGTTAAAACGTGAAAAAAACAAGGACCACCTTGCTTGACGAGAGTTTAGGCGTTTGGCGGTACGGAGATATTCCAAATTCCTATGATCCGTCCAAACCAGGAATGGGACTTCACTGCCCTCTAGCCAGTGCCTCCATTCTTCCAGAGCGAGTTTCACTGCCAGCAGCTCCCGGTCGCCAATACTGTAGTTCCTCTCGGTCGGAGAAAGTCGGTGGGAGAGAAAGCAGCACGGATGCAGTTTATTATCCTTGGGCGACCTCTGAGACAGGGCTGCTCCAACACCCGAGTCGGAGGCATCCACTTCAACCACAAACTGAAGGCGTGGGTCCGGTTGAAGTAGAACAGGAGCCGAAGTGAATCGCCTCTTCAGATCCTGAAAGGACCTAGCCGCTTCCTCCGACCAGATGAATGAGGTCTTGGCTGAAGTTAGCGAGATGAGTGGAGCGGCTATTGAGCTATAATTGCGGATGAACCGCCTATAAAAATTAGCGAACCCCAGGAAGCGCTGAAGTTCCTTGTGTGTTGTTGGGGCAGGCCAGCCCGTGACTGCCTTCAGCTTGGCAGGGTCCATTTGTATCCTAGACGGGGCAACAATGAAGCCCAGGAAGGAGACTGTGCTACTATGGAACTCGCATTTTTCGACCTTGACGAACAGCTGATTCTCAAGCAGCCTCTGGAGAACCTGACGGACATGTATCTTGTGTTCCTCCAGGGAATGCGAGAAGATGAGGATGTCGTCTAGATATACAAAGACAAAGACGTTTATAAAATCCCTGAGGACGTCATTGACTAGAGCTTGGAACACGGCCGGGGCGTTGGCTAACCCAAATGGCATGACCAGATATTCGTAATGACCCGACGGGGTGTTAAAGGCGGTCTTCCACTCATCCCCCTCTCTTATCCTGACCAGGTGATAGGCGCTGCGAAGATCCAATTTCGTTAAGAATTGGGCCCCCTGCAGGAGGTCGAAGGCTGTGGACATCAGTGGCAGGGGGTACCGATTCTTTACAGTGATGTCATTCAGCCCCCTGTAGTCTATGCAAGGACGGAGGGTACCACCTTTTTCGGCCACAAAGAAAAACCCCGCCCCAGCGGGTGATGAAGATGGTCTAATGATGCCGGCGCCTAATGACTCAGAGATGTATTGGTCCATGGCCCTCCTTTCAGTATGTGAAAGTGAGAAGAGACGGCCCCGGGGCGGGGTAGTGCCAGGCAGGAGGTCAATTGCGCAGTCGTACGGACGATGAGGTGGCAGGAGATTTACTGAACACAGCCTTGAGGTCGATGTAGTCATGAGGGAGCACGGAAAGGTCGGGAAAATCCTCAGGGGGTCCTGATGTTACGGTGGGGCAAAGAGCAGATTTCAGGCAAGAGGCCAGGCAGAGAGGGCTCCATTCGAGTATGGTATTGTTCCTCCAGTCCACGCGCGGGTTGTGACGAACAAGCCACGGACGACCAAGCACCAACTGGCACTGAGCTCTGTCCATAACGAGAAAGGAAATCTCTTCCGAGTCATTCCCAGAGGTCCTTAGGGTTACCGGAGTGGTGCGTTGGGTAATAGGAGGGAGTGGCGTTCCATCAAGAGCGTGGACGGACAATGGGATGTTTAGGGGAAGAGTAGGAATGCATAGTTCCTTGACCCTTGTGGCGCTGATCATATTCTGGTCGGAACCGGAGTCGACGAGGGCATGGGCTACGTGGGGTTGATTGCCCAGGAAGAGCGTAACGGGAAGGACTGGACGGCCTCTAGGCAGCTGCTCTTGGGTGCGCCCCTCCAGTGTGCCTAGGTTCACTGGGGGGGCCTGGCTTTTACCGGGCATTGCAGACGCAAGTGCCCAACCTGACCACAGTAGAGGCATGCTCCCGCCTGCATCCGGCGTTGCCGTTCCTCTGGTGAGATCCGGGTTCGTCCGATCTGCATGGGCTCAGCAGGGGCGGCAACTGGCATGGTCAGTGAGGAAGAAGTTCCAACCCGTTGCCCGGTCTGGCTAAAAGTGCGGTGTCTACGTCAGAGGCGTGAGTCCACTCGCCCTGCTAGGTTCATTAACCCATTCAGGTCTCCAGGAAGTTGCTGAGACACCAGCTGGTCCTTAACTGGTTCAGAGAGCCCGTTCAGGAAGGTATCGTAAAGCGCCTGAGTGTCCCACTGAGCGGCGGCTGCCAGAGTTCAGAACTCAATGGCGTAGTCATAAGCAGATCGGGGACCCTGACGGAGCTCCAAGAGCTGCCTAGCGGCCTCCCTTCCCACATGGGAGCGGTCGAACACTCTCTTCATCTCCTCTGTGAAGGCGCTGAAGGTGGCGCAGCAAGGGTCGTTAGCGTCCCAGACGGCCGTTCCCCACTCCCGGGCTCTCTCCGTAAGCAGGGTGATTATGTATGCCACCTTAGAGCGCTCCGTAGGAAAAGCCGAGGGTTGGAGTTCAAGTAGCAAAGAGCATTGTGATAAAAATGAGCGGCAGGTGCCAGGGTCTCTGCCGTAGGGTTGAGGGTTCGGTAGGCGAGGTTCGTGCCGTGCTGGGCGGTCATGCTGAGCCAGGGGTGCGAGTGTAGCTGGGAGAACCGAACGGACCTGCTGAAACTGGGCTGACAACTGTGACAGACTTTGTGACATCTGTTGGAGGCTTTGCTGCTGAGAATTAATAAGAGCACCCTGTTGGGCGACGGTCTGGCGAAGCCTAGCCTCGGATCGGATACTCGTCCTGGACTGGAGTCTGGTGCGGAGGCCCGCCCTGGGGGAAGAAGTGTCTGCTGGGTCTGCCATGGCCGCAGTGTACTGTCACGGAGGGGGAAAAGGCAGGAGAGGAAAAAGACCCAATAGCAGACACAGATACTCTTAAGGGAATTTATTAGGGGAATAAAGGGTTAAGTTACAGCCACAGGGGGAGTGTGTGTGTGTGTGAGTGTGTGTGTGTGTGTGAGAGTCAGCGCGCAGCAGGGGGCGGCACGAGTATGTGTGTGTGTGTGTGTGTGTGTGAGAGAGTAAGCGCGCAGCAGGGGGCGGCGCGTGTGCGTGTGTGTGTGTGTGTGTGTGTGTGTGTGTGTGTGAGAGTCAGAGTCAGTCAAGGCGTGCACAGGGTGCTTTGGGGAATACCTTGTGACGTAGCGGGAGTCCGGGCAATGGCGTCAGGGGATCCTCCGTGAATCCGGAAGTGGGAGCGCACGAATTATCCTCGGATGTAGCGCAGAGAGCGGCCAAGCGCAATGCGGATTCCTGACGTGGGTCCGCGTTGCGGTCGAGGATAGAGGTGCAGGGGTTTCCGACTTACGTCCGTGAGAAGTATGAGCACGGCGCGCGTCGAGGGAGGTCCTCCGAAGAAGCGGAAGTCTTCTTGCGCCGCGGCCACTGGCCGTGGACCGAAGAACACAATCGGCGTCTTTAACCAGGTAAGAGTCGATAACCAGTAGATCCAGCCGGGTGAACAAAACAAATCCAAAGGGCGAGACTGAAGTCAGGAAACTAATACAGGCAGGGTCATACACAGGAATCAGTCCGAGAATCAGGCAAGGTAAGCAGAAGGGACGAGACGAAAGAGGAGTCCAAAGGGGAGCTGGGTCGGCAACGAGACAAAATCCAAGGAATCGATACTATTCACAAAGACGTAAGGCACACGAGCGAGACACTGCGGCACCAACAGGAGCGCTCAGCTTGCTTTTAAAGCCTAGGGGTGATCCGTAATCAGATCCAGGTGTGCCGTGATGAACGCTGGGCGTGCTGAAAACTCCGGGGTGGAGTTAGGATTGTGAGGTGTTAGCAGGAGGTGGCTGGCTCGTGACAATTTGCCAGTTAATACCACTTCTTTTTCTTTCTCTGATGTATGACACATGCATGTTGGATAAACATCTATTAGTGTTTTAAAGTTTTTCTTCTCTGTAGGCAGAAGATGACACAGTTACTTATTGTGGCCAAAGTACAAGAGTACTAAACAACCTTGATTAGATTCTCACTCACTTATTGTCTATAATGCTTTATCTTTATCTTATACAGGGTCACGGGGGGCCTCAAGCCTGGCCCTTAGAACATGACTAACCACTCAGGACTGAACTCAGGACAGTGCTAATCACTAAGCCATTGTGCTGTCCTGCTCACATTCTTTGATGATGAATTCTCCTTTTCACCTTCAAACCTCTATGAATTACACTATACCTGTCCTATCATACTGAACAAATCCTGTCCTTTGCTCTGGTTACTTTTACTAGCCATTCGAATTTCACATATAACATTCTTAAAAGTTGTGTGACGACTAACTATTAGGTTTTCCTGCTTCCAGGCAGCATTAGCATGTTTAAATTAGGTTCCATACAGTATATGAGGCTGAATGTAAAGCATGGTTTCTTTAGTAAGAATTTACATTCTGTTAGGAATACTGCTAACACGTAATGCTGTGGGTGGAGCCATTTGAATCTTTTTCATATTCATGTGTTAGAGTGGGTACAAAAAGACTAGAATATTTGTATTCAGATCATGCATCATGCTCTCTGTCATATTCATGTGGCTGTGGCTTTCATTGGGTGAGTTAAAAGTATTTTTTTGTTATTTCAAAAACATTTAGTTAGTGTTCAATTAGTGATTAATTAATCTTTTTGCTGTTGTGCAAAACACAATGTGTGTCTAACATGCTGTTCTGTCTTGACTGTGTAAAGGTTTAAAACATTATGTTCTCTTCTCTATGACAGGTGACTGCATGGCAGATTCAATAGAGCCAGTTTTTACTTATAAAGTTGCAAATGAGGGTGAAGATGTTACTCTGTCCTGCAGATACGAATCCAGCTTTGATACAGGAAATTACATTCACTGGTACAAGCAAAATTCAACTGAACCTGCGTTCCTTCTTTATATTTTGGATAGTGGAACCCTAAGCCAGAACCCCCCACCACGAATGTCTGCTAAAGTTCAGGGAGATAAACAAGTGGATCTGCTCATCTCCTCTGCTGCTGTTTCAGACTCTGCACTGTACTACTGTGCTCTGGTGCCCACAGTGACAGGAAATCCAACTGCACTCTACAAAAATCCTGGCACAGTTATGATAAATGGAAAGTAGGTTATACAGTACCAATGATTTTGACAAACATTTATGCAATTTGGGGGAAATTCTCCCCATTTTTTCTCATGTTTTAGAGATTATTCTTGAGTGACCAGGCTAAAGGCAATAGTCCTAGAATAAACAAAAGACATAATTGATGACATCAGGCAGACTCACAATGGTCAGTGGTGATTCTCTGCAGGGGCAATCATGGAGACAGTTATAAGCTGCATATGTGCTGCATTTCATCTTGGCCAGTAAATTCCAGAAATGTTTAAATTTCCTGCAGAGGAAGAAGAACAAACACAGTCTTCTAATCTCCATTGCACTCGAGAAAATATTCAAAGTATCCTGTGCAGGTTCACCTTTATTTAAGATAGAATTGAACTAATTCTCGAAGGCAAGCGTACAGCAGATAATAATAAAAAAAAAAATTCTGGAAACATCATCGGAGACTCCAATGATGATGTTTCCAGTGATTTTTTTAATTATCTGTCCCCTTACGTCCACTGAGGATCCTTACCAAAAAATATACACATATAAGGCAATTAAAGTTGTGGATGTCACATTTATGCTTAAATGTCCAAAAACAGAAACTTCACAGACAATCGAGGATGTTAAATGACAAGGATTTATTTTGGACATTTTCAGAATTAATGTAGGTTTTAAGACTGAATAGCTTTTTGGGAATCAGACTCAAAAGGGACCCTTATCTGCATAACACTGGCTAATATAATTAATTTGATTATTGAATCTACACCTGCAGAATATATAGTAAACAATTGCTAACTATAAGCACCCTTTTCATATAATTTATTTTATTAATAATTTATTTAGGTTCAAACCAAAGTTATTAGCTAGTAGAGTGGACCTCACCACCACTATGAGTGTCACGGACACACCAGGCTCCGCCCACTATCAACGTTCACAATCTCCCGAATACTGATCACGCACACCTGCACCTCATCACCTACACACATATATACACGTCATTTCCCTTCACTCATTGTCTGGACTCCAATACGGACAAGGACTCTACGATGCCTACGACGAAAGCTAGAAAGCTCACCTCTGTGCCTCTTCGTCTACGTATCTCCTTGTCTCCGTGTCTCCTCGTCTCATCGTCTCCGTGTTCCTCCAGAATCCACAGCCTGTCTGCCCCGTCTACCATACCTGCTCCTCCGTCCGCCAGCTTCATCAAGATCACAGATAAGACTTTCCGGTTCATTCTATCAGTCACTATCACCATCTCTACTGTTTATTATTTTAAATAAAAGTACCGGATTGGGTTTGTCCCCTTCATTCGGTTTGTTGTGTCGGTCCTTCCGTAACAATGAGCTGCTTTAAGAAGCTCTCCCCCTTCTCATCTTACACAGTTACCCTTCCTCCATTCTTTTTACACACATGCACGCACACAACGCAAACACTGTTTTATCGGAAAAATAAACAAGAAATCTCTTTGACACTCGATTAAGGCGGCACACTAACAGAATCACTGCTATAAAGTAAAAATAAAACAAATTAGCTTGCACTTTTCCTTTGAAAAGAATCGCGACAGAGCAGTTGTGCTTATGGCTTTTAGTTTTATGTTGGAATATTTTTTTTTTCTCTACATTTTATTTACCTTAGAACTTTGCAATGGTTAGTGCTGGTCGGTCTTTTGCTGTAATTGTTCTTGTGTCTTCAGTACAATTGTAATTTTAATATTCATGAATTTATAGTGTAAATTAATTATGTTTGGCTTCATTAATCCTGCATTGTTTTATGCAGCACCATTTTGCTTGAAGAACATTGTTTTGTTTTACTGTATGCTCTCCATGCTATATATTAATAAATACAACAGAATTGATAATACAAAATCGACTTAATCTGAGATTGTTAAAATTGAATGTATTGCTCCACTCCAACCTCTTAAAATGCTGCCACAATTTGGGTCTATTTACATACCCCATACTGCCTCATATCACACCAGCTGCAAAGTAAGCAGAAACAAAGAGACAGAGCCAAAAAACACTGTAACTGGGGCCCAAAGTTCTGCCTTATTTGTGGAATGAAAGTGTCTCTTCAGTATACGTAATTCTGTGATAGAAATTCTTCAGCGTTCTCAGTTACAACATTTGTATTTAACATCTTTGATACAAAAATAGCAGTTTCAGTTACAGTATTTAAATAATAATCAAGCATTTATGATATGCAATCAATCAGAGACAGGGACTGCAGTGTGATAGACCTTAAAATGTTACAAAAGCAGCTGGTCTGTCTCACGTCTTAGCTTTCAACTTCATTGCTCATTAAGACACTAGTAGGCCACATACTGTAGTGAGGTGTGGGTACTGCTCTATAAAATGGTGATTTAGACTCAAATGAATAAAAAACCAAAGAAACACTCAAGGAAAAAACACTGCCAAATAACTTACTGCCTTAGTAAGCAATAATAGTGGAAAATTTCATGTCTATTACCAGCAATGGTTTTATGGAAGCTAGGTATAAATATAGATATAAGACATAATTCTAATTTTATAATTATATTTAATTAATATTTTCTATAATACTATAAATCTTTGATTCATAATATTATAATTTAAACTAATAGTAATATAACTATTTAAATCGTTTAACCGCTTAGTATTTCAATACACATGAACCAATAATGAGCCAAAATGAATAATCATTTTAAACAAACACAGAATGATCACACTGTATGCTAATTAGCACATGAATTAGAAAAGCTCCTTATACTAATAAACTCTTATGAGAAATTTATTGGTGCAATACTATCAGCCATTTCTGCAACAAACAACATTTGTTATTTAGTTTAATAATGGACAGTAAGGAGTAGACTGGATAGGAAAAGCTAGATGTTGAGGATCTACAGCCATTTATATCTACTAGAAGAAAGACACAGAAGAATCATGTTACTCCTCTTTGTTTTCATAATTGTGAGAAACATTGGTAAGTGATTTGTTTTTTATTTACAAACTTTAGATGCAGAAGATGTATACTGTTAACTTAACAGGATGAGTTATCTGGTGAAAAAAGAGGGGTTTTAACAATACAAGCTTAAAGTTAGTTGTTGCAATGTCTTTACAGGTGCTGTTGGCATCAGCATTACACCAGAACAAACTGTCATATCTTCAAGTGAAGCACATATGATGCATCACCTTACAGCTTTCAGTGGTATCGACAAAAGCCTTAATCAGAACCAAAGTTTCTTCTGCTAATTACTGTATCTACAGATGTTGTCACTAAACCTGATTAACCTGACCTACAACTGTCCATTAGACTTCGTAAAAATGAGAAAGGTAGAAAACAAGGTAGATCTGAAAATCTTTCCTGCTGCAGTATCTCTACACTGTATGAATACATAATGCAAACCACCTGTTTGACCTGATTTTAGTTTATTCATTAGTTTAGCTATATGTCTTGCTTTTGTCTTTGTCCCACATCTGTTCGTATACTGCCCTCATAAATGCCCTTGTAAATACTGTTATGTTAGTATTGTGGCTATTCTGTTTTTTGTTGTTTGATTTACTTCTGTTTTTGTTCATATGTTTAAATTTCTTTATTAAATGTCGGGGAAAAATCTAAATTTTACCTTTAAGTTTACCACCTTGGTGGTATGCAGTTTGTCAATGCAGTGTCTAAATTACATGTATATACAATGCCACAAATTAACAAATAACTGGGTAGGTGCAGATCTCTTTTATTTGACATTGGATCTCATAAAGAGATATTGGCAGATGCCTTTCATGTTCATGTAAAAAAAAAAGTTTATTTATTTATTTATTTATTTATTGTTTTCTGTTCTTTCCACTAGTTTTTTGGTTTACACCAGTTTATCACTCCTTTGTTTGGGTTTTTTGGGGTGGTATGTCCCAACAAACCATTACCGAAGTTCTCCCTATAACATGTAGCATTGACAGACATCTCAGATGCAAGACCAAATAGAGGATAATTTATGGGACTCGTTATTATCATATGCTTTTGTCAAATTTTTTTAGATGGCACTAGCTTGCAGATTGATCTTAATAAAAACAAGGCACCGAATCCAGTTCAGTGGACAAATCCAAGGGATTCCATTTAAAATAAAGCACCACTTTTCCCTCAACACATGCCTTTACCTCCAAAACACATGTTTAAAATGGTTATGCCAGTGCACTGGGGTGTTCTGTGTTATATCAGTTAGTCAGTTCACTGTCACTGACACTGTAAAGAGATTTGTGTGAAGTTATGTTACCACAGAAGCACTTCCTGGGAGTGGCCATCAAGAAACATGTTTCCTCACTTCAGCGCATAAAGCACTATAATAGTAAATGCTCTCAGAGGTATTTTCAGAAATGGCTCAACTGTACAATTTATTGAACATAGTGAAATACACACCACTGATTTTGATTGTAGCTACAGGTAATTTATTTTATTCATTTAATATATTAATTTATACCCATATGCTTAAGAATTAAGTGACTAATTTCTTATATTAATGTTTTGCTTATAAAATACTTTACTGAGTTTTTAATGTTCCTTTAAACAGGAATTTTTGCAGATAAAATTGGGCCAAAGTTTGAAGATTCCAACATTTTGATGAAAGAAACAGACACCGTCACTCTGAAATGTTCATATGAGTCGAGCAGCGAGCACATTTTAATTTACTGGTACAAACAATATCCTAACAGCGCACCACAGTTTTTACTGTATAAAGGTGCAAGATCAAGATCAGGTACTGATAGCACTCCTGATGATCATCGATTAGGGGCTCAAGCAACCAGAGACTCTGCTACTCTTACTATAAACGGTCTAAAACTCTCTGATTCTGCACTCTATCACTGCGCTCTTAGAGATGTAGCACTGTAGTATAAAGTCAATGAAAGTCTGTACAAAAACATAACAATGGTATCTATAACCCTTCTAAAACCATCAAACATTTACCAACCTGTTATCAGTGAACCACCATTTCTGGTAGCGCATGCAGCTGAATAAATAAATAAATAAATAAATAAGTGAAAGTTTTTGAAGATGAAAATTACAGACTATCAAATCCAGTTAACGAATCTACATACTACATTTCATCTCCCAAAATATTTGTCTTATAAAAAATAATGTGTGTATATATTCTTAAGGTCGTAAAAAAATAATTTATACTGCAAATTTTTTTGTTGTTGTTTGTTTGGAGAATATTCTGCTTGTGAGGTAATATAATTTTTGCTTGCACAAGTCAGATTAATATTATTAAATAAAATCAGAGAGGATGATTACGAAAAATTTTTATGTCAATGGTAAGATGGAGGGGATACAATGTTTTATTACAGGATGGAAACAACATTTAAGATAAAAACAGGTAAACAAGAAGCTTAGATTTGAATTTGCCATTACACTTTTGGCATTAAAATTATAATATTTATATTTTAATTTAACATTTAATATATTTATTTTAATATTATCCATTATAGTTATATTATAACTTTATATATTATAACCGTCACCGTTCTGCCAGGCCTCCTCGGCCCGTGCCTCTTGGCTGGTGGTTGGGACCGTGTATCTCCCCTCTGCCTCACCCTTGAACGGCGTCCGCCGAATGGCGTCCGCCGAGACAGGTCCTGAGTTACTTTATATTTATTTGGTTATCTTGATTCGGCGGACGCCGTTCAAGGGTGAGGCAGAGGGGAGATACACGGTCCCAACCACCAGCCAAGAGGCACGGGCCGAGGAGGCCTGGCAGAACGGTGACGAGGACTTAACGGAGGAGGACTACACGTTGTTGGCACAGCGGAACAGAGAGCGCATTTCCGACCTGCGGGAGCAGGTGGCGCTACTCCAAAGGCTGCTCGTCCAGGTTCGAGAGAACTGCGATGTAGCTCCGGACACTCTCCCTCTCTCTAATCTGGACGACGCGCTCCTCCTCCCGCTCCCGACTGTAGTCAACGCGGAGGTCTACGTGCCGCGGCTGCCAGACACGTCTACTCCTCAGCCGCCGCCTCTGCCAGACAGGGAAAACGTCGCTCCCGCTCCACAGCCGCAAAGCGTCGTGTGCGGCGCTGCCGATCTGCCGCCTCCAAGCTGCATGAACAGCGAGCCAGCGCTTCAGCCGGGCTGCGAGGACGGCCTGCTGCTTCCTCCGCCTCCCGGCTTTGAGGACATCGCGCCAGCTCAGCAGCCGCTGATGGAGACAGCGATCGACGCTCCGGCGCCTCAGCCAGACTTCCAGGCCGGCCTGCTGCTTCCTCCGCCATCGGGCTTTGAGGACGTCGCTCCAGCTCCGCCGCCGCCCAGCACAACGAGCGTCGCTCCAGCTCCGCCGCCGCCGCCGCCCAGCACAACGAGCGTCGCTCCAGCTCCGCCGCCGCCGCCGCCCAGCACAACGAGCGTCGCTCCAGCTCCGCCGCCGCCGCCCAGCACAACGAGCGTCGCTCCAGCTCCGCCGCCGCCCAGCACAACGAGCGTCGCTCCAGCGCCGCCGCCGCCGCCCAGCACAGCGAGCGTCGCTCCAGCTCCGCCGCCGCCGCCCAGCTCAGCGAGCGTCGCTCCAGCTCCGCCGCCGCCGCCGCCCAGCACAGCGAGCGTCGCTCCAGCTCCGCCGCCGCCGCCCAGCACAGCGAGCGTCGCTCCAGCTCCGCCGCCGCCGCCGCCCAGCATAGCGAGCGTCGCTCCAGCTCCGCCGCCGCCCAGCATAGCGAGCGTCGCTCCAGCTCCGCCGCCGCCGCCACCCAGCACGCCGAGCGTCGCTCCAGCTCCTCAGCCGCCCAGCATAGCGAGCGTCGCTCCAGCTCCTCAGCCGCCGCCGAGCGTCGCTCCAGCTCCTCAGCCGCCGCCGAGCGTCGCTCCAGCTCCTCAGCCGCCGCCGAGCGTCGCTCCAGCTCCTCAGCCGCCGCCGAGCGTCGCCCCAGCTCTTAAGACTAACCCACGAGAGGGGATCGACCGCCTCGGGGTTGGAGGTCCGGACTGGGACCGCTGGGGAGGGAGTCCGGGTCCTCCGGTAACGCTCCGGAGGAGCGTTTTTTAGGGGGGGGTACTGTAACGGTTAACCCCTAGAGGGCGCCAAAGCGCCTGGGTTTGTTTGTTTTATTTTGGGTTATTATGTTTAAGTTGGACTGCATGTCCCAGACTGCACCTCGGTCAGGTGACGTAGGACTTCACCTGAACCGAGGTAAGGTAATTAAGTTGATTATAAAGAGCCTGACTGGAGCACAGTCAGGCGTCTAGCTTTTGTTGTCCTTATAGTTATTTTCCTTTGAGGTAACTTATGCCTGTGTTTATTTTATGTGCTTTATAAATAAAAGCCGATTACTAAACCGCCAGCTCGCCTCCTGCACATTATGCCACATCCACGCAGACTTAAGAGGAAGGTACGTGACAGCTATGCAGTGTTATGCAGGGCAGAGCCAATTATCTGTCCCAAATCCAATTAAGCATCATTGATGGAAAAATATAATTAACAATAAGCAAAATCTAAAGACAGGTCCTGAGTTACTTTAAACTGCACTACAGTCAAGGATGATGCATTATTATAATCTGCTCTTATCCAAATGAGGATGGGTTCCCTTACATTTCTTTGGTATTTTATTTGGCCAATTATTATTTGCTCTTAAAAACAGGCCACACATGTATGTGGCGTGAACATTTACTGGTTATCTTGATGTGTTTAAGTTTTTTCCCTGGCAAACACAAAACGCTATAGTCAGTTATCTTATGTAAGAGACATACCAGAGTACAACACAGTCCTTCTCACAATCTCCAATGATGTTAATGTCTTTGATTCTGAATTTTACTTTGTGTGATAAAACACACCTGTCAAGGGATAGGAAACACATGTATAAGGCAGGATTTTATTGGGTTTGTGGGTTATTGGATGCAGTGGTACAGTAAGTACTTACCAAAAGGGGTCCTATGAATATGGTGAACCGGTAGCAAGGTCATGACCATCCAAGCCTCATTTATGTGCATTGGGGAGCAAGGATTATTTTTAGCTTGCTATGTATAAGGCTACATAGTTGCAGACTGTTCAGAGTGCCCATAAAGATTAATACAATTCAATTCAATTAAATTTTATTTATATAGCGCTTCTAACAAAAGTCATTGTCTCAAAGCAGCTTCACAAAAATTAAAGAATTTTTTAGAAAAGAAAATATTTGGAAGTGTGTATGTGTGAGGAAAATGTGTCTAGATAATAATGAGATGAATGAATGAAATGTCTCTGATGAGCAAGCCAAGGGTGACGGCGATGGTGGCAAGGAAAAACTCCCTGAGATGGCAATAGGAAGAAACCTTGAGAGGAACCAGACTCAATTAGGGAACCCATCCTCATTTGGGGGATAACAGATAGAAATAACATCATGTGTGTTGTGCAGGTGAAACTCCAATATAACAGAAGTTATTTAAATTAACATGAAGTCCAGTTCAGCACAGGGAGACAGTAGATGCAGAGGGCAGATAGGGTCTGGGTCACTGGAAGCACAGGTGCAGCATGCGTAGCTCCAACCATCATAAAGCAGAATCCAGCTGGAGCTGGTCCTTCTCTGGATGCCTCAGAAACTTTGCAGGGTTGGCCTTTGTCTACTGAAGCTGAATGCCTAGGGATGGGTAGAAAAATACAGAACAGAAGGAGAGAATTAGCGTAGTTGCCATTCAGGATAGGTGTACTGGAGTATGAGGTTATGGGATAAGTTATGGGTATGCCAGATTAAAGAGATGCGTCTTGAGTCTACTTTTGAATTGGGAAAAAGTGTCTGAGCCCCGAACACTGTCTGGAAGGCTATTCCAAAGCTTTGGAGCTAAATATGAAAATGCACTACTCACTGTTGTAAATTATAAAATTCTGGGAACTACCAGAAGTCCGGAGTTTTGTGATCTTAAGGAGCATGGTGGATTGTAGTGTATCAGAAGACTGGTTAGGTATGTGGGAGCTAAACCATTTAAAGCCTTGTATGCAAGTAACGCTATTTTGTTATTAATTCTAAACTGAACAGGTAGCCAGTGCAGGGATGATAATATTGGGGTTTTATGATCATATTTTCTGGATCTAGTGAGAACCCTGACGGCTGCATTTTGGACTAACTAAAGCTTGTTTATTGAGGATGCAGGACAACCACCTAGTAATGCATTACAATAATCCAGTCTGGAGGTCATGAATGCATGAACTAGCTTTTTTGCATCAGATACGGATAAGATGCTCCTAAGTTTGGCAATATTTCTAAGATGGAAAAAGGCTGTTTTGTGATATTGGAAATATGATTTTCAAAGGACAAGTTACTGTCTAATATCACAGTAGTAACAGTACATCCTTCTAAACGCAGCCTGAATTGTGAAAGCTGTTGTGTGCTGGTTTTTGGGCCGATAAGTAATATCTCCGTCTTATCTGAATTTAGTAAAAGAAAGTTATTGGTCATCCAATCTTTTATGTCCTGGACACACTCAGTTAATCTAGACAACTTGGGTATTTCATCTGGTTTTGTTGAGATATATAATTGGGTATCATCAGCATAACAATGGAAACTAATCCCATGTCTTCTAATGATGTTACCCAAGGGAGGCATGTATATTGAGAACAGCAGAGGTCCTAAAACTGACCCTTGTGGGACCCCATATTTTACTGGCATTACACCAGACGGTTCTCCATAGAGATCTACAAAATGTTATCTATGAGACAGATATGATCTAAACCATTTTAATGCCCGCCCCTGAATACCTATATGATTTTGTAGGCAATCTATGAGAATATTATGATCTATAGTGTCGAATGCAGCACTAAGATCAAGTAAGACTAGTATTGAGATGCAGCCTTGGTCTGAAGCTAAAAACAAGTCTTTGCAATCTTAACTAGTGCAGTTTCTGTACTATGATGGGGCCTGAAACCTGACTAAAATTCTTCAAGGATGTTGTTTTCCTGCAAGAATGTGCATATTTGAGCTGATACTACTTTTTCTGATAATAATCTTTGCTGATACTAGATTTTTTAAGAAGCGGCTTAATAACTGCCAACTTAAAAGGTTTAGGGACGTGACCTAGATAAAATTAAGAATTAATAATGTTTAGAAGTGGCTCTCCAACCGTAAGCATCACTTCTTTTAAAAATCTGGTTCGATTGGGTCTAACAGGCACGTTGTTGATTTAGCTGAGGTGATAAGTTTATACAGCTCTTCTTGTCCTATACCTGTAAAGCACTGAAAATCTAAATGTAAACTGGATCATGAGATACCATTAGAGGTTGAACCTCCTTTATTTTCGTCCTGATACTATTGATTTTTTTTTTTTCATTAAAAAAGTCCATAAAATCTTCACTTCTAAACTGTGATGGGATACTCTCTGTGGGCATCTTAGGTTTTGTTAGGCGAGCCACTGTACTAAATAAGAACCTGGGATTGTTTTGTTTTCTTGCTATCAGTTGGCTAAGATGCTCGGTCCTAGCAGTTTTTAGAGCCTGTCTATAGCTGCACATACTGTCTTTATACGCAATTCGAAAAACATCTAATTTAGTTTTCCTCCATTTCCGATCCGAGTATGACTGTTGTACCACAGTGCAAGTGTTTTATCTCTGACTTTTTTTAATCTGATGGGAGCAACAGTGTCTAATGTACTGGTAAAAATAGTGGCCATGCTGCTAGTCACTTCATCTAGATCATCTGCATTTAGGGGTCTGATAAGTAATTGGGATAGATCCGGCAGATTACTTGTGAATCTGTCTTTAGTAGTCGGATTCATATTTCTAACAAATCGATAACGTGGGGAGACACAGCTAATCTGTTCTACGGGTAGAGTATATATCAGGAGGTGATGATCTTTGATATCATTACTTTGAGGTAAGATCTCTATATTAGAGACATCTATACCATGAGATATAATTAAATCTAGTGTATGATTAAAGCGGTGAGTTGCTTCATTTAGATTTTGTTCAACCCCAAAGGATTTTAGTAAATCCATAAATGCAAGTGCTAAAGTGTCGTTAGTATCATCTACATGAATGTTAAAGTCTCATACTATCAACATTTTGTCGGAGTTAACCAATAGGTCTGATAACAGATGTCCAAATTCTTTAAGAAAATCGACATATGGCCCTGGGGGTCTGTACATGGTGGCCAGGGTAAAATATAGCGCGGGTTTATTATGTATTTTACTGAGTGCAACATTAATGATGAGCACTTCAAATAAGTTATTTTCTGAGTAACAGTGAGTATATCTTTGTAGATAGTGGCGACACCACCAGTTAGACGGGGCTCTTGCTTATAGAAATATCCTGACAGAGTAGACTCATTCAGACCAATATATCCATATGGTTTAAGCCAGGTTTCGGTGAGGCAGAGTGCGTCAAGGCAATAATCTGAGATCATTTCATTAACAATAAGTGCTTTAGGCGCAAGGGATCTAATGTTGAAAAATTTTCTGGTTTTATGGTTATCAGATTGTTTCGGGCAAATTTACCAAATTTATTCTTTTTTCTCACTATTCGGGGAACAGACACAATTTCTATAGACTGGTCATTAGGAATGCACGAAAGTTTGAATTAAGGAAGTCTCGCGAAGTGCTGCTAAATCCTGCAAGCACTATTTTAGAATTTAAATAAATGTGATGTCCTGTTACTCCCGTTGGGGGAGTAACACACTCGGAGGACAGCGTTATCTGCTCCTCGCGTGTGCGCGAGCCTGATTGGCTGTTGAGCCGTAATTAATGTGGGAGCACGAAGTAGCTCTCAGCCCTTGAGAGAGCTCAGCCAATCAGTTCTCTCTAGACCTCCGGCTGCGAGAGGTTACAGCATCACCCGGGAGCCAGCAATCCCTGGATGACAGGGCAAGCACTTTACCACTGCGCCACTCTGAGGCCTCTTGTGTATAATAAGTCAGCCTTAAACAACATGTTTTCAATGCTTAAGAAAACTTTTTTTTTTTTTTTATTTTACAATAGATAATTTATGATAAATGTGCCTATATGTGCTTTAAATTATGATCATAATAATGAAATGTCCTAAATCGTGATTTAAAGTTAATAATAAAAAGTTTGTTATATAGTTTTTGTAATGTATTAACAGGGACAAAAACAATGGAGGACATGGCAATGCCTCGGCTTAAATTGTTTTATTGTTTCAATTTATTTTATTTCCTGATAGTAGGCTATTTCATAGCTTTAACTGTGTGAATGTTGTGATTGGTAAATATGTGAAGAACAACATATTTGCATTAAAACTTAAAAATTGAGCACCATCAGAAGACATGAATGAAGAAAAAAAAAGTTTTTTAGTAAATATTTTATATGCACTTAATCTTTGTTGTTGTGAATTCATGACTGAACTAAAAGTGCTTACAATTGGCACATACTTTCACTTTGTAATATGCAGCATTTACTTAGTGAGTATTTTTTTGTTCTATGTTATTTTTCTGATTTTACATTTTGTCTACTTTGCAAAAGTTGCAGCTCTTTCTGATCTAAGTATATTATGACCAGTGATGGCTGCTAGCTTTTGAAACAGGGAAAGCTCATATTAGGCCTTTATCCTGCAATTCATTATGTTATTTGTACGTAAATTTTGCCCTCCGTTCCTTTTGCAGAAATTGGTCTGTGACCCTGTCATACCAATTGGCTGTCTTTTCCAGGGACTTAACCAGTTGCCTCTCAATGGCCAGGAAAGCAAGTTAGCTCAAACGATCTTGGCCCATGGTGTTGCGGGTCTATGACTTGACCCGTTTTAAACAGAAGAAGCTCCTCTCTACACCTGCTGATGTAGCGCCAATTGTTGCCACTAATGACAACAGCTTGTATAGCTGAGGCATTGCACTATTCAACTCCATGTCTTTTAAAAACACCAAGAAATCACACAGCTTACCCCTGCTCCCCTATACTGTAAGTCATGATAGGAATATAGTCCTTGAAGTTCAGATCTCAGTCTCCCTGACTCAAAGAAATGGCCATAACTTTTCAGCACACTTTTAAATGCCTCCTTTGGAAACACTTGTCTCATTTCATCAAATTTTCCTGGATTTACTAATTATAAGAAGCTCATGCTTTCCAAATTTGAAAAATGCTGAGAAATCTGCTCCATGAGATTGTCTAGGATGACCATGTACAAATTTCTGTAGCGTCCCTGGGGATCCTGTAATTGTGACAGACGGCACTTTCTAATAGGTTCATCTCGAGGGTCTGATGTGAGATTTGCTGCTTTTGAATAAACCGCTTGATAAGCCTCCTCTGACCTCTTCTCCCTGACAAAAGCAAGGAGAGACCCAATTTTTTTTTTTGCAGTAAAGAACATCCATAGCCCTTTGCTGGACAATATCAAAGACAACATCTGTCTCAGAAAATATTTATTCATAGGTGTACAACATAAACACAAACTCAAAATCCTTTAGTTTTATTATGAAGCCTTTGGCAGCATCTATTGTGTCATCATCCATGCTCTCATCCTGGGTAATTTTGTCAAAAGTCTGCAGAAGGCCATCATAATTGTTTGTCACAGTGCTCACTATCCGTGATGTGAAATTTCATCGGGTAGAAGCGTTTCTGGGCAATCTTGAAGACCCTGCAGACTCAAGAAAAGTCATCCTATTTGTGGACTTTGAAAAAAATGTCGTGAACCCAGAGAGAGATGCAAAAAATATTTTTTACTCAGGCAAGCATTTAGCACCCTGGGACAACACCAGGTTCAGTCTGTGTGCATAACATTGCACAAACACTGAACTTGGGGCTATTACTTTAATTTTGGCCTGTAGACCATTGAGAGATGAAGCAAAAACAGCAGCCCCATTGTAGGTTTGTGCCACAAGTTTTTCTCTAAAACTGTAGCCCTGCATGTTCTCGTTTAAAAATTCAAACACAAACTGACCATCTCGACCCCCTGACATATCCAAAAATCCAATGAAGCACTCTTGAATTTTACCAGCACTATTCACATATCTAACAATGACAGGCCGTTGGGCATGGCAAGATATATCAGTTGCTTCATCCACCTGCCATGCAAAAAAAGGAGCAGTCTGAATTTCACCTTTTATATGATCAGAAAACAGTGGCTGCGAGAGCAGAGATCAAGCCATTTTGGATTGAGTGGGACATCCCAGAAAACACAGCTGAGTAATTTTTAGCTAATGTTTCTGTAAATTCCCTGTAATTCCCCTTATTTGCTGATTCACTACTCTCATCATGCCGCCTGAATGGCAAGCTTCTGTCGGCCAAGCAAGGAAGTCACATCAATTAGACGTTTTAGGAAGGCTTTGTTTTTTTTTTACTGTTTCATTTTGCTTTGCCACCTGAAATCGAAGACCTTCATGATTGCATGTTTAAACCTGACCCTGCCCAGACGACTTAACCTTGCACATGAACTCACATGTTCTTTTCACTTTTCATGCCTTTTGTATGCCCTGTCAAAGTTACCCAGATCCCCAAAACCCACGGTTGGCCAAACTCCCTAAGAAGGTTTCGTCAAGAGGCATGGCCAACAGTACATTTTCTTTGTCACAGCATTTCCAGTCAGCCAGTTCACCTTATCATACCAGGAGAGCTGAAAAGACCTGTTATTTTCTTCGTGATTTTTTCTTTGTGCACCAGATCAATCTTGGGCATTGGTCTTCCCTGCCATTTAATTCTGAGTCTCTCCTCGTAAGGAAGACTACTAAATGATTTTTTTTAAAAGCAAGTCAACAATATTAGCACCGTTTGCGTCTGCCATTATGCACAGGTTGATAGCTGGCTAGTTTCCCCTTCCACGAGCTACTTTAATTATATGAACGGACTAACTTTACAATGCTGAAACAAGAAACAAAGTCAAGAACGCTGTAATATGTTTTTTTTATTTTTATTTAAAGAATGATTTGTACAAACAAAAATGGTTTATATCACCAGCAAACAATACAGAGTGCAGCAGTTTGTCGTACCACTTCACCTGCAAATCCGCATGGGACTGAACTTGAATCTCTGTAGTGCTGATGTATACTTAAGACATGCTGTCAATCAAAAAAGGGGTTCCGCCCTTTAAACAGCTCCTCCAATCATCATGTAGCCACCCAGCGTCCTGGCCTGCCCACTGCTCCATTCACTCCTAGACAAGCTGAGCTTCCCTGGAAGTGTTGATTTTAGTGCATTTATCCAATTACCATCCAGCTTTTCTGCAGTGAAAAAAGCTCCAGTGAAGCTGGGCTTCAGGAGGGTTTAACACATTGTGCTGCATGGAAATGTATGATGAGAAAATCGAGTCAAACAATTTACAATAAATACCTGATTCTGAACGAGCTAATCATGAAGTTGAACACATTCTAGCGCACTTTATTAAAACCAATATAAATACAACAGTGTATATATAAGCATTTATCTTCTGACATAGAAGAGAAAGCGGAGCTTCCCTTGTAGTCGTAGAGCAGCCACCACTGATTATGACTGATCCCCCAGAAATGCAACAAAGCCCAAATATATACTCGATAAATAAACGCTGCTTTTTGCAAAGTAAAAGTGTGTGCTGTTGTGAGCAGCTTTATTTTATTCATTAAATGCTCAGATTATAAAACCAACATAGCACAATGCACGTTGTCTGTGAATGGCTAAAATGTGGTTGTAAATATGCCTTTTAGCAATTGTAAAATGTTTGCATAAACCGGCGTCACTTTCACTAGCCACAAATATATAGGCTAAATGTAGCCTCCATAAATGCCACTAATTCCACAAAAATCTGAGTGTATAAGTGAGAACAGCTAAGACATTAATGGGGAAACCTGCTTTCACCAGAGCCAGGTGTCAATAGGTCTTACATATCCATGAAAAGTCATAGATTATTCAGTGAAAAAGATGCTCTGCTGAAAAACGATTAGGGAGATCAGTCACTTTAATCCCAAACAAAAAGGTATTTCTGAGTGTTATAATTTAGTTGGTTTACAACACAGTTCTGTCTCCAGTAAGTGCAATAAATGTACCTTCAGATGACTGCTTTACTTTCACAGCCGTTGCAGTGTCTTAAATTTAAAGTATTCTTGCAAAGATACTTCCCCTTAAAAATATGTTTAAAGATATGTTCCCTTTTGTTTAACCAGGAGAAGGCAAATGTATTTCCTATCGCCTGTCTTGCATTATCCTTGTCTAATTCTTTTGATGTTTGGGATACATCACCTAACCAAAGTGATCTCTTTGCTGAGAATAAACAGATCTTCAGACATCATGCCCAGATGTATGTGTGTGAGTTTGTCTCTTCTGGTTCGGGCTCTGACCTGTAAGTCTATCAAGGTGATGGAATATGTCTCGGGTTACTTTGCTGTAACCCTGTTCCCTGAAAACGCTATGGGAACATCTTTTCGTGTTGCTGGTTGTGAAGCATGTGTGTATCAAACACGCCAAATTTTGGCTTATATAACCTCGATCAGGTGACGTCACCTGATGAAACGCACCTGCAGGTTATAAATAGGAGTGAACCAGAAACATTTCTCAGATCGATTTTGTCGGAAAGGATGTCTAGTCAGGCAGGCAGGGCGGCATTGAAGCGCAGCATCTCGTTCCCGCTTTTTCAGGGAACAGGGTTACAGCAAAGTAACCCAAGACGTTCCCTTTCAAAAGCTACACTCGATGCGGTGTGAAAACGCTATGGGAACGAGAATACCAATGCCGCCGCACTGCAGATGTCTGGACCCCAAGGTTGTGTAGCGTGTGCGCACAAAGGCCGAGGAGGTCTCAGAACTGTCTCTTGGAGGCTGACTTGAGGACCCGTGAGCCTGGAGTAGCATGAACATCCAGACTATACAATCTCACAAATGTGTGTGGAGAGGATCAACCTGCCATGTCACACATTTGCTGCAGGGGAATATCTCTTGCCAGCGCAATAGATAAGGCGATCCCCCTGATTGAGTGAGTCCTAATTCCTAGAGGTGAAGTGAGCCCACGCACCCCATAGCATGGGGCAAAAGCATTTCTCACCCAGTGTGACAAGGTCTGTGTAGTGGCAGCTGCCCCCAGGTTGCGACCCCTATAGCATATAAAAAGCTCCTCTGACTTACGCCACTGGCTGGTGCAGTGGACGTAAATCCTGAAAAGTCTCTCCTGCTCTCCGGAGCAGTAAAAGGCAGAGGACAGAAAGTTTCAAGAACAACAGGGTGCATGGTTGAGAATGGAACTTTCGGAAGATAGTTCAGGCGATTTATGTACGAGACTACGATGTGTTGTCCACCCGCACTAGAACATGGTAGCCTCTCAACTGCTGGAGGAAGTGCTGTAGGGCCAAAAATAGAGCCATCATTTCGAGGCAATTGATGTGCCATTCGAGAAGATGGCCTTTCCAACTCCCTTGGGCTGGACGGCCATCCAAGACCACAACCCAGCCAGTAAGGGAAGTGTCTGTCGTTAGCATTTTGCGACGACAAAATGGATCTAGAGTGGGACCCAAAGTCAGAAACCGGGGTCTGAACCACATAAAAAGGGTTACGCGTAACCGTTATTTGCCTTTGGGGATTGGCCCTTGAGTGAAATCCCCTGGCTCTTAGCCACAACTAACGCTCTCATGTGCAGGAGGCCCAAAGGTATTACCATGAATGCAGCTGCCATGAGGCCTACAGATTTTTGAAAGTGATGTACAGTCACTCTCTGGTCTAGCTTGATCTCCTTTAGGGCGTTGAGAATGGATTCGATACAAGCGGGTGACAGCTGTGCCCGCATAATGATCGAGTCCCATGTGACACCCAAGTATGTTGTCCTCTGAACCGAAAAGAGAACGCTTTTCATAGCATTGGGTCTCTATCCTAAATAATGGAGATGAGCTAGGACGACTCCCCGATGTCGAAACGCTAGCTCCTGAGACTGGGCCAGAATCAGCCAATCGTCTATGTAATTTAAAATACGGATGCCCTGGAGTCGCAAGGGAGCCAGGACTGCATTCATACACTTTGTATACGTGCAGAGTGATAGAGCTAGACCAAATGGAAGGACCCGATACTGGTAAGCTTTGCCCCCGAAAGCAAACCTCAGGAACTTCCTGTGTTGTGGCAAAATTTTTATGTGAAAATATGCGTCCTTCAGATCTATTGTCACAAACCAGTCCCTTGGTTGGATTTGTAAAACAGTGACTTTGACAGTCAACATTTTGAATATGTACTTCTTGAGATAACGATTCAGCCCGCGAAGATCTAGGATTGGACTCAGCCCCCCGTCTTTCTTGAAAACCAAGAAGTAACGTAAGTAAGTAAGTGTGCAAACTGATTCCTGTAGCCTTTTTCTACAGTCTGGCAGTAGCTTCCACATTGCCAGTTTTTCCAAAAGGGGCACAAGTTTTAGCACTTCGGCTGCACAGGGGGATATTAGTGGTTCGGCAACCGTCAGATACAGCAGGATATGAACGAAGGACTATCGTGCTGTTGGAGACCGGTGTCCGAAACACCAATGGCGGCGGAACCTAAACCCTGACCTCCTGGGGGTGCCACGGAGGGCATTTCCTTATTGAAAAGTATGTTACGCGCCCCTTCTCTGGGCCTGGGCGCATACAGCTTCAGAACTTCTTCTTCGAGAAGAAGACAGTATGGCAGTCCGACCTCTTTGAGGCGGCTTGTGAAGGGCAGCAAGCCGTACCCCAGTCCTTATGAGGGGGTGCCCGGCTGCTGACGCTTTCCTTCTGCGCCTCCCGCCTGGCGTGACTCAGATCTGGTCGAGACTGGGTGGCCGACAATCCCGACTCTTGAGCATGGGGTAGGAGAAATTTCCCGAAGGCGTGTTCATATAGTCTGACTTCTCAAAACCTAGTGGCGACGGAATTAACAGCGTTAATTCTACACGGAGTCAGACGCAGAGTCTACACGGCTTGGAGGAAAGTGTTGGCTTCTTTAGAGAGGATGATGTCCCAGGAGAGAGATAGCCCATGAGCGTCTCTTCTGTCTGGGGCATGATCATATGACCCTGTGCTTTCGCATCAACAATATTTGCATAAAACAAAGTCGATGGTATAAAAATACGGGATGAGTAGGGCTTGCTCCAAGAACAAGTTGATTTGTTGTGGAGGTCAGTTGGAGACTACATGTAAAAATTTAGATATTTATAGAATTTATTGTAACTGTTAGTATTTACATAACAGTAGCACTTACAGTAGCACTAAGCAATGCCGTGGACAACTGAACAAACTAAAAGCACTATGGAAGTATGGAAACTCAACAAAGGAAAAGGACAAATAATAAGATAAAAACCATCCTGTGTGATTGATCCGGAACTCCTCTGTCCCACGTCCCAGGCTTCACCCTGTCCATTTGTACCGGACAGCATGAAGTCTGGTCCAGCAGAGACCCTGCAAATGAACAGTAAGTTAATATTATGTACTAACTTTATTAACCTTGTTAAGAAGGTTGAGAGGGTCATATTATCACGGCAGCTTTTGATAATTGTCTGTGGATCTTGTGGTGACATTTTAAATGCATATAATAAAATATACAAGATGATCCTTTAATGTTAGCTTATAAAGTTAAGTTTAAATGCTCCTCATGTATGCTTGTGGGCCCTGGATAATTTCCTTGTTCAAAATGCAAAAGAATGTGATAAACTCAAATGTTGCACTATATAACCTTTCTGTTTATACGCTAATACGTCTCAGACACTTATGGAAATTGAGATGCTGATGATCCACATAAGCTCCACACACAATTTGAGGTTACCTATAATTGCTGTGACAAAATTAGGATGTTGGAAGAATTTAATTTGTGCAAGCTATTACGGTTGCAACCTTCAATTTATTTATTACTTTTTGCTTTTATACTTCTTGCAGACTGGCACCGGAGGAAACACTGACAGTAGCACAAGACCAGCTAATAACAAATAAAGAAGAAAAACGTGATGTGCATAAGCAAGAGCAAAAGACTTTTGATGCCTGGATAAAATCTCTGACTAAAGTTGCAAAGAGATTGAATAGAATGTTGATGCAGAGAATGGACAAACTGTTTAATTTCATAGTGCATTTGTTTTTATTTTACTAACATGCACCATCTTGCTATGCAAATACAAGTAAAATATAGAAATACGCTACATTTTAATTGTGGCAGGACTACTTAAGCTCCTCCTGCTTATATTTGATTGGCTAGTTGGTTCATTATTTGTCCTATCATGGGGCAGTGGGAAAATATATAAATTTGTTGGAAAGGTAGTAAAGTGGAACCTTGGATTGTGAGCATAATTTGTTCCGAAACCATGTTGTATTTCTAAACACTCGTATATATCAAAGCAAATTTTCCTCATAAGAAATAATGGAATCTCCATTAATTGTTCCACAGCCCAAAAATATTCATATAAAAATAGTTAATATAAATTGTAATAACCTGCACTTTACCTTTGAAAAGAATCGTAGCTGTATTGATTGAAACCAGAGAGAGTAGACGAGAGAAGAACGGGGAAAGGGAGCTGCTGTGTAGGACACACACACCCGCGTTAGCACACACACACACAGCCCTGCGAGCACACACATCACCCAAATGAGGATGGGTTTCCTGTTAAATCTGGTTACTTTCAAGGTTTCTTCCTATTGCTATTTTAGGGAGTTTTTCCTTGCCACTGTCGCCGTTGTCCTCGGCTTGCTCATCAGGTGTAATTCTAATTGTGCTTGACACTTGACACTTAATGACTAAACAGTTGTAAGACTTGTGTAAGTTGTTTGTCTTTCTGGTGTATATTTAAAATAGTTTTTAAAAACTGTCATTTCGCCCCCTGGTGATACATATTCTAATCAACAGAATCAGTTTCAATGAGGGTGGAGCTCCACATATTACCACAGTAAACTGCATTCATTCAGCTTTAACTTTCAGCAATCTATCATTTCTGTCATGCAGTTCTTTAAACCTATCCTACTAATGCTTTTTCTAGGTATGTTCATCTTAATATTATGTTGTTTTACATATAAATAATTGATTTGTTTATTTATTTTCTATTTTCTCTAGGAACTGCATTGGTGGAAATGTTTGAACACCTTATAAGAGAAAAGCATGTCTTGGAAGGCGATGATGTTGTTCTGTCCTGCAATTTCACTACAAAGATAGGTGAATATATACAGTGGTATCGCCAGTATCCCAAATCCAGGCCAGTGTTTCTTGACACCTTCAATCCATTTGAAACTAAAAAGGAATCTACAAAACCTGATGAAAAATCTGAGGATCTAAAGATTTCCTCTGCTGCAGTCTCACACTCTGCTGTGTACTACTGTGCCCTGAGGCCCACAGTGACAGGAAACTTATTAACATTGTACAAAAACCTCCTGCCAAGCAAAGTAAGTGCTTAAATAGCATTTTAATTTATCATAAATACATGCACAGGATGATGACAAATTTCTTAATAAAAAAAAACCTTTCAATTAATGAATTGTTTAAAACACAAATAAACCTATTAATCATCTATTTTTAAGTGTATCACAGGTATTCTAAATATTTTCAGTACAGTAAATACACATGAGCATCATAAACTGTTTATGAACTTAAACTATTCACTATTCACCTACTATACCTCATGACTTGTTATGATCTTTCGAGGCTTGTCAAAAACTACTATGATTTCTAATTTTGTTAACAGTAACCTGGATCCCACTGTGATCCATTTGCACCCCAAAGCACCATACTGAAGGACCCACTGATTAAGACCTTTCACTTTTCTATGGGATCTCAAGGTTGCACTGATTTGGGATTAAAATGAGAAATGTGAGAAATCCCCCAAAATAATTAAAACAACAACTGGTTGGCTAAACCTTCAGAGCATATTAACCTGATAAGTATATCTTAGAATTTGCTATGGTTTAATTCCTTTTGACAAATCCATTCATCGTATTTTAAAATAAATTGCGGTGTTTAATATTATAAAAGTATATAATAAAAATGCCTTCATGCACTATGTGTCCAAAAGTATGTGGACATTTGCCCATCTAGAATGTTTCTTTGTATTGTAGCTGTACAATTTGTCCTTATTGGAACTAAGAGATTTAAACCTGTTTTGGCATGACAATGCTCCTATGCACAAAGCCAGCTCCATGAAGACATGGTTATATTTACCTTTGAATGAGCTGGAAGGTCAACTGCTTCCCAGGACCCCTCGTCCTACATCAGTAAGCCATTTCATATATCAAGTATATATTTTATCATAAATATATTTTTATATTTTTAAATCATATGTATATATGATTTCATATATCATGTTTATACAAAACTCAGAAACGAAACACAGTAAGGCACGCTAATCTCAAAATCAAAATGCCACACAAACAAATAAGTACAAGGCTGCCTATTGCACATCAGTGGAGTCCGATATACCACCATAGTGATGATGATGTGCACACACCTGCAGATGGCAGTAGATAATGTGAAAAGACCTGAACTTGATTAAACCTGGATGCAACAGGAAACACTGACAAACCTGCACACAAATTGGGGAGAATAACAATAGCCACGAACATTATAACAGTGTAGTGTAGGTAAAAGCAGTCTGAAAAGCATACAATGCTTTATTGGTGATGTAAATGTTTTAACACAGACTTGTGTGGTTCCACATCTAGAAAATGCAGATAGTCTGAGACACATTGGCACTAAGAGCAATAAGTACTGGGAGTGAAGTAATGTATTGGCTTCATGTTGCAATATATTCCAAAAATCTTACATGCACAATAAAAAAAATAATAATAATAATAATAAAAAAAAAATAAAATAAATAAATAAATAAATAAATGTCCCACATTAGGCCAGTATACCCTTATTATTATTTTGTTAAAATAAAATGTCTGGACCAATAAAATATTATACAATTTATATGTTACATAATATTGCCGTTATACTGTAAGCTATGAGTCATGAACAAGACTCGTGAACGTTACCGCGAAAGTTCCCCGGTACTATTGCCGCCTAATTATATCACTTTTTTCCCCCGTTTATACTAAGTAATTTTTTTTTTCTAGGACCTTTCCCCAGATTTTCTCCCTAATTTAGTCGTGTTCAATTCCTCCCAACCACTAGCTCCACATTACAGCTACTACAACCACTCAGTCGAGAGGGCCGCAGACTATGGCGTGTTTCCTCCAAACCATATGATGTCACCAACCACATCTTTTAGAACTGCTCGCTCAGGCAGTTCTAAAAGATACACACTCGGAGGACAGCGCTACTTGCTCCTTCTGCTTGATCATTATTCTGATCATCTGTTCTCAAGTAAAGTTCGATGTTTCACAGTTTTAGGTCCCCTGCCTTATTTCTCTTTACATGCCTTCTCTGGGCAACATAATTTATAAGCACGACATAAGTTTTCACTGTTATGCTGTTATACTGTTCAGACAGAAGTTCTGGTAGTAGAACCACATGCAGCTTTTTGATCACATAGTAACTCCTGGTGGCCTTTCTGTTCCATCATATGCAACAGTAAAAGACATTGGTGTGATTATAGATTCCAATCTGTCATTTTATCCTCATGTAGCCAGGGGTAGCTCAGTGGTTAAGGCATTGGACTACGGTTCGGAAGATCCCAGGTTCAAACCCCACAACCACCAAGTTGCCACTGTTGGGCCCTTGAGCAAGGCCCTTAACCCTCAATTGCTCAGATGTATAATGAGATAAAAATGTAAGTCGCTCTGGATAAGAGCGTCTGCCAAATGCCTAAATGTAAATGTAAATGTAGATAATATTACCAGGATAGCATTTTAGGATACAGGATTACCAGGATAGCAGGACAGAAAACACAAACTGAAACTAAAATATGACATTTCTGGCCTTTCTAGATGTAAAGTCATCAATAATGGCATCATATGAGATATGCTACCCTATTAAATGATTAATGCTTATGACAGCAAGGCCAGTGAGCCGTTACTGAGACATGGCTGACCTCAGGTATGTCTTGATTAACTTTAGCAGCATGGGCAGCACAGGTATCATAGTTAATAGAAAACCGCTTGGCGGCACAGATTATTATTTTTTCCTTCAAGTTCATGTGCCACCCCCACGTGTCATGAAAAAATGCCGCCCCTGGTGTCTGCCCCGTTCGCCCATGCCTAAAACCGCCACTGCTGGACATGCAAAGAAAAACTCATATGTGATCAGTTACATTTGGAGTTTTTACAATGCTATACAACACCAATGTCTCATTTTCATTTTTACTTTTTCTTTTTGTGTTATTCATGAGATACAATCCCAAATACATATATAAGAATATTGGAAAGTATTAAGCTGTGTGATTTACAATAGTATACTTTATATATCTAGGACAGACATTTAAAAACAATAGTATTAGTACATATATGAGTATAAGACTTAAATATTGTATATGAATTTTTCAATCATTATTATATTGTAGCGTTTTTATCGCCGTAAAGGATGGTGGAGAGACGAGTGAGCTTATTTGCTGCCCAATGCAAATGGCTGGGAGTATTTTATTATGTAGTAGCACAATCTCACCACAATAACACATGAGAAGGCTAAAAACACACACATCTAACACACACACACACCCCTGGCCGAAACCACTAACCCAAACACCTTTTCCCAACAGGGTGAACACATAACAGCCCCATCCCGCAAAGCATGATGGTTCCCAAGCGAAACCCCGCCCCCACCACAATATTATTTTAGATACAGTGCATAAAATTTACATAAAGCAGCACACCCTCTACTCTTATTGGTTAAAACAGAAGGATGCTGTAACTGAGGTGTAGTACAAAAGTTATGCTAATCTTTTGCTTCACTGACGATAGACTAGAAGGAAATGTGACTTTTACAGTAACTCAAAAAGAAAAGGGTCTTACAGAAGAAAGTAAATTAAAGCAAAATGTTTTTCTCTGCAGTTTTGTTTTTCGCCATGTTCATCTATATAAAAAGTAAGTCATTGAAATCTCGTAATGATAAGGTATCGACACCAATAATTTTAATATGCTCTCATGTACAATATTTTAGATGATAAGCATAACAATACTACTCCTCTTTAGGTCAGAGCACACAGGACAGCATTACTCCGACATCATCTGCTGTCTATGGTAAAGAGGGTGAAGCAGTTACACTGTCCTGTTCTTATACTGTTTCTGTGAACAATCTACAGTGGTATCGACAATATTCCAATGCAGCCCCGGAGTTTCTTGTTCTTCTGTTTGAATCAGGAGGAAATCAGACAGGCGATACTCCTCATCCTCATCTGACTGCTAAAGTTGAGAAGAGTGAGAAGCGTGTGGATTTAAAGATTTCTCCTGTTGCTGTATCAGACTCTGCACTGTACTACTGCGCTCTGCAGCCCACAGTGACAGGAAATCCAGCTGCACTGTACAAAAAAGTATGTTAAAGCAGAAGAAGAAAAAGTGATAGAAGAATCACAAACCTATTATTCTAAGTATAGATTTTGCAGGAATGTAACCAAATATAAATACACCATTTAAAATGAATTGATAAAGCTTTTAAAGTGGAACTCCACAGACAACAACAAAAAGCATCAATAAACAAACAAAGAAGTTTCATTAATTCGTGATTTTGGTAATTCTATCACTGCATTGATGCTTATTTTGTCCATTTATAAATAGGAGAATCTTTACTCATCCTAAAATATTAGACTTTTTAGTGAAATGCAAATTAAAGGATCTTATATTGACATGCAACTTAACCCCAATACTCCTAACCCTAGGTGGTTGTCCTGCATCCTCAATAAACACGCTTCAGTTAGTCCAAAATGCAGCCGCCAGGGTTCTCACTAGATCCAGAGAATATGATCATATAACCCCAATATTATCATCCCTGCACTGGCTACCTGTTCAGTTTCCAATTATTTACAGAATAGCATTACTTACATACAAGGCTTTAAATGGTTTATCTCCCACATATCTAACCAGTCTTCTGATACACTACAATCCACCACATTCCTTAAGATCACAAAACTTCTGGTAGTTCCCAGAATTTCAAAATCTACAGAAGAGGGAAGAGCATTTTAATATTTAGCTCTAAAACTTTGGAATAGCCGTCCAGACAATTTTCGGGGCTCAGACACAGTTTCCTAGTTTAAAAGTAGACTCAAGACACATCTCTTTAATCTGGCATACATGTAACTCATCACATAACCTCATACTCCAGTACATCTATCCTGAATGGCAACTACGCTAATTCTCTCCATCTGCTCTGTATTTTTCTACCCATCCTGAGGCATCTGGAGATTGTGGCAGCTTCAAGAGACAAAGGCCAACCCTGCAAGGTTCCTGAGGCATCCAGAGAAGGAACAGCTCCAGCTAGATTCTGCTTTATGATGGTTGGAGCTACACATGCTGCTCCTGTGCTCCCAGTGATCCAGACCCCATCTGCCCTCTGCACCTACTGACTCATCAGTGTGCTGAACTGGACTTCATGTTAATTTAAAGAACTTCTGTTATATTGCACTTTCACCTGCATACCACACATAATGTTATATAATTTCTGTTATAAAATCTGTTATCACCCAAATGAGGATGGGTTCCCTGTTGAGTCTGGTTCCTCTCAAGGTTTCTTTCTATTGCCATTTCAGGGAGATTTTCCTTGTTACTGTCACCTTCACCCTTGGCTTGCTCATCAGAGACATTTCATTCCTCCATTCATCTCATTATTATCTAGACACATTTTTTTACACATACACGCAAAAAAATCTTCTTTTTTTTTTTTTTACAAAGCGCTAAATAAATAAAATTTTACTTTAACTTTAATTTAACTCCTTTGTATAAATTCTGATATGATTTCCAGCAAATGTTTCTGCTCTTTATTATTATCTGAATATATAGTGTGGCGTGGGCGGGGCGGCGGCTGACGACCAGCATGCCTTGCGGGGATGTCGGTGTGTTCACCATGATGGGGAAAGGTGTTTGGGTTAGTGACTCGGGCCCTGTTGTGTGTGTGTTGGGGGGTGTGACGTGTGAAATGTGTTCTAGTTCAGGCTGATGCTGCATTAGATGTAGGCTCCTGAGTGAAGGTGCTGCTCATGCCATACCGGCTGTATGCTGAATAAAGTACTCCCAGCCATTGCATTGGGCAGCAAATAAGCTCGCTCGTCTCTCCAGCATTTCTTCAGGCGTAAAAACGCTACATTGGTGTCAGAAGTGGGATGGAGAGTAACGGGTTCGAGCGCACAACGGAGGATCTACTGAAAATCCAAGCGGGCCGCCGAGTAGCGGAGCGACTACTCGCACGGAAGAAGCGCTTTCCTGACGGAGCTAGCGCGAGCACACCACGTCAGCCAACGCGGAGCGGGAAGAATAAAATCCCGGCGCTGGATCTCGGGGCGGAGGCTGGCGCAGCGCAAGCGCCGGAGCAAGCTACAGCTCCGTGCGCCGTTAGCCGGCAAAGCGACCTGCCGCTGCGCGAGGCCGAGCGCGCTGAGCCCATATCGGCGGTACATCACGGCGGAAGAGCCGAGCGACCGCCCGCAGCTCAGTGTCGCTCCGTTCGTGAACCTAGCCGGGGACAGGGCTACCCGTCGCGGCTAGGCAACGAGCAGCGCTCCGACGTTTCGCGGCGAGGCCGAGGCACGGGACAGCGTACACCAGCAGCCGCTAAACTAGCGCCGGGAGGACACTTGGGAAGCCGCGCTGGGCTTCACATTGACTGTGTGCTGGATGGCGTCTTACTGCGGGCGCTCGTGGACACCGGCTCCACTGTTTCGCTGCTGCGCTCTGGAGTACTGGGGCAAAGCAAGTGTGTTCGCCGACGGCCTGATCCTGCTTTCAGCATCTGCACCGTTGCTGGGGGCTGCGTCAAGGTACGGGCGTGTCGCACAGCGCGAGTCCAGGTGGGTGGTCGAACTGTTACACACCAGTTCTTAGTGGGGAATGTCGAGGAGGACTGCGTTTTGGGGTTGGACATTTTGGAGAGATGGGGTGCGGTGCTGAACTTGTCCAGCAGAACTCTGCGTGGTAACTTCGGGGTAGCCAGGTTGCTCGGACCCAAATCACAGCTGGACAGGTTAGCAGCACACACCCGGGGGGCGGAACTTCCGGTAGCAGACCGAGCGGGAAATCTGCGCGCTAACACCGGCGCTTTACCTCGCCGGCCGGGCAGCAAAGCGCATGGCCGGTACTGCGAGCAAGTGGAGCGCCGTCTCGATGTAGAACCCTCGACGCAGGACGTTCCCCCCGTGCAGTCCTCCAGGCCCTCCCGTGGTGATCAGCCGTCCAAACCAGCATGCAGCCGTCTTACAGCGTCACCCGCAGTCGCTCCGCCGGTCTCACAGCTGAACTGTGAACCGCTCCTCGCCAGGCAGAAGGGCCCCACCCAGCGCTTGCGGGCACCGCTGCAAGACTTTCGGGTGGGGGCACCTATGGAGCGAATGGGCGTGGACACTCACAGCCAGGGGCGAGATTTTGCTGCTGGCGAGCAGGTGTGGGTGTGTTCCTCCGGAAGGAGAAGGAGGGGGCTCTCGACCGGGCGTGTGTCTCACTGGGTGGACCCCGGCACGGTAATTGCTCGGCTCTCCGATGTCATCTACCGGGTGCGGTTGGCGGGGCGTGCACGAGTTTTGCTCCACCGGGACCGTCTTGCGCCTTACCAGCCGCACGCCGATAAAACATTAAACTCTGTGGAGGCCGGACCGCCTCAGGACTATGTTCACGTTTATCCCTCACCTGCCAAAGGACGCCGGCGTTTCCACCGCCAGCGCCGACCGCCTCCACGCCTTCGAAACCAAGTTCGTCATGGTGACCAGGGACGGTCACAGCTCGGGTGGGGGCAGTGTGGCGTGGGCGGGGCGGCGGCTGACGACCAGCATGCCTTGCGGGGATGTCGGTGTGTTCACCATGATGGGGAAAGGTGTTTGGGTTAGTGACTCGGGCCCTGTTGTGTGTGTGTTGGGGGGTGTGACGTGTGAAATGTGTTCTAGTTCAGGCTGATGCTGCATTAGATGTAGGCTCCTGAGTGAAGGTGCTGCTCATGCCATACCGGCTGTATGCTGAATAAAGTACTCCCAGCCATTGCATTGGGCAGCAAATAAGCTCGCTCGTCTCTCCAGCATTTCTTCAGGCGTAAAAACGCTACAATAGTTTCTTAAATAAAAAAATAATTGCTTTTAAATTGTCACAGAAATCTGGATTTCATGTGGTGTACACAGTATTACCAGGTGATTTTAATGTTTTGGGTTGTTGGTGTACATGCATGCATGCAAAACAAATAATTCATAATGGAATATAATTCATAATAGAAAACAAATTTGTTGCTCCTGGAAAAGAGGAAATGGTGGATCTGTGTATTCTGTATCGTCAGATAATGATTCTCCCTTGACTTCACTATCTATCTTTCCTTTTGGCTCAAGCTCATCTTATAATTTTTCTACTCATCTGACTGCTGTGTCAGAATTTATTTCTAATACTCATTGTCTACAACAATGTGGAAAAGGCTCAAGAACATTTATACCAACTGCACGTATTTCCACTTAATAATAATACAACTTATTTCATAATTAAGCAAACATTTCCTGATTAACACTCCGGGAAAATATGTAAGTATGATATGACAGACAGATTAAATATAATACTATTTATATATTTAACAATATCACTGTTTTCTGTAGTTGTATGTTTTACTTTAAAACAATATTTTAAACAATTGCAGTAATTAATTTTTTTATATTTCAATGCGTGTGTAGCATTAATAAAAAGTGCAGAATATAAATAATTATGAGCTGAGGGACTGATGGAAGAACTGAAATTACTAGGTCAAAGTAGGAGGAGCTACATTTGGTGATAGGCAGTTTAGACATTATCACAGAGATGATGACATTTATATCTACTGCAAGAGTAAAACCTAAAACAGTCATGTTATTCTTCTTTGTCTAATAGTTAAAAGCATTGGTGCATACGTTCCGAGTGTACTAGGGCACAAGCCCGAGGTTAGTTTTCCCTGCAGAAACTTCCAGCACTGAAACAGTTTGGCAGTGGACTGGGTCTACATGTTTTATGTCCTGGAATGTAAATGACCCTGAGGGACAGAATTGTCCTGTCCTTAAAGCAGAACCTAGTGCGCTAGTTTCCCTAACGGCGCAAATCTAGTCTGCCCGGGCGATATTTACAAGACTACCGTGATGTTGTCCATCCGTGCTACAACATGCTAGCCTCCTGATTGCTGGAGGAAGTATTTTAGGGCCAGAAATAAAGTCATAAATTCGAGTCGGTTGATATGCCACACGAGCAGATGACCTCTCCAGATCCCTTGGACTGGACGGCCGTCTAAGGCCGCACTCCGGCCTGTAAGGGAAAAACCATCTGCCGTTAGCAACTTGCGATGACAACACGGACCTAGAGTGGGACCCAGAGTCAAGGACGAGGGTCTGAACCACATAGAGAGGGTATAAAACTCTCGGCGAGTAACCCTTATTGCCTCTGGGGATGTGCCCTTGATATAAATCCCCCGCCACTTAGCCACCACTAAAGTTACCTTTTGGCCTAGCTTGGACTCCTTTAGGTGCTATAATGGTTATAATTGTGTGCAGGAGACAGCTGTGCCCGCATTGCAGTCGGATTTCGCATGACACTCAACGTCATACCTTGTGTAGGAAGAAGGATGCTTTCTGTGGTGTTAAGACTCCACCCTAAGAAAGTGAGGTGAGCTAGGGCAACGTGTTGACCCCGAATGGCTCTGTCTTGGGGGTCACAAGAAACTGTATCCCCAAACCCAACCCCTTTTCCAGCATGTGCTAATTTTGTAGTAGAAGATTTGACATATTAAAAGCACTTTATTAGGGAAACAATGAATAGTTCTGTGTTGTATTTGGGACTTGGCTCAATGTGCCTGATCCTGGAAAGATATTACAAGAAATTTACGCTACACTGCTTAAGCTTCCTGGGGGTGGCCTTCTAGAACTTTTTTCCTCTCATGTGTAAGACATACTGCACAGCACTATTATACAGAATCCTCACAGAGCTGTGTACAGAAATGGCTCAACCATATAACATCCTGTACATAGTGAGATACACACTACTGATTATCACTATCTTCTTCTTCTTTGTCTTTAGCTGTTCCCTTTCAGGCGTCGCCACAGCGAATCATCTGCCTCCATCTAACCCTAACCTCTGCATCCCCTTCTCTCACACCAACTAACTTCATGTCCTCTCTCACTGCATCCATAAATCTCCTCTTTGGTCTTCCTCTAGACCTCCTGCCTGGCAGTTCCAACCTCAGCATCCTTCTACTGATATATTCACAATTGCTTCTCTGAACATGTCCAAACCACCTTAATATGGCCTCTCTGACTTTATCTCCAAAACATCTGGTTACAGGTAATATTATCAAGAGATTAACATGTTGTATTTATGTTTAAATCCCTACAATAGTTTTTTCCATAAAACTGTTTTTATTTGTCTCCTAAAATACCTAATTTTCTTTATTTATTTTTTATAGAAGTTTTTCAGATAAAAGGAAACTGACATTGTTGCTTTAAAATGTTCATACTGTATGAGACAAACAGCAATAACATTTTGCTTTACTGGTACAAACAATATCCTAAAAGCGCACCGCAGTTTTTACAGCATGAGTAGGAAAGAGTACACCCTGTATAGCAAACACTGAGACAAACACTGAGACAAAGTGCATAACACACAGCAGCGCTGAATATTTACTTTGCAAATTAACTTTGTAAATGTCCTTTAAGCTCATTTACATGTATGCAGGTGATTGTTGTGAATGTTATTGTTGTTGTCATCATTGTTGTTGTGTGTTAAAACATAGGCATTTACTTACTGTATCAGCTCTTTGATGTAAAACAGATCATATAAGTATAAGATCAAGCTTGATGAAGATATTAAGCTGATCACAGGTTCAGTGCAAAGTTAACCAATGGCATGGGTACCAATACTTCATGGAGATCTGATTTACCTGATCAATGCATGACCTTAAACTGTTTTTTTCTTGGTTAAAAAAGTCCATTAAAGCTGATGTGATGGACAGGCAGATATAGCCCTTTTGTAGAGCTTTCTGAATACTGTACTGTATACTCATTAAGGACCGGAAGAGGGTAATGGGTATGTTCAATTAAGAAGATTGTGATGCTCTTCTATTTTTGGTCACATTTAGGAATTTGAAAGAAGGATGTTGCTGAACTATAATTATAAATGTTATTTGTTTCACACACAACTACTATATACAGTGAAACATTTAATATGATCGTCTGTGACATATTAATTGATACAATCCAGATCTTATTAATAAACATATAGGAAAACAATTAAATTTATATATAGTGTAAGGGATATAAAACATTTGACCAGGAAAAGTATAAGTGTAATCGTAATAAAGTGCATGACTGGATTTATAATGAAACAGTCATGAAGTAATGAAGTTATGATTTAACTGGTAAGATGTTCAGCTTTAATTGAAGAAGTTTAACAAAAATATTGCATTAACCATTTAGAAATAACAGTCATTAATTTCCTTAATTCATATTCTCAGTAGTAACTAAACAACTTACTTATAAGCAGTCAGTTGTGGGCTGTTTCTTAGTTATTTCAAGACAAAGAAATGTCTTATTATATAATAATACAATATACAAAAATCACAGTATGATATCAGTTAATATGTAATTTTACATTTCTGGACATACAGCTGTGTAGATGGGAAGCCGAGCCTCCTGCACTTCATCACATATTAATAATAATAATAATAATAATAATAATAATAATGAGACATTGTTACACAAGACCTAGTTTCCCACAAGAGCTGCACTTTTGTAGTTGCTCTGACCCAGTCGTCTAACCATCACAATCTGGCCCTTGTCAAAGTTCTTATGTTTGCCCATTTTTTTCTGCTTCCAATACATCAACAAAAGGAAAAAAACAAGTTTTTGTATAATATATCCATTGCACAATGTCAATGCTTCGTGGGTGTGGCCTTCTAAAGATATGTTCCCTCATGTGTTCATATCATACAGCACTGTTCTTAGAAATGGCTCAACCATACAACATCCTGTACATAGTGAGATACATACAACTGATTCTCACTGTTACAACAGGTAATTCTTTTTCATGAGTTTATTTATATATTATTGTTAATTAATTAGTTAACTATTAAATTAATGGGTATTCCTTTAAACATCATCAACGATATGTTTAAATAAAAAAAGGCCGAACTTTTTCATGTCCTTTCTTTTTATGTTTTTCTTTACAGCAGGCAGTTTTGCAGATAAAATTTGGCCAACAAATGACGTTGACAACATTCTCACCAAAGAAACAGAGCCTGTTACATTGAAATGTTCATATGAGTCAACCAGTAATGACATTTTCCTTTACTGGTTCAAACAATCTTCCAACAGCGCACCACAGTTTTCATTGTATAAAGGCGCAAGATCATTAAGCTCTGGGAGCACTCCTACTGACACTCGATTAGAGACAAAAACAAGCAGAGACTCTACTGAACTCACTATCAGAGAACTAAAACTCTCAGATTCTGCTCTCTATCACTGCGCTCTTAGAGTAGGGGCACAGTAATACAGACTCAATGAAAAGCTGTACAAAAACATAAAACCTATACACATATTTGAAGCTTTTGAAGACACATAGGTTCAAAGATTTTAATTTTAACAAACTGTTATCAGATAACCACAGACAAAAACAAACATTTGTGATATGCAGCTGGAAAAAGGCAAGAATAATGAAGAGGTAATAATTTAACAATTAAAAAGTGTATAAATGAAACTTCTTAAAAAAAAAAAGGCAGAGGATATCATAATCACTGTTGCATTTCAAAGGCATTTCACATGATTTCTTGGTTAATGCAGTTTTCTCCATGGCCTAGTGTGAAAGAATGAAATATTGACGAAATTTGCTAGATAAAACCATTTTTCTGAGCCAAGCATATAACTAAGATGTTATGGAGAAATACCCTATAGATTTATTTTGTTTCAAATAGACCTCATGGTTGTCCATCAGGCATAACTTATACATTTTAGAGAATTTTTTTCTAATTCTAATTTCCGTTTTCTAATTATATATCAGTTTAGAAGAAGGCAATTGCACCACAACAACATCTTAAACAGTGACACACACATCATCTGAAATGTTGATAATGTCAAATAGGAGCACTCTCTATATATTTACATTTACATTTAGACATTTGGCAGATACTCTTATCCAGAGCTGCTTACAAAAGTGCTCAAATCAGCTGAATTAAGCCACTACCTCCTGTAGTGTATATGGGATGATACATGATTGTCTCTTAAATTCACTTTGGTATTTCTACATTTCTGTAGACATCATGCAATATTTATGAGAGAGTTGCTGATATTTAGTACATCCATACGAACTTCTTAAATTCATATAAAGTTGTTGTATAAACATAATGGTTTCGGGTTGAATGCAATTCAGGGAGATGTTGAAGTAAAATGTGCTCTGTGACTCCAACCCTTTTAATCTTTCAGTAAAGTATGGCACCGCAGAAAAATTTCTGTATGTTGTCCTACTTTATATTGTCTATTTATACAGACCTAAAGTCCATGCTTCATTGTGTTGTATGGTACATGAAGTGTTTAAGGCCTGACATAGCTTGAGATAAAAATAAAATTGTTAAATGCAATTTTTGTGGTTAATTGTCATTTATACTTTATGTTTAGTCATGTAATAGTTTGTTTGAAAAAGCCTTATTAACATCACATTAGGAAATAGAATGACACCACAGAAAAATCAATAGTAACACTGTCCAGAGTTTATAAACTTGTAGTGTAAGTCTGAAATAACACTATACACCTGTTTGTGAGTGTTAATTGTTTCCTACAATTTTACCACTGCAGCCAGAGTTAATTTAACTCTAATTTTGATTAGGAGCAAATTCTGTAATAGATCAACCACAAAAACTAAATTACATCTGAACAAATATTATTATAATAGATAAATATGGAAAACAAGATGTATCATAGAAATGAGTGAAATGAAACAACATGTACAGCTTTCACTTTCAATTCACTTAATGGTCTTCGGCGTGGCCTCAAAAAACATGACATTTATTCTAGATCTTTAGATCAGCATCATGGGTTCAAATCTTACCTCTGGCCTGCATCCATAAAGTTTGGGTGTGTACAGTAAGTGTGCTTGTGCCCTGCTGTGGGTTGGCATTACATTCAGGGTGTACCCCACCTTGCACCTTAAGTTCCCTGGGACAGGCTCCAGGCCTACTGTATATGATAAGTGGTATAGATAATATAAATATATTTTATCACAACCCACCTGACTAAAACTGGAATAATTTTCATGCAGTTAGCTAGATGAACAATAAAATAGGCTCACTGAAATAAATTGAAACTAGTGTGTTAAATTGTGGTGGTGTATTACTTTATTACAAGTGATCATTACAAGAGAAAACATTTTGTATTTTATTACTTTGGTTCTAGGATTATTAAATGTAATACCTACAAAAATAAATGTGCATACAATCTAGTACAAATAAATAAAATTAAAATGAACAGTTACTGTATGAGAATATAATATTGTACAGTATTATCACAGAGTAAATATTACAACACTGTCTTCTAATATTACATAATGGTTGTTTGTGAATTATGTAATCTTATCAGAAAAATTTCCATTATCAGAATTAACACCTATACAAAATAGTACTATGGAAATTCAGTATTTAAATAAATAAATAAATATATATATATATAATTTTATTTAAATGGATTGCTACTGCAGCTTTGTAATTTAAAATCACATGACACCCAAATGTACATAATTTTAGACAGAGATTGATGACAGAGGTGCATAAACAAGCTTCAGCTAGTCCAGAATGCAGCAGCGAGAGTCCTCACTAAAACTAGAAGATATGAGCACATTACGCCTATCTTATCTTCACTTTATTGGCTCCCTGTGAAATTTCGCATTGATTTTAAAATACTACGTTTGACATATAAAGCATTCAATGGTCTCGCGCCGCAGTATCTGAGTTAGTTGATAGTGTCTTACGATCCGCCACGCCTACTTCGATCAAAGGATGCAGGCTGCTTATCAGTACTGCGCATTATGAAAACTACAGCTGGGGGCAGAGCTTTTTCTTACAAAGCCCCAAAGTTATGGAATAGTCTTCCAAATAATGTTCGGGGTTCAACCACAGTCTTAGTGTTAAAGTCCAGGCTAAAAACCTATTTATGGACGTAGAGTATTAGGTGAACTGGTATGTTTAGATGCTGTTCTCCCCACTCTTATTGATCACTCAGGTTTGTTGACGGTGAGGTGATTGGTTGCTTTACATCTCAGGGAGTCCTCATGTCTGTGTTTCCTTCTGGCTCTCCCTTTTAGTTATGCTGTTATAGTTAGTCCTGCCGGAGTCTCTGCTTGCACTCTACAGTAAATATACATTCACATTATACATTATGTGACTGTGACCATACCTTACTGTTATCTCTCCTCTTCTGCTTTCTCTCCGGTTCCTTCTCTTCCCTCTCTCCCCCTCTCTCTCTCTTTCTCTCTCTCTGTCGAGCTACACATTTCGTTCCTGAGCTGCCAGTGATCTGAATGTGGACGCACAAAGTGTGCCATAATTCAAATGCAATTGCAAACTTTGCATTACCGTTTCCTGTTTCGCCTTCGTGAATGCACACTGACTGCCAAATTTCAAATGAAAAAGAAAAGTCCATTTGCATTTGTATTTCCCATGTCTTACAAGTCATGAGCCTGCCATATTTAAATAGCAAAATCAATGACCACGTTTGCTTTTTCACTTTCTCTGCGTCGCGCGTCAAGCCGGCCAAAATTCAAATGCAATCACTAATCCAATTGCATTTCCAACACGTTACATGGAAACCTGTCAGCGTCAGGGGCGGGTCTATACTGTTGGGCGGGATTGTGTGGGGAGTGACGTCACTCGCAGTCGCCGACCAAGAGGGGGGATATCGCTCCATACTGAACTGCCTGCCAACTAACACACAGTATGAATGCAGATCAATTCCTGCTCTCTGTTTCACCTAGATGAGGATGGGTTCCCTGTTGAGTCTGGTTCCTCTCAAGGTTTCTTCCTACTACCAGCTCAGGGAGTTTTTCCTTGCCACTGTCGCCCTCGGCTTGCTCATCAAGGACTATCTGACCATTTTGATTCATACACATTCAAATTCCATACAAACTTAAATAATTATTTTGATTGTGTAAAGCTGCTTTGGGACAATGTCAATTGTTAAAAGTGCTATACAAATATAATTGAATTGAATTGAATTGAATTGACAGGACTGCAGCTAAAGGAGGAGGAGCTAGATGTGGTGAGATACAGTTTAAACAGTTTGACAAAGATGCTGCCATTTATACCCACTGCATGAGAAACAAACAGAGAAGTCATGCTACTCTTCTTTGTTTTAATTGCTGTTAAAAACATTGGTAAGTCTTTTATTTATTTCACAAATAATGAGTTCTGTTCTGATACCTAAACATTGGTGAAAAAAAAATCTTTAAGTAATAAAAATAATAAAAAAAAATTCATGTTATCTTGCAATGTCTTTACAGCAGGCGCTGTGGACAGCAGCGTTACACCAGAACAAACCATCATATCTTCAAATGAAGACAGCAACACCACACTGACCTGCACATATGATGCATCAGCTAGATATCTCTACTGGTATAGACAAAAGCCTCAGTCAGGACCAGAGTTTCTGCTGCTAATTGTTGTATCTTCCAGTGATATCACTAAAGCTAAAGAACTTGACCCACGACTATCCATCAAACTTCGTAAAACGGCAAATAAACTAGATCTGGAGATCTTTCCTACTGCAGTATCAGACTCTGCACTCTACTACTGCGCCATGGAGCCCACAGTGACACAAAGCACAAACAGACTGTACAAAAAGTTACTTTTTTTCTTTCCAGGAGGGGGAGCTATTTACCATTTTAATTGTTAAAGTTTTCTATATTAGTTTCCAGACCTTGAGTATCTTCTTACCTACAGTAAGTATTGATAATGTTTACTGTTTAAACAAACTTGAACTTATATGAACTATTACTTATTGACTTGTTTCATAGTTAAGGTTTATGCTGCTAATTCTCCTCATGTACAATAATAATGTTGTAACACTTGTGTGTTCTTGACAGTTAAATGGTCACATGGTTTACTGTCACATTTCAGCTTGATATAATAGTTTGAAATAATTACAATAGTGTATGGTTTATAATCAGTGATATTGTTTCAGGTTGAAGCCTCGTACATGTCTGTTTTAAACAAAATGATGTACTCTTTATTTTTTTTTAACTGTCACAAAATTTAGTTTAGTGTGACCACATTATATAGTATTGGTTTCCACTGGAATGGTGGCTAAATATTAATAAATTGTACAAAATTTACCAAGTTCAAGGCAAGATTTTTAATCTACCTTTCATCTTATTACAGTCAATGGGAAATAAAGGATATAGAAAAGTTTGTTTACACTTTGCTTACAATAAGTAGTCTTTTGTCCATAGCCAAATACCCTCATATTTTGTTAATTAGACAGGGAATCACAGATAAGAAATAGAAAAAGTAGATTTTGTCTTAAAACAACTCCGGCGCATTAAAATTCTATTATACCATTTCAGTGCTGTTATTTCAATGTTGATTCGGTTTTGATTTTCTGACCAATGTACAGACAAAAAAATTTCATAAATAAAGCAGCCAATTACTTAACTCTCAACAAACCTGAGTGATCAGTGAGAGTGGGGAAACATACAAGTTTAGCATAATTCTCTACGTCCATAAGTCCTGCAGCTCTGCTCCTTTACCTAAGGCAGATCTATTTACAAAAATGCTTGGTTAAATAAATTGGTTTTCAGCCTAGACTTAAACACTGAGGATGTATCCATAACATTAATTAAAAGGCTTTATTATACAGGGAGTGCAGAATTATTAGGCAAGTTGTATTTTTGAGGAATAATTTTATTATTGAACAACAACCATGTTCTCAATTAACCCAAAAAACTCATTAATATCAAAGCAGAATATTTTTGGAAGTAGTTTTTAGTTTGTTTTTGGTTTTAGCTATTTTAGGGGGATATCTGTGTGTGCAGGTGACTATTACTGTGCATAATTATTAGGCAACTTAACAAAAAACAAATATATACCCATTTCAATTATTTATTTTTACCAGTGAAACCAATATAACATCTCCACATTCACAAATATACATTTTTGACATTCAAAAACAAAACAGTGACCATAGCCACCTTTCTTTGCAAGGACACTCAAAAGCCTGCCATCCATGGATTCTGTTAGTGTTTTGATCTGTTCACCATCAACATTGCGTGCAGCAGCAACCACAGCCTCCCAGACACTGTTCAGAGAGGTGTACTGTTTTCCCTCCTTGTAAATCTCACATTTGATGATGGACCACAGGTTCTCAATGGGGTTCAGATCAGGTGAACAAGGAGGCCATGTCATTAGTTTTTCTTTTTTTATACCCTTTCTTGCCAGCCACGCTGTGGAGTACTTGGACACGTGTGATGGAGCATTGTCCTGCATGAAAATCATGTTCTTCCTGTACCACTGCTTGAAGAAGGTGTCTTCCAGAAACTGGCAGTAGGACTGGGAGTTGAGCTTGACTCCATCCTCAACCCGAAAAGACCCCACAAGCTCATCTTTGATGATACCAGCCCAAACCAGTACTCCACCTCCACCTTGCTGGCGTCTGAGTCGGACTGGAGCTCTCTGCCCTTTACCAATCCAGCCACGGGCCCATCAAGACTCACCCTCATTTCATCAGTCCATAAAACCTTAGAAAAATCAGTCTTGAGATATTTCTTGGCCCAGTCTTGACGTTTCAGCTTGTGTGTCTTGTTCAGTGGTGGTCGTCTTTCAGCCTTTCTTACCTTGGCCATGTCTCTGAGTATTGCACACCTTGTGCTTTTGGGCACTCCAGTGATGTTGCAGCTCTAAAATATGGCCAACATGGTGGTAAGTGGCATCTTGGCAGCTGCACGCTTGACTTTTCTCAGTTCATGGGCAGTTATTTTGCGCCTTGGTTTTTCCACACGCTTCTTGCGACCCTGTTGACTATTTTGAATGAAACGCTTGATTGTTCGATGATCACGCTTCAGAAGCTTTGCAATTTTAAGAGTGCTGCATCCCTCTGCAAGATATCTCACTATTTTTGACTTTTCTGAGCCTGTCAAGTCCTTCTTTTGACCCATTTGGCCAAATTAAAGGAAGTTGCCTTATAATTATGCACACCTGATATAGGGTGTTGATGTCATTAGACCACACCCCTTCTCATTACAGAGATGCACATCACCTAATATGCTTAATTGGTAGTAGGCTTTCGAGCCTATCCAGCTTGAAGTAAGACAACATGCATAAAGAGGATGATGTGGACAAAATACTCATTTGCCTAATAATTCTGCACTCCCTGTAAGTGTGGGGCTTTGTAAGAAAAAAATCTGTCCCCTGCTGTAGTTTTCATAATACGTTTTATACATCAAAAGTGGTATTTTAAAATGTATGCAAAATTTCACTCGGAGCCAAAACAGTGTGCTGATACCTTCTTGCTGCTGCATTATTGACCAACTGGAGGTTGTTTATGCACCTAGTTGAACATCCAGACAGTAAAGGATAACAATAATCCAACCTAGGAGTAATAAATGCATTAACAATTTTTTTCTGCATTGTTTAGTGATAATAATATTTTTATCTTGACAATCAGAGATGAAGTTATGCTATCCTGCTAATATTATCTACATAAGCTTCTAATGAAAGATTAAAATCTATAATCACACCACAGTCTTTTACTGTTGTACATGATAAAACAGAAAGGCCACCCAAATTAACTGTGTGATTAGAAAACTTACTTCTACTGTAGCTGCATGTGGTCCTAATACTTTTGTCAGGCAGACTACTACTACTACTACTACTACTACTACTACTAATAATAATAATAATAATAATAATAATATTAGTTCAGTAAGCAACATATGATTTGTTAAATCTTTTTATTTATTTGCTTCATTTTTTTTCCCAAATTTTGCTTTGTCCTACAAAATATAAAAGCACACAAAAAGTTTGATTATTTCTTTCAGGGTCAACGGTTAAATTCTAGCCATGGGTCTGTAGGTGTGGTTTGTATGTTGTCTCCATGCTTGGTGGGTTTCCTCTGGGTACTCCGGTTTCCTCCCACAGTCCAAAGACATGCAGATAAGACTAATTAGCATTCCAATGAATATAAAAAGAATTGCCCATTATGTGTGTGTGTGTGTGTGTGTGTGTGTGTGCGTGTGTGTGTGTGTGTGTGTGGACTAGAGAAAGTTAGTATTTTCTAGTCAAAACAATCCAAATGCCACTCGATTCAAAACAGTCTACTGAACTAACTATAATATATCTGCAGATTTCAGATTTTTCACCATCTATCTACAGATCGAATATGAGACTGTATAAACACATAAACACTTTGACATATGTAGTTAACCTTTACCAACAAAAAAAATAAATAAATGTAAAAAAAAAAACTTGTGCCAGGTGAATTGTGTTTAAAATAAATTAATTCTACTTTGTTGTATAATTTTTCCCAAAATTTAATTCCAATTTATGTTGATTTGCAAATACAAATTAGGGTTTATCATATATTTTAGGAAAGAGGCACAGTATTTTACAATTAGTTTAGAAAAAAATACATTGACAATCTATAACTGTCAGAAAAGTTTAAATTATTGTAAGATGTTTAGTGTAATGTGATGTGACCCATTTTAACATCAAATCTCTATATAACTCACACAACGGACAGTAGATGCTTGAATGCTGCATGAAAATCTACTTTAAATAAGTCACTCAAATATGCTGATAAATGCCAGTCATAAATTATCCATGTCTTCATGGTACAGCTTATTGTTATCTATCCTAACTGGTGAAGAATCACCCCCTAAGTGGCGTGTGTAATAAAAATACAGTAATATGGCTGGTTTGATTGGTTGGACTTATTTAGCTTAAGTTAGTATATGGTTAGGTGGAAGGGAAGTATTGGAAGCACACCCAAGCATGGAAACAGTCAGGTAACCATCGACAAGCAAAAGCTGCCCAGTACCAGATGTTGTCACAGATAAATACTTTTGCATAATGATGACATCATCTTTGGCCTGAGTCTGCAACACAAGGTCAAATCTAGTTGCAAACAATGATGAGAAGGCCCGCTTGGACCTTTGGTAGTTTGCAACTACTGTATATTTGACGTGTGTGACAGGTGCAAGGTGCAAGTTGTGCGGTGCACCCAGGGTGGGGATGTCCCCACCCCGGGTGCACCGCACAACTTGCACCTGTCACACACGATATAGGGCTGATATCAGTTTGGGCCCTAAATATTTGTTGTTGTGTTTGTGTGTTTGTGTGTGTGTGTGTGTGTAAAAGAGAGAGAGAGAGAGAGAGAGAGAGAGAGATGAGGTGTAGCGAATAACAGGGGTTCCCACAGAGAGCAATCAAGGGAACACAGTCCAGACACCCTCTCCCAGCATGCATGGCGCCATCCCAATAACCATATCTGGTCTGCAATCAGAAAGGGGTGTCTGTAACACTAAGCTGCAAGAAACTTCATAAGACCAGATGCTTTGAAGTAGACCCCAAAACCAAGGGTGTAAATTGGCGATCCGGGAAACATATTTTTTATATGCAGTTTTACAGCTGCACCCTAAGCTGGGGGGAGATTCTATCATGCCTGGACACACTATTGACCTCCGAAAGACATGCCTTTCAATGAACAAAGGCATACAGCATGGACACTATTTTAAACATCTTTAAAGTGTGCCAGTAGGGCAAAACTTATTTACATATATTTACTCAGTATCCTTCATTCCTGTGTATATGTTTAATTATTTTGCATTACTTTAAAGGTGTAATTAGAATTTACAAACCCCTTTTATTAGATAAAGGAAGGAGTGAGTGGGTAAATTATTTAATGTTTGATGCCAATCTAAAGCTGGCTTTATTCCAAGAATACATGGCATGTATGTGTTGAATGCATAGCTGCTTGTTGCAGCGTGCGCGCTCTCTCTCTCTCTTGCTCTCCCTTTCTTACAGGTGGCCCCGCCCTAATTGGACGTGCCGTTACGTGCCCCGTGGTTGGGTGACATTGGACCTGCGCGTCTTTAAAAAGTGACGACTAGAGCTGAAAGCGCGCGGGTTGTTGATGTTGGTCTTATGTGCCGAGACATATTGAATTTAAACGATACAGTTGTGTCGCGCCAGTGGTATGATTGTCTGTGTGGTGCTAAATACCTTTTGATTGTTTTTCTTTTTTCTGTTAGCGTGGCTGGAGGTTTTCGCCCGCTATTGTATATAGTTGTAAATATTGTAAATATCCCCTCTCTTTTCTGTGTATGTGTGTGCTAACGAAGCCGTAGGGGTTGGGTGCCATTTTTTTTATATTTCATGTTCATGTTTTTCCGAACAGTAAGGTAGATAGTTTAGTCCCTGTGTTTTTTGTTTGGCTCTTCTTTTAGTATATTAGTATATTTTGTGGGAGGAATTAGGTTCAATATTTTTGTTTGTTATTTTGGCCTTGGCCCAGCTCTGAAGTTTTAAAGCTTACTGTGTTGGAAAAAAAAAAAAAGAGATCAAAAGAGAAAAAAAAGTTTTGGTGTACAGATTTATTATTTATTATTATTTATGTTCCTCCTAGACCCTAGACCTGGGTCGTAACATTGGTGAACACAGGAAATTGGTAGCATAAACCGAGCTCATGCAAAATTACTTTATAAAAGGTATTAAAAACTCCAACCGGATGTGCCCCACGTGACAGCGAAACATCGTGCTAATGTATGCACAAAAGGAAGAACCATGTGAGGCGTGGCTAAGCCCTGCAACCACATCCGATTGGACCAATCACCCATGGGTCGGACTGACCCCGAAGGGACAAAAACCCTAAGGAGTAAGAGTTCAAGAGTCGGGAAGTTAACATCACAACTGCAACCTACAACATCTTCCAAGCCAGCTCGGGCTTCCACCCTTGCGGGCGCTGCGCCGCCACTACTTGCGTCATCCGCTCTTCAAGAACTCTCAACGAGACTTCATGCCAGAACTCCAAAGTCCAGCAGCAAAGAATCCCTCAGGAGAAGTTCCAGAGCTCAGCCATCGGTAACCAGGCAACCAAAGCCTTACCGAAGGGCTTTCCCGACAGACGTCATCTCTACAGCAGCGCACCAACCAATCAGCAATGCCGTGATTCCCTTCGCTGGAGGCGAACCAACGGATGAGAACGAAACATGACGCAAGTAAACAAACAAAGCTGGTGTACCACTTGAAGACTAAGCTCCTGCTGGTATAGCTTTCAAGGTCACTGAGGCACGCAAACCCCCTGACCACAATAAGGTGGCAATCCCTCAGGGGGGAAACTGAAAAATATAAATTAAATAAATAAAATAAAATATCCTTAATCCAGATTTTATCAATCAACGACATAACATTTATCTTAGCTGGATGGTCTAAATCTCAAAAACTTTTTACGTATTTTTATAAATACAAAAGTGCTTAGGTCTTTTTATCATGTTTTTTGCTGTTTCTGTCCAGCATTGAATAACTATTTCATCCATTATTTGACCACGGCTGGGAATAAGAGCTGGAATGTGATTGTGAATTCATGACTAAAATAAATAAAGCTGTTCTTTGCCGTGCGTAAACCCGCGGCTCGTACCTTCACTTTACAAAAGGCAGCATTTTGATCAAAGGCTGCTAATTGCTCGCGATTTATCGATGAAAATGCAGACTTTCTCGGCCAGAAATGCACCAAAGACAAATACATGTACTGTATATTGTCAGGGATGGAGGTCGGGACGAAAATAACCCAATAGCAGACACAGACTTACTTCAAGGAACTTTATTTGGAGCTAGGGGTTAAATATATGGTGGCTGAGGCAACGTAGTGTGTGTGTGTGTGTGCCTGAGAAAGTCAGCGCGCAGCAGCGCGGGCGGTATGTGTGTGTGTGTGAATTGGTGCGCCGCAGCGGGGGGGGCGCACGTGCATGTGTGTGTGTATCTGAAAAAGTCAGCGCGCAGCGGCGCGGGTGTGTGTGTGTGTGTGTCTAAGAAAGTCAGCACGCAGCGGCGCGGGTGTGTGTGTGCGTGTGTGTCTAAGAAAGTCAGCGCGCAGCGGCGCGGGCGTGTGTGAGTACCGAATATTTCGAGGAGTAGGCTGTGGCGTGGCGAGGATCAGGATGACGAGGTCGGAAGTCCTCCGCAAACCGGAAGCGTGCACGAACCTTACGCCGTCTCAGCAAGGTGCGCGGGTTGTGCGACTGAATTTCCGTGATGGTTTCGGCGTGCTGGCTTGTTCCCAGAACGGAGAGGGGCAGAGAGAATCGGCGTTGTTTAGCAGGTAAGGGTCGATAATCAAAATCCAGCCACGAGAGCAAACAAATCGATAGGGGCGGGTGCGAGAATCAGAATCCTAATACAGGCAGGGTCAAACACAAGAATCAGTCCAAGAACAGGTGAGATGATCAAGGGGTGAGACAAGAAGAGAAGTCCAAAGGGCAGCGAGGCCGGCAACGGGTCAAAATCCAGCGAGAAAATATCCGAGAGAAATCGGGAGGCACACAAGCGAGATACTGCGGCACAGGCTGGTGCGCTCTGCATGCTTTAAAAGCCTGGGGATGATGTTCTTAATTGAATACAGGTGTGTCGTGATTGAACGCTGGGTGCGCTGAAACTCTGAAATGGAGTTAGGATTGTGAGGCGCTTGGTGGCTGGGGCTGGCTTGTGACAGAACCCCCCCCCCCCCCCCCTACGGACGCCACCTGGCGTTCTGGCCGGTGCGTTGGGGTGTCGATGATGGAAGTCATCAATAAGGGATCGATCCAAGATGAATCTGGAAGGAATCCAGCTTCTCTCCTCAGGGCCATAGCCCTCCCAATCCAGCCTCGTCGTCTGGTTTTCAAAAGCTTATGCACGGTGAAGGCCTCACCACCATCGAGAAGTCGGGGGGGAGGAGCCTTTCAGTGGACATGAGACCAGGGGTCTTATCTGAGATACGTGGAAGGAAGGGTGTATCCGGTGCATGGTGGAAGGCAGATGGAGTCTGACGGTACAGGGGTTGATGATTCTGGTGATGGTGAACGGGCCAATGAATCTGGGAGACAGTTTGCGCGAGGTTGTTTTGAACGGAATGTAGTGGGAGGATAACATCACTCTTTGACCCACACGGTATAACGGAGCTCTGGAGCGACGTCGGTCAGCTTGCTGTTTGAAGACCGAAACGGTCCGGCGGATCCTAGCCCTTGCCTTTAACCATGTTCTTCGGCACCGACGAATGAAGGCTTGAGCCGAGGGGACCTCCACCTCCGCCTCCTGAGAAGGGAACAGAGGAGGTTGATACCCAAGGCAGCATTGAAAAGGGGAGAGACCCGTGGCTGATGTAGGTAAGGAGTTGTGGGCATACTCGATCCATGGTAGCAGCCGACTCCAGTGATGGGGGTCCTTAGATGTCATGCACCGAATAGCTGTTTCTAGGCCCTGATTAGCTCGCTCCGCCTGGCCGTTCGTCTGCGGATGATAGCCGGAGGATAAGCTAGGGGTGGCACCAATTAGCTTACAGAAGGCGGACCAAAACCGGGCAGTGAATTGGGGTCCTCGATCCGATGTGATGTCTGTTGGGAGTCCATGTAGCCGGAACACATGCACAATTAAGAGTTCGCCGGTTTCTTTCACTGTGGGGAGTCCAGATAGAGGAATGAAGTGGGCCGCCTTGGAAAAGCGGTCGGCCACCGTGAGGACGCAGGAGTTCCCCTCCGAGTGGGGGAGTCCTGTTACGAAGTCAAGGGCGATATGGGACCAGGGCCTGTGAGGAATCGGGAGCGGTCTAAGGAGGCCGGCGGGTGGCTTGTTACTGGCCTTGCTCCTGACGCAAGTGTCGCAGGCACTAACGAAGTGACGAATGTCTTTCCTCATAGTGGGCCACCAAAACCGTTGTTGAACCAGCGCCAAAGTCCGTGCCGCACCAGGATGGCGGGCCAGTCGTGAGCTATGTCCCCATTCCAGAACGTGGGGCCGTACTTCTGCCGGAACGAAAAGTCTGCCCTGTGGTGTCTCTGAAGGGCCAGGCTGCTGATGGAGTGCATTCCTGACCCGCGATTCGATGTCTAGTAGTGCGGCACCCACAAGGCATTGAGGGGGTAAGATGGTGGCTTCAGGCATCTGCTCATGGGCTGGACAGAACTGACGAGAGAGGGCGTCTGGTTTCGTGTTCTTAGACCCGGGGCGATAAGACAAGGAGAAGTTGAAACAGGAGAAGAACATGGACCACTTAGCTTGACGGGAGTTTGGCTGTCCGGAGATATTCCAAGTTCTTATGGTCCGTCCAGACCAGGAAGGGGATTTCGGTGCCCTCGAGCCAATGCCTCCACTCCTCCAGGGCGAGTTTAACTGCTAGTAGTTCCCGATCGCCAATACTGTAGTTTCTCTCCGTAGGAGAAAGCCGGTGGGAGAAAAAACAACACGGATGCAGTTTGTTATCTTTGGGCGACCGCTGTGATAGGACCACCCCGGCGCCTGAGTCGGAGGCGTCCACCTCGACCACGAACTGAAGAGAAGGGTCCGGCTGAAGTAGAACCGGGGCTGAGGTAAATCGCCTCTTCAAATCTAGGAAGGCCCTGGCCGCTTGCTCCGACCAGATGAACGGGGTCTTGGCTGAAGTCAGGGAGATGAGAGCGGCGGCCACTGTGCTATAGCCCCGAATGAATCGCCTATAGAACCCCAGGAAACGCTGAAGCTCCTTGCGTGTTGTTGGAGTAGGCCAGTCGGTCACTGCCTTCAGCTTTGCGGGGTCCATCTGAATCCTAGAGGGAGCGACAATGAAGCCCAGGAAGGAAACTGTGCTACTGTGGAACTCGCACTTCTCCGCCTTGACAAACAGTTGATTCTCAAGTAACCTCTGGAGTACCTGGCGGACGTGCATTTTATGTTCCTCCAAGGAGCGCAAGAAAATGAGAATATCGTCAAGATAAACGAAAGCAAAGATATTGATAAAATCTCTAAGGACATCATTAACTAGGGCTTGGAATACTGCTGGGGTGTTGGCCAAACCAAACGGCATGACCAGGTATTCATAATGCCCCGACGGTGTGTTGAAGGCGGTCTTCCACTCGTCCCCCTTTCTAATTCTGACCAGATGGTAAGCGCTGCGCAGGTCCAGTTTCGTGAAGAGTCGGGCCCCCTGCAGGAGGTCAAAAGCGGTGGACATCAAGGGCAGAGGATACCGGTTCTTGACGGTGATATCATTTAGTCCCCTGTAATCAATACAGGGGCGTAGGGTCCCGTCTTTCTTGGCCACAAAGAAAAACCCGGCGCCACCAGGTGATGAGGATGGTCTGATGATGCCAGCGGCTAAGGCCTCAGAAATGTATTGGTCCATGGAGTTGGTACATGAAAGTGAGAAAAGGCGACCCCCAGGTGGGGCTGTGCCAGGCAGGAGGTCGATGACGCAGTCGTAGGGACGATGAGGGGAAAGAGAGACAGCACGGGACCTGCTGAAAATGGTCTTAAGGTCGACGTAATCAGGTGGAACCTTTGAGAGTTCAGGGATCTCCTCTGGGGCGCTTGGGGCTCCGGTGGGGCAGAGAGCAGATTTCAGGCAAGAGGCCAGGCAGAGAGGACTCCATTCGAGGATTGTATTGTTTCTCCAGTCTACGTGAGGGTTGTGGCGAACCAGCCAAGGACGTCCGAGCACCAGCTGGCACTGAGCCTTTTCCATGACCAGGATGGCCATGGGAGGGGTGACTGCCCTGAGCTGGAACTGGGAAGGGGGGCGGTGCCTCCGTCTGAGTCGTGAATCCACCCGGCCTGCGAGGTCCATCAAGTCATTCAATTCTTCAGGAAGCTGCTGGGAAGTCAGCTGGTCCTTGACCGTCTTAGAAAGCCCATTCAGGAAGGTGTCATAAAGCGCCTGAGAGTCCCACTGAGCGGCGGCCGCCAGAGTCCGGAACTCAATGGCGTAGTCATAAGCAGATCGAGAGCCCTGACGAAGCTCCAGTAGTTGTCTGGCGGCCTCCCTTCCTACGTGGGAGCGATCGAATACTCTCTTCATTTCCTCAGTGAAACTGCTGAAGGTGATGCAGCAGGGATCACCAGTGTCCCAGACAGCCGTTCCCCACTCACGGGCTCTCTCCGTAAGAAGGGTGATGATGTACGCCACCTTGGATCGCTCAGTAGGAAAGGCAGAGGGCTGGAGTTCAAGCAGCAAGGAACACTGTGACAAAAATGACCGACAGGTGCCAGGGTCTCCATTGTAGGGTTGAGGATTGGGTAAGCGAGGCTCGTGCCGAGCTGGGGGTGTGAGCGTGGATGGGAGGATGGAGAACGCCTGCTGGAACGGATTTGACAGCTGAGACAGACTCTGGGATATCTGTTGGAGGCTTTGCTGTTGAGAGTTAATGAGAGCACCTTGTTGGGCTATATAGGCTACTCGCGTTGTTTTCGTGCAAAGAGATTGTGTGCGCGTGTACGGAGAGTTTGTGTGTGTTGACGCGCTTCACATGTAGGTTGATATATATATATTCGTAAAATTTGTCTATTTGCACACACACGCGGGCATCTTTAAATTTGAACAGAAAATAATAGTGGGCTGGTAGGAAATTTATTTTTCTATAACTTAAATGGCTGAATGAAGTTAAATATACACAATAAATTAATAATTGCATTTGCTTTACATTTGAGCACTCTTGTGTAAATAGCTTTTTCATTGCATATATACTACCATATCATATATTTGTGCCCAATACTGATTTATTTATATTTTACAACATTACATGCAGTTTGTAATTTACTTGCAATTGTACTTTTAAAATGTAACCTATGTATCTACAGTATAAGCATATTTAACTACTTTAGCAGTGAATGGGAAATTTGGTTGGTCTGGCTTCTAGATAAAGTTCTTATTTAATATAATTTGATTATTTAATTAATTATCCTATTATAACATGATTCTTATTCTCTATATTCTTCTTGAGTGTAGTCCTTCATGTCTGCATTTTTCCGCACGCGTTTATCATCCTTTTGATCAAAACGCTGCCTTTTGTTAAGGCTGTGGGTTTATACACGCCGCTGAATGAATTTTAGATACATTTTAAAGCATCTTTTTAGGCCTAAATATTCATTTTTATTTATGGCCAGGTGTATTACGAAATGAAGACCTGTTTAGTTGTTTCCTGCACAGTGTATCTGCACGGGGAGATTGTGTGTGTGTGTGTGCACATAGAGTTTGTGTGTGTGTTTGTGACGTTATTTTCTCCTTCAAACGTGCGACCAACCAACCAACCCTGGCCTCCAAACTCAGAAGGCTATGTGTCATAGCTCCTTTAATCTGCTTGTCTGTACAAGCCAAGCTTTTCTCCAAAACATAGTGTGAATGTCTGCAACAATCACTAACCATTAAAATGTTAAGAATTTAATTAAACACAAATATGTAAATTATATATTTTTTTATACATAATATTTTCGTTTATATATATATATGGTACTTTTACTACGAAGTTGGTAGACAAGTCACTTTAGTGTCCTGCGTTTTTAGAACTGTGACCTTAAATGCCTACTTTCTGTAAGCTGTTTAAGGTCTTAACGACCATTCCACAGGTACATGTTAATTAATTGATTATGGTTAATTGAACATGCATGGAAAACATTGTTTAAACCCTTTACAATGAAGATCTGTAAAGTTATTTGGATTTTTACAACATTATTGTTGAAATACACAGTCCTGAAAAAAGGACATTTCTCTTTTGCTGAGTATATAATCGTGTTTAATTAAATTCTTGAATCATCGTGGTCACCCATTGGTTTACTGCATAAACACCAGGACAAAAGGTCTAGGGACAAAACGGAGAAGTTTTTATTTTCTTTTTTTTTGCATTGAGTTTAATCATGCAGCACTTTTAGTATTAATAGCAAAAGCAACCCAACAGTGTGATTAAAGTACCCCGAAATAACACAGAATTTTGACCCAGCATAAACAACCCAACAATCTGTTAACAGAAACCCAGCAATATTTTTTTTGTGTACTACTATAGTACTAACGAATGGAGAAAGTGGAGTCAAAGCCCGGGGATTCTAGTACATATAGTACATGGTAGTACATATTTTTTGGGTATTTTTTTTGATGTCTGTTGTTTAATCGATAAACCTGCTCATATCTACGCACACGTTTATCAGCCTTTTGATCAAAAAGGTGCACGCGAAACTCACTTTCACTTTTCACAAGACAGTGTTTATTGTTTAGTGTATATTTAAAGTGCATAAACACAATAAAACAATAATGTTTTAGGCTAACATATCATACATCTTTGTATATTTTTTGCACAGGCGCGGGTGTGTTACAATAATAATAATAACAGTAATAAATTCGGAGCACTACTAATAATAATAATTATCATGCTGAATGGAGAAAGTGCAGTCAAAGAAGTATCATCATTGAAGGAGAGAAGAAAATGAAGAATAAATACATATCAGTATTTACAGTTTGAGCTCGACACGTTTATGAGCTCTGTCGCTTGCTGTCAATAGGCCCCTAAAAGAGAGAACACATTTTCGGCTTCAGTAGACACACAATACTTCAGACTGAAACACGACTGCCCTCTACAGGTAATGAAGGGCATTTTCACAGCTTGCTGCGCGAAGCCGCAGCAAGTCGCGGGATCCCTTTTCTTGAAACGTGCGTTTTTAATGAGGACATCTGTACACGCGCAATCCGCGCTTCTGCGTGCTGACTTTCTTACACCCACCCACACGTGCCCCCCCTCCCGCTGCTGCGCGCCAATTCTCACACACACACACACTCGCGCAACCCCCACTGTCTCACGCAGACCCACACACACACACACACACACACACACTGCGCTTCTCCAGCCTCTTAACCCCCAGACTCAAATAAAATCCCTTAAAGTAAATCTTTGTCTGCTATTGGGTTCGTCTCGGGTTACTTTGCTGTAACCCTGTTCCCTGAAAAGGCGGGAACGAGATGCTGCGTGAAAACGCTATGGGAACATCTTGTCATGTTGCCGGTTGTGAAGCATGTGTGTATCAAACAAGCCAAATTTTGGCTTATATAACCTCGGTCGTGTGACGTCATCTGATGAGACGCACCTGCAGGTTATAAATAGGAGTGAGCCGGAAACATTTCTCAGATTGATTTGTCTGAATGGCAGTGCGGCATTGGGACGCAGAATCTCGTTCCCGCCTTTTCAGGGAACAGGGTTACAGCAAAGTAACCCGAAACATTCTCTTTCAAAGGCTACACTTAGTGCTGCATGAAAACGCTATGGAAACGAGAGTACCAACGCCGCCGCACTGCAAGTGTCTGGACCCCAAGGTTGTGTAGCGTGTGCGCACAAGGCCGAGAAGGTCTTAGAACTATGCCTGGGCAGCTAACTCGGGGACCCATGAGCCCGAAATAGCATGAACATCCAGACTATAAATGTAACAAATGTGTGCGGAGAGGACCAACCCTGCTGCAGGGCAATACCTCTCGCTAGTGCAATAGGCTGCTTTGATTTACGCCACTGGCTGATGTGGTGGACGTAAATATGAAGAGCACGTACTGGACACAGTAAGTGAAGTCTCTCCTGCTCCGAAGCTGTAAAGGCGGAGGACAGAAGGCTTCAAAAACAATAGGGTGCATGTTGAAAATTTAACTTTCGGAAGATAGTTCAGTGAGTATGCAGTTATGTACTTCTTAAGAGTACTAGGGCACAAGCCCGAGGACAACTTTTCCTGCAGAAACTTCAGCACTGAAACAATTTGGCAGTGGACAGGGTCTACCTGCTTCGCACATACTTGCAGGGAAATACCTCTTGCTGATGCAATAGATGAGGCAATCCCCCTAGTTGAATGAGCCCTGATTCCTAGAGGTGAAGTGAGCCCATGCGCCTCACAGGAGAGGGCAATAGCATGTCTCACCCAGTGTAGTGGCGGCCGCCCCCCGGTTGCAAACCCCAGGGTGTAAAAGGCAGAGGACAGAAGGCTTCAAAACAATAGGGTGCATGTTGAGAATGGAACTTTCGGAAGATAGTTCAGTGAGGATGCAAAATGGGCAGAGAGTACCAAAGGGAGTAGCAAAGGGGACATTTGAGGGGACATCAGAGAGTAGCAAAGGGGACATTTGCTGATCTTATGAGGCAAAGAGGTTTACCTCTGCTACATGAAATCTCTTCAGATTGACTGACTACTTCGGCGTGGGGTTTCCATTCCCCGTGTGTCAGAGATTGACTGGACAGTACAACTGCTCCCACATTCATATGCCCTGGGATGTAAATCGCCCTGAGGGAAAGGAACCTGGTGCACTAGCGGCGTGAGCACAGTCCGCCCTGGCGATTAATATATGAGACTGTCATAGTGTTGCCCACCCGCACTAGGACATGATAGCCTCTCAAATGCTGGAGGAAGTGCTTTGGGGCCAGAAATAGAGCCCTCGTTTCGAGGCAACTGATGTGCCGCGCGAGAAGAAGGCCTCTTCAGCTCCCTTGGGCTGGACGGTCATCTAAGACTGCACTCCAGCCCGTGAGGGAAGCATCTGTCGTTAGCATCTGCGAGGACAGGACAAACTTAGAGTGGGACCCAGAGTCAGAAACCGGGGTCTGAACCACATAGGAAGGGTACGAAGCACCTGGCGCATAACCCTTATTGGGTATTGGCCCTAGAGTGAAATCCCCTGTCTTAGCCACAACTGAACTGCTCTCATGTGCAGAAGGCCCAAATTTGTCACCGTGGATACAGCTGCCATGAGAGCTAAGATCTCAGAAAGTCATGGTCACTTCCTGGTCTAGCTTGATTTCTAAGTGTTGAGGACGGATTCGACTTTTGTGTCTCAATCCTAGAAACAAAGATGAGCTAGGACGACATGCTGATGTCGAAGCGCTAGCTACGGAGACTGGGCCAGCCAGTCGTGAGAGAGCTGGACCAAATGGAAGGACCCGATACTGGTAAGCTTCACCCCCGAAAGCTAACCTCAGGAACCTCCTGTGTTGTGGCAATATTTCTATATGAAAGTAAGCATCCTTCAATCGATTGTTACAAATCAATCGCTTGGTAGGATTTAAGAGCAATCATTTTGACAGTCAAAATTTTTTAAGCTGTATTTATTTATTTTAGATAGCGGTACACCCGGCGAAATAAATAAATTGGACTCAGCCCCCCGTTCCTCTTGGAACCAAGAAGTACCAACTGTAGTAGCATGACTTACTGTCTGGTAGGGGAACATGACGGAGGCGGGGTTTTAGTGGTTCGGCATCCTGGAATATGGCAGGATATGACCAAAGGACTAACTCGTCATTGGAGACCGGTGTTGTCCGAAACACCAAAGGTGGCAAAAACTAACACCGATCCCCTGGGGGTGCCCGGGAGGGCATGCTTTTATGGAAAAGAACGTTACATGCCCCTCCCCGGGTCACCCCCACAGTCCTGGGTGCTTAAGCCTCCAGGACTTCTTCTTTAAAAAGAAGGCAGCGCGGCGATCTGATTTTTTAGAGGCGGCCTGTGAAGGGTGGCGAGCCGTACCCCAGTCCTTACCGGGGGGTGCCCGGCTACTAATGCTCTCCTTCTGCGCCTCTCACCTGGCGAGAATCAGATCTGGTCAAGGCTGGGTGGCCGACGCCCTCGACTCTTGAGCACGGCATGGAAGAAATTTCCCAAAAGCCTGTTCATACAGCCTAGCCTCTCAAAACCTGGTGGCGACGGAATTAACAGCGTCGCCAAATAGGCCGAAGAGTGAGACAGGGGCATCAAGTAGGAACGTTCGATCCTTATCCTTGATGCCTGTCAGGTTTTGCCATAGGTATCTCTCAGCGGACACCAAGGAGGCCATAGAACGGCCGATAGCACGGGCTGTTTGTTTAGTCACGCGTAGGGACAAATCAGTAGCCCGGCGTAATTCTGTGAATGCTTCCTGATTCACAGTGCCGCTCGTGTTCAAATCATTCAGCAGATCAGCTTGGTACGCCTGCAAAACCGCCATGGTGTGCAATGAAGCGCCGTATAATCACCATATAACCTCGTGCTTTTGCATCAACGATGTTCGAATAGAACGAAGTCGATGGTACAAAAATACGGGCTGAGAAAGGTTTATTCCAAGAACGAGATAATTCGTTATGGAGGTCATCAAAAAAGGGGCGAGAGCAGCGTTTTGGCACCCTCTCCTGGCCACCCGACAGAAATCTGTCATCCAGTTTTGATTGTTTTGGGTGAGCTTGCTCCTGTGGCCAAACAATGTGCAGTCGTTCGACTGCATGTGTTAAAACTCGACAAGCAACTCCTCATACTCTATCATCTTAAGAGGAGCGTTCTGAGGTAGCTACTTCCATTTCTACAGAAGCAAGAGAACGAATCTCTTCCGTACACTCACGAGAAGCACCGAAGTGCACTCGTGAAGTGGAAGGAGAGACTTCATGATCGGGGGAGAGGGCAAAAGAAAGGAGGGGCTCCGTCTCTTGTGCCTCGGACAGATCAACTTGTGATCCCCAAGAGTGCAGCGCGGCTCGTGGTTCCTTAAAGAACGCAAGGTGCGCCGAAGCACCTTCATCGGAAGATCATCACAGTGCTCACACTCTCCTATAAGTCCTTCAAGAGCGTGGCTCTCACCCAAACATTCGAAGCACAGAATATGTGAATCGCCCTTCAAAAGGAAATTTTCACAAGGAGGGGGACATCTAGGTATAAACTCCGCCATTATTTCTGGTGAGTTTTATGCTTTTATCTGCATTTTAAATGTATTTTTTGCTTACGCACATGCGCACAATGTCGGTGAAGACAAGAATCTGAGAAATGTTTCCGGCTCACTCCTATTTATAACCTGCAGGTGCGTCTCATCAGATGACGTCACCCGACCGAGGTTATATAAGTCAAAATTTGCCGTGTTTGATACACACATGCTTCACAACCGGCAACATGACAAGATGTTCCCATAGCGATTTCACGCAGCATTGAGTGTAGCCTTTGAAAGGGAACTTCTTGTCTCTGCCTCCACCACTGACAGGTTTGAGTATTTCAGAAATCCTTGCTCTTTCATGCAGTCTGTAGATGGAGCTATAGGTGGAGCTATACAATAAATAAAGACAATGTCAAATACTAAACACTGGCATTCACTAAAGCTGGTCTGAACCGGTCTGAAAGAAAGACTCAGGATAAAAAAAAAAATGTTATTCCTTTTTTTGGGTTTATTCACCGTTTCTGTTATTGGTAAGTCATATACATTGCACATGAATGTATTATTAATATTTTTGAAAAGTAATAATAGAAGTATTTAATATAATTTAAATAATAATAGTATTATTTAAATAGTATTTAAAATAATTTACTTAAATAATTCAATATCTATAATATTTATAATGTCATAGTATCTTATGTTTTTTTTCTAGCAGAGGCTGCTGACAACAACATTAACCCAGACAAAACCAATGTTTTTGCAACTGAAGGCAGCGACACCACACTGTCCTGCACATATACTGGATCAGCTGATACTCTCCACTGGTATCAACAAAAACCTGGATCAAAACCTGAGTTCCTGCTGCTGATTTATGAAAGGGATGGACAAGTCATAAATGCTCAACCACCTCATCCACAATTCTCAATAAAACGTGACCAAAAGAATAAAAAAGTGGATCTGATCATCTCCTCTGCTGCTGTATCAGACTCTGCACTGTACTACTGCGCTCTGGAGCCCACAGTGACAGGAAACACAACTTCACTGTACAAAAAGCATTACACATGATGAGAACAGAGCCATGCTTGTCAAACAATTCATTAAGCTATTTACATGTTTACATTTACATTATCCATCATCTGTCTACAGTATGATGTTAATGTGTTTTTAATTCTTCAAGACATGACATAAGAGAGTTCCATCAGTGTGTATCTTTAAATTTTTAGATCTTGCAGTGTCAGTTTTTGGGGAAACTTTCCTATGACAGATATCCTTGCAACCCTTGCACCCCCACCTTCAAGTATATATGTTTAATAAATGCCAAGTTGATCCATCTGTCATTTAGTTTGTAAAATATACTCATTTATATAAACAGTGCTTTAGGTCACCATTGAACAAACAGCAAAGAAAGAAACATATTATAAATTAATTAAAAATAAATTAATTATTAAAAAAAAAATTGTCCATGCCAAGATGACAGTGAGATAGTGAGATGATTTTTTTTAGAAGACATTATTTAGACTGTATTTATCAATAAATAGAAAGTACCCTTAACTGCACATTATGGCTAAGTATGAGTTGAAAGTCCGCACACACACACACACACACACACCTGACACTGTGAAATCAGTACTGTTGCCTTGCACTTCTCACCTGTGGTCTGTCTGCATATGACCTAACCAGACCACAGTTTTATGTATATATATAGCCAATATAGCTAGTAGCCAATAAAGCAAAGCTTAAGGTTTCATATTTGTCCACTTTATTTGAGTCCATGCTCTAAACGGCCCTTAAACATACAGTATAACAAATCAATCCATAAAAAATAGGGTGGGATCTACCTCCAAGAGTACGTTTGTTTAATACCTACCCTCTTCCAGGTTAACCATCCCACAAAGCTGAGGAAGACCAGTAGCCTACAGATGTTACTCATGCGGTATTCTGGTTTTACCATCACGCCTCACGGTGGCGGCATTAGGGTTTGTGCGTTTGCTGGCTTCTACCGCTGAGTGGCGCTACATAACTATAGACTGGCGCCTCGGGCATCAGTTTATTTTCTCAAGAATTAATGAGCCGCGCGCCGTTAGAGATGCACATAGTAGCGAAGAAAAAAAAGTGAAACGTTAGAGTTAAACGAATTCATAATCACAGTATTAAAATTACAGGACAAATGTAGAATTTAAATTAAATTAAATCTTATTAGGATCGAATTTAAGCAAAGTAAACGTTAACACAGTGAGCCTTTACATTTTATCATGTGTAATTAGAAAACCTACGCATGTATGTTTTTCGTCATCTTATATTTTGTGTTCTTTAAATTTGTAGTAGATTTATTAACTGAAATAAACGTAAATAAATTACCATCAAAATTAAAACATTGTCAGGCCGTGCTACTGCGTCAGCAGATGTCAATGTGTATTTGTGTTATTATAAGAATTAAATGCAGTAGGCTGTTATGATCATAATGTTCTTTAATAAATAATAAAAACATTTTAACAAATTACATTTTCACATCCCAGCACCCCCGTTGCGCTGTATCACTGCCGGGAAAAACCTTATAAAATACAAGTGAAACATTAAACGAATTTATCATTACAGTACTAAAATTACAGTACAAATTTAGAACTTCAATATAGGGGTTTCTTAGTTCCATCGAATTTAAGCAAATGTTATGATTAAGTAAATGTTAACACAGTGAGCCGTCATATTTTATCATGTGTAACACTCGCGTAGCCAGAAAATTCTGGCTGTGTGTATCAAAAAACGTGGGTGAGTCACAGGTGTTGTCAGATTAATGGGCAAAAACTATATAATAAACCTATGTAAGCTACATAGCCTTTATAAGACTTTACTTTTATTTAAGTGCACGCACAAGGACGACAAAACGTTATGATGTTGTAAAATAATGAAAGCAAACAGGGATACAGCGCTATTCTGTCTCGGTGAACTTGAGCGCGTCAGAAAATAAACCGAAACTTCGTGTATACTCGCGTCACAGACGTGAAAAATATATACTTACAGAAAGCAAAATGTCTGCTTTTATATAAACTAATGGAAAAAATCATCTTATGTAATTCGTATGAAACGTGGATTACTACAGCGCATCCACTCACAGCCGAAACTAAAAAAGACATCAACTTATCAATGAATTATTAAAATGGCCAATCAGTTTCCTTGCTGTTTTCCCCGACGCATTTATAATCATTAGTCTAGTTCTGCCGGTGCGGTGTTTCTTATCCCCACCCCCGTTAAAACGGTGTATTCAGAGGCTTGCCCGCGAGAGGTTGTGCGCACGCGTTCCACTACACCGCTAAAACATATTTGTATATTATGACTGAGATAAGGCGGCTCACATCGGCGTGCGTTTCTCACAGCGCCGCAAAGACAGCGCTTATTTAACACGTATAAATGTGTGTTTGTTATATTTCTGGGAAAGAGAAATCTCTTATAAATGTCTCATATCGGCGCGCGCGTTCATCTGACATCAAAAATCAGCAAAGTGAAAGAGCGCACGCGCGCGCCCCGGTTCACGCGAACATTTTACTTTCACTAAAAGATTAATTCACAACCACATTTCAGCCATTCACACACATGCATTGTGCTATGTTTTTTGTAGACACATTTACTTTTCTCCTTCTAATCTCCCCTTTGATCAAAATGCTCCCGATATGAGCCGACGCGAGCTCATATCGTTTCATAAAGAAAGGTGACATATACTTGACGACGACATATACTCTCACCTGGACACTCTGAGGGGGAATTATGTGAAAATGCTCTTCATCGACTACAGCTCTGCATTTAATACCATAATTCCCTCCACACTTACCACCAAGCTGGAGCACCTGGGACTCAGCTCATCCATGTGTCAGCGGATCTCCAATTTTCTGACTGGCAGACCACAGGCAGTAAGGATGGGCGGACATGTCTCAGCCTCCCTCACTCTCAGCACTGGAGCCCCCCAGGGTTGTGTTCTGAGCCCCCTGCTGTACTCTCTGTACACCCACGACTGCGTGGCCACTACCAACTCCACCACCGTCATCAAGTTTGCTGACGACACTGTTGTGGTGGGCCTGATCACGAACAACGACGAGACGGCCTACATGGAGGAGGTTGGAAACCTGGAGAACTGGTGCCAGAGAAAAAATCTTCTCCTGAATGTCAGTAAGACAAAGGATCTGATAGTGGACTTCAGTACAAAGCAGGTGAGGAACTACCAGACCACCGTCATCAACAGGAGCCCAGTGGAGAGAGTGGACAGCTTCAGATACCTCTGTGTTCACATCACGCAGGACCTGGCATGGTCCTGTCACATCAACACCGTGGTAAAAAAGGCCCGGCAGCGTCTCTACCACCTTAGACGCTTAAGAGACTTTAGACTGCCCTTCAAGGTGCTCAGGAATTTCTACTCCTGCACGATAGAGAGCATTCTGATGGGAAATATCACGACCTGGTTCGGGAACAGCACCATGCAGGACAGACGAGCTCTACAGAGGGTGGTGCGTTTAGCTAAGCGCATCATCCCTGACCTGCACTCGATCTATAGGAAGCGGTGCTGGACCAAGGCCAGGAAGATCGTGAAGGACCTCAGCCACCCCAACAATGGACTGTTTACTCTGTTGCGGTCTGGGAAGCGATTCCGCTCCCTGAAGGCCAACACAGAGAGACTGAGGAGGAGCTTCTTCCCGCAGGCGATAAGGTCTCTCAACCACACCACTATGCAGAACAACCACAATCTTTTCATAATTGATCAATCAATCAATCTTTTTACATCCATGGACACTATGGACAATTACACGCACACCTTCCTTCATATCGACACTACATGTTGTACGTTTACATCCTGGACCATTGCACAAAGACACTTCAATAACTTTGCACACCTACCTTCACAACTACACTACATGTTTACGTTTACATCCTGGACCAGTGCACAAAGACACTTTAATAACCTTTGCACAAAGACACTTTGTTCTATGCATATTTGCACACCCAGTACAGTATATTTCAATTTGTACAGTATATTTCTCAGTACAGTATATTTCTATTTTTATGTACATCATATTTTTATTTTTAGTTCTATTTTTCCTAGCATATTTTTATTTTTATTTTTAGTTCTATTTTTCTAGTTTAATTTAATTTTTCTATTTAATTTTTCTATCGTATTTCTTTTATTCATATTTATTTCTTATTGTAAACTTTAATTCTCTTTTAGGGTCACTGGCAGTCGTATAAGCATTTCACTACATTTCGTACTGTGTATGACTGTGTATGTGACAAATAAGATTTGAGTTTGAATTTGATTAAACACTGCATTTTTTTAAAAAGTAAAAGCGCGCGCGATATGAGCAGCTTTAATTATTGATAATTAAATAATTATTAAATGGTGGACAAACAACAAAAAGAACAATATTATTTTACTTTTGATTATTATCATGTTATTGAATGATTGTTTGAAACTGAAGCCCTTTGTGTAGATTCATGCCACGAGTCATTTTATCATACAAAGATTATTACGTTGTGCTCAGACCACTAAGCGTCTGTGGATTCCAAAATTGACATTTTTACCATTTTTTAATCACTGGAATGGAAGAGATAGAAAGTTTCCTTATCATAACATGCCTTGTATTGTTTTTAATTGCTCGATACACAACCCATCATTTTAATGCTTTTTTACAAAGGAAAAAATACAATTGGAATATATTTATTTGGTTTATTTATTTATTTTTTTTTTTAAATCTAAAATTAAAACATTGTAGAGTAATTAAAAACAGTGTAGAGTGATTAATAACATGCATGTTATGATAAGAAAAATCTCATTCCAGGGATGAAAAACGGTAACAATGTCAATTTTAGAATGTAGAATCCAGAAGATTTAAAATTTACACAAATTTAAGAAGAGGCCTGAAGCAAGAACCAAGATCCTCCACTTTGCTGAAACCATGCACAGTGAGGAGGGGTGCATTTTAGTTTCTCCGAGTGTAAAGGTGAGAACAGCCGATTCACACCTGGGGAGGATGTATTATTTGCATTTGAATGTGTGAATAGTGATCCAACCACTAAGGGATCACTCTTAGACCTTTGCAGATAAGACTTTACGGAACAATTCTGTTTCCCATAATTAATTAAGATCGATTTGATGTTTTACAAGGACAAGCACGTCATCTGCATAAGCTGATTAAACAAAGCTGATAAAACAATAGGCATGGCATGGTGGCTTAGTGGTTAGCACTGTCGCCTTGCACCACCAGGGTCTGGGTTCAATTCCCGGCCAGGCTCAATTTCCGTCTCTGTGTGCATGGAGTTTGCAAGTTCTCCCCGGGCTTGGTGGGTTTCCTCTGGGTACTACTTTTTTTATAGTTTTTGAGTGAATTAAAATGATTATTTTTAATTAACTGAAACAATTTGCTTATTAAGTAAGTGCCACTTAGGTGAATTATTTTACTGTACTTATTTCTTGTTGTTTCAACATTGTGTGTGTGCTTGCATGTGTGTGTGTAAAACCAATTGTTTGTCATTTTTTATTAAATTATGTGTATTTAATTATACACATAATTTAATAAAAATACTTAATTTTCCTAATAATAGTTGGGTCTTTATAAATTCAGCTGTAAAAGATTTTAGCAAGAAGGTTAAAGTGAGACTTGCGACGTTGTGGGAACGTGCAACACATGGATAGTTTTTAAGTTACGTTGGTGCCACAAGTGACTGCAGTGCAGTGAGGATGATGTAAGCTTTAGGCTGTGGGCAGTTATCAGCAACATCGGTGTCACGGTAAGTGTTAAATGTGTTTTTAAACAGCAGTTTATCTAGTGAACAGTTGCAGCAGTTTAATCAAGACAAAACTTTAAACAGCGTTCGTCAGTTACATATATTTACATTCAAAAGTCATGGATGTCTAGCAAGGAATAACTGATGAAATAGGCCAAAAACATAAAATAAAAACAATGAACGATGAAGCATATGTTACACATCAGCTAACTTACATCCTTTTTCAAACAGTCCATAGTCTATAATTCTGCGTGTACGATTAAACCAAACGTTACATTTGTTTTAAAGATATTAGGCGCTGATATTAGTATGTCCATGCATGGCACGCGATTAAAAACATCCATTGCTTATCCATTGCTAATTTTGGCTGGTGCACTGAAAAAAAATATACTTTGGATCAACTTAAAAAAAAATTGCTTCAATTTACAGTTTTATGTTTGCAGATGACATTGTGCTTTGTAGCGAGAGCAGGGAACAGGTGGAAGAAAATTTGGAGAGGTGGAGCTATGCTCTGGTAAGCAGAGGAATGAAGGTTAGCCGCAGAATACATGTCTGTGAATGAGAGGAACCCAAGAGGAACAGTGAGGATACAGGGAGCAGAGGTAAAGAAGGTGTAGGATTTTAAGTACTTAGGGTCAACGGTCCAGAGCAACGGAGAGTGTGGAAAGGAGGTGAAGAGGCGGGTACAGGCAGGTTGGAATGGGTGGAGAAAAGTTTCAGGTGTTGTAAAGTTTTTTTCTAAAGTTGCGTAGTAGAAGAGTTGAGTTGCTCGGTCTGTCCGCTGTGCTTCGGTAAGCTTTTCTGGTGCCAGGAGAGACTCAGTCGAACACACACGTTGTCTGTCAGTAAGGTCTCTGTTTATTAACAGCAAAAGATGGGGTTTATATATGTTTGACCAAACGCCTGTGCCACAGACGTATGTTACTACAAAGAACATGAACCATTGTAAATGTCCTGGTGAGATCCTGAAGAATCAAAGGAGAGGAAGATAGAGAGGTGTCCGTCCAAAAACAGATCACAAGATGTTGGCTCAAGTTAGGGGGAGAGGGGGAAGGAGACAGAGGGGGAGAGAGAGAGGGGGGAGAGAGACATAAAGAGAGAATGGGAAGGTGAGCGTGGAAGCGTTCACACCTTTAAAAACAGATGCAAGAGGAGACAGGAAGATAGCAGCAGGAAAGATTTAACACGTTAATATCAGATCTATGAGGAAGAGAGCAAGAGAGTAGAAATAACTCCTTTATATATAAAATAATTCTAACAGTTGTGTTGTGGGATAAAATAGTATCAGTGAGAATGAAAGGAAAGGTATACAGGACAGTGGTGAGACCAGCGATGCTCAACGGCTTAGACACAGTGGCACTGAAGAAAAGACAGGAGGCAGAGTTGGAGGTAGCAGAGCTGAAGATGTTGAGGTTCTCTTTGGGAGTGACAAGGATGGATAGGATTAAGAATGAGTTCATCAGAGGGACAACCCATGTTAGATGTTTTGGAGATAAAGTCAGAGAGGCCAGATTGAGGTGGTTTGGACATGTTCAGAGGAGAGATGGTGAATATATCAGTAGAAGGATGCTGAGGTTTAAACTGCCAGGCAGGAGGTCTAGAGGAAGACCAAAGAGGAGATTTATGGATGCAGTAAGAGAGGACATGAAGTTAGTTGATGTGAGAGAAGAGGAAGCAGAGTATAGGGTTAGATGGAGGCAGATGATTCGCTGTGGCGACCCGTGAAAGGGAACAGCCGAAAGACAAAGAAGACTCTGGTTGGATTATATTAAGGTTTACAACATTGTGTAACATCTTTTCTATGACAGGTATCTCCATGGAAAATTCAATAGAGCAACTTTTGAAGTTATAAATCTGTACATGAAGGCGATGATGTTACTCTGCCCTGCAAATACACTACAAACATGTTTCTAAGCAACACAATGTGCAGTGGTACATACAATATTCACAATCTAAACCTTCTTTATGTCTCAAAGGAAATATTCAAAAAATCTGAACATCCGACCACAAATATCAGCTTATATCTTAAGTGACAGGAAATACAATTGCAATAAAACTAAAAATGACAAATTCACACGTGTGTGTGTGTGTGTGTGTGTGTGTGAGAGAGAGAGAGAGTTTTATCCTCTTGTATAGATAGCCTCTTCAGCTAAAAACAAATAAATCCTCTAAATGATCATCATTTAAATACTGAAAATATACAGCATTTTATGCTGTTGGATGTGACAATAAACAGACTAACTTTTATGAGAAAGTCTGTTTTTCTCACAAACTCTGTGAACTGAAGTAAGTGTTACACTTGAACCATGAAATAGATGTGAATGAACATCAAAAGTGTTTGTCAATTTTGTCCATGAAACTTGATAAAATGAGTGCAAAATTTATCTGCTCATGACACAGATCCATGACCCATATGACTGGAGCAGAGCCATGCTTTTCACACAAGATGGAGCTATTTGCATGTTTACATTCATCTTTTTCCATTATTCGTCTATGCTGACAGATTAACCCAAATTTCACAGTGAGGTTACCTCTTGAAGCTCTTGAAGTTAAGTTCATAAGGATTATCCCAACATTTCTTTCCAAGAAAAATTAAATGAACAATAATTTCTCATCCCTTAAGCACACATAAAAACTCTTATACATAAGGTGAAGCAAGTCTGCTCGAACAGATTAATTAAACCATGCATGCTAAACTACAAAATAACTCAATACCAAATCAGTGGGTAGATCCAGGGATAACATTTTAAAACCTGACTATGTACACTTAACTTCTTAATAGTATGCTCTAATAATTATTATACTGTGTATGGTGATGTTTATTACAGAAGTGTCCTGCACGTTCATGACTTCTGTAGTCACAGGTCTTCAAAACACTGGTATCCAGGTCAATGTTAAGAGGTAAGAAATCATAGCAGTTTTTGTTGTCTTGACTGGTGTAGTAGACTTCATTGGTAAAAAGTGTAAGTATGTAGACAATTTGTGTCCGTTTGGCATGGATAAGGCATGGGTTTATAACATGATCATAGTTTATTACATCATAAGCATAGGTATTGGTACATTGGTACATTGTACCCTTTCATAGGTAATGCTTAGAGATCTAATGCTTAGAATATTTAAGGCATGTGAGGTCACAGAACAACCAAAAACAAACAAGAATATTGATGAACTACCAGGTTTTTCTGACCCCTCCAGCCCTACCAGAGGTAGGCCAAATGGCCCCTTGGTTTTAAACTAACGACTTAATCACCGACAATTGACTCCTATTCATTTGTAAATGGGTGGCCGCTTGGAATGTGTCACTCCCCTTCCCCCCACAAATGGAAGGGCAGAGTAAGAAAAGTCATGTGATGCTGTGGGGTGGAGCTTCATAATTTTTATGAGGTTTACATATTACTGCATAGAAAGAACTCAGAATACTTGCATTCAATCGAGACCATTTATTATGTTTTCTGTTAATTTAATGTGTCTTTGGCTTGTATTAGGTAAGGAAACAAGATGTTATTTGTTATTTGCAAAAGTTTTGAGTTTAATTAGTGATTTAATACCCATTGTGGTAATAATAAAAATGAGAATTACTTTTATTTTTGTTTTGTTTTTTTAAGTTATTATTATAGCTTAGTTATTTAAAGATTTAAAACAATATGTTCTCTTCTTTCTCACAGATTACTGCGTGGCAGATTCAATAAAGCCACTTGTCACTTATAAAGCTGTAGATGAAGGTGGTGAAGTTACTCTGTCCTGTAAATACAAATTCAGCAGTGAGTCTGGGAACGACAATCTGCACTGGTACAAACAAGGTCCTAAATCTGAACCTAAGTTCCTTTTTAATATTTATAAGACTGGGCTTCCGATTTCCAGCATGCCCCCAAGGATGTCCGCTAAAGTTAATGACAGTAATAAGCAAGTGGATTTGATCATCTCTCCTGCTGCTGTGTCAGACTCTGTGCTATACTACTGCGCTCTGCAGCCCACAGTGACAGGAAATTAAACTGTGCTGTACAAAAAAGTACAGTGAATAGTTCAAGGCAGTTCTGCCAATGATTTAAAAAAATATTCACTGACTTACATACAGATAATTTTAGGGAATAATTCTTTTTGTTTCAGGTTTAATAGGGAGTTTATATTACTGGTTCATTTTGCGTTATTGGGTGCAGTTTATTCATTCATTTATTTAACCCAGAATTCATTCATAGGAACAGTGAGAAATACATTTGCAAGTGAGGAAGGAATTTAATCAAATCAGAAAACATAGAAGAAACTTAAACAGATATGGGAAGCAAAATGCAAAACATCCACGAAAAACATACCCTAAATTGCAACTGAACTCTGGACCCTGATGTTATGAGGCAGACTTATGAAATCCATACGATTTGTGGGATATTTGTTTTTAATATCAACAAATAGTCTGCCTTTATTATCTGCAGTTATTATGTAGATTTCTCACAATCCCTTTTTTTACTACCAGCTTGATAGATTTTGTTTTCTTCCACTGGTCTTTCTCAATTGGAGGGAAACAGAAAAACAAATGCTTGATCATTAGTCCTGTAAGTTGTGTGGCAGGGCATCAATGCAAATGTGTTAGCTTAGCATGTACTCAGATGCTCAATTGGATTGAGCTCTTGAAATTTAGAGGCCATTTCAACACCTTCAACTGTCTATCTTGTTTCTCAAACCTTTTCTATGCAAGTTTTGCAATGCAATACTATTTGCATAAAGGGGTAACCTTTGGCTAAAACAACGCTGAGGTATGTGGTAAATGTCACAGTAACATCGACATATATGTAAGGACTCAAGTTTTTCCAGCAGAACAGTGACACAAGCATCACATTCTGTAGTACTATGTGCTACACCACTTTGGGCTTTGTCAAACTCACTTTGATTCTTATGCTTGAATTTTTCCGACCACTGACACATCAACTTTGAGAAAATGTCACTTGCTGCCAGTCTGTACATTGTAATTATATAGTGATTGTTATTCATGTCATCTAAGAGGCATGGGGTTAAAATGACATTTTAACTACCTGGTAATTTCCATAAAATTTAATAATAGGTTGTAAACTGTTGGAAGATGCCTAAAATCGTGCTAGCTAAGGCAAAGTGCACAATACAAGACTAAAACACACCTGGTTCTCAAATGCCTCATTCCTTTAATTCATGAGCAATGTCTCTCGTGTCATGCGGATTGGGAAATTAGATGGAAGATTGTGTCTAGGCCTGAGTTATGTAAATGTTATGCTTAATACTCTATTTGCCAGTTAATACTACTTCTTTCTCTGATGTATGACATGTATGTAAAGTTTTTTCTCCTCTGTAGGCAGAAGATGGCACAGTTGCTTATTGTGGCCAAAGTACTGGAGTACCAAACAACTTTGCTCAGATTCTCACTCACTCATTGTCTATAATGCTTTATTTTTTCTTATACAGGGTCACGGGGGGGGGCCTCAAGCCTATCTCAGGAGACTTACAGTAGGACATGACTAACCACTCAGGACAATACTCAGAACAGTGCTAACCACTAAGCCATTGTGCCGTTCTGCTCATATTTATTGATGATGAATTCTCCTTTTAACTATAAAACCTCTATGAATTACACTATACCTGTCCTATCATACTGAACAAATCCTGTCCTTTGCTCTGGTTACTCTTAGTAGCCATACTAATTTCACATATAACATTCTTAAAAGTTGTGTGACGACTAACAATTAGGTTTTCCTGCTTACTGTTCCATACAGTATGTGAGGCTGAATGTAAAGCATGGTTTCTTTAGTAAGAATTTACATTCTTTTAGCAATACTGCTAACACATAATGCTGTGGGTGGAGCGTTTTGAATCTTTTTGGTATTCATGTGTTAGAGTGAGTACACGAAGATATTTGTATACAGACCATGCATCATGCTCTCTGTCATATTCATGTGGCTGTGGCTTTCATTGGGTGAGTTAACATTATTTTTGTTATTTCAAAAACATTTAGTCAGTGTTCAATTAGTGATTAATTAATCTTATTTCTGTTAATGCAAAACACAATGTGTGTCTAACATGCTGTTCTGGCTTGACTTTGTTAAGGTTTAAAACATTATGTTCTCGTCTCTATGACAGGTGACTGCATGGCAGATTCAATAGAGCCAGTTTTCACTCATAAAGCTGCAAATGAGGGTGAAGATGTTACTCTGTCCTGCAGATACGAATCCAGCTTTGCTACAGGAAATTACATTCACTGGTACAAGCAAAATTCAATTGAACCTGCGTTCCTTCTTTATATTTTTGAAAGTGGAACCCTAAGCCAGAACCCCCCACCACGAATGTCAGCTAAAGTTCAGGGAGATAAACAAGTGGATCTGATCATCTCCTCTGCAGCTGCATCAGACTCTGCACTATACTACTGTGCTCTGTTGCCCACAGTGACAGGAAATCCAACTGCACTCTACAAAAATCCTGGCACAGTTATTATAACTGCAAAGTAGGTATACAGTACTAAGGATTTTGACAAACATTTATGCAATTTGGGGGAAATTCTTTCCATTTTTTCTCTTATGTTTTACAGATTATTCTTGAGTGAACAGGCTAGGGTTAGGGTTAAAATGATAGCTGTCTAACATGGGAGGAATTACAGATCAAAGTTGTTTTGGGGAGGAATTATATTTCTTCATGATAAATATTTTACTTGTAGGTGTAGTAGAGTGATAGAAAACAACAGACCCAACAGTCATGCACCTAATTCTGTGTAATTGAATCATTAATTGAAAAGGGGCATGTTCAAAATAGAGAGGTAAATTAGTCTGTGAAAAAGAGGTGTCAAACAAATTCAAGGATTAAAAAAAATCAAGGATAAATGCAGAAAAGGTTGTCTTGTGCATTTCTCTTTGAAAATGAAATGGGTCGTTCCAGACATTGTTCAGAAGAACAGCATACTTTGCTTCAAAAGTTGATTAGAAATGGGAAAACATACAAAGAAGTGCAGAAAATGATAGGATGCTCTGCTAAAATGATATAAAATGCTTTAAAATGGAGACCAAAACCAGAAAGCTATTAGCCCCCGCAAAGTCCCATTGTTAAAAAAAAGACATGTCCTGGAGAGATTACTGTTCGCCAAAGAACACATTGACTGGCCTAAAGAAAAATGACACAATATTTTGTAGACTGTGAAAGCAAGATTGTTCTTGTTGGGTCTAGAGGCCGCAGACAGTTTGTCAGACGACTCCCAAACACAGAATTCAAGCCACAGTACACTATGAAGACAGTGAAGCACGAATTTTTAAGCACCGCTTGTCATCAAAATGATACAGAAATTGGCTAAGTTTACTATTTATTAAAATATCAATTTCTAAATCAATAAGATCAAATAACACCAAGTTCAAAACAGATTAAATACATGTGCAATTGTTATAAAAGGCTTACTTTGTCACTTATCTTTGCATAATTGACCCCATGTCTAAGAAACCCAGAGGGATGAGCTGCTGAGCAACCGTTTGTAGTTCCCTTTCAAAAGCTACACTCGATGCTGCATAAAAACGCTATGGGAACATCTTTCTGTGTTGCCGGTTGTGAAGCATGTGTGTATCAAACACGGCAAATTTTGGGATATGTAACCTCGGACAGGTGACGTCGTTTGATGAAGTACACCTGCAGATTATAAATAGGAGTGAATTGCAAACATTCCTCAGATCTTTTTGTTTTCATGACGTTTTTGTGTTCGCGTGTGTTTGTATGTGTAAACCAGCAAAATGAGAAAGTGTTTTACTCACCGATATGGCTGAGTTTCAAGCGAGATGTGCCCCTTTGTGTGATAAATTCATCCCGGAGGGCGATCCACACTTACTGCTTCGAAAAAAGTGCTTCACGTGCGGCTCGCAATTTTAAGGAGAAGCTACGAGCCGCAGCGCATTCCTGGGGCTTAAAATGCGTGCATTCGGCAGACCTGCAGAAGACGGATTTCCCCTCCTTTCTCTGGCGCTCGCCAGAACGGGAAATTTAGACGACAGGTTTCTGTCGGGTGGCCGGGGGGCAGAGCCTCAATGACGCTCTCTCTCTTTCCTAAGCAACCTCCATGACGGGTTAACCCTGTCATGGAGTAGGCTATTCACCCCGTGTTTTCGTGCCATCGACTTATTTATTTATTTAAATATTTTGATGTGGAAGCGCGGGGTTATATGATGATGCCCCAGATAGAAGAGACGCTTCCAGGCTATCTCTCCTGGGACATTATTCTCCCTGAAAAGCCAACACTTCCTTCCAAGCTGTGTAGACTTTCATCTTCCCTGGAGGGAAAAGCTCTTCAGGCAGCAGATCACGTTGGTTCTCCACTGCTCACCATGGCAGTTTTGCAGGCCTACCAGGCTGACCTGCTGAAAGACTTGAGCACTGGCGGGGCTCTTGAAGATAGGGCTCTTTTCATACAACAAAGCAGACGGCTTGTACTATCGGCCGTTCTATGGCTGCGATGGTTTCCGCGGAGAGGCACCTGTGGCTGAATCTCACGTGCATCAAGGATAAGGATCGTGCATTCCTCCTTGATTCCCCCTCACTCGGTCGCCACTAGGTTTTGTGAGATGAAGTTATATGAACAAGCCTTCGGGAATTCCTTTTAAGCCATGCTCAAGAGTCGGGACTGTCGGCCACCCAGTCTCAACCGGGTCTGACTCTCGCGAGGCATGAAGCACACATGGAGAGTGTTTTGAGCCGGGCACCCCCTCGTAAAGAATGGGGTGCAGTGCGCCGCTCTTCGCAATCCGCCTCAAAAAAGGTGGACCGGCATACTGTCTCCTTCTCAAAGAACTTCAGGGGCTCATGTGCCCAGGACCGTGAGGGTGGCCCCCCAACGGGGAGAGGCACGTAGAATTTCTTTTGAGAATGAAGTATCCTCCCTGGCATCCCCAGGAGGTTGGTGTTCATGCTTCGCCACCACTGGTGTTTCGGGCAAAACCGGTCTCCAATAAAATGTTAGTTCTTCGGTCTTTTCCTGCCATGTTTTAGGATGCCGAACATCTCCCCCCCCACCCCCCCGCAGACTTTCTGAGTGTGCGTGTGTTTGTGTGTGTCTGCGTAAGGCAGAGAGTGTGTGTGTTTGTTTGGGAACCTGAGAGTTGGGGGACTCTAAAGGCGAGTGTATGTGTGTGTGTGTGTGTGTGTGTGTCTCTCTCTCTCTCGGCTTTACAGCCCCCCTTCTCTCAGGTTGCCAAACAAACACATCGAAACTGCTCTGTCGCGACTCTTTTTAAAGGTGAGGTGCTGTTTTTTTGTTTGTTATTGTTTTACTTTACCTTGATTCTGTTAGTATGCGCTCACGCGAGCGCGATGTTCCTTGCTAATTTTTATTTATTTTTAAACGGTTTTAAAAACGGTCTCTCCGTTAATGTGTGTGTGTTTGTAATGTTATTTTTAATTTTCATTAATTTATTTTTTACTCAGTAGCGAATATGACTTAAAATGTAGCGAAGTACATTTCCGTTAATGTGTGTGTGTGTGTGTAATGTGCGTGCACACACACACACACACACATTAACGGAGAGACCGTTTTTAAAACCTTAAAAATAAATCCCGACACTCACACACACACACACACACACTCAGTGCCTGCGTACAAATGGAAGCACTTATCTGTCGCGATTTATTTTTAAGTTTTTTTTAGGGTAAAGTGCAGATAAATTTGTTTTATTTTTATTTTGTGTTAACTATTTTTATGTATTTATTTTTTTGGCTGTAGAACAAATAATTTGAGTTTCTATTATTTCCTATGGGAAAATTTAATTTGGTTTACGAGTATTTTGGAATACGAGCCTGTAACGGTTAACCCCTAGAGGGCGCCAAAGCGCCTGGGTTTGTTTTATGTTATAGTTTGTTTTAGTTGGACTTCAAGTCCCAGACTGCACCTCGGTCAGGTGACGTAGTCATTCACCTGAACCGAGGGGAGTAATTAAGTTTATTATAAATAGCCTGACTGAACTTCAGTCAGGCGTCTAGCTTTTGTTGCAATTTATATGATTTCTGTTGGTGTTATTTTGTGTTTTATGTTAAATAAAAACCTGATCCTGAAACGCCAGCTCGTCTCCTGCGATTATGCCACCCAAACACACACGCCGACAGAAGAAACGTGACAGAAAGCTAGACCTTCCAAGTGGCATAGCGGAGGTCTCTCCCCTAGATTGTTTTTGGGGGGGAGCAATCACCATCTCGCCCGAGCTGGCCGAATGGATAAAGGACAGCGAGGAGCAAGGAGAGAGAGCTGTTGCAGAGCTGGGAGGGCTGCCAGCTCATCGCCGGCGGACTGTCTGGAAGACAGCGAGGAGCAGCGAGAGACAGAGGCGCGGCAAAGCTGGGAAGGCTGCAGGCTCGCCATCCGGCGGACGCCGTTTAGAGGTGAGGCAGCTGAGGGAAGCAGGTTCCCACGCTCCGACGAGGAAGTACGGGCCAGGGAGGTCGGGTACATCGGAGGCGAACGGGAACAAGAGCCCGAGGAGGAGCGAGGTAAAAAGGAGGATGGGACCCGGGAACTGCTCAAGTTCTGGGCAGAGGTGAATGGGGAGCGCATTCGGGGCCTGCAAGAGCAGGTGGAACAGCTCCAGCACCTGCTCATCCGACTCCACGAGAGCCAAGCAACAGGCTCTGAGCTTCCTCCTTCTCAGCCTCTCATGGACAGCGAGGACTTCGCGCTTCCTCCTCCTCCGCCGCCTCTCCTCGACAGTGAGGACATCGCGCATCCTCCGCTGGAAAGCGAGGGTTTCGCGCTTCCTCCTCCTCCGCCGCCTCTCCTCGACAGTGAGGACGTCGCGCATCCTCCACTGGACAGCGAGGACTTCGCGCTTCTTCTTCCTCTGCCTCCCAGCTTCGAGGACATCATGCCAGCTCCTCAGCCTGGCCTCGGGGACGTCACGCTTCTTCCCCCGCCTCCCGGCTTCGAGGACATCATGCCAGCTCCTCAGCCTGGCCTCGGGGACGTCACGCTTCTTCCCCCGCCTCCCGGCTTCGAGGACATCATGCCAGCTCTGCCGCCACCGCCCAGCTCAGCGAGCGTCGCTCCAGCTCCTCAGCCGCCGCCCAGCTCAGCGAGCGTCGCTCCAGCTCCTCAGCCGCCGCCCAGCTCAGCGAGCGTCGCTCCAGCTCCTCAGCCGCCGCCGAGCATCGCTCCAGCTCCTCAGCCGCCGCCGAGCGTCGCTCCAGCTCCTCAGCCGCCGCAGAGCGTCGCTCCAGCTCCTCAGCCGCCGCCGAGCGGCGCTCGAGCTCCTCAGCCGCCGCCGAGCGGCGCTCCAGCTCCTCAGCCGCCGCCGAGCGTCGCTCCAGCTCTTAAGCCTTGCATGCGGGCGTGGATGACGCAGGCTTGCCAGCCCTGCTCGCAAGAGGGGATCGACCGCCTCGGTGTTGGGGGTCCGGACTGTGACCGCTGGGGGGGGAGTCCGGGTCCTCCGGTAACGCTCCGGAGGAGCGTTTTTTAGGGGGGGGTACTGTAACGGTTAACCCCAAGTGCCTGGGTTTGTTTTATGTTATAGTTTGTTTTAGTTGGACTTCAAGTCCCAGACTGCACCTCGGTCAGGTGACGTAGGCATTCACCTGAACCGAGGGAAGTAATTAAGTTTATTATAAATAGCCTGACTGAACTTCAGTCAGGCGTCTAGCTTTTGTTGCAATTTATATGATTTCTGTTGGTATTATTTTGTGTTCTATGTTAAATAAAAACCTGATCCTGAAACGCCAGCTCGTCTCCTGCGATTATGCCACCCAAACACAAACGCCAAAGGAAGAATCGTGACAGAGCCTGCTTCCGGAATAAATTATGCTCATAATTCGAGGTTCCACTGTACACATACTTGAGCATTTCCTATGGCCAGAGGTGGAAAGTAATAAATTACATTTACTTGCATTACTGTAATTGAGCAATGAACTGGAGAGTGAAGACAATTCAATTAAATTATTTGGTCATTGTTACAAAGCAGCTTTACAGAATCCAAAAAATATGCAAATGAGTTAGAAAGTTTGGATTGGCACCCTGTCCAGGGTGCACCCTACCTCGTGCCCTCAGCCACCTTGGATAGGCCCTAGGTCCCCACGAGCCTGAATACAGGATAAAGCGGTATAGAAGATAAGTGAGTTAGAAAGTAGAAAAGTATGAGGATATTATCTATTAATTATAATTATCAGTTTGTCCCTGGTGAGAAAGTCAAGGGCAATAGTGGCAAGGGAAAACCCCTTGATATGACTATAGGAAGTACCTTTGAGAGGAACCAGACTCACCAGGGAACTCATCCTCATTTGGATGATATCAGATAGATAGATCTGCAGTTATTTTGTATGTTAATATCCTGGAGTTTCAAGATATTAGGAAATGCGTTTAAGATAATAAGGAGTCAAGTTTTATTATTGAAGGCTCAGGTACAAGGAATTTCAGTCCTAAATGATTGAGCGACTGTAGTGACAAACCATCAGAGAACAAATGCCTGCGTCAGCCAAGTTAAACCATTATCAGTCCCCATCCGCATGCTCAGAAGAGGCCAGAGGCTTTTACAGATGGGGCATTTAAAAACGAGCGATTTTTTTGCGGCATGACACAATTCCTCCCGCTGACTGCTACACTATTCTGCGAGTGCGCGCCTTGCAATTTTCATCCAAGTGTTGTACTTCACAGAATTCCCACCAGGTGGCACATGGAAGAACTCTGCCAGAGCACATTATCTGTATAATCATTAAAAGTCTGCAATGTATAGTATGCACATGTTACTTAGTGATTGGGTGAAAACAGCTACAATAAATTCCGAAAAAATAGACAGTTCTTATATATTTTTCTATTTGTTCAGAATTTTACACTAAGTTTCTTCTTTGGGTTCTGCCAAAGTCGCGTGCATTTTCGGAAGCAGAGCCACGCAGGTTTTATGTGACAGACTGATGTGAAATAAATTGAATATCTATACTGAACAAAAATATAAATGCAACATTTTTGTTTTTGCTCCCATTTTTAATGAGATGAACTCAAAGATCTGAAACGTTTTCTACATAAACAAAATAACCATATCTCTCAAATATTGTTTACAAATCTGTCAAAATCCGTTACGATGAAGAACTGGAGTCTGTGACTGACAGTTTGTGCAGAAATCCTTTGGTTATGCACTCTGATTGTTTCAGCAACTGTCCGAGTGGTTGGTCTCAGATGATCATGGAGGTGAACATGCTGAATGTGGAGGTCAAAAACAAAAGTGTTGCGTTTATATTTTTGTTCAGTATATATATAATAATATTGTTGTTGTAACAGTGTATTTAAAAATACACACTACATTAATGTTGGCAAACAGCGTTCAATCTTATCTCTGGAGGAAACAGTTGTGTGGGGTCAGGTGAATGCAGCGAAACTTTACTCAGAATGGAAACCGATTATTCCCTCATGATATTTTATTAACTGTATTTATAGTGAAGAACTGAACAGATATAAATCATTCAATCTATCCATAAACACACACCTTGATTTCCGTTTCTCACTCTGCGTTGCTGTGTCAGGATAAACTAACCTTGGAGACCAGATGACTTAGCCTTAGCGATTATCCCAATGTAGCATGGATGGTGAACCCAAACGCGGAAGAAAGCAAGTAGGCAGGATAACCACGCGATTTAGTTTAAGGACTCTCACAAAAGGGGAGCAAGGGAAAAACACTAATTTAACCCACGTCCTATAAACACACACTCAATATCAGAAAGCAAACCCAAGAAAGTGAGTACTCACGAATCGGTGGACGGACAGCCAGAACCAACATGGGAGAAACTCAATGACTGAGCGTTGATTCGTGGTTTGTTTACTACTCTTATACTTCCTGGTTCGCGACCGCTTTACTTTCGGGTCCTAGTGCCGGTCGCCAGTCGATGAGTGTGCATGACATGCTGCTGTCTGCTGAGCTGATTGACAAATATGCAGAAAGACATGAAGGATCAAATGTAAAAGGGAAAGAGTCGATAATAAATTTTTGAGTTCATGGAGCTAATTGCTAAATTTTTAAAGGGGCTAAACATAAATTTAGGGGGGCTCAAGCATAAAAATGGCCTAACAACGCCCATGCATTTGCTTATGGGCAAACATTACTTATAGCAGTGGTTCTCAAATTTTGGGGTGCGCCCCACTAGTGGGGAATACAGACATGACAGGTGGGGCGCAATGAAAGGGAGGGAATTAGTGGAAAATAATAGGAAAGTATCTTATTTAATTCATGCTTTTCTTTATTGACAATAAAGATCGGACACTCGAAACTAAACAATCACACGCAAAGAAATAGATCATTAATACAAGTAAATTAAAAAGTGCAACAATAACGTTTTTACGTCGGCATGTTAATTGCAGAGGAACAATATATAAGGAAACATTTGGTATTATATATGTAGTTTAATTTATTTCAATGTGTATGCTGATGTTTCTGAATTTTTGTAAAAAACTAATATTTTATCAGGCAGTACTAGTACATCCATCCATCCATCTCCTGAAAATGTACGCTACTTTGGCCAAACCCGAAGAAGAAACTTGGTGTAAAATTCCAATTTCACCAGGTACTTTTCAAGACACTGAAGGACAACGGGAATAGAATTTTTTTTATTTGCTTTTCCAAAACGGTTGCAGTAAATCCTAAGTCTGTTTTATGTGACGGACTGATGTGAAATAAATCAAATATCTATATTTAATAATAATTATAATAATATTGTTGTTGTTACAGTGTTTTTAAAATACACACTACATTAATGTTGGCAAACAGCGTTTCATCTCATCTGTGGAGGAAATACTTGTGTGAGGACAGGTGAATGCAGCGAAACTTTACTCAAAACGGAAAACGTGATGAATGCTATATATATATATATATATATATATATATATACAGTGGTGTGAAAAACTATTTGCCCCCTTCCTGATTTCTTATTCTTTTGCATGTTTGTCACACTTAAATGTGTCTGATCATCAAACACATTTAACTATTAGTCAAAGATAACACAAGTAAACACAAAATGCAGTTTTTAAATGATGGTTTTTATTATTTAGGGAGAAAAAAATCCAAACCTACAATGGCCCTGTGTGAAAAAGTAATTGCCCCCTGAACCTAATAACTGGTTGGGCCACCCTTAGCAGCAATAACTGCAATCAAGTGTTTGCGATAACTTGCAACGAGTCTTTTACAGCGCTCTGGAGGAATTTTGGCCCACTCATCTTTGCAGAATTGTTGTAATTCAGCTTTATTTGAGGGTTTTCTAGCATGAACCGCCTTTTTAAGGTCATGCCACAACATCTCAATAGGATTCAGGTCAGGACTTTGACTAGGCCACTCCAAAGTCTTCATTTTGTTTTTCTTCAGCAATTCAGAGGTGGATTTGCTGGTGTGTTTTGGGTCATTGTCCTGCTGCAGCACCCAAGATCGCTTCAGCTTGAGTTGACGAACAGATGGCGGGACATTCTCCTTCAGGATTTTTTGGTAGACAGTAGAATTCATAGTTCCATCTATCACAGCAAGCCTTCCAGGTCCTGAAGCAGCAAAACAACCCCAGACCATCACACTACCACCACCATATTTTACTGTTGGTATGATGTTCTTTTTCTGAAATGCTGTGTTACTTTTACGCCAGATATAACGGGACACGCATCTTCCAAAAAGTTTAACTTTTTCTCGTTGGTCCACTAGGTATTTTCCCAAAAGTCTTGGCAATCATTGAGATGTTTTTTAGCAAAATTGAGACGAGCCTTAATGTTCTTTTTGCTTAAAAGTGGTTTGCGCCTTGGAAATCTGCCATGCAGGCCGTTTTTGCCCAGTCTCTTTCTTATGGTGGAGTCGTGAACACTGACCTTAATTGAGGCAAGTGAGGCCTGCAGTTCTTTAGATGTTGTCCTGGGGTCTTTTGTGGCCTCTCGGATGAGTTGTCTCTGCGCTCTTGGGGTAATTTTGGTCGGCCGGCCACTCCTGGGAAGGTTCACCACTGTTCCATGTTTTTGCCATTTGTGAATAATGGCTCTCACTGTGGTTCGCTGGAGTCCCAAAGCTTTAGAAATGGCTTTATAACCTTTACCAGACTGATAGATCTCAATTACTTTTGTTCTCATTTGTTCCTGAATTTCTTTGGATCTTGGCATGATGTCTAGCTTTTGAGGTGCTTTTGATCTACTTTTCTGTGTCAGGTAGCTCCTATTTAAGTGATTTCTTGATTGAAACAGGTGTGGCAGTAATCAGGCCTGTGAGTGACTACAGAAATTGAACTCAGGTGTGATAAACCACAGTTAAGTTATTTTTTAACAAGGGGGGCAATCACTTTTTCACACAGGGCCATGTAGATTTGGAGTTTTTTTTCTTCCTTAATAACGTAAACCTTCATTTAAAAACTGCATTTTGTGTTCAATTATGTTATCTTTGACTAATAGTTAACGGTTTTTGATGAGCAGAAACATTTAAGTGTGACAAACATGCAAAAGAATAAGAAATCAGGAAGGGGGCAAATAGTTTTTCACACCACTGTATATATATATATATATATATATATATGTATATATATACACTAACACTATGAGTAAAAATTATTAAAACGTGGGTAAAAATAGTCGGCATTTTTGTGTATAAATGAATGTATTAACACTAGAATTACTGACTTTTTTATTTTCTGGTAAAGTCCCGAGGTGTTATTCACCCCTGCTGAGATTATTACAGTTCTTCGGCTCGATACTTTTGTTGTGCAAACCATCCATTACCTGTGAGACCTGGCACATTTGCGCAGGGTTAGTAAATCTAGTGTTAATAAAAATGCTTCTTTGGCATATGAATTAGGGGGTGTCTCATTTCTCTTTTGGTTGGAGGGGTCGGGGTAAGGGGAAGGGCCAGATAGCTCTCCAAACGAAGATTTTTCGGGACCTCATTTCAAACAAAGGGCTAAGCGAAATTTTCAAGATGGCTGCTCACTCGAGCAAGCAGACCCATATATGTAACTAATTTTTGCCATTAATAAGGATTTATATGACAAGTTTTCATTATATGTATATTACCTTTAGTCTTGTGTTTGTGTTTATGGTGATGTTCTGTAAAGAAACGTTTGCAAAAAAATTGCTAAAGTTTGTTAGCGGATAGCACCGATTGCACGATATTACAAAAAAATATTTTTATGTCATATACACTTTACTGCATGCTACAAACAAATATGAAAGTTCAGTAGCACGGCAGTTTGCCGAGCATTTGATAACGCATTGTTTGTTTTGCTTACGGCCATATGTGTACATGTAAATGAACGGATACGTATGATGACGTATAACAGTGTTGTAGTGGTGTCCCATTTCTTAGGGGAAATATTTTAACCCTTCCCCTTTCCACTTCGTTTCAAGGGACAAGGGGAAGGGGCGAGGGGTAGGGGAAGGGGTAGAACATAGAACTGGAATTGGGCTTTAATCTTTATATTGCATGAGTATAATAACAATATTAAAAAGTCAATATTGTTAACTTTATTTTGGAAATCTCACAACTAGTGTTGACTTGATTATCTAAATATTACTGTTAAATCATGCATTATAATGACTTTAAACAACTAAAATGACTTTAATGACAAAATGACTAAATGACTATTATTACATATAAATAATGTCGATGTTTGCTACAGTACAGTATTAAATTATTTTTAAATACAACAAACAATTTTTTTGTATTTAAAGAAAGTTTCTGTAGGCCTATTTGCATTTCTGTTAGCTTTTATCCTCATGTTTAGCACATATTAACGCCCAATACAAATACCATTAGATTATATCCACAATAAGTACAAATGGTTTTGATACGGTACAGTGACTTTGATAACTACAAGGATAATTACAAGTGCAAATAGTAATACTGTAGTTGTCCTAACTATTTCAAAGTCGTTCGAGCTGGTGATCCGGGCTTTCTTTTTTGTAAATGCAGTTAATACCAAAACATTTACACTATCTGTAGGACCTCTGCTGTTCTCAATTTACATGCTTCCCTTGGGTAACAAGAAGACATGGGATAAGTTTCCATTGTTATGCTGATGATACCCAATTATATATCTCAACAAAACCAGACTAAATACCCAAGTTGTCTAGACTAACTAAGTGTGTCCAGGACATAAAAGATTGGATGACCAATAACTTTCTTTTACTAAATTCAGATAAGACGGAGATATTACTTATCGGCCCAAAAACCAGCACACAACAGCTTTTACAATTCAGCCTGCGTTTAGAAGGATGTACTGTTACTATTAGCTCAACAGTAAAAGACCTGGGTGTAATATTAGACAGCAACTTGTCCTTTGAAAATCATATTTTCAATATCACAAAAACAGAATTTTCATCTTAGAAATATTGCCAAACTTAGGAGCATCTTATCCACATCTGATGCAGAAAAGCTAATTCATGCATTCATGACCTCCAGACTGGACTATTATAATGCATTACTAGGTGGTTGTCCTGCATCCTCAATAAACAAGCTTCAGTTAGTCCAAAATGCAGCCAGCAGGGTTTTCACTAGATCCAGAAAATCATATAACCTCAATATTATCATCCCTGCACTGGCTACCTGTTCAGTTTAGAATGAATTACAAAATAGTATTACTTACATACAAGGCCTTAAATGGTTTAGCTCCCTCATACCTAACCAGTCTTCTGATACGCTACAATCCACCATGCTCCTTAAGATCACAAAACTCCGGACTTCTGGTAGTTCCCAGAATTTAAAAATCTACAAAAGGGGGTAGGGCATTTTCATATTTAGCTCCAAAGCTTTGGAATAGCCTTTTAGACAGTGTTCGGGGAGCAGACATGGTTTCCCAATTCAAAAGTAGACTCAAGACGCATCTCTTTAATCTGGCATACACGTAACTCATCCCATAACCTCATACTCCAGTACACCTACCCTGAATGGCAACTACTCTAATTCTCTCCATCTTTCTGTATTTTTCTTCCCATCCCGAGGCATCGGGAAATAGTGCCAGCTTCAGTAGACAAAGGCCAACCCTGCGAGGTTTCTGAGGCATCCAGAGAAGGACCAGCTCCAGCTGGATTCTGCTTTATGATGGTTGGAGCTACGCATGCTGCTCCTGTGATTCCAATGACCCAGACTCCATCTGCCCTCTGCACCTACTGACTCATCCCTGTGCTGAACTGTACTTCATGTTAATTTAAATAACTCCTGTTATATTGAACTTTCATCTGCCCAACACACATGATGTTATTTCAATCTGTTATCACCCAAATGAGGATGGGCTCCCTGTTTGGTTCCTCTCAAGGTTTCTTCCTATTGCCATCTCAGGAAATTTTTTCTTGCCACTGTCGCTGTCACCCTTGCTTGCTCATCAGAGACATTTAATTCATCATTCATTCATCTCATTATTATCTAGACACATTTTTCTCACACATACACACTTCCAAATATTTTCTTTTCTAAAAAATTATTTCATTTTTGTGAAGCTGGTTTGAGACAATGACCATTGTTAAAAGCGCTATATAAATAAAATTGAATTGAATTGAATATGCCTATCTTTAGGAGGGGAGGCCTAAGATATAAAATGCTGTACTAAACTAGCCAAACTACAGTGTATTTATTTGCAGTTCGCGTAAAATTGGTATTACACATTGGTTGCTGAATTTAATCTCACAACAGACATGGAGGCGAAGACATTCTATAAGAAAGTTGCAGTTTGCCCTAGCAAAAAGCAAAGGGTAAGTATGCATTTTTATTTACACCATTTCTTATTAAGTTTGTGTTGTCCTTCTGTTTTAACCTCAAAATCGCTCTACAGAAATCTGGAAAAGAGAACAAGCCATGCCCAGGCAGCAAAGCAAAAGCAGCAACTCAGCTTGTAAAAAAGAAATCAGTATGTACAGTAATTGTTTTTTATTATAACACTGATAAATACTCATGTACTGTACATGTCCATGTTGTAATAAAGGTATTAAATTACTCTTAAAATTGGTTTCTTCAGGCTGCACTGATTAAAAACCAGTGTCCCAGCGTAGTGAAAGTTTCGAAGCAGGAGTTAACGACTTTGACAAGAAAGCTTCTGAATTTGGAGGCAAGGGTTGGCTGGTTGGAGGAGCATTTGAAAGAAAAAGCACACCAGTCTCGGCCACCGACAACAGATAGGGGCATCTCCACAGACTGCTTTCCCGCATTGATGTCGACTCTTTTGGAGACTCCCATTCTAGACAATGACACGAATCACATTGCTGCAAGAAAAGTCATTGCTGTAGAGGGCATTAACTGGGTCAAGACTCCAGCTGAATCCCCTGATATGAATCCTATTGAGATGGCATGCAATGAAAGACTGTATTAGAAAAACTGCAAAACCAAAATTTAAAACTACAAAGACCGATTTAATTGCTGCCATAGAAAAGTTCTGGTTTGAAGAACTAAAAGATACTACATGTAACTACATAAATAGACTGTTTAAAGTTTTTCCAGTCGTGGTTATGAATCACAGTGGACATACTAGGAATGTAGTAGATGTACCAAACACAAATTAAAGTGTAAAGTGTAAATGCTTGCTCTGAAGGACTATACTTGACAAGAATATAGAGGATAAGAATCATATTTATAATAATATAATTAATTAAATAATAAAATGCTGAAGCAAACATGATTTTGTTTTAGTCTAATCACTACTCAGCGAAATAATTTGTTGAAGGTGTTAAACGGAAACACTTTCTTTAATAAATCTGTCCGGATTTATTTTGACTTCTTTTTAAAGGTAAAGTGCAGGTTAATTTGTTTTATTTACTTTATATTTCGTGTTATTTTTATGTATTTGTTTTTTTTTTTGGGCTGTGGAACAAATGATTTGAGTTTCCATTAAACCATTTGTTTGATTTACGAGTGTTTTGGAATATGAGCCCACTTCCAGGACAAGTTATGCTCGTAATCCAAGGTTCCACTGTATTGTGATCAATATTTGTGTTCGTTTGCTTTTTTATCATATTCTTTTTTTTTTATATATATATATAAAAACGACACTGAGTATTATACATGTGCTAAATGAAATTTGGGTAGCTTTTTAAGCTCAGAACATTTTAGCCATTATTTGTTTTGCTGTTTCTTTGTAATAAACATAGGGCTAAATATTGTGCAGTATAGAATAAATTAGGCAATATGATGAACTAAATTATATTTTATTTTAAACAATTATACAAACATTACAAGCACAGATACACATGAACATGTTTTTATTGTTGTTTTTGGGTGTTTCTATGATCAAATAATACACAGCATTATTTAGAGATACTATTCTGGTAAAACAATTGTTGACTTGTTCAATTGTAAACTGTGTCAGAAACACTAATCTTACCTGTAATATTGCCTTTCTTGTTATCTTCTTATAATGCTATGTTAGATCTAGGAATTTAAGTGTTTAACAAACCTCAAGTAACAAGTAAAAGCCTGTTCTCCTTCACTTCATGTTAAGTTGCCTGCTACCACACACATGGAGGAAGAACATAAAACAAACTGCTGTGGGGTGGAGCATCTTGAACTTCAATGATTAATAAACTTAGTAAGGTACAGAAAAAGGTTATGTTTTCCTTAAGCTCCATTTCATTCAGAACATTCATTATGTTCACATTTATATTCATGTGTCTGTCGCTTTCATTGGGTGAGTTAATGTGGATTTTTATTTTTATTATTATTACTTTTTTTTTTTGGGGGGGGGGTAAGAATTAAGTGTGAAATCATTTTAATTAATTAGTCAGTATAGTATTAAGACAAATCATAAAGTGTGGCTTTTGTAGTTCTGACTTGATTACTTAAAGGTTAACAACATTATGTTCTCTTTTATATGACAGATAACACCATGGCAGATTCAATAGAGCCACTTGCCATTTATAAGACTGTAGATGAAGGTGCTGATGTTACTTTGTCCTGCAGATACAAATTCAGTACTTTAGGGAGCAACGCTCTGTACTGGTACAAGCAATCTCCAAACTCTAAACCTGAGTTTCTTCTTTATATTTATACGACTGGAAGTTCCAACGTGCTCCCACGGATGTCCACTAAAGTTAATACAGATATTGAAGAAGTGGATCTGTTCATCTCCTCCACAGTTGTATCAGACTCTGCACTATACTACTGTGCTCTGCAGCCCACAATGACAGGAAATCCAACTGCACTGTACAAAAACTCTAGTTCTGCTACATAAAAAGCATTTGATTTATACAGTCTATTTTTCTTAGAAAAAATAGAGAATTTACATTCTTTTCAAATACTGGATTATAAGGTTTATTTGTTTGTTTATTAATTTATTATTTGTATATTTTTTAATTTGTTTTTCCATTGATTACCTTGTAGGTGGTTTTACTATATTTTCTCTAAACACTACATTTCATTAGTTACTGAGATCACAATTTCTTTGCTGACTCACAACTAGTGTTGGGTTATAAAGTAACGAGTTAGAGTATGGATTTATGGAGCGATATCCCGAAAATCCCGGACATTATTGAAAAGGAATTGCAAATTGTATTTGCAATTGCGTTTCCCATATGTGGACACACAAAGCGTGCCATAATTCAAATGCAATTGCATAACTCTGCAATGGAAAAGTACTCTAACTAGTTACTTTTATCAGAACATAATTCTGGGATGTAACTGATTACTTTATGACGTCCCCAACACTACTCACAACGCTGAAAATTCCAGCTCAGAAGGAGCCACTGTGATCATTCTGTGCTCCTCTACTTGAGTGGCCGTATTTATGTCCTGAAGATATCATCTGTGATATTGTAAGCATATTTTAATTAAATATATTTGTGTCTGCAGCAATGTAACAATATGATAATATTAATCAACATAATATTAATCTTAGTGAAATAATATAAAGGTTAAGTGAGAAAAGCAGACAGGACGTAAAACATAGCAGTAAGAGAAGGGTTAGAGTGACCCAGATAAGACAAGATAAGGTGCCAGGTGTCGGACTTGGCCTAATGAAGGATTGAAACAAGTGTTGGATATACGTATACATGTCTACAAGTAAAAATATAGACAAATATCCAAAAGACACACAATCAGTTTTAGGAATACTGAGTTTAATAAAAGTAGACACAAAATAAAAACTAGTATGTGCATCTACCAAATAAAGAGATGCTCATACATGGTCTGTCTCTTAAGAACTGTAGAATAAACCAGGAACAACCAACAGATAGAAAAAACAAGGGCAAAGAAGGGAGGATAGAAAAATCCTGGAAAAACCAACAAAAACCCAAGGACAGAAGAAATAATCAGGTGACAGACACCAGATAAGCACAAGAAACTAGAAACCAGATAAAAAGAGGGGCTAACGAGGTGTACGGGAAACTATGTAATAAACTATACACTGAAACTAAACTTGAAAGAATCAGGGGATCTCCCTGCGAGACAGTGTGTGTGTGTGAAGATGGCCATGTGGGCAGACTGGACGGGCAGACTGGACGGGCAGATAAGAAATAGGAAAAATCAGAGACACAGAGCTAGTCTTGTGAATAAAATATTTTAATAAGAGTAGACAAAGAATAAAAAGGCATATTTACATGGTAATAATATAAAATACAAAGAATAAAAGCCCAACGTAAAATACAAAACATAAGGGGCCAGGGTAAAAGCATCAATAGAAATAAAATTCCTCAGAAGGAACACGATCTGAACTGCCCTGGGTGTCCGAATCATCCAAAGGGATGAAGTCATCAATGGAGAAGTCGCAGTTGGCTATAAAATAGAATAAAATGTATAAAAACATTGAATGGGGTAAAATAAGGCAAATAAGTAAAATAGTGTAAAGGAGATGCTTACCCATGGCTGGTCTCTTGAAAAATGAAGAACATACCAAAGAAAAAACAAGGAAAAAGCCTTGAAAACAAGCGGCACCCCTATATTTTTATAAAAAAGATATGAAAAGTGTAAAGATAATAGAAAATAATTATTAAAGAAGATGTATTATAATGGAGAGAAGTTTCGAGCATAGTAAGAGTCAGATAAGCGCAGGAAGAAGTCACATAACGAGGTGTAAATATAAAGGGAAAGAGTTATGAGCATGGAGAGGAGTCAGATAGCGAGGTGTATGACATAATGGTACAAGATGAGAGAAATGTAATTTTAATGGAAAAATTAATTGATAAAAACTGAATTATAATGGATTATAATTTTGCTGTGGTCAAACGAGGTGAAGGTACAGGGGAGGAGACTGGAGATCCCCCCCTCTTAGAAACTGTATAAAAGGAGCATGATTTTGACTGTGAATTCAGTCTGGACTTGGCACTGCTTTGGTTCTGATCCAAGGCATGGCTAGGCTGGCTCATCTGGGTTCTTATTGCTGCAATAAAAGCCTGACTTACTTCATCCAGCTCTGCGTGGCGTAATCTTCTTTAATTCTTCTTTAATTCTCTTTGTTAATGACTTGTTAACTGATTGATATTTTAAACTAACAGCAACATCAACAGGTGGAAGAATTTTCTCCCACAATATGTTAACCAAAACCGTACAGTATGTCAGCATATCACAGATGATCTTATCAGGAAATAAATATCCCAGCAGCTTTTTAAGTTCCTGGATAGATAAAAAAAAAGCAAACCTTAACACATACAGAACAATCATGAAAAGCATCCTGTGCAGCTGTACCAGCATCTAGATTATGGAGTAGTGTTTAAAGCCCTAGAGCAGTGAAAATTGCTAGAAACATCAGCAGAGTTCTTATTATTATCAGTTAGGATCCTGACCAGAAAACATAAATTTATAAAGGCATTGATTTTATGAATGTCTCTTCCAATCATTTCTTAAATTCCTAATTTCTTTATTCAAATCTAATTAAGCAATATGGTCACTAGGAGCTGTTAGAATGGGATAGTATGTTATATTGTATGTTTCACAGAAAACTTAAAGATATTTTACAGTTGATCTGGGCCTTGGTTTCACAAGGCTAAACAATAAATAAAATAAACATTTGGTTTTGTGATGAAATAATTTTCTAGGCTACCCTTGAGATAAAGCAGAGTTGTCACTGATTTAGGTTAAAAGCAGGTGCAAGTACAGAATTTATTTTATGCATTTTTATTTCGTGTAGTAGAAAAAATACCCCAATAGTACATTACTTCTATGTCTGGCAAGGACATTCCCATATATTATACATATAACTGTTCTTGTTCATGTACCTTAACCACTTAAGGTAGATTATATTTTATTATCTTGCTTAGGCATTGCTTGTGAGGCAACCTACAGTAAAAATACACCTGTAAAGTTACTGTCAGTCTTTGCCACATAGCTAGCTAACAAACAGGTTATGAATTTAAAAACATGACATAAGCTTGACAAATGCAAAGCTAAGTGTGCTACTAGAGACAAAACCTAAATATCCATACTGATTAGACATACAAAAGACTTAGATACAGCATGACAGAGCATGATGAGTAAATTAGTACTGATGTCATAAACATGAATAAATATGAGTGAGTGAAGTGACATGGGAAGACAGAGAGAACACTGGCCTCTATTCCTAACATTAGAACTTAGAACTCAAGCCTAAGGATAACAATTTTACTCATCTTCTTGCTTTTCCTCACTAATGCTAATGATTGCAAGTAATATACCAAAGCTGGCACCTCTCACACACTGAGCATGAAGCACACTACACTTACAATTTCTCATGCCTTCATATTAAAAATAATTGCTTAAATAACTGTGGAAGACCCAGGCAAAATCACTGACCTCTAGCCTCGTTCTGACCAGTCAGCTATAAACGGCTTTTATTTTGAAGTCAAATCTGTTACATAGCGCTGGTTTTGGCAGCCGCGCCATGAGATGTAATATTGTTTAGAAGAGTCCTAATGCAGGGCCTCTTGGGGAGTAAGCAAAGTATGCATATCTGAAAGTGCTTGCGACACACACAGGAAGACCTACCTGTTCGGACACAACGTGGGTTTATTAATTAAGAACATAAGAAAGAACTAAAGAAAACTGAAAAAATTAACAAATCTCCCTCATCTCCTCGAGACTTATTTTGTGTATCTTTTTTATTTAAACTGGGCCTTTTTACTTAAATTTGACTCGTCTATCTACTTTTATTATTATTATTAATTGTCATGATCTGGGTGTAGTGGCAGGTGTTGATCACTGTGGGCAGTGAGAGCAGGCACAGAGAGAGGGGTTGTGTAATCAAAAAAAAAAAAAAAAAGTCTTTAATGAACATTAAACAAAAATATAAGTAAAAACTCAACAAACAAAAAAACAATCAAACTCAATAACTTTGTGCTAACAGGGGCTCTCTGGCAAGACACAGGCAGAGGGACAAATAACACACCCTGTGGCGAGACACAGGTGGAAGGAGGACAAACACATAACGGGACACACAAACTATGCGCAGAGACCTAGGGGAGTCAAAGGCTAGGCTGAGGACACTTCAAAGGCTAGGCTGAGGACACGTCAAAGGCTAGGCTGAGGACACGTCAAAGGCTAGGCTTAGGACACGTCAAAGGCTAGGCTGAGGACACGTCAAAGGCTAGGCTGAGGACACGTCAAAGGCTATGACACACAGAACATACACAGAAACATTGCCAATATGAGAGCCCAAGTTAACACAACTAAAATCAAAATACAAACAAAACAGAACAAAACAGAACAAAACGCCCACACAACTGACAGTGGTAAAACCAAAAATGCTCGACCCAGTTTCCCAGACTAAACAGCTATTTATAGATGGATTACCGGCTACTTCGGCTCAGGTGTGCACTCGCATCACCTGACCGAGGTGCCTGCTGGGAAACTGAGTCAGCCAACAAAAACTACAAATAAAAAACAGCGACCTCTGGTGGTGGACCCTTACATTAATACTTACTTTGCTTACTTTGCATTTTCTTAAACAGAGCAATAACAGAACCTCTGTTAAGAAAAAAAAAAAATTCTTCACTCAGCATTGGGTATGTCCCAAAATCTTTTAAATTAGCAGTTATTAAACCGATTATTAAGAAACCTGACCTTGACCCCTGTCAGCTGTCCAATTACAGGCAAATATTAAACCTCCCCTTTATCTCTAAGATTCTGGAAAAGATAGTAGCGGAGCAGCTATGCTCATATCTTCATAGAAATAGCATACATGAACTGTATCAGTCAGGATTTAGGCCTCATCATAGCACAGAGACAGCACTCGTTAAAGTAGTAAATGACCTCCTAGTGGCCTCTGATCAGGGTTGCATCACTATACTTGTGTTACTCGACCTCAGTGCAGCTTTTGACACCATTGATCATAGTATTCTTCTTCACAGATTAGAAAATGTAGTAGAAATTAAGGGTACAGCCCTCTCCTGGCTCAGACCCTATTTGACAGATTGGTATCAGTATGTAGACTTTAATGGTGATTATTCTATATGTTCTCTAGTAGAGTTTGGTGTTCCAAAAGGTTCAGTTTTAGGCCCACTGCTTTTTTTTCATTTAAATGCTTCCTCTGGGCAACATAATCTGCGAGCATGCTATTTGTTTTCACTGTTATGCTGACGACACACAGTTATACATCTCAGCAAAACCTGATGAGATAAACCAGCTTACTAAGGTTGAGCAATGTGTGCAGGACATAAGAAATTGGATGCTAATTAACTTCCTTCTGCTTAATCCAGATAAGACAGAAGTTTTAGTCATAGGACCGCATACAGCTAGAAGTAAGATTCTAGATCACACTGTAACCAGAAGATACGAGCACATCACACCTGTCTTATTTTCACTTCATTGGCTCTCTGTGAAATTTCGCATTGATTTTAAAATACTACTTTTGACATATAAAGCATTAAATGGTCTCGCACCGCAGTATCTGAGTGAACTGCTAGTGTCTTACGATCCGCCATGCCTACTTCAATCAAAGGATGCAGGCTGCTTGTCAGTACCGCGTATTATGAAAACTACAGCTGGGGGCAGAGCTTTTTCCTACAAAGCCCCAAAGTTATGGAATAGTCTTCTAAATAGTGTCTCTGTGTTTAAGTCCAGGCTAAAAACCTATTTATTTAATTAAGCATTTTTATAAATAGATTTGCCTTAGGTAAAGGAGCAGATCTGGGGGACTCATGGACGTAGAGTATTATGGTGAACTGGTATGTTTAGATGCTGTCCTCCCCACTCTCATTGATCGGTTTGTTGACGGTGAGGTGATTGGTTGCTTTCATCTCAGGGAGCACTTATGTCTGTGTTTCCTTCTCGCTCTCCCTTTTAGTTATTCTGTCATAGTTAGTCCTGCAGGAGTCTCTGCTTGCACTCTACAAAAAATATACATTTACATTATACATTATGTGACTGTGACCATACCTAACCTGTCATCTCTACTCTTGCGCTCTCTCTCCCGCTCTTTCTCTTCCCTCTCTCCCCCTCTCTCTGTTGAGCTACACATGTCGTTCCTGAGCTGCCATTGATCCAGACTCCCTCTGGCCTCTGGACTCCCTCTGGTCTCTGGACCTGTCTGACCCATCCTGGTGCCCCGCTTCTGGTTCGAGATCTCAGTGTATGTCTCTTTGGGATGCGTCTCAAGTCTGGGGATGGTTCTCTCTACCTAAAAGACAGTTCTGGCCTTGACTGGTGTTGGCAGCTGTTTCTCCGAGGACCTGACAGTTTGATAGTTTATACAAGTCTACCTGAGTTTTCAAAAAATAACTGGACTCCATATTAACATCAATTAACATCAACTGTTATGCTGAACTGCCTGCCAACCAACAGTATGAATGCAGATCAATTCCTGCTCTCTGTTTCACCCAGATGAGGATGGGTTCCCTGTTGAGTCTGGTTCCTCTCAAGGTTCTTTCCTACTACCATCTCAGGTAGCAGAGTTTTTGCTTGCCACTGTCGCCCTCGGCTTGCTCACCAGGGACTATCTGACTATCTGACCATTTTGATTCATACACATTCAAATTCAATACAAACTTAAATAATTATTTTGATTGTGTAGAGCTGCTTTGGGACAATGCCAATCGTTAAAAGCGCTATACAAATAAATTAAATTGAAAATTTAAATAGTTTTCATGCCTAGGGTCCCTTTTTTGCCTGCACAGTTAAATTAGTTATATTTGTTTTATGTTAATCTATTTTGAGAGTTGTTATTTTCTGATATCTGAATGTACAGTAATCTTTGGCAATATGAGTGTATGCAGGAGCCCTCATACATTCTCTTTGCTCCATGTCTCTTAATTGATTGTTGCATTTACATATGTTTTGTGGTATTCCCCATTAATCAGGTTTATGAATACAAATAGTGATACATTATTATGTGTTTGATTAAACTCAATGCAGATATTATAATAGGTGATATTATAAAAGCTCTACACATGCAAGTAAAGAAAGGTTAAAAAGCCCATGAGATGGGTGGGTCATCTGCAATGCTAGTGAAGATGACCCACCCAAGTGAAGATGACGATCAATATCAAAATGAAGAGATCAGTATGAGGACTGACACAAATACACTGTTGAAACAGAAGTCAGTCAGTGACAGTTAGTGTACAATTTTGTGCTAACTGCACAAAAACTCAAAGTTTTAACTTAAAGGGTAGCACCATTTAAATGTGCTCTCTTTGCTGAGAATGAACAGAGATCTTCAGACATCATGCCTGCATGTGTGTGTGTGTGTGTGTGTGTGTGTGTGTGTGTGTGTGTGTGTGTGTCTTTTGTCTCTCCTGGTCGATCGGGCCCGGACCTTTAAGTGTATCATGGTGCAGCGGACATAACAAGCTAAAACTCTTCTCTTAGCTTAAAACTTAGCTCGGACACATTTCTTCTTTATTTTAAATCCTAACAGACAATATCCAAAATTTTACCTGTGTTCCATCTTTATGCCACTTCACCTATTTAAGTCAACCTGTCCCTTCATGAATCAAACTAAGGACTTTGGAGCTGTGAGGCTGCAGTACCATCTATGATTTCTACCTCACCACTTAACTGAACTATCAGACCCCTTATCTGTCCTAAACTGCTGTCTCAGTCTCAAACAGTGGTGGCAGGTGGTCTCTAGAACTAGCAGTCTGCTGTGAAGAAAGTAAATTTTTATCTCAGCCTCAGGTTACCAATGCGTTTTTTGACCTTGTGGCAGTAACTGGACTCTACAGTACTGTAGATATCTCCACAGAACTCAAGTACGTTGGCTATGACTTCTGTTTTTGCATTTCTTTACTCTCCATGAGAAACTGGCAGAAAATTAAGTTTAAAATTTGATTAATTAGATAATTATGCTTGCTGGGGTCAGAAAATATCTAAAACCTCTATCAAGTCAAGTAGGCTTTTATTGTCATTCCAACCATATACAGTTCAGTACACAGTGAAACAAAACAATGCTTCTCCTGCACTAAGGTGCTACATACATACAACACAAAATTAACAACACAAATTAATAAAATTAACCAGCTAACTAAGACACCTAATTAGCTGTGTAGCTAAGACAAAACACATGAACACCATAAATTAACAAAACTATACAAAAGACAGCAAAGAACAACATAAAGTGCATGCATAATTAGAAAAGAGAACAACACAATCCTTTGTGGTAATGAGTTAAGGTAGTTCAACTAAATCCCCAATGAGATCTGATCTGATCATTTTGATCCATACACATTTTCTCACATTTCATACATATTTCCATAATTTTCTTTTGATTCTGTTAAGCTGAGATTGCACAAATCCCAAACCAGACAGCTTCTATGCAGAGAGTGGTGCGGTGTTCCGAAAGGATAATTGGAGGTGACCTTCCCTCCCTCCAGGACATCTACAGGAAGCGGTGCCTGAGGAAAGTGTGGAGGATCATCAAAGACTCCAGTCACCCCAGTAACCACTCATTTAAACTGCTCCCATCAGGCAGGAGGTATGGAAGCATTCGGTCCCGAACCAGCAGGCTGAGGGACAGCTTCTATCATCAGGCCATCAGACTGCTGAACACTGACCAATAGGTCTCCACTGACACTACACTGTCACTTTCACACTGTCACTTTATAGTCACTAAGCCACTTTATGCACTCCATACTGCACATAATTGCCTTTTGCACTACATACATTGCGGACATTCCTTATACATTTATACACAAGTAGACACACTCTCACAATCGTGTGTGTATGGGTATATACATGTATGCATATGTGTGTATGTGTCTATGTAGATATGTGTATAAATATGTATGTGTGTGTGTATGTATGTATGTATGTATGTATGTATCTGTGTGTTTATATATATATATATATATATATATATATATATATATATATATATATATATGTGTATATGCAAGTATATTCTGTATGTGTATATATGTATACTTGTACTCAAATTTTTTTTTTCCAATAATACTTGCACAATATTTTTACTACTGTATTATCCATATGTATATTTATTCTTATAATTGTTCACCACTATTGCTTGTGTAGCTTGCACATAAGAATTTCACTCAAATGTACAGTACCAGTGTACCAGTAACGTGATGTGACAATAAAAACGACTTGACTTGACTTCCCAGGATGCTATTGATAGTCCCTCTATAGAAGATGGTTAGAGTTCGTGGTAGAAGCTGGGCCTTCCTCAGGCTTCTCAAGAAAGAAAGACGCTGCTGAACTTTTTTGTTAAAAGAAATGTTCTGAATAGTTAGCGATATGCTTACATAATATACTTACCAGTCAAGAAAAAAAGGCTATTATTTTAGTTATAGTCATTGTATTAGAAATTTATTAGGGTTTCCTTTATACTACTCATAATATGTATGACTGTGTGTTTTCCTTCTCACAATGAGCTGTATGTAAATTATCAACTCCTTGTATATCAGCTAATTTCTACACCTGTCTTGACATCCTGATTAGAAGGTATGTGATAACTTCTCTTTTAACAATCAGCACCAAGCAGATGTTAGTCATGGGACATTGACACACACGTGTTGGTTCATAGACATATTGTGTGCATTAACGGATGGAGCAAGCCAAATTGTGCAACACTACTTCAGTATGAAAGATCAGTATGAGGACTGACACACTAAATACACTGTTTAAACAGAAGTCAAGCAGTGACAGCCAGTGTACAATTTTGTGCTAAGTCCCCACCAACCATCTTGCTTAGTCATATCATACTTCTGCAGGCAAAGTTTAACCTTTACAAAGTCAAGGCTGATAATAAATGTAGAAAGATTAGAAAAGTAATAAGATATTGCTAAGGGGGTTTGTATGGCTTTGTTTTTCACTTGCTTCTAATTATTTTTTATCTTCTTACACAATATTTTGTTCATCAATTAATGCTCCATATAAAGTTATTCTTCAACAGCAGCGCTGCTGGGTGTGGCCTTCTAGAGACACGTTCCCTCATGTTTAAGATGGTCATAACATGCAGCACTATTATAGAAAACCTCACAGAGAACACACTGTGTTTAGAAATGGCTCAACTATACAACTTACTGCATATACTGCGATACACACCACTGATTCTCACTGTAGTTACAGGTAGTTTTTTTTATCAGTTAATTACAGTTAATATCTGTATTCTAATCATTAAGCTCTTAATTTATTTACAACAATAAATTTATTTTCTTTACAGCAGGCAACTTTGCAGATAAAATTTGGCCGACAAACGAAGAAACCAACTTTGTTGTGAAAGAAACAGCCACTGTTACTCTGAAATGTTCGTATGAGTCAAAGGGCAATAATATTTGGCTTTACTGGTACAAACAGTATCTTAAAAGCACACCACAATTTTTACTCGTTAAAGGTGCAAGGTCATATAGTTCTCATGGGCGCAATCCCACTGACACTCGATTACAGGCAAAAACAACCTCAGACTCGACTGAAATTACTATCAGTGAGCTAAAACTCTCAGATTCTGCACTCTATCATTGCGCTCTTAGTAACACAGTAATACAGAGTAATAGAAAGTCTGTACAAAAACAATAAAAGTATTATAAGTTTCTTAAACCACAGATCAAAGATATTTTCTTTCTCAACCCATCAGTTAACCACAGACTCAAACTGAAGTTGTGGTAACATATGCTGGTGAGATAAATAAATCATAAAAAAAAAAAAACTAAAACGCAAGTATTTAAATGTTGACAGCTACACATGAATTTTAATCAGTTTACATTTTTTATGCTCCATGGATATTTTGCTGGCACAAGAACAGACATTAGGTGAAGAGTTCTGTCAAGCTGACAGAACTGGGTAACATCATTAGGAGACATGGGGTTAGTTTCCATTGCTATGCTGACAAAATTCAGTTATACGTACATCTCAGCAAAACCAGATGAAAACTCCAAGTTCCCTTTCAAAAGCTACACTCGATGCTGCGCGAAAGCGCTATGGGAAACGATTCCTCGTGACCGGTTGTGAAGCACGTGTGTGTCAAACACGCCAAATATTTTGGCATCTATAACCTCAGGCAGGTGACGTCAACCGATGAGGTGCACCTGGAGGTTATAAATAGGCATGAACCGGAAACACCCTCAGATCATTTTCTCTTCAGGATCCATGTTGTGTGTGTGCGTGTGTGCAAGCATTTGAACAGAAAGCGAAAATAGAAGTGTCTTACTACTCACCAGAAAGATGGCCGAGTAAGACACGAGTCCGTCCCTCCGTGTAGAAGAATATCTCGCTGAGGGCGATCTTCGCGTTTCAGTCTGAGTGTTTGGGGAAGGAGCACGCTATCTCGGGCTTCAGGGAGCAGGTAAGTATTGCGATTTTCTCCCTATTAAAGTCCCGCGCGCTCGGGTTCGCCGTCTTAAAGTGAAACCGCGACCCGCAGCGCATTTCTGGCGTGCAATCTGGCCGAGGTGCGCGAGACAGGATTTTCCTTTTCTCTCGCTCTCTCGCCGGATTATGAGTCTTTTACCTTCCACTTCTCCAGCGCGCTTCGGCGCTTCTGGTGAAGGGGGGAAAAAAACTTTCTCTCTCGCTCCCGCGGAGATGGAAACTATCACTCCAGACCGCTCCTCTAGTGATGAGCCGGTGTGTTAGTTTGTGTTAGAGGTGGTAACGCGCAGTCCGACGCGTACACCTCGATTTGCGGTAAAAATAAATAAGTTAAATAAATCCCCCAAACGCTCACGGTCAGTTGACAGGTGTCTGTCGGGTGGCCGGAGGAGGAGGGGCCTCAATGATGGCCCCTCCCCTCCTGGAGACCTTCATGAGTTAACTCTTTCATGGAATAAGCCATATTTATCCTGTGTTTTTGTGCTATTGACATTTGGTTTGTTCCAATGTCATGGATGAAAGCGCGGTCCTTTATGATGATGTCCCAGATCAGAGAGACGCTCACGGGCTATCTCTCCCCTGGGAGCTCATCCTCTTGGGAAAAATCCACACTCCCTACCAAGCGTGTAGACTAACATCTTCGTTGGTGGGAGAAGATTTTTCAGGCAGCGGGTCAGCCTGGTGCAGCCCTGCACACGATGGCTTTGCAGGCAGACCAGACTGACCTACTGAGAGCTGCACCTTTTAGAGCGGCTGGCAGCGGGGAACCTACTGCCAGCTATGTCTCTTTAGGTACGAAGCTATGAAGAGGACCAGCATCCTTAGGAGGCCGTGGTTCAATCTCCGCCACCATTGGTGTTTCGGAGAGCAGCGGTCTCCAGTGACACACCCATCTAGCCGAGGTGGTAAAGTTCGTGCACCTTTAGAGAGGCTGGCAGCGGGGAACCTACTGCCAGCTATGTCTCTTTAAGCACGAGGCACTATAAAAGACCACCACTCTCAGGAGACCGGTGTTCAATTCCCGCCGCCACTGGTGTTTCGGGAGACAGCGGTTTCCAACAAAGTGTTAGGTGCTCGGTTCCCTCCTGTCGTGTTTTCAGGACACCAAACACCTAACAGCCACCACCATCACCACCACTCCTCTGCCTAGCTGAGCAAAAAGCTACCGCCCCTTTGGAGAAGCTGGCAGCGTGAAAGCTACTGCCAAGCATGTCTCCTGGACTACAGGATTCAGCCATTGTGTTTCTACGGCGTGGGTTTCCACCTCCGTGAAACCACAGTGAGCACCTCTGTTAATTCAAATCACAGGCTGGCTGGCAAAGGGGGCCATAGCGCATGTTCCCCTCCCAGACGAAGCCATCCGGCACCAACACATCGCCCTAGCTCACCTATCTTTCTCTTCAGGGCAGAGTTCTAATGGCCAAAAGCGTTCTCCTTCCTGCACGAGATATGAGCATAAATGTCATGCGGAATCCGAGCGCAATGCCGGCACAGCTGTTTCCTGTGTGCGCCGAATTCCCTACAGCACTCCAATAGAGTATAAGCTAGGCCAGGTGGTAACATTACTGCTCCCAGAGTGGTTTCAGTGGTGGCTAAGTGCCGGGGGATTTCATCTAAGGGCCAATCCCCAGAGGCAACAAGGGTTACGCGCCGGGAGCTTCGTACCCTTTCTATGTGGTTCAGACCCTCGTCCTTGACTCTGGGTCCCACTCTAGGTCCGTGCTGTCGTCGCGAGTTGCTAACGGCAGACGTTTTTCCCTTAGGGGCCGGAGCGCAACCTTAGATGGCCGCCCAGCCCAAGGGAGCTGGAGAGGTCATCTTCTCGTGTGGCACATTAATTGCCCCGAAACGATGACTCTATTTCTGGCCCTGAAATACTCCCTCCAGCAACTGAGAGGCAACAGGGGGTTACGCGCCGAGAGCTTCGTACCCTCTTCATGGAGCTAGCGCCTTGGCATCAACATGTCATTGTAGCTCACCTCGTTTTCTTTAGGATCGAGTCCCAACGCCACGGAAAACGTTCTCATTCCTACACAAAGCATACATTGAGTGTCATGTGAGATATGACCGCAATGCGGGCACAGCTGTCTCCTGCGCACGTCGAGTCTATTCTGAACACTCTAAAGGAGTTCAAGCTAAGCAGGAAGTAACTTTCACCGCTTCTGTGGTGGCTAAGTGCCTGGGGATTTCATCCAAGGGCCAATCCCCAGAGGTAATGAGGGTTACGCGCCGGGAGCTTCGTACCCTTTTTATGTGGTGCAGACCCTCGTCCTTGACCCTGGGTCCCACTCTAGGTCCGTCCTGTCGTCGCAAGTTGCTAACGGCAGACGTTTTTCCCTTAGGGGCCGAAGTGCGGCCTAAGATGGCCGCCCAGCCCAAGGGATCTGGAGAGGTCATCTGCTCGTGTGGCACATAAATTGCCCCGAAACGATGACTTTATTTCTGGCCCTGAAATACTCCCTCCAGCAGTCAGGAGGTTAACATGTCCTAGCGTGGAAAACTACACTAGGACATGGCAAAACATGCAGACCCAGTCCACTGCCGAACTGCTTCAGTGCTGGAGCTTCTGCAAGAAAATTGACCTCAGGCTTTTGCCCTAGTGCATTCAGAACATACGTAGCCGCTCCTCGCCTACGTCCTGACTGATGGGGCTGGTGGAAAGCACCCCTTAGTTGCAGGCTTATTCACGGGCCTCATCAGCCTTCTTACTGTGCTTAGGCTTTGCCATTGGCTAGCTAGAGCTATTCTGCATCCTCACCCAGCTATCTTCTGCAGTTGTCTTCGAAGCTTCTGTTCTCCGCCGTTACAGCCACGGGGCAGTAAGACTTCATTAACTGCGTCTGGTTCATGCTCATTAGGATTTACAGTACACCACCGCACTAGCCAGTGGCGTAAATCAGAGCAGATTTCATATGTCTTGGGGCCGCAGCCGGAGGGCAGCCGCCATTAGACGAGTTGGGTTAAAGATGCTAGCGCTCTAGCCTAGGAGTACAGGAGAAATTCTGTCCCTCGGGACCTTTTACACTCCAGCCCAACTATCTTCCACAGTCGAAGCCTTCTGTCCTCCGCCGCTAGCTCCGGAGCAGTTAAGACCTCAGTCGCTGTGTCCAGCTCATGCTCTTCAATTTACAGCGCACCTTTGCATTAAGCCAGGGCCGTAAATTAGAGCAGGGTTTCATACGTCTTGGGGGCGCGGCCGAAGGGCAGCCGCCATTAGACGAGTTGGGTTGGAAATGCTAGTGCCCTAGCCTAGGAGGACAGGACAAATTCTGTCCTTCAGGATCTTTTACATTCCAGGACATAAAACATGTAGACCCAGTCCACTGCCAAACTGTTACAGTGCTGGAAGTTGCTGCAAAAAAAAAAAAAAAAGAAAAGCCGTTCTGCATTTTACCCAACTATCTCCCACAGTTGAAGCCTTCGGTCCTCCGCCGTTAGCTCCGGAGCAGAAAGTCTTCATTCGCTGTGTCCAGCTCATGCTCTTCAATTTACAGCGCACCTCTGCATTAAGCCGGGGCCGTAAATTAGAGCAGGGTCTCATATGTCGTGGGGCCGCGGCCCAAGGGCCGCCGCCATTAGACGAGTTGGGTTAAAGATGCTAGTGCTCTAGCCTATGAGGCGCGTGGCATACTTCGCCTCTAGTGACTAGGGCCGTTCGACCAGGAAGCTTGCCTTTGTCTATTGCTCCGGCAGGAGGGGCTTCCAAAGATGGCATGCGGCAGGCTGCCTTTCCGCAAGACATCGGTCAGGCGTCATGGTTTGATGCCATGCTTACGGGGTCTAGGACTCCTTGGGGGTACTGTGCGCACACGACACAACCCTGGGGGTCCAGACACTTGCAGTGCGGCGGAGTGGGTATTCTCGTTCCCATAGCGCTTTCGCGCAGCATCGAGTGTAGCTTTTGAAAGGGAACGTCTCGGGTTACTTTGCTGTAACCCTGTTCCCTGAAAAAGCGGGAACGAGATGCTGCGCTACGCACTGCATGCGTGACTGGACATCCTTCAGACAAAATTGACCTGAGGGTGTTTCCGGTTCATGCCTATTTATAACCTCCAGGTGCACCTCATCGGTTGACGTCACCTGCCTGAGGTTATAGATGCCAAAATATTTGGCGTGTTTGACACACACGTGCTTCACAACCGGTCACGAGGAATCGTTTCCCATAGCGCTTTCGCGCAGCATCTCGTTCCCGCTTTTTCAGGGAACAGGGTTACAGCAAAGTAACCCGAGACGTTGTCTAGATTAATAGAGATTGAGTCTAGGTTAAGTGTGTTAAAAATATAAAAGATTGGATGACTGATAATTTTTAATTATTAAATTCAGATAAGAGAAATATATTGCTGATTGTTCCACAAAACGGTACAGAAAAGCCCTGCATTACTAGGTCGTTGTCCTGCATCCTCAATAAACAAGCTACAGTTAGTCCAAAATGCAGCTTCAAGAGTTTATCAGATCAAGAAAATATGATCATATAACCCCAATATTTTCATCCCTGCACGAACTACCTGTTAAATTTAGAATTGATTACAAACTAGCATTACTTATTACTAAATGGTTTAGCCCCCACGTACCTACAGTAGCCAGTCTTCTGACATGTCACAATCCACCACGTTCTCTAAGATCACAAAACTCTGAATTTCTTATAGTTCCCAGAATATCAAAGTCCATGAAAGGGGATAAAGCATTTTTGTATTTAGCTCCTAAGCTTCGAAATAGCCTTCCTGACAGTGTTCAGGGCTCAGACACAGTCTCGCAGTTTAAAAGTCAATTTAAACAGTGAAGCCTTGGATTGCAATAATGCAGTTTGCGAGTGTTCTGCAAGATTTTTAATAAATTTTGACTTGGAAAACAAACAAGTTTTGGTTTACGAGTACTGAGTATCATTTATCATGCATGCGCTTCTTGTTTTGATGCCGAGTGTCATGTGATCATACCTGAGGAAATAATCATGTCCCCTGCTGGGTCTTAGTGCGTGTTGCTTACTGGTAATAATAACATCCGTGCATGTGTGTACTGTTTACTATAGCGCTGTGACCATGTGCGTGTAAAACATTTTATTTGTTGTACATATTTTTATTTGTTGTTGTATTGTGCATACAGCGTGCATGTAAAGCAAAAGCAAGTCTCATTAGAGAGGTTAAAAATACATTTTCTCTCTCTGCTCAAGACTCATCCTGCTCTTTGTGTCTGGATAAGTTGTGGCTGAGTTCTGGGGTAAATGTGGTGTCAGTTTGGCTCTTCTCTGGCTGACTTCTGTGAATTCCGGCACTGCTGTGGGCAAGTTATGACTGATTTATGGGGACATTGTGAAGTTGTGGCTGAGTTTGGGTCTGCTTCCAGAATTAGTCTGGTTGATGCTACTATGATCCGGCCCAGAGTCAATTTGCTATCTGGGAAGGCCAATCTATGACATTTAATCAAAAATGTTCTAGACATGACAGACTGGGACACAAAGTGAGTGTGAGAGCTAGAGCAATCCTGGATCAGACACACAGTTTGAATCTCCCCTAAAAATGATTAAATAAGTGTTTAAGCAGGGTAGGCTAAATTGGGATCATTGAAGTTTGGAGCATAAACATTTACTTTTAATGTTTACAATTAAAATTAGAAGGAAAAATTGTATCTACCCATTGACGAAGGAGGCCTATGGTGCTCTTTAATTTAAAGTTGTGTTTCTTGTAAAAATGCTAAATCACCATGTAAATGTTTCAGATAAATGAAAACCCTAGAGTAACCCCAGTAACCCTAGGAAACAGCAACAAACACTATTTGAAATAAAGGTCACTCTCACAGTAACTGTGACCACAAAAGTGAGCCTAAAGAAGAAAAAAAAGGGGAAAAACAAAAATGATCCCACAGACAAAAAGTAATGTGCAAATGTACAGTAGGTACCCAATCGAAATGGTTATTACCGTCGCGCTCACTGCCGTGTTAAAAACAACAACGGCCAAAATAAATCAGTTGCATTTCAAAGTCATTTGTAAAATGACCGTCAGGTGGCGCAAAGTGACATTTTCACCCATATATTTTAAAATACAATTTAGTCATAAAAATGTTCTATCGAAGAAATACAATAGTGATGGTTATTTCTACATGAGTACTTTACACAACAAACATGAAAAATCTGAACCAGAGCTATTGATATTTACTGTACAATAAGGAGTCAAAAAAAAAAAAAACATTGGTTAAATGTTGTTTAGATCAAGTTCACTAGCTCACAATTTTATTTTTACAAAGTGTTTATACTGGTTATATAGCCTATTTCTGTATCTGTTTATTGTTATTTAAGTTCTGGGTTATTTCGGGTACTTTAAACACATCGTTGTGTCGCTTATGTTGGGTCATATGAGATGTAGTGGGTCATTTACAAATGAACACCTGGTTGGGTTATTTTGACCCAACAACTGGTTTATTCATTATTCTCTTGTTTCTCCAAATGGCAGCCTGCAAAATGTTCGAAATATTACTGTTATTATGTCACAAGTGTTTTAAGAGTTGCTTAGGCAAGAATGTGTGTAGACAGCTCAAAACCTCCATCGGTTATTAAAGATAGCGTCTATTTAAAGAAAATGCCCCAACGATTTCGGAGATTTAAGCTTCAATTTATAAACATTTTCTAAACATGGGCTATTGTTTTTTTACTTATAGTATTTGTTAATTTAATTTAAATGAGGTTTGGGCTCTGGATTTCGATTTGGCATCGTAATCCTTCTCTTTAATTTTCCACCTAGTCTAATCAGCGCTCAACCGCACGCATAAAGTTTTTCAGAGCGCACAGGCAGAAGTAGACTAATGAATATAAATGCGTTGTGAAAAACAGCAGTCCTGACTCCTGAAAAATTCATTGATAAATTCATAGGGTGATTCATGATTCATTGATCACCCTATGACGCCCCCCCCCACACACACACACACACTAAACGTGATCAGCACATCCCTCCCCCAAACAACGCAGCAATGAGCATTTACTTACATCTGAACTGAGTCGTTTACATAAATCACTGATCAATAGCTCATCATATCAATTTATTCATATAGATGTACCTCTTTTACACGGAAATTTATTTGTTACTGAATAATTTACTCACTCATAAGAACAGTGGCAGCTGGAACACCTAAAACATATGCAGGATTATTTTTATAATCCAAATAAAAATGCTTTTCTAAACGTTCGCTATTGTTTTTTTTTTTACTTATGATATTAGTTAATTCAATTTAAAGGAGGTTTGGGCTCGGGATTTCGATTCGGCATCGTGATCCCACTTATTAATTTCCTACATAGTCTCATCAGTGCTCAACCGCACGCATAAAGTTTTTCAGAGCGCACCAGCAGAAGTAGACGAATGATTATGAATGTCTCGGGGAAAAACAACAAGGAGACTCTGACCAACATAATAAGTCATTGATAAATTAGTAATTTCTTTGGTTTCGGCTGAAGTGATGATGGTGATCATGTCATCTCTTCGTCTCCGCAGCAGTGGATGCGCCTATAATTCACTTTTCGAATTACGGATTACATTGTCTAAAATTAGATGTCTAAAATTGTCTTCCATTAGTTTATATAAAAGCAGACATTTTGCTTTCTAAAAGTATATATTTTATATATTTTATTATATATCTGTGAGGCGAGTATACACAGAGTTTTGGTTCATTTTCTGATGCGCTCAAGTTCACTGAAAACAATAAAGAATAGCTCACCCTGTTTGCTTTCATTATTTTACAAAATCATTGTGAGTGCGCTTAAATAAAAGTGGAGTCTTATAAAGGCCATGTAGTTTTATATAGTTTTATTATATCGTTTTTGAACATTATTCTGGAAAACCTTTTCTCATGCACACCCAGAGTGTGTTTTTTGCCTATATGCTAGTGTTACACATGATATAATCTAAAGGCTAGATATAAAGGTATACATTTAATTTGCTTAAATTCGATACTGTCATTTTAGTACTGTGATTGTAAATTTGTTTAATGCTTTACTTGTATTTTATAAAGTTTTCCCAGCGGTGGTACAGGCCAACGGGGATCATTATTTATTATAAAAAAAAATTATGATGATCATAACAGCCTCTACTGCATTTCATTCTTATAATAACGCAAAAACACAAGTGAGGCTAAATGACATCTGACGCAGTAAAACGTCCTGACAATGTTTTCATTTTATGGTCATTTATTTCAGTTAATAAATCTACTACAAATTTAAAGAACACAATATATAAGATGACACAAAACCCTACACGTGTAGTTTTTCTAATTACACATGATAAAATCTAAAGGTTTGTGTTAACGTTTATTTCGCTTAAATTCGACCCTAAAAATATTTAATTTAATTTGAATTCTACATTTCTACTGTAATTTTACTACTGTGATTATGAATTCGTTTAACTAGAAGGTTTCACTTAATTTTATCCGCTACTACGTGCAGCTCTAAAGGAGCTGCGGCTCATTAATCCTTGAGAGAATAAACTAAGGCCTGAGGCGTCAGTCTATAGTTATATAGCACCACTCAGCGGTAAAAGCCAGCAAACGCATAAACCCAAATTCTAACGCCGATCGCTGCAATGGTAAAACCAACATTCCGATTGGGTACCTACTGTAAGTTATTTACTTCTTCTCATCCCCAGCTTACAAAATTATGTAGATACATGATTAATATCTAAAAAGAGGAAAAGAGAGAGAAAAGTAAAAAGAAAACCCGAGAGGTGAATATTTATAGGAACACCCCCATACACTGACTTAGCAAAAAAGTATTTAGTCAGCCACCAATTGTGCAGGTTCTCCCACTTAAAAAAATGAGAGAGCCCTGTAATTTTCATCATGGGTATACATCAACTATGAGGGTCAAAATAAAAGAAAAAAAAATCTAAAAAATCACATTGTAGGATTTTCAAAGAAATTTATGTGCAAATTATGATGGAAAATAAATATTTGGTAAATAACAAAATTTTATCTCAATACTTTGTTGTATACCATTTGTTGGCAATGAGAGGGTTCAAACGTCACACACTGTTGCTGGTATTTTGGTCCATTCCTCCATGCAGATCTCCTCTAGAGCAGTGATGTTTTGGGGCTGTCGCTGGGCAATACAGAATTTCAACTCCCTCCAAAGATTTTCTATGTGGTTGAGATCTGGAGACTGGCAAGGCCACTCCAGGACTTTGAAATGCTTCTTACGAAGCCACTCCTTCATTGCATGGCCGGTGAGGAATCAGGTTTTCACTCAAAATCTCACGATTTATTTCCTTTGCAGAAAAACAGCCCCAAAGCATGATGTTTCCACCCCCATGCTTCACAGTAGGTATGGTGTTCTTTGGATGCAACTCAGCATTCTTTCTCTTCGAAATACGACCAGTTGATCAAGAGAGATCATCAGTGGTCTTCCATTTTCTATTAATTGCTCCCACAGTTGATTTCTTCACACCAGCCTGCTTACCTTGCAGATTCAGTCTTCCCAGCCTGGTGCAGGTCTACAATATTGTTTCTGTCTGACTGATTGAGATTGTGGACAGGTGTCTTTTATACTGATAACAAGTTCAAATAAAACTTCAAATGCAGTTCAATACAGCTATAATGGAGGACAGAGGAGCCTCTTAATGAGTAGAGGACAGAGGAGCCTTTAAAAAAAGAAGTTACAGGTCTGTGAGAGCCAGAAATCCCGTAATCTCTTGTAAATAAGTAACCAAATACTTATTTTACCAAGGAATTTACCAAATAATTCATTAAAAATCCTACAATGTGATTTTCTGGATTTTTTTTCTTATTTTGTCTTTCATAGTTGAGGTATAACTATGATGAAAATTACAGGCCTCTCCCATCTTTTTAAGTGGGAGAACTTGCACAAATTGTGGCTGACTAAAATACATTTTGCCCCACTGTGTAGCATAATTTAAATCTTTAGTTCCCAAGACAACCTATGAGCAAAAACACTAACTTTACTATAATAGAAATCTATGCCTGACACAGCATCAGAAAATGTAAGAGACAGATCACACAATATCTTTCTGGCATGCCGTGAAACATCATCAAGACATTCACTGCAGTAGTGAAATCTGCCCACAAAGGCTCATGGTCATTCACCGGGTTTTGGTACAGGCCACTTTACCATAAATGAGATGTCCAAAATCGTCTCCTTCAAGTCCCACTTTAAGCAGCATTGCGATGCTAGAGGTAGTACAGCTATTAGGGGCCTCAGAAACACTGATTATCCGGATTTTATTATGTTGTGATCTGCTTTATAAATCTTCACATTTATTCTCCAGTTTAATCAAATCTGTAGTAAGACATTGTATCTTATTTTGCATTGCAGTAATGTCATTAATACAGTCAGAGAGCGTGTTGACAAGTCCCCAATGCAGCATTAGCTCCACCTTAAAAATATCTGCTTTTTCTTTCCCAAAAAGGAATCAGTGCACAGCGATCAATCACGTAAAGGTGAGGCCATGTGGATTAGGCCTCAGCTGTGATTGAGTTGTGCTACAAGCTTTGATGTCCTTACTGAACAGACGGCCAGACGGAAGCCACTCCTTAGTAAAAGGCACATGGCAGCCTATCTGGAGTTTGCCAAAAGGCACCTGAAGGACTCTCAGACCATAAGAAACAAAATTCTCTGGTCTGATGAGACTCTCTGGCCAATCTACCATATAGGCCTGATTGGTGGATTGCTGCAGAGATGGTTGTCCTTCTGGAAGGTTCTCCTCTCTCCACAAAGGACCTCTGGAGCCATGACAGAGTGACCATCGGGTTCTTGGTCCCCTCCCTGACTAAGCCCCTTCTTCCCTGATTGCTCAGTTTAGATGGCAGGCCAGCTCTATGAAGAGTCCTGGTGGTTTTGACCATCTTCCACGTATGGATGATGGAGGCCACTGTGCTCATTGGGACCTTGAAAGCAGCAGAATTTTTTTCTGTAACCTTCCCCAGATTCTCTGCCTTGAGACAATCCTGTCTCGGAGGTCTACAGACAATTCCTTTGACTTCATGCTTGGTTTGAGCTCTGACATGAAACTGTCAACTGGGGGACCTTATATAGACAGGTGTGTGCCTTTCCAAATCAATCACTGAATTTACCACAGTTGGACTCCAATTAAGCTGCAGAAACATCTCAAGGATGATCAGGGAAAACAGGATGCACCTGAGCTCAATTTTGCAAAGGCTGTGAGTACTTATGTACATGTGCTTTCTACATTTTTGTATTTTTAATAAATTTGCAATAAACTCAAGTAAACTTTTTCCATGTTGGGGTGTTGTGTATAGAATTCTGAGACAAAAAATAATTTAATCCATTCAAGAATAAGGCTGTGACACAACAAAATGTGGAAAAAGTGGAAACTGTAAATACTTTCCGGATGCGCCGTACATCTCAAACCATGACAGGAGCCACTGAGAATAATTAATGTTATTCACTTCACTTGTAAATTGTTATAATGATATGGCAGATCAGTACTATGTGTTTTAAGAAAAGTAACTATATTTAATGATAACAAAAAATATTTGCATAGAACTGTACATTAATCACCAACTCCTAGTGGTACCACAGTGGAATGTAGCATACAACATTATTATTATTGACATTCCCATTTATTTATTGGCTGGTTGGCTAACTAGCTTAAGTATGCATTACCACCAACTGGACCGGGGTACCTTGCTTCTTTAAATGCTCATAATAATTGCCTTTTTTCTTCCTCATAGGCACGCTACTTGGAAACGATTGTGTTTGGATCAGTGTTTGGATTTCCACAATTTCCATTGGCTAATTAGAAACAGATTCTGTTAGAAAGATCATTTGGTAGACATACAGTGACAATTGTTAAACAACCATTATGTCATTATTGCAACATACAGTAATTATGACAGCTATCTTTGTTGTATTTTAAGCTGTTAATGGTGCAGGCATAATAAAGATGTAAAACTTCGTTTATAAAGATGTAACACCAAGTACAATATTCTTCATTTGCAGTTAAAATTTTGAGATGCTGCTGAGAGCTGCTTTGATTTAAGACAAATGATGGCTTCTGCACTATATAGACAAAAGTGTGTAGATAACTGAAGATCACACCCGTGGATCCTCAAATTAGATCAGATGTGACCGAAGTCAGATTTCAATTTTATTTATTAAAATTAGTAAGCAATTATGAAGTACATATGCTATTTAATGAACAACAATCTAATAATTGTGTTGTACAAGTGACTAAGTTCACTAGTGACTTAGTTTGCTCTCACTGATAGTGTAAAGTGATCATCAGAGTATACTACAAGAGCAGTTCCCTTTCAAAGGCTACACTCGATGCTGCGTGAAAACGCTATGGGAAACATCTTGTCATGTTGCCGGTTGTGAAGCATGTGTGTATCAAACACGCCAAATTTTGGCTTATATAACCTCGGTCGGGTGACGTCATCTGATGAGACGCACCTGCAGGTTATAAATAGGAGTGAACCGGAAACATTCCTCAGATCTTTTGTCTTCACTGACCTTGTTGTGTATGCGTGTGTGTTTAAACCAGCAAAATAAGAAAGTGTTTAACTCACCGATATGGCAGAGTTTTAATTGAGATATCCCTCCGTGTCTAATAAACACATATCGGAGGGCGATCTCTACACTTTACTGCTTCGAATAAAGTGCTCGCGCGCGCCCCGCATTCCTTGAGAAGCACCAGGCCGCGGCGCATTTCTGGGGCTTAAAACGCGTGTATCCAGCAGAGCTGTGAGAGACGGATTTAAAACTCCTATCTCTCACTTCCTCGTTGGATCGGGAAATCCCTCTGTCCGCTCGCAAGCGCGCGCGGCGCTTCTTGTGATTGGGCAAGGATAAACATCCTCTCTCGCTCCGCGGAGATGGAAATAGCACACAAGCACTTAAAAAAAAAAAAAAAAAAAAAAAAAACATTAAACGGCAGGTTCTGACGGGTGGCCCGGGGGCGGAGCCTCAACAACGCTCTCTCCCTTATAAGTCCCTTATATCTCCCTTATCCCCTATCTCCATATAAGTTAACCCTTTCATGGAGTAAGCTGTATCTATTCTGTGTTTTCCTGCCATCTACTTTATTTATTTGTTTAAATATAGTTGAGGTGGAAGCACGGGGTTATATGATGACGCCCAGATAGAGAATACGCTTCCAGGCTATCTCTCTCCTGGGACATGCTGAGAGACTTGAGCACTGGTGGGGCTCTTCAAGATAGGACGTTCTGAAATAACGCCGGGCCAGAGACTTATGGCTTGAATCTCAGCGGCATCAAGCATAGGATCGCGCATTCCTCCTTGATGCCCCTATTTCCGGCCTGTTTGGCGATGTCGTTAACTTGTTCGCCACTAGGTTCATGAGGCAAAGTTATATGAACAAGCCTTCGGAAATTCCTTCCCCGCCGTGCTCAGGAGTCGGGACTGTCGGCCACCCTGTCTCAACCGGGTCTGACGCTTGCAGGGCGTGAAACACACAAGGAGAGTGTTTTTGAGCCGGGCACCCCTTCGTAAAGATTGGGGTGCGTCATGCCTGCACTTTGCAATCCGCCTCAAAAGAGCTCAGACTGGCATATTGTCTTCTTCACAAAGAAGCCCTGAGGTTCATGTGCCCAGGACCATGGGGGTGGCCCCCCAATGGGGAGAGACACGCAGAATTCCTTTTGAGAATGAAGTGTTCTCCCTGGCACCCCAGGAGGTCGGTGTTTTTGCTCCGCCACCACTGGTGTTTCGGGCAACACCAGTCTCCAATAAAGTGTTAGCTCTTCAGTTTTTCCTGCCATGTTTTAGGATGCCGAACATCTAACATTGCCCCCCCGTTTAACCAAGCCGCCGAGACTTTTGCCCCTTTCAGAGAAACTGGCAGCGTGAAAACTACTGCCAAGCATATCTCCTTGGGTACTAAGCACTGTAGAGAGAAACTATAGGATGCAGTTCTCACATCACCCTCCGTGTTTCAACGGCGTGGTCTCCACTTCCGTGAAACCGGAAAGTGCGCATCTGCTGACAGAAATTGCTGGGAAATGGGGCCATGAAACATGTTCCCCCTACCAGACAGTGAGTCAGGCTACTACAGTCGGTATTGCTTGGTTCCCAAGAGGAACGGGGGGCTACGTCCAATTTTTAGATTTTTGCGGGCTGTTCCGCTATCTAAAATAAATAAATACAGCTTCAAAATATTGACTGTCAAAGTGATTGCTCTCAAGTCCTACCAAGCGATTGACTTGGGACAATCGATTGAAGGACGCTTACTTCATATAGAAATATTGCCACAACACAGGAGGTTCCTAAGGTCGCTTTCGGGGGCGAAGCTTACCGGGTCCTTCCATTTGGTCTAGCTCTCTCACCCGCACATATATGAAATGCATGGATGTAGTTCTGGCGCTTACGACTCCAGGGCATCCGTATTTGAATTACATAGACGACTGGCTGGCCCAGTCTCAGTAGCTAGCGCTTTGACATCAGCATGTCATCCTAGCTCATCTTTGTTTCTTAGGATTGAGACCCAACGCCATGAAAAGCATGCTCTTTCCTGTTCAGAGGACAACATATTGGGTGTCACATGGGATTCGATCGTAAGCGGGCACAGCTGTCTCCCGCTCGTGTTGAATCCATTTTCAACACCCTCAAGGAAATCAAGCTAGACCGGAAAGTGACCATCACTTTCATAGATCTTAGCTCTTATGGCAGTTGTATCCACGGTGACACCTTTGGGTCTTCTGCACATGAGAGCATTTTAGTTGTGGCTAAAAACCAGGGGATTTCACTCTAGGGCCAATCCCCAATAAAGGTTACGCGCCAGGTGCTTCGTACCCTTCCTATGTGGTTCAGACCCCGGTTTCTGACTTTGGGTCCCACTCTAAGTTCGTCTTGTCGTCGCAGATGCTAACGACAGATGCTTCCCTTATGGGCTGGGGTGCGGTCTTAGATGACCGTCCAGCCCAAGGGAGCTGGAGAGGCCATCTTCTCGCACGGCACATCAATTGCCTCAAAATGATGGCTCTATTTCTGAATGATTGAACTATTTCTGGCCCTAAAGCACTTCCTCCAGCAGTTGGGAGGCTACCATGTCCTAGTGCGGGTGGACAACACTATGGCAGTCTCATATATTAATCGCCAAGGCGGACTGTGCTCGCGCCGCTAAAAAGCTAGCGCACCAGGTTCCTGTCCCTCAGGGCGAATTACATTCCAGGGCATATGAATGTGGGAGCAGTTGTTCTGTCCAGTCAATCTCTGACACATGGGAAATGGAAACCCCACCCCAAAATAGTCAGTCAATCTGGGAGAGATTTCAGGTAGAAGAGGTGGACCTCTTTGCCTCGCAAGATCAGCAAATGTCCCCTTTACTACTCTCTGACTCTTCCAGCTACCCCGGGTCTGGACGCCGTGGCCCGTACATGGCCCTGGTTACGCCTTTATGCGCTTTCCTGATAGCTCTGCTCCCGGGAGTCTTGGCGAGGGTCCATCAACAGTGTTTGCGCCTCTTATTGATAGCGCCCTGTTGGCCGACCAGAGTGTGGTTCTCGGATCTAGTATCCCTCTTCAACGGCTCACCATGGGTGATTCCAAATGAGGTAGGATCTTCTGTCTCAGGCGCAGGGGACGATATTTCATCCCCGGCCCGAGTTTTGGAACCTTCACGTTCAGTCCCTGAACGGGACCAACTAAGTCAAGCTGGTCTTTCAGCCAGCGTAATTAAGACTTTTCTAAGTGCTAGGGCTCCCTCCCCTAGAAGAGCTTATGCCCTCAAATGGAATGTATTTGAAAGTTGGTTCATGACAAAGCAGGTAGACCCAGTCCATTGCCGAAATGTTTCAGTGCTGGAGTCTCTGCAGGAAAAATTGTCCTCGGGCTTGTGCCCTAGTACCCTCAGGACGTACGTAACTGCTATTTCAGCCTGCCACGTCCTGATTGGTGGGGTTACTGTGACACGGTCCCTTTTGTGGGTTTTATCTATCGTGCTCGAAGAGGCAATTGACACCCTTCTTCTTGAACCACTAAAGTCAGCGCCTCAGGTTTCTGACCTTTAAGATGGTTTTTCTAATGGCCGTTACCACTCTGAGAGGATTGGAGATCTGTCAGTCTCCCCATCCTGCCTAGACTTTGCCCCTGGGCTAGTCAGGGCCATTTTGCATCCTCACTGAACTATCTTCCGAAAGTTCCATTCTCAACATGCACCCTATTGTTTTTGAAGCCTTCTGTCCTCCGCCTTTTACAGCTTCGAAGCAGGAGAGACTTACTGTGTCCAGTATGTGCTCTTCAGATTTACATCCACCGCATCAGCCAGTGGCATAAGTCAGAGCAGCCTTTACATGTTTTGGGGCCGCAACCGGGGGGGGCGGCCGCCACTACACTGGGTGAGAGATGCTATTGCCCTCTCCTATGAGGCGCGTGGGCTCACTTCGCCTCTAGGAACCAGGGCTCATTTAACCAGGGGGATCGCCTCATCTACTGCACTAGCAGGAGGTATTCCCTTGCAACAAGTGTGTGATGCGGCGGCGTGGTCCTTTCCGCACACATTTTTTAGATTTTATAATCTGGATGTTCATGTCACTCCGGGCTCACAGGTCCTCGAGTCAGCTTCCCAGATATAGTTCTGAGACATTCTCGGCTTTGTGCGCACACGCTACACAACCTTGGGGTCCAGACACTTGCAGTGCGGCGGCGTTGGTATTCTCGTTCCCATAGCGTTTTCACGCAGCATCGAGTGTAGCCTTTGAAAGGGAACGTCTCGGGTTACTTTGCTGTAACCCTGTTCCCTGAAAAGGCGGGAACAAGATGCTGCGTCCCAATGCCGCACTGCCTACGTGACCGGACGTCCGTTCAGACAAATCAATCTGAGGAATGTTTCCGGTTCACTCCTATTTATAACCTGCAAGTACGTCTCATCAGATGACGTCACCCGACCGAGGTTATATAAGCCAAAATTTGGCGTGTTTGATACACACATGCTTCACAACCGGCAACATGACAAGATGTTTCCCATAGCGTTTTCACGCAGCATCTCGTTCCCGCCTTTTCAGGGAACAGGGTTACAGCAAAGTAACCCGAGACGTACTTCCTGGGTGTGGCCTTCCAGACGTGTTCTCTCATGTGTAAAGTTCAGCACATACATTAACTTTTTACAGAATCCTCACAGAGCTGTGTTTAGAAATGACTATACTATATAACTTACTGTACATAATGAGATACACACCACTGATTCTCATCATAGCTACAGGTAATTAATTCATTATTAATTAATACCTTAATTAAATTGAAGAATACCATTTTTACCTAAACTTATGCTATTAATATAATTTGTAAAAATTTCATTTTACACTTTGACTTCATCTTTACAGCAGGCAGTTTTGCAGATAAAATTGGACCAAAAGATGAAGACACCAACATTGTCAAGAAAGCAAGAGAAACTGTTACTCTGAAATGTTCATATGATTCAAGCAGCAATGTTATTCTGCTTTACTGGTACAAACAATATCCTAACAGCGCACCAACATTTTTACTGTATAAAGGGGCAAAATCAGCAAGTTCTCAAAATAGCAATTCCACCGACACTCGATTACAGGCACAAACAACCTCATACTCGACTGAACTTACTATCAGAGAATTAAAGTTTTCAGATTCTGCACTCTATCACTGTGCGCTTAGAGTAGGAGCACAGTAATACAAAGTCATTAAAAGCCTTTACAAAATCATTAAAATAAAAGATATCATGTTTTAAAACCACAGAAAGAAAAAGAACATTCTTTTAACTAACTTATCATTTACCCACAGAAATAAACAAAAGCTGCGGTGAGATGCAGATAAAACACTTAAAAAGAAGAATAGATGCGTACTGCCTGAATGTAAATTCACTGATATTTAGGCCAGTTTTCAATTATTTATTGCCATCAGTTAAATTTATTCATTTATGGACCCAATGCAATCTCTGCAAGCAGGGAGAATTTATTTCAGTCAAAACACCAACTGAACTACTTCAGCAGAGAATTTAGGAATGTTATATTTGTTTAGTTTATATTTTAATTGTTATTTTTACAGCTGGAAAATAAAGGCTGTTATTTGATTCTATTTTAAGCTTCTTTTTATTGTTGCTGAAAATAGCTGAAGGAAGATTCTCAGAAATAGTTATATTTTCCATTTTAATTTATTTCTATTTATTTTATATAATTTTGTGTTTGCAGGTTTTGCAGCTATGTATTTTAAACAGAGGAATGTGACATCTTACATGTGGGTTTGATTTCAGCATTCGAACCAGGCATTTAGCTTACTTTGCAGAAAAACCTGAGATATACTGCATATTGTGTATTGCCATTCAGCCCAAAAATACCAAGACATAATTTTCGATCCATATCGCTCAAGTCTAATACGTATATACGTATATGAGAGAGAGAGAGAGAGATAGTTCTGCAGTCATATCTCAGCATAATGAATATGCATAATGATGAGTAGGTGGAGCTAGAGTAAATACTTCAGTTAATAACGATTACATTTATTTCCAAAGCTTAGAGGTGAGAACTAAACACCAATGATAATGTTATTCCTCTCTGTGGTTTTCTTCTTTCTTGCTGATATCGGTAAGTCATATATAACACAATAGATTTTTATTTGCATAATTAATAAGATGCAGTTTTTCACATGAACATTTGTATTTTTTGTTTTTAATTTTTCCAGCAGAAGCAGCTGACAGCAGCATTAAGCCAGAGAAAACCAGTGCATTTTTAACTGAAGGCAGCAACACCACACTGTCTTTCACGTATTCTGGACCAGTTGATTATCTCCACTGGTATCAACAGAGACCTGGATTAAGCCCTGTTTTTCTGCTGATGATTAAGAAAGACAGTGGATATGTCCTCGAGGGTCAAACACCTTTTCTACAATTTTCTGTGAAAGTTGATAAAAAGGATAAAAAAAGTGAATCTGCTCATCTCCTCTGCTGCGGTGTCAGACTCTGCACTGTCCTACTGCGCTCAGGAAACACAACTATAATGTATAAAAAAGACTACACATGACTGAAGCAGAGCCACAATTTTCTTACAATATGGAGCTAGCATATTTTTATTTATTTATTCAATCACCTGTGTTTTTTCAAACACAAATTTTTAAAGATCAACTATTATTTCTTTAACATCATTAGGTTCTGTTGCTGTTGTTATGTCAATTTATTTGTTTTAAAACCTCTTAAAATCTCTTCTATACTTGAGAAGATATATATATATAAAATATATATATATTTATATATATATATAGAAATAATACACATATCTTTACTTGCCTGTTTATTAAAAACATGTGTAGACCTGCTCAGCCATGCAATTATCTAATGAGCCAATCATGTATGAGCAGTGCAATGCATAAAAGCATACAGGTCATAACATGAGCTGGTTTTTATATATTTTAGAAATTGCAGCTCTACAAGGATTTTTACACTAAAACTGTAATCAGGCCTTAAAAGTTAGGCCTGACAGATTTCCGCCCGAGCCCGACAAGTACATTTTGATTGACAGCCTTTTAAAAGGCCGAACCCGTTTACAGCCCAACATTTTTCATTATTCATTACCCATTTTGCTGTCGTACTTTAACAGAATGTCGCACTTTTTGCATTTCACATAACCCACTGGCGCATTATTCTCATTATGTACATGGTCAAATCTTTCTCACACCGCAGACAAAACAACTGATTATGTTTTGGTGCAACCAAAACATAATCGCCAGTGGCAAGCCTCTGTTTAACCTCCTCAGCATCCATTTTCCCATTTCTCTTGCACTAATCAAAAAGCATCACATGACTGCTCATTTACTGCGCAAGCCCGAGCCTGACCCGAGCATACGTAAAATTATATTAATTAAGCCCTGTCGGGTCCCGTCGGGTTCGGGAAAAGATCTTTAGCTCTATTTCACACTAAACAACTCTGTCTCCAAACCTTCCAGAGGGAGTGAAACACACTTAATAAAATGCAGTAATTGATGTAAGGATCCATTTACCTGCCAAAAAAAAAAAAAAAAAAAAAAAATCCTACTAAAAGGATGTTTCAAGACAAAGCATTAATTTACAGAAAAAAACATCCTTAACGACTTGCATATTAACATTTATAATAAGCCTTTTAAACTTTCACCATCTTTTACCAAATGAACACCAGAATCATCAAATACACAAATTTCCATATAAACACACATTTCCATCTTTTGCTTATGCTACGAGGTTGCTTAAGTGTTAGGAAGGGTGCTGTAAAATTTAGGGTTTGCTATTAAGGTTTCAGTAAACTGTCAGGGATAACCCTTGGGGGCACTTTGGATGTTTTTTTTGTATCTTGCTACACTGCCATGTCTCTGTTACACAAATCGTAGTAATTTATGAGATAATTAGTATTTTTTATTTAAGCTTCATGTCATGCACTAGGTTGGGTGTTTTGCATCTGTTCTTCTACTACTCTGTTGTCAACATTAAGTTTAGCTCCTATTCTGTTCATCGCTCTTGGATTTATCACTGTTTTCATTAGTCTTGGTCTTGTTTTCATTCATGTACTTATATTCAATTAAACATCTGCATTTGTGCTGTGGCTGCACATCATCCATTATACTTAGCATGGGCATTAGTGTACACAGTTGTATTAAACACAAGGTGAGTATGGCAGTGGGGGCATGGTCAAGTCTCATCTACAGAGAGAGAAAGAGGCAGGAGAAGCCAATGGGTAAAACATACAGTAATGCTTTTTGTGACATATGTTATGATCAGCACATTTGTATTTGCTGAAAAGCAACATTTGCATTAACAATGTGGATACTTTGTCATTTCCCAATCATTCCAACTGTGAAACTGTGGAGGTTTTTGTATAAATGTTAAATCATGGCAACAACACAGGCTTTTAAATCAAAAATATAAATTTAGGAGAAATTTTCAACCATAGTGTTGATCAGCAGTAGTGGGATAAATCTGTGTTGTACAGGGGACTGAGTCACTGATACTGTCAAATAAAGTAAACAGCAGCACTTCATGGGCGTGGACATCTAGTGATGCCTTCCCCTTAAGGTGAGTGTGCTGATGAATGTTTAGCATTTAAGGTACAGCACTATTATACAGAATCCTAACAGAGCTAGCTGTGTCCAAAAATGGCTCAACTGTACCAATTACTGAAAATAGTGAAATACACAGCACTGATTCTCAATCAGGTAACTAACTTTCATTAGATAATCAAATGTATTAACACTCTTCACATTTTTATGATTATTTTCTTCAAAATGAATGTTTTGGGCATGTTTATGAAAATAAATGATGTAATACAGTAATTTCTTCATGTTCTTTTTACAGCAGGCAGTTTTGCAAATAAAATTGGGCCAAAGGATGAGGATGCCAATGTTGTTGTGAAAGAAAAAGACACTGTCACTCTAAAATGTTCATATCAGTCAAGCATTGATTCCACTTGGCTTTACTGGTACATACAATATACTCACAGTAGACCACACTATTTATTGTTTAAAGTTTTAAGGTGAGAAATTTCTAGAGGACATAATCCCACTGATAGATTAGAATCGAAAACAACCAGAGACTCTACTCACCTTACTATCAGAGGAGTAAAGCTTACATATTATGAACTTTATCATTGTGCTCTTAGAGTATTAGCACAGTAATAAAGAGTCAATAAAAAGCTGTACAAAAACATAACATTGTTATACAGGAAGTTTCTAAAACTACATCAAAGACAACTTGTCAACGGTTTACCACAGACCTATTCTTGCTGTTGACTAGAATGACACTTTTATACAATTCAGACCTACAGTTGCTTCTAACAAAGTGAGAAAACAAGTGGATTCATTTGTTTTAGTAATACACTGAAGAAATTTGTGTTGGAGAATAAAAAAAAACTGAGATGACAAATCAGAATGTCAGCTTTCATTACCTGATATTTACAATAACAGTACTGTGCAAATTATTAGTCACCATATTATCTGTAGTACAAATTGTTATATATTTTTATTATGTCTATATTATTATGTACTGTAAAACTCATTAACACTTCCAAATATACCTTAAAATATAAAAAATGACAGTACAGAATTTTTCCGTTCAATTCAAGTCAGTTTACTGTCTGACTCCCAACTATGCAAAGATCATCATGAATCACATCTTTAAGCTTGTTGATGACACTACAGTGTTAAGATTTTTCAGCAAAATAATGAGATACATACAGAGAGGAGGTTTAATGGCTTAAGGATGTTTTAAATAAACAATTCATGGATAAACATGATTCTTTTCTCCCTGATATCTGACAGAAGGTGGTAGAAGGAAGCTCCCAAACTGCCACTTCCACCTCATAAAACATCGACTAAATCATAAACTATATAATCCAATACACATTTCACAGATTTCATGACACAGAATATAAGTATTTCTTGCATTACATGCATGTATTCAATATTAGATTAGTATGATATACGATTCCCAGCCAGTGCCCAAACCCTCCAGCCACTGGAAACAGTGCCAGTCCCAAGCCCGGATAAATGGGAGGGTTGCACCAGGAGAGGCATCCGGCGTGCTGGATGTGCAGACTGGATATTCCACTGTGGCGACCCCTTGCTGGAAGCAGCTAAAAGACTAACAACAACAACAACAACAATAAATGTATGTTATGAGTAGAGGTGCTCCAATCAGGATTTTTGGGGCTGATCACAGATCGCCAATCACTAGAAGCTGTATCGTCTGATACCGATCACCAGTTACAGGGTCTACTTAAAGCCTTATCATGTAGCATTATTTATTAAACTATATCTAACAACAATGTAAACTAAGTATTGAAATTACAAGAAGAGAAATATCATGAATTGACAACTGTATGTGCAACACCTCAACTTAAAACATAGTAGCCTGTGCTTGGTTAGTAATTGGGAACAGCTTAGAGCTTGACAAATACAACTTTATAGATTGTATAATATTAAATTCAATAACATACAGAACAAACAGAGTCTTTGACTTTGGAGTACTTTAACTTTAAGCTAAAAACTGCAACAAAACTGAAAACTGACTTTGCTTCAAGTCAGTTTTCCATAGTAAGCACTCAGTTTTTCTAATTTACTTTAAGGACCACAGGTAATAAATTGCACAACAAAAATAAATAACAATAATTAAAAAAAACTACAAAGATGTATATCTCATATACATCTCTAGGGCAGGCCTAACAATGTCAGGATGAACTAACCTAGGCGACCAGATGACTTAGCTTTAGCGATTAGCCCAATGTAGCGTGGATGGTGAACCCAAACGCGGAAGAGAGCGAGTAGGTAGGATAACCACGCTTGTTAGTCTAAGGACTCTCACAAAAGGGGAGCAAGGGAAAAACACAAATTTAACCCGCGTCCTATAAACACACACTCAAGATCAGAAAGCAAAACCCAAATAAAGTGAGTACTCACGAACCGATGATGGACAACCAGAACCGACATGGGCTGAACTCAATGACTGAGCGCTGAATCGTGGTTTGTTTACTCCTCTTATACTTCCTGATTTGCGACTGCTCTACTTCCGGGTCCTAGTGCCGGTCGCCGATTGAGTGTGCATGACAGTACCCCCCTGTCCAGGACCGGCTCCTGACGGTCCTGGGGTGGAGGATACCCGACGACGGTAGTCCCGGATTAATTCGGGGTCGAGAATGAACCGGGACGGAATCCAGGATCGTTCCTCGGGGCCGTAGCCTTCCCAATCGACCAGGTACTGGGTGCCCCTGCCCCGAGGGCGTGAGTCGAGGATCCGGCGCACAGTGTAAGCGGGACCACCGTCGATAATCCGGGGAGGAGGAGCAGGGGGGGTGGGTGGATTCATTGGAGAGGTGGTGAAGTGCTTTAGTTGGGAGGTGTGAAAAACTGGGTGGATCCGGAGCGCCGCAGGCAGCTGGAGCCGGTAGGTGACAGGGTTTATCCGGTGGGTGATGCGGTATGGGCCGATGAACCTGGGAGATAGTTTGCGGGATTCTGTGTGCAGGTGCAGATTCCTTGTGGAGAGCCATACCTTGTCACCTACGTGGTACAATCGTCCCGGAGGGTGTCGGCGGCGATGCTGGGCGACGTAGGTGGTATTGGCACGTTGGATGGCGAGGTTGGCTTGGGTCCATAACCGCCGACACCTACGGACCAACTGTTGGGCCGATGGTACATCAATTTTTGATTCTTGATGGTCGAACATCGGAGGTTGGAAACCATAACATACCTCAAATGGACTTAGGTTGGTGGCTGAGGAGACGTGGAGGTTGTGGGATAGCTCGGCCCATTTGAGGTAGCGGGCCCAGGAGCGCTGGCGATCCGAAACAAAACACCTCAGGTAGCGCTCCAGTTGTTGGTTGGCCCGTTCCGTCTGACCGTTAGTCTGGGGGTGGTAACCGGAGGACAAACTGCAGGTGGAATTGATCAGACGGCAGAAGGCCTTCCAGAACCGGGCGGTGAACTGAGGCCCCCTGTCCGAGACGATGTCCTTGGGGAACCCATGCAGGCGGACTACGTGTTCCAAAATCAGCTCAGCAGTGTTTTTGGCTGATGGGAGTCCGGTGAGGGCCACCAGGTGTACAGCTTTGGAGAACCGGTCGATGATGGTTAGGATGGTGTCTTTTCCTTCGGAAACCGGCAGGCCCGTGATGAAGTCTAAGGCGATGTGCGTCCAGGGCCGTCGGGGAACGGGCAAAGGCTGGAGCTCTCCGGAAGTAGGCTGGTTGGAGTCCTTGGCCCTGGCGCACACCGGGCACGCCTGAACGAACTCTTCAACGTCCCTTCTCATGGTGGGCCACCAGAATGCCCGTCTCACAAACTGTAGTGTGCGCCGAGTCCCTGGGTGTCCTGCGACGGGCGAGGAGTGGCCCCACTGGAGAACTTCGGGGACCAGACGCTGAGGAACAAAGAGTCGTCCAGGCGGCGCACCTGCCGGCCCAGTCTCCGCAGCCTGAGCCTGGCGAACCCTTGTCTCTATGTCCCAGTGGATGGGTGCAATGATCCGTGAGGTGGGGATGACAGGCACGGGGTCCGCCCGGGGCATCTCCTCTTCTTGTTGACGAGAGAGGGCGTCGGCCTTGGTGTTCTTGGAGCCCGGGCGGTATGACAGATGGAAATTGAAGTGTTCAAAAAACAATGCCCACCGTGCCTGTCGTGGGTTGAGTTGTTTTAGATTCCGGATGGTGATGAGGTTCTGATGATCCGTCCAGACCATGAACGGCTCACTGGCGCCCTGGAGCCAGTGACGCCATTCCTCCAAGGCCCACTTTATGGCCAACAGCTCGCGGTCCCCTACTCCGTATCGCTGCTGAGTGGGGTCGAATTTGTTGGAGAAGAAGCCACAGGGGTGTAGCTTCTGGTCTGGACCTCGCTGAGAGAGAACAGCGCCAGCGCCCACATCTGACGCGTCCACCTCTACAACGAACGGTTGGTTGGCATCTGGGTGAAGAAGAATGGGTGCCGTGGTGAAGCGATGACAGAGTTCTTGGAAGGCGGAGATGGCTTCAGGAGTGAGATGGAAGGGATGGGAGGAGGGCCTGGTCAGACTGGTTAGTGGTGCTGCAACTGTACTGTAGCCCCGGATAAAGCGACGATAGAAGTTCGCAAACCCCAGAAACCGTTGGAGCTGTTTGAGCGTCCTGGGTAGGGGCCAATGACGGACAGCTTCCAGTTTCTGCGGATCCATGGCCACACCCTGGGACGAGATGACAAAACCCAGGAACGTGGTGGAGTGCTGGTGAAAAGCACACTTTTCCAACTTACAGTACAGCTGGTGAGCGAGCAATCTCTTAAGAACTGCCCGTACATGTTGGATATGTTCTTCGGTGGTGCGAGAGTAGATGAGGATGTCGTCTAAATATACAAACACCCATCGGCCTAACATGTCTCTCAGGACATCGTTTATGAATTGTTGGAAGGCCGAGGGTGCATTGCATAGTCCAAAGGGGATGACCAGGCTCTCATAATGTCCTGTGGGAGTGATGAAGGCCGTTTTCCACTCATCACCCTCTCTGATGCGCACCAAGTTGTAGGCGCTCCGGAGGTCCAACTTTGTGAACACGGTGGCACCAGAGAGGGCGTCCAGGGCTGAGTTGGTGAGCGGCAACGGATGTCGGTTTTTGATGGTGATTTTATTCAACCCCCGATAGTCGACACATGGGCGAAGTTCTCCTCCTTTCTTCTTCACGAAGAAGAAGCAGGCGGCCGCTGGTGACGAAGAGGGCCGGATGGTTCCATGGCGAAGGGCACTGGCGACGTACTCCTCCATCGCCTGTGTCTCAGCCGCCGACAGTGAGTACAGGTGGCCACGGGGGGGAACAGAACCTGGCTGCAGCTCTATCGCCAGGTCGTAAGGGCGATGTGGTGGAAGGTGAGTAGCCTTTCGTTTACAAAAGACTGCAGCCAGGTCACGGTAGGTGGAAGGAATAGCGTTGGTGTCGACATCGGGGGCCTCGGACTCCGTGGAACACGTCCCAGCTGGGTCCCGTAGGCACAGCTCAGTGCAGGTCGGCCCCCACTGAAGGATTTTATTTTTTGTCCATGAGATGAGAGGGTCATGTTGTAGCAGCCAGGGGTATCCGAGAATGATGGGAGGTGAGGAAATGGAGGTGAGGTGGAATTGGATGGGTTCATGGTGTTGGTTGATGATGAGGGTGATGGTCTGAGTCTGGTGGGTGATGGGGCTGGATGACAGAGGCCGACCGTCGACGGAGGTGATTTGCACTGGCTGGGATAACGCCTCAATTTTTACCCCCAGTTCTTTGGCATAAGTGGAGTCAATGAAGTTGCCGGCGGCACCGGAGTCGATGAACGCTGCACTTCTGACTCGTTTGTGGCCAAATTGGAGGATTACCTGAATAGTAAGACGAGAGGTGGTTGTGTTGATGGTGCTGGAGATTTGGAGGGAGCCCGGTGAGTTTCTCCTCCGGCTCACCGGGGCTGCGCGTTTCCCGGACGGAGAGGGCAGATCGCCCGGTGGTGTGCCGCGGACCCACAATAAGCACACAACCCCTCTCGATACCGGCGTGCGCGTTCTGCTGTAGTCAGGGAGGCGCGTCCTAATTGCATGGGTTCCCCGGCTCCGGTGTCAACCACGGCAGGAGGTGGAGATCCGACAGGTCCAGTGGTGGCAGCAGTGAAAATGGTCGGTGATGGAGGTGTAGGATGGTGAGAGGTGAAAGCAGGCGGCAGGGTCCTCGGGGCTGGCTTCGGACGAGAGAGAAGGCGCTGGTCGATGCGGAGGGCTAGCTGGATTAGTCCCTCCAGCGTGGCTGGAAGCTCTCGTCCGGCAAGCTCGTCCTTTATGCGCGACGCCAGCCCCTCGTAGTAGGATGTCCGGAGCGCGGCGTCTCCCCAAGATGTCTGCACGGCGAGAGTTCTGAATTCCGCGGTGTAGCGGCTCACGGACAATCCACCCTGCCGCAGGTGATAGAGCTTGGTGTCGGTCTCCACCTCGCCCGCAGGGTGTTCGAAGGTGAGTCGAAGCTGTCGTGTAAATTCATTATAAGAATGGGCGGTGTCTGAGTCTGATTTAATCACTGCCGTGGCCCACTCTGCTGCCTGCCCAGTTAGCAACGAAACGAGAAGAGCAATGCGTAGCCGATCGGTGGAGTATTTGGTGGAATTAAACTCAAACACCAGATCGAGCGCTGTTAAGAACACACTACATTTCCCGTCCGTGCCATTCCATTTTTCTGGTAAAGCAAGAAAGACGTCAGTAGAAGGGGGGGGGGGGCGGGGTGATGCGGAGCCGCGACCGCCGCGACGGGAGGCCGGCTCGCCGCGCTGTCAACAGCCGCCCGGAGATCCGCGTTCTCCCGCCTGAGCTCCGCGACCTCGCGGCGCAAGGCCGCGACATCTTGGACGCTCTGGCGCAGAGTAGCGATATCCCCGGTTAGCTTATTGATTAGCTCGGCATGCTGGTCAACCACGTCGCAGAGATGCGCGTAGTCCGCTGGGTTCACCGCTTTTGGCTCAGTCATTCTGTCAGGATGAACTAACCTAGGCGACCAGATGACTTAGCTTTAGCGATTAGCCCAATGTAGCGTGGATGGTGAACCCAAACGCGGAAGAGAGCGAGTAGGTAGGATAACCACGCTTGTTAGTCTAAGGACTCTCACAAAAGGGGAGCAAGGGAAAAACACAAATTTAACCCGCGTCCTATAAACACACACTCAAGATCAGAAAGCAAAACCCAAATAAAGTGAGTACTCACGAACCGATGATGGACAACCAGAACCGACATGGGCTAAACTCAATGACTGAGCGCTGAATCGTGGTTTGTTTACTCCTCTTATACTTCCTGATTTGCGACTGCTCTACTTCCGGGTCCTAGTGCCGGTCGCCGATTGAGTGTGCATGACAAACAAGCCATTGCAAGTTTACATCTCCTGGGATGTCAAGAAAAAAGGCAGTTGACTAAAAGAACTAAAAGAACCACAATTGCACTATCATGAATTAATGATAAATTTTAAAGTAGTTAGTGGCATATGATTTCTATTATTTTATCTGATATTTCTTTATGCTTTTTAATGTCCTTGCAGTAGGGTTGCTGTCTTTGGAACGTCTCTGTTACCGACGGCTGAGTGAGTGGCGCATGAATTGCTGAACTCTCCCACTCTCTCTTAGCGCTAGCCAACTTTAAAAACTGCTTATGTTAGTCTACGTGACTAACCTTCAAATGTCTGATGGGATTCGTGGTGTTAAAATGCTTTGGGCGCTTCCTGCCTCGTGGAATTGGCTTGTTATGCAGATTGCTAGTGTATTGTCTTTTTCACACAACATGTAGAATTGCTAGACCGGTGAAGCCATTTTAGCAGCATGCAGAAAAAATTACTTGCAAGTTTTTTTTTATCATCTGCATCATCTGATTGGCTTTTCTATACCGGCCATTATAGAGACTGCCGATCAAATTATCGGCCGATCGGCAATTATCGGCCGATTATGATTGGCGCCCAATCAACCGAAGCACCCCTAGTTATGAGTCTGACTGCTCTTAAATCTCCCCCTCATTTTGTATTAGATAATTATATAAAAATTATTATTAGGATTAGAGATTATTTATTAGAGATTTAAATCTTCATCTGCAGGTTACTAAATAGACATCAAGTTTTTGTCTCTGCTTACATCCACTATGGGCTGGAGCCTATCACAGGAAAGGCCGGCAGTCAATCCATTTTGCCAATCCATCGCAGGGCAGACACACACACACACACGCACACACACATGGTTTTCCCCATGCTAGGTGAGTTTCTTCCGGGTACTCCAGTTTCCTCCCACAGTACAAAAACATGCAGATTATGCTAATTGGCATTCCCAAATTGTGAGTGAATGAGTATGTGTTTGTGTGTATGTGCACACAAACCTAAGGCAGGAATCGAACCCATATCCCAGACAGAGGTGCAACATACTGCAACAGTGCTAAACACTGAGCCACCATGCCACCAAAACAAAGCTAATAAAAATGTACAAGCTTCCCTGTGCTATCAGCTTAAAATATGCTCTAATTCTGTCTCTTTTCTGATCAGGAAATGCGGTGTTTTATTTCTGTCCCCTTCTGGTCATTCACTTTTAGCAGATGTTTTCCCCTTGCTGGTTTGCTCTTTAGGCTTTATGGCATAATGTGGTGACTAAATGCCATAGGCATATTAATCTTTTTGCCCTCCCATGGGTCATGAGAAGTAAAAGTTATGGCTATGGGCTATGAGTGACAAACTAGTAGAAGAAAAGACATGGTAGAAATTTTACTATCACTCAGTATTCCACTTCTCCATTTTTGACTGTCTGTTTCACTGAATTACGCCTGACATAAACAATATCTCTGGCAACGTCATCATAATATCTGGAAAAAGATGACTTATGGTAACCTTTAACTCACTGCAGTTTAGCAATCTTCTATGCCAGTTGAAGGCAGAAAGCTCGCTCCATACCCAGTGTGTAAATGAAAATGCAGGTGTTCATGAATGATTGTATGTACAGTTCCTACAGACAGACAAGTTAGCTGTTGAGTCACCACGGCTGGGATCATCATTCACAGACATACTGTACTGTACGACCTACTATAAAATGTGTGCACCATTGAAGTCTTCAGTTTTACAGCTTCATTCACAAGAAACTCTGCACTAAAATACTAAATATTTAACTATCTTCTCATTATTATTATTACTTTTTTATTATTATTTACTGGAGTAATTATTTTTCAGCTGACTTTTTACTTCTACTCCTTACATTTTCACGCAATTATCTGTACTTTCTACTCCTTACATTTTAAAAATAGCCTCGTTATTCCTATTTAATTTCAGCTTGTCAATCAAAAAACAAACAAAAAAAAAAACATCCGGATAAATCGCGCCATCCAATAAAGGTTACTGATGACATGCCTCTGAAGTTTGACTTTTTGCACCATTAAAATGCTTATAGGCAACTACTGTAGTTATAATTTCTTCTTCTCCATTAAACATGTTAATGCTCAGTAGTACACATATATGGTTCTTTAATGTATTTGCATTGTACTAAAATGCATTCTTTTTCAATTGCCATATACAGTATCCCAAATCACTATGGCCGTTAAAAAATACAACAAAAAAAACAACACCACATTTTTCTTTTTTTTAATAAGGTGTTAGTGCAGTATATAGGTCCGTGGCACAGCCTAAGCCTTTATCCCTAATGCTTTTTCCCCCCTCACGTTACTTTTACTTTTATACTTTAAGTTTTGAAACCAGTACTTTTACACTTTTACTTGAGTAAAAAGCTTGAGTTAATACAGTACTTCAACTTCTAAAGAAGTCTTTTTAAACCCTAGTATCTATACTTCTACTTAAGTAATGAATGTGAATACTTTTGACACCACTGTACATTACTCTTTACTAAGCCAAAGGAAGCAAACATAATGAAATAAGTTTTGAGCACCATTAAAGTACAGTGCCATATAGATTTACTTTACATCTCAACCACTGAACAGACATTACGTTTCTGCCTTTTTAGCATCAATGCAATTTTAAGCACCAATATTTATTATAAAGTAAGGCTATATAAACTTAAGCATCTCATTCGTGATTGTATTTAAGGAGATACAATTACATAATATTGTAAATCAGATTTAATTACACCAATTACTGTGTATTTTATATTACATACATTTTTGTGTGTATGTACACAGGAAAGGTTAAATAAAATTAAATAATAACTATTTAAACTGGTAGAGGCCTAAAGTTTTGTATAATATATTTTTTTTTTAATAGAACACATGCAATATTAATGACTCTACTGTTATCTGTCACTGTTACTGTGATATGAGGATCTGTACAGTCCTGGGTGTGGCCTTCTATGTGTTCCCTCATGTGTACAATTTAGCAAATACTATACAGCACCATTATACAAAATCCTCAAAGATCTGTGTTTAGAAATGGTCCAAGTATAAAACTGTATTTAATGAGATACACACCACTGATTCTCATTGTAGTTACAGGTAATTGTTCTTTATTTTATTGTAATAGCCTTTTTTCTTAGGTCAATATTTTGTTAACAGTGTCATTTAAATATTCATTTCTTAATGTTCTTCTTTACAGTGGCAGGTTTTGCAGATAAAATTTGCCCTGTGGAAGAAAACATCATCAGAAAAGAAACAGACACTGTTACTCTAAAATGTTCATATAAGTCAAGCAGTGATGACATTTACCTTTACTGGTAAAAACAATTTCCTAACAGCGCACCACAGTATTTACTGTATAAAGGTGCAAGATCATTGTGGTATGCAAGCACTCCTACTGACAAGCAATTAAAATCAGAAACAATTAGAGACTCGACTGAACTTACTATCAGTGGTGTAAAGCTCTCAGATTCTACACTCTATCACTGCGCTGTTAGAGTAGGAGCACAGTGATACAGAGACAATATTAGGCTATGCAATAAAATAATGATTTGTATGAAATTTGTTTAAACCCCATAAAAAATAATTCCTTTACCAACTTCTTATCAGTTAGCCACAGACACCAACAACATTTGTGGTGACATTTAATAAAATAAAGGATAGAAATGACAACTGCACATTAATCAGTATTCTATTTCACCAGTATTTAAAATAAATTTTCACTATACAGTATTCTTTTTTAAATAGTGTTCTTTTTCACAAACAGTGCAATAATAAATTAAGTTAATCTGCCTTTTCTTGCCAGGTGTGTCCACGACTTAATGAAATAAATTGTAGGGTTTAAATAATAATGACAATGAATGTCTGTCGCATTCTACACCATTAATATGTACAGTATTGTTTAGCTCCGGGTCAGAGGTGTATCGAATCTTTAACCATTTGGGTTAACTTGATTAACTAAATAAAAAAATTATAATGTACACCATCAACCACCCATCCAGCGTTTGGCACAATTTAGATTTTCTATATTAATCTTACAGTTTAGTTATAAAACGAGCACCAATTTTAGCACGGTATCCAGCTTTGTTTATTTACTTGCGTTACGTTTCGTTCTCATCCAGTTCACCTGCAGCGAAGGAAATCACAGCGTTGCTGATTGTTTGGTGAGCTGTTGTAGCAAAGGTGGAAGCCCCAGCTACTTGAAAGAGGTTGTTGTAAATGTATTGTAGTAGCGGTCAATTTTGCTTGAGCTTGCTGGTTTTGACGCTTCAAAGTCAGCCCATCCCATGGGTGATTGGTCTATTCAAATGCCGTTGTGGGGCTTAGCCATGGCTTACGTGGTTCCCCTTTCGTGCAAACATATATTGAAGCATCCTGTTCTTCTATAACACCTCAGCAGTGCCACAGGCTGGTAGCTTCCATGCCATGCCACATCAAGGCAGTAATTGCTGCGAAAAGGCCCCAAACCAAGTACATATGCATATTATACTTTTCAGAGGTCCGATATGTTCACCTGTATGTGGGATATACTGTGAATAAGCTCTAAATGGACCAATGCAGTCTTTAGAATTAAGGCATTAATATTTAGTAATATGTAATAGTTTGCTATAATATGTAAAAGATTAGCTAAAACATTAAAACCACTTAGACCTGTCATGACAATATCTTATTACCTGTGAAGTGGTAGAATAAGTGGTAGTATGTTTGTTAAACAGCAAGTGATCAGGCAGTTTTTGAAATTAATACTTTCAATAGATTGAAAGCAAAAAAATGGGCAACCATAAAAAAAACAGAGAGGCTTTAAATAACTAAATGAGAGCATCTGTACCATGGTCCACGAAATAATAACTGGTGAACTGGTGACTGGGTCATGAGTGCCTAAGGCTCACTGATGCATGTAAAATGTGGCTTCAGTTAAATAAAAAGAATTATATCAGTTTAGAGTGACAATATTTAGTAATAGTATTGTAGGTAAAATAAGGGTTTTTATTTTAATTCATTTTATTTTTATTGAAGTGTGGTTACATATAAGGTTTCATATTTGATTTTGATTGTAAAGCCAGTTTTTTTTTTTTTTTTTTTTTTCCAGTAAGAATCTACAATTGGTTGCGACTGCAGAAATAATATTGTGTCAAATGTCAAATACAGGTGCTTTGGGAAATGGATTACTGTACCATTACAGGTTGGACTCGGTTCACTGCCTTGCCAGAAAATTTTTTTTAATTTGTCTGAGGAAGAGTTAGAGTTAGAAGTGTTGATCCAGTTGGAAGAGTAGGTGCAGTATGGACTGTATACCAAACCAGCTCTGTTTAGTTACAGAAGAACACAAAATGAATTTGTCTGTTACAGCCTAATGGAAACTGGATTTAAGACATTATTATTTATTTATTTTTCTTAACAAGCATATTAATGTTAATCACAAACGTTGAAGTGGTATGATTTTAATAATCTACTGTAGGTACAGTTTTAAGGGGGGTAAATAACCATTACTTTGTCATGTGTGCTCAGATGCAGGATTACAAGAGATAGAGGTTACAAGATCTATGATGCAACACAGATGAGTAAGGAGAAGGAGTTTCATTATAGGGTTTATTGCACAAATTCAGTGTACAAAAAGACTCTGAGCTGAACTTAACACCTTACAATATTGTTTTTTATTCAGGTCTGATGATGCATCAAGAGAAGTTTCTGACTGTGACAATTACTGTTATCAACTATTGTTGTCTTCTCATTTTGCAAAAAAAGACAGTTATTTACTTTCCTCAGTAACATCAAACTGAAAGCTTTATAAAAATTTTCACAAGGATTCTGGCTGAGATCTTTTCTGAAAGTGTAACAGCTGAGGCTCTGTACAAGTTTAGGAGTTAAGTAAAGTTTAAATCTCCTTTATCCACAAGATGGCATAGAAGATTTTTAATTATGAGCAAAATGCAAGAACACTGCTCACATTCCCCAGATGTCATGTTGAGTTTTCAATTATCTTTAGTAGTGTGAATGCTATTTTGTATGGAAATATAGGCTATATCTGTACTTTAATTATAAACTCAATCCACACTTTAACAGAAACACCTGTACACCTGCACTTTTATGCAGCTGCCAAATTGACCAATGCATAAAAGAATGCAGATGCAGGACATGATTACCAAGAACACCAGCTGGTTTGTTGTTGTTGTTGTTTCTTTTTTTATTACAGTATAATGACATCCAGGTCAGGATCTCCCTATGAGACTGAATGTAAACCCAGGATGCTTCAGTAAGAATGAATAACCTGTCAGTAACACTTGCGATGCTATCATGTGATGCTGTGGGGCGGAGCCTAGTAACCTTTATGATGTTAACTCATTAAAATACAGAAAGACGTTTTCATTTGGCTAAGACCATTCATCATGTTCATTGTTATATTCATGTGTCTGTGTCTTTCACTAGGTGAGTTAACCTTAATGTTTTGTTATTTTATTGATACTGTGTTAAATTATTGATTAATGAGACTGTGGTGTTTAGAAACAGCAGAATGTAGGTCAGAGTTATGTATTTCTGGCTTGACTATGTAAATGTTTAAATTATTATGTTGTCTTCTTTATGACAGGTCACTCCATGGCAGATTCAATAAAGCCACTTTTCACTCATAAAGTTGTAGACGAAGGTGATGATGTTATTCTGTCATGCAAATACAATCCCAGCTATGCTACAGGAAACACCTTGCAATGGTACAGGCAAAATTCAAACTCTAAACCTGAGTTCCTTCTTTATATCACACAAAGTGGATCTAAAAGTGACTCCATTCAACCAAATCTGTCTCCTAAAATTGATGATGATAAAAAAGAAGTGGATCTGGTTATCTCTGCTGCTGCTGTATCAGACTCTGCACTATACTACTGTGCTCTGGCGCCCACAGTGACAGGAAATCCAGCTGCAGTGTACAAAAACCTTGACACAGTTCTGATATATAAAAACAGTTTTACAAGGGACTTTGACAAGCTTACATGATATTTTTGGGAATTTCTGTAACTTTTATGCAAAATTATTAGGAGACAGCTCATTCGTCTATTTATCTTCAGTAATACCCTGATCAGAGAGCTTGAGCATTGGAAACACTGTAAATAAGGGGAGAAGGTCGGAAAACTACCTTATAAAAGTCAGAGAAAGCCCATGGGAAGACTATGTAAAACACTGTGCCTATAGTAACCTGAGCTTAAACCTGGAGCTGTGAGGCAACAATAATTCCTGATGTCTCCACCTCATAGCTCAATGGTCACTGAAAAACTAGCCAAGGATTTTGATTACAATATATAAACACATCACTAATATCAATAACTTTAACAAATGATACAAGAAAACCCTTATTATACATATGTCTGAATAATTGTGTATGGTGTTACTGTAAATTGAACTTGAAGTGTCATGTTCACTGTTTGCTTATCCTGGTGCTTCAGTCAATTGCATTACCATTTACGTTTAGGATATTTGGCAGACGCCCCTATTTTTAAGGGATACTGTCTTAATTTTAAACCAGTTTTGGACAACTTACAGTGGTGTGAAAAACTATTTGCCCTCTTCCTGATTTCTTATTCTTTTGCATGTTTGTCACACTTAAATGTTTCTGCTCATCAAAAACCGTCAACTATTAGTCAAAGAAAACATAATTGAACACAAAATGCAGTTTTTAAATAATGTTTTTTATTATTAAGGGAGAAAAAAAATCCAAACCTACATGGCCCTGTGTAAAAACAGTGATTGCCCCCTTGTTAAAAAATAACTTAACTGTGGTTTATCTTGAGTTCAATTTCTGTAGTCAACCCCAGGCCTGATTACTGCCACACCTGTTTCAATCAAGAAATCACTTAAATAGGAGAAGGAAACCAAAAGCACCTCAAAAGCTAGACATCATGCCAAGATCCAAAGAAATTCAGGAACAAATGAGAACAAAAGTAATTGAGATATATCAGTCTGGTAAAGGTTATAAAGCCATTTCTAAAGCTTTGGGACTCCAGCGAACCACAGTGAGAGCCATTATCCACAAATGGCAAAAACATGGAACAGTGGTGAACCTTCCCAGGAGTGGCCGGCCGACCAAAATTATCCCAAGAGCGCAGAGACAACATCTAAAGAACTGCAGGCCTTACTTGCCTCAATTAAGGTCAGTGTTCACGACTCCACCATAAGAAAGAGACTGGGCAAAAATGGCCTGCATGGCAGATTTCCAAGGCGCAAACCACTTTTAAGCAAAAAGAACATTAAGGCTCATCTCAATTTTGCTAAAAAACATCTCAATGATTGCCAAGACTTTTGGGAAAATACCTTGTGGACCGACGAGACAAAAGTTGAACTTTTTGGAAGGTGCGTGTCCCGTTACATCTGGCGTACACAGCATTTCAGAAAAAGAACATCATACCAACAGTAAAATATGGTGGTGGTAGTGTGATGGTCTGGGGTTGTTTTGCTGCTTCAGGACCTGGAAGGCCTGCTGTGATATATGGAACCATGAATTCTACTGTCTACCAAAGAATCCTGAAGGAGAATGTCCGGCCATCTGTTCGTCAACTCAAGCTTCAACTTCAACTTCAGGACAATGACCCAAAACACACCAGCAAATCCACCCCTGAATGGCTGAAGAAAAACAAAATGAAGACTTTGAAGTGGCCTAGTCAAAGTCCTGACCTGAATCCTATTGAGATGTTGTGGCATGACTTACAACAATTCTGCAAAGATGAGTGGGCCAAAATTCCTCCAGAGCGCTGTAAAAGACTCGTTGCAAGTTATCGCAAACGCTTGATTGCAGTTATTGCTGCTAAGGGTGGCCCAACCAGTTATCAGGTTCAGGGGGCAATTACTTTTTCACACAGGGCCATGTAGGATTTTTTTTCTCCCTAAATAATAAAAAACATCATTTAAAAAATGCATTTTGTGTTCAATTAAGTTGTCTTTGACTAATAGTTAACGGTTTTTGATGAGCAGAAACATTTAAGTGTGACAAACATGCAAAAGAATAAGAAATCAGGAAGGGGGCAAATAGTTTTTCACACCACTGTAATCCATTCATTAGAAAATTACAGTAATCAAGAGCAGAGTGATTGAATATAGTTTGATATCATAAGACAAAAGATAAGATATTATCCTATCTTTTATCTTATGATAAAAAGATAATTTTGTTTAAATACTCATTACATATGAAATGTTTGTGTTCAAAAAAGGCTTAACTATACAACTTACTGTACAAAGTGAGATACATGTCACTAATTTTTACTTTTGTTAAAATTAATTACTCTTTTTCAGTTAATTATTTTCTTAAATACAACATACAGTAATATAATTGACATATTTATTTATTTATTATTATTTTTTTTAAATTCTATATAGCAGGCAGTTTTGCAGATAAAATTTAGCCCATGGAAGATATTGCCAGACAATTTTGGAATAAAGACATTGTTTGTACGAAATGTTCATAGGAGTCAAGCAGTTGTTTAAACTGCTTGTTGTTTAATTTGCCTTTACTGGTGCAAACAATATCAAAATTCAAAATAGTATTTGTTGTATAAAGGCGCAAGGTCCATAAGCTTTACAAGCACTTGTACTGACACTGGATTAGTCAGAAACAACCAGAGACCTAACTTAATCTACTATCAGAGGTCTAAAGCTCTTAGATTCTTCATTTTATTACAGTGCACTAAAAGTAGGACCACAGTAACAGTTATCAATGTATGATTAAACAAAACTGTATCGGTCAGGATTTAGGCCTTATCACAGCCCAGAAACAACACTTTGAAGTTAAAGCACCTATTGGCCTCTGATCAGGGTTGCATCACTATTTTTGTGTTACTCAACCTCAGTGCAGCTTTTGACACCATTGGTCGTAGTTCAATAGTTCACACCATTGATTATCCTTCACAGGATGTAGTAGGAATTAAGGGAACGCCTCTCTTGTGGTACAGATCCTATTTGACTGTCATTATCAGTTTGTAGATTTAAATGCTGACTATTCTGCATGTTCAAGTAGAGTTTGATGTTCCACATGGTCCTGTTTTAGGCTTTTTTCTCTTTACATGCTTTCTCTGGGCAACATCATTTGTAATCATGGCATTTGTTTTTATTGGTATGCTGATGACACACAATTATATGTCAAAGCAAATCCAGATGAGAAAAAAATCAGTTTAATAAAGTTAAACAATGTGTGAAGGACATATGAGACTGGATGTTAATGAACTTCCTCAGTTCTGATAAGACAGAAGTTCTAGTCATGGAACCTACAGTCACTGTAACTTTAGATGGCCTTTCTGTTCCATCAAGTGCAACAGTAAAAGACCTTGGTGTGATTATTCAATTCAATTCAAATTTATTTGTATAGCGCTTTTAAAAATTTAAATTGTCTTAAAGCAGCTTTAAAAAATTAAAAGAATTATTTAAGTTTGTATGAAAGGTGAATGTGTATGAATCAAAATTATATTGTCCCTGATGACAATGGCAAGGAAAAACTCTCTGAGATAGCAGTAGGAAGAAACCTTGAGAGAAACCAGATTTAACAGGGAACCCATCCTCATTTGGGTGAAAACAGATATCATGAATTGATCCGCATCATACTCTCATTCATTCATTATAAATTCCAGTCTTTCATTTGAAGCACATGGAGATAATATCACCAGGATAGCATTCATTTATCTCAGAAATATTGCCAAGATAAGGAATATATTGTCACTAACGATGCAGGAAATTTAGGGCATGCTCTAGTTTGGACTATTGTAACCCCTTACTGTCTGGTTGTTCATCTAGGTGCATAAAAAAGCTTCAGTTAGTCAAGAATGCAGCAGAGAGACCCCTCACTAGAACCAAAAGATATGAGCACATCACCCCTCATCCCCCCTGTGAAATTTTGCTTTGATTTTAAAATACTTCTTTTGATGTATAAAGCATTAAATAGTCCCGCGCCGCAGTATCTGAGTCAACTGCTACTCTCTTACAATCCACCACGCCTACTTCGATCAAAGGATGCAGGCTGCTTGTCAGTACCATGTATTATTAAAACTACAGCAGGGGGCTTTTTTTCACAAAACCCCAAAGTTATGGAATAGCCTTCCAATTCCAATTAAACTCTCAGAGTTGACGTCTAGGCTAAAAACCAATTTTTTAGCCAAGCATTTTTGTAAATAGATCTGCCTTAGGTAAAGGAGCAGATCTGGGGGCTCATGGACGTAGAGTATTAGGTGATCTGGTATGTTTAGTTGTTGTCTTCCCCACTCTCATTGATCACTCAGGTTTGTTGACAATGAGGTGATTGGTTGCTTTATATATATATATATATATATATATATATATATATATATATATTCCTGCATCGTTCCTGCATTGTTTCTTCTTTTTAGTTGTGCTGTCATAGTTAGTCCTCCTGGAGTCCCTGTTTGCAATCTGCAATAAATAGACATTCACCTTATACATACTTTATACTGTGATCATACCTAACTGTTATCTCTTCTTCTCTTTGCTCTCTTCTCCTTTCTCTCTCTCTCTCTCTCTGCGCATGCGCTGGGTGTGAGTGAGCGCGTGGAAGGCTGTTTGGCATCTTGCCAAGTTCTCGGAAAACTGCTTATTTATTCGCCTCTATTTTTCTTTAATGAGTGAATGTTATTCACGTAAAAAAAGTATAAACTTTATAGTTTTAGAGAGTGAGCGGGGCACCATGGCCTCTGAGGCCGGTTGGGAAAGTTTGTCTCTCCGGAATGGTGTCAGGTGTGTGACGGACAATGGGGTACTGGTGGAGGAGGTACTGTTGGCAGTGGGAGAGCAGGTTGGGTGCGACAACATCTACTCAGCCTCCCGGATGAACAAAGCGGTGGTGGTGTTTGTGAAAAAGGCAAACCTCGTGAGTGCGCTCATAAAGAGTGGAATAACCGTGAGAGGATCTGCGGTCCAGGTCACCCCTCTGTCGGCCCCCGCGACGAGAGTGGTGATATCAAACGTGCCTCCGTTTATACAGGACGAGGCGATCAAGAGGGAGCTGGCCCGATTCGGGAGGTTTGTCAGCCCCATGAGAGCCATCCGGCTCGGGTGCAAGAGCTCCAGTGTGAAGCACATCCTTTCCTTCTGGAGACAGGTCCTGATGGTTTTAAATAACCAGGAAGGAACACTTAATGTGAACTTTAAGTGTAAAGCGGGGGACAGCAGCTACACTGTTTTCGCCACCACGGAGCTGCTGAGGTGCTTTGAGTGCGGGGACGTCAGACACAAGAGGCTGAGCTGTCCACACGGAGCCGCGCAGCCGGGGAGCTCGGGGGGCGACTCGGCCGGGAAACAGCAGCAGCAGCGCGGGGACAGTCAGCCGGAAAACACAGAGGAGTCCGAGTCCGCCGCGGGCCTCAGCAACACACCTGAGTCAGCACTCACGGAGGTCAGTCACACACAGACCGCCACCACAGAGACAAACACCGCACCCGGCGATGACCCGAACACCGCCACTACTGTACACAGCGAGAGGAAACATCCCGACACGTGTACAGTAGTCAGCGCTGACCACGCCCCCAACACCAGCACCGGAGAGGCCCAGGAACCTTTAAGAAAAGCTTTAAGAAAGCTTAAAACCTCTTTCTCTCTCTCTCTCTCTCTCTTTCTCTCTCTCTCTCTTTCTCCCTGGTTCTCATTCCCTCTCCCTGTCTCTCTGTCAAACTACACATGTCGTTCCTGAGCTGCCAGTGATCCAGACCCCCTCTGACCTCAGGACCCATTTGACTTGTGACTGGAGACGGTCTAGTTTTACATGAAGATGGTCCTGGCCTCGGCTGAAAGCTGTTCTCTGAGGACAGCTGTCAGCCGAGGTCAAAGTCGCTCAATAGTTCAGGACTGAATTTTCCTACGGTCTACCTGAGTCTCCAATAACAAACAAATAAGGGATGGATTCTCTGTTGAGTTTTGTTCCTCTCAAGGTTTCTTCTTATTGACATCTCAAGGAATTTTTCCTTGCCACCGTTGCTCTTGGCTTGTTCATCAGGGACAATCTGATCATTTTTATTCATACACATTTACATTTTATACAAACTTTAGTTTTAGGGCAGTAGTGTACATACAAACATTACTTATCACTTATCTCAATAAAGCTTTTTTTATTAAGTAATAATTTTAAGAACATTCCAATACAGTTGTTATTCTTTGATAATTTTATAGTTACAAGTGCTGTTCAAATGAAACCAGAAATTTTTCTTGTTCAGAATAACAGATTTACACCATTCAACTGTTATACTGTGGCTAAGAGAAGTAATTGATGGGAACTAAAAAACGTCCCAGGGATTTGTCCTGGACTTCTGGGGATGGAGAGGAAAAGGGGGTTGGAGTGGATGTATCTATTATACCTTCTTTAACTTTACTATGTATGGCTGATGTATGAAGTGGGCACTATAAGATGAAGCAGAGTTCTCATGAATATGAGTTATAAGAATGTATGGTTGTAAAACACTCCCTTTCGCGCGTGTGCGCACAGGGGCATGCAATTTTCTCTTAATCATATTTATAAGCCTTTGAGTGTTCTTATGAATATTAAAAATGTTACATGATTTAACTCAACACAAGTATGTTAATGTTACTGTAAATATTGACATGTATTTCACAACAGTGGCCAAAATAAATAATTGGTTTTCGTGTCATTGTGAACTTTTTATTTACCGCATTTTCAAATGTAATTAGCGCTTAAGTCAGAAAAAAAGTCACTATATGTGGTATCGAAGAAATACTACAGTGATGGTAATTTCCACATCTGAGTACTTTATACAACAAACATAAAAAATCAGAACCATACTCTGACTCTGAGTAATCAGATAATAAAGAGGGACCTAGTAAGTTACTGATTGAAAGGTTGACCTAACGCACAAGTTGTAATAAGACAGAGGGAATAACATAAGAAGATGGACAGAGGATAACAGACAGGGATAACAGACTGACACTTTGTCCAATAACCCAGTGGTTGAGTAAATTTATTTAAATAAACGTATGGCATTCATTCTCTTTTTGCCTTCTTATTTTTTTTTACACATTATAACCTACATGGGGGATTAAGGTTTTATTTTTGGATGTGCGTATGCACAAAATGCTCCTCTTCACCATATTTCAGTGTAATTCACTCGCTATGAAATTTAAATGAAGATCTAAATTGTGTATAAAATATATGTATACGTGACAACTAAAGGCCTATCTGTTTATAGCCCCCCCTCATTTCACACACACACACACACACACACACACACACAAAAAACAAAAAAAAAACCTTCACAACAGTATTCGACACCTGGTAATTATAGTTAGTAACCTAGTAACTAGTGTAAGGATCTAACCAATAATGGAAACTTCAAAGCACTTTTGGAAATCGCTCTGGATAAGAGAGTCTGCCAAATGCCTAATTGTAAATGTAAATTTATCAGTGCATCAGAGAGCATATTTAATATATTTCCTCTGTAGTATAATTTGTTCCCTATTAATGCATGTATAAGTAAAATTAACCCCATAAAAGCTTACCTAGACATTCTTACCCTGATGCACCCATCGCTCTAAAATAGAGCCACTCTGAACTCATTAGACCATATGACCCTTTTCCATTGCTGCATGTCCAATCTTTAAAGACTTTTTAATAATAAGTTTCATGAACAAGCAGTTTTCTTATGGCCACACAGCTGTTTACCCCAAGCCTGTGAGTTCTCATCAGTATAGAAATAATTTTACTTTTTACTCTTAAATGTAGCTATGATTTTTAAAAATGAACAAATAAAATTACAAAGGCAGTCTACATGAAATTGACAAGTTTTAAATGTTAAGGTTACTTTTGAAACTAGTTTGGGCTTCAGCTTCATATAAAGACATGAATAATAACAGATATATAATTTTATTTAAATTATTGATTTGTTTTTGGTGTACATTCTGATTTGATATTATACATAATCAAAAAAAAATACAAACACTGTATTATTATTTGCTTTTGCATTTGTTAAAAAAAAGTCCCATTACTGAGGCTAAATACTGTTTATAGCCAAGAAGTCTTTCAGGTATGTTGGTGAAACTCTCTTGTGATGGTGGAGTTCCATAAATCTTTATGATGTTAACATATTAAAATACAAAAATTACATTTTCATTTATCTAAAACCAAGTTAATTTTTCATAATTATGTATCTGTAGATTTCAGTAGATAAATTAACTTTTTTTCTTATTGACAAAAAAATAGCAAAAATTGTGAGTATGATTTATATAACTCATATTATTTAATACTTAAAAAAAGAAAACAATATATTACTTTAGTTTCAATATGACAGTTGACTGTATGGTAGGTCCAGTAGAGCCACAAAATTTTAGATGATTAGAAGGACTTTCTCTGTGCTTTCTTTGCTGGTTCTCAGTTTGCTGCAGAGACAGAAGAGCAAGCTAAATATTTAGAGCACCTCATCAAAGTTATTTAGTCTTTAAGCGTTTACACTTACAACATATATTTTAAAAAATCATTGGGAACATCACTGGCAACGTCACTGGGAACATTATCTTCACAATTACCTTCACTGATTCTTTAGTTTCTTTGGAGTGATTTTTTTATCATCTCTTACATATTCTCTAAAAATAGTACTGAACTGTGTATTATTATCTAAAAAATGAAATAGTTGGTTTAATTATTTCATTTAAATACCTGATTATTACTCAAACATCATGATTTTATATCTAAAATTATCTACAGTAAATTCTGAGAGATTGATTGCCACAACTGATTATGTAAAAGTGGGAGGAGCTAGATGTGCTGAGAAAATGTTCAGAAAGTTCCACAGAGATGCTGCCATTCATAACTACTGTAAGATTTATACCTACTCACAACAATCATGCTACTCGTCTTTGTCTTCATAGTTTTTAAAAACATTTGTAAGTTGGTTATATTATGGTTATATATTACACCAACAATATTTAAGAGTTGGCCTGATATTTGTACAATAATTTCATTGCGTTAAAAATGGTAACATGCTTAAACAATTGACATAAAGCTGATTGTTCTTGCGATGTCTTTACAGCAGGTGCTGTTGGTGGCAGCATTACACCAGAACAAACAGTTATTTCTTCAAGTCAAGGCAGCAACACCACACTGACCTGCACATATGATGCATCATCAGCTGACTATCTCCACTGGTATCGACAAAAGCCTCAATCAGGACCTGAGTTTTTGCTGATGATTCTCGTGTCCTCAAATTATGTCCCTAAAGCTAATCAACCTGATCCACGACTATCCATCAGACTTCGAAAAAAAGAAAAAGTAGATCTGGAGATCTTTCCTGCTGCGGAATCAGACTCTGCACTCTACTACTGTGCCTCGCAGACCACAGTTACAAAAAAACGTACACAGACTGTACAAAAAGTGAAGCCTAATTTTTCTCACAGCAGGTGGAGCTGTTTATCTATTCCTTTCAAATCCACTGTTACTTGGTTCCCAGCATTTTTGATTATTGTTTGAATAATCAATAAATATAATATAATACTACGTTTAATAATTGATCTCTGCAGTTTATAAAATTACATTCATCTCATTAGTCTAAAAACAATGTAAACAGTTTAACTCCATAGGGTGACATTACTTTCTTCTATCTTGTTTTTTAACATTCCAAAAGATTTTCTATTAACAATATAATCCACTAAAAGTGAAAGACCATTAATCAAGTGGAATAAATAAATAAATGGAATTTAGAATAAATTGTGGTCATGTCTGACTGTATGCTGTATTAGTGGGTTTGCTTATGTTACTAATCCTGTATTATTCTGGTCCATTTACATTTTTATTAAAATCTTTGTTTCTTCCATTATGCCATGCCTGCAATCCTTCATTCTTGACATTGCCTAAAAAATGCTTACGCCATGTTCAATAAGAACCAAGAATTTTTCAGCAACATTGGTGGTGCTGCTTTGTGATGTTTTTGGGCGGAGCCTCATGAACCTTAAATCATGTTAACAGATCATAAATAGTATTCTTATTCAACTCATTCATCATCAGGAAGATCATTTATCATGTTCACTCCTATATTCATGTATTTGTGGCTTTCACTAGGTGAGTTAAATAATCAATGTAAAGGACCAAAATAATCAATGTAATGTAAAAAGAACTAATTGTGAGTATTAGCCTACTTACTGTAATTTTTATTTAACAATAACATACTTTCTCATCTATGACAGGAGACTCCATGGCAGATCCAGTGGAACCACTTTTTACTCATAAAGTAGTAAATGAAGTTTCTGATGTCACTCTGTCCTGCAGCTACAAAGGCTTTAGTGGATCTGTATATAGTCTACACTGGTACAGACAACATCCAAAATTGCAACCCACATTTCTTCTTTATATCACTGTTAGTAGTGGAGGTCTAAGTCCCAACATCCCACCACGAATGTCTGCTAAAGTTAATAGAGATAATAAACAGGTGGATCTGCTTATCTCCTCTGCTGCTGTATCAGACTCTGCACTGTACTACTGTGCTCTGGAGCCCACAGTGACAGAAATTTCAGCTGCACTCTACAAAAACTTTGACACAGTTATGGTTGAAAATAAACCCAACACTCCAATCTTCGTCACCACCAGTATAATTTTAACAAACATCTTGTGCATCGGTACCACTGCCTGATATGGAAATTACATTGTGTTTCAGCTTAGGGTAAAATTTTATTCCATTTTAAAATATGATCAACCTATGTTAGATATATTCCACTTATTTCTATTTAAATTCATTTTTATATTTCTTCTTATTGTATTTTATATTTTGTTCTATTTATTTCTTGTTAACTGTGTTTACATTTTTAAGGTCACGGGCGGGTGTTTAAGCAAATAAAACAAATAAAATTTTAAAACTTCTTCTTCTTTGTCTTTCGGCTGTTCCCTTTCAGGGGTCGCCACAGCGAATCATCTGCCTCCATCTAACCCTATCCTCTGCATCCTCTTCTCTCACACCAACTAACTTCATGTCCTCTCTCACTGCATCCATAAATCTCCTCTTTGGTCTTCCTCTAGACCTCCTGCCTGGCAGTTCTAACCTCAGCATCCTTCTACCGATATATTCACAATCTCTCCTCTGAACATGCCCAAACCACCTCAATCTGGCCTCTCTGACTTTATCTCCAAAACATCTAACGTGGGTTGTCCCTCTGATAAACTCATTCTTAATCCTATCCATCCTTGTCACTCCCAAAGAGAACCTCAACATCTTCAGCTCTGCTACCTCCAACTCTGCCTCCTGTCTTTTCCTCAGCGCCACTGTCTCTAAGCCGTAGAGCATCGCTGGTCTCACCACTGTCCTGTACACCTTTCCTTTCATTCTCGCTGATACTCTTTTATCGCACAACACACCTGACACTTTTCTCCACCCATTCCAACCTGCCTGTACCCGCCTCTTCACCTCCTTTTCACACTCTCCGTTGCTCTGGACCGTTGACCCTAAGTACTTAAAATCCTGCACCTTCTTTACCTCTGCTCCCTGTAGCCTCACCGATGGTCCTGGGTCCCTCTCATTTACACACATGTATTCCGTCTTGCTGAGGCTAACCTTCATTCCTCTGCTTTCCAGAGCATACCTCCACCTCTCCAAATTTTCCTCCACCTGTTCCCTGCTCTCGCTACAGAGCACAATGTCATCTGCAAACATCATAGTCCATGGGGACTCCTGTCTTACCTCAAAGTAAAATTTTAAAACAAACTGTAAAATAATTTAAAAGTTATATACAGTTCCAGTCAAAAGTATTTCCTGATCTTTTTTCCTACATAAAAACAATGTTTGTAAAAACAACATGTAAAACAATATTGAAGGAATCTAAAATATGCAATAATCTCTTTTAAACATTTGATATTGAGATGTGTTTGCTACTTATTATCTGTAAAGCCTTCATGATGGCTCTAATCTGAAGTGCTGTTAATTGGTAATTTCTAGGACTGGTGACTCCAAATGATAATTTGATAATACTGTTCTTGCAAAAACTTTTCCAGAACATATGACTGTCTTAAAATTTCAATTTAAGGTGGTTGTTGTTGTTCATACTTATTTCCATAATTTCATATGTTATTTTTCATGGTATGTTGTTATTTCACAGTTTTGTAATCTCCATTATTGTTCAAGAATGTAGAAAAAAAAATCAATAAATTCAATTCGAATTAATTTAATTTTTCATAGTGCTTTTAACAATTGTCATTGTCGCAAATCAGCTTTACACAATCAAAAGAAAAGCATGGAAATTTGTATGAAATGTGAAAAATGTGTATGAATCACAATGATTAGATGATGAGCAAGCCAAAGGCAACTTGTCCCAAAAAAAATCCTCTAGCATGACCTATACATCCATTAATAGTTTCAGAGGTGGATAAGTGCAAGCTAGATTGTGCCATTGCATTGATGTATTTATGACCATGGTGTTTCCTTTACAGTGAATTTTTTGAACCAGTAATTTTCATTTATTAAACATTCCTTTTTGTCAACTGTGCCTTCCAGTAAAATATATTTGGCATTGTAGTAATTTACTTCTGGCATAGTAGAAGTTCTATGGCTATTGCCCTATGCACCCATATGGATTTAACATAATGGATTTTTTTACTGTTAACTTTAAGTACACACTTAATGGTGCTGTACAATATACCTTGATCATGGCAATAAAGCCTGGATTGTACTCAAAGTTCTCTAAAATGCCATTTACAAATATCCATGTTCAAGCTGGTCAAAAGCCTCTACTGATTTTATAAATAAAAGATCATAAAAGACCAATAGCTTAAAGTTTTTTTAAAAATTGTGACGTGTACATTGTCATCTGCCAGGCACACAGTATGTCTGGTCAAGGTGAATGACTTCATTTCCCAGTCTTTTGGTGTTGGCATTTGGTTCTAATGTTGCCTAATATGGGTTTCCAGTTGCTGAAAAGGTTGTGGTCTGACCATAGAACACTTTTCCACTTTGAAACAGTCCATTTTAAATGAGCCTTGGCCTACAGAACATGACAGTGTTTCTTGGATGTTTACAAATGGCTTTTTTTTTGCATGGTAGAGCATTTAGTAAGACAATGACACAATCATGCTTTGGAATGTTGCAGTGTTGAGGGCCCTAAGACCATGGGCATCCAACAAAGGTCTTTTTTTTCCAGTTCTTTAAATCTTTTGATGATGTTATGCACTATAGATGATTATTTTATTACATTATAAAATTACTGTCATTAAAAAGTAATCAGTTACATTACAGCAATACTTTCTGATAAAAGTAACTAGTTACAGTACTTTTCCATTGCAGAAAAAAAAAACTTCTTTGTAAATCCTCCTGTATGTTGTTTTAGTCAAGACGTTTATAATTATTCTACCATCATCACTCAGCGAAGCTTGGCCCATAATCTGTTAATTACTAATACGCGATTTCATGCCATGACCGTAAGTACGGTTCAACATGATTTACGGCGAGTTTAGAATAGAAAATTTCTGTCTTGTGTAGAATTATCCCATTTTAGAAAAATCCTCAACAAGTTCACAATCCAAGAAAGTGGAAAACAGTTGACCGAATGGTGTCCAGGATCCCCCTCATGATTTAAAGGCGCAGAGACAACACTCTTACATTTCACATACCAGTAAAGCCTTGGAGTGCGAGCAACTTGATAAACGAGCAATATTTCGCACTACGAGCAGACCATATACGCTTTTTCTGCCAAGCCAATGAACTGAGCCAATGATTATTCTCTCTCTCTGTCTTTCTCTGTCTCTCTCTCCTTCTTGTACTGCGAGATTGTGTGTAATCATAAAATCATATGTATATTTTCATACCTTACCCAGTTACCTTACTTTTTTGGACATGAAAGATATCATGCTTAAAAAATAAGGGACTTTATTTAAATGTGGCTTAAGTTGTGATAATTAAAAATTATACTGAGACATGACACCAATTTGGTGACTTAGTTTGCATGTCACTGATGCTGTGATTTGTAAAGTATATTCCTTTTTGCTGTGGTACAACAAATTGTGCTACAACAAAACTTCCTGAGCACTTCCTTGGTTTTAGATAGGAGGTACTACCACGAGGGAAGTTTAGTACTTGCAGTGCTATTATACAGAATCCTCCCAGAGTGGTGTTCAGAAATGGCTCATCTATACAACTTACTGTACATTGTAAAATACATCCCACTGTTGCTTATTGTAGTAACAGGTAAGTCATACTTTCCAAATAAATTTATTGTATTGAGTAACACAATTTGCAAGCATTGTTTTTGTTGATGTTTCTTTTTATGTATTTTTACAGAAATTGTTTAATATTTATTTTTTATTTTTTTTTTTGACTTTCATGTTTATTTATACTAAATATTTTTGTTTACAACAGACAGTGTTGCAGATAATATTGGACCGGCAGACGAAGATGACCATGTTGAGGGGAAAGAAAGAGACACTATTACTCTGAAATGTTCATATGACTCAAGCAGTTATACAATTTGGCTTCACTGGTACAAACAGTATCCTAACAGTCCACCACAATTTTTACTGTTTAAAGGTGCAAAGTCAGTATCAAGTTCTGAGTATAATCCCACTGGCACTCGATTAGAGTTAAACACAACCTCAGGATCTACTGAACTTACAATTAAAGATTTACAGATGTCAGATTCTGCACTCTATCACTGCGCACTTCAAGTAGGAGCACAGTAATACAGAGTTAATGAAACCCTGTACAAAAACATAATGCTTGTAAAAACTAAAAAAGATGAAAGATACTCCTGTTAACAGTTCATCAATAAAAACCACACACACAAACACTTTGTGGTAATGAGCAACAGAACAAAAATAGAAAATGAAAGTAAAGAGAGTTAAATACACAATAATCAGAGTACAGTAAATGCGCATATCTATTTATCATTTATCCTTTAGAGTATTTTTTGTCTTCTTTTTTATATAGGTTTATGCAATTTAAATAATGATCTCATATATAATAAACATACATTTGTGTTCAGGGATGACTCTACTTCAGCATTTTTTAATGTGATTTAAATTTTTTAACTTTGTAGTAGTTGGCTAAATTGCACATACTGCACATATAAATAAGTGGTGTGTAAGTGTACAGTTTGTTTACATGGGGTCCTGCATTTGGACTTGGGTTTTATCCAGGATATATTTCCTTTTTTCAGCCAGTTAGTTTTATATAATAAATGTTATTATTATTATTAGAGCTGGGGCTTGGTTTCACAAAGTTCATTGTTTTAGTTTTATAGGGCAAAGATATTTACAAGCTCATTTAAATGACATGTCTAACATGTTAAAAATTGCGTGATATGATAAATTATAAAATAATTGACTTAAAACAAAATTCATTTGCACACTGCAGCATTTGCATAGATGTTTTCATGTTTAACAGAAATTATTATTTATAATTTATATTTATGATTACCATGTTGTTGTTTTTATAGCAGAAGCTACTGACAACAGCATTAAACCAGACGAAACCAACATAGTGTTCTGTAAGAACACTTTTAAAAAGTACCACATGATTGCGTGCTTTACCATTGACTCAAGCTTTAATCACAGAATGAATGTATTAGATTACATCCTATATGGCAAGTTTATGCTCACAATAAAGTGTGTTTTTACATTGGCCATCATTTTTGCACAGTAAATACATTAATGCAGCTAATTACTCTCTTCAAAAATCATGTTTTACCAATTTATATACAGTATATATACATTATAAAGGTGGTATATCAGTTTGGCCTCGCACGTATAGGTTCAAGGGATCAATTTCCACCTCAGGTCTATGTGCATGGATTTTGCATTTCCTCCCCATGCTTGGTGAGTATTCCTCCAGGTACTTCAGTTGTCTCCCACAGTCCAAAGACATGGAGATTAGGTTAATTGGTGTTCCCAAATTGCAAATAGTTTGTTAGTTTGACTGTGTGTGTGTGTGTGTGTGTGTGTGTGTGTGTGTGTGTGCGTGTCATTTGATTCATTTGGCACACCATTCAGCATGTACACCTTTTTATGCCCAAAGTCTCATAGGAAAATCCAACAGGATTTGCTCAATTTGCTTTCAATCAGCTATGTTTGGTGTCCAATGATCAGTTTATCATTCAGTCAGTTTAATTTGTTAAATTACTTTAGTTAGCTAATGTTTACACTGCAGTAAAGCATCTTTTATTTTGTGTTTGTGAAAGTGTGAAAGTCGTCCTTTCACATACACGTTTATTATAATACACATGTGCAAGCACGTAAAGCAAAAGCAAGTCTCATTAGAGAGGTTGAAGACCATTTTCTCTTTCTCTGTCAGCTTGCACTGATTCCATTGGTGTGTTTGTGTACACATCAGTGGACAGCGTGCTCCTTCCCTTCTCCTCGCACACTCCCTTTAATGGACACACTGCTCTGTCGCAATTCAAAGCTAAAGTGCAGGTTAATTAATTTTATTTTTACTTTACAGCAGTGATTCCGTTAGTTAGTGAGGTTTTTATTTTCCAGATAAAACAGTGTTTCCGTTAGTTTTTGAGGTTTTCATTTTCCAGATAAAACAGTGTTTCCGTTAGTATGTGTGTGTGTGAGAAAGTCATCCCGCACAGTAGTCCTCCTCTCTTTAAAAAAGAGAGGAGGGAGGGGGGAGGAAATATTCCTCCTCTCTTCTCTCGGGTGCGCACTACAAACAGTAATGGATATATAAGCACGCTTCCGGAACAAATTATGCTCGCAATCCAAGGTTCCACTGTTATAAATATATATATATATATATATATATATATATATATATATATATATATATATATATACATACACATACATACACACACACACACACAGAGGGAGCCGCAGCAATGTGAATGGCATGCGAATGGCGTACGGCTGGCCTATGGACGGCGTAATCCTCCCTCCCTCTCCTGCCAGAAAGGCGTGTTAAAGTTTCACAGTAAACGCGCCCATTCAAGCCCAATTTAGTCATTTACCTGGTTCCAAAACACTAGATGGCGCTTTGTTCTTAAGAACAAGTTAACACAAGCCAGCAATTTAGCTGCGCTGAGTTGCAATCACGTGATTTTAACAACCCACCCCCTCCCCCGCCGAACTGACGCTATCAAACTGCACTACAGAGATGAAGATGGCGGCTTAATGGACTATTCGCGGTAAGTGGTGTTTTATTTTATAAAATTTGTTTGGGGTAGTTTACAGTTTATTTCCCAGTTTATTTTTTTTATTGGCCATTTTGAAAATCACTGGCGTCAACTGGCAGCACCAGCAGCGGCCAGAAGTAACTTTAGATAACTAAGTCACAAACTCAAAATTTTACTTTTCTTTTCCTCAAAAAGATTCCAAAAATGTTTTGCTCTTTGAAAATGCCTTCAGAATCTGACTGAGTGTTGTCTGGATAAATTCAGCATTTATTTATTCTTTGGGTAAGAGTTTTTCTGCAGGTTATTTTTATGAATATAATGTGATGCAGTTCATGAGGGACACAAGCTGAGGATAGATGTACAAGAGCTAGCGAGCTAAATGCTCATAACCGGGTTTCCCACTTTGGCCGTGGCTTTGCACGGTAGCGCGAGCGCTTTGTTAACAAGCTGAATAAAACCTCTGAAGATTCTATCGGTTAAGGAATGGGGGGAGGAGAGGTGTGGGTGGGCTTCAGTACTCTGTAAGTTATAATTCGGCTTGAAAAGCGCATTAAGTAAATTCTCTGTTAATTTAATGCAGACGATAATACAGACACACTGTGGTTAACGCTAACAAAGTTCAATGGTTAACATTAGCACAGGGAGTTTATTTACATTTCAGAATTCCCCAAAACAGTATTTTTTCACACTCTGTGGTGTAGGTTGAATAATATCTTTTATTTTTATTACAACTAGATATTCTGTAAATTTTATAAGTTTTGTAAGTTTATTTATCTTTGTCTTCACTAAATTATCCATTTTTTTTTTAAACAGAGCTCCGCTGTGGAGGATTGGATTAGACGGGTGATGGTTGGCTTTTTGGAGCTCCTGGAGGAGCATGAACAAGCTGTTGAGGGAGCTGTAGGAGGGATGACGTCACAGCGCAACAGCTTTAGAATGATGTTTGGTCAGGTCTATATTCTAAAAATAGAATTACAAAATGTCTGATACTTTGGGGGAAACAAAGATTTAAACTGTTCCATCTTTGATAGTTTTTAAAAATGGATATTTTAATATAAAAGAATCAGAGACTGATAAGCAGCTGGTGTTATCCAGGTATTTTACTGACCTTTAAGCAAAATACAACATGTATTTACCTGTTTTATACAAATTAATGTTTTAACTTTGACTAGTTTTGGAAGAATAAACATTTTTAAGTCATGTGTGTGTGTTTTAATTCTTGGGGAAATGTTCAGGGTATTAAAAAAAAACCATTTACTTAAACCAACTACTTCAATGGGCAGAAAATGGAGACAATTTTGTTTTAAACAGTCAATGAGTTGGGCTAATAACAATAATTATTATTATTAATATTATTACTGGTCATAGAAAATAAAAAAAACAACTGTTAAACACTTGATCATATGTATCTGTGCTAGTTAGTGCTTATGTGACATATAATTATTTTTTTCCCAGTATAAATTTTTCGGGTTTTAATTCCATCAAAAGAGCAAAGACAAATTTAGAAGGAGTGGAAGGTGGGAAACCTCAATGGAGAATACTGACTATGATATGGTGCTAATTGCTCTGTGTTTTATTATTTTTTTTTGGCGGCGGGGGATGGGGGGTGGATTTAGGCCTGTCTGTGCGCAAATGTGTTTGTGTTAAATCCAACAGAGAAAGGCAGGAGCGCACACAGGCACCTCTCCATCCACAAATGCTTTAACTGTTGTCTTGTAAATCGTTGATTAACACTGGAATCGCTGAGCAGCGATCATTTTGACCGCAATGGGGGGTGGGATACTTTACACTGTATTTGCGGCCGATTTTCTGTCACTTTTGGATTGCTTTAACATCACCCAACATGTGGCTGGCCCCACCCACATCAAAGGACATACCCTGGACCTGGTGTGCACCACTGGCACACCACCATTACACCTCCAGTGCACGGACCTGGCCATATCAGACCACCATGCTGTTATGTTCTCTGTCCCTCTGCCCCTACTCAGGCAACGCCACGTACAGACCATCACCTTCAGGAAGACCAAAGAGGTGTGCCTGCCCCTGCTCTCCAGTGCCTTAGAAACTCACCTTGCTGCTCCTGCCTCTGGCCTCTCAGTGGCCACCCTGGTGGAACACTACAACACTGCTCTCTCCACAAGTCTGGACTCTGGGGCCCCTCTTGTCACGCGTTCAGTCTCTTTCTCCCGACCTGCTTCCTGGTTCACTCCCGAGCTCTGCCTCATGAAGTCAACTGGTCGTCGGCTGGAGCGACTCCACAAAAAATCTGGTCTCACTGTCCATCTCGAGGCGTACAAGGACCATGTCAGAACCTACAAGGAGGCTCTCTCTAAGGCTAAAACCCACTACTACTCCATGCCCATCAATAACCAACAACATAATCCTAGAAAGCTTTTTTCTACTATCAACCGTCTTCTCCGTCCTCCTGACACTCCTCAGCTGTCTGATGCTGCTGATCTGTGCTCTAGGTTCCAGGACTTTTTCAAAAACAAGGTTGACGCCATCCACCAACAGCTCCTGTCTACAACTCAATCTCCCACACCACAACGGCAGGGATTTCAACCTCCTGGTGCCCACCAGCTAGTGCAGGACATCTCCATCCCTGCTGCCTGCCCACCACAGCACAACCTCTTCTCCTTCAGCTCACTGGACATTGACCAGGTCACCAACCTGGTGTCCAAAGCCAAGTCATCTAACTGTAAGTTAGACCCCATGCCTACCTCGCTGGTTAAATCATGTTTTCCTGTTCTCAGCGACACTATGATGACAATCATCAACACGTCCCTGGAGTCTGGTGAGGTGCCGTCAAGCCTCAAGACTGCTGCTGTCATCCCTACTCTGAAAAACCCTGGTCTGGACCCTGATGAGCCAAATAACTATCGTCCCATCTCCAACCTTCCCTTCCTAAGCAAAATCTTGGAAAGAGCAGTGGCCGCCCAACTCCAACAGCATATGTCCCACCATGATCTCTGTGAACCTCTACAATCTGGTTTCAGAGCCCACCACCGTACAGAGCCTGCCCTTGTCAAAATCACAACCGACCTCCTCACTGCTGCTGACATTGGCCCCATTACCATCCTCATCTTACTGGACCTCTCAGCAGCTTTTGACACAGTCTCACACACCATCCTCTTAACATGGCTCTCAGAGTTCACTGGACTATCCGATACAGCACTTTCTTGGTTTCAGTCATATTTATCAAACCGGAAACAATATGTCACCCTGAAAGATTTACACTCCACAACAACAACAATCAACCATGGGGTCCCCCAGGGATCTGTGCTTGGCCTCCTTCTCTTCACCATATACATGCTCCCTCTAGGACAAATTATCCGCTCTCATGGACTCAGTTTTTATTGTTACAGTGACGACATACAACTGTACATCAGCACCAAACCCCCTGCCCAACTCCCCCCAATGCCTCTTGTCCACTGCTTGCAAGATATTAAAACCTGGTTGACCACCAATCTTCTCAAACTAAACAGCTGCAAAACGGAGCTCATGGTGGTGGCACAGGCACCACTGCTTAGGAAGGTTGGGGACCTCCACCTGGATGTGGATGGCTGTTCCATCACTCCATCCCCTGAACAATCCCCCTCCATCCCCCTGCAATCTGGGCATCATCCTGGATCCTACTCTATCATTTCAGTCTCACATCAAAAGAATTACCAAATCTGCCTTCTATCACCTAAGGAATATCTCCAGTCTCAGGCCCTCACTCTCTGTTTCAGTAACAGAGACCCTCATCCACTCTTTCATCTCCTCCCGTCTAGACTATTACAATGCCATCTTGTCAGGTCTGCCAAACAAAGCCCTGAATAGACTGCAATACGTCCAGAATGCTGCTGCGAGGGTTCTAACAGGCACTAGGCCCTGGCACCACATCACTCCCATTCTCAAACAGCTTCACTGGCTCCCCATCAAATCCCGCATCAGTTACAAAGTCCTCCTCCTCACCTACAAATCTCTCCATGGACTGGCTCCCCACTATCTAACTGAACTCCTCCACCCCTACACCCCTCTGAGGTCCCTGTGGTCCACTTCCAAGGGCCAGCTGATCGTCCCCCGCAGCAAACTCAAGACCTTTGGCGACAGAGCCTTTAATGTAGCTGCCCCCACTCCCTGGAACAAGCTACCCCTTCATGTCCAATGTGCCCCCTCACTACCCCTGTTCAAAAAAGTATCTCAAAACACATCTCTTCACAGAGGCCTTTGGCCTCTAGTCCCCCCCTCCCCCACTTACATGCTTACATTACACACGCCTCATACTGTAAAGCAACCTTGGGTATTTTGAAAGGCGCTATATAAAAGTGAGATATTATTATTTGACCCTGATGTTTAGTTTAGCACACAAAAAACAGAAAAGTCCTTTCTGGTAAATCAACTGCATATGTAGTTTATTTACAGTAATTCATAAAAAATAAATATACATTGTACAGCACGAGGTGAACATAAGAAAGATTACAAAATGACAAAAAAAATTAAAACCATTTTGTGCTTCCATTTCAAGTGGAGAGATATTTGACCAACAGCCTAGAACAAAAGAACTGTAGGTGTGATCACAACACCCTCTAAACGACTGTGCCATGAACCACTGACCACCTCAGAAGTTCCCTTCAATGTATACTGATGTTTTGCAAGGTATGTTCCCTGAATTAACATTCCAAGCATAGCTTGGTTGTGTTCTTTGTGCAATTGCCACAGACAAGCCGCTTACAGGTCTGGCAGATAAAAGAGGTTTTGTTCCCTGCACATCTTCCAATTTGACACTGCCTCCTTTTCGCAGGTGGAGACGGAGTTTCAGGTAAAGGTCGCTTGCATGCCAATACAGTACAGTATTTTTTTTCAGAGGTAAAAGGAAATTTGGTTTATGAATGCTTTTAGTGGTAAACCTTTGAACACAGCAGTTCAGCAGTTCTAAACACAAGCGCAGGGCCTGTTTTTGTCCTTAACTAAAAGACATCAATACGTTAATAATTTACACATGTTTATTTTGCGGAATAAGGTAATAAGCAATATTTAAAATAAAACAAACCAGGAAGTAAGTGTTCCATGCATTAAAGTGCTGTGTATAACCAAGTGCCCTAACAAACATAGCAACAGTGTACAGTGTGTGCGCTGGGGGGGATTGGAAGGTGAGTGAGGATAATCATTTACAAGACAAAAGACGGTCAGAGGTGTGAATGCGCATCTCCGCTTTGTTCTTCAGTGTGTGTGTTTGTGTTTTAGGTTCCTAGGGGTGCATTCTTAAATTCAGTCTGTCTGAATCTTTATAAACAGCAAGTTGAGAAAATCATGTTTGAGAAAACGACAACAACAATTAAACACTGGATTATTTCCGTCTGTGCTACTTTGTGCTTAAGTGACCCAAAGTATTTTTTCATTTTTTTAGAACTTCATTAAAAGACAAACTTAGGAGGAGTGGAATGTGAGAATGTACTGACTCCCCTCACTACTGACCGTTAAATGGTGCTAAGATGGGTTCTCTCGACCTGCCAGCGCGCAAATCTGTTTGTGTTAAAGCCGGCTCAGGCAAACCTGAGGAATGCAGGAGCGCGCACACACACACACACACACACACACACACCAGTGGCACCTTAGCCATTAGTGCTTCAATGTTGTCTTGTAAATAGCTGATTAAACCTATGAACACAAAAATACTTAACACAGACACATGGTATATTTTGTCCGCAAGTGAAATACACCTATACGTTAATACTTTACACCACGATAACATTAGTGCAGAAGGATCTGAAGAGACTTGTCTCTATGACGTAATGACTTCAAGATGTTCACAGTATATTTGAACCATAGACAGTGTTTATTTTGCTGAACATTACAAAAAAGCCATGTCCAATAAAACAGTGCATCTGTAATAAGCCATACTGGTTTCGAATCAAAGGTAAAATCAACAAAAGACTGAGAAGCCCTGTAAACTTGACCCTGAACAGCCACGGGCTGACTTTAACAATATAATAGTTGCTTGTTTTTATATTTGTGTTTTTTGTATACATTTTAAATGTACAAATGAACGTTTCAGAGTATATAATTTGTCATGTCATCTGTTTACAGCGTTGTCTAATTTTGTGATTGAGACCCATGGGTTACATTGAAATATTTTTTATTAGTTGTGGTAAGCAAATCACAATATAAGCCCTCTCTCGCACACGCGCTCTCTCTCTTACTCTTTCTTGCACACACACACACACACACACACACACAACACATGAAATCGCATAAAACCAAATGAAACTATGGCAAAAATATATAAGCAGTGAAAAATACAGTAGTATCCTGTAGGTGATCCCTGTCCTGCGATAACAGGCGCTAACCCTCTAGAACTGTTTAATTCCCTTAGTATTGTTTTTAATTGTTATTGTGTGCATGTTTATGGGGATTTAATCTGTCTCTGCACCATCTATTCACAGTTGTGATAAATGATTAATGGCCCATCAGATTTTGATGGGGGAACGTTATGCTGGTTAAATGTCTAAAGAAATACTGATGCCTATGGACAGATATTTGTTCAAATTAGTGAGCAAATATGAAGTACACATTCTGTTTTATCAACAACAATGTAATAATTGTGTTGTACAAGTGACTTAGTTCACTCTCACTTTTCATTATCAGTTTTCTCTTACTGATAGTGTAAAGTGATCATCAGAGTACTTCCTGGGTGTGGCCTTTGAGACACATGTTCTCTCATGTGAAAAGTTCAGCACATGCATTATTATTATACAGTCCTCACAGAGCTGTGCTCAGAAATGGCTAAACTACATAACTTACTGTATATAATGAGATACACACCACTGATTCTCATCATAGCTACAGGTAATTAATTAATAATTAATTAATACCTTAATTAAATTGAATTATACCATTTTTATCAAAACTTATGCTATTAATATAATTTGCAAAAACTTCTTCAAATATTTCACACTTTGTCTTCTGCCTTACAGCAGGCAGTTTTGCAGATAAAATCGGGCCAAAAGATGAAGACACCAACATTGTCAAGAAAGCAACAGAAACTGTTACTCTGAAATGTTCATATGATTCAAGCAGCAATAATATTCTGCTTTACTGGTACAAACAATATCCTAACAGCGCACCAAAGTTTTTACTGTATAAAGGTGCAAAATCAGCAAGTTCTCTAAATCGCAACCCCACCGACACTCGATTACAGGCACAAACAACCTCATACTCGACTGAACTTACTATCAGAGAACTAAAGTTTTCAGATTCTGCACTCTATCACTGTGCGCTTAGAGTAGGAGCACAGTAATACAAAGTCATTAAAAGCCTTTACAAAATCATTAAAATAGAAGATATCATGTTTAAAAACCACAGAAGAAAAAGAACATTCTTTTAACTAACTTATCATTTACCCACAGGAATAAACAAAAGCTGCGGTGAGACGCAGATAAAACACTTTTAAAAAATAATAGACGCATACTGCTTGAATGTAAATCCACTGATATTTAGCTCAGTTTGTTAATTATTTATTGCCATCAGTTTCATTTTATCATTCATGGACCCAATGCAATCTCTGATAAAATTTAATAGAATTTACTATTGTTTAGAGTACTATTAAAAAGTAGTTTTATTTTACTGAAATTTAATTTTGTTTTATTTGTTTAGCACTTTTAACAATGGCTATAGTTATGGCTAAAATCTGATATAAGAAAGAAAGAAAGAAAGCAGATTTCTATAAATGTATTATCAATGCAATAATTTAAAATATGCAACCTGGAGGTGAGATGACATGAGAAACAAACCTTGAAAGTAATCACATTCGCAAGGGAACACACCCTTATTTTGGGCGATATTGGATAGACACAACCACAACAACAGCTCCTCCACAAATGTGTGCTATATGGTGAGAAATGCATTTGGGGAAACTGAGTCTCGAGTAATCTTAGATTGTTATACACAGTTTTCCAATCCCTGAGCATGTGCATCACTCATGAACTAGGTAAAAACCATTTTGGTTATAATCTAACCAAAATATTAAACCATAATAAGATGGGTGCATATATTCTGGTTTGTGTGTTTTTTGCACACAAATGGTACATATCCTGCGGATTTTGTGGAAAATATTGTTAAACTGTGAGATGTGATTTGCAGTGTCTCAAAAATGGATGATAGTCAAAAATGTGAAAAGTAATTAATCCTAAATTTAGTGGTGGTACACTCTAAAAGGCGGAGCTGGTGCCTAGAAAAGGGCTCTTTGGTTGGCGTAGAGCACAGTTGAGCTAGTTTGTGTGGAAGTTGAGAGCTGAGTTGGACAGATCGTAAATTTTTGTGTATAAATGGAACTCAATTTATAACATTTATATAATGTGTTTTTTTCTGGATTTTTGATAGATATTCTGTATCTATCCTTTGTAGCGCAGCCACATAAGGGGTTGTTTTTATAGACCACAAATAAAGTGGTAAGAAAGAAATAAAACCACCATGTCTTTTTAGCGACCCCTGTATGGTTATTTTTGTCTCCAAGACAGATAGAGAGAGTTCTGCAGTCATACAGTATATCTCAGCTGTAATGAATACGCATAATGATGAGTAGGTGGAGCTAGAGGAAATACTTCAGTTACAAACAATCTACTATTAGAGCTATTTCCAAAGTTTAGAGGTGAGAACTGAACACCAATGATAATGTTATTCCTCTCTGTGGTTTTCTTCTTTCTTGCTAATATTGGTAAATCATATATAACGCAAATTATTTTTATTTGTATAATTAATAAGATGCAGTTTTTCACATGAACATTTGTATTTTTTGTGTTAAATTTTTCCAATATCATTATGTTTTACAGCAGAAGCAGCTGACAGCAGCATTAAGCCAGAGAAAACCAGTGTATTTTTAACTGAAGGCAGCAACACCACACTGTCTTGCACGTATTCTGGACCAGTTGACTATCTCCACTGGTATCGACAGAGACCTGGATCAAGCCCTGTTTTTCTGCTCATGATTGAGAAAGACAGTGGATATGTCCACGAGGCTCAAACACCTTTTCTACAATTTTCTGTAAAAGTTGATAAGTTGAATACAAAAGTGAATCTGTTCATCTCCTCTGCTGCAGTGTCAGACTCTGCACTGTACTACTGCGCTCTGAGGCCCACAGTGACAGGAAACACAACTACACTGTACAAAAAAACACTACATATGACTGAAGCAGAGACACAATTTCCTCACAAGATGGAGCTAGCATATGTGCATTTATTTCTTCAATCACCTGTTTTTTTTTCAAACACTAATTTTTAAATATTAAATAAACTATTATTTCTGTATCATCAATAGGTCCTGTTGCTGTTGTTCTGTCAATTTATTTGTTTTAAAACCTCTTCAAGTCTCTTCTATACAGTACTTGTATGTTTAATGACCTGAACGGGTACATTGCACATAATCCAGTTCAACTCATATTCTTCCAGTTAAAAACAAGTTTAAATTTTTAAACCATGACACAAAATAACAACTTTTGTGTTTGTGGTCAAAAATGACACTGATTTATTAATTGAAACAAAAGCCCAAATGTACACAAATATATTTTACACACATAGGGGCTGGACAATGAAACTAAAATGCCTGGTTTTAGACCACAATAATTCATTAGCATGGTGTAGGCCAATACGGCATCAATTCGTCTTGCGCAAGTCCTGCACAGTGGCCAGAGAGATTTTGAGACATTCTTCTTGCAGAATAGTGGCCAGGTCACTACGTGATCCTTGTGGAGGAAAATGTTTTCTGACTTGCTTCTCCAAAACACATAATAAATAAAATTTAGATTTGGTGACTGTACAGGCCATGGGAAATGTAAGGGCCATATTTCATTCTTGTAATTTGTTATTGTGTTTATTTTATTTTAGTCTATTAGTTAAGCATCAAGCATTAAGTATCATACTCATAATTTGTATTGTGACATAATTTCATGAGTTGTTCTGTGACATCATCTCACAGTTATGTAGCTGCATGTCTATCACGCACGTTAGTTGTTCAGTTGTTGTTAAGACACGGAAGGATACAGAAAGGTGTGAAAAAACACAAGCTTTTGACTTTACATGTACGTGCATGTTATTCACAAGTTCTGACGCGTGTCTCTTTTATTACACAGTGTCATTCACGACTCCAGACATTTCGTTCATTTGGGGGTGGGTGTCTTGAGTTCCAACATTAACACACTGTCGTTTGGCGAAACTCCATCGTCAACTGTTTGGGGCAACTTAAAGCGATTCATAGTTTCCGCGATCCACGACTTCACTCTTACCATGAATTCTGTGCAGCGCGTCAATCTAGGGTGATACCAGTGGTGCTGATCGGTTTCACGCTCTTCATCCTTTGCGCACGATCGCACTTTTACATTGCTTTCAATAAAGTAATTTAGCAGCCCTTCGTATTCGCGGCGCTTGGCTTTAACGTCATGCAAATTACAAGCATTGTCCATAACAACAAATTACAAGAATGAAATATGGCCCTTAAATGAGATGTTCAACTTCACTTTCATGTTCATCAAACCACTCCGTCACCAGTCTTGTTGTGTGTATTGGTGCATTATCATCCTGATACATGGGCACTTCCTTCAGAATACAATGTTTGAACCACTGGGTGCACATGGTCCTCCAGAATGATTTGGTAGTACTTGGCAGTGACGTGCCCATCTAGCACAAGTATTGGGCCAAAAAAAATGCCATGATATTGCAGCCCAAACCATGACTGATACACCCCCATGCAAGAGTGGTACGCTTCTTTGGGGCTTCTCCCAGATGTGGGAAAGACAGTGAGGGTGGACTCATGAGAGAATAATACCTGTTTCAAATTGTCCACAGCTCAAGATTTTTGCTGCTGGCTCCAGTGAAACTGACGTTTGGCATTGGCAGGAGTGACCAAAGGTTTGGCTATAGCAGCCCGGCCATGTACATTGATCCTGTGGACCTCTCGACGAACAGTTTTGGTGGAAACAGGAGAGAGGTGCACATTTAATTCTGCAGTGAGTTGGGCAGCTGTGGTTTTATGTTTTTTGGATACAATCCGTGTTAGCTTTACATTCACAGTTACTCCTGTTGGATGTGGTTCATCCTTTTTGGTGGTATGCTGACCAGTATGCTGACCTGGATACCGTGGCTCTTAATACATCACAGACTTGCTGTCTTGGTCACAGATGTGCCAGTGAGACGCGCACCAATTTGTCAACAATTTATCCTCTTCTGGACTCTAATACTGTATGTCACCCATAATGTTGTGTGTATTGCAACATTTTAAGCAAAACTTGCTATTACTCTGCCCAATAAACCTTTACACTTTGCTCTTACCGATGGAATGTGCAATCAATGAAGATTGGCCTCCAGGCTGGTCAAATTTAGCCATGAAACCTCCAACACTAAATTGGTCAGTGTTTTATTTCTATTGTCTGACCCCTATGTCAGGGATAACCCCTAAAAAATGCTGTGCACCCAAAAGACTCCTTGTTTGTGTTTTTTGTAGTTTTATGTTTTTCGAACTCAAAGTTCCAGAATGCACCTCGGTCAGGTGATGGGAGCGCAGCTCATTAGTTTCATTATAAGTAGTCGTTTGTTCTGTTGTTCGGAGTCTTGCATTTGTTTGTTAAAGTGGGCATCTGTTTTGTGAAGCTGTTTTTGTTAAGTTTACATGTGTTTTAAATTTGCATTGTTTTGTTACTTTAGCTGGTTAGTTTGTCTCCTCTGTTTTGTTAATGTTGTAGTTAGTTTGTCTCTTAGTCTGTTTGTCCCCTCTGTTTAGTTACTTTTGCTGGTCTTTGTGTCTCCTGGTCTTTGTGTCTCCTGGTCTTTGTGTCGCCGGGCCTGTGTGTCTCCAGGCCTGTGTGTCTTCTAGTCTGTTTAGTTCCTAGTCTGTTTAGCTTCTAGTCTGTTTAACCACTAACCTGTTTAACCACTAACCTGTGTAGCTCCTAGTCTGCTTAGCTCAAAGTCTGTTTAAGCTCCTAGCCTGGGGTGCGTTTCCCATACAACGATGTAGCCCTTCGCTTAACCACCGTTGTACGATGCAACGTTGAAGAAAATAACTAACTAGTCACGACTGTTTCCCAACACCATAGTACCTGTGTCGCACTTCCATCATTAAAACCATGTTGGCTTAATCAGTAACAAATTCTGACAAAAAAAAAAAAACATGAAATGAAATTGCACAAAAAATTAATGCTTCTGGAAATGGGTATGAAAGAAGCCCAGAGGAAGTTAGAAACAAACAAGCAAGTCCAGTGGTGGCCTGAAACTGAACCCCTCCAAAAGCTGCTATGTAATTCTAGTTACTGCAATTCTCCACAACATTGCAGTCAAGGAAAATTTCCCGCTTTTTGATGAGGAAGATGACACTTCTAATGAGGATATATATATATATATTTAATTATATTTTTTTAAACCCATGAATAATCCATATTCTACTTTTACTTCTGAGAGCACAACAAAGATACTCACTTAAAAACTCACCTTTTCTTCGTACAAACGAAACCAAGGCTGTGTTCCAACCTGCATAAATAATGCTTTCTTAGGGCACTTCGAAGGGAGAATAATTGCGATAGTATCGCTGTTATATCGTTTCAAAGTGAATTTGTAATCAAAATAACTGAAAAATGAATAGCCTAATATCTGAGCGCCAAAACATTAAGTTTTCCAAATCGCTCAAAGTGGTTGGGAAATTTTTTAGAAACTAATAGGGCGTAGGGTCGTGAACTGTGAATAGAACACACCCAGCTGCGGCAAGGAACTATGCTTCTAACCACAGGTCGAAGGCTGTAGTTCCAACCACGTAAGTTTCCAACGCTGTTTGCGAATGTTCGCTTGAACTATGGCCTCGAGAAACACCGAATTGTTAAACTATGTTGATAACGACGGAACTTGCGACCATAGTTGGCTAACGATGCTTTTGGGAAACGCACCCCTGTTCAGGCACCTGTTTTGTTGAAGCTCCTGCTCTGGTTAGCTCCTGTTAAAAAAAGTTCCTATTTGATGAATGTTGTGTTTATAACATGCTTTGGCCTGAAGCCAATTTTCTTATTTCTTGTTTTGTTTTCTTATTAAAAGACTTTCACATGCTCACCTCTGCGTCTATGTCTTACCCAAAGCCCACAGACTGCTTAAATCATGACAGAATGCAAGACCGTAACAATGGCATAGTGGGGGGAGAGGGGGAGGGCTCCCCTAGAAATATTTTTTGGGGGGGCTGTGACCGTGACGCCAGGGCAAGCAGACATTGTGGGTAGTCGGCTTGCCCGACAGCGGAACAAGTTGGAGTACACAGGAGCGAGAGGAGCGACACCTTGCGGAACTCCTCGTAAAGTGACTGGAAAGAGCCTCAGTGGAGGTCCTGAATCTCCAGAGAGCCCCCGTTGAGGGTCCCAAAAACATTTTGTAGTTTTATATTTTTCGACCTTAAAGTCCCAGAATGCACCTCAGCTAGGTGATGGGAGCACTCACCTGAGCTGAGGCAGCTCATTAGTTTCAGTATAAATAGTCATTTGTTCGGAGTCTTACATTTGTTTTGTTAAAGTAGGCATATGTTTTGGTTAAGTTTACATTTGTTTTGTTAATCTTGCATTTAGGCAGATGCTCTTATCCAGAGCAACTTACATTTTTATCTCATTACACATTTGAGCAATTCAGGGTTAAGGGCCCAACAGTGGCAACTTGGTGGTTGTGGGGTTTGAACCTGGGATCTTCCAAACTGTAGTCCAATGCCTTAACCTCTGAGCTACCCCATAGTAGTTAGTGTGTCTCTTTAGTAGTTTAACTACTAACCTGTTTAGATACTAACCTTTTTAGTTCCTAGGCTGTGTAGTTCCTGGTCTGTTTGGCAACTAGTCTGTTTAAGCTCAAAGTCTGTTAAACCCCAAGTCAGGCACCTGGTTTGTTGAAGCTGCTGCTCTGGATAGCTCCTGTTAAGAAAAGTTCCTAGTTGATAAATGTTCTGTTTGAAACATGCTTCACCGTGAAGACAATTTCCTTATTTTATGTTTTGTTTTCTTGTTAAAAGACTTTCACGTGCTCACCTCTGCGTCTATGCCTTACCCAAAGCCCACAAGCCTGTCTAATTCATGACACCCTTAAGCTTGACCTGCTGTCATTTCTAGGACCCCCGCCCACCCCTTTGTGTGTAAACAAAGCTATTAAATCCCCATGAGACATAGATAAAATTGATTGCACTTTGTTTAGAGAGGAAATTTATAAATCGAACAGATTTGACCTGAACATAACATGAGGGTTAAGGCTGTTTGTCTACACTGTATTATGAAACACTGAATAGGAAAATGTATACTGACACACAGCAGTGGTGTAATGGAGTATACTGTACACTGTGTACACTGCCTTTTCTTCAGTGTAAAATAATATTAAAATAATATTTACTTTTTTTTATAATTCATTAAAAATTAATAGCCATGTAAACTATGTACTAGCTAATAAGTTTGAACACTTCAGGTTGTCTTAATATGTGACCTCTATTGTTACTTACCTTGAGTTCAGGTGTGTTCAAAAGTATGTGATTTGTTGTTTCGTTTGTTTGTTTTTAATAAAACAGCCTAAAATTAAAGTCATCTCCAAAGACTGATCATCAGCATTGTTCAGGGTGACATGAGAATTACAAACTAAAGTGGGATCAGGAGCACTTCATCATGTATGGAACACAATATATGACCAGAATACAGCAGCAGTCAATATGACTTTGTTTTATTGATAAAAGCCTTTGGCGCAGTAAAGAATTTATTGGATTATATACAAAATTCAACAGGTGTGGTCACTGATGTGTTGCATGATGTGTTACAATGTTGCCACTGAAGTGTTACATCAGAAACACTTTTTTGGAAAGAAAAAAAGTAAAAAAAACTGAACAATGGATGGCAATGGTTAAATCTAACTATCATATGTATTGGAATGTCTTTGGCATCAGTATGTTGACAACCCACTGGGTATGTTCATTGTCTACATAAGACTTAAGACATACTTAAGACTGCTGTTGTTCAAGGTTGTTCAACACTGGCCATATATCTCTCTGAAAGTTTTCACAGTATTCACCCCCCTTTTCTGATATAAGTAGTTTTATTATTGTAAATGGTGAGATGTACAATATCTGTGACTCTTGAAAGAGGCAGAATGAAAGAAGGAATTCCCCTTCATTAATGTTTAATGAAAATGTTCTGCAATTAGTTTGGGGTATTGTGAGAAAATACCACTTATCAGGATAAATAGAAAGATTTAAATTAAGCAAAACCAATGTCAGCTAGATTTATACAACTACACACAATTATGAGTGGGAGGAGCTAGATGTATAAGATACAGTTGAAAAGGTTTCACATTGCTATTTACAAGAGAGAGACACTATTGATACCATGATCCATTTTCTCTGTTTGTTCATAGCTGTTACCAACACTGGTAAGTTATTCACTATGGTTTTATTTGGAATTATTTTTCAAGAAGAAAAAATGTTATTAACTCTTTGTTTTAATATGAAAATCAGATTAAAAGTATATGACCATGTTTTTTTTTTTTTCTAATAGAGGCTGGTGATTCGCTCATTACACCAGACCAAACAATCATAATTTCAGCTGAAGGCAGCAACACCACACTTACCTGCACTTATGATGACTCTGCTTACTATCTGTACTGGTATCGACAAAACCCTCAATCAGGACCAGAGTTTCTCCTGATGATTTATAAGACCACAGAAGATGTTACTAGGGCTAAACAAGCTCACCCAGGACTATCCATCAAACTTTATAAAAGTCAAAAGAAAGTAGCATTGGACCTCTCCCCTGCTTCAGTATCAGACTCTTCACTGTATTACTGTGCCATGCAGCCCACAGTGACAGGAAACCCAACCACACTGTACAAAAACTACTCCATATACACAAGTGAATTCTCTTTTTTGCTTCAGGAGAAGGAGTCATTTGGCTTTTTGAAAAAAAAAAAACTCTCACTCACTCACTCATTTCCTATACCATTAATCATGAATAAATAACAAGTGCTCCTTAACTTATGCAATAAACAAACAAATAGGTTTTAGTAATAAGTAATTAGTCATTTGGTAAAATTTACTACAACATGAAGTTTGTTACACTGTGAAGAATAAGATTTACTAAATGCATTTATTTTCTATTCTCACTTTCTTAAATAGACTGTTTTACCTATAATATGGGTAAATAATAATAAAAAATTATATATATATATATATATATATATATATATATATATATATATCTCAATTCAATTATATAATTCAATTCAATTTTATTTGTATAGCGCTTTTAGCAATTTTCATTGCCGCAAAGCAGCTTTACACAGTCAAAAGAATTATTTAAGTTTGTATGAAATGTGAATTTGTATAAATCAAAATGGTCAGTTTGTCCCTGGTGAGCAAGCCGAGGGCGACAGTGGCAAGGAAAAACTCCCTGAGATGGTAATAGGAAGAAACCTTGAGAGGAACCAGACTCAACAGGGAACCCATCCTCATTTGGGTGAAACAGAAAGCAGTAAATGATCTGCATTTATACAGTGTGTAGGGTGGGAGGCAGTTCAGCTATAATAGCTGATGTTAATTGATGTTAATATGGAGTCCAGGTAGTTACTGAGTCCAGGCAGTTATACTTGTAAGAAGTTCCAGTCATGAACTATCGAACTGTCAAGTCCCCAGAGAAACAGTTGCCAACACCAGTCAAGGCCAGAACCATTTTCTAGGTAGAGAGAATCATTCCCAGACACCAGACGCATCCCAGAGAGACACACGGGGCATCCATGTGACAAGATCTTCAGCCAGAAGCGGGGCACCAGGATGGGTCAGACAGGTCCGGAGGGCAGAGGGAGTCTGGATCACTGGCAGCTCAGGAACGACATGTGTAGCTCGACAGAGAGAGAGAACGAGTGAAAGGGGGAGACAGGAGGAGGGAGGAAAGAGAAAGAGGGGGGGAAAGAGAAGAAGAGGAGAGATGGCAGTTAGGTATGGTCACAGTCACACAATGTATAATGTGAATGTATATTAACTGTAGAGTGCAAGCAGAGACTCCGGCAGGACTAACTATGACAGCATAACTAAAAGGGAGAGCCAGAAGGAAACACAAACATGAGGGCTTCCTGACATGTAAAGCAAACAATCACCTCACCGTCAGCAAACCTGGCATATATAATATATATACCTTCACTTGCCTGTTTATTAAAAACCTGCTCAGTCATGCAATTATCTAATGAGCCAATCATGTATCAGCAGTGCAATGCATAAAACCATACAGGTCATAACATGAGCTGCTTTGTATATATTTTAGAAATAGCAGCTCTACAAATCTTCCAGAGGGACTGAAACACATTTAGTAAAATGCACTAACTGATGTAAGGATCCGTTTACCTGCCAAAAAAAAAAATCCCACTAAAAGGATGTTTTAAGACAAAGCATTAATTTACAGGGGGGAAAAAAAACATCCTAAATGACTTGCATATTATCACAGAGGCAGCACTTTTGCTTATGCTACGAGGTTGCTTAAGTGTTAGGAAGGGTGCTGTGAAATTTAGGGTTTGCTATTAAGGTTCCAGTAAACTGTCAGGGATAACCCTTGGGGGCACTTTGGATGTTTTGTTGTATGATGTGCTTTACCGTCATGTCTCTGTTACACAAATGTTAGTAATTTATGATATAATTAGTATTTTTATTTAAGCTTTATGTCATGCACTAGGTTGGGTGTCTTGCATCTGTTCATCTACTACTCTGTTGTCAACATTAAGTTTAGCTTCTATTCTGTTCATCGCTCTTGGATTTATCACTGTTTTCATTAGTCTTGGTCTTGTTTTCATTCATGTACTTATATTCAATTAAACATCTGCATTTATGCAGTGGCTGCATATCATCCATTATACTTAGCATGGACATTAGTGTACACAGTTGTATTAAACACAAGGTGAGTATGGCAGTGGGGGCATGGTCAAGTCTCATCTACAGAAAGAGAAAGAGGCAGGAGAAGCCAATGGGTAAAACATACAGTAATGCTTTTTGTGACATACAGTGGTGTGAAAAACTATTTGCCCCCTTCCTGATTTCTTATTATTTTGCATGTTTGTCACACTTAAATGTTTCTGCTCATCAAAAACCGTTAACTATTAGTCAAAGATAACATAATTGAACACAAAATGCAGTTTTTAAATAAAGGTTTACGTTATTAAGGGAGAAAAAAAACTCCAAATCTACATGTAAAAAGTGATTGCCCCCCTTGTTAAAAAATAACTTAACTGTGGTTTATCACACCTGAGTTCAATTTCTGTAGTCACCCCCAAGCCTGATTACTGCCACACCTGTTTCAATCAAGAAATCACTTAAATAGGAGCTACCTGACACAGAGAAGTAGACCAAAAGCACCTCAAAAGCTAGACATTATGCCAAGATCCAAAGAAATTCAGGAACAAATGAGAACTAAAGTAATTGAGATATATCAGTCTGGTAAAGGTTATAAAGCCATTTCTAAAGCTTTGGGACTCCAGCGAACCACAGTGAGAGCCATTATCCACAAATGGCAAAAACATAGAACAGTGGTGAACCTTCCCAGGAGTGGCCGGCCGACCAAAATTACCCCAATAGCGCAGAGACAACTCATCCGAGAGGCCACAAAAGACCCCAGGACAACATCTAAAGAACTTGCCTCAATTAAGGTCAGTGTTCACGACTCCACCATAAGAAAGAGACTGGGCAAAAAACGACCTGCATGGCAGATTTCCGAGGCGCAAACCACTTTTAAGCAAAAAGAACATTAAGGCTCGTCTCAATTTTGCTAAAAAACATCTCAATGATTGCCAAGACTTTCGGGAAAATACCTTGTGGACCGACGAGACAAAAGTTGAACTTTTTCCCGTTACATCTGGCGTGAAAGTAACACAGCATTTCAAAAAAAAGAACATCATACCAACAGTAAAATATGGTGGTGGTAGTGTGATGGTCTGGGGTTGTTTTGCTGCTTCAGGACCTGGAAGGCTTGCTGTGATAGATGGAACCATGAATTGTACTGTCTACCAAAAAATCCTGAAGGAGAATGTCCGGCCATCTGTTCGTCCACTCAAGCTGAAGCGATCTTGGGTGCTGCAGCAGGACAATGACCCAAAACACACCAGCAAATCCACCTCTGATTGGCTGAAGAAAAACAAAATGAAGACTTTGGAGTGGCCTAGTCAAAGTCCTGACCTGAATCCTATTGAGATGTTGTGGCATGACCTTAAAAAGGCGGTGCATGCTAGAAAACCCTCAAATAAAGCTGAATTACAACAATTCTGCAAAGATGAGTGGGCCAAAATTCCTCCAAAGAGGACTTGTAAAAGACTCGTTGCAAGTTATCGCAAACGCTTTATTGCAGTTATTGCTGCTAAGGGTGGCCTAACCAGTTATTAGGTTCAGGGGGCAATTACTTTTTCACACAGGGCCATGTAGGTTTGGATTTTTTTTCTCCCTCAATATTAAAAACCATCATTTAAAAACTGCATTTTGTGTTTACTTGTGTTATCTTTGACTAATAGTTAAATGTGTTTGATGATCAGAAACATTTTGTGTGACAAACATGCAAATAAATAAGAAATCAGGAAGGGGGCAAATAGTTTTTCACGCCACTGTATGTTATGATCAGCACATTTGTATTTGCTAAAAAGCAACATTTGCATTAACAATGTGGATCCTTTGTCATTTCCCAATCATTCCAACTGTGAAACTGTGGAGGTTTTTGTATAAATGTTAAATCATGGCAACAACACAGGCTTCTAAATCAAAAATATAAATTTAGGAGAAATTTTCAACCATAGTGTTGATCAGCAGTAGTGGGATAAATCTGTGTTGTACAGGGGACTGATCAGTCACTGATACTGTCTTATGAAGTAAACAGTAGCACTTCATGGGCGTGGACATCTAGTGATGCCTTCCCCTTAAGGTGAGTGTGCTGATAAATGTTTAGCATTTAAGGAACATCACTGTTATACAGAATTATATAGTTACAGTTACTAAAAATAGTGAAATACACAGCAGTGATTCTCAATCAGGTAACTAACTTTTATTAGATAATCAAATGTATTAATACTCTTTACATTTTTATGATTATTTTCTTCAAAATGAATGTTTTGGGCATGTTTATTAAAATAAATGATGTAATACAGTAATTTCTTTACAGTATGTTCTTTTTACAGCAGGCAGTTTTGCAAATAAAATTGGGCCAAAGGATGAGGATGCCAATGTTGTTGTGAAAGAAAAAGACACTGTCACTCTAAAATGTTCATATCAGTCAAGCATTGATTCCACTTGGCTTTACTGGTACATACAATATCCTCACAGTAGACCACACTATTTATTGTTTAAAGTTTTAAGGTGAGAAATTTCTAGAGGACATAATCCCACTGATAGATTAGAATTGAAAACAACCAGAGACTCTACTCACCTTACTATCAGAGATTTTCTGAACTCTATCATTGTGTTCTTAGAGTTCTAGCACAGTAATAAAGAGTCAATAAAAAGCTGTACAAAAACATAACATTGTTATACAGGAAGTTTCTAAAACTACATCAAAGACAACTTGTCAACGGTTTACCACAGACCTATTCTTGCTGTTGACTAGAATGCCACTTTTACATAATTCAGACCTACAGTTGCTTCTAACAAAGTGAGAAAACAAGTGGATTCATTTGTTTTAGTTATACACTGAAGAAATTTGTGTTGGAGAATAAAAAACTGAGATGACAAATCAGAATGTCAGCTTTAATTTCCTGATATTTACAATAACAGTACTCCCTTGGGGAGAATTATTAGTCACCATATTATCTGTAGTACAAATTATTATATATTTTTATTATGACTATATTATTATGTACTGTAAAACCCATTAACACTTCCAAATATACCTTAAAATATAAAAAAAATGACAGTACAGAATTTTTCCATTCAATTCAAGTCAGTTTACTGTCTGACACCCAACTATGCAAAGATCATCTTGAATCGCATCTTTAAGCTTGTTGAGGACACTACAGTGTTGAGATTTATCAGCAAAATAATGAGTCTACATACAAAAGAGGAGGTTTAATGGATTGAGAATGTTTAGAAGAAACATGGATGGATAAACATGGATAAACATCATTCTTTTCTCCCTGCTATCTGCCAGAAGGTGGTAGAAGGAAGCTCCCAAACTGCCATTTCCGCTTTATAAAACAACGATTAAATCATGAACTATATAATCAAATACACATTTCACAGATTTCATGACACAGATTATAAGTATTTCTTGTATTACTCGCTGTAAGGAATCGCCACTAGAGGGCACTTTTTAGCCTTTTTTAGTTTTTGTTATATAAAAAACTGTTTTAGATTAGAAACTGATATAGATTGTTATAATCTATAATAATGTATTTATCCCAATGCTTTACTGATGGTTGTACACCATCAAGATTAAAAGTTTCAGCATGCCAGAGTCATGATTGACTGCCTAGACATCTGTGTCAGAACATTCCTTTAACTTACTGCAGTTTAGCAAGTTTCTATGCCAGTTAAAGGCAGAAAGCTCGCTCCATACCCAGTGTGTAAATAAAAATGCAGGTGTTCATGAATGATTGTATGTATAGTTCCTACAGACAGACAAGTTAGCTGTTGAGTCACCACGGCTGGGATCATTATTCACAGACTTAGTGTACTGTATGACCTACTATAAAATGTTTGCACTATTGAAGTGTTCAGTTTAACAGCTTCATTCACTTGAAATTCTGCACTAAAATACAAATTATTTAACTATTCTTATTATGTATTTTATCAGTGAAATGTAGCACAAACACAGTTACAGTGCTTTTTCTCCAACATATACCTTATTGTACATTACTTTGTACCAAGCCAAAGGAAGCAAACATAATGAAATTAGTTTTGAGCACCATTAAAGTGCCATAAAGATATCTCAACCACTGGACATTATGTTTCTGCCTTTTTAGCATCAATGCAATTTTAAGCACCACTATTTATTATAATGTAACGGTATGTAAACTTAAGCAACTCATGTTTGATTGTATTTAAAAAGATACAATTACATAATTGTAAGCCTCTGATTGTGAGTAATGCGGTTTGTGAGTGATTTTTAATAAATTAAATAAAATTTTATTGGAAAACGAACAAGTCTTGGTTCACGAGTACCAAATATAATTTATCACTGCTCTGTCGCGATTCTTTTTAATTGTAAAGTGCAGATTAATTTGTTCTATTTTTACAGCAGTGATTCCGTTAGTGTGTCGCTCAAACGAGTGTCATTAGAGAGATTTCTTGTTTATTTTTCCAATAAAACAGTGTTTACATGTCTCGCTTCGGGTGTGACGGGCTGTTGTTATCGCCGTGGGCTTAAAAAGGGCAGGCATAAACGCAGGGGTTTTTATAACATAGAGTCTTTTATTTAAAACAAACAAACAAACAAACAAACAAACAAAACACTGTCTCTTTCAGCTTAATACACACAGGGGGTCTTCACATATAACACAGTACGGAAGCTCTCTCACACACACACGCACTCACACACACACATGCATGCACACACACAGCGCCTGTGCGCACAAACGGAAACCTTTACCTGTCGCCATTTCTTTTCCTTTTTATTTAGGGTAATGCGCAGGTTAATTTGTTTTATTTTTACGTTATATTTTGTGTGAATTATTTTTACTTATTTATTTTTGGGGGCTGTAAAACGAATAATTAATTCTATTGGGAAACTTCAATTTGGTTTACGAGTGTTTTGAAATACGAGCCTGCTTCCGGAACAAAATATGCTTATAATCCAAGGTATTGTAAATGTAATTACACCAATTACTGTATATTTTTATATCATGTTTTCAATGTATCATGTAAATTTTTATGTACATACACAGAAATACAATATAAATACATACAATATAAACATTGTATATTTCAATTTGTACAGTATATTTCTATTTTTATAAAGTACATCATATTTCTATTTTTATTTTTAGTTCTATTTTTCCTAGCACATTTCTATTTTTATTTTTAGTTCTATTTTTCCTAGTTTAATTTAATTTCTCTATTTAATTTCTATTATATTTCTTTTATTCATATTTATTTCTTATTTGTAAACTTTAATTCTCTTTTAGGGTCAATGGCAGTCGTATAAGCATTTCACTACATTTCGTACTGTGTATGACTGTGTATGTGACAAATAAAATTTGAATTTGAATAAAATTTGAATTTGAAAATGTTAATTATTAAGATGTGTACAAATATCCACTAAAATAAAATAACTATTTAAACTGGTAGAGGCCTAAAATTTTGTATAATTATTATTTTTTTTTTTTCATAGAACGCATGCCATATTAAGGACTCTACTTATCTGTCACTGTTGATGTGATTTGAGGATCATATCACAAAAGTTCAAATATTACAACAGCACTTCCTGGGTGTGGCCTTCTACAAATGCTCCGTCATGTGTACAATTCAGCACATACATACAGCTATACAGGACCATTATACAGAATCCTCAAAGATATGTGTTTAGAAATGGTTCAACAATACAAGCTACTGTATATAATGAGATACACACCACTGATTTTCGCTGTAGTTACAGGTAATTGTTCTTTATCATATTGTAATGTCCTTATTTAATGTCCTAATCTTAGGTCAATATTTTGTTTACAGTGTCTATTTTAATATTTATTTCTTAATGTTCTTCTTTACAGTGGCAGGTTTTGCAGATAAAATTTGGCCTGTGGAAGAAAACATCATCAGAAAAGAAACAGACACTGTTACTCTAAAATGTTCATATGAGTCAAGCAGTGAAAACATTTACCTTTACTGGTACAAACAATACCCTAACAGCGCACCACAGTATTTACTGTATAAAGGTGCAAGATCATTAAGCTATGCAAGCACTCCTACTGACAAGCGATTAAAATCAGAAACAACCAGAGACTCTACTGAACTTACTATCAGCAGTGTAAAGCTCTCCGATTCTGCATTCTATCACTGCGCTCTTCAAGTAGCAGCACAGTAATACAGAGTCAGTGTAAGGCTGTACAAAAACATAACAATGGTTTGTATGAAATCTGTTTAAACCCCATAAAAGATATTTCCTTTACCAACTTCTTATCGGTTAGCCACAGACACCAACATTTGTGGTGATATTTAATAAAATGGAGGATAGAAATGACAACTTCACATTAATCAGTATTCTATATTTACCAGTATTGAAAAATAAATGTTACTATTCTACTTAAAATAGCATTCTATTTCACAAACAGTGCAACAATAAATTAAGTTCATCTGCCTTTTCTTGCCAGGTGTGTCCACGACTTGAAATAAGTTGTAGGGTTTACATAATAATGACAATGAATGACTGTTGCATTCTACGCTTTTAATATGTAGTGTTTTAGCTCTGGGTCAGAGGTGTATCAAATCTTTAACGATTCGGGTTAATTTGATTAACTGAATTAAAATGTATAATGTACTGTACGCTACATCGACCACCCATCCAGTGTTAAGCACAATTTAGTGTATCTTACCAGTTCTGCTTATCACTTAGCCAATGATCTGGGCAAATGTTTAGACTTACTAAAATACACGACCGAGACAACAGTTCTCCTTATTTGACTAATCTACGACACATGAAACTACGCTACTTGAACACATACACACGCGTGCACACACACACACACACACACACACACACACAGTTTGAAAGGTGAAAGGTAAATAAGTTATTCTAGTACTGTTTACTAGGTCAAAGAAATTCACAAGAGCAGAGTCTTGGGTTTAATCTTACAGTTTAGTTATGAAACAAGCAACAATTTTAGCAAGGTATGCCGCTTTGTTTATTTACTTGAGTTACGTTTTATTCTCATCCAGTGGTTCGCCCCCAGCGAAGGAAATCACGGCATTGCTGATTGGTTGGTGCGCTGTTGTAAATATGACGTCTTTCAGGAAATCCCTTTGGTAAGGCGTTGGTTGCCTGGTTATCGATGGCTGTGCTCTAAAATTTTCCTGAGGGTTTCTTTGTTGTGGGACTTTGAAATTCTGTCACGAAGTCTCGTTAAGAGTTCTTGAAGAGTGGATGATGCCAGCAGTGGCAGCATAGTGCCCACAAAGGCGAAAGCCCGAGCTTCTTGGAAGAGGATATTGGAGGTTGTAGTAGCGGTCAATTTTGCTTGAACTTGCTTGTTTTGACCCTTTTGTGCATACATATATTGAAGCATCCTGGTCTTCTATAACACCTCAGCAGTGCCACAGACGGATAGCTTCCATGCCATGCCGTATTGAGGCAGTAATTGCTGCAAAAAGGGCCCAAACCAAGTACTGAGTACATATGCATACTTATATACCTGTAGATATAAGTCTCTCTTATATAGAGATTGTGGATTTGGGGTTTTCATGAGCAGTAAGCCAAAATCATCTCAAATATGACAAATCAAGGCTTGAACTATCTTGCTTTGCATGTAATGAGTCTCTCAGATACTGTTAGGAGGAAAGATTGTAGCTGGGCCCCAAAACGTTAGGGACAAACACCCAGGTCCGATGAGCCTGGGTGGGCCTGCCTAAGCAGAGGGTGTATTGTGAGTAAAAGGCCGAAATATCCTATGATGCTTTGGAACACAACTGACGATGTGCATCATCATTCTTGTATGAAGCAACTTAAAGGGACTATTTCCATCTTGTCCTATATTTGGAAATGTTTTGCATGTAATGCGTCTCTCATATACTAGTTTCACCTTTTAAGTTGCATTACTGAAATAAATTAACTTTTGCACAATATGCACAATATTTTAATTTTTCGAGTTTTACTTGTATGTGGAATATGCTGTGAATAAGCTCTTATAGGAACAATGCAGTAGAATTAAGGCATTAATATTTAGTAATATGTAATAGTTTGCTATATGATTAGCTAAAACTTTAAAACCACTTCCACCAGTCATGACAGTATCTCATTACCTGTGAAGTGGTAGAATAAGTGGTAGGATGTTTGTTAAGCAACAAGTGATCAGTCAGTTTTCGAAATTAAAACTTTCATTAGATTAAGAGCAAGAAAATGGGCAACCATAAAAAAACAGAGTAGCTTTGAATAACTGAATCAGATGGTACAATGGTCCACTAAATAATAACTGGTGAACTGGTGACTGGGTCATGAGTGCCTAAGGCTCACTGGTGCATGCAAAATGTGGCTTCAGTTAAATAAAAGAAATTATATCAGTTCAGAGTGCCAATATTTAGTGATAGTGTTGTAGGTAAAATAAGGGTTTTTATTTTACTTCATTTTATTTTTATTTAAGTGTTAATTGTTGCATATAAGGTTTCTTATTTGATGTTGAAGGTAAAGCCAGTTTTTTTTTTTTTTAGTAAGAATCCACAATCGGTTAGCAATATTGGTGACATTGTCATGTGATGTTGTGAGGTGAAGCTTCATGAACCTTCATGAACATATACAGAAATATATATATTTTTATTTAGATAAGACCATTCATAATGTCCATTGCTATTTTCATGACTGTGTTTCATTAGGTGAGTTAACATAATTTTTTTATTCCAGAAATATTAATTATTCTGTGTGATTTTAAAATAAATCTGGGGGCGTGGCCTCGTATGTAGATTTCCCTGTGAATAGCGTGTGACCTGTCTCAGGACATTATCAGATAATAAAGTGCCTCTCCATTGTTTCACATGGATTACATGAACTGAGAATGTTTTTTAATCATTTAAAAAATAGATATTTTAAACTTTCTATAGATATACTTCTCATTCTCATTTTAGTGACGTGTTTCAAAAATATTTTCGCGGAGACTGACATGGCTGAAAGCGCACTCTGTTTATTTTTCCAAAAGCACACTGATTTGTGAATATTGTGAGTGTACATAAATAAAAGAAGACATAACGGAGCATTGTAAGTTCTTTTTACAGTTACTAGTTCGCCAGCGGGTACACCGACTCCTATTAACACGTTAACGCATGTGATTAATCTAGAAATTTTAACGTGTTACTATTTTTTACACAAATTAATTCACTGACCAAGCTTGACCCTAATTGCTTCCCATAATAACAGGGTACCTAGTGTGTGATAATGGCACGTTTAAAACGGATAATAAGATGACGGAGGAAACTTCACCAGGTGTAGGAGTTTAATTATAAAAAGCTTCTACATGAAAGTTTAGATAAAACCAAAGTTGTGTGCTAAAGCTAACTATTTTTACAAGAATGTCTTGGGAGTGGTGGCTCATGCAGCTGAATCTCTAAGTTTATGATTTTTAGATTTGAGAATCTGGGTTCGAGCCACACCGTTGGTGGGTTGCCACACCTCATACTACCCAGCCACTGCATGCAGTGCCAATTTGACTTTGTATAAGTAGGAGGCTGTAAAATGGCGTGAGCGTTTTACCGCAAAGGTGCACGCACGTGGCGGGGAACATGTGTCAAATGTCAAATACAGGTGCTTTAGGAAATGGATTAAGCTGGACCTTAAATGTCTCTTTACTTTGTATAAGTTCACACACTGTGCACACCCCCTGTACAATCACAGGTTGGATTAGGTTTACTGCCTTACCAAAAACAAATTGTAATTTGTCTGAGGAAGAGTTAGACTCTGTTACGTTGGACATGCTGGCCACTACTCTAATTGTGGGAAAAGTTTAGTAGACATTTACATGGACAGAAAAAAAAGAATACATGAAAGAGTGTTGATCCAGTTGGAAGAGTAGGTGCAGTATGGACTGTATCCATAACAAACCAGCTCTGTTTAGTTACAGAAGAACACAAAATTTATTCGCCTGTTACAGCCTTAATCGAAACTGGATTTAAGACATTATTATTTATTTATGTTTCTTAACAAGCATATATATGTTAATCACATCATGTGATGCTGTGGGGTGGAGCTTAGTAACCTTTATGATGTTAACTTATAAAAATACAGAAAGACGTTTTTATTTGGCTAAGACCATTCATCATGTTCACTGTTATATTTATGTGTCTGTGTCTTTCACTAGGTGAGTGAACCTTAATGTTTTGTTATTTTATTGATACTGTGTTAAATTATTGATTAATGAGACTGTCGTGTTTCGTCAGATGCAGGATTAGAAATTATAGAGGTTACAAGATCTATGATGTAACACAGATGAGTAAGGAGAGGGAGTTTTATTATAGGGGTTATTGCACAAATTCAGTGTACAAAAACACTCTGAGTTTGAAGTTTTGAAGTGAAGACCTTACAGTAACACACATATTTGTTTCTTATTTAGGTCTGATGATGCATCAAGATAAGTTTCTGACTGTGACAATTACTGTTATCAACTATTGTTGTCTTCTTATTTGGAAAAATAAGACTGAACGCTTTACAAAAATGTTCACAAGGATTCTGGCTGAGAACTTTTCTGAAAGTGTAACGGCTGAGGCTCTGTACAAGTTTAGGAGTTAAGTAAAGTTTAAATCTCCTTCATCCACAAGATGGCATAGAAGATTTTTAATAATGAGCAAAATGCAAGAACACTGCTCACACCCCCCAGATGTCATGTTGAGTTTTCAATTATCTTTAGTAGTGTGAATGCTATTTTGTGGAAATATAGGCTATATCTGTACTTTGATTATAAACTCAATCCACACTTTAACAGGAACACCTGTACACCTGCACTTTTACGCAGTTGCCAAATTGACCAATGCATGCAGATGCAGGACATGATTACCAAGAGCAGCATCTGGTTTATTTCTCACCACGGTAAAATATCTCCTGTTTAATAGGCTTTGTTGTTACCAAACCCTGGTCTCCTTTGGGTACTCCAGTTTCCTTCCACATTCCAGAGACATGCAGATTAGGTTAATTGGCTTTTCCAAATTGACTTGAATTATTCATTATTTGATATTGATTATTATTATTATTATTATTATTATTGTTGTTGTTGTTGTTGTTGTTTCTTTTTATTACAGTATAATGACATCAAGTAAGAATTAGCAACCTGTCAGTAACACTTGCGATGCTATCATGTGATGCTGTGGGGCGGAGCTTAGTAACCTTTATGATGTTAACTTATTGAAATACAGAAAGACATTTTTATTTGGCTAAGACCATTCATCATGTTCACTGTTATATTCATGTGTCTGTGTCTTTCACTAGGTGAGTTAACCTTAATGTTTTGTTATTTTATTGATACTGTGTTAAATTATTGATTAATGAGACTGTGGTGTTTAGAAACAGCAGAATGTAGGTCTGAGTTATGTATTTCTGGCATGTAAATGTTTGAAATATTATGTTGTCTACTTCTCTATGACAGGTCACTCCATGGCAGATTCAATAAAGCCACTTTTCACTCACAAAGTTGTAGATGAAGGTGATGATGGTATTCTGTCATGTAAATACAATCCCAGCTATGCTACAGGAAACTTCTTGCACTGGTACAGGCAAAATTCAAACTCTAAACCTGAGTTCCTTGTTTATATCACACAAAGTGGATCTAAAAGTGACTCCATTCAACCAAATCTGTCTCCCAAAATTGATGATGATAAAAAAGAAGTGGATCTGGTTATCTCCTCTGCTGCTGTATCAGACTCTGCACTATACTACTGTGCTCTGGTGCCCACAGTAACAGGAAATCCAGCTGCACTGTACAAAAACCTTGACACAGTTCTGATATATAAAAACAGCTTGACAAATAATTTTGACAAGCTTACATGATATTTTTGGGGATTTCTGTATTGTTTATGCAAAATTATTAGGAGACAGCTCATTCGTCTGTTTATCTATCACATTTCATACAAACTAAATTCTTTTGATTGTGTAAAGCTGCTTTGTGATGATGTAAATCGTTAAAAGCGCTATTCAAATAAAATTGAACTGAATTGAATTGAATCTTCAGTAATACCCTGATCAGAGAGCTTAAGCATTAGGAACACTGTGAATATGGGGAGAAGGTCGGAAAACTACTGCATAAAAGTCAGAGAAAGCCAATGGCAAGAATATGTAAAACACTGTGCAGATAGTAACCTGAGCTCAAACCTGGACCTGTGAGGCAACAATATTTTCTAATGTCTCCACCTCATAGTGTCCCTGACAAGGCAAGGATTTCAATACTAATGTTTTACAATTTATTTATAATTTTTATTAAAATAATTTATAGACACATCACTAATATCAATAAGTTTAAGAAATGATACAAGAAAACCCTTATTATACATATGTTTAGATGATTGTGTATGGTGTTACTGTTAATTAAATTTGGAGTGTCATGTTCACTGTTTGCTTATCCTGGTGCTTCAGTCAATTGCATTACCATTTACATTTAGGCTATTTGGCAGACGCCCTTATTTTTATGGGATACTTTTATAGACTATTTTCATGTCTTAATTTTAAATCAGTTTTAGACAACTTAACCCATTAGCTCCTTGACCTAAGGCAAATCTATTTATAAAAATGCTTGGCTAAATAAATAGGATTTTAGCCTGGACTTAAACACTGAGACTGTGTTTGAGTCCCAAACACTATTTGGAAGACTATTCCATAATTTTGGGGCTTTGTAAGAAAATTTTTTCATAATACGCGGTACTGACAAGCAGCCTGCATCCTTTGATCGAAGTAGGCGTGGCGGTTTGTAAGACACTAGCAGTTCGCTCAGGTACTGCGGCGCGAGACCATTTAATGCTTTATATGTCAAGAGTAGTATTTTAAAATCAATGCGAAATTTCACAGGGAGCCAATGCAGTGAAGATAGGATTCAATTCAATTCAATTTTATTTGTATAGCGCTTTTAGCAATTTCCATTGCCGCAAAGCAGCTTTACACAATCAAAAGAATTATTTAAGTTTGTATAAAATGTGAATTTGTATGAATCAAAATGGTCAGTTTGTCCCTGGTTAGCAAGCCGAGGTCGACAGTGGCAAGGAAAAACTCCCTGAGATGGTAATAGGAAGAAACCTTGAGAGGAACCAGACTTAACAGGGAACCCATCCTCATTTGGGTGAAACAGAAAGCAGTAAATGATCTGCATTTTCACAGTGTGTTAGTCCAGTGCGCAGGTCAGCTATAATAGCTTATGTTAATATGGAGTCCAGGTAGTTATTGAAGACCCAGGTAGACTTGTAGCAATTTCCAGTCCTGAACTATCGAACTGTTAAGTCCCCAGAGAAACAGTTGCCAACACCAGTCAAGGCCAGAACCATCTTCTACCTGTAGGTAGAGAGAATCATCCCCAGACACCAGACGCATCCCAGAGAGACACACGGGACATAGGGGTGATAGGGGTGATGTGCTGGTTTCTAGTGAGGACTCTTGCTGCTGCATTTTGGACTAGATGAACAACCAGACAGTAAGGCATTACAATAGTCCAACCTAGAGGTTATAAAAGCATGAACTAGTTTTTCTGCATCGTTTAGCGACAATAAATTTCTTATCTTGGCAATATTTCTGAGGTGAAAGAATGCTATCCTGGTAATATTATCTACATGAGCTTTAAATGAAAGACTGGAATCTATAATCACACCGAGGTCTTTTACTGTTGCCCTTGATGGAACAGAAAGGCCATCTAAAGTTACGGTGTGATCTAAAATTTTACTCCTAGCTGTATGCGGTCCTATGACTAGAACTTCTGTCTTATCCGGATTAAGCAGAAGGAAGTTAATTAGCATCCAATTTCTTATGTCCTGCACACATTGCTCAACTTTAGTAAGCTGTTTTCTCTCATCAGGTTTTGCTGAGACATATAACTGTGTATCGTCAGCATAACAATGAAAACTAATACCATGCTTACGGACTATGTTGCCCAGAGGAAGCATGTAAAGGGAAAAAAGCAGTGGACCTAAAACTGAACCCTGCGGAACGCCAAACTCCTCTAGAGAACATAGTGATAACGAGGGCTGTAACCTTAATTCCTACTACATTTTCTAATCTGTGAAGAAGAATAGCCTGATCAATGGTGTCAAAAGCTGCACTGAGGTCGAGTAATACAAGCATAGTTACACAACCCTGATCAGAGGCCAATAGGAGGTCATTTACTACTTTAATGAGTGCTGTCTCTGTGCTGTGATGAGGCCTAAATCCTGACTGATACAGTTCACGTATGCCATTTCTATGTAGATATGAGCATAGCTGCTCCGCTACTATCTTTTCCAGAATCTTAGAGATATTGGACAGCTGACAGGGGTCGAGGTCAGGTTTCTTAATTATTGGTTTGATAACTGCTAATTTAAAAGATTTTGGAACATAACCAATGCTGAGTGAATAATTAATTATTCTCAACAGGGGTTCTATTATTGCTGGTACTATCTGTTTAATAAAATGTGTCGGTACATGATCTAATATACAGGTGGATGAATTTGCAGAAGAGATGAGTGAAATTAGTTCATTCTCTTCAAGGGGAGTAAAGTATTCTAGGTTCTGATCTGACATGGCTAGATTAACATCTGCATCAATTACATTGTTCGGTTTCAAAACCTCAATTTTATGCCTAATATTTACAATTTTATTATTTAAAAAGTTCATGAAGTCCTCACTATTGCATGATGTTGTTGTGGAGATTTCTGCAGTGGTCTTATTTCTGGTTAATTTGGCTACAGCATTAAATAAAAATCTAGGATTATTTTTGTTATTTTCTATAAGAGTGGAGAGATATGTTGATCTAGCTACACTAAGAGCTTTTCTATAGTTTAGGATGCCCTCCTTCCATGCTATTTGAAATACTAACAATTTAGTTTGACGCCATTTACGTTCTAATTTCCGAGCGGTCTGTTTTAAAGTGCGCGTGTGATTGTTATACCAGGGAGCTGGTTTCTTATCTCTAATTATTTTTCTTTTAACTGGAGCTACATTATCTAAGGTATAGCGAAATGTCGACTCTAAATATTCAGTCGCCTGATCGAGTTCTGTGGGGTCAGACGGTGATCTAATTGAAGTTGGGAACTCTGGGAGATTACTGATAAAACTCTGTTTGGTAGTTGATGTGAATGTACGTTTCATACGGTAGCGCGGCGCTGTGCGTACATTATTACTGTGACACACTTGAATTGAGACAAGAAAGTGATCTGAGATAACTTCAGATAGTGGAATTGTGAATAAATTTCTTATACTTAATCCGAATAATATTATTAAATCTAAAGTGTGATCTAGTTTATGCGTGGGTCCTACTACACACTGATTTACTCCTACCGAGTCCAGTATGGACATAAATGCTGTTCTCAGAGGGTCTTCTGGATTTTTAAAGTGAATATTAAAATCTCCAGCAATTAACACTTTGCCTACAGAAACGACTAGGTTTGAGAGGAAATCTGCAAATTCACTAAGAGTGAGTACGGCCCTGGAGGTCTGTAAATGACAATTAGCGGAATCGACTGAGCTGACTTAATATAGTTAAATACACTTATGTTACTATAAAGAATTTCAAATGAATTATATTTGTGTCCGTGTTATTGTACAATAGTCAAACTATCATTGTGAAAAACTGCGACGCCTCCTCCTCTACCAGTTAACCGAGGCTGGTGTATGTAGCTGTATCCAGGAGGACTAGCTTTATTTAGAGCTACATACTCGTCCTGTTTAATCCAGGTTTCTGTTAAACAGAGTATATCAAACTCCTGATCCATGATAATTTCATCAACTATAACTGCTTTAGATGCAAGAGATCTAATATTTAACAGCAGTAATTACACAATGTTATCTCTGCACCTTTAAATCATGAAGGGAATCCTGGATGCCATTTTGTCTCAAAGTAAATTTTCCCTTCAGAAATAACTCATGATCACTCTGATGATTTGTTCCACATCCCAAAAAATATTAATAAATATTTGTAAAAAAATATTACAGGTAGTCCTCGACTTAAGAACATTCGCATTTTGAATTTTTGCAGATATGAATGGACCTTGGTTCTAAGAAAACTTGTAGATGTGAACAAATTGTAGAAGTACCTCACATGGATTGTACAAAAATAGATAGCTGCACTGCACCAAATACCAATATTTACAATTATATACACTATTTTCAGTGTATATATGGTATATATTGTGTGTGTGCATGTGGGGGAGGCGGAAGAAATTAGTTAGCCTCACTGGTTTTAGTTAAGCAGTGCAGAAGCATAATAATAGAAAATTGCTGTCCTGTGTAGCTGTCCCGATGGAGAATAATCCTATTTTAGGAAACTTCTCAACAAAACAGAGTTCACAATCCAAGAAAGTGGAAAACGGTCCCTTGTGTTGCGGGATTAAGTGTAATCGTAAAATCATATGTAAATTTTCGTACCTTATCCAGTTACCTTACTTTTTTGGACATGGTAGATATTGTGCTTAAAAATTAAGGGACTTCAAATGTGTCTTAAGTTGTGATAATCAAAACTTATACTGAGACATGACAGGAATTTGGTGTCTTAGTTTACATGTCACTGATGCTGTGATTTGTACGGTATATCTCTTTATGCCGTGGTACATCAAATAATGCTACAACAAAACTTCTTAGCACTTCCTAGGTTTTGAATAGGAGGTGCTTCCACAGGGGAAGTTTAGCACTTACAGTGCTATTATACAGAATCCTCCCAGAGTGGTGTTCAGAAATGGCTCAACTATACAACTTACTGTACATTGTAAGATACATTCCACTGATGCTTATTGTAGTAACAGGTAAGTCATACTTCCCAATTAATTAGTTGCATTTAGTAAGACAATTTGTAAACATTAATTTTGTTAATGTTTCTTTTTTTGTGTATTTTCACAGAAATTGTTTAATATTTATTTTATTGTTGTTCTGATCATGTTTATTTATACTAAATATTTTTGTTTACAACAGACAGTGTTGCAGATAATATTGGGCCGACAGATGAAGATGACCATGTTGTGGGGAAAGAGAGAGACACTATTACTCTGAAATGTTCATATGACTCAAGCAGTGATAGAGTTTGGCTTCACTGGTACAAACAGTATCCTAACAGTCCACCACAATTTTTACTGTTTAAAGGTGCAAAGTCAGTGTCAAGTTCTGAGTATAATCCCACTGGCACTCGGTTAGAGTCAAACACTGCCTCAGGATCTACTGAACTTACAATTAAAGATTTACAGATGTCAGATTCTGCACTCTATCACTGCGCACTTCAAGTAGGAGCACAGTAATACAAAGTTCATGAAACCCTGTACAAAAACATATTGCTTGTAAAAAAAAAAGAAGATGAAAGATACTTCTGTTACCAGCTTATCAATAAACCACATACACAACCACTTTGTGGTAATGAGCAACTGAACAAAAATAGAAAATGAAAGTAAAGGGATATAAACTACACAATAAACAGAGTAAATGCGCACATCTACTGTATCTATCATTTATTCTTTAGAGTAGTTTTTTCTGGGCAGTTTTCTCAGTAAAATTGTGTACTTAACAAAATGATCTATAAATCAGTTCCAGTTGTTCTCAAATGCTAAAACACATTTCACAAACGTTTCCTCCATGTTCCCCAATGTCTAAACACAACACCCTTTTCTAAAGCTACATAAACACAACCACACCTTCTCACTTCCAAACTCAAACTTTCACACCAAAAGAGAAGCTTGAAGCTTTCAAAAATGTAAACACTATACACATCATAACACACTACACCAAAACAATTTAAAACACAATGCTTAATTTGTGAGAAGGTTATGTTTTATAACTGCCAATGCACATTTTTAGAAACTTTACACTAACGGATCTTCTTAGATCTCTGCAGAGGATTAGGCATTTAGATTTATGAGTTTTATATGAAGAGTATAAATCTATAGAAAATTCTGCATGTACAATACTGTAACACAACTCAAGGCAAAAACAGAATCTATTGCACACAACAGTACTCTTGAAAACATGATCAGGGTGTGAAGTTTTTTCATTTACTTTATTCACACCACACACACACCACAATCACTGTGCAGCATCAGTCGCTGAGCTGCATCGGGCCACATCACCTCATCCACATCGTAGGCTATATTGTCTTGTGCCAGGCACCGCGGGAAAAACGCCTTGGAATGGCGAATCCATCCTTGGAAGGCCTCCACTGGGATGTCAACACAGGCCAGCTCTATTGCCCTTAGGAGGTTCTCTTTAGTGTATGGTTGTCTGTCATAAACCTTCCATCTCCACGATGAGAAGAACTCCTCTATAGGGTTCAGGAAAGGGGAGTAGGATGGCAGACAGACATTTAAAAAGTGGTTACTGTTGGCGGTGATCCACTCTCTGATTTGGTTTGTTTTGTGGAAGCGGACATTGTCCCAAATGATCACATAAATGTGATGTGCGGGCCCAGGATGGTGTTGTTGGCGGTCCAGGAGGATGTCTTTTAGCTCCTCTAGGAAGGTGATGAGACATTGGGTGTTGTAACAGCTGTAATTGCAGCAAAAGGTGGTTCTACAAAGTATTGACTTAGGGGGCTAAAAAATTTATTTAAAAGTTATTTATTTGTAAAAAATGTTTGGAATCATCTATGATTTTTGTTCCACTTCTCATGTGTACACCACTTTGTATTGGTCTTTCACATGGAATTCCAATAAAATTGATTCATTTTCGTGGCTGTAATGTGACAAAAAGTTCAAGGGGGCCGAATACTTTTGCAAGCCACTGAACATATGAGTAAGTATGTTTACATGGAATTGAATTTGGGTCCTATCCAGGATATATTTGCTGCTTTTTGGCCGGTTGGTTTTGGGTAGACTCTAGATCTACTATAATCCTGACTAGGATAAAGCAGTTCTTAAAGATGAATAATTAATAAATGGACAATTTTGGACTTTTCAGCAGTGTGTTTATTACTATTATTATTATTATTATTATTATTAAAGCTGGGGCTTGGTTCATTGTTTTAGTTTTATAAGCCAAAGAATTTTACAAGCTCATTTACAGTGCATGTCTATCATGTTAAAAATCGCATGATATGATACATGATAAAATACACATTCATTTGCATGCTGCATTTGCAGAGATGTTTTCAAGTTTAACATAAATTATTACAAATTAGCCCTTTACCAAAATGAAGGACACACACCAACTGAATACTGAGGATAACAATATTAACTTCCCTTCTCAGTTCATTTCAGTAATTTTTATTCATGATTACCATGATTACCTGCTGACAAATGGGAAGTGTAGTGTTTTTATAACTGCATTAGATGTGGTGATGTCTGCATTGCGCTCCTCGTTTTATTGCTATCCGGGCAGGCAGCAGAGTGGGCCACAGCACGCCTTTCGTTTTGACTCAGACACTGCCCATTCATATATTGAATTTACCTGACAGCTCAAACTCAGGTTTGAACACCCTGCGGGCGTGGTTGAGACCGACACGAAGCTGTACCACCTGCGGCAGGGAGGATCGTCCGTGAGCCGCTACACTGCAGATTTACGTACCTTGGCTATGCAAATCTCCTGGGGTGACGCCGCGCTTCGGACATCCTATTACGAGGGACTGGCTTCTCGGATTAAGAACAACCTTGCCGGGCGAGAGCTCCCTGCCACTCTGGAGGGGCTGATCCAACTCGCCCCCCCCATCCCCCCCCCCGCCCCCCCCCCCAGATTGACCAGCGCATCGAATCAGCGTTTCTCGTCTCACAGTTCAGGTATACCTCTAGTTTAGCCACAAACGGGTCAGAAGTACTGTGTTTATCGACTCTGGTGCCGCAGGTAACTTTGTTGACTCCTCTTATAACAAAAAAAACTGGGAGTGAAGTTTGAAGCATTATCCCAGCCTGTTTGAATCACATTAGTTGAGGGTCAGCCTTTCTGCTCCATCCCCATCACCACCCAGACTCAACCCATCACCCTCATCATCGACCAGCACCACGAACCGATCCAATTCCACCTCACCTCCATCATCCTCGGTTACCCTTGGCTTCTGCAACATGACCCTCTCATCTCCTGGACTTAAAACCGGATCTTACAGTGGGGGCCAACCTGTACGGAACTCTGCCTTCGGGGCTCTAGGGATTCCGAGGCCCCCGATGTCGACACCAATGCCATCCCCGCCGCCTATTGGGACCTGGCTGAAGCCTTCTGTAAGAGACGCGCCACCCACCTGCCTCCTCATCACCCTTACGACCTGGCGATAGATCTTCAGCTTAAATGCTAAGTTGACTTAACTTAAAATCATTTGTAATATCAATTGCTTTACCCAATCACACCACTTAATATCTTAAGTTAAAGTGAGAATTTTATCATTTCTATTAAACGTAAATTAGAGCATTTAAATTATTATTATTTTTTTTTATATTAAAAAAAAACCAAACCAGTATATTCTTTACTTGTTTTATTTAAACTTTAAACATGAAATTCAAGAACAAGTCATGTCTTATAAACCTTTTTTTGTTTATTATTAGAGGTTTAATCATAGTCCAGGTGCAGAGCATACATTAGTCCAAAAAGCCCTGAAGCATGTTGGCCAGTTTATCTATCACCACACTCCCTTCCAAGATGATGTCCACTCTGGATGGGTTGAGCTGAGGTTTTTTTTGATCACTGTAGAGGACAGTTAGTTAGGCAGTTAGATAATGCAGTCTTGTCCAACAAAAAGTACCTCTATTTACCTCCACATATTTATTTTTTTCATGTGCATAAAATTAACCATTCGGTAAACCATTAAAGTAAAGGTTAAATACCAAGCAGTCCTTAAAAAATAATAATGAAGAAAGAGGTGGAAAATAGCCTATCACACTGGTTAAAGCATGTTTCACTGCTCGCAGACCATGAAATGATCAGGTAGCTAAATTATCTTACAGGTGACTAACAGGAAAAATGACCATCAAACTAATTAAACATAACATTGTACTGCTCAGCGGGTGAAAAATTGTTAAACATTACAACAAAGTTTTAATACTGCCACACTCAGCCTCTTCAGCGCAAAATGAAGCAAAAAAAAAAAAAGCAGCAGGTTTATACTTCTCGCCAATAGCACTCACCATACTTAGCAGACTGTGGAACAGCAGCTCGACCCATCGCTCTCTGGTCTCACCTGCTGGAAGCAGCCGCGGCTCGGTCACCTGGCGGGAGATAAAGAGGCGTGGCCACGGCTAAAACTTACTGTTTTTTTTTTTAATGATTAAACTTAAAATTATTAATTTATTACATTACTATCAAATTGCAAGTATATTGCATTACAAATTAGTACAATATACTTACCTATAATAGTAATGCAAACTTAAAATTATTTAGTACATTGTAACTGATTTTTAAGTAGATATCAAATCCGGGTTTATAGTGCATGCTTTTAAGACATGGCCAACATTACGTTAATTATTTAACAGGATCTGACTATGTTAGAAAAGAAGTAGTTGAAAAGGATTATTGACTGCCTAATTGCAGGAAAGGTGTTGCTGCATTCCAAAAAATCTGCCATATGTAACTATTACAGATCTGCTGGTTCAGAGGCCCACCTCATCATACATCTTGAAAATTTTATTATTCAACAATAAATTTCTTGATGGAACCTTTTGTTGAACTGTAAAAATCTATCAAGACCTGCACTGTAGATTAAATCAATATGCTTACCCAGCCTCTAACTTGGTTGTGGATCCATTGTTTAGGGTCAAAAACACACATCTTGAGTGAAAATGAATGCATTGAAACATAAAGCTTTGGAGTTTTGGAGGCAAAGTCTCTGCTGGGTGATCAGTGCAGCTGTCAGATTGACCCATTCATGGCCACTCTGCCTGATCCTGCAGACTCAGTGCTGCCACCAACAACTAAGAAGAAAGAAATAGTCAGTCCCAAGTTTCTTTAAGAATACCAGCTCTGTGATGACACAGAGGGAAGCAACTGAAAATGAACATTTACTGTAAGCTACTTCCATGCAGTCAATGTAAATGCAAATTATATCAAATGGTGAAATAAACATGAGACTGGATTTCCAACAGTATCTACTGGTTCCATACACTAGTTTCTCTTTCAAAAGGGTTGTCAATTGCAGTGGCAACATTGTAACCTGCCATAATGCATTAAGACCGAAGCTGTAGATAGACAAAAAATTCTTACAAAAATCCTGTAAGTGATTTAAGTACAGGGCTAGCTAAGTGTAAATACTTTGTCTGGTAAAGGACTGTCCTCCTCAGTAGGAATCTGAACTACTTTGTCAGATAATATTTGTTCAGTTTATATTTTTATTTGCACAATGTGCTTTTTTAGGCAAAATAAGGAAAACCTACAATTTAATTCTGTTTTAAGTAAAGTTGAAATTAAATTACGTTTGATATTCCTATCACAAACAAAAGTTGAGCATTTGGATCACTTAACTAAGCATTTGGATCACTCAACACAAATATTTGAGATATACAGTATATTTTTTATTTCCATTCATGCCAAAAATAACAAGATATAATTTTGGTCCATATCGCCAATCCCTGATACATACACATAATACATACTTTTATTTTTTATTTATTTATTTTCTCTCTTACACACACACACACACACACACACACACACACAGTGTTCTGCAGTTATATATCTCAGATGTGATGAATATGCATAATGATGAGTAGGTGGAGCTAGAGGAAATACTTTTGTTGATAACAATCACATTTACTTTCAAAGCTTAGAAGCGAGAACTAAACATTAATGATAATGTTATTCATCTCTGTGGTTTTCCTATTTTTTGCTGATATTGGTAAGTCATATACAATGCACATGTTTTTGTATAATTATTAAGATTTTTAATGTTCATATTTTTATATGAACATTTAATTTGTTTCAAATTTCATAATATAATTTGTATGTTTTTCTAGCAAAGGCAGCTGATAACAGCATTAAGCCCGACAAAACCAATGTATTTGTAACTGAAGGCAGTAACACCACACTGTCCTGCACATATTCTGGATCAGTTTATTATCTCCACTGGTATCAACAGAAACCTGGATCAAGACCTGTGTTTCTGCTGATGATTGATAAAGACAGTGGATATGTCCCAAAGGCTCAAACACCTTTTCCACAATTTTCCGCGAATGTTGATAAAAAGAATGAAAAAGTGGATCTGAACATCTCCTCTGCTGCTGTATCAGACTCTGCACTGTACTACTGCGCTCTGGAGCCCACAGTGACAGGAAATACAACTACACTGTACAAAAAGCACTACACCTGACTGGAGAAGAGCCGCGATTTTCTCACAAGATGGAGCTATTTGAACATTTTGAGCATTTATTTCTTCAAATCACCTATTTATAATGTGAATTTGTTCTAATCAATTTTGTCTAACCATCATGTCTGTACCAGTAAATAATAAGTTCTGTTGTTGTTGTGTTTAGTGAAGCCCCAATTATGTAAATGAAATTTCTAGTACATGAAGATGTAAAACTAACATTTACAGAAGACTTCCAGCACAGTATGGTCATGAGACTTATATACGATGCGTTATACATTCAGTGAGTGGAATGTAAATTTAAAAAAAAAAAAAAAAAGAAAGAAAATCTTGTGGAAGAGACATCTTTCTGTGGAAATTGTACATACATTCACAAACACTACTTGCAGATTACGGGAACTTGACTGGTGGTTATTGTCCCATCCCCCCATAAAGCCCTAACTTTGCTCCAAGCTATTTCCACATTAAAGGAATTCCTGGGAGGCAAGTGTTTCAGATGTGATGCAGGCATTCTGAACACTTTCCATTTTGATGGTTTCCAAGCTCTAATGAATGCTCTAATAAACTATTAAAAAAAGTGTATAAATGTAGCAAAATATTACATAAGAAAATAAATACAAATGTAATACAGGTTGTATCATTTTAGTTAGGAATAATTCAGATTATCTTGAGGGCATCATACAAAAGCATCATATTGATTATGGTAAAACATTATTGTTCTTACTGTCTCACTACACAGTTGGACTTTCAAATCTGTGAATTGTTACAGAACACATGATTTAGACATTGTGCAAACACCATATTATACTGTAAATATTAAATTAAACAACGAGATAGCACTGTATTGCACAAGATGGGATACTGCTGCCCATGTGTAGAATCATACACTGTTATAGGGTGCATAGCATTCACTATGGTCTAATATTTCATTGGACAGCCCCAGAAAATAACTCAGAAAACCCACTCAGGTTTGAACATTATGCACTAGGCATGATGGCTGCATTAGTGCACCCACCTCTCTTCACTCAGGAAACATTTGTAATCATCAGATATCATGATCTTTTTCCAATGCTTCACAGTTTTTCAAATTCAAGCCTTTTTTTCTGATTAGCCTCAATGTTTTTTTTAAGGGGACACAGCTATTTAGTCCAAATCCCTTGAATTTTCTTCTTAATGTACAGTATATGTGGAAATGCTTACTTTTACTATTAAACATAACTGCAAGCTCTATTGTGTTTTCATTTATTTATTTTTATTTTTTTGCAGTTTGATTTTACTGAAGTCTGTAAAGCTGCTTTGTAAAAATGGCTATTTTGAAAAATTTATTTGATTTGTAGTTTAAGTCATCTCCCATCATCCACATTCAGGATGTTTTTCTGACCACATTTCTTCCCTTAAGGTTGTTAGTTCTCCACTATCCTTCCCAATTTTAATAATTAGTTTTTTAGTTCTTAACCCCGTTTAAGGAGTTTCAACAATCTCCTTAAATGTTTTAGATGAAGATCCTTGCCACATGATCTCCCTTCTGATATAGGTGTAAGAAATGAGAAGCTTCTCCCTGCATCAGGTTGGTTTAAAAACTTGTTGCCAGCTGAACCACATTAATCACTGCACTATTTATCCAATGAGTTACATCATAGTTTGCACTAGTGGTGACAATTAAAGCTGACAGCAATTAAAAACAGTAACCTAACAGGTTGATTGATTTGACTCCTAACAATATACAGTATAAGCATAATTATTTTTTTAATTCAATGCCAAACCTTTGAAAGCCAACAACTCTTTATTAAAGAAAAAAAAGACATACATTTCTATTACTGCCTGATTAAAAACAGCAATGTGGTTGTAAAATATAATACAAAGGAATGACTTTAGGCTTGAAGTAAAACCAAACCAGTTGTTTAATACGAGAATGTAAACTATACTGATATTCTGTTTAAACAATATTTGGATTTTACCACATAATAAGTTGACATGTATGTTCTCTCACCATGTAAATTTTGCCGGCACTTTACAACTCATTATTTGGCTTGGATGTAATATTTGTGGTAGGCATGGAAAGAAACAAACACTGACAGACACTGTTACTCCAAAAAGTAAATACAGTATGAGTAACTCACACACGCTGGAAATCTGACTCAGATTTATAATATTAAAATCAGTTCTTCTGATGACAAGTTTTTTTTTATCTGTAGATTTATAAAGAGGATGCAAAATTTTGCACAGTCAGTAACCTGAACTGAAATGTAGACTGGAGATCCTGGAGCTGTGAGGTAGCAATATGTCTTCTGTACCTCTTACTCCAAAGATCTCTAAAAGTAGAAATTATGAAAAAAAATTTACATTTATTACTAGTGGGTATTTGTGTTTGCTAACTTTTAGAAGAAGTTTTAATAGGTTGTCACGATCGCAGGTGTACCGGGCTTATGTTATCGCCGTGGGCTTAAAAAGGGCAGGCATATACGCAGAGGGTTGTCAAAATAAAGGGTTTTTTTATTCAACATAAAATAATCGTACAGGAACAAAACACTGGTTCTTTCAGCTTGACCTCCTCAAGAGTTCTTCAAATACAACATAAAACAAAAGCTCTAGACACAGACAGAGTAGTTCTTGACACCGAACTCACACCAGGGTAACTTTAGGTCCTAACACTGGCTTGAACACACAGGCTCTAATGCCCAGAGACATTAACACATACAGGACATTGTGACACTTGCTCTATGTTGTGACATAGGCTTAAACATACACCTCAAAGCCTAATGACCTATAACTCAAGCTCTTTAAAATGGAATCACCCCTGTGTTCCTACAAGTGAGACACATACTCTCACAACCCTTGCTCCCATGAGCGGCACCCACTACCCACGCTCCTACAGTATGAGCGACACACACTCGTAGGAGGCACACAGGCTTAGAGGTTTCAACTACCGACAGGGAGAGACACTAGAGAAAGGAAAGAGAAACAGACAGGAGTAACTGAACATAAGGTTTTATTATGTTCAGTTACTGCCACATCACACTTCCCAATACTCACAGACACAAGTAAACCCTCAAAAAAATACACTTAAATATATTCAACTCAAATAAACAAAACAAAAGCCCACAAGAAAATATTAATGCTCTACCCAGTTTCCCAGAACTAACAGCTTTTTATTAGATCTCTAATGAGCCACCTCGTTTCAGGTAAAGCTTAGTCATCACCTGACCGAGGTGCTTTCTGGGAAACTGGGTCTTCTAACAAAACTTCAAACAACAAACACTGCCACAGTGCCCCCTAGGGGCAGTCCCTTACATAGGTTTTGGTTTTAATTGATTAAAGATATTTTTTTAGGTGGTTTCTTTTTTATTGAGATCATGATCACTCTGTTGGATTTGTTGACTTTTACTATTGAATACAGCTGCGATTTCTTTAGTTATTTTTTATGAGGCAACTTCACCAAAGTTTTGAGTGTTGAGTGATCTCTGGCCATGGCCTTTTTTTTTAAACTTATTTTTCAACCACATTTTGTCTACATTTTTAAATGTTTTTAGAATGTTTTTGTATTCATTGGACAGTTCGTAACCCAATTCCAGTCAATAAATAATAAATAAATATGTGCTAAGTATGTAACTTTCACTCCATCCACAGTAAAGCAATGACAGTGATTAGAAAGGGCACTCTACACCTGTCTTTCTTTTGCCTGCCTTTACACAATTATGCAACTTCCAGCATTCAGTAGCATTAATTCACCTGTTACTGTATACCCACTAATGAACAACATTTATGGATTTAAGAGAAGTCAGACAAAAGTATGATTTAAAGGTACTTGTCTACATTGTATTATGAAACAGCTAATAGAAATATGTACTGTATACTAACACACTGCAGGGATGTTCTTTTAGAGTGTCTACACTGCACTGTAACTGCACTAATTCAAAGGTAAAACTATGGACATGCACAGCACTATGGTAATGATACTTTTTACATGAAGAAAACAAATGTCCTTATGTGCGACAGCATTATTGGAAAATGAAAATATAGTCAGCTGGTAATTTTATTTTATTTGTATAGCACTTTTAACAGTGGTTATTGTTTACAAAGCAGGTTTACATGAAATTTAAAGCTGTCTGTATGTTAAAATGTATATTTCTATATAATGTGAGAAAATGTGCATAAATCAAAATGATTAGATTGTCCCTGTGATGGAAGAGGAACCAAACCCAACAGGGAACTCATCCTCATTTGGGTAGCAGGATTTGTTGTGCAGTCATACTGTGTGTTAGGCAGCTGGAAGTTTAATGGACCAGTTGTTTTTAAGTTAATTTGGAGTTCGGTACATTATTGGAGACTCAGGTAGAATGCAGGAAATTCCAGTCCTGAACTGGTGAGCGACTGCAGTCACAAGTTCATTACAACAAATGCCATGGTTAGTAAAAATGCTAAGGGTGGAAAAAAACACTCTTTTGAGACTTTTAAGAATCCTTTACCAGCAACTGGTTAAGTAATAATAACATTATTCACTTACTATTGTTGTGCCCCTGGCCCTTCGCCACCCTAAATACAGGATAAAGCGGTATAGATGATGAGTGAGTAAGTGACTTACCATTCTTTCTCCCCTTATACAGTTTTTAATGAAAATTGCTACATTCATCAATGTTTTCTTGTTTGTAATTTGTTCTTAAATAAAAACTTAACCTACAGTATATACACTCAGCAACACAGTAACACACATTTAAGCATTTACCAGTTTGTAGTGTTACATAATATTAAAAGATATAAAGTTTTCCTTACATTTCTTTGCAAAATGTATTTCAAAATTTATTTGTATTCCTTTTTATAAATATTTATGATCTTCTAAAATAAAATTATACAGATTAATCTAATTTAAATCTTTATATCAGTATGTATGTATATATGTATGTATGTATGTATGTAAGTTATGTATTAACTAGTAATTTAGTTTACATTGCCTTTATGCTGTTAGTTTTAACACATTAGTTTGTCTCTATATGTGACTTGAAATTGTGTAATCTTGAAATGTTGCTTGCTTTGAGTTCAGACGTTCTGTACTCATTTAACTATAATCCCTCATCCCTCCTCTGCACATGTCCAAACCATCTTAATTTGACTTCTTTAACTTTGTCTCCGTACCACCCTACCTACACTGTCCCTTTAAAATATACTCATTCCCATTTCTGTTAATTCTTGTCACTCCCAAAGCAAATCACAGCATCTTTAGCTCAACCATCTCCAACTTTTCCTCCTGTCAGCAGCAATGACTCTAAAATATACAACATTGTTGGTCTCACTACTGACCTGTAAACTTTCTCTTATATTTATGCTTAAAGATTTCTGTCACTGATCACCTTTGCTTCTCTTATCCACCCTGGCTCCAATCTTCACTTCTCTACCACATTCCACATTCTTGCTGCTGTTCACAATATCCCTGCAATATGAGTGCAGCACTATGGATTTCCACAGAATCATCAGAATTGTTCCCATGTCTATGCCATGCTAGTCACAAGTATTTACACTCTAAAGACCAGAGGACATGCTCATCTCCTCAACTCTAAGTCAGAGATTGACTCATCTGCATTAAAGGTGAGGGCTGGCTTGTACTAACCAGTACAAGTAGTCCCTGACTTGCAAACATTCAAATTACTAATTTCCACAGATACAAACAAACCATTGTTCTACAAAAATTCATAAATGCGAACAAATCATGGAAGTAGCTCTTGGATATTGTACAAAAATAGACACTGCATTGCAGCAGATATCAATATTTACAATTATATACAATATTTTAATATGTATAAAATGTCTAAAGTAAGCACTTTGGTTAGTATATAGGGTTAGAAGTGCAGCATGTTTGACTCTCATGTGTGTAAAATGAAGCATGGCAGGAATAGATGCTTAATGAAAATGTATTCAATGTACAGGTAATCATGTATACTGTATTATGAGAGGATATAACGTGTCATTATAAATAGAAATTCTGTAATTCATGTAACTCAAATGGGTTAACCAGAATTATATGACAATACCTATTTATAAGTGGGTGAAACTAGATTTGTATGATGCAGTTTAAAAAGTTTCACATTGCTATTTACAAAGACACAAAGACTGCAAGAAAGACACTCAGAGCTACAGTACCATTTTACTCCTCCTCTGTTTTTTCCTAGCTGTTACCAAAACTGATAAGTTACTTACTGTTTTGTTATTTAAGAAGATTTTACTCCCCAATCAAGGAGAAAAAGATTAATGCTCATTGACTGACATTGACTTCCATTTCCATTTGAAGGGTCTTGCATGATTAATAATAATATTTTATGAATTTTTTTCACAGAGGCTGTTGATTCACTCATTACACCAAACCAAACAATCATCACTTCAGTCGAAGGTAGGAATATCACAATGACCTGCACATATTGTATGACGAATCAGCTTTCTATCTCTACTGGTATCAACAAAAGCCTCAATCAATTGTTCACATTCATGCTAAGATTCCCCAGCATCAGCATGAATACAATTAACACCAACACACACCATAAACTGTATGGGCATTTTATTAAATTATTTTTTATTAATGGATGGTAATAACACATACTAGATCTGAGTTTACAATACTGTTAGTGCCGAGACACTAACAGATGAAAAACTTTACATGCACACTTCACAGGTAGGTGGGGCTAGATATGTGAGATACGATTTAAACTGTTTTACATCATTTCCATTGATGCCTGGCGCAAGAGGGACACATAGAACAAACATGCTGCTTTTCTTCTCTGTGTTTATATCTGTTACCACTGTTGGTAAGTCATTTACTATTTACATAATTTAGGCAATTTTACTTCCATATTATGTAAAAAGTTTTTATTACATTTAGATATAGTAGATCATGATATGATATAGACACAGAGGCAAATCTGCCATGTATTTTAGAGAGATCTGAACTTACAAGAAAGACCATGTTATTTTTACCCTGTTGTTACAGCTGTTTAATAATATTGACACATTTAGATTAGATAAGGGGAAATAACTTTCATTTTTAATATTTTTAGATGATTTATGATATGATTAAAATTATATTAAAATATATTACGATGCTTTTTCAGCAGAGGCTGTGGATTCGCTCATTACGCCAGATCAAACACTCATAACTTTGGTTGAAGGCAGCAACACAACACTGACCTGCACATATGATGAATCAGCTTTATATCTTTACTGGTATCGACAAAACTCTCAATCAGGACCAGAGTTTCTCCTGATGATTCATAAATCCACAGAACGTGATACTAAGGCTGAACCACCAAAACCTGGACTATCCATCAAACTCCATAAACAAGATAAGAAAGTAGATTTGGATCTCTCCTCTGCTTCAGTATCAGACTCTTCACTTTACTACTGTGCCATGCAGCCCACAGTAACAGGAAACCCACCTATACTGTACAAAAACTATTCCTTATGACAAAAGTGATTTTTCTCCTTTTCCCCAAGACATCGCCATTTAGTTTTTTTATTTAAGTTAACATTAGTTTACTATTTAAAAATATATATATGATGAGATAAATTAATTTTTGAATATTAACACAATTAATTCAATTCAATTTTTTTTTCAATTTTTTTTATTTGTATAGCGCTTTTAGCAATTTTCATTGCTGCAAAGCAGCTTTACACAGTCAAAAGAATTATTTAAGTTTGTATGAAATGTGAATTTGTATGAATCAAAAATGGTCAGTTTGTCCCTGGTGAGCAAGCCGAGGGCGACAGTGGCAAGAAAAAACTCCCTGAGATGGTAATAAGAAGAAACCTTGAGAGGAACCAGACTCAACAGGGAACCCATCCTCATTTGGGTGAAACAGAAAGCAGTAAATGATCTGCATTTATACAGTGGGTAGGGTGGGAGGCAGTTCAGCTATAATAGCTGATGTTAATTGATGTTAATATGGAGTCCAGGTAGTTATTGAAGACCCAGGTAGACTTGTAAGAAGTTCCAGTCATGAACTATCGAAATGTCAAGTCCCCAGAGAAACAGTTGCCAACACCAGTCAAGGCCAGAACCGTCTTCTAGGTAGAGAGAACCATCCCCAGACACCAGACGCATCCCAGAGAGACACACGGGGCATCCATGTGACGAGATCTTCAGCCAGAAGCGGGGCACCAGGATGGGTCAGACAGGTCCGGAGGGCAGAGGGAGTCTGGATCACTGGCAGCTCAGGAACGACATGTGTAGCTCGACAGAGAGAGAGAAAGAGTGAAAGGGGGAGACAGGAGGAGAGAAGAAAGAGAAAGAGGGGGGGGGAAGAAGAGGAGAGATGGCAGTTAGGTATGGTCACAGTCACAGCTGTATTTTTCATAATACGCGGTACTGACAAGCAGCCTGCATCCTTTGATCGAAGTAGGCGTGGCGGATCGTAAGACACTAGCAGTTCGCTCAGGTACTGCGGCGCGAGCCCATTTAATGCTTTATATGTCAAGAGTAGTATTTTAAAATCAATGCGAAATTTCACAGGGAGCCAATGGAGTGAAGATAAGATAGGGGTGATGTGCTCATATCTTCTGGTTCTAGTGAGGACTCTCGCTGCTGCATTCTGGACTAGCTGAAGCTTATTTATGCATCTAGCTGAACAACCAGACAGTAAGGCATTACAATAGTCCAACCTAGAGGTGATAAAAGCATGAACTAGTTTTTCTGCGTCGTTTAGCGACAATAAATTTCTTATCCTGGCAATATTTCTGAGGTGAAAGAATGCTATCCTGGTAATATTATCTACATGTGCTTCAAATGAAAGGCTGGAATCAATGATCACACCAAGGTCTTTCACTGTTGCATTTGATGGAACAGAAAGGCCATCTAAAGTTACGGTGTGATCTAAAATTTTACTCCTAGCTGTATGCGGTCCTATGACTAGAACTTCTGTCTTATCCGGATTTAGCAGAAGGAAGTTAATTAGCATCCAATTTCTTATGTCCTGCACACAAGCTGTTTTTTCTCATCAGGTTTTGCTGAGACATATAACTGTGTATCGTCAGCATAACAATGAAAACTAATACCATGCTTACGGATTATGTTGCCCAGAGGAAGCATGTAAAGGGAAAAAAGCAGTGGACCTAAAACTGAACCCTGCGGAACGCCAAACTCAAAGGATCTGAGCCAGGAGAGGGCTGTACCCTTAATTCCTACTACATTTTCTAATCTGTGAAGAAGAATACTATGATCAACGGTGTCAAAAGCTGCACTGAGGTCAAGTAATACAAGCATAGTTACACAACCCTGATCAGAGGCCAATAGAATGTCATTTACTACTTTAACGAGTGCTGTCTCTGTACTGTGATGAGGCCTAAATCCTGACTGATACAGTTCATGTATGCCATTTCTATGTATATATGAGCATAGCTGCTCCGCTACTATCTTTTCCAGAATCTTAGAGATAAAGGGGAGGTTTGATATTGGCCTGTAACTGGACAGCTGACAGGGGTCGAGGTCAGGTTTCTTAATTATTGGTTTAATAACTGCTAATTTAAAAGATTTTGGAACATAACCAATGCTGAGTGAAGAATTAATTATTCTCAACAGGGGTTCTGTTATTGCTGGTACTATCTGTTTAAGAAAGTGTGTCGGTACAGGATCTAATATACAGGTTGATGAATTTGAAGAAGAGATGAGTGAAATTAGTTCATTCTCTTCAAGGGGAGTAAAGTATTCTAGGTTCTGATCTGACATGGCTAGATTAACATCTGCATCAATTACATTGTTCGGTTTCAAAACCTCAATTTTATGCCTAATATTTACAATTTTATTATTAAAAAAGTTCATGAAGTCCTCACTATTGCATGATGTTGTTGTGGAGATTTCTGCAGTGGTCTTATTTCTGGTTAATTTGGCTACAGCATTAAATAAGAATCTAGGATTATTTTTGTTATTTTCTATAAGAGTGGAGAGATATGTTGATCTAGCTACACTAAGAGCTTTTCTATAGTTCAGGATGCTCTTCTTCCATGCTATTTGAAATACTAGTAATTTAGTTTGACGCCATTTACGTTCTAATTTCCGAGCGGTCTGTTTTAAAGTGCGCGTGTGATCGTTATACCAGGGAGCAAGTTTCTTATCTCTAATAATTTTTCTTTTAACTGGAGCTACATTATCTAAGGTATAGCGAAATGTTGACTCTAAATATTCAGTCGCCTGATCGAGTTCTGTGGGGTCAGACGGTGATCTAATCGAAGTTGGGAACTCTGGGAGATTACTGATAAAACTCTGTTTGGTAGTTGATGTGAATGTACGTTTTAAACGGTAGCGCGGCGCTGTGCGTACATTATTACTGTGACACACTTGAATTGAGACAAGATAGTGATCCGAGATAACTTCAGATAGTGGAATTGTGAATAAATTTCTTATACTTAATCCGAATAATATTATTAAATCTATTAAGTGTGACCTGCTTTATGAGTGGGTCCTACTACACACTGATTTACTCCTACCGAGTCCAGTATGGACATAAATGCTGTTCTCAGAGGGTCTTCTGGGTTTTCAAAATGAATATTAAAATCTCCAGCAATTAACACTTTGTCTACAGAAACGACTAGGTTTGAAAGGAAATCTGCAAATTCACTAAGAAATTCAGAGTACGGCCCTGGAGGTCTGTAAATGACAATTAGCGGGATCGACTGAGCTGACTTAATATAGTTAAATACACTTATGTTACTATAAAGAATTTCAAATGAATTAAATTTGTGCCTGTGTTTTTGTACAATAGTCAGATTATCATTGTGAATAACTGCGACGCCTCCTCCTCTACCAGTTAACCGAGGCTGGTGTATGTAGCTGTATCCAGGAGGACTAGCTTCATTTAGAGCTACATACTCGTCTTGTTTAATCCAGGTTTCTGTTAAACAGAGTATATCAAACTCCTGATCTGTGATAATTTTATTAACTATAACTGATTTAGATGCGAGAGATATAATATTTAACAGTCCTAGCTTCAGATCAGAGGTGCCGGCTGCGCATTCAGTATGATCCGACTTTGTGGTCTTTATGTTAATTAAATTATTAAAACAGACTTTCTGAGTCTTTCTAAATTTGTCTTTAGCTCGGGGAACAGACACAGTCTCAATACAGTGAACCCTGGGTGACGACTCTATGCAGCTAGCAGACGGTTGGTTGGACTCAAGTAAAGTCCTTGAGGTGCTCTGTAGAGGATGTACAGTAGTTCTTTAAGGGGGAGCTTTTCCTCATGCAATACATCCATTTGGTCACATTTTACACACCAGCTTTGATTTTGGATCGCAATCTGGTGCCAATTCAGGTGTGAACATCATTTCTCATGCTCCCAGGAACATTCTTTCACAATTTGAATCCTGGAAAATAGCTATGCATTGATGGGATAACCTGGTCATTCAGTACCTCCTGCTGATAAATGCCAATATGTTATAAATCACCAAGTGCTTTCATACACTAAGAGGTTTAAGAACATGTGTGGACATAACAATCAATGGATAAATAAAAGAGATAATTGTTGAGATCAGGAGGACTCACAGTGATCAGTCTGTGCTCTTCTGCTGGTGTGCACATGAAGACAGTTTTTGAGTTCACATTGCATAGGATTGCATTTTAGTTGCAAATCTCAATTTGAGTTGAATTACCTGCAGAGAACAAACACTTTCTTCCCATCATTACACTCAGGAAAATGTGAAGAGCATAGTGTGCAGCTGTAGCACTACATGAAATTGCACTAAGTATCACAGAACCAAATTCAATATACTGTACAGTAGGTGATGAAAACCAAGAGGGGCATTATCAGGCTCTCACTTACCTGTTTTAAGGATTTTTGTCAGAAAATAAACAGTACCATAATATGGGCACACTTTCTCACTACATTTCCATGGTCTTTCTTGTTTTTTTATTTTTTCTACATGGTAAAACAATGCAGAAAGTGTGAAAAATATGCAATAATCTTCTGTAAGTTGATATCGAGGCGTGTCTGCTGCTTATGCTCTGCAAAGCCTTCATAACAAATAATTTAATGCTGTTAATTGGGGATTTTTACCCCTGGAAACTCTAAATTTACTTCTCCACAGCACAGGTAAGTTTTGGTCTTGCTGAGATTGTCTCTCCTGAGATGGTTTTCGTCATGGTGTCTGAGGGGTTTTGCAAATGCACTTGACAATAATGTTATTGCAAGGACTGTTGACCTATTGTATTTGCAACTGATTTGATTTCAGGTCTGGTGGCAGTACCCAGCTGGCATGCGAGCACAGGCTAACAAGTGATGGTGGTGGGCATAGTGGCAGAGGGGGCCCGCATGGGTTCACCGACCTGGCTAGCCAGGTGGGAGGCCCTCTTGACATCCGGCGGCAGGACGACTTTCCCAGCTGGAAACGGGGGCCTTAATGTGAATAAGCAGTGGCCTTTTCCCTCTTCGGTGGGAGGATCCTAAAGGCTGGCTCTACACAGGTGTGTGAGTGCTGCAGGAGTTATTGCAGCATTTATGCAACTGTTCTTTACGCGGTGATCAAACAACTGCTTTCAGTTTTGTTTGCTTTGATGTTCGTGGGGCACATTCCATCACCCCGCTCACATGCCTCTCTTGTGCATTTTCATGTCCACCGCACAACTCTGCTTCAAATCTTTAAACAGACCGACCATACTAGTCTACGAGCTACACTCCCTGCCCTGCTTTTATAATGCACAGAGAAGCCAGCAATCCATTATCGCAAATGATGCCGCAGCCGTGCCCATTTCCATGTTATTTTATGTAGCACGATGATCTTGGTGGAACATGGTGTTTTTTTTATCGTGTACTGTCCCTGATTTGGATTGATCTCTTGATTTCGATTGACTTTACATGAAATGGTTGAAGTTAAAAATATTGCTGCATGTAAACTCTTAACATTTTGCCACAATTTGGGTCTGTTTACGCTCAACACTTAATAGTGCAACAGGTGCAAAGTAAACAGAAACAAAAAGACAGAGATAAGCAATACTGCATGCGAAACCACACCAGTTAAGAAAACCACATTACCTGTCTGTAGATGTCACAGATGCTCCAGTGATGCAGCCAAATCTTTTTTGCTCCTTGCTCACTCCAGAGAGCTCACTTGGTATGTAGAGCTTAGCTTGTGGTTTGGATGTTTGGAGATAATTTGGGAGGTAACAGAGAGACTGGCATGCACTTTAATTGTGTATGGATGGTACACTGCTCTGTGACTTTGTGCCAAAAGACAGCCGGGTAAGGACTGTTTTGTTTAAAGCCACACCTGCCAAAAGGGAAAAGACCACTGCAATGAGGTGAAGGCCTTCTTCCCTAGTTGGGATCGCCACTGCAGCCACTAGAGGAGCTTTGGCCAATGTTGGTTGTGTCGCATTTGACTCCCATCAGGACTGGGTGGGTCTGACTTGCTGCGACTACAACCATGTTTGTGAGGATTATGTGAGAGCCGCTGTCCACTCTAGTCCACCGACTAGCCTATAAGCAGGCTGGGCATCAATCTTTTTTTTCTTTCTTTTCTTCCTAAATTCCCCTCCTCTCCCCACTTTACTAATAAAAGTAGCATTTTTCCATAAAAACCTTACCTCATGTTTGTATTTCTATTTATTTACTTCATTTTCTTGTCTATTGTAAAATGTAGAAAGAAAGATGTAGAAAGCTTTAGCATGATTGATGGCAAAATAATAAACCGCTAATCACCGCTAATGGTCCCAGGCTTCTTCCTGCACTATAAAACACAGCGGGGAGTGTAGCTCTGGGTCTTTTGGGAGACTGGACTTTACGACGTGGTGTGAGTGCGACACACACGCAATAACGCGGAAGAGCGACAAGCTAGTGGGGCAATGGAACGGCCCCAAGGGGTCTCAAAGAGGTGAGTACGTCTTGAAACGGAGCAATAAGGACAGCCACAAGCTCACTGCCGGAGCTCCCGTGGCTCTTTCGCTCTCACACGGAAGCCGCCAGACGTCAGAGAGGACTCCCGTCTGAGGCCGTGCCCACAGAGAGAGCTGGGAGGGGCCGGTCTGGCCATCCGCCGAGAGCAGAGTCAGCACAAGTGGACGGAGGCAGGAGCTGTTGTTCACGCAGGCTCACGGTGCCACTCTTTAAAAAAAAAAAAACGTTTAATTTTTTACACGGAAATATGGAAACGTAATCACAGCGGCAAAAACTTGCAGTGAATCATGATGGACCGTACTTACGGCCAACGCGCGAGATAGGGGTCTAAGACCTTGCCTCGTTTCCGTCCTTTATGGTGCTGCCCGTGCAACATGGGTCGAACATGTTACAATATAATTAGTTACTTGAAAAAGTAATGTCCCCCAACACTTATGGCCACATAACATTGCTGTGCCTAGACCTGATTAACAGAATTAACCACCGGTAATAACCCTGCCTCTAAAGGCTTGTACAGTGGCCACTATGCATAATGGATGTATTGCTTTATGTCCTTCCCTGTTTACCCTGATGCACCCATTACTCTGGAATGTCAATCCAACTCATTAGACCACATGTTGTATATCAATTTCTCTAAAGTACAATTTTAATGCTACCCATCAAATGTAAGCCTTGATTTTATTAGTCTGACTAAAAAGTGGTTTTCATATGGCTTCAGAACTGTTTTGTCCTGTGTTGTTCAATTTGCTGATACTGTAAAGAGATTTGTATCTAGTTATACTACAACAACAACACTTCCTGGGCATGGCCTAGAGATGTTCCATTGTGTGTAAAGTTCAGCACATGCAACACTATTATACAGAATCCCCAGAGAGATGTGTTCAGGAATAGGTCAACTATGCAAGTTGCTGTACATAGTGAGATACACACCAGTGATTATCAGTGTATAACATTTAATTCATTTTCATTCATTTGCGAATTATTTAAGAATTTAATTAATGTTTTGAGTTTGTTTGCAAAATATTTCAGTGTTTTTAATGTTGATTATTTCAGGAAGGTTTGCAGATAAAATTGGGCCAAAGGATGAAGATGCCAACACTTGGGGAACAAAAACATGCACTGTTACTCTGAAATGCTCATATGAGTCAAGCAGTGATCAAATTTCTCTTCACTGGTACAAGCGATATCCTAACAGTGCATCACAGTTTTTACTGCATTAAGGTGCAAAATTAAGTTCAGGAGACAGCACTCCTTATGATCATCGATTAGAGGCAGAAGCAACTTTAGACTCTACTGAACTTACTACCAGAGGTCTAAAGCTCCCAGATTCTGCATCCTACCACTGTGCTATTAGAAATGTAGCAGAGTAATACAGTCATTAAACGGCTATACAAAAACATTGAGTTATTTATGTAGTTTCCGAGGCCACATCAGAGATACTGATTTTACAAGTTTTTTTTTTTTTTTTTTTGTCAGGGAACCACAGTGAAAATGTTTTAGTAGCACAGGCAACTGTAGGGAATAAAAATAATAATAATAATCATAATAAGGTTTTTTATCATCCCATGTACACAATTACACTCATTTTGCAAAAATTATAATTTAGTACACTTTTATGTTAACTGTTAAAGTTCACAGTGTCTAGCCTCATTCTGATTTACATTTTGTTTTGAAATGTATTATAGTAAAACTGCATATAAAGTCCTGCAATTGCTGTATCATCTTGCCTGACACAATCCCTGACCATGAGGCAAGAATATGCTAAGAATGCACATTGATAAAACGTGTGCACTTTAACTTTTTTTTTTATTATTTGTTAAATTTATATATTTCCACATATTCTGTTTATTTCTGCTTTGTAAAAATGTACATTACAAAATGTAAATAAAAAGCTAAACTTATAATATATATTTTAATTTGTTTTAAATAAGTTATTTATTTACATTTGACAAATGTCACACTCTTTGTGAAAATTAATTCAGTAATTTATTAGCTTGGTGTGTTAAGGTTGTTACAGTATCTTTGGTAAACACAAGATGGCGTAAGTCAGTTATCTTATTGTAAGTGTTCAAGCTTCACACAACACTGCTAGCATCATCCAGAGATGATGTGTTATAAATCTATTTTGTACAGTACAATAAAATTATATTTGTGTAAGTTACACAATTTCATATTCAAAAAACATCCACCAGCTATGAGATCAGGCACAGTACCTTTATTCAAATTGCTGTGGATTGAAGTAAATTTAAATGCAGTCCATAAAGAGGGAGTAAGACATACAATTCAAATAAAATAATTGTATGTCTTTACACTCCAAGTGGTTAAAGCTTCAGCTTTACATTCAATCCAGCATACCACACACTTATATTCCATACCCCCCCCCTCCCCATTATTAAATCACATTTTCATAACTCTTATCAATTAAAATAATACATAATTACATCATTGCATGATTTCTTTGCTCACAGTTTAGGTTTGCTTAAAAGTGTCTCATAATAGGTTTACCTTGTGAGCCTGAATGTAAACCAGAATGATGCAACAACTCAATAATGTCAGTAACATGTGATGCTGCAGGGTGGAGCTTCATGGATCATTATGATAGTAACATATTAGAATTGAGAAGAATCTCAGAATATTTTTATTCTTCAGCACCAATCATGATGATCACACTTTTATTTGTATACCTGTGGCTTTCACTAGGTGAGATATCATTAACTTTTTTTATTGTTTCAAGAATTAAGTGTTGAGTTTATGAATAATTAGTCAGTGTGGTGTTGAGAAACAGGAGAGTGTGAATCTAACATATTCAGTAAGTTGCTTATGATTACGCAAAGGCTAAAATAATTTTGCTTTCTATTACAGGTGACTCTATGGCAGAATTAATAAAGCCAATTTTCACTCATAAAGTTGCAAATGAAGGTGATAATGTTACTCTGTCCTGCAGATATGAAACAATAAAAGCTACAGACTTCTTGCAGTGGTACAAGCAAAATCTAAGCTCTATACCAATGTTCCTTTTATATATTACTCCAAGTGGAGAATTAAGTCCCAACATCCCTCCCAACATGTCTGCTAAAGTTAAAAAAGAAGACAAACAAGTGGATCTGCTCATCTCATCTGCTGCTGTATCAGACTCTGCAATATACTACTGTGCTCTGAGGCCCACAGTGACAGGAAATCCAACTGCACTGTACAAAAACATTAACACACATTTGTTATACTGAAGTCATTTGGTGTTCCTTTCTGTGTTATAAACAGTTTTGACAGTCGTATTGGCATGTAGTTCATTAATTACATCATTAATAACATCATTAATTAATTCATCTTTGTATTCTGATCAGTAATTTTAAACTTGAAAATCCACAGAACACCTAATAAACTATGGGCTGAACATAAAGCACAGCATATTTGTTTCAAAATAGAGAAATTAGAAAAAAATCAGCAGTCAATGTTGGTGAATATCTGTTTTCACACAGAAATAAATAATACATGATTACTTTTAAGAATAGCTTCACATTTGGTTTGTATTAGTCTGTCCTTGGTCAGGAGCTGAAATCTGATAATTCCATAAAATTTCATTATGTCCAGTGAAACCTTGGATTGTGAGTAACTTAGTCTGCGAGCTTTTTGCAAGGTGAGAAAAAAATTGTAATACATTTTAACTTACTCACTCTCTGCGAGTGAGTAAGCGAGTGAAATACAAATAGTACACGTCCGCTTTGTCTGCCAAGCGTCACGTGATCACAACTAGGCCAATAGTTCTTCTCTTTTTCACACTGCAGGATTGTGGGTAATCGTCTCCCATGCTCAGTGCACATGCTTCGCACATATATTCAACATCCATGCACACATGTACTTTTACTATACCATTGTGACCAGGTGTGTGTGTGTGTGTGTGTGTGTGTGTGTGTGTGTGTTTGTCTGTGTGTGCGTAAAGCATTTTCATTTTGTGTCCAAGTACAATGACTGTTCTTTAGTAACTTTATTGCAACAACGGCCCCTGTAAAGAAAAAGGTTAAAAGGCTGTAGCAGTACAGAAGATGATTTAGTTTATTTTCACAAAATCCTTAAACAGAGGCGAAAGCAAGTGACATTAGATAAGTTCCTTGTTAAAGAAGTTTGCCAACAGAGCAGTGATTCCACGTGTGTGTGTGTTTAAGACCTAGATTAAATAAAGATTAAATCCTAAAAAATCAGCAAACAAACAAAAAGGTTAAATATTGAAAAAAAATGAGACAGTCTTTATTTTAAACCTATCTAATATTCCAGTTCATATTTGATCCTACAACACACACACACAAAAAAAAAAAACCTTCCAGTATGCAATGGAATGGAGTTGCCAGAGTTACTCTTTTGTGAGTACAGTAATGATTATTTATTTGAAGTCAGATAAAAATAGACGTAACGTAAAGAATTTGTATGTATATATTTTCTAAAATGTAATGAAACTTGAACACAGTGATTAAACATTGAAAAAAATAAAATATATCTTGCTAAAGAAGAAAATGCAAATACAGTTACAGCCAAGCACAATCATTACAATCCATTCATGTAATAATTGATTCATGTTTAGCATCATCTTTATCCTGATCACTGTAAAGTGGTGGAAACACTGAGCAGAAGTCAGGAATGCATGGCTTTTACTGGTATGCTGGTATGCCTCGAAACTGGCGAACCCAGAAGGAACATATGGAGCATAATACACTTTACACAACTGACAAAAAGAGTTGCCCTCAATTTACAGACATTGAGCTTAGTTTCTGGGATGTTCAATATAACAATGACCAATAATAAGTCGCGCACTGATTATGTGACAAGTTCATGTGTAAAAATTAATGTATATATGTAACTGATTACTTTTTAATGACAGTAATTTTGTATAGTTGTCATGACGTGCGCCTGTGACGAGCATGCGCCTAAATCAATATTGCTCCTCGATCACTAGATAGGCGGCCTCCCGTATCTGCAGGTGTGCTAAGGAGCGGGGTTGCGGAATTAGGAACGGCTTGTGAGGCATCAACGCTAATGGTCCCAGGCTTCTTCCTGCGCTATAAAACACAGCGGGGAGTGTAGCTCTGGGTCTTTTGGGAGACTGGACTTTACTACGTGGTGAGAGCGACAAGCTAGTGGGGCAATGGAACGGCCCCAAGGGGTCTCAAAGAGGTGAGTACGTCTTGAAACGGAGCAATAAGGACAGCCACAAGCTCACTGCCGGAGCTCCCGTGGCTCTTTCGCTCTCACACGGAAGCCGCCAGACGTCAGAGAGGACTCCCGTCTGAAGCCGTGCCCACAGAGAGAGCTTTGAGGGGCCGGTCTAGCCATCCGCTGAGAGCAGAGTCAGCACAAGTGGACGGAGGCAGGAGCTGTTGTTCACGCGGGCTCACGTTGCCACTCTTAAAAAAAAAACGTTTAATTTTTTACACGGACATATGGAAGCGTAATCACAGAGGCAAAAACTTGCAGTGAATCATGATGGACCGTACTTACGGCCAACGCGCGAGAAAGGGGTCTAAGACCTTGCCTCGTTTCCGTCCTTTATGGTGCTGCCCGTGCAACATGGGTCGAACATGTTACAATATAATTAGTTACTTGAAAAAGTAATGTCCCCCAACACTTACTGTATGGCCACATAACATTGCTGTGCCTAGACCTGATCAACAGAATTAACCACCGGTAATAACACTGCCTCTAGAGGCTTGTACAGTGGCCACTATGCATGATGGATGTATTGCTTTATGTCCTTCCCTGCTTACCTTGATGCACCCATTACTCTGGACTGTCAATCCAACTCATTAGACCACATGTTGTATATAAATTTCTCTAAAGTACAATTTTAATTCTCCCCATCAAATGTAAGCCTTGATTTTATTAGTCTGACTAAAAAGTGGTTTTCATATGGCTTTAGAACTGTTTTGTCCTGTGTTGTTCAATTTGCTGATACTGTAAAAGATTTGTATCTAGTTATACTACAACAACAACACTTCCTGGGCATGGCCTAGAGATGTTCCATTGTGTGTAAAGTTCAGCACATGCAACACTATTATACAGAATTCCCAGAGAGATGTGTTCAGGAAAAAGGTCAACTATGCAAGTTGCTGTACATACAGTAGTGAGATACACAACAGTGATTAACACTTGTAAGGGCCATATTTCATTCTTGTGATTTGTTGTTATGTTTATCTTATTTCAGTTTATTAGTTAAGCATTAAGTATCATACTCATAATTTGTATTGTGACATCATCCCACAGTTATGCAGTTTCATGTCTATCACGCACGTCAATTGTTAGTTGTTGTTAAGACACGGAAGGATACAGAAAGGTGTGGAGCACACAAGCTTTTGACCGTGAGACAGTAAGTTAAAAGGAATACAGTAAAATAAGTTGTTGTAACTGTAATCTATCGAAGCTACAGAACACAGCAAGCGACTTGTCGTGACTACAGTAGATTTATGCAAGAAACTGTAACAACCGTTGTTTTTGATGTTGAAAATAAACAAGAGACAAAGATGTGTAGGTGCATGTTATTCACAAGTTCTGACGCGTGTCTTTAGTTACACAGTGTCACTGACAACATCAGACGTTTCGTTGATTTCTTTGTCTCTTGTTTATTTTCAACATTAAAAACAATGGTCGGCAAAGGTACTGAATTTGCTTCCACTTGCGACGTGCGCAAATGTCCTCTTTTTTGAAAAGACCAGGAGGCAAGTTTGGCGGTGTTTTTTTATCAGCAGCAGGTGGTTAGGTGTCAGGGGCTCCAGGTCTGTGGGATCGTCTGTAGCAGTGGTAAGGGGACGGTCATTCATTATAGCTTCCACCTCACACAGGAATGTATGCAAGCTCTCATCGTTTAGTGTTTGTTCTTTTAGTACAGACCTCAAGATTTTTTTAACTGACCTTATCTGCCTTTCCCATATTCCACCGAAGTGAGACCCAGCAGGAGGATTAAATATCCATTGTATCCCCTTTTGCATGAGGACGCCTTCAATTTTTGACTGATTCCACTGTTGGATAGCTTTACGCAATTCAGTCTCAGCGCCTATGAAGTTTGTTCCATTATCACTTCTCATAACTGACACCTGGCCTTTTCTGCACATGAAGCGTCGAATAGCATTTAAGCAGGAGTCTGTATCTAATGACTGCGCGACTTCAATGTGCACGGCTCTTGTTGTCAGACAAGTAAACAATACGCCATATCTTTTAACATTACTTCTACCCCGTTTGATCTTGAATGATCCAAAATAGTCTACCACTACATTAGTGAACAATGGGTGATCTGGTGTTATTCTATCACGTGGCAGTTCTAACATTTTTTGTTCACTAGTCTTTACTTTGATCTTTCTGCATGTCACACAACTGGACAGAAACTTTCTCACAAGGGAATTTGCGGTCGGAATCCAGTATTTCTGCCGCAATTTTGAAAGCATATAATTCCTTTCACAATGTCCGACCTGTTCGTGAGTGTTTCTTAAGATTAGGGTTGTAATGTGTGAGTCTTTGGGTATAATGACAGGGTGTTTTGCATGCTCAGGCATTGCAGACCTACCAAGACGTCCTCCAACTCTTAGCACTCCATCCTGCAGTACTGGATCTAGTTTGGAGAGACAACTATTTCCTTTTACGGAAGCATTACCCTTTTGTAACATGGAAATTTCGTCTTTGAATTTTTGGTTTTGAACGAACTTAATGACTTCGTTTTCTGCCCTTGATAAGTCCTTAATTGTTAGAGACTTATGGTTTTCTGTTATTGAGTTGTTTGCCTGTCCCTTAATCCTTTTTGTTCTCTGTTTAAGCATATCTTTAACGCAAAGAATCCAGGCAACGGATCTTTTTAACTTATACCAGTCAGAGTGATAGTTAATCAGTTTACTCACGGCATCTGTGCTCTCTGTAGTTTTTACGAGATTCACTGAGGCTGAGTGTTTAATCTCAATGTCATCCTCTTTCGTCGACAGATCATGAATGTTTTCAGGCCATTTACTCTCTGGTGTTTTAAGAAAGGGGGGACCATGGATCCAATTGTTGTTTTTCATGAATTTTTCACAGGAAACTCCTCTGGAAGCAGCGTCAGCTGGGTTTTTTGAAGTGTTGACGTACCTCCACTGCTGTGGCTTGGTTGACTCTCGTATGATGGAGATTCTGTTAGCGACAAAGGTTTTAAAGCGAAGTTTTTCATTAACAATGTATCTCAAGACAGTTGTGCTGTCGGTCCAAAACACAGAGTCCAGCAGTTCTATTTCCAGTTGACCTTTCAACATTTTGTCGTTGTTTACGGCAACCACTGCCGCTGTCAGTTCCATTCGGGGGATAGTAGTTTGTTTCAAGGGCGCTACGCGAGAATTCCCCATCATGAATGCACAGTGTGTGAGTCCATCAGCATTTACTAACCTAATATACGAGACAACTCCATATCCCATTTCACTTGCATCTGAGAAGTGGTGAAGTTGTGCTGTAGTTGTGACTCCAAAGTCAACTGGTTTTACGCATCTTGCTACACTAAACTCAGACAATTGATGCAACTCGTGTAGCCAGGCCCTCCATCGTTTTATAAATTGTTCGAGAATGTCATCGTCCCAAGCGAGTCTCTCTTTACATAACTGCTGCATTAAGATCTTAGCTGGCAGTATGACTGGTGCAAGGAAGCCTAAGGGGTCATAAATTGAACTAGTGACTGACAAGATTCCTCTTCTAGTCACAGGCCGCTCTTTTAAACTAATCTTGAACTTGAGCGTGTCTGAATTAATACACCACAGCACCCCTAGAGCTCTCTCAACAGGGAGTACGTCTTTACTCAAATCTAAGTCCCTCATGTCTTTAATTCTCTCACCCTCAGAGATGAAAGCTAGCAATGTACGACTATTACTTGCCCACTTGGTGAGGTGAAACCCTCCACTTGCGCACAGTTTGGTGAGATTACTATATAGCGCAACTGCTTGGCTATGACTAGAGACAGACTTCAAGCAGTCGTCTACATAAAAGTTTTTAAGTACTGTGTTGACTGCCTCGGCAGATGCATTGCTGCGGTTTTCTTCTGCTGTTTTCCTAAGGGCGAAGTTAGCTACACTTGGAGATGATTTTGCACCAAACAAATGAACAACCATTTTATACTCAACCAAGTCCTGACTCATGTCTCCATTCGGCCACCACAGGAAACGCAACAAGTCTGTGTCCTTTTCCGGAACTCTGACCTGATAGTACATGGCTTCCACATCTGCCATCATGGCAACTTCTTCTTGTCTAAAGCGTGCGAGCACCCCAATGAGTGAGTTTGTCAGGTCGGGTCCCTGCAGAAGCTCGCTATTTAATGATATTCCCTGATAGCTGGCAGCACAGTCAAAGACTACCCTTAGCTTTTTCTTTTGAGGATGGTACACACCATGGTGAGGTATGTACCACACTTGCCCGTCTTGTCGACTTAGGTGGGGTGTGGGGACCTTGACTGCGTGACCCTTTTCAAACATGTCGTTTATGAAGTTTAGATACTCTTTGTGAAAGGAGCGGTTATGCTTAAACTTCCGTTTGAGGTTCAGTGCGCGCTGCATGGCTGCGCTTCGGTTATTGGGCATTTGAATAGCTGCTTTCTTAAATGGGAGACCGATGTAGAAGTGATTATCGGTAAATTGCAGGGAGTTAGTTACAGAGTCTAAAAACTGATAGTCCTCTTGTGACAACTCAGCTTTGTCATCACAGTTCCGTTCAGGAAAATCATGGTTGTACTGTTGTATCAGCATTTGTTCCACACTTTCGATGGAGACTCTGTTGACTGCAATGCTCACTTGCTCATTGTCACATGTGCCTTCATCGACCGACTCTCGAAGAGGTCCATTTATGGTCCATCCGAGAGCAGTCTTTACTGCATATGGCCCATTGTGCCTGCTGTTAATTACTCGCCATGGTTCTAGGAGCCTGTGCTCTTTGTTACCTATGAGAATTTCAACTCCAGCATTAATGTAAGGCAGTTTTACTTCGCTGAGGTATGGCCACTTATCAATGTCGTGCTGTTGTGGAATATTTTCCACTGAGACTGGGATACTCTTTTGTGTGAACACTTTGGGGAGTTCAACAAAGGTGTTTTCTTCCAGACTGCTAACCTCTAGGTCAGTAAGCACGTAACTTTCTACTTGTTTCCTCGCGTTCATGGTGCTTAACATGATGTCAGTTTTTTTACCTTGTACGTTTAATCGCCTTGCTAATGACTCTGTGTCTTTTGCTGCAATGAGTAGCATGCGAGGATGTTTCTTTGAGCACAACTGACATGTAATTTTCTTTGTGCAGTCTTTGCTTAAGTGTCCTTTTACTAAACAGCCAAAGCAGAATCCATTCTTTTTTAGAAAGTCCAATTTGACCTTATATGTCTCAATGTTAAATTGGTGGCATTCATCTAGGGTATGATCTTGCTTACAGGATGCACAAGGTTTAGTAAAGGCACTAATAACTAATGCACCACTACTCTTTACTGTAATTGAGTCTCTATGATTTTTACCAACCTGTTTTACGCTGGTCGCAAAGCTGCTGCCTCTCTTTTCTTAAATTTTTTGCTTGAATCCTGGAGAGGATTTGCTGCTGTGTTTTTTACCACTAGTCGAAATGTTCAGGTCTCCAAAAAGTGGGTTGGACATTACCTTTGCTTCTCGTTCTACGAATTTCATCAGCTGCACGAACTTAGCTCTTTCCTGATTGCGCTCCTCGTACTTGTATACGTGGCTTCTCCATTTTTCATGCAATTTGTAGGGCAGTTTTGAGGCAACACCTCTCAAATTGGTAGCATTGTCTAGCTCATCCATGTAATCGATGCTTGACATGGTATTGTAACATTTTACTAGGAACAGGGAGAAAGTTTTTAGCGACTTTCCGTCCTCTGACTTTATTTCCGGCCAGTTGAGTGCCTTTTGCATCAGCGTTGTAGCGATTATTTGTCTATTTCCAAAATTGTCATGTAACAGTTTCATAGCCTCTGCGTAACCACGATGTTCTGGCATGAGCTGGCAGCTTCTCACTAGGTCCTTAGGCTGTCCTTCAGTATACTGCTCGAGAAAGAACAGCCTTTCATGATTGCTATCAGTTTTGGTTTCGATGGCATGTTTAAAAGCTCTTACGAAGGACGTGAACTCAAGAGGGTCACCATAGAATGGAGGAACGTTGCACGGAGGTAAGGAATGTTGCCTCTGACTCTTTGCAAACATTTCTGTAAGATCTGCCTGAAGTGGCATCCTACCCTGAGGCTCCACTATGTCAGTGTTGTAAAGTGAGTGTTCGTTACCTTGGGTGGGCCGTTCCATTAGGGTGCTTGACATTATGGGTTTGGCACTCACTGGCATGCTTAAGTGGGTTGCTCAGAGGCATGATGGCAGCTCGAGGTATTCCGTTGCCGAACTGTGGTTGCAGTGGTCGTTTTGCTCTGGTTCCGGGGGCATGCACCACTCGTTTCGACGACCACGCTCCGTCTGGCAGGATGTTGTTTTTTGCGGTTCTGGTAAGAATTTAGTTCAGCATCGGCCATTGCAAGCGCCGTTTCCATTTCCAGCCTTTCCTTTTGTGCCTTTAATTGTGCTTGTTTAGCCTTTAGTTGTGCTTTCAATTGCTCTTCCTCAACCTTTAATTGTGCTTTCAATTGCTCTTCCTCAGCCTTTAATTGTGCTTTCAATTGCTCTTCCTCAGCCTTTAATCGTGCTTCCTCCAGCTCCAGCGCCTGCCGATCTCTCAAAGTTGCTGCTTTAGCCAGCAAAGCTGCTCTGTTGGCTTCTGCCTTTTTTAGTCGAGCTTCGGATGCTGCTGACGTTAAGGACCTCTTGGATGCCGCTGACGTTACGCTTCCGTGCCTTTGGGGGGCGGGCGTCTTACGCTCCGCCATTGACACACTGTCATTTGGCGAAACTCCATCGTCACTTGTTTGAGACAACTTAAAGCGATTACTAGTGTCCGCGATCCACGACTCCACTCTTACCATGAATTCTGAGCAGCGCGTTAATCTAGGGTGAAACCAGTGGTGCTGATCGGTTTCACGCTCTTCGTCCTTTGCGCACGATCGCACTGTTACATTACTTTCAATAAAGTCATTTAGCAGCGCTTTGTATTGGCGGCGCTTGGCTTTAACGTCATGCAAATTACAAGCATTGTCCATAAGCGCCTCTAGTTCATTGTATAATACAGTCAACTGACTCCACTTGCCTTCTCTGGCGCTCTTCAGTTCGTCGAGCACCATCACCTGCTCAGATTCGGCGATAGCGGCGTTGTCCTCGCCGTGTGACATGGTGAAGTTTAAGGCAGGCAAGTCCTCTTCTCGCTTTCGGTTTCGGTTGATGCGTGTTTTTGAAGTCGCACGCGCGCTCTTCACAATCTTAAATCACTTATCCTCATTTCTGCGGCGGAGCCAAGCTTTTGACTTTATTGTAGGTGCATGTTATTCACAAGTTCTGACGCGTGTCTTTAGTTACAAGTGTCACTGACGACATCAGACGTTTCGTTGATTTCTTTGTCTCTTGTTTATTTTCAACATCAAAAACAACGGTTGTTACAGTTTCTTGCATAAATCCACTGTAGTCACGACAAGTCGCTTGCTGTGTTCTGTAGCTTCGATAGATTACAGTTACAACAACTTATTTTACTGTATTCCTTTTAGCTTACTGTCTCACGGTAAAAGCTTGTGTGCTCCACACCTTTCTGTATCCTTCCGTGACTCTACAACAACTAACTAACGTGCGTGATAGACATGGAACTGCATAACTGTGGGATGATATCACAGAACAACCTATGAAATGATGTCACAATACAAATTATATGTATGATACTTAATGCTTAATGCTTAACTAATAAACTGAAATAAGATAAACATAACAACAAATCACAAGAATGAAATATGGCCCTTACAACATGCACCTACATCACTGTATAACATTTAATTCATTTTCATTCATTTGCGACTTATTTAAGAATTTAATTAATGTTTTGAGTTTGTTTGCAAAATATTTCAGTGTTTTTAATGTTGATTATTTCAGGAAGGTTTGCAGATAAAATTGGGCCAAAGGATGAAGATGCCAACACTTGGGGAACAAAAACATACACTGTTACTCTGAAATGCTTATATGAGTCAAGCAGTGATCAAATTTTTCTTCACTGGTACAAGCGATATCCTAACAGTGCATCACAGTTTTTACTGTATTAAGGTGCAAAATTAAGTTTAGGAGACAGGACTCCTTATGATCATCGATTAGAGGCAGAAGCAACTTTAGACTCTACTGAACTTACTACCAGAGCTCTAAAGCTCCCAGTTTCTGCATCCTACCACTGTGCTATTAAAAATGTAGCACAGTAATACAGTCATTAAACGGCTATACAAAAACATTGAGTTATTTATGTAGTTTCCAAAGCCAAATTAGAGATACTAATTTTACAAGTTTTTTTTTTTTTTTTGTCAGGGAACCACAGTGAAAATGTTTTAGTAGGACAGGCAACTGTAGGGAATAGAAATAATAATAATAATCATAATAAGGTTTTTATCATCCCATGTACACAATTACACTCATTTTGCAAAAATTATAATTTAGTACACTTTTATGTTAACTGTTAAAGTTCACAGTGTCTAGCCTCATTCTGATTTACATTTTGTTTTGAAATGTATTATAGTAAAAATGCATATAAAGTCCTGCAATTGCTGTATCATCTTGCCTGACACCATCCCTGACCATGAGGCAAGAATATGCTAAGAATGCACATTGATAAAACGTGTGCACTTTAACTTTTTATTTATTATTTGTTAAATTTATATATTTCCACATATTCTGTTTATTTCTGCTTTGTAAAAATGTACATTACAAAATGTAAATAAAAAGCAAAACTTATAATATATATTTTAATGTGTTTCAAATAAGTTATTTATTTACATTTGACAAATGTCACACTCTTTGTGAAAATTAATTCAGTAATTTATTAGCTTGGTGTGTTAAGGTTGTTATCTTTGGTAAACACAAGATGGCGTAAGTCAGTTATCTTATTGTAAGATAATACATCAAGCTTCACACAACACTGCTAGCATCATCCAGAGATGATGTGTTATAAATCTATTTTGTACAGTACAATAAAATTATATTTGTGTAAGTTACACAATTTCATATTCAAAAAACATCCACCAGCTATGAGATCTTGTATGTCTTTGTATGTCTTTACACTCCAAGTGGTTAAAGCTTCAGCTTTACATTCTATCCAGCATACCACACACTTATATTCCAAGGGACACTGATTTTTCAGGAGGCCCAAACAAACCCCTCCCCCCCCATTATTAAATCACATTTTCATAACTCTTATCAATTAAAATAATACATAATTACATCATTGCATGATTTCTTTGCTCACAGTTTAGGTTTGCTTAAAAGTGTCTCATAATAGGTTTACCTTGTGAGCCTGAATGTAAACCAGAATGATGCAACAACTCAATAATGTCAGTAACATGTGATGCTGCAGGGTGGGGCTTCATGGATCATTATGATAGTAACATATTAGAATTGAGAAGAATCTCAGAATATTTTCATTCTTCAGCACCAATTATGATGATCACACTTTTATTTGTATACCTGTGGCTTTCACTAGGTGAGATATCATTAACTTTTTTTATTGTTTCAAGAATTAAGTGTTGAGTTTATGAATAATTAGTCAGTGTGGTGTTGAGAAACAGGAGAGTGTAGATCTAACATATTCAATAAGTTGCTTATGATTACGCAAAGGATAAAATAATTTTGCTCTCTATTACAGGTGACTCTATGGCAGAATTAATAAAGCCAATTTTCACTCATAAAGTTGCAAATGAAGGTGATAATGTTACTCTGTCCTGCAAATATGAAACAATAAAAGCTACAGACGACTTGCAGTGGTACAAGCAAAATCTAAGCTCTATACCAATGTTCCTTTTATATATTACTCCAAGTGGAGATTTAAGTCCAAACATCCCTACCAACATGTCTGCTAAAGTTAAAAAAGAAGACAAACAAGTGGATCTGCTCATCTCCTCTGCTGCTGTATCAGACTCTGCAATATACTACTGTGCTCTGAGGCCCACAGTGACAGGAAATCCTACTGCACTGTACAAAAACATTAACACACATTTGTTATACTGACGGCATTTGTTGTTCCTTTCTGTGTTTAGGATTTATAAATAGTTTAGACAGTCGTATTGGCATGTAGTTCATTAATTACATCATTAATAACATCATTAATTAATTCATCTTTGTATTCTGATCAGTAATTTTAAACTTGAAAATCCACAGAACACCTAATAAACTATGGGCTGAACATAAAGCACAGCATATTTGTTCCAAAATAGAGAAATTAGAAAAAAATCAGCAGTCAATGTTGGTGAATATCTGTTTTCACACAGAAATAAATAATACATGATTACTTTTAAGAATAGCTTCACATTTGGTTTGTATTAGTCTGTCCTTGGTCAGGAGCTAAAATCTGATAATTCCATAAAATTTCATTAAGTCCAGTGAAACCTTGGATTGTGAGTAACTTAGTCTGCGAGCTTTTTGCAAGGTGAGAAAAAAATTGTAATACATTTTAACTTACTCACTCTCTGCGAGTGAGTGAGCGAGTGAAATACAAGTAGTACACGTCCGCTTTGTCTGCCAAGCGTCACGTGATCACAACTAGACCAATAGTTCTTCTCTTTTTCACACTGCAGGATTGTGGGTAATCGTCTTCCATGCTCAGTGCACATGCTTCGCACATATATTCAACATCCATGCACACATGTACTTTTACTATACCATTGTGACCAGGTGTGTGTGTGTGTGTGTGTGTGTGTGTGCGTAAAGCATTTTCATTGTGTGTCCAAGTACAATGACTGTTCTTAAGTAACTTTATTGCAACAACGGCCCCTGTAAAAAAAAAAAGTTAAAAGGCTGTAGCAGTACAGAAGATGATTTAGTTTATTTTCACAAAATCCTTAAACAGAGGCGAAAGCAAGTGACATTAGATAAGTTCCTTGTTAAAGAAGTTTGCCAACAGAGCAGTGATTCCACGTGTGTGTGTGTGTGTGTGTTTAAGCGCATGTGCGTGTGTGCCCCCCTCCTGCTCCTTCTTCTTCTCTCGTCTTACTCTAGCCACAATTCTTTTCAAAAGTAAAGTGCAGGTTTATTTGTTTTATTTTTACTGTAAATATTTTTATTAATTATTTAAATACGAATATTGTTGAACTGTGGAACGCATCATCTCAGTTTCCATTTTTTCTAATTTGGAAATTGCATTTCCCAATGCTTTCATATACAAGCACGAGTCCAAAATTATGTATTATTATGCTCACGATCTAAGGTTTAACTGTACTGTGGATGCACGGATCTGCTGCAAAGCACAGCTAGATTTGTTAAACTAGAGTGTTGAGCCTCATTAGCAAAACGATACAGCATCTGCACCAAGAACATGAAGCAGGGTGAGGACTAGTGTAGAATACATTATTGTTGATCTTGGCTAATCAATCTGTGCTCTCCTGTTGACATGGTCATGTCAGTTGACATGGTCATGTCAATGACATGGTCAATGACATGGTCAATGTTGCCACAGATATGAACTTGGGTTGTGCAACCTATGACCATCTCCATAGATGGTCATAGGTTGCACAACCCAAGTTCATATCTGTGGCAACATTCCAAGCAACTTATTTTTAAGCAAAGGCAGAAGAGCATGTCTCACCCCTCAGTCTATTCACGAAAATCATAAAGATAATCCTTTGCAGCCATACCATATCACATCATATTGAACGTAAATTACATATGTAATGTAAAACTTTAATACCTTAAATACCCCCTGACAGCAGGCATAGTGGTTAAGAGATTGGAGTACTGATCGGAAGATCTCTAATTTAACTCTCAGCACCACAAAGTTACCACTGGGCCCTTGACCAAGACCCTCAAGTCTCAACTGCTCAGATATAAAATGAGATAAAAGTCACTCTGGATGAGCATATATGCTAAATTTCATAAATGTTAATATGTAGAGCACAGCTGCACCAAAGCTGGACTGGTCAGATAAGGCAAGACTAAAATATTATTCCTAAAAATTCAAATATTTAAATATGAAATATTAAATTAGAAAATTGCATTGTTTAAGACTTTAAATTTGTATCAGAAATTGCAAGTACGTTTTTCATACCCTTTTTACTATTATTTTTTATTTCATGAAAATTTTATGGAAGTGGCTTTAAAATACCTACCAGAAACGGCACTGACAGCAGAACGTGAACATCTGCTGGGTCTTACACAGGCAAAGCAGCTTCACTTTCTACATAATACTAATCTTAAATAAATAAAAACACAATTCAAAAAGAAAGAAAAAATCACGCTCAAACATGAATTTAAAAAAAGTACATTTACTAATTACATTTACTTAAAAAAATCTTTAAGTAACATAATATTTTTATGTTATACACAGTTTTATTGCATGTATTTGTTTTTTACCATGGGTTTAATGCAGTTATCCTAAAGTCTAGAGAAATTAGAGTTTTAAGAAGTCTTATTATTTACAAAATGTTCATGGATGCAGGAGATTTATACAAGCTAAACATAGTAATTCATAAGATGTAAGGGTTAATGCAATGTAGTTACAGCAGGTGGTGTTGACAGCACCATTACATCAGAACCAAATGTTACTGTATATCTTCAAGTGAAAGCAGCAACACATCTACATTTAGGCATTTGGCAGACGCTCTTATCCAGAGCAACTTACATATCTCATTACACATCTGAGCAGTTGAGGGTTAAGGGCCCAACAGTGGAAGCTTGTTGGTTGGGGGGTTTGAACCTGGGATCTTCCGAACTGTAGTACAATGCCTTAACCACTGAGCTACCCCTGGCCTGGTACCACACTGACCTGCAGACATGATGCATCAACTGGATATCTCCACTGGTATCGTCAAAAGTCTTAACTGAGACCTGAGTTTGATGATTTTAGAATTTACAGAACATGCCACTAAAGCTAATCAACCTGACCCACGACTATACATCAAACTTCATAAAAAATGTAAACAAAGTAGATTTGGATTCCTTTCTGCAGTATCAAACTCTGCAATGTATACTCCGTGACAATGTATACAGTGACACAAAACTTACAAAAAAGTAACAAGGCAACATTTAAGGGCTATAGAACTTATAGTATCACGAGTAATATTTTGTATTAGAAATCATTTTGTATTAAAACTATGGACTTTATTACCAATTTTTAATGCCTAATTACATTTAACTTATTTATTTATTTATTTATTTATTTACTTTTATCAGGAGGGGGCACTATTTACCTTTTTAAGTTTAAATATTCAAATCCACTTTTTTGTTACCTCCCACACTTATATATATTTGGAGTTTTTGCTTTTAAATTTTTATAATCTATTAAATGATATACTTTAATAATTGACTGTATTTTGCTAATGCTTTTTATTTTAACAATTAAAGAAAAATATTTTAAAGGTTTGTAATGATAACGCAAATCAGTTAAAATACTGTATGATAATATGTTTTTCATAAATTTCATGCTATCTATTTTTTATTGATTGAATAAAGATGTACAACTTTTCTATCAATATGTAACACAGGCAACAATAAAAAAATAAAAAATTAAATTTATTTCAACCATTTGACATAATAACTATTAATTTATCAAAATGTTTGACAGGCTTATTATTTGGAAACTTTTACAATAGCACTTAATCTAACACTTAAAAAAGGCAGAAAAGAAGGTTGGAGAAGCATAAATACTATATTTTATGGCTGTTAGCAACTGACTTGACTAATCTGGGCCCGGTTTCCCGAAAGCTTCATATTGGTAAGTAGTTCTTAAGTTGTACCTTAACCTCTCTCTTAAAGTTATGGATTCCCGAAACGTTCGTACTCAAAGTATACAGTGGAGAAAATAATTATTTGACCCCTTGCTGATTTTGTACTTTTGTCCAATGACAGAAATGAAAAGTCTCAGAACAGTATCATTTTAATGGTAGGTTTATTTTAACAGTGACGGATAGCACATCAAAAGGAAAAGCGAAAAAATAACTTTAAATAAAAGATAGACACTGATTTGCATTTCATTTTCAGGCGCTGTGTGTGTATTTACTGTGTAAGATGAACAGTGTGTGCGTTTGTGTATATGTGAAGCCAAAGTAAGAGGAGAGGAGGCATCAGACCCCCCCTCTCCCTCTTTTCATCTTACACAGTAAATTCTTCTTCCTCTCTTATTTGAGTTTCACACACATAAACGCACGCACGCACACACACACACAAACTGAAAAAAAAACGTTTTATCGGGAAAATTAGCAAGGAACATCGCTAATAAGAGGTTTGATATTATACTACAGTAAGCTTCAACCAATTAGTCAATCGAGTTGAAAAGAGGCATTACATAAATGGTGCTAATTGACAGTAACAGCACTGGGATGTTTAACTATATGTATTACTTAATGTTACAGGTTAATTTCATCATCTCAGTTTCAATTTTTTCTAATTTGGAAATTTGCATTTCCCAATGCTTTCATATACAAGCACGAGTCCAAAATTATGTATTATTATGCTTAATAATATTATTAAGGTTTAACTGTACTGTGGATGCACGGATCTGCTGCAAAGCACAGCTAGATTTGTTAAACTAGAGTGTTGAGCCTCATTAGCAAAACGATACAGCATCTGCACCAAGAACATGAAGCAGTGTGAGGACTAGTGTAGAATACATTATTGTTGATCTTGGCTAATCAATCTGTGCTCTCCTGTTGACATGGTCATGTCAGTTGACATGGTCATGTCAATGACATGGTCAATGACATGGTCAATGTTGCCACAGATATGAACTTGGGTTGTGCAACCTATGACCATCTCCATAGATGGTCATAGGTTGCACAACCCAAGTTCATATCTGTGGCAACATTCCAAGCAACTTATTTTTAAGCAAAGGCAGAAGAGCATGTCTCACCCCTCAGTCTATTCACGAAAATCATAAAGATAATCCTTTGCAGCCATACCATATCACATCATATTGAACGTAAATTACATATGTAATGTAAAACTTTAATACCTTAAATACCCCCTGACAGCAGGCATAGTGGTTAAGAGATTGGAGTACTGATCGGAAGATCTCTAATTTACCTCCCAGCACCTCCAAGTTACCACTGGGCCTTGACCAAGACCCTCAAGTCTCAACTGCTCAGATATAAAATGAGATAAAAGTCACTCTGGATGAGCATATATGCTAAATGTCATAAATGTTAATATGTAGAGCACAGCTGCACCAAAACTGGACTGGTCAGATAAGTCAAGACTAAAATATTATTCCTAAATATTCAAATATTTAAATATGAAATATTAAAATTCAAAAATAAATCACCTAGCTGCTCTGGTGTCTCTCAGAATATTCCATTGTTTAAGACTTTAAATTTGTATCAGAAAGTGAAAGTACGTTTTTCATACACCTTTTTATTATTATTTTTTTTATTTTATGAAAATTTTATGGAAGTGGCTTTAACATACATACCAGAAATGGCACTGACAGCAGAACGTGAACATCTGTTGGCTCTTACACAGGCAAAGCAGCTTCACTTTCTACATAATACTAATCTTAAATAAATAAAAACACAATGCAAAAAGAAAAGAAAAAAATCACACTCAAACATGAATTTTAAAAAAGTACATTTACTAATTACATTTACTTTAAAAAATCTTTAAGTAACATAATATTTTTATGTTATACACATTTTTATTGCATGTATTTGTTTTTTACCATGGGTTTAATGCAGTTATCCTAAAGTCTAGAGAACTTTTACAATAGCACTTAATCTAACACTTAAAAAAGGAGGAAAAGAAGGTTGGAGAAGCATAAATACTATATTTTATGGCTGTTAGCAACTGACTTGACTAATCTGGGCCCGGTTTCCCGAAAGCTTCATATTGGTAAGTAGTTCTTAAGTTGTACCTTAACCTCTCTCTTAAAGTTATGGATTCCCGAAACGTTCGTACTCAAAGTATACAGTGGAGAAAATAATTATTTGACCCCTTGCTGATTTTGTACTTTTGTCCAATGACAGAAATGAAAAGTCTCAGAACAGTATCATTTTAATGGTAGGTTTATCTTAACAGTGACAGAGAGCACATCAAAAGGAAAATCGAAAAAATAACTTTAAATAAAAGATAGAAACTGATTTGCATTTCATTTTCAGGCGCTGTGTGTGTATTTACTGTGTAAGATGAACAGTGTGTGCGTTTGTGTATATGTGAAGCCAAAGTAAGAGGAGAGGAGGCATCAGACCCCCCCCCCCTCCCTCTTTTCATCTTACATATTAAATTCTTCTTCCTCTCTTATTTGAGTTTCACACACATAAACGCACGCACGCACACACACACACAAACTGAAAAAAAAACGTTTTATCGGGAAAATTAGCAAGGAACATCGCTAATAAGAGGTTTGATATTATACTACAGTAAGCTTCAACCAATTAGTCAATCGAGTTGAAAAGAGGCATTACATAAATGGTGCTAATTGACAGTAACAGCACTGGGATGTTTAACTATATGTATTACTTAATGTTACAGGTTAATTTCACTAACTGTCAGATACCAGCATGGGTAAAAGTCTAGTACTGGAAACAATTTCATAAAGAAAACACATCTAATAACATGATGTCATCTTAAACAACACTTTTCCTAGAAATTGCTCCTCTTGTGTTTTGAATTGTCCCTGAAGCCTCTGTGTGGCTGAATCTCAAATTCTTCTTTAACCCATGATCAAAGGCACTACTTGATGTGTAGAACAGGGAATTTTATACCCTACATGTAATGCACTAGCTTTGTATTAAGTGCTTATATTTAACTTCAAACCCTAGACATTAGCTGGTATTTAAAAAAATAAATAGAAATATAATGTAAATTATGTAAGTTTATCAGGACTGTCCACCACCTCCATGGTTTATTCCTCGCCTTTTTTCAACTATTTTCACCCCTGTTAATTACACTGTCAGTTGCTAGCTGTTGGCTTCCAGCTCAACCACTCAAGGCTTGTTAGTTTTGTGAGTTAGTTTTGCCATTATATAAAGAAACTAATTCTAATCTTGTTAAAAAAAAAAAGAGAGATATGTAAGGCACCTCGGTCAGGTGATGACGAAGTTCACCTGAGCCGAGTTGGCTCATTAGAGATCTAATAAGGGTTATATCTTATGGAAGATGTGCGTGGTCCGCTCAAAGGAGCGTGGGGTGTGTGCGTGGTCCGCTCAAAGGAGCGTGGGGTGTGTGCGTGGTCCGCTCAAAGGAGCGTGGGGTGTGTGTGTGTGCGCGTGGTCCGCTCAAAGGAGTGTGGGGTGTGTGTGTGTGTGGTCCGCTCAAAAGAGCGTGGAGTGTGTGTGTGTGTGCGTGGTCCGCTCAAAGGAGCGTGGTGTGTGTGTGTGTGATTCGCTTGAGTAAGCGTGTGTCGCTCGTAGTAGTATGGGAGGGTGACTTACATCCTAAAGAGCTTTGCTTATATGTAGTACTGCATTGGCTGCCCGGCTTGGAGGACAACCCAGCGCTGCCTACGGGGCTCAAGTTTCCCGAGCGTCGCAGTCCTGCCTCCGCCGCCCGGCCTACCTGATCCGGTGCTGAGTCCACCCCAAGACCCCGACAGCTAGCGGGAGCTGTCGCTGTCGCTGTTGCCTGGCTGCGGGGATAGATCGCTGCTGCATCCGCCGCCTGGCGTTGAGGACTCAGTGCTGCATCGGCCGCCCGGCTTGGAGGACGACCCAGTGCTGCCTTCGCTGCTCAACAGGCGTGAGCGAGTCAGTGCTGCCTCTGCTGCCCGGCCTACTCCAGCGATCCGGTGCAGCCTCAACTGCCGGGGTTACGTAAGGGGTGAAAGCATCTCCAATTGCGCTGCCCCCGCACTGTAAGGGACTGCCCCTAGAGGGCACTGTGGATGTGTTTGTTTTTTGTTTGTAGTTTTGTTAGAAGACCCAGTTTCCCAGAAGGCACCTAGGTCAGGTGATGACGAAGTTCACCTGAGCCGAGGTGGCTCATTAGAGATTAAAAAAAAGCTGTTAGTTCTGGGAAACTGGGTCAACCATTAATAATGTCTAGTGGACATTTGTTTTGTGTAAATTCAGTTTTTGTGTTAAACTGGCTCTGAGAATTTGTTTTTTGTCTTAAATGTAGCTGAGTGTATTTTTGATTTTACCTTAGTTTATATGAGTATGGTGTATGTGATTATTGTCCCTGTGTTTCTAGTTACTCCTGTGTGTCTCTCCCTAGTCTCTAGTGTCTCTACCTGGTCTCTCGTGTCTCTTCCCACTTTCTAGTGTCCTTCCCCCGTCTCTCCGGGTGTGTGTGTGTGTGTGTGTGTTTCACTTGAGTGACATTTCTCCGTTTGTAATTAATATGTTCATCTATATATGTGAGAAAAGTAAGGGGGGAAAAGTGTTTTTTTTTTTTTATGAGTTTCGCGCACGTCGCTGTCATATCGTCATCTGCGTGCTGCGCGCTCTTGCTTCAGTCCGCGGGAGGTCTGATTAAATTGGTTTTATGTTTATATAAAATGCTGAAAACTTTGCATTAAGGAAAGTGCTGTATACAAGATTCATTTTGCCGATACAGTCGTGTTGTATTTGAAGTGATTATTATTTACTATTTTCTTTATTATTAATGCTTTTTGTATATATGAAGTTTTCTGTATTGTGTAGCTCTTGCTTCAGTCTGCGGGAGGTCTCAGCAGAGCGAACGGGAGCAGGCAAGATTGTACAACAGATAAATAACTGCATGTTTTCTACTTTATACAGCAGAAAAATACGACAGAACCAGCAGACTGACTCCGGTGTTTATTTTATCCACACACATCACACAACGCAGAGGGGTAGCGGAGCCGGCTACAATTTGTTTGTGTTGAATAAAAGACTCTTTATTTTGAAAACCCTCTGCATTTATGCCTGCCCTTTTTGAGCCCACGACGATAACAGCAGCCCGTACCGCCCCAAACGTGACAATGCAATAGATATGATGTTTGTATAACAGCTTGACTTCTGCTTTTCGCCCTCTCATGTGATTATACTTAATTACAATTATGGTATGACAGATAACTTAGTGATAACTCTAACTAGGTAAGGAAGTAAGTATTTAAATGTCACTAATGTATGTGTGTTGATAGTACCAGTTCCCCCTCTCTTTACTAATCCTATTATTTATACCGATTTAAGTAAGATATATTTAAAACCAAATCCTATTTTACTGACCTATAATGATCATAATGACACTTTGACGATGTTGGTTTTTTTTATATTAAACTGTCCGACATCGTAGAAAGTGGGCCTCTTCATCATATCAGAATTTTTAAGAAATCATATATGGCCACTAACATACAAAAGATACAGTATGTATGTGAAGTGATGTCAGATGCAATGTGTTGGCCAGTGAAATAGTTTTCCTGTTCATACTTCCTGGTTGTGTCCTTCTAGAGACATGGTAAACTCATGTGTAAAGTTCATAACATACAGGACGATTAGACAGAATCCTCACAGAGCTGTGCTCAAAAATGGCTCAACTATACAACTTACTGTTCATAGTGAGATACACACTACTGATTCTTACTGTAGCAGGTAATTAATAAGTAATACATTTTTTCACTTAATGATTCATGTTAATAAGCATTTATAAATATAAAGATTTAAATTTGAAATATTAAACTTTTTATTTTTATGCTATTCATTTTTTTATTATTATTTTTTTTTTTTAATTTACAGCAGGCAGTTTTGCAGATAGAATTTGGCCAACAGACAAAGATGCCAACATTACCACAAAAGAAACAGACACTTTTACTCTGAAATGTTCATATGAATCAAGCAGTGAATTCATTGCTCTTTACTGGTACAAACAATTTCCTAACAGCACACCACAGTTATTACTGTATAAAGGTGCTAGGTCAAGTTCACACCGGAAGAGCACTCCTAATGATCATCGATTAGTGGCCGAAGCAACCAGAGACTCTACAGAACTCACTATCAGGGGTGTAAAGCTCTCAGATTCCGCAGTCTATCACTGCACAATTGCAGTAGTAGCACAGTAATACAAAGTCAATGAAAAGCTGTACAAAAACATAATTATGTTTCTTTAAAATTGATGAACCCACATCAAACATCACTTCCTTTACCAACATAGCAGTTAACCACAGACAACATTTATTGTAACATATACTGTGCTGTAACAGAATTTAGACACATCTAACTACACATCATTTCCACAGTTCTATATATTTTGTGACGTATTTGATTGACACATGAGCCATATTCAGGTGTTAATGATATGCAGCATTTTGAATTAATCTTACTGACTCTCTTCTTGCTGTCACGATCTGGGTGTAAAGGCAGGTGTTGACGCCGTGGGCGGAAGGAGCAGGCATAGAGGCAGAGGGGTGGTGTAACCAAAAAAAAAAAAAAAAAAAAAAAAAGAGTCTTTTTAATGATAATTAAACAAAGTATAAATAAAGATACAACCAAAGGAACAAACAAACTTAAATGATACTTAACTTTGTGCTAACAGGAGCTCTCTGGCAAGACACAGACAAGGGGAGACACCTAACACGCCCCGCGGCGAGACACCTAACACGCCCCGCGGCGAGACACCTAACACGCCCCGCGGCGAGACACCTAACACGCCCCGCGGCGAGACACCTAACACGCCCCGCGGCGAGACACCTAACACGCCCCGCGGCGAGACACCTAACACGCCCCGCGGCGAGACACCTAACACGCCCCGCGGCGAGACACCTAACACGCCCCGCGGCGAGACACCTAACACGCCCCGCGGCGAGACACCTAACACGCCCCGCGGCGAGACACCTAACACGCCCCGCGGCGAGACACCTAACACGCCCCGCGGCGAGACACCTAACACGCCCCGCGGCGAGACACCTAACACGCCCCGCGGCGAGACACCTAACACGCCCCGCGGCGAGACACCTAACACGCCCCGCGGCGAGACACCTAACACGCCCCGCGGCGAGACACCTAACACGCCCCGCGGCGAGACACCTAACACGCCCCGCGGCGAGACACCTAACACGCCCCGCGGCGAGACACCTAACACGCCCCGCGGCGAGACACCTAACACGCCCCGCGGCGAGACACCTAACACGCCCCGCGGCGAGACACCTAACACGCCCCGCGGCGAGACACCTAACACGCCCCGCGGCGAGACACCTAACACGCCCCGCGGCGAGACACCTAACACGCCCCGCGGCGAGACACCTAACACGCCCCGCGGCGAGACACCTAACACGCCCCGCGGCGAGACACCTAACACGCCCCGCGGCGAGACACCTAACACGCCCCGCGGCGAGACACCTAACACGCCCCGCGGCGAGACACCTAACACGCCCTGCGGCGAGACACCTAACACGCCCTGCGGCGAGACACATAACAGGGGGACAAACACAACAGGACATAAACGAGGTGTGGAGCTGAAACGAGACACTAGGGAGAACAGGAGACACTAGGGAGAACAGGAGACACTGGAGACACTGGAGACACAGGAGACACAGGAGACACAGGAGACACGTAACGACGAGACGAGAGACCAAGAGAGGGACAGGACAAGGGCTAAAGACATGGCAATCAGCTAGGCATGGCTTCTAGCTAAACATGGTTAAGCATTGCTTAACCATGGCAGTTAGCTACACATACACCTAGCTAAGCATGTCTTCAGCCCCAACATGCACTAAGCTATACTTACCTACTAGCTTAACCACACTAGGGAATAGGGGCACAGAAACACAGACAAAGACTACCCAGTGGCTAGGCGAGGCAGCCCTCCAAGGCTAAGCGAGGCAGCACTCACAAGCTAGTCGTTACTCCAAAGCCCGGAGGGACCGCACTCTAAACCTAGGCACACTGGGACGCTAGGGGGAGAGGAAACACAGACAAGGGATACCCAGTGGCTAGGCTAGGGGACCCTCAAAGGCTAGGCTAGGGGACCATCATAGGCTAGGCTAGGGGACCATCATAGGCTAGGCTAGGGGACCATCATAGGCTAGGCTAGGGGACCAGCAAAGGCTAGGCTAGGGGACCAGCAAAGGCTAGGCTAGGGGACCAGCAAAGGCTAGGCTAGGGGACCAGCAAAGGCTAGGCTAGGGGACCAGCAAAGGCTAGGCTAGGGGACCAGCAAAGGCTAGGCTCAGGACACATCAAAGGCTAGGCTCAGGACACATCAAAGGCTAGGCTCAGGACACATCAAAGGCTAGGCTCAGGACACATCAAAGGCTAGGCTAGGGGACACCTACAGGCTAGGCTCACTGGGCAACTCGGGGGAGAGGAAACACAGGATAGCTAGAGACACAAAAGGGCTATGGCTAGAAGCATGCTAGTACTGTAACTGTACTATAAACTCAACATAGCATTTAGCTAATCATGCTCCTAGCCACACATACACCTAACTGCTTACCTGCTCTAGCTAACCACAAGAACACAGGAGGACAGGACCGAATCAGCTCCACTAACACAGACACACAAAACATACACAGAGACATTGCCAATAAGAGAGCCCAAGTTAACACAACTAAAATCAAAGTACAAATTAAACAAATAAAAACAAACCAAAATGCCCACATAACTGACAGTGGTTTTACCCAAAAAAATGCTCGACCCAGTTTCCCAGTCTAAACAGCTATTTATAGATTGGTTGATGGCTACCTCGGTTCAGGTGTGCACTGCATCACCTGACCGAGGTGCCTGCTGGGAAACTGAGTCGGCCAACAAAAACTACAAACTAAAAACAGTGACCTCTAGTGGAGGACCCTTACACTTGCCAGGTTTCTTAATGATTTTTTTTTTCTGCCCATACACAAATTCATATTAAACAAAAGTGCAATACAAACAATATGTTTAAAAATAATGCTTTTTAAGTGTTTAATGATTACAATTACCCACATTATTAGCTTTGATGGAAAATGATGGAGTTTCATTTATTAACTCTAAAACATCTGTGTAAAAATAGCTCTAGATTTTTCAAGCCCTTTTTTTATCACTACAACTGTAGGGCTCTAGCTTCAGGCCCTAAGAAGCTGCTAATATTGTTTATAAGGTCACGTGTGTGTGTGTGTGTGTGTGTGTGTGTGTGTGTGTGTGTGTATGTCCGTATGTGTAATATGTATAATACCAAATTTACAAATTTATCATCTACATAAAACTTAAATAATTTTGTGTGGGCCTGTACTGTATCTGTTATACTTACTAAATGTATAAACCAGTTTTGATAATCTAACAGGACAAGAAGAAGCATTTCTGGCACATTTCTTTGTCTGCCAAGTATGCACAGTTTTTCCTGCTTAACCCAACATAACAAAGATAATAAAAGTTCTCAGGATTCATGTCCAGCTGTTGTGTAGATCTGTGCATTAATAAAATGTCACAAAAGCAGTTTCACAAAAGCTACCTCTTTTGATTCACTCAAAACTGCACGTAAATAAGGGATTATAATAATAATAATAATAATAATAATAATAATAATATTATCAGCATGGAATCTCAGAAGAAGATTTGTGTAAGTCTGAGATAAGAGAGTGATTGTGTGCAGTTAGGGGAAAGCCTTTTTCGTTCTGAGATAACGTGAATTTATTAAATGAACACAACAAACAAAAGCCACAATCAAACACAAAAGACACACTGGGGACAAAATATTCCTTGCCTCCTCAAGACAGGATTCCCTTTGTCTTAAGAAGTTGCAAAGTAAACTCTTTTTGTGTTTTCTTTTTTTTTTGTCATTTCACATTTTACATTTGTCATCTTTTTTGACTTTTCACTTCCCTTTTTTTTCCTTGTTTCCGTTACTAGATCGACTTCCTCTCATACCTTTCATTCCACTTGTTTTCCTCCACAGTGGCATTGCCTACAGTAGCAACCCCATATAAGGATGTGCATGGGTCTGACTGTTCAAAATTTCACAGTTTGGTTTTTTGCATTTCTGCCCTTCAGAAGTCCTGTAGCGTTACAGAATCAAAGACCATTTTATTAATGTCATAAAGAGCAGCCATTTCAATATGATAAAGTAGTCTTACTTGATCTTAGTGCTGAATTCGACACTATAGATCATACTATTCTCATAGATCGCTTACAAAATCACATAGGTTTTCAGGGACAGGCCTTAAAATGGTTTAGATCATACCTGTCTGATCAATACCATGTTGTAGATCTAAATGGAGAACCGTCTGGTGTAATGCCATTGAAATATGGGGTCCCACAAAGGTCAGTTTTAGGACCTCTGTTGTTCTCAATATACATGCTTCTTTTGGGTAACATCATTAAAAGACATGAGATTAGTTTTCATTGTTATGCTGATGATACCCAATTATATATCTCAACTAAACCAGACGAAATACCAAAGTTGTCTAGATTAACTTAGTGTGTCCAGGATATTAAAGATTGGATGACCAATAACTTTCTTTTTACTTAATTCAGATGAGACTTATTGGCCCAAAAACCAGTACACAACCGCTTTCACAATTCAGCCTGCATTTAGAAGGATGTACAGACAGAAGGATATCTTGCACTTCATCTACTTATTATGCTTTAGTTAATTTTCTGTAACATTCTGTTACTTATTTTTGGCGTATTAATGGTAATTTTAGGGCTACTAAATGCTTTTTCCCCCTTTCCTACAATATTCTACTGTTTATTTTATACTTTTTTTTTTGCCACTTGTGCTGGATTAGGTTAAATAAAGATGTGTTTCGGGTTTTGAATGACAAACATTAAATAAAGACAGGTTCTTTAAATGATATTATAATTATGGTCTGACCAAGAAATTAGCTAGGTAACTCTAATTAAGTAAGTAATCAAGTAGATAAATCTAATGCAGGTGTGGTGCGAATCCCAGTTTTCCCTTTAACTAATCCTATTCTTTATTGTGACTTAAACAATACATTTTTTAAATCCAGTTTCACTGTACTCTAATGATCATAATGACACTTTGACATTAATCTTTCATATAAGACTCTTTAACATACAGTTAGCCTATTTATTACATCCTATGTTTTATGTGTGAGGACATTATGATAGAACATGAGTCCTTTTTATGTTTAATTTTGGGCCTCTAACTCCAAACAATACGTACAGTATATAAGGTATTGTCAGATGCAGTGGGTTAATCAGTTCAACTATTCATACTTCCTAGGTGTGGCCTTCTAGAGATCAAGATTCTACAGCAGTTCAGCAGATACAGCAGCACTATTAGACACAACCCTCAGAGCTGTTCAGAAATGGTTCAACTATACAACTTACTGTACATACTGAGATACACACCACTGATTCTCACTGTAGTTACAGGTAATTTACCTTCATCACTTGAAAAATTATGTTATTTAATACCTTAAAATATTAGGTTTAAATTTTAAGGTTTTCATTTTTTGTTTTTTTTTACAATTTTGCTTGGTTTATAAACATATGTTTTTAAATAATTTATTTATCTCTTTTACAGCAGGAAGTTTTGCAGATAAAATTGGGCCGACAGACAAAGATGCCAACATCATTAAAAAAGAAACAGACACCGTTACACTGAAATGTTCTTTTGAGGCAGACAGTGAATATGTTAGGCTTTACTGGTACAAACAATATCCTAACAGCGCACCACAGTATTTATTGTATAAAGGCGCAAGGTCAAATTCACAACTGAAGAGCAATCCTGATGATCATCGATTAAAGTCAGAAACAACCAGAGACTCTACTAGACTTTCTATCAGGGGTCTAAAGCTCTCAGATTCTGCACTCTATCATTGTGCTCTTAGAGTAGTGGCACAGTAATACAGAGTCAATGAAAAGCTGTACAAAAACATAATAATCGTTTATATGCAGTTTCTAAAACCACATAAGAGATAATACTTTTACCAACTTATCAGTTAACCACTGAAAACCATTTCTAGTAGGACATGCAGCTGAAAAAGATAAAAAAAAATATTAAGCCTTCTAAACATGACAAATACAGTTGACATAATCACACTCACAAATACACAATCAAACTTATTGTTTTGTTACTACATGTACTACAACCTATATGCATGTCTTTCAATTGAGCATATATTATGCATGTATGTACAAATGTTACTAATAATCTCAGATTATTCCATTATCTCAACAAAGCAAATTAGTAAAGATTTTAAGAAAATAGAAACAGGGATACTTGTATGTACAGTAAAACCTCGGATTATGAGTGACGCGGTTTACGAGTGTTCGGCAAGACGAGCAAAGATTTTTAATAAATTTTGACTTGAAAAACGAGCATTGTCTTGGTTTACAAGAACTTTTTCCTTTTAAATATGACGAATACAATTGACATAATCACACTCACAAATACAAAATCAAACTTATTGAGACAATGTGTTGAATTAAATGTATTGAGCTATTTAGACTATTTCAAGAATTGATTTGTACATTTATTAGAAATTAGATTATTAGGAATTTGTGTACCATTCATTCTTTTGTTTGTTGACATAAAACCAGTATGACATAAAACCATGTATTCATGTAAAGGCTAAAATGTTGTTGTTGTTTTTTTTTAATAAAAAGCTGTTATGGTTGTGTTGAGCTTGCGGGTGCTTGGTTTGATCACTGTTAAATCAAAATATATAAAATCCCTGCCTTAAAAGCTTTGTGTAGATAATTTCATGTTGGTTTAAATACTGTACAGTTTCTCAGAGGGTTAAACGTTAGCCTCCCATGAACTTTTAACATCCAAACATGTGAAAAGTTCCTTTACTGTACAAGGGATCCTTATAAAAAAAACGATTGTGTGTACAGTTTTTTTATTTTTTATTTTATAAAGTCTAATAACAAAAAGTTTAAGTCTAATAACTTCTTGTTTGTAGACAACATGGGATTATTCATTTGGAAACTAAAAGAAAATCCAAAAACTAACAGAGCTTACAGTAGGTGGAATGGCTAAACTTGTTCTCCCCTATCAAACAGCACCACTACCCAAATCAAGGGGTCTGTGAACACATACAAGTGGAAGAAGGCAGTGTTTTCCTTTAAGTGTGTTACATCACAGCTGTAACATTTCAGTAACTGCGATTTGAAAGATGTCTTCAGCTTGGAAGGAAGGGAGAATATAAATAAGCAAATATATAGAAGCAAATAAATAAATACATAAATCTATTATTGGGACAAACTAATATATAATTGTACTGTATGTGTGCTGAGATAAAATATAAGTCATCAACTATTAACATATGCTTAAGAGGTGAAGTCAGATGCAGTGTGTTGATACAGTAGATCAGCAACACTTGCACAAATGTTGTACTGGTGACTCAGTTCACCATCACGATACTGTGCAGTGATGATCTGTGCAAAGCTCTAATATAACAGCAGCGCTTCCTAGGTGTGGTCTTCGAGAAATGTGTTCCCTCATGTGTAAAGTTCAGCACATACAGCACTATATACAGAAAACTCACAGACCTATATTCAGAATTGGCTCACTTATACCACTTACTGTACTTAGTGAGATTCACACCACTCATTCTCATTTTGGTAAAAGGTAATTTATATTCATCAGTGTATTACCTAGTAATATAAATCCTATTTTGTTAAGTTAAGATTTTCTTTATAATAATAATAATAATAAAATAAAACTCACTGGTACATTAATTTGCTGGGTTTTTTTTTATTTGTTTGTTTAACAACAGGCAACGTTGCAGATACTGTTACAGTAAAATGTTCATAGAGATGTGGCCATTAAGGCTGCGTGTGTTTTCCCGCGAGATGCTGCAATTTAGAGCGCGGCACGCCGCTTCTTGCCGTAAGCAACATTTAAATAAATGTGTTGTGCTTCACTGAATATCCGCCAGATGGCGAATGGAAGGACTTTATCTAAAAGCTGGACCAAGTACTGTACAACGAAGAATTGTGTATAATTACTTAGTCTAAAACAATGTTGTTTCCAATGCTGAAGCAAACATGAATTTTATTTTGTTTTACAACAGATCTTTCATAATGATTGTGTGTATATGTGCTTCATATTATTTTCATAATGATGAAATGAGATGCCCAAATTCAGGCTTTAAAATTCCCAATAAGTTTCTTATATAGTTTTTGTAATGTCTTAACAGGGACAAAACAATGAAAGACATGCCAATGTGTCGGTTTAAATGGTATTGAAATTAATTTAATATCCTGATAGTAGGCTATCTGATAGTCTTAACTATGCGAATGTCCTGATTCGTGAGTATGCCAATATGTCTTATTTAAAATGTAAAAATGTGTCGACATCATCAGAAGACACGAATGAACTATATATATTATATTATTAAGTAAATATTATTTTATGAACACGAAGTTCTTAGGGCTTTTTATAATAATCATCATATTTGCTGTTTGTGTCCAGCATGTAATAATTATTTCATCTATTATTTAACCACGGCTGGAAATAATAGCTAGAATGTGATGTGATTGTGAATTTATGACTGAAATAAATTCTGAAATAAAGCTGTTCATCTTTTGTAAAGTACTTTCACTATACAAAAGGCAGCGTTTTTATCAAAAGGTTGATAAACGCGTGTTGTACAGTATATACAACGCGACAGCGCGCTCAGTTACTGTAATCCCACTTCTCACCTTTCATGTAGGTCTGCTCGGACTTATTAATTTGTTTTAAACCCCTCAAAAATGCGTTTGTATACAGCTTAAAACCTCCATCAGTTATTAAAGAAAAAATGACCCAGTGATTTCGGAGCTTCAGGAAATTTCCCGGCGCTCTGCGCATAACTCCGGGCCAACTCATGTCGGAAAGATTTTATAAACGATTTCTAAACGTGGGCTATTGTTTTTTTACTTATAATATTTGGTAACCTAATTTAAATGAGGTTTGGGTTTAGAACTTAGATGTACCGCACGCATTAAGTTTTTCAGAGCGCACCGGCAGAAGTAGAAGTATGTGATGTGGTGGAGAATAGGCAGTGGCGGTTCTACACTGAACTGCTCCCCGGGTGAGACTCCCTCCCAGCGCCCCCCGTCAGCGCCACTTCTAGATTTATATGTTGTTTGTCTTGATGTTCTTTTCTTCGTTTCTTTGTTTTACTAATATGACCCAATATATGTTCAGTGATACTTATATTTCTGTATTGTGTTATATTTTTATGCTAGTAACTGGTGTTAAAAATTTATCTCTACATTAATGAGCCAATGTATTATGGTGTGGGCTGTTGGGCCAGAAGGTGCCACTTTTTGGTCCCAGTCCGCCCCTGAATAACGAATGAAGAAAACGCAGTCAAAGCCCGGGGATTCTGTGTTCCGCGGGGGCCAGTCGTGAATAGCTGACACTCAGTGACAGCCAATGAAATTTAAGCATTTTTGCCGCTTTTCACGTGGTGTGGCGTTGCTTAAATAATAGTATAAAATCGTCTAGACCCTGGTTTGAATCCCGCTCTGGGTGAAAATGTAATAAATGTGAATCCTTTGTTTTACACTATTTGCTTATGATTATCATCAAATTATAGCAACTGTGAGGTGAATGCTAACGTGTTTTATAGCTCAATAAAAAAAAATCTCAATTGCAAACACACCTTTAGTACTGAAGCATAACTTAATAATAGAATGGCATGGTTATATCGGGGCATTTTAGCGCATGACACTGACACTGGCACTCGAACCCGGGCCTTCAGCATGGCAGGCGAATCACCTACCACTGAGCCAATTGTAAACAATATATTTTTATATTCTGATAACCATAATGACACTTTGACATACATTTTTCATACTAAACTCTCTGGCATATTAGACACTTACCCTATTCATCACATCAGAGTGATGACATTATGAGAGGATATAAATGCTTTTTATGTTCAATTTTGGGCCTCTAACTCCAAACAATATGTATATGAGGTAACAGATGCAGTGGGTTGATCCGTGGAACTATTCATACTTCTTGGGTGTGGCCTTTTAGAGATGTGCTTCATCATGTGTAAAGTTCAGCACATACAGCACTATTATACACAATCCTCACAGAGCAGTTCAGAAATGGCTCAACTATACAACTTACTGTACATAGTGAGATACACACCTCTGTTTCTCACTGTAGCTACAGATCATTTTTATTTATCACTTAATGCATTATGTTATTAAATACCTATGTTTTAAATGTTAAGTTTTATTTTTTTACACCATTTTACACTATTTGTATGGTTTATGAACATTTGTTTTTAAATAATTTGTTCATCTTGTTCACAGCAGGAAGTTTTGCGGATAAAATTGGGCCGACGGACAAAGATGCCAACATCGTCAAAAAAGAAACAGACACTGTTACACTAAAATGTTCATATGAGACAGACAGTGAATATGTTATCCTTTACTGGTACAAACAATATCCTAACAGCGCACCACAGTATTTATTGTATAAAGGCGAAAGGGAATATTCACACCTGAAGAGCAATCCTGATGATCATCGATTAGAGTCAGAAACAACCAGAGACTCTACTAAACTTACTATCAGGGATCTAAAGCTCTCAGATTCTGCACTCTATCATTGTGCTCTTAGAGTTGGAGCACAGTAATACAAAGTCAATGAAAAGCTGTACAAAAACATAATAATGGTTTATATAAAGTTTCTAAAACCACATAAGAGATAATACTTTACCAACTTAACCAACAGTTAACCACAAACAACCATTTCTAGTAGGAAATGCAGCTAAAAGAGATAAAGAGCAAAAAAATAAATCTTATCCTTTAAACAAGACAAACACAAAAATGCAAATACATAGTCGCACTCATAAATATAATATCAAACTCATTTTTTGAAAGACTAAGAGACAATGTGTTGAATTAAATGTATTGAGCCATTTAGACTATTTTATTCACTGATTCAAGGCTTTATTAATCCTGACTCTGTGTATCATTAATTATTTTGCTTATTGATATACCTCCCCCCCCTACAAAAAAAAGAAAAGGCAATTTTAAATATTTATTTCCAAAAAATAATAACCAATACAATAAAACACAACAGGTAAAAAATAAATAAAAACCTTCCTGGTCATGGCACTTGTGTCCGGTAAAAAATTAAAAGTAGTTTTCTCTTCTTTTTTTGGTTTTAAATTTATATATTAAAAAAACTGAATATTTCTTCTTCTAAATGACCATCATACACCAGCTCAAACAGATATTGGTTTTGGAAAGGCCAACCAACCTACATGCATGTCTTTCAATTGAGCATTTATTATGCATGTATGTACAGTACAAGTGTTACTAATAATCTCAGATTATTCTATTATCTTAACTATGCAAATTAGTAAGGATTTACACTTAAATAATTAAATCATAAATAATTTATCATAAATGTTTGAAGTGCTGAGGATTATCCAGCTGTTAACAGAAACACTTGTATGTACATGATAATTAATTTATTGTTACAGTGTTCTCAGATAAGGTGAATCCTTAAGAAGAACTAGGTAAGTGTTGCCTACATCATTTATTTTTCTTCTATACAGTATTTAAACAATATGTTTAGGGTCATTGTCCTGCTGGAAGGTAAACCTCTGCCCCAGTCTCAAGTCTTTTGCAGATTCTAACAGGTTTTCTTCTAAGATTGCCCTGTACTTGGCTCCATCCACCTTTACATCAAAGAAAGTCTAAAATTCCAATAAAATACATTTATGTTACAATCACAAATGTGACAAAAGGTAAAAAAGTTCAACTGGTATGAATAACTTTGGAAGGCACTGGTACTATTTTGATCTCCGGGCCGTGTGAATGTGTGTGTGGCTCTGTGACTGTGATAGATTGGCACCCTGTCCAGGGTGTCCCCCATCTCGTGCCCTACAGTAAGTGTCCCTGGATAGGCTCAAGGCGCCCTGTGACCCTAAATACAGAATAAATTGGTATAAATGATGAGTGAGTGAGTGAGTGAGTGAGTGAGTTTTTCCCCTCTATTTAAAACCATGTGTTGGCCAGTAGTCAATTCTACTTTATTTAACTTTACTATTTAAAGTTAATGTATAAAGTAGACAGTATAATATGAAGTAGAGTTCCCATGAATATGCAGATAGTACTCAACCAGATGGCACTTATCCTGCTGCGACGGCATTGGGGGTGTGCGTTTGCTGTCTTTACTGCTAAGGGTGGCTATAACTATAGACTATAGATTTAAGAGATCATTCTCTCAGGGATTAATGAGCCCCAGCTCACATGATAGCAGATAAATGAAAGTTAAACATTAAACAAATTTATAATACCAATACATTAAATACACAGTAAATTTAGATAATTTATAAACTAAAGGCGTATCATATTTGCATCAAATTTAAGCAAAGTAAATGTTGACACAGTGAGCCTTTACATTTTATTATGTTTAACACTAGCGTATGTAAATGAACCGAAATGACATATACTTGCCTCGCATCGCAGACATGAAAAATATATACTTATAGAAAGCAATGTGTCTTTTTTTATATAAACTAATGGAAAACAAATTTCGGATTATGTAATTTGGATGAATCGTGTATATAGGCGCATCCACTGCTGTAGGCATGACGAGATGACATGATTACCTTCATCACTACAGCCGAAAACAAAGAATTAATATTTTAACATTTTTATATAAAATAATAATTAGTCTACTATTGCTGGTGTGCTCTGGAAAACTTTCTGCATGTGTTTGAGAGCTAATTAGACCATGTACAGTGATTAATCAATCGGACTGTAGGTCCTACCGTCGCCGCGCTCGGCGGTACCGTTTGGCTTTGGGCGTTTGCTGGCTTTTACCGTTGGGTGGCGCTATATAACTACAGGCTGACGCCTCATGCCTTAGTTCATTCTCTGCTGGATTAATGAGACACAGAGTTTTAGAACTGCAGGTAGTAGCGGATAAAATCAAGTAAAACATTGTAGTTAAACAAATTTATAATCACAGAACTAAAATGACGATACAAATGTAGAATTTAAATTAAATTAAATCTTATTAGGATCAAATTTAAACCAAATAAATGTTAACACAGTGAGCCTTTAAATTTTATCACGTGTAATTAGAAAAGACGCGTGTAGGGTTTTGTGTCGTCTTATATCTTGTGTTCTTTAAATTTATAGTAGATTTATTGACTAAAATAAATGACCATAAAATTATAACATTGTCAGGACGTTCTACTGCGTCAGCTGATGTTGGTCATTCAGCCCCGCTTGTGTTTGTGCGTTATTATAAGAATGAAATGCAGTAGACTGTTATGATCTGTAACGGATTCGACCCATGTTGCACGGGCGGCACCATAAAGCACGGACACGAGGCGAGGTCTTACCGGAAAAGGGTAATTTATTAAGGTAAAATGGGGAATGAAAGTGTTGAAGGAGGGAGAATGGAAAGAAAGGGATAAAGGTTGTGCATGTGCAGTTCCGGGGGCTGTGCCACACTGGCATGCGGGCACACAGCTGACGATAAGTGTTGGTGCGAGTGGCAGAACTGAGCACGCGGAGGCAGCGCTCCTGCACGCTCCCTCGTGACGGCGCTTCTCCCGCTGTCGATGGCCGGCGCGAGTTCTCGCTGACGCAAAAACCTAACCACACTTTTCGGCAGCGGGGCTGCGAGGGCGGGCACGGTGCGGGAGTGAAGGTGCCGCGGGAGCTCGCGCAGCTCTTTCTCGCGCTGTCCTCAGCGCGGAGATCAAAGGGCGGAATTCTAGTGTCCTTGTTTAAAGCGCCTGGGCCGCATCACATCTCCCCACTGACATGCTTTTTTTTATATTCTCCATTACATCACGTACTTCCCAAACCTTAGACAAACCTCCGCGCCTTGCTTTTATAATGCGGAGCAAGCCCGAGATCATATTAACGTTAATTATCGCCAGCCGGCACAAATAGGCGGCTCCGTCCCTTTAGCTGCCTATTCAGGGAGCCTACGGAGTGAGGGAGTAGTTATAGTAGATTTGGGCGTACACCCATCACACGCGCACGCCATGGCAGATCATCATAATTGTCCTAAACTTGTATTTCATAAGGTTTTCCGAGCGGTGGTACAGCGCAACGGGGGTCATTATTTACTATTAAACATTAAACGAATTTACAAAACTTAATGTGTGCGATTAAGCGCTGATTCTACGTAGGAAAGTAAAGAAGAGGATCCTGATGCTCAACATTCCGGAGACCAAACCACATTTAAATTAAATTAACAAATATTGCATGTAAATAACAATAGCTCACGTTTAAGAAAGCATTTTTATTTAGATTATAAAAAAATAATCCTGCATCTGTTTTAGATGTTCCAGCTGCCACTGTTCTAAAATTCAAATTAAATCAAATCTTATTAGGATCAAATTTAAGCACAATAAATGTTAACACAGTGAGCCTTTAGATTTTATCACTTGTAATTAGAAAAAAAGCGTGTATGGATTTGTGTCATCTTATTTCTTGTGTTCTTTAAATTTATAGTAGATTTATTAACTGAAATAAATTACCATAAAATTAAAACAGTGTTAGGACGTTCTACTGAGTCAGCAGATGTCGGTCATTCAGCCCCGCTTGTGTTTTTGCGTTATTATAAGAATGAAATGCAGTAGACTGTTATGATTTGTAACGGGTTCGACCCATGTTACTCAAACAACTCAGTTCAGGTGTAAGTAAATGGATAGAAAGTAAATGGCTGTGCTGTTTGGGGGAGGGACGTGCTAATGATTTGGTCGGCTCTGTGTGTGTGTGTGTGTGTGAGAGAGAGGGGGGTGTCGCGGTCGTTTTCAGTGAAACAAAGGCTCAGCTGAAAAATGTTAGGCACATCAGTCACTTAACCCCCAATAAAAGGTATTTAAGTGTTATGATAGTTGTAATATAACAGATGCGCACTGAATACTAAACCTAAACCAGGCACGGAGATTATTGAAGATAACCCCCATACCAGTTAAAAAAAAAATACCAAAGAATATTATTGTGTATAGACTGATTAAAAACAATGCAATTTATGCTATCATAAGGAAAATCTCAAGTTCTTCCATTCCAATGATTAAAAAAGGTAACAATGTCAACTTTAGAATCTAGAATCCAGGAGATTAAAATTACACAAATTGAAATCACTGAAAGTCTCCAGAAGAGCCTCAGATTCAAGAGGTTTTTAAAGTGGGGAGAAGTGCATTTCAGTTCCCCTGAATGTATACGTGAGAACAGCCGATTCACACCTAGGGAGGGTGAATAATTTGTATTTGAATGTTGTCTGGCATTGTAAAGCACTATAGTGACACTAAAAGAACAACCCAGGATTAATAGGAATTCTTATACTGCATAAACATTATTTAGCACAAAAAAATTCCTCGCTTGGGAAAACTATGCGTGCGGTTGAGCGCTGGTCAGACTATAGGAAATTAAATCGGAGGGTTTTTATTTAGACTATTTAAAAAATAACCTGCGTCTATTTTTAGGCGTGCCAGCTGCCACTTTTTAGTTAGAAGTTTAAATACAAAGCTTATAATGCCCACATGACATGACGGAATAAGGCACGGCTGGTGATGATTGGGGTTTGTTGGGTTACAGTGGATTTTACTACGCGGTGTGAGTGCAATGGCCATCCGTCTGCTCACGCTGACTCTGCTCTCCGCAGATGGCCGTACCGCCCCAATCCCACCTCTCGCTCCCTTGAAGTCCCCGGGCGCGTTCCATTTGCCCTGCTTGCATGCCGCTTTTCCGCGTTGTTGCACGCGCGCTGCATACACAGAGCGTAGTAAAATCTACTGTAGCCCAACAAACCCCGAGTATTTTATAGCGCGGGGTGCAAGCCCGTGCAACGATAGCAACGATAGCTCACCAGTAATGTGTAATTCTGCGGTCCCGCTGCTTCGCATGTCTGAAGGGGAGGCCGCCTAACTAGTGAGCGAGAAGTGATATTGATTTGGGCGCACGCCGTGACAGGCTGAAAAAACTGTGTCAGATTAATGTGCAAAAACTGTATAATAAAACTATATAAGACTACATGCCTTTATAAGACTCAACTTTTATTTAATCTCACACTCACAATAACGAAAAAACGTTGTGATTTTGTAAGTGTTGTGATTTTGTAAGTGTTGTAAGCTGTGCTGCTCTGTATTGTTTTTGGTGAACTTGAGCGCGTCAGAAAATGAACGCAAACGTTTTTTTAAATGGTCAGAGTCAGTCTGCTTGCTGTTTTCCCGACGCGTTCATAATCATTAGTCTACTTCTGCCGGTGCGCTCTGGAAAACTCCATGCATGCGGCTGAGCGCTGATTAAAACTATGGAGTAAATTAAAGAGGAGAATCACGATGCCGAATCGAAGTCCTGAGCCCAAACCTGATTTAAATTAAATTAACAAATATTATAAGTAAAAAAAACAATAGCCCATGTTTAGAAACCGTTTATAAATTCTTTCTGACATGAGTTGGCCCGGTGTTATGCGCAGAGCGCCGGGAGATTTCCTGAAGCTCAGAAATCACTGGGCATGTTTTCTAAATAGCCGCTATCTTTAATAACTGATGAAGGTTTTGAGCTGTATACACACGCATTCCTGCCTAAACAACTCTTAAAACTACACCTGTGACACAATAACAGTAATATTTTAAACATTCTGCAGGCTGATATTTGGAGAAAGGAAAGAATAATGAATAAACCAGTTGTTGGGTCAAAATAACCCAACCAGGTGTTCACTTGTAAACTACATCTCATATGAGCCAACATGAGCAACCCAACAATGTTTTTAAAGTACCTGAAATAATCCAGAACTTAAATAACAATAAACAGATACAGAGATACGCTGTATAACGGTCACTGTTGTATTTACGGCAACGAGCGAAAATGTCACTTTGCGCCACCTGGCGGCCATTTTACGAATGACTTTGAAATGCAACTGATTTATTTTGGTTCACGTTTTTACGCGGCGGTGAGCGCGACGGTAATAACCATTCCAATTGATCAACTACTGTAGGAAATTAAAGAGGAGGATCACAATGCCAAAACTTCCAGGAGCCCAAACTTCATTTAAATTACGTCTTGAAATAAACAAATGTGTTGAAAACAACCGAAGTTGAAAAAATTATTTTTAGTCAGACTATAAAAAATAATTCTGCATCTATTTTTAGGTGTGCCAGCTGCCACTGTTCTTATATGGCTTTTTGTCAGGGTAAATCATTCAGTTACAACCCTGTAAATATCCATGTAAAACAGGTACATCTGTATGAATAAATTGTTTAAATGTATGTATCATGAGCTATTGATCATTAATTTGTGTAAACGACTCTGTTCAGAGATAAGTAAATGCTCATTGCTGCCCTGTTCGAGGGGAAGGACTTGCTGATGATGACTGGTATGCTTTGCCACTGTTCGTGATCTGAGTGTGTGTGTGTGTGTGTGTGTGTGTGTGGTGTCACCTGAGCCAGGTGTCAATAGGTTCTGCATATTCATGAAAAGTTGTGGATTATTCAATGAAACAGAGTCTTTGGTGAAAAGAAAAGTCACTTACCCCAAATAAAAGGTATTTCAGAGTGTTTATAATGTAGTTGGGGTCATGTGGATAAAAAACAAAACAAAACAAAACAAAACAAAAAAAACACTAAAACTAAACTGAGGTGCAGATTCCTAAACCAAGCATGCGGATTAATAAACCGAGATGCGTTTTTCCTAGCGCCACCCCTGTGAAAATGACGTACTAAGAGAAAGGCCTGCCCACGGGAGGTTGTGCACAGACCACTGAACTTCTACAGATTCTAAAGTTGACATTGTAACCATTTTTTTATCTTATAAAATGACAATTTTCTTATCATACCATGTGGTGTATTGTTTTTTAATCACTCTATACACACCCATGAATAATAATAATAATAATAATCAGTGTTGTTGAAGCTTTTACGTGGAGTGTGATTATAAGTCACTCTACGAGATGTTGTGGTTTAAATAAGATGCCATGTATGGAATCTCAGGAGGAGATTTGTGTACAGTAAGTCTGAAATAAGAGAGTGATTGTGTGCACTTATGGGAAAGCCTTTCCTGTTCTGAGATAATGTGAAATTATTAAAAAACAAAACAACAAACATAAGCAACAATCAAACACAAAAGACACACCAGGGACAAGAGAGATTCCTTGTCTCCTCCAGACTGGATTCTCTTTGCAACATTAGCAAAACACAACTTAAAACTTCTTTGTCTCCTCGAGACAAGATAAACCCTTTTTGTGAGTTTTCTTTTTTTTTTTCATTTCACTTCTTGATCCTTTTATTTTTCTTTTCATTTCAGTTTTCTTTTTTTTCTTTTCTGTCTTTTCACTTTCTTTTCTTTGTTCCGTTACTTGATCGATTTGCTCTCATACCTCTAATTCCACTGATTCTCCTGATTACCTCCACAGTGGCATTGCCTAGCAACCGCATGTAAGGATGGGCGTGTAAACAATATATTTTTATATTCTGATAACCATAATGACACTTTGACATACATTTTTCGTACTAAACTCTCTGGCATATTAGACACTTACCCTATTCAGCACATCAGAGTGATGACATTATGAGAGGATATAAATGCTTTTTATGGTAAATTTTGGGCCTCTAACTCCAAACAATATGTATATGAGGTAACGTCAGATGCAGTGGGTTGATCCGTGGAACTATTCATACTTCTTGGGTGTGGCCTTTTAGAGATGTGCTTCATCATGTGTAAAGTTCAGCACATACAGCACTATTATACACAATCCTCATAGAGCTGTTCAGAAATGGCTCAACTATACAACTTACTGTACATAGTGAGATACACACCACTGTTTCTCACTGTAGCTACAGGTCATTTATATTCATCACTTAATGCATTATGTTATTTAATACCTATGTTTTAAATATTAAGTTTTATTTTTTTACACCATTTTACACTATTTGTATGGTTTATGAACATTTGTTTTTAAATAATTTGTTCATCTTGTTTACAGCCGGAAGTTTTGCGGATAAAATTGGGCCGACGGACAAAGATGCCAACATCATCAAAAAAGAAACAGACACTGTTACACTAACTTGTTCATATGAGACAGACAGTGAATATGTTATCCTTTACTGGTATAAACAATATCCTAACAGCGCACCACAGTATTTATTGTATAAAGGCGAAAGGGAACATTCAGACTTGAAGAGCACCCCTGATGATGATCGATTAGAGTCAGAAACAACCAGAGACTCTACTAAACTTACTATCAGGGATCTAAAGCTCTCAGATTCTGCACTCTATCATTGTGCTCTTACAGTTGGAGCACAGTAATACAAAGTCAATGAAAAGCTGTACAAAAACATAATAATGGTTTATATAAAGTTTCTAAAACCACATAAGAGATAATATTTTACCAACTTAACCAACAGTTAACCACAAACAACCATTTCTAGTAGGAAATGCAGCTGAAAGAGATAAAGAGCAAAAAAAAAATGTTATCCTTTAAACAAGACAAATACAAAAATGCAAATACATAGTCGCACTCATAAATATAAAATCAAACTCATTTTTTGAGAGACTAAGAGACAATGTGTTGAATTAAATGTATTGTGCCATTTAGACTATTTTATTCACTGATTCAAGGCTTCATTCATTCTGACTCTGTGTATCATTAATTATTTTGCTTGTTGATATACCCCCCCCCCCACACACAAAAAAAAGAAAAAGCAATTTCAAATATTTATTTCCAAAAAATAATAACCAATACAATAAAACACAACAGGTAAAAAGAAATAAAAAATTCCTGGTCATAGCACTTGTGTCCGGTGAAAAATGAAAAGTAGTTTTCTCTTCTTTTTTTGGTTTTAAATTTATATATTGAAAAACTTATTTAATATTTCTTCTTCTAAATGACCATCATACACCAACTCAAACAGATATGGGTTTTGGAAAGGCCAACCAACCTACATGCATGTCTTTCAATTGAGCATTTATTATGCATGTATGTACAAGTGTTACTAATAATCTCAGATTATTCTATTATCTTAACTATGCAAATTAGTAAGGATTTACACTTAAATAATTAAAAAAGTGCTGAGGATTATCCAGCTGTTAACAGAAACACTTGTATGTACATGATAAATAATTTATTGTTACAGTGCTGGTCCCAAAGACAGACAAAATAAGAGGATTGCATAAGAAAGAGCAAGATGCCAAGACAGCAGGATTCCAAGATGTATGCAGATGGGAATGTCCTCTGTGGTGACCACTTGACAGGAACAATCAAAAGGAAGTTGTTGTTCTCAGATGAGGTGAATCCTTAAGAAGAACTAGGTAAGTGTTGCCTACATCAATTATTTTTCTTCTATACAGTATCTATACAATATGTTTAGGGTCATTGTCCTGCTGGAAGGTAAACCTCTGCCCCAGTCTCAAGTCTTTTGCAGATTCTAACAGGTTTTCTTCTAAGATTGCCCTGTATTTGGCTCTATCCACATTTACATCAAAGTAAGTCTATCACATAAAATTCCAATAAAATACATTTATGTTACAACCACATATGTGACAAAAGATGAAGAAGTTTAACTGGTATAAATAACTTTGGAAGGCACTGGTACTATTTTGATCTCCAGGCCGTGTGAATGTGTGTGTGGCTCTGTGACTGTGATAGATTGGCACACTGTCCAGGGTGTCCCCCGTCTCGTGCCCTACAGTAAGTGTCCCTGGATACAGTAGGCTCAAGGCCTCCTGTGACCCTAAATACAGAATAAATCGGTATAGATGATGAGTGAGTGAGTGAGTGAGTTTTTCCCCTCTGTTTAAAACCATGTGTTGGCCAGTAGTCAATTCTACTTTATTTAACTTTACTATTTAAAGTTAATGTATAAAGTAGACAGTGTAATATGAAGTAGAGTTCCCATGAATATGCAAATGGTACTCAACCAGATGGCACTCATCCTGCTGCGACTGTCAGGGAATTGAAACGGACACAAGTGCAGGTCTCCTCCAATCCTTTATTATTTTTCTTCTTTTTAAATAATAAAGCAAAACAAAACAAAATTATGAAAAATAGAAATAAAAACTGTGACCAGCTGCAAGGTTCTTTTTTTTAAGTAAAAGGAAAACCCGGAAGAAGATAAAAAACACCCAGAGAGAGGGAGAAGGGAAAAAAAAGTGAAAAAGCAGTCCCGGATGATACTGGCTTGGAGCCAGAACAAACTACACAGACAAAACTAGACAGGAAATGAAATGGGCAAGCGATATGGTTAGCGACACGGAACAACGGTCTGACACAGGACAACGGAAAAAGAGGAAATAAATAGGGCGAGTGATTACAACGAACACGAGGGGAACAGGTGAGTGCAATCATCTTAATAGAGTGATAAAGAGGAAGTGGGAGGGAAGGTGGTGATGTCAGTGACGCGGACACATGGCGAAGTATCAAAAACAAACATCATGTGCTTAAATAGACATGTAAACAACACGGGAGGGAAGAGGAAGGGAGAAGAAAGAAAGGAAAATGAAAAGCTTAATGATCAGACCAGGGGTTTGACAGCGACGGCATTGGGGGTGTGCGTTTGCTGTCTTTACTGCTAAGTGGGGCTATAACTTAAGACTATAGATTTAAGAGATCATTCTCTCAGGGATTAATGAGCCCCAGCTCACATGATAGCAGATAAATTAAAGTGAAACATAAACAAATTTATAATACCAATACATTAAATACACAGTAAATTTAGATAATTTATAAACTAAAGGCGTATCATATTTGCATTGAATTTAAGCAAAGTAAATGTTGATATAGTGAGCCTTTACAAATCCTGGTTAGCCCGCTCAGACTGCCCATTGGTTTGGGGATGAAATCCAGATGACAGACTCGTTGAGGCCCCGATCTGTCTGCAAAACTCCTTCCAAAACCTAGAGACGAACTGTGGGCCCCTATCGGAGACCACGTCTACCGGAAGACCATGAATCCGGAATACTTGGTCAACCACCACCTGAGCAGTCTCTTTGGCGGAGGGGAGCTTGGGAAGAGGGATGAAGTGGGCTGCTTTGGAAAAGCGGTCCACCACCGTGAGAATGACCGTGTTGCCCCTTGACTCGGGGAGGCCAGTGACAAAATCAAGAGCTATATGTGACCACAGGCGGGCGGGGATGGGTAATGGGCGAAGCAGACCAACGGGAGGCAAAGGTGAACTCTTGTTCTGGGCGCAAACTGAGCAAGCCGCCACAAACTGCCTGACATCCTTGGTCATGGAGGGCCACCAAAATCGCTGACGGATGGAGGCCAGCGATCTCCGAACTCCTGGGTGACAGACTAGTCTGGATGAGTGACACCACTGGATGACTTTGGGACGCAGTCTCAAAGGGACATACAACTTGCCCGCTGGAACCCCTCTGGGTACACGGCACTTACGCAGGGCCTCCTGCACCTCCCTCTCGACCTCCCATGAGAGTGAGGCCACCACCACACCCTTGGGCAGGATGGTGTCGATGGAGACCTCCTTCTCGGGGGTCTCAAACAGGCGAGAAAGGGAGTCTGGTTTGGTGTTTTTGGACCCAGGCCTGTAGGAGAGTGTAAAATTGAAACGGCTAAAGAAAAGGGACCAGCGGGCCTGTCTAGAATTTAGTCTCCTGGCTGAACTGATATATTCTAGATTTTTGTGGTCGGTCCAGACCATGAATGGTTGGACTGCGCCCTCTAGCCAGTGACGCCACTCACCCAAAGCCAGTCTGACTGCCAACAACTCCCAATTACCTATGTCATAATTCCGCTTAGTGGGGCTCAGGCGGTGGGAGAAGAAGGCGCACGGATGCACTTTCCCATCCCGAAGAGAGCGTTGTGACAAGACCGCACCAACTCCAACATCTGAAGCGTCCACCTCAACAATAAACTGTTGCTCAGGATCTGGAGTAGACAAGACAGGAGCAGAGACAAACCGGGACTTTAATTTATCAAAGGCCTCCTGGGCCTCATTACTCAATTTAAACAGTACCTTTGGAGAAGTAAGCGCTGTTAAGGGTGCAGCCATCTGACTGAAGTTCCGGATGAAACGCCGATAAAAGTTGGCGAACCCCAGGAACCGCTGCAGAGCCTTCCGAGAGTCAGGAGTTGGCCACTCAGCTACCGCCCTTATCTTAGCAGGGTCAGCTCTGATCTCACCCGCCGAAATTATGAACCCCAAGAACGAAACCGACCTTGCATGGAAAACGCACTTCTCCGCTTTAACGAATAGTTGGTTCTCCAAAAGCCGTTGCAACACCTGGCGGACATGCCGAGTGTGTACCTGCAAAGAGGGAGAAAATATCAGGATATCATCTAGGTACACAAAGACAAATTGATTTACCATGTCTCTTAGCACATCATTGACCAGGGCCTGGAAGACAGCAGGAGCATTGGTCAGACCAAAAGGAAGGACCCGGTATTCAAAGTGTCCCGCGGGTGTGTTGAAAGCTGTCTTCCACTCATCTCCCTCCCGAATACGGATGAGGTGGTAGGCGTTGCGCAGGTCAAGCTTGGTGAAGACCTTGGCTCCCTGCAAAAGCTCGAAAGCTGAAGACATAAGAGGGAGAGGGTACCTGTTCTTAATGGTGATGTCATTCAGCCCACGATAATCAATACAGGGACGCAGGGAACCATCTCTCTTCTTGACAAAGAAGAACCCCGCACCCGCAGGAGAGGAGGAGGGACGGATGAGGCCGGCTTTGAGGGACTCGTTAATGTATGTGTCCATGGCCTCTCTTTCCGGACCTGAAAGGGAATATAAATGACCCTTGGGCGGAGAAGTGCCTGGGAGGAGCTCAATGGCACAGTCATAAGGGCGATGAGGAGGCAAGGACATGGCCCGGGACTTGCTGAACACCAGCCGCAGGTCGTGGTACTCCGCCGGGACCCCAGACAGATCAGCAACCTCCACCTGCAACACAGGACAAACAGAACCAAAAAAAGGAGCAGGACCAAGACAAGAAGCTAGACAATTTTGGCTCCAAGACGGGACCGAATTTCCAGACCAATCAACGTGAGGGCCATGTTGTGCCAACCAGGGGTGCCCCAGCACAATAGGAGCACTACGGGAAGTCCAGAAGGTACAACGTGGTCTCCTCATGGTGATTACCTGAGACCACTAAGCTAACCTTGGGTGTCTGGTGAGAGACAGCAGTAATTAAGGTTCCATTTAGGGATTGGGCAGGAATAGGTTCAGGCAAGGGAATAGCCGGAATACCCAAAAGTGCAGCTATTGAGCTGTCCATGAAATTACCCTCAGTCCCTAAATCGACCAAGGCTGAGCATGACTGTGAAGTCTCCCCATACTAAACTAAGACAGATAAAACAGTGCGAGAGGAGGGGGATTGTGAAAAAGGAATAGCGCTCACCAGGATCCCCCGCTTCACTGGTGAGCCTTGGCTTTTGCTGGGCATGCGACGGCAAAGTGGCCTGGCTTGCCACAATAGAGGCACAGACCTCTGACCAGGCGCAGTTTTTTCTCCTGGGGCGTTAGGTGGAGGCGTCCCAGCTGCATGGGTTCCGGTTCTGGCAGGTCAACGGTCGCCGCGGGGGAGTGAGGGCCCTTCACCCTGCTAGAGGGACGGATCATCTGGCGCTGGTGCCGGGTCGATGATGTCCTCAAGGTCGCGGGGCAGGTCATGCGTGGCCAGTTCGTCCTGTATCTCCTCCTCGAGTCCTGCCCGGAACATTGCCCGACAGGCTGCCTCATTCCAGTCACAGGAGGCTGCTAAGGTCTTAAACTGAATGGCAAACTCTGTGACTGAGCGGCCTGCCTGACGAAACCGTGCAAGCTTCTCTGCTGCCTCCTGTCCTCTGACGGACCGGTCAAAAAGTCTCAACATCTCCTGTCGAAGCTCGTCAAATGAGTCACAACACGGGGCTCTGGACTCCCAGAAAGACGTTCCCCATTCCCGAGCTTTGCCCGTAAGAAGAGTCAAGATAAATGCTACCCTCGTCTCCTCTGCCGCGAATGTACATGGCTGCAGGGCGAACACTACAGAGCATTGTGTCAGGAAGACTCGGCAGGAGTTAGGGTCCCCGTCATAGGGAGGTGGGTTGTTACAGTGGGGTTCAGGATCGTGATGTGAGGAGAGGTGGACGGTACCAGCTTGAGTGCCTTCCCGCTGGAGTTCCTGGATGCGTGCCGTGAGGTCTGCCACCTGGTTGGCGAGGAACTCGACCTCTCTCGTGGTGCTTGTCAGCCGGGTCTCATGCTGGCCTAGGAGCACCCCCCGTTGGGCCACGGATGATCTGATGGGGTCTGGACCTGCTGCGTCCATGCTGGTCAGACCGTTCTGTCAGGGAATTGAAACGGACACAAGTGCAGGTCTCCTCCAATCCTTTATTATTTTTCTTCTTTTTAAATAATAAAGCAAAACAAAACAAAATTATGAAAAATAGAAATAAAAACTGTGACCAGCTGCAAGGTTTTTTTTCTTAAGTAAAAGGAAAACCCGGAGCGCCGACGTCCCAAAAGGGGGAAAACAAAAAACCAACAAACACCACTCCGAAGAGGAAAAAGGCCTTGTCCAGGAGACGTGGCTGTAGTTCCGTCGGTGGCCAGCAGGGCTATGGCCGAAGCCCGCTGAACTGCACGGCCGCGAAGAAGGGCGAGAGCAGGCCGGCTTCGGGACGGAAAACCGCAGCGCAGGGCACACTTAAGAAGTGGGGGGGGAAACAGGACCCAGCCTGGATGCAAAGAAGATAAAAAAACACCCAGAGAGAGGGAGAAGGGAAAAAAAAGTGAAAAAGCAGTCCCGGATGATACTGGCTTGGAGCCAAAACAAACTACACAGACAAAACTAGACAGGACATAAAATGGGCAAGCGATATGGTTAGCGACACGGAACAACGGTCTGACACAGGACAACGGAAAAAGAGGAAATAAATAGGGCGAGTGATTACAACGAACACGAGGGGAACATGTGAGTGCAATCATCTTAATAGAGTGATAAAGAGGAAGTGGGAGGAAAGGTGGTGATGTCAGTGACGCGGACACATGGCGAAGTATCAAAAACAAACGCCATGTGCTTAAATAGACATGTAAACAACACGGGAGGGAAGAGGAAGGGAGAAGAAAGAAAGGAAAATGAAAAGCTTAATGATCAGACCAGGGGTTTGACAGCGACGGCATTGGGGGTGTGCGTTTGCTGTCTTTACTGCTAAGTGGGGCTATAACTATAGACTATACATTTAAGAGATCATTCTCTCAGGGATTAATGAGCCCCAGCTCACATGATAGCAGATAAATTAAAGTGAAACATAAACAAATTTATAATACCAATACATTAAATACACAGTAAATTTAGATAATTTATAAACTAAAGGCGTATCATATTTGCATCGAATTTAAGCAAAGTAAATGTTGACATAGTGAGCCTTTACATTTTATCATGTGTAACACTAGCGTATGTAAATGAACCGAAATCGCATATACAGTGGTTAATCAATCGGAATGTAGGTCCTACCGTCGCCGCGCTCGGCGGTACCGTTTGGCTTTGTGCGTTTGCTGGCTTTTACCGTTGAGTGGCGCTATATAACTACAGGCTGGATTAATGAGACACAGAGTTTTAGAACTGCACGTAGTAGCGGATAAAATCAAGTAAAACATTGAAGTTAAACAAATTTATATTCACAGAACTAAAATGACGATACAAATGTAGAATTTAAATTGAATTAAATCCTATTAGGATCAAATTTAAACAAAATAAATGTTAACACAGTGTTAACTAAAATAAATAACCATAAAAATTATAACATTGTCAGGACGTTCTATTGCGTCAGCTGATGTTGGTCATTCAGCCCCGCTTGTGTTTGTGCGTTATTATAAGAATGAAATGATCTGTAACGGATTCGACCCATGTTTCACGGGCGGCACCATAAAGCACGGACACGAGGCGAGGTCTTACGGGAAAAGGGTAATTTATTTAGGCAAAATGGGGAAGGAAAGTGTTGAAGGAGGGAGAAAGGAAAGATTGGGATAAAGGTTGTGCATGTGCAGTTCCGGGGGCTGTGCCACACTGGCATGCGGGCACACAGCTGATGCTAAGTGTTGGTGCGAGTGGCAGAACTGAGCACGTGGAGGCAGCGCTCCTGCACGCTCCCTCGTGACGGCGCTTCTCCCGCTATCGATGGCTGGCGCGAGTTCTCGCTGACGCAAAAACCTAACCACACTTTTCCTCTTCGGCAGCAGGGCTGCGAGGGCGGGCACGGTGCGGGAGTGAAGATGCCGCGGGAGCTCGCGCAGCTCTTTCTCAGCGCGGAGATCAAAGGGCGGAATTCTAGTGTCCTTGTTTAAAGTCCCTGGGGCGCGTCACATCTCCCCACTGACATGCTTTTTTTTTTATATTCCCTATTACATCACATACTTCCCAGACCTCAGACAAACCTCCGCGCCTTGCTTTTATAATGCGGAGCAAGCCCGAGATCATATTAACGTTAATTATCGCCAGCTGGCACAAATAGGTCCCTTTGCCGCCTATTCAGGGAGCCTACGGAGTGAGGGAGTAGTTATAGTAGATTTGGGCATACACCCATCACACGCGCACGCCATGGCAGATCATCATAATTGTCCTAAACTTGTATTTCATAAGGTTTTCCGAGCGGTGGTACAGCGCAACGGGGGTCATTATTTACTATTAAACATTAAACGAATTTACAAAACTTAATGCGTGCGATTAAGCGCTGATTCTAAGTAGGAAAGTAAAGAAGAGGATCCTGATGCTCAACATTCCGGAGACCAAACCCCATTTAAATTAAATTAACAAATATTGAATGTAAATAACAATAGCCCATGTTTAAAAAAGCATTTTTATTTGGATTATAAAAAAATAATCCTGCATCTGTTTTAGGTGTTCCAGCTGCCACTGTTCTAGAATTCAAATTAAATCAAATCTTATTAGGATCAAATTTTAGCACAATAAATGTTAACACAGTGAGCCTTTTGATTTTATCACTTGTAATTAGAAAAAAAGCGTGTATGGATTTGTGTCATCTTATTTCTTGTGTTCTTTAAATTTATAGTAGATTTATTAACTGAAATAAATTACCATAAAATTAAAACAGTGTTAGGACGTTCTACTGCGTCAGCTGATGTCGGTCATTCCGCCCCGCTTGTGTTTTTGCGTTATTATAAGAATGAAATGCAGTAGACTGTTATGATTTGTAACGGGTTCGACCCATGTTACTCAAACAACTCAGTTCAGGTGTAAGTAAATGGATAGAAAGTAAATGTCTGTGCTGTTTGGGGGAGGGACGTGCTAATGATTTGGTCGGCTCTGTGTGTGTGTGTGTGTGTGTGTGAGAGAGAGGGGTGTCGCGGTCGTTTTTCAGTGAAACAAAGGCTCAGCTGAAAAATGTTAGGCACATCAGTCACTTAACCCCCAATAAAAGGTATTTGAGTAAAAAATACCAAAGAATATTATTGTGTATAGACTGATTAAAAACAATGCAATTTATGCTATCATAAGGAAAATAACAAGTTCTTCCATTCCAATGATTAAAAAAGGTAACAATGTCAACTTTAGAATCTAGAATCCAGGAGATTAAAATTACACAAATTGAAATCACTGAAAGTCTCCAGAAGAGCCTGAGATTCAAGAGGTTCTTAAAGTGGGGAGAAGTGCATTTCAGTTCCTCTGAATGTATAGGTGAGAACAGCTGATTCACACCTGGGGAGGGTGGATAATTTGTATTTAAATGTTGTCTGGCATTGTAAAGCACTATAGTGACACTAAAAGAACAACCCAGGATTAATAGGAATTCTTATACTGCATAAACATTATTTAGCACAAAAAAATTCCTCGCACTCGGGAAAACTATGCGTGCGGTTGAGCGCTTTTTAGACTATAGGAAATTAAATCGGAGGGTTTTTATTTAGACTATTAAAAAAATAACCTGCGTCTATTTTTAGGCGTGCCAGCTGCCACTTTTTAGTTAGAAGTTTTCAATACAAAGCTTATAATGCCCACATGACATGACAGAATAAGGCACGGCTGGTGATGATTGGGGTTTGTTGGGTTACAGTGGATTTTACTACGCGAGTGAGTGCAATGGCCATCCGTCTGCTCGCGCTGACTCTGCTCTCCGCGGATGGCCGTACCGCCCCCCTCCCACCTCTCGCTCCTTTGAAGTCCCTGGGGCGCGTTCCATTTGCCCTGCTTGCATGCCGCACTTCCGCGTTGTTGCACGCGCACTGCATACACAGCGCGTAGTAAAATCCACTGTAGCCCAACATACCCCGAGTATTTTATAGCGCGGGGTGCAAGCCCGGGCAACGATAGCAACGATAGCTCACCAGTCATGTGTAATTCTGCGGTCCCGCTGCTTCGCATGTCTGAACTATATAAGACTACATGCCTTTATAAGACTCAACTTTTATATAAGCGCACTCACAATAACGAAAAAACGTTGTGATTTTGTAAGTGTTGTGATTTTGTAAGTGTTGTAAGCTGCGCTGCTCTGTATTGTTTTTGGTGAACTTGAGCTCGTCAGAAAATAAACGCAAACGTTTTTATAAATGGTCAGAGTCAGTCTGCTTGCTGTTTTCCCGACGCGTTCATAATCATTAGTCTACTTCTGCCGGTGCGCTCTGGAAAACTTTATGCATGCGGCTGAGCGCTGATTAAAATTATGGAGTAAATTAAAAAGGAAAATCACGATGCCGAGGCGAAGTCCTGAGCCCAAACCTCATTTAAATTAAATTAACAAATATTATAAGTAAAAAAAACAATAGCCCATGTTTAGAAACCGTTTATAAATTCTTTCCGACATGAGTTGGCCCGGTGTTATGCGCAGAGCGCCGGGAGATTTCCTGAAGCTCAGAAATCGCTGGGCATGTTTTCTAAATAGACGCCATCTTTAATAACTGATGGAGGTTTTGAGCTGTATACACACGCATTCCTGCATAAACAACTCTTAAAACTACACCTGTAACACAATAAACAGTAATATTTCAAACATTCTGCAGGCTGATATTTGGAGAAAGGAAAGAATAATGAATAAACCAGTTGTTAGGTCAAAATAACCCAACCAGGTGTTCATTTGTAAACTACATCTCATATGAGCCAACATGAGCAACCCAACAATGTGTTTAAAGTACCTGAAATAATCCAGAACTTAAATAACAATAAACCGATACAGAGATACGCTGTATAACGGTCACTGTTGTATTTACGGCAACGAGCGAAAATGTCACTTTGCGCCACCTGGCGGCCATTTTATGAATGACTTTGAAATGCAACTGATTTATTTTGGCCGCTGACGTTTTTACGCGGAGGTGAGCGCGACGGTAATAACCATTCCAATTGATCAACTACTGTACTTGCCTCGCATCGCAGACATGAAAAATATATATTTATAGAAAGTGATATGTCTTTTTTTATATAAACTAATGGAAAACAAATTTCGGATTATGTAATTCAGATGAATCGTGAATATAGGCGCATCCACTGCTGTAGCTATGACGAGATAACATGATTACCTTCATCACTACAGTCGAAAACCATGTAGAAAATTAAAGAGGAGAATCACAATGCCAAAACTTCCAGGAGCCCAAACTTCATTTAAATTACGTCTTGAAATAAACAAATGTGTTGAAAAAAACCCAAGTTGGAAAAATAATTTTTAGTCAGACTATAAAAAAATTATTCTGCATCTATTTTTAGGTGTGCCAGCTGCCACTGTTCTTATATGGCTTTTTGTCAGGGTAAATCATTCAGTTACAACCCTGTAAATATGCATGTAAAACATGTACATCTGTATGAATAAATTGTTTAAATGTATGTATCATGAGCTATTGATCATTAATTTGTGTAAACGACTCTGATCAGAGATATGTAAATGCTCATTGCTGCCCTGTTCGAGGGGAAGGACTTGCTGATGATGACTGGTATGCATTGCCACTGTGTGTGTGTGTGTGTGGTGTCACCTGAGCCAGGTGTCAATAGGTTCTGCATATTCATGAAAAGTTGTGGATTATTCAATGAAACAGAGGCTTTGGTGAAAAAAAAAAAAAAAGTTTAGCACATTGGTCACATACCCCAATTAAAAGGTATTTCAGAGTGTTTATAATGTAGTTGGGGTCATGTGGTTAAAAAACAAAACAAAACAAAAAAACACTAAAACTAAACTGAGGTGCAGATTCCTAAACCAAGCATGCGGATTAATAAACAGAGATGCGTTTTTCCTAGCGCCACCCCTGTGAAAATGACGTACTAAGAGAAAGGCCTGCCCACGGGAGGTTGTGCACAGACCACTGAACTTCTACAGATTCTAAAGTTGACATTGTAACCATTTTTTTATCTTATAAAATGACAATTTTCTTATCATACCATGTGGTGTATTGTTTTTAAATCACTCTATACACACCCATAAATAATAATAATAATAATCAGTGTTGTTGAAGCTTTTACGTGGAGTGTGATTATAAGTCACTCTACGAGATGTTGTGGTTTAAATAAGATGCCCTGTATGGAATCTCAGGAGGAGATTTGTGTACAGTAAGTCTGAAATAAGAGAGTGATTGTGTGCACTTATGGGAAAGCCTTTCCTGTTCTGGGATAATGTGAAATTATTAAAAAACAAAACGACAAACATAAGCAACAATCAAACACAAAAGACACAGCAGGGACAAGAGAGATTCTTTGTCTCCTCCAGACTGGATTCTCTTTGCAAGATTAGCAAAACACAACTTAAAACTTCTTTGTCTCCTCGAGACAAGATAAACCCTTTTTGTGAGTTTTCTTTTTTGTCATTTCACTTCTTGATCCTTTTATTTTTCTTTTCATTTCAGTTTTCTTTTTTTTCTTTTTTTTCTTTTCTGTCTTTTCACTTTCTTTTCTTTGTTCCGTTACTTGATCGATTTGCTCTCATACCTCTAATTCCACTGATTCTCCTGATTACCTCCACAGTGGCATTGCCTAGCAACCGCATGTAAGGATGGGCGTGTAAACAATATATTTTTATATTCTGATAAACATAATGACACTTTGACATACATTTTTCGTATTAAACTCTCTGGCATATTAGACACTTACCCTATTCATCACATCAGAGTGATGACATTATGAGAGTATATGAATGCTTTTTATGTTCAATTTTGGGCCTCTAACTCCAAACAATATGTATATGAGGTAACGTCAGATGCAGTGGGTTGATCCGTGGAACTATTCATACTTCTTGGGTGTGGCCCTATAGAGATGTGCTTCATCATGTGTAAAGTTCAGCACATACAGCACTATTATACACAATCCTCACAGAGCTGTTCAGAAATGGCTCAACTATACAACTTACTGTACATAGTGAGATACACACCACTGTTTCTCACTGTAGCTACAGGTCATTTATATTCATCACTTAATGCATTATGTTATTTAATACCTATGTTTTAAATGTTAAGTTTTATTTTTTTACACCATTTTACACTATTTGTATGGTTTATGAACATTTGTTTTTAAATAATTTGTTCATCTTGTTTACAGCAGGAAGTTTTGCGGATAAAATTGGGCCGACGGACAAAGATGCCAACATCGTCAAAAAAGAAACAGACACCGTTTCACTGAAATGTTCATATGAGACAGACAGTGAATATGTTAGGCTTTACTGGTATAAACAATATCCTAACAGCGAGTAAATGAGTGAGTTTTTCCCCTTTGTTTAAAACCATGTGTTGGCCAGTGATCAATTCTACTTTATTTAACTTTACTATTTAAAGTTAATGTATAAAGTAAACAGTGTAATATGAAGTAGAGTTCCCATGAATATGCAAATGGTACTCAACCAGATGGCACTCATCCTGCTGCGACGGCATTGGGGGTGTGCGTTTGCTGTCTTTACTGCTAAGTGGGGCTATAACTATAGACTATAGATTTAAGAGATCATTCTCTCAGGGATTAATGAGCCCCAGCTAACATGATAGCAGATACATTAAAGTGAAACATTAAACAAATTTATAATACCAATACATTAAATACACAGTAAATTTAGATAATTTATAAACTAAAGGCGTATCATATTTGCATCGAATTTAAGCAAAGTAACTGTTGACACTGTGAGCCTTTACATTTTATGATGTGTAACACTAGCGTATGTAAATGAACCGAAATCGCATATACTTGCCTCGCATCGCAGACATGAAAAATATATATTTATAGAAAGCGATATGTCTTTTTTTATATAAACTAATGGAAAACAAATTTCGGATTATGTAATTCGGATGAATCATGTATATAGGCACATCCACTGCTGTAGGCATGATGAGATGACATGATTACCTTCATCACTACAGCCGAAAACAAAGAATTAATATTTTAACATTTTTATATAAAATAATAATTAGTTTACTATTGCTGGTGTGCTCTGGAAAACTTTCTGCATGCGGTTGAGAGCTAATTAGACCATGTAGGAAATTAAAGAGGAGGATCACAATGCCAAAACTTCCAGGAGCCCAAACTTCATTTAAATTACGTCTTGAAATAAACAAATGTGTTGAAAACAACCGAAGTTGAAAAAACAAATGCTCATTGCTGCCCTGTTTGAGGGGAAGGACTTGCTGATGATGACTGGTATGCTTTGCCACTGTTCGTGATCTGAGTGTGTGTGTGTGTGTGTGTGTGTGTGTGGTGTCACCTGAGCCAGGTGTCAATAGGTCCTGCATATTTATGAAAAGTTGTGGATTATTCAATGAAACAGAGTCTTTGGTGAAAAAAAAGTCACTTACCCCAAATAAAAGGTATTTAAGAGTGTTATAATGTAGTTGGGGTTATGTGGTTAAAAAAACAAAAAAACAACAAAAGAAAAAAAAACCACAAAAACTAAACTGAGGTGCAGATTCCTAAACCAAGCATGCCGATTAATAAACCGAGATGCGTTTTTCCTAGCGCCACCCCTGTGAAAATGACGTACTAAGAGAAAGGCCTGCCCACGGGAGGTTCTGCGCAGACCACTGAACTTCTACAGATTCTAAAGAATCTTTGAAATAAAATGACAATTTTCTTATCATACCATGTGGTGTATTGTTTTTTAATCACTCTATACACACCCATGATTTTTTTATGTTTTACAAATTAAATCATTTTATTTATTATTTTTTATAGACTATTTGAATTTTATATTTTACTAGTGCTGATTCCAGTTTGGGTTTATTCAGATAAATGTAATTTTGTAACCTAGTGATTTAGACACAATAAATGCAAATTGTGTCTTTCTGGTGAGTCTCTACTCCCCAGAAAGACACAGTCTATAGGGAGAGCTCAAATTGTCGGTTCTGATTCGAGACGAGACAGTGTTACTCTTCTGTTTAGTCATAATTATTTTTGATGTTGCCTTGCAGTGCATAAAGCCCTGTACTTGTCAGAAAGCAGGTTGCATGAAAGACAACTTTTAACACTACTTCGGGTCATTGAATAGTTGGTCATGCCATACAGACACTATGGCATACTTTGACTGGTCCAATTTTTCATGAAAAGCTGTAGCTTATTTAGATTGACTTCAGGTTACCATGCAAAAAAAACCTGTACATTTCTAACAGGAGACCAACCATGGCTAGTGACTAAAACCGTAAGAACCAAGTAAAAAACTAATTACAAAATCTTCTGCTGTCCTGATTTTGTTTATGAAACATACTGTATGTGACACTGTCATGTGATGCTCTGGGGTGGAGCTTCACAAAACTTTATATTGTCTAACACATACATGAGTAACATGTATGTGTACAAATAAAATAATATTTTTATTCAGCTAGGGAGAAACTGTCATGTTCACTGTTATATTCATGTATCTGTAGCTTCTAATGGGTGAGTTAACATTTATTTTTTTATTTCTGTAAGAAGCATCAATTGTTGACTTCATGACAACTGTTCCATAATGGTATTAAAACAGCTTTACATAATTTATATAATCATCAATAGATTGTGCAAAACTAAAAATAAAAAAAAATTACAAAACACATGCTCTTTTCTCTATGACAGGTGACTCCAGGGCACATTCAATAGAGCCACTTTAAACTGATAAAGTTGTAGATGAAGGTGATGATGTTACTCTGTCCTGCAGCTATGAAAAATTAATATCTTACAAAGTGGATGTAAAAGTGACTTCAACCATCCATGACTGTCTGCTGAAGTTAACAAAGATTTTAAAAAGTAAATCTGCTAATTACCTCTGCTGATATAGCAGATGCTGGACTATACTACTGTGTTCTGCCTGCCACAGTGGCAGGAAATTCAAATGCTCTGTCCACAAACTTTGAAACCGTATATCAAATGGTTCTTGATAACTTAAAAAAAATAATAATAATAATGTTATAATTCGAATTTTAACAATTTAGGTATAATGAAAGCAGTTTTCGCCAATGACTTTAAGATTTTATGACTTTTGTGATTTTGAGGGTCTCTCTGAAGATGTATGAAGGGTTTATATTATTGGCAAATAATAAGAGATAGATGTTGTTCCCTCACTGGGCATCATGCAAACACATTATTATGCTAATTCACTTTTAGAGACATATTATCATTTACCAAGTGAACCGTTTGACAGCAAAATGCAAAGAAACATAATGTAAAATGATTGTTGTGTAGAAAATTAATACCGACTATAACTGAACTGATTACAATGGATTATTAGTTGTGGAGCCTGTTGGTTAACTAAGGTAGATGGAGGTGTAACACCAACCCTCTATAAGACATGGTATGGTATTGTACACATGTGCGCACACAGATACAGCACATTATACATAAACCATTCACTGATCTGTATCATTTAGACCCAAAATTTAGATTAAAATTTCATCTTCCCCCACTCTTATTGAATACTTGTGTTTGATGACAGTGGAGTGACTGATTGCTTTACTTTCTAAGGAGCCCTCATGTCTATATTTTCTTCAAGTCCTCCCTTTAAGTTATGCTGTCATAGTTAGTCCTGCCAGAGTCCATGATTGTACTTTGTATAAAATATTTACTGACCTTATACATTATGTGACTGTTCGCATACTTAATCTTTCTCTCTCTCTCTCTCTCTCTCTCTCTCTCTCTCTCTCTGAACTACTGTACATATGGCACTCTGAGTTGCCTGTAATCCAGATCCCCTCTGCCCTCTGCACTGGTCTGACAAATCCTGTTGGCATGCTTCTGGTTGGAGTTTTTGTTGGCATTCTAGGCAACTGGCTCTCTTCTGAGGATGGTCCCAATACATGTATCTGCTTGGGATATGTCTGGTGACGGAGGATAGCTTGGCTTGGAGTAAATGATATGCATACCATATTTTCTTATTCTGTAAAGCTGCTTTGCTACAATGGGCCTTGGTAAATGTGCCATGATTTTTTTTTGTAAAAACAGATTCTGATTTTTAATTTTAAATTATTTAATGTTTATTAAAATGTATTGCTTTATATTTCTTGCTTCATAAATAAATAGGTGGTTAGTCCAAATGCAGCCACCAGGGTTCTCACTAGATCAAGAAAATATGATCATATAACCCCAATATTTTCAGCCCGGACTGGCTACCTGTTCAGTTTAGAATTAATTAAAAAATAGCATTACTTACATGCTCCAAAGCTTTGGAAAAGCCTTCCAGACATTGTTCGGGGCTCAGACACATTTTCCCAGTTTAAAAGTAGACTCAAGATGCATCTTTTTAATCTGGCATACACATAACTCATCCCATAACCTCATACTCCAGTACATCTATCCTGAATGGCAACTATGCTAATTCTTTCCTCCTGTTCTTTATCTTTCTACAAAGTAGACAAAGGCCAACCCTGCGAGGATCCTGAGGTAACCAAAAAAGGACCAGCTCCAGCTGGATTCTGCTTCATGATGGTTTGGAGCTACACATGCTGCGACTGAACTCCCAGTGATCCAGACCCCAACTGCTTTTTGCACCTGCTGACTCGTTCCTGTGCTGAACTGGACTTCATGTTAATTTAAATAACTTCTGTTATATTGAACTTTCAGCTGCATAACACAGATGTTTTATAATTTCTGTCCGTTATCACCCAAATGAGAATGGTTGAGTCTGGTTTCTCACAAGGTTTCGTCCTCTTGGAGGTTTTCATTGCCATTGTCGCCTTCACCCTTGGCTTGCTCATCAGAGACAATCTTATTATTATCTAGACACATTTTTCTCACACATACACACTTCCATAAATTTTCTTTTCAAATTTTCTTTTAATTTTTGTGAAGCTGCTTTGAGACAATATACACACACACACACACACACACACATATTAGTGACTTTGCAATGGTGCATTTCAGAGATAAAATATTGCTTATGTGTCTATGTCTCTGTATGTCTATATAAGTGGTATATACATAACTTTTTATATATCGACTATTTATAACTGGATATAGCAGGATATAGCAAACAATACATTCAACTGTCACTTATTGAAGTTGACACATTGGAAGCACCAAAAATAAGGAAGTGTGAGAATTTTAGCAACATTGACAAATTGTAATGTCCAGATAACTGATACGGAGCATCTCCAAAACAGTAGAGATTGTAATATTAAGTGGTTACTACAGCAGAGGTGTTGCCATATCTAGTGGTTAATACCTCCTAAAAATGCTCCCTAGGGTCATTGATGTGCATGCAGAGCATAATAAATGTATGTGCTTAATTAAAATAAAAATCAATGTACCATGAATTTGTTTAAAGACAAAAAAAAAAAAAAAAGGATTTACTGCAACTTTTCATACCCACTTTTTTCAGTCGGTAAATATCCTACATTTTGTAAATTCTAAAAAAAAAAAACACAAAGAAAACAAAGGACAAATTATTGCCCATTTATTTGGGCTCCTGTATCATCCTCAGGATCTGGTGGAATGACAAAAAGACTCCTTTTTTACATGAATGAAAGAGTAAATAAATAAATGAATGAAAGAAAACTTGGCCATCTCTTAATGGACATCAGGGTTCTGCTTCCATCCCTGACGTGAATGTGTCAGGATCATGTTTGTTTGTCTCAGAACATGCTGTGGCTGCACATTTTTCTGTAGCATGGTGACCCAGGCATGCACCACATAAGATTTTCTGTAGAATTCACTAATATTCTCTAACAAACCTCCAAGAGCTTCACAGAAAAGCTGGATTCAAATGCTGAGAATAAATTACACACAGGTGGTCTCTATTTACTAATTAGGTGAAGTTTAAAGGCAAATAGTGGCACTGGATTTTATTTAGGGCTTTTGGAGTGACAAAATGTTTAAAAAAAAGTGGTATGAATATTTTTTCAAGACACTGTAACCAAATAAATTATCATACTGTTATTAACACTGGTGACACTGGCATGTGATGGTATGGGTTGGGCTCCTATGTAAGTGGTGCAACAGAAGAGCACCCTTTGTTATGTGGTTTTAATAAGTGGTGTAATAACAAGAAGTATAAGTCTAATAACTTTTTGTTTAATTTGGAAACTAAAAGGAAATAAAAAAAACTAACAGAGGTCACAGTAGGTGGAATGGCTACAGTTCTCCCATATCAAACAGCATCACTACCCAAATCAAGGAGTCTGTGAACACATACAAGTGGAAGAAGGCAGTGTTTTCCCTCAAGTGTGTTACATCACATCCGTAACATTTCAGTCACGGCGGTTTGTAAGATGTCTTCAGCTTAGGATGAAGGAAGAATATAAATAAGCAAATATATGTAAGCAAATAAATTAATATATTATTGGTACAAACTAATATATAATTGTATGTGTCCTAAAATAAATTATAAGTCATTAACTATAAACATATGCTTAAGAGGTAAAGTCAGATGCAGTGTGTTGATACAGTAGATCAGCAACACTTGCACAAATGTTGTATAGGTGACTCAGTTCACCATGACCGATACTGTGCAGTGATGATCTGTGCAAAGCTCTAATACAACAGCAGCACTTCCTAGGTGTGGCCTTCCAGAAATGTGTTCCCTCATATGTAAAGTTCAGCACATACAGCACTATTTACAGAAAACTCACAGAGTTGTGTTGTGAAATGGCTCACTTATACCACTTACTGTACGTAGTGAGATTCACACCACTCATTCTCATTTTGGTAAAAGGTAATTTATATTTATCAGTGTATAAATTGTAACAATCAGCCCTGATGTTTGTATTACCTAGTAATCTGAATCCTATTTTGTTAAGTTAGGATTATAACAAAAATTATAGTAAAATAAAACTTACTGGTACATTTGTTTCTTTGTTTCTTTGTTTGTTTAACAACAGGCAATGTTGCAGATAAAATCGGACCATCGGATGAAGACGCAAACATCTTCAGGAGGGAAACAGATACTGTTACATTAAAATGTTCATATGAGGCAAACAGTGAATACATTGATCTATATTGGTACAAACAGTATCTTCACAATGCACCACAGTTTTTACTGTATAAAGGTGCAAGGTCAAGATCTGGCCAGAGCAATCCTGATGATCAACGATTACAGTCTAAAACATCCAGAGACTTTACTGAACTTACCATCACAGGACTAAAGCTCTCAGATTCAGCACTTTATCACTGTGCTCTTCAAGTAGTAACACAGTAATACAGAGTCTATGGAAGGTAGTACAAAAACATAACAATGGCTTTTATAAAGTTTTTAAAACCACAGAAGATTAAAGAGACTGCCTTCAAATTATCAGTTAAACCCACACTCAAATAACACTTGTGGTAACATATACAGCAGTAAAACAAAGAAAAAGTGGGTGATTAATACAACTACAGGTACAGTACATATTAAAAAGAGTAAAGTAATAAATTCTCCACAAAAATTAAGGTGTTATTGGTGTGCATTATTTAGAAATTAAATTAGGAAATCTTTTCTGTTTTGTTTTACAACACATTGTAATAAATTTTCATTCATTCATTCGTTTATGTGCGTTCATTATTACTAATTTCAGCTTTTCTGTTGCAAACATGTAAAGGCATTGACAAATACATAAAATAATAATAACATTATAGGTTTGTTACTTTTCTTTCATTAAAGTTCAGTTCTTTGTGTTTTCTTGACATCTGGTTCAGTACAGGGGTGCATTTTTTTTTTGCAGGGGGGGAGTACAAAATAGATTTATAGACTACAGTGATTGCAAAGTTAGTCCTTTGTCTAAGATACAGGTGTAGCACTAGACATCCATTGTTCTTAAAATCATGACAGTGTCTTGTTTTAATAAACCTATTTGTTGGCTCAGCTTTCTGACACTGCATCTTTTGGCCTATTCTGCAGAGGAGGTGTCTTTTTGTCACTGCCCAGTGACCTGTGAAATCAGGGCCGGTGTTTTTACAGTGTATTTATGCCTAATGTATAGCATTGCTTCATATAGGGCTGCTTTCAGTATGTAATGACATACCTGTAATTAGCTTGTTAAGCATATGCGCTGGCATATAATCAATAATAACAATAAAATAATATATGGACCCATAAAAAAGTTTTTTTTTTATTTGATTAATGTTTTTTAACTCATCTCCTCTACTCTGCACTCTGCACTATACTACTGTGCTATCCACCAACAGATATGATAAATTTAGATGCACTTTACAAAAACCTTTATACAGTTGTGTTGTATTAAAAACAGTTCTGTCGTTGGATATATTTGGTAGATTACCTCAATTTCTTTACATACAACATTGTCGGCACATACTGGATTAATAAGTGACAGCTGAAACTTAAGTGAATCATTTGTGGTCAGGGATGGAAAAATATGATAAGACACATATTTTAAAAAATGTGCTTTACTAGGCTGTAAGGGAATAGAGTTATATGCATAAACTTTTTTACATACTAAGGCATCCTTAAAGAAAAGTATATTTAATGGTCAGTGCAACTTGAGTGTATTATAAAAAATGTATATTTTGTAGAAATGTCTCAATGTAGTACAACTCATGGAGCACACTTAAATTAATGTATTTCTTCATATATTGACACACATATAAAAAAATCTATACTCCAGTTTATTTAAATAGTTTATTTAGGGCCATGAAGAGAATTTAAAGGGACAGGTACTCAAAGGGGAACTCTGTCTCTGTCTCTTATCTCTGTCTCTCTACATACCCTGACTAATCTACTCACTCACTCACTCACTCGTCTATGCCGCTTTATCCTGTATTCAGGGTCGCGGGGGGCCTAGTGCCTATCCCAGATCTAATAAGGCCAATATTAAATAGAATAACTGACCATGGTAGTGTTAACATGTTATTTTATGTCCTATAAGCTTATTAAATTGGTTACACACCACTGATTCTTACAGTAGCAACGGGTAATTTAAATGAATCAATTTATTAATGGCAATTATTGGTGCTTATGCTTAAAGCAATAGGCTCATTATTTCTTAAGAAATGGCTTCCTTACAAAGTACTTCACAGATTTGTTTGTCTATTTGTTTATGTCTAATATTCTTTACAGCAGATAGTTTTGCAAATAAAATTGGGTCAAAGGATAAAGATGCCAATAAAGCAACAGTAAATGTTTTGCTATGGTCAGATTTGATGTTTATTTGTATTACACTAATATAGTCTAAAATACATATAATCATGTTAATATTCCTCACTGGAAATGTAAGTCCATATTAATTTACAACATACAGCATACTTTTAAATCAACATTTGTTAGGCTGCAGGTGCAGAAAACTAAACAAATGAGTATATGTACAGCAGAGCTAGTGCATTCTAAGATACAGTAGATTCAGGTTTGTATGTTTTATACAATTTGCCGAAAACTAGTAGAGGATATTTTAAGTTTAATTTGACAAAGTCTGTAAGTGTGGCAGTTGTTAAACGCGCAGACTTAAGCACAATAAAAAGTAAAAAGACTAAAGATTTAACACAGGGGGAAATTGTCATACACAATTCTTCCTCCCTAACTCAAAGCAGGAGAGGCAGATGATATACACCCCTGAAAAAAAATTTAGGACAGGGGGAAACATTCACGAGTATTTGCATTTTCCGCTGATGGATCATAACCAGTGTGTGAACTGCTTCAAAATGTCAAAAGAAGAAAAAGGAGCAAGAGACTAAGAAACAGAGATTGGCAATTTAATGAAAACTGCATTTAAACTCAAACAGGCTGTTCATCAGCTGATCAAAAGTTCAAGACAGAAATTAAAGTGTCAAAAAAGGACTCAGTAATAAGTAGCACCACCATTTCGCAACAATAATTTAGGCAGGCTTGATGCAACTGATTTCAGGAGGCGGTGGGAACGTTGCTCCATGTGGTGAAGATGGCTTCATGGAGGGAATCCACAGTCTGAAACGTTGCACTTCTGGACCATACTAGTTGTTCCCTTGATCTAAATATTTTTAAAGAATGTTTGGGGATGGATGGCAAGGTAAGTTTACAATGGTATTGTGCTGGAAGAAGGTTATTATGGTTATTGAGCTGCAGTGACTAGCCTGAATTAAAATTCTTAATACTTATTGGTTATTAAAGTCACTTAAAATGTGTAGACATTTGCCTAAAAAATTATATAATTTATTTATGAGGCAGATACAGGGTGATTCACTTGAAGGAGTCCCCGAATGTAATAACTATCGCTATGACGAAGTAATCTAAACCAAAAAATATGCTACATATCTTGATGTACAGTATGTGTAATGTATTGCATTACATGTGATGCTGGAAGTCATCTCCACTTTTTTCTGATGCCATGCTTAATGTTTTTAAATGTATCAGCAAGGATATCGGGGAAATAGTAGCAATTTTATGTTGGATGTTTTCCTTCAAATCTTCCACATTAAGTACATTAGGAACACCACATTTTTCTTTCTAAATTCAATCGGACTTTGTTTAAACAAATTGGGGACCCACTAGGATTGCACTATGAATACACGCTGCTCATTACTGTACACTACCATCCTGATGAAAAGTCGAGTGACTGATTGAAGGGGTGCAATGGCTGTTTGGTGCAAGAAGGGGCAATGGCTGTCTGGTGTGTACTTTATCGGTGCATCCCAGGGACATCTTAAAACACACATTGTACATTGTTTTGTTCTGATTAAACAGCAAAGGGGGATTAAATCTGGAATAAGAGGTTCACTGGGTACATATGGCTGAGTTGGTCACAATGCAAATAATATGCATCCAGATATTAAATCATACCTGAATTTACAAGACCATCTTTATTTTCTTTGAAGAAAAAAAAAAAAGATCTTTTTATATTCAACCGAACCCAAATCTCTTTGCATAGTTTTTATTAAAACAAATCAATTGGTATTTCCATTCCAAACTTTTCAGGGGGGACTGTATATACAAAAGTAGTCACCAAAACCAAGTGGGGCAAACTAATCCTAAAAGAATCTAAATTTGACAATCAATTGAGCACAATTGTTGCATACATCCTAACCAGTAGTGTCATATATAGTATACGATCATGGTAAAAATATAATGATGCGCAAACACCTCCAGATGGCAGTAGATAACGTGAAAAGCCCCCAGAAACTCGATTAAACCTGGGAGCAACAGAAAACACAGAAACACAGACAGGCACACAAACTGAATAGCATAAGAATAGATACATGGTATATGTAGCATAGGCAAAAGTAGACTAAAACCCATGAATTACTAAAGAAAATTAAAACAGCATTGAGCTGCACACAAAATGATTGCATTATAGTGCACATGTTCCACACACAGGCTTGTTATGAATTTTATTATATGTTTTTTTATAATAACCTGGTAAAACATATTAACCAGTGCTTTTTCTAAAGAATAAATCAATTCAACAGTGCAGTTTCTAAAGAATAAATCAATCTAACAAACCTACTGAATGCATTTTTAATGTCCATAATAAAGTTGCACACAAAGCAAGAGTCATAATTGATTAATTAAATTCCACATAACAACAATGTATAATGTTTTAATAATATTTTTTCCTTATATTATATATATGAGATATACATGAGATGTGACAAACATTAAGCTTTAAAAATTACAAATATATATTTTTCTGTATAGTGTAAGAATGACTTCTAAAACACTTTATAGAATTAATGTGTATAGGAGTATACATATTTGAAAATGTTATTTATTATTATACTTTTAGAAACTGTTCATGAAATTTACATAAAGCAACACATTCTGTGCTCTCATTGGGTAAGACTGAGGGATGCACAGTGCAAAGGAAATGCTTATTTGTAGCTTCACTGCAACAGAAAAGAATTTGTCATTCTGACAAAACAGAAGGAAATGTGTCTTTTACAGTAACCCAAACAGGATACTTCCAGAAGAGTAAAGGAAAGTTAATTATACACGATGGTTTTCTCTGCAGTTCTGTTTTTTACAATGTTCATAGGTAATCCTTACTTTTATTTATTTCTATAAATAACTACATATTTTTTTTAACCTTTTAAGCAATAAGATATTAACAACAATGAACTTTCATGTATAATATGGAATATATCCTGTTTCCATGTATAATGTTTTAGTTTATACGCATAAAAATGCTCATCTTAAATCTTCTCTTTAGGTCAAGGCACACAGGACAATATTACTCCAACATCATCTGCTGTCTATGGTGAAGAGGGCCAAGCAGTTACACTGTCATGTTCTTATACCCATACTCTTTCGGTAAACAATTTACAGTGGTATCGACAGTATTCCAATGCAGCCCCGGAGTTTCTTGTTCTACTATTGGAATCAGGATCAAATCGGACAAGTGATACTCCTCATCCTCATCTGACTGCTAAAGTTGAGAAGAATCTGAAACGTGTGGAATTAGAGATTTCTCCTGCTGCTGTATCAGACTCTGCACTATACTACTGCGCTCTGCAGCCCACAGTGACAGGAAATCTATTTGCACTGCACAAAAAGCTACACAGACTGCAGACATTAAAGGTTCTCTGGTTTTCTCCCAGCAACATACTGTACATCTGAAAATTGCTCACATTGCCTTATGTATAAATGCTTGTCATCGCATCCAATTTATCAAAATAATTACTGCTATAAATGGACTAACGAAAGAGCTGATTGACACTTACAGATTCCATGTCAGTGTTACACATAGACTGTAATTGGACAGGCTACACAGACAGATTAATGTCTATGCAAATATGTTTTACCAACCTCTTTTTTTATGAGGGAACAATGACATCCTTAATCAATTAATTGCAGTTAATATATTTTCAACATAGGTACACTCCCAATTTGACCAGTCTATGTAAATGCAGGGAAAGAGAGAGAGAGAGCAATGCTTTGAAGAGGGGGGAATTATACTTAAATATCTTGTACTTAATCTATATCAAAGTGTGTTTCCATATGCACATTCAAGCTTTTTTCTTGAATAACCTTGAAAAATTAAGTGCTTTGTTTTTGAAAGCATTTTGACATTTTGACCATTTTATATTTGTATATATATATATATATATATACACACATATACAGTGGTGTGAAAAACTATTTGCCCCCTTCCTGCTTTCTTATTCTTTTGCATGTTTGTCACACAAAATGTTTTTGATCATCAAACACATTTAACTATTAGTCAAAGATAACACAAGTAAACACAAAATGCAGTTTTTAAATAATGTTTTTTATTATTTAGAGAGAAAAAAAAATCCAAACCTACATGGCCCTGTGTGAAAAAGTAATTGCCCCCTGAACCTAATAACTGGTTGGGCCACCCTTAGCAGCAATAACTGCAATCAAGCGTTTGCGATAACTTGCAACGAGTTTTTTACAGCGCTCTGGAGGAATTTTGGCCCACTCATCTTTGCAGAATTGTTGTAATTCAGCTTTATTTGAGGGTTTTCTAGCATGAGCCGCCTTTTTAAGGTCATGCCACAACATCTCAATAGGATTCAGGTGAGGACTTTGACTAGGCCACTCCAAAGTCTTCATTTTGTTTTTCTTCAGCCATTCAGAGGTGGATTTGCTGGTGTGTTTTGGGTCATTGTCCTGCTGCAGCAGCCAAGATCGCTTCAGCTTGAGTTGACGAACAGATAGCCGGACATTCTCCTTCAGGATTTTTTGGTAGACAGTAGAATTCATGGTTCCATCTATCACAGCAAGCCTTCCAGGTCCTAAAGCAGCAAAACAACCTCGGACAATCACACTACCACCACCATATTTTACTGTTGGTATGATGTTCTTTTTCTGAAATGCTGTGTTACTTTTACGCCAGATGTAACGGGACACGCACCTTCCAAAAAGTTCAACTTTTGTCTCGTCGGTCCACAAGGTATTTTCCCAAAAGTCTTGCCAATCATTGAGATGTTTTTTAGCAAAATTGAGACGAGCCTTAATGTTCTTTTTGCTTAAAAGTGGTTTGCGCCCTGGAAATCTGCCATGCAGGCCGTTTTTGCCCAGTCATTGAGGCAAGTTCTTTAGATGTGGTCCTGGGGTCTTTTGTGGCCTCTCGGATGAGTTGTCTCTGCGCTCTTGGGGTAATTTTGGTCGGCCGGCCACTCCTGGGAAGGTTCACCACTGTTCCATGTTTTTGCCATTTGTGGATAATGGCTCTCACTGTGGTTCGCTGGAGTCCCAAAGCTTTAGAAATGGCTTTATAACCTTTACCAGACTGATAGATCTCAATTACTTTTGTTTTAATTTGTTCCTGAATTTCTTTGGATCTTGGCATGATGTCTAGCTTTTGAGGTGCTTTTGGTCTACTTCTCTGTGTCAGGTAGCTCCTGTTTAAGTGATTTCTTAATTGAAACAGGTGTGGCAGTAATCAGGCCTGGGGGTGACTACAGAAATTGAACTCAGGTGTGATAAACCACAGTTAAGTTATTTTTTAACAAGGGGGGCAATCACTTTTTCACACAGGGCCATGTAGGTTTGGAGTTTTTTTTCTCCCTTAATAACGTAAACCTTCATTTAAAAACTGCATTTTGTGTTCAATTATGTTATCTTTGACTAATAGTTTACGGTTTTTGATGAGCAGAAACATTTAAGTGTGACAAACATGCAAAAGAATAAGAAATCAGGAAGGGGGCAAATAGTTTTTCACACCACTGTGTATATATATATTAATAATTATCATAATAATTGTTTTCCTTTTTACATAAGTTATGTGAATTCAAAGCTATTGGGCAGATGCCAAAATTGACATTACTACACTCTAAAAACCTCTGGGTTAAAAAAAAACCCAACCATAACCCAGCCGCTGGATCACTATTGGACAGAACACACGCTGGTTTGTTTTAACCCAAGTGCTGGGTTTAACCATTTAACTCAGAATTCTGGGTTGTTCATCTGACCCAACCAGTGGGTTAAATTAATAATAATAATAATAATAATAATACATTTTATTTAATGGCGCCTTTCATGGCACTCAAGGACACCTTACAGTCAAAGTATAAGAACAATGGTTTAAAAACAAAACAGAATGAAAACTGCATTACATAAAAGCCTATCTAAACAAACAGGTTTTTAGATGAGATTTAAAAACTGTGAAACTTGAACTGTTTCGGACCTCGACAGAAAGTCAGTTCCATAAAAAAGGTGCCGCATTACCAAAGGCTCGAGACCCCATAGAAACTGTCCGTGCACATGGACGAATGAGTGTAATTGCAGAAGCAGACCTTAAATCACGCGACGGGATATGTATATCAAGAAGGTCCAAAAGATGTGAAGGTGCTAAGTTGTTTAGTGCTTTGTAGGTTGATAGTAGTATTTTAAAATCTACACAGTATTTAACAGGGAGCCAGTGCAGATTTCGCTAAACGGAAGTGATGTGTTGAAAACTAGAAGTTTTGGATATGACCCGAGCAGCAGCATTTTGTACTAACTGTAATTTATGAAGTATTTTTGAAGGAAGCCCATAAAATAAAGCATTGCAATAATCAATTCTAGATGTAACAAGAGCATGCACAAGAATAGCCGTACTCTTCGTTGAAAGGGCGGGACGTAAACGGTTAATATTCCTAATATGGAAGAATGCAGAGCGGGTAACACTATTAATATGGGCTTCGAATGACAGTGTTTGATCAAAGATGACTCCCAAGCTTTTGACCTGGTTGGATAGAGGAACATTAAGATTGTCAATTAAAACAGAAGAAATGTTTGCCTTTTCTAATGTTGATTTTGTGCCCACAGAAGAATTTCATTTTTACTATTGTTCAATTTGAGAAAGTTGCTTGGAAGCCAAACCCTTAACTCTTAAGGCACTCAACAAGAGCAGAAGGGAGAGACATCACGGAAGGTTTAAAGGAAAGATAGAGTTGGGTATTGTCTACATAACAGTGAAATTGAATGCCATATTTCCTAAATATTCTCCCTATTGTAAGAAGATAGATAAGAAACAGGAGAGGTCCTAGCACGGAGCCCTGAGGGACACCAGTGACAACTGGAGTAGTGGTTGATTGAAACTGTTTAATTTGTACAAATTGCGTGCAATCAAAAAAATAGGAATGAAACCAAAGAAGGGCTATACCAGTATTACCAATAGATTCCAATTTGTTCAATAGTATGGTGTGAGACAGTATCAAAAGCGGCACTAAGATCAAAGAGTATAGGAATCGATAAAAGTCCAGAATCAGCAGCCAACATCAGCAGTCATTTGATATCTTTACAAGTGCGGTCTCAACACTATGTTGAGAACGAAACCCAGATTGGAACCTTTTCAAAAAGGCTATTACTGGAAAGATAATCACGGAGCTGGGAAGTAACAATCCTTTCAAGAGTTTTAGCCAAGAACGACAAATTTGAAATAGGACAATAATTGTCGAATTTACTTGAGTCAAGGCCTGGTTTCTTAAGGATTGGAGTTAGCACTGCAGTTTTAAAACCGAAGGGAACAATACCAGAAAGAAGTGATGCATGCATGATGTCTATAATAAGGGACGATAGGAAAGGTAAACCAGCTTTAACTAAGTGGGTCGGTAGTGGTTCCAGTTGACATGTAACAGATTTGGATTTTTGTATAATATAACAAACTTCTTCCTCAGTTGGTAGAATAAAAGTGGAAAAGGTATAGTAAGCCCCTAGCATTTGACCAGAGGCAATATTAAGATCAGAGCTGGGTGGAACCATTTGCTGGTGGATCAGTTCAATTTTTCTATTAAAAAAAGAGCATAAAATCTTCACATAATTCAATAGATGAAGTATGAGATTTTGAAAGCTCAATAGGCTTTGAGATCTTGTTAATAACAGAGAAAAGTGATTTAGTGTTTCGCGCATCAGATCCTATAAGACCAGCATAGTAGTTCATTCTTGCAGTGGAAAGTGCAGTCTTGTAAGCTTTCATATGGTCAGCATACAAATATTTATGAACAGCAAGTCCAGTCTTAGTGCATAATCATTCCAAACGGCAACCCTTGACCTTAAGATGGCGAAGTTCACATGTAAACCAGGGGGCAGAGTTGACAAACGAGACCTTCCTGGTTTTCAATAGAGCACAAACATCAAGGATGATTTGTAAATGATCATTGTAGTGCTGAACTAAATCATCGGGAGTCGAAGGGTAGTTAATACATGTAAGTGTAGACAAACGTTCTAAAAGCACTGAAACATCAATGTTCTTAATATTACGAAAAGTCATGGTACGGTTCAAATTGGGCTTGACTATAGATAGAACAACATTAAAAGACACCAATATGTGATCAGACAGTGATAAATCAGTAATAGTAATATTATCAGGAAGTATGAGTAGGCGCTTTGATAAATTGCTGCAGTCCAAAACTATCCAAACATGATGAAAACTTAGCTTTCTGAATCATCTACATGGATATTGAAATCACCAACCAACACCACATTAGGGGACAGAGAGCAAAGAGAAGTTAAAATCAGAGGTCTAAAAATCTAAAACATTCCATGGAGCAGCGGCTGCTAATAACGCCAGCGTTCGCCCTGGAAGTCTTGACACTCTAGCTGGGTTAAATGTTAAAGTGCTGGGTTATTTTATTTGACCCAACCAGTGGGTAAAATTAACACTCTTGCTGGGTTGACACATTCTATTTCATTTTTTTTTTTAAACACAAAATGTACACAACTTCACATAATGTAAATAGATAGTCACAGAATAAAAAAAATGTGAATAACTCATTTCAGACAATATCATATAATCCCAAGCTGACCATTTGTTACATTTAAAATAAATGTAACATAAACACTCAGTAAAACAATAAAAATAGGAGGCCCCTGTAAAACTAATTTAAATTGCATTTTTTTGCATTTGATACAATGTTTAAACACTTTTTATATAGATTATATAGATAATATTTAATACAAATCTTATAATGCCCACATGACATCAAAAAGTTGGTGAAGTATTTAAACACAAACGATAAATCAACCGAAAAGTCTTAACTGTATTGAGAGTAGAGCTGATGGACGTGCGTAGACGAACTGGTGGAACAAAGAGCATCCAAGGTGCACGAACAAGGAGGCAGGAACGGGACCCAGGAGACAGGACGATACAGATGACTCGGCGCGAGAGGTTAAACAGGTGCGTGACAGAGTCTATAGCCTCATGTAAAGTCAGACGCTGAGTGAGGGGAAGTTAGGTGTATTTAAAGTGTGGTGCTAATGAGAATCAGGTGTGTGCTCAGAACTCAGGTGATTGGGAACGAAGGTTGAGGGTGGAGCCTGGTGTTTCTGTGACAATTACACACCATCACTTAGTGTTGCATTTACGTCAAGCATTTTTGTTAAGGACGTACATAAGAAAGTATATAGTCATAAGGATAAAAAAAAAAAAAAATTAAATGATGACACATTCTCAGTTATTGAATAATAAAAAACAGAATGAAAAAAATAAATTACTTAACCCTGCACCACAATATCAAAGCATTTAATTTGAACAATAAAATATTCTTACTCCTACCACAACCTACTGAAGAAATAAGTAGAAATTTACATTAACTTACCGTGAAATACTGAGTGCTCTGAGTATGATCCAGTCAGAAGTAAAGAATCCACAAAGTTCTCCAGAGAATAAACCAACTGCTGGGTCAAAACAACATAAAGAACCAGAAGACATATTAAAACTGTCATTAAACATACCCCTTCTTCTAACAACTTTAAAATATTATAAAATATGCCAACAGACTTTCCTCACACAGCTTTAGTGAAGATTCCTAGTAATTTACCTAAAATTACATTTAAGATAACATTTAGTAAATTTTTGTTTTTTTTATTTGTGTGTGCTACAAACACACTTTTCTCATAATATACAGTATAGCCAACTATTGGCACAGAATATAAAACATGAACTCCCCACAGCCCCATATCAAAGTGTGACTTAAAAGGTGGAAAAGTGAATGAAAATGAAAATGAGCTTCCGAAACTACAATATTTAAAATTTAGGTAAAAATCAATTATAACTTTAGGTGGCGTGCACATTGCTTCGGAAGTGAAAAATCCAGAAAGTTTGTCATGCCGTGTCTCAATTCCAAGAATGCAAAGAATAGACTTGACTTGGAAGTGTACACTTGAGGGTATGAGGACACCTGGTACATTGCAAATGGAACACAACATACAGGATGCATCACACAGCAGCGATATATTATACCATAACCGTATTATACCAAATATTGCCTTTCAGAAATATACAAAATAAAATAAACCTGCTATTTTAGCCACTGCAAAGACATCGCAGCCAGTGGTAGTTTTCAAAAGTTGTTTCGGAGAGGAGGCAGCGTTTTTTAAGTGTATGAAAAAGTAGGTGGAGCTAGATGTTGTGAGATACAGTATAGACAGGTTTACATAAATGCTGGGAATTTAAAACTTCTGCAAGAGAGACACAGAATAATCATGTTATTTTATTTATTTATTTTTTTAATAGTTGTTAAAAACATTGGTAAGTCATCCATATTATACACAGACTTGAGGAATTGTACTGATACCTTAATATAATATTTGGATGGTAAAACAAAGTAATGTCCTTACTTTGCTAATAAAATTTTTTGCTGCAATGTCTCTACAGCAGGTGTACCTAAACATAGTGAATCTGTTGGTGTAAAGAAATCTATATGTTATAAAATTGATTAAAAATAGGAGTATTTATTTTGTTGCAATCTCTGTTCAACAGGTCCTGTTGGCAGCAACATTACACCAGAACAAACCATCATATCTACAAGTGAAGGCAGAAACACCACACTGACCTGCACATATGATCCATCATCAGCTGACTATCTCCACTGGTATCGGCAAAAGTCTTATTCAGGACCGGAGTTTCTGCTGCTAATTATCGTATCTACAAATGATATCACTGAAGCTGAACAACTTGACCCACGACTATCCATCAGACTCCATAAAAATGAAAATAAAGTGAATCTGGAAATCTTTCCTGCTGCAGTATTAGACTCTGCACTCTACTACTGCACCTTCCTGACCACAGTGACACATAATGCAAACCACCTGTACAAAAAAGTGAAGTTTATGTTGTTTTCTCAGAAGGGGGAGCTATTGACTTGTTTCATTCAAATTAATTTGTCTTTGTTAACAAACTTTAATATTTATTTGCTTTGTTTAAGTGTTAATGGTTTACAGTAGTCAATTGGTCAATTGTTTTTGATGTTCCACATCTATTATGGGGTTAAAACATTTTATTATACGATTTTAATAATAATATGAAGTTAAATTATTTGAAATACTGACAGTTAATTATCAATAAGCTTTAATAATTATTATTATGATTCTTTTACAATATAATTTGATCTAGACTGTCACAATTTTCTGAATGATAAGTTGTTCTGTCTAGTCTGAGTCCTGTGCATAGGAGTGTGTAGGCTGCTGCTGTCCATTTTTCGTTCCTAGCTCTGGTGAGTAGACTTCTGGATGAACTGCAGGCGGAAGGCTGCAGTTCTGCTGGCTAGCTGCCCCAGCCCTGCCCTCCTTCATCTTTAGGCAAGTGAATAAGGCTTTGTGGTATCCAGTGCAGTTTGTCCCAACCCCTATTTTTTAATATTTGACATAATGAACGAACTGTCTCTTGTTTGGGAGAAAAACACGAGAACAACAATTCTGCAAAGATGAGTGGGCCAAAATTCCTCCACAGCACTGTAACAGACTCATTGCAAGTTATCAAAAACACTGATAAAGGGTTTATTCATTGCGTCATCGCGAGGGATCACAGATCAGGCAGGGATCCGTCATGGACGTTGTTTGAAAAGACTATAAATTAATTATATATTAGCCACTTATAGTAGGTAGAAAAATGACAGTTAATAGTCAAAAGCAAACTGATGTCTTAGACAGGGAAGATACTGTTATGAATGTACTGTATACATGTGAATAGCTCCATCTTGTGAAAGAATCATGACTCTGCTCCAGTCATATGTAGTTTATTTCATACGTTGTAGTAGAGTTTCTTGTCACTGTGGGTGTCAGAGCATAAAAGTACAGTGCAAAGTCTGTCACTGCAGCAAAGGACATGAGCAGATCCATCTTCTCAACTATTTTGTCAAATTCAATTAACATTTCTGAATAAGGCACCCTTGATATGTTTTCTGGATTTAAGAATTAGCAGCAAAAACACTGGTCTTGCTCTAGGTTTTTGTCGATACCAGTGGAGACAAATGTGGTTTGTTGTTGTTTTATACTATAAAGATAAAAAATTTGAGTTGATTTAAAAAAAAAAAAAAAATTCTTGTGACCATTTTTAACATTAATAAATAAAATCAGGTAGAGAATTAACACTGTTATCCTACCCAATCATAATTACTCACATCCATATAACCTCAGCTTCAGCTCATATTGAAATGGTAATTCCAAGGTAAGCTAAAAATATATATACTATTATTGTAATATAAAATACATGTTGTATAATGCAGATGGTAATTTTAATGTCTCTCAAAATGTAATAATAATAATAATAAAAATAAAAATAATAAAATAGTTATCTGTTACTAAACATCTAAAAGTAAACATCTATTGACTTAATTTTGAAAAGTCCAACTCAGATAAATAGTATATTCAACTTTTTATATCCAACACACTAGACAATTATGTGGTGATCATGGGCTGTAAACAAATGAAAGTAAAAAGTTGCAGATGTTACATCAACACGTGTAGGATTGCAAAAGCAGCAGTTCGAAAGATGTGTTCAGCTGGCTTTATGTGCATTAAAGGAAGAATAGAACATTTGCCCTCACTGGTTGGTAGCAGTCACTTGATAGAGGAGGGACCAAAATGGGAATAAAATGCAATCACTACAATATGGTTAGAAAATCAATGGAACAAGTCATGCTGTGGGGTTGAGCTCACCTTTATGATATTACTATACAGAATTCAAAAAGATCTTAGAATATTTTTATTCAGCTAAGACATTCAATATGTTTACTTTTATTTTTATTTGTCTGTGTCTCTCATTAGGTGAGTTTACATGTTTATATTTCATGTTAAATTATTCATTTAATTGTCTGTCTAAAGAAATAAAAAACAGCTGAATATTAATCTTTTGTTAAACCATATTGATCCAAAAATTAATGGTTAAAATCATTGTTTACCTTCTATTGCAGGTGACTGCATCGCAGATTCAATAGAGCCACATTCGACTTATAAAAGTGTTGGTGAGGGTGATGATGTCAATCTGTCCTGCACATATAAAACAAACAGCATTTCATTAAAATACTTGCAATGGTACAGACAGTCTCCAAAATCTACGCCTGAGTTCCTTCTTTACATTGATTCCAATGGGGGTAAAAGCAAATCCATGCCACCACGTCTATCTGCTGACATTGATGATAATAAAAAAGAAGTGGATCTGATCATCTCCTCTGCTGCTGTATCAGACTCTGCACTATACTACTGTGCTCTGAGGCCCACAGTGACAGGAAATCCAACTGCACTGTATAAAAACCTGTCAACCCTGGTGGGTACTCTGCACCTACTGTATAGACTCTGTTTCATGTTCTGTGTTTTTGACTTAAGTTCCCAGAGTACATTGCACCACAATCTTATCATGGTGTTCGCCTGAGTTTAGTTTAACCTTTTGATAGTAGATATCGCTCCAGCCACCAGTCTCTACAGAATCCTTTTATGAACAACAAATAATTTTAACAAGATATTGATTGATATTTTAATAAGTGGTCTATTTATTATAAGTGGTTTGTTTGTTATAATACATGGTCTATTTGTTAAATTGTATGTGTTTTTCCCCAGGATATTCCTGAGTTTAAATTCCCAGGATTTGATTTAGCTAGAGTAGATTACACTGAAATCTGCTCTGTTATAAGGACTTTCAGAGCAATTTGTAAAAATAAAGATGCAGACACCTTCTAACAAGAAAGCTGGGTCATTCAGGAGGTATTTCAACCTCCACAAGATAGGAATAAAAATTATGGCCATGTAAAAATTACTTTGCATTTATGATAATGATTTCTAATATACTGTAAAGAACTGATCGTCACAACTCCGGGCCTTTGAAAACTAGGTCAGATTAGGGTAAAATCAGATTCAATAACCGGTATAAGCTTTTATCACCTACCAGTGCAATATTTACAAGACCCTAAGCCTAATCATTTATTTTACATCATCACACAGATGCAGTTGTAAACTGAGAGTGCAATTTGTTCCAGGATGAACCTACAGTTTGTGTAACATAAAAGCATTTTAAATTTAAAAATAACAGAAGTTCTATGAAGTAGCCACATTAAATATCTGTAATGTGAGCTACTCTGAAGCAGCACACACTGAAAGATACTCTGTAAGAAAGGAAAAAAGTTTTCTTGAGACATTAAGACCACAATGCTTTAGAGCTTTAGCAGACAATGTTCACAAAACTCTATATATCTATATATAATAGTCTTATAAAGATATTACAGTGTAAGCGTGTAAATAAATAAATATAAGTAAATATTAAAGTTTATAAAATATTTAAAAATATTATTAAACTTTATATATATATATAAAAGGATATATATTAAGGAGTCATTGAGCTGTTTAATTGCTAAGCAGATACATGGGTTGATTTAGATAACTTTAATGTGCTTGAAAGTTTAATTGAATTTAATCAAATTTAAATAATTTAGAAAATTCAGGCATCATGTCGGGACTTAGTATCAGCAGATATTTAATACGAAACGACTTTAATCAGTATTGGAGAAAAACAAATAAATTAATAAAATTTTTCTTGGGACATCCTAAAATATACTTGTGTGTGTGTGTGTGTGTGTGTGTGTGTGTGTGTGTGTGTGTGTGTGTGTGTGTGTGTGTGTGAGTGTGTATGTGTGTGTGTGTGTGTGCGTGCGTGTGCGTGTGTGTGTATCCGTCCCTGGGAGTGGCCTTCTAGAGTGTTCATGTGTATAGGTCAGCACATACAGCACTATTGTACCGAATCCTCACACATCTGCGTTTAGAAATGACTCCACTAAACAACCAAGTCAGATACATAGCACTGATTCTAACATTGCTACTAGGTAATATACTGTATATTTATTACTTTAGAAACTGTATTAACTAATACCCATGTTTGTATTACTTAATAATCTAGTAATGTCCTTAAATAATGTTTTTAAGTCAGTATTTGCTTTACAAAAACCTTAGCTGGTACCTTTCTTTATGTTTTTTTTTTGGTAAACAGGGAGTTTTGGAGATAAAATTGGGCCACTGGATGAAGATGCAAACATCCTCAGGAGGGACACAGACGACGTTACTCTAAAATGTTCATATGATACAAGCAGTGAATCCATAGATCTTTACTGGTACAAACAATATCCTAACAGTGCACCACAATATTTACTGTATAAAGGCGCAAGGTCAAGATCAGCTCATGGTAGTACCCCAGATGATCGCCGATTAAAAGCAGAAACATCGAGAGACTCTACTGAACTTACTATCAGAGGACTAAAGCTTTCGGATGCTGCGCTCTATCATTGTGCTCTTCAAGTGGTGGCACAGTAATACAGAGTGAATAAAAGGCTGTACAAAAACATAACAATTGACAAAGTTTTAAAAACCACAGAGGATCAAAGACTTCCTTAATCAATGTGCCCGTTAAACCCAGACTCAAAAAAATACTTGTGGTAACATATACAGCTGTAGGAAATAAAAATAAAGTGGTACTGGTGTGCACTACGTGAACTTAATTTAGAGAATCTTGACTGTTTTTATCTTACAATTCATGCATTCTTACCATTCCAGCTTTTTCGGTGTTATGTTAATAATAAAAAAAAGGCAGCTTCAATGTAAAAGGTTTAGTAATAAGTTGCACATTTTTAATCATTTACTAAACTTTTAGAGAAATTGCTAACTAAAAAAATAACAAATATTTCACAAGTCAAAGTCTTAATTTGACTCTATGTGTCTCAAATTAAAGTATTGATTGTCGGCTTAATTGATTATATTTCTGTAAGACTGACTTCCCTACTCCCTACTTTTTCCCTTACTTTTTCCCTACTATTTGAAAATGGAATCTATCTTACAGTTTCTAGTTAATTATTCATCTCTGTGGTCAAGTTGATTAAATATTTCTGTTCAGCTTGTACCTCACACGAACTGCCTTGCGCTATATCCCAGACACAGAAATAAACTGCCAATTAACTCAACACTCTGAAGGCATTTTCAAAGGCATATACTTTCTTCCAGTGAAAAATACCAAGGTCTGGATCAGAAAAGCTGTATTTTAATTAGCTTCTTAAGTAGTGAAGCTTTTGTTAAAGTCTGAATTTGACTCTACGGTATGTGTCAAAATTAACTCTTAATTTGACTCCATGTGTCTAAAAATCTTTTTTAAGGCCTTAAAGGTAGGTAATAGTACTTGTAATACTTTAGCATCTTTTTGAATAAAAGAAATTTAAAAAGTAATGTTAACTCCAGATTATGTAAACAGTCAAGTTATGTATGGGGCTACAGTATGGTAACATTAAGCATAACATTAGTTAAGCTAGGCTCAATAATATTAACCCTCTTGTGTTCTGGTCAACTCTGACCGATTAGATGTGTTCCCTCACTATAAAAGTGCAGTAAATTTCATCCGTTTGTCATGTTGCATGACTTTGTTCACACATGGCATTTGAGCACATAAAATAAATGTAAAATATTCTTATAAAAATTTGTGTGTTTTATGGAACCTTTAGACATCCATTGTCAGTCATTGACAACAGCTTTTGCATTTAATACCATAATTCCCTCCACACTCACCACCAAGCTGGAGCACCTGGGACTCAGCTCATCTATGTGTCAGTGGATCTTCAACTTCCTAACTGGCAGACCACAGGCAGTAAGGATGGGCGGTCATGTCTCAGCCTCCCTCACTTTCAGCACTGGAGCCTCCCAGGGTTGTGTTCTGAGCCCCCTGCTGTACTTTTTGTACACATTTGACTGCGTGGCCACTACCAACTCCACCGCCCTCATCAAGTTTGCTGACAAAACTGTTGTGGTGGGCCTGATCACAAACAACGATGAGTCGGCCTACCTAGAGAAGATTGGAAATCTGGAGAAATGGTGCCAGAGGAACAATCTCCTCCTGAACGTCAGCAAGACAAAGGAGCTGATTGTGGACTTTTGTACAAAGCAGGAGATGAACTACCAGACCCCAGTCATCAACAGCAGCCCAGTGGAGAGAGTGGACAGCTTTCGATACCTCGGTGTTCACATCACGCAGGACCTGTCATGGTCCTGTCACATCAACACCGTGGTGAAAAAGGCCCGGCAGCGTCTCTACCACCTCAGACGCTTGAGAGACTTTAGACTGCCTTCCAAGTTGCTCAGGAATTTTTACTCCTGCACCATAGAGACCGTCCTGACGGGAAACATCACAACCTGGTTCGGGAACAGCATCATGCAGGACAGACGAGCTCTACAGAGGGTGGTGCGATCAGCTGAACTAATCATCCGCACCTAGCTCCCTGACCTGCACTCGATCTACAGCAAACGGTGCTGGACTAAGGCCAGAAAGATGGTGAAGGACCTCAGCCATCCCAACAATGGACTGTTCTCTCTGTTGTGGTCTGGGAAGCGATTCCACTCCCTGAAGACCAATACAGAGAGACTGAGGAGGAACTTCTTCCCGCAGGCCATAAGGTCTCTCAACCACAACACAATACAGGACTAATATCATCTTTTTTACGTACAACACTGACTGGGCATTTATGGCCACGATGGACACATTTATGCACACTTTTTGCACTATATACTTATACTTTCATTATGGACCACTGCAAAAATCACTTTAATAATAAGACACTTTAAGAAGTCACTTTATGCATTTTTGCACACCTCAGCCATTTTCACATTTCTTATTTGGACAAATTTCTATTTTCCTTGTTTTATATTTCTATATTATATCTATTTTGTTCCTACTTGTACAGTATATTTTTATTTTATTTTACTTAGCACAGTATATTTTACTAGTAAATTTCATTTTTCTACAATATTTCTTTTACTGCAATATATCTTTATTTTTACTTGTACAGTATTTTATCAGTTAACTTTATTTCCCACTGTACTTCCTTTATTTATATTTATTTCTTATGTTTAAGCTTTTATTTTAAGGTCACTGGAAGTCGAAAAAGCATTTTACTGCATATCGTACTGTGTATGTCTGTGTACGTGACAAATAAAATTTGAATTTGAAGCAGGTGAAAATAAAATTATTTAATTGAGCCTCTGGAACTCTGACAGTAAATGACCAAAACTTCAAAGTCTTACCTTTCAAATGAATTAAGCCACATTATAATAGCCACAGTGTGTTGGAACAATAAATATTTGAACCTGTTTATGCCATTTTGGTAAAGATTTATAATACTAAGGTCAAATGGCTTTCTATTTAATTATATAATATTTTTGATGGTTGCAACGACATCTGCATCTCACATTGATTCTTGTTTGTTGTGTCTTAGTCTTGGACACACATGCACAAACTCTCGGCTCAGTCCTCTCTTTGATTGGTGATTTTACAAAAAATTAAAATAATAATATAGTTAAACCTTGGATTGTGAGCATAATTTGTTCTGGAAGCATGCTTGTATATCAAAACACTTTTTTATCAAAGCAAATTTTCTCAAAATAAATAAGGGAAACTGATGATTTGTTCTGTAACACAATTATAAATCTAAAAATAATACAAATTATAAAGTAAAAATAAAAACTACTCTTTTAACACTTTCCAATTAAAAAGAACTGGTGTTAGACAAAGGACAACTCTTACACACAAACCCAAACACTTTGTGCATGCGTGTGCATGCACACACACACACACACACACACACACTAACGAAACGACTTCTCTGAAAAGATTCATTAGTAAGAATTATCACCATACTTTTGGTTCTAATATGCCTTCTCCCGGTCCACAAATGACGCGTGATATAATTATTTATATCATATATATATATTATTTACTGCAAGACAGCTGTTCAGACAGCTACAGTATGTAACCAAAAACATAAACTACTGAACTAATGAATAAAAGTATTGTGAAACACTGAACGCTAAACGCTCAACACAAACCCAGGACACATCCATAAAAGTCTTTAAAGAAATCGCCCAACAAATTTCTTATAACCTATCTAAAATGAATTCCAAATGAACCAGGAATTTTAAAAACCATCACATAAAACAATTATTCCATCTGACAACACTCTCAGAACCCTTAAAGACAGGAAAGTGTATGTTCCTGACAGCATCAGGACAGAAAAGAGGGCCATGTTAAAACAGTTCAAACTGGTTCTCTAATCTGTCTGTTTCCCTGGAATCTGGAACCAGAGGTTTATATTCCCAATTTCTAAGAATGGAGAGTAGGGCATCTGTGTGAGTAATAATGTGGGAAAGGTGTTTTGCTGTATCATCAATGATTACATCCAGGCCTTACCAGACGCAGTGTCCTAATTAAGAGTCATGTTGGCTTTTTACCAAAGCATTGCAGTACTTATTACATTTTCAACCTACACACTTTAATCAACAAACATGTTCACCAAAAAGCAATATGAAAATATATGCATGTTTTGCATTTATTGCATATGCAATCAGCTCTCTCTAGGTCCTCAGCTGTGAAAAGCTACAGCATCATCCGGGAATAGCTAGCTATCTCCGTATGATAGAGCGAGCACTTTTAAAATTTGTTTAATGATCTCAATAATTTCTTCGACAAATATGTAAAAAGCTAAAAGATCAGGAAGGGGTAAATACTTTTCACATCAGAGTGTAAAACTGCAATTGTTCAGTAAGAATAAACAATCTGTCATACTGAAATGTGATGCTGTGGGGTGGAGCTTCATCAAGCTTTATGATGGTAACATATTACACCACAAAAAGATCAGCTTATTTTCATTTACCTGAGATCGTTCATCATGTTCATTCTTGTATTCATGTGTCTGTGGCTTTCAGTATGTGAGTTATCATTTATTATTTAATTATTATTGCAGACATATTAAGTATTGATTTTGTTATTAATAATTTGTGTGGTGTTAAAACATTGCAGAAATTGGGTTTCTATAATTGTGTCCTATTTGTGTAAAGATTTAAAATATTACATTCTCTTTTCTATGACAGACAACTCCATGGCAAATTCCATAGAGCCACTTTTTACTCATAAAGTTCTGGATGAAGATAATGAAGCTACTCTGTCCTGCAGATACAAAACAAGTAGTACACAACTCTATGTGCACTGGTACAGGCAATATCCCAACTCTGCACCTAATTTCCTTCTTTATATTTATCAAAATGGGGATCTAAGTCCGAATATACCTCCAAGAATGAATGCTAAACTTAAAGAAGGTAATCAAGTGGATCTGATCATCTCCTCTGCTGCTGTATCAGACTCTGCACTATACTACTGTGCTCTGGCGCCCACAGTGACAGGAAATCCAGCTGCACTGTACAAAAACCTTGACACAGATGTGTTCACATAGTCTTTGTTTGGTAGATTCTCATTTTTTTATATAAAAATTGTTGGCAAATAGCCTACTGGATTATTAGAGAACAGCTCTAATAATCACACTTGCTGAAATGAAATGAAATGAAAACAGACATAGTTTTTTTTTGTGTGTGTGTTTTTTACAGTCAGCTGCAACATACAACATTAAGCCATCACGCACAAATAAATATCCACACAATTTTGTAATTACAACCTGTCATTAACCAAACTGATAACAAGAATAAATGATCCTGAAAATTATAATAAATAAATGATATAAAATCACCCTGTTTGTTCCGAATTGTGGCAGAATATACCTGCTCTCTGAGGGTAGCAACCTGAAGTTACACCACAGATGATGAAGGTCATTTAAGGATGTACCAGCAATTTTGTCACACACCTTCACAATGACCTGCATTTAATTCTTCTGCTTGACAGGAAGTAACCAGTAACAACAACAACAACAAAAAAGTTTACATAGATTTAATAAAGCAAAAATAAAACATTTTAAATAAAAATAGTATCAACATTAAAACTCTGAAGCTTAAAATATGAACGCTTACAGTAAGTGCTTTCTTACGCATAGCATCAGCTTGTGCCTCAAAACACAAAATGTTGTCCATTGCAGTGTCCAATTACTTATACAACTGCAACAATTCCACAGCCAGTTTGCTTATTACAACACGAGAAACAACCCTCCTTTGTTGGTATCACAGTTGATTTACAGTGACACACATTCAAACAGAATTGCGAAGACTCTAGCTTCTGTCTCTGTCTCCTGGCTTAAATATAAGTTCAAGAAGACGTCACTATTGCTGATGGGAAAACCAGTAGAAAGACAAACAGGTACATAATCAGCTATTGATTACATGGTTGGACTGGTTATCTGTCCTTGGACTTAAGGATAATGACAAGACAGATGCATGTAAAAACTGACAGTGGAGATAACGACAGTGAAAGTTTAACAAGAATTATGTTTCTTTATAATCTCTTTTTGTTTTTTTTGTTTTTTTAGCTTTTTTACTGACCCTCTCTGGTGTTGGCCTGAGTACTGTTACTTGTTCAAAGACTTGTTCAAAGTAAATTCCTTTAAACTTTTGACATTCATTCAGGTTTTTTGGCATATTTTTTTTATTACAAAACAAATCCCCCATTGAGTAAGGTTTTATTATGTTATATACTGCACAAAAATGCTCCCTATTACACTGCCCTGTATTTTAATGCCCTGTATTTCAATGAAAATAAAATAGCATGTTAGTGTACAGTATCAAATATATCTATTAGTACACCTAAGAGCATATTTAATATATTTCAACTGGATTAGAATGTAAGTAATTCAATTCAATTCACTCACTCAGTCACTGGCTCACTTATCTTTTATAGCGCTTTATCCTATATTCAGGGTCGTGGGGACCTAAAGCCTATCCCAGGACGCTTAGGGCACGAGGCAGTGCCCTAAGTCCTGTGTATTAATTAATTACAATTTTAACACAATTTATATGTCATAAGTTGTTTTAAAATGCTAAAAAAAAAGCTTTCCCCCCTTAATAAATAAAATAATCATTTAAAAATGCATTTTGTATTTACTCTTGTTATATTTTGTATAATACAAAAAATCCTTTGATTATCTGAATCATTTGACTGAATTAAGTTTGACAAATATGCAATAAAATAATGAGATCTAATATAAAAGTAGATACATTAAATACTTTTTCACAGAACTGAGTATAATGACAATAAAATCAACATGGTCACTGCTACCAAACCCAACTGCATTAACTACAGCAAATAGTACTGTCACTGCAATACCATCAGCATTATAGATATTCTCATAAACAGATAAAATTATATTATAATAATTTATAGTAGTAATTAAGAAATTTGTCTAACAGTGGATGGTTCTACTCTATCCTTTGTCTGATAGTTGACACTTGCAATGTGACTTGTTGATATTTTAATAGCTAATTAGGAAAAAAAAAAAAAAAACATGTGCCACTACCTTCAGATTAGACTGTATATCAGCTGAATAATTGGAACTGGGGAGTGATGATGTGTAGAAAGTTGTACTACAAAAGCAGCACTTCCTGGGTGTGGCCTTTTACAGACATGGTTCCTCCTTTGTAAAGTTCAGCAAATTTAGCACTATTATACAGAATCCTCACAGACCTTTGTTCAAAGATGGCTTGACTGCCCGACTTACTCTACATAGATACACACCACTGATTATCACTTTCACAACTTTAGGTACTTGGAATTCATTAATTAATTTATTGTAATAATTATTATTCATGCTTGAAGAATAAAGATTAATAATTCCTATAAAATACTTCACTGTTTTGTTCAATTTATTTTATTTTAAATGTATTTATTCATTTAATTATTTTTAATGTTCTTTACAGCAGGCAGTTTTGCAGATAAAATTGGGTCAAAGGATGAAGATTCCAACTTTATCAGGAAGGAAACAGAAACAGTTACTCTGAAATGTTCATATGAGTCAAGCAGTGAAAACATTTATCTTTACCGGTTCAAACAATATCCTAACAGTGCACCAAAGTTTTTACTGTATAAAGGTGCGAGGTCATATAGTTCTGCAAGCACTCCTTCTGACACTCGATTACAGTCAGAAACAACCAGAGATTCTACTGAACTTACTATCAGCGGTGTAAAGCTCTCAGATTCTGCTCTTTATTACTGTGCAGCACAGTAATGCAGAGTCACTAAAAGGCTGCAAAAAAACACAACAACTGTATCTATGAAGATATTTGACAACAGAACATCAAAGAAAACCTTATTAGTTAGCCACAGACACAAACAAAATTTGTGGTAACATAGAATATGTAGTGCTGAAAATAAACTGAAATTTTAATTATTGTTTAAAAACACTTTATTTTTAAAAAATAAAGAAACAATTAATTTTTTTTGGACTCCAGTTCCCAGAGTGCACCTTGGTCAGGTGAACCAAGGTGACTAATTAATAAATTTTGTTATAAACAGCCTGTTGTTCAGTTGCTCTGCGTCTGACATCTGTTGTGTTAATGTGCTTTTTGGTTTACAGTACGTACTGTTTGGGAAACTTTCTGTGAATTCTTCATGTTTTGGCGTCATGCCATTTTTCCTAGCTTTCTAGTCGTGTTTAGCTCATGGCTAGGTGCACCTATGCTGAAAATTGTAGACCCCTCCATGATTTCTAAGTAAGAAAACTTGCACAGGGTGATTAAATACTTTTTGACCTCACTGTATATATAGTATCTCACAAAAGTGAGTACAACCTTTACATTTTTGTAAATATTTTATTATATCTTTTCAAGGGACAACGCTAAAGATATGAAACTCTGATAAAATGTAAAGTAATCAGTGTACAGCTTGTATAATGGTGTAAAGTTGATGTCCCCTCAAAATAACTTAACACACAGCCATTAATGTCTGAACTGCTGGCAACAAAAGTGAGTAACCCTAAATGAAAATGCCCAAATTGTGCCCAATTAGCCCTTTTCCCTTCTCGTTGTCATGTCACCCATTAGTGTTACAAGGTCTCAGGTGTCCTTAGGGAGCAGGTGTGTTAAATTTGGTGTTATCGCTCTCACACTCTCATACTGGTCACTAGACGTTTAACACGGCACCTCATGGCAAAGAATTGTCTGAGGATCTGAAAGAAAGAATTGCTCTACACAAAGATGGCCTAGGCTATAAAAAGATTGCTAACACCCTGAAACTGAGCTGCAACACGGTGGCTAAGACCATACAGCGGTTTAAAAGGACAGGTTCCACTTAGAACAGGCCCTGCCATGGTAGACCAAAAAAGTTGAGTGCACGTGCTTAGCGTCATGTCCAGAGGTTGGCTTTTGAATATAAATGTGTGAGTGCTGCCAGCATTGCTGCAGAGGTCGAAGGGATGGGGAGCCAGCCTGTCAGTGATCAAACCATATGCCGCACACTGCATCAAATTGGTCTGCATGGCTGTCGTCCCAGAAGAAAGCCTCTTCTAAAGATGGTGCACAAGAAAGCCCACAAACAGTTTGCTGAAGACAAGCAGACTAAGGACATGGAATACTGGAACCACATCCTGTGGTCTGATGAGACCAAGATAAACTTATTTGGTTCAGATGGTGTCAAGCGTGTATGGCGGCGACCAGGTGAGGAGTACAAAGACAGATGTGTCTTGCCTACAGTCAAGCATGGTGGTTGAAGTGTCATGGTTTGGGGCTGCATGAGTGCTGCCGGCACTGGGGAACTACAGTTCATTGAGGGAACCATGAATGCCAACATGTTCTGTGCCATACTGAAGAAGAGCATGATCCCCTGCCTTAAGAAACTGGGCCGTAGAGCAGTATTCCAACATGATAATGACCCCAAACACACTTCCAAGACAACCACTGCCTTGCTGAAGAAACTGAGGGTAAAGGTGCTGGACTGGCCAAGCATGTCTCCAGACCTAAACCTTATTAAGCATCTATGGGGCATCCGCAAACGAAAAGTGAAGCGCAAGGTGTCTAACATCCACCAGCTTTGTGACATGATCAAGGAGGAGTGGAAGAGGATTCCCGTGGCAACCTGTGAAGATCTAGTAAACTCCATGCCCAAGAGAGTTAAGGCAGTGCTGGAAAATAATAGTGTCCACACAACATATTGACACTGGGCACAGTTTGAACATTTTCATTTAGGGGTGTACTCACTTTTGTTGCCAGCAGTTCAGACATTAATGGCTGTGTGTTGAGTTATTTTGAGGGGACATCAACTTTACACCATTATACAAGCTGTACACTGATTACTTTACATTTTGTCAGAGTTTCATATCTTTAGCATTGTCCCTTAAAAAGATATAATAAAATATTTACAAAAATGTGAGGGGTGTACTCACTTTTGTGAGATACTGTATATACAGATGTGAAAAGAGTAATAAACTTTTGTACTTTGGTACAAGTACTGTTACTTCAGTGAAATTTTACTAAAGTACAAATAAAGGTACCATTATAAAAATTTACTCGAGTAAAAGTAAAAAGTATCTCATTAAAAATTTACTTAGAGTAAAAGTTACCAAGTTACTTTTTTTAACAGTGGGGTGGGATGGGGGATTCTAGCGTAGTAAAAAAAAAGACACGCAGATATAAATCTGAAACTAGCTGTTTTTAATTAAATGAACACCAGTGCATTTCTTGTGCTTAAAGCAAACAGGGCACACACTATTCGTGAGCTAAGAAGACTCTTAAGATATATCTTACGTAAAGTCATAACTTTTCTAAGTGTATTTATCGAACGGTCCCTTAGGAGTCTTCTTAAGTCGCTGCCTCTTACGTCCGACATTACAAGGCGCTGTCTACAGTGAAGGTCCTGAATTAGCTGACTCCTTTTGCATGACAGCGTTAAGAAAGACAGAACTTTCTATGCAAATTAAACATGGCACTAAATTCTTTTAATAACGTTTATTTCGACATGAGTTAACTTATCAATAGCATGCCATAATAGACAAATATATAAATCATATCACCAAACTGTCGCTAATATTTTCATGTAACCTGTAGTGTCAGTGAAACGAACCGGGTATACAATCATAGTTGATTGACAAACAGCTGACAACTTTACCAGATTCAGAAACAGTGTGAAGCATGCCAGTGGTTGGGGTTGTATAGCGCACTATGGAATGAATACGATGAGATGACAGAGTAGAGGTTTAATACCCCTACAGTATCTCATCTACATGGTTTCGCGCGGTGGCCGTCAGTACGGTTCATCATAATTCAGCACGGGTTTTGGTGCCGTGGTTGAGGTTTCCATTTTACCACGAAAAAAAAATCCAACATGTTTAACATGCGGACGCTCGCGTACTTTCCAGATCTTCGCGGAACGTCGGGCGGGCACTAGAGGCAGCTCACGGTGTCTAATACCCCTATCTCACATACAGTATGCGCTTTGAATCACGGGTGAGATGCGGTGTTAGGCACCGTGAGCTGCCGCGATTGCCCGCCAACGTTCCGCGAAGTTCTGCAAGGTCTGCAAGCTTCCGCAAGGACCGCCAAAAAATTTAACGTTTAATTTTTCACGCGGAAAGATGGAAACATAATCACAGCGCAAAACCCGCGGTGAATCATGATGAACTCTACTTACGGCCACTGCGCAAAACCGCGTAGGTGATATAGGGGTATAACACCATATCTCACAGCGAGTCAAACCGCATAGGTGAGATAATTGTAATACACATTACAATCACTCAGAAAAATGAATGGATGCAGGGTTTGAAACACCCAAGTCTATTTTCTCATTTAACTAAATAAAATTTCATAAAATAAAACGTGTTAAAAGAAAAGCCCATCCAGTTATAGATAATGTCTAATGATCAATGAAACATATTTTAAACAAAAAGCAGCAAGCAGCTGGACATCGGGACGTAGAGCTTAAGTACGACGCATTGGCCCGGCTAGTGCAGGTCTGAGCAGGTCAAGAAACTCCATAATCTGTTGCCTTGGAAGGCGAAAACTTTTTTTTTTAAATAGCGACCTCAGGGAAAATATGAAAAGGGCAGAAGTTTTGTCTAAAGGAAAAATATACATGAACCACGTGGCTCCGCAGACACCTGTTTAATATTAAAAGTGATCGCCAATTTTAATGCATTAGTCACATTATGAAATAGGCTGATTAAAAGTCACTCTATTACTGTAGTTCTGATATCAAATTCTGATATCGAATTTTTTTCCTTCCCCATTGCACATTTTTTCATTTATTTATTTTTTTACTAAGTAGCGAATATGATTTAAAATGTAGCAAAGTACAATACTTCAAACAAAACGTACTTAAGTAAAAATAAAAAATTACGTATTTTAAGAAATTTTTTTACACAAACAAAATCTACTCAATTGCAGTAAAACAAGTAAATGTAATTTGTTACTTTCCACCTCTGTATATATATATATATATATATATATATATATATATATATATATATATATATATATATATGTCGGAGGGGGGGTATAGGTTGTGATCATTGAAAATGTTTACTGATACAGTATATGCTTTTCACAGAAAATGAGCCAAGGCCAATGAGTCTGAGTTAAAAAAAAAATACTTAATTGTATAATTTTTCTTTTGATAAAACATGAACACAGGTCACACAGACCCGAACACCACACAAGAGTTACATAACTTGTTGTCAGATGAACCATAATAATCACTACTGGTAATCATTACTGTTAACACTATTAGTAGCACGAATGGTAACTATTTACCTGGTTAAATCCAGATCGTGATTTTTGGTTTGTTTTTATCCAGGGAGTGTACATAAAATCATTTGATTAAGCATACAACATACAGAATACGTATAGAGCATCAACTGTTAAGCTAGGTTCAGAAGTTTAAACAAATGCCTATATGTATAGTAGTGGTACTATACATTAGGTTAAGGTAGATTCAAGTTTGAATTTAATCATATAATTTGCCCAAAACCAACATTAATGATCTGAAAGATTTGGCACTTTGATTGATTTGGCACTTGGTTGCTGAGGTCTGTAAATGTGGCGGTTATAAAACACACAAACTTTGACTGATATTTAATCTGCAATTACTGGACTGAATAAGTCAATTAAATCATTACCATTGAATTAAATCAGTGAATCCAATCAGTAGATCCAATAGTTTGGTCATAGCATATGGAAGAGTTATTTAATCAAGCTGTGCAGCAGATCTTGAATGTCACCAGAACACAGAAAGGCACAGGAGAAATTGTCATGTCTTGCATACTGAGAAGGAGATGAACACAGGTGCAGGTTTTGAGGAAAAAACAGAGGTTTATTATTTTCTTCTATCTTAAAGAACAATAAACACAAAAGCACAAACTAAAACAGAACCAAACAAAATGAAAACTGAACGGCTCAGCAACCGTGTCCCAGGCTGGGTCTGCAGGGGGCTGTGTAAAACGCACTTGAGAATGTGTGGTGTGGGAAAGCAGCGGCAAAGCGCGTCCGCTTTTTTTATTCTTTGAGCCGGGACGATAAGTGATGATGAAGAGGAAACGCGTGAAAAACAGCGCCCATCGGACTTGACGAGAGTTTAGTCTTTTTGCTTGTTGGAGGTACTCTAGGTTCCGGTGATCTGTTAGCACCGTGAAAGGGTGTTCGGCTCCCTCCAACCAATGCCTCCACTCCTCTAACGCCGCTTTTATTGCTAACAGTTCACGATTACCGATATCATAATTGCCCTCGGCAGGTGTTAGTTTACGAGAAAAGAAGGCGCAGGGGTGGAGTTTCTCTGGGTGGCCGTGGCGCTGTGACAGCACTGCTCCGAGTCCTACCTCCGACGCATCGACCTCCACTACGAAAGGCTTGGTGGGGTCGGGCAGTTTTAAGCTAGGCGCAGAGGAAAAAGCTCGTTTTAGGCGCTGGAATGCGGTGTGCGCTTCCAGCGTGAGCGCACCTAGCCTTTGGGGTTTTCTTTTTAGCAAGTTAGTGAGCGGCGCTGCCAGCATACTAAAGCTCCTAATGAAGCGCCGATAAAAATTGGCAAACCCAAGGAAGCTCTGTAGCGCCTTCACTGTTGTGGGTTCCGGCCATGACTGCACCGCCGTTACCTTGGCGACGTCCATTTCGACCCCCTGTGGTTCTATGCGATAGCGGAGAAATGCGATCTCCGTTTTATGGAACTCACATTTCTCAGCCTTCGCATAGAGCCCATGTTCGCGCAGTCGACGTAGAACGGCGGTTACATGGTGGACGTGGTTACAAGGTGCGTGCCCCCTCCGCAGTAAAGACAAAGTCCCGACGAAATCCTCTGGCGTCTCTCCTGGGCCGACAGGCGAGAGGTGCTGACGTCCGTGGGTTCGACCTCGTTCTCCTGGCGCGGTTCGACGGGGGTTTCATTGAGGCTGTCCCTGTGTGAAAAGTCTGGTTTTCCCCCTACACCTTTAGAAAGGGGAGGGGCGCTGGCGTCCGTGGAAGCGCGCGAGTAAGCTTTTCTCGCACCAGCCACTCTCCGCGGTGAGAATTCTGAACTTGACGGCGTAATCCGCCACTGAGAGGTGTCCCAACAGAGGTTTATTATTTTCTTCATTCTTAAAGAACAATAAACACAAAAGCACAAACTAAAACAGAACCAAACAAAATGAAAACTGAACGGCTCAGCAACTGTGTCCCAGGCTGGGTCTGCAGGGGGCTGTGTACTTGAGAATGCATGTACTCCCTTCTTTCACGGGAGATAAACCACTAGGTGGAATGACTTTCCACAAACATACGTATAACCTTAATGCAAGTCCTTTATTATCCACCGCCACCTCCTGCAGACGCCACTCAGTCCTGGGAGAGAGAGAGAGAGAGAAAACATACAAAGGGGTGAGAAACAAACTTAACGTGCATATTAGTGACCAGACGAGGTGGTATGGGTTCGGCTGGGTTAAATAGAGTGACACAGGAGGTAGACACAGGTGATATTTGTTTAGTGTTTGATTAAATTAATGGGGAAACAATACCGACACAGACACACTAGGGGGAGACAAAAGCCACGGCCCAGTAATCCGGTAAGCCCGATCTTACTCCCCAGGACTGAGGTGGCCCAGATGTGACAGAAATATAATAATGCTGAAGAATGAAAAATAATTACAGATAAATAAATGTAATAAATACAAACATTATTTATTTATTTATTTACTTACTTATTTATTATTATTATTATTATTATTATTATTGAGTGGTATTTAATTGCATTACTTAAATTGCATTTGCAAACCACATCTGCAATACATTTATTTATTTATTATTATTATTTTTTTATTAGCTTTATTTATTAGTGGATATCAATACACAGCTGTTAAGTCCTAATACTGTGAGTTCTCATAATAGTATCAATCAAAGCTGGGTTTAAGACAAATGCAAAATGTCTTTCATAATTTGCTCTTGATCATATTTCCATCACAAAGTTGCTTGATTCTCAAACTTATTAGGGTTCATTCAAGGTGAAGTTTAGAGGTACAGTAAGCAGAAGCAAAAAATGTATGTGGACACTTGAGAAGAGACAGTGGTATAAAATATTTCTGTGTATTGTTGCTTTACAATTTGTCTTTATTGAAACAAAGAGGTCCAAACTTGTTTTAACGTGACAATGCTCCTGTGCACGAAGCCAGCTACATGACGTCAAGATGACATGACAGAAGTAAAAGAACTTAAGTGGCATACCCAGAGCACTACTCAATATCATTGGAAAAACTAGAATGCTAATTGACTACACTTGGTTAGGGTGTCATAGAGTCAAGAGACCAAGAAGCATTATGAATTTTAATGCATGACAATTTGGCAAGTCTAGCAGAAATGTGAGAAAAAAAAAACCCTCCATAACTTGTTTGATGACATCAGAGAGGTTCGGGTCAGTGTAAGCCATTTTTACTAGTGGAAGGCCTTTGCAGAATAGAGATGGTTATTATAACAGCAAAGAGGGATTCAATCTGGAATGAGATGTAAATTTGTATGTGTGAGATAGTTGGGTGTGTTAATTTTGGCTATAATGCAAGGAATAAGCATCCAAATATTAATTGGAAGTTTAATTTACTTAAAGACCATCTGTCCCATTGTTTTCTTTTATGAATTTTTTGGTGGTCTGTCACCAACTTGTTTAACACATCTAGATATTAATATCAGAAATATTAATAACAAAAGAACTGGCATTGCCATTCCTATACTATTAGAGAGGACTGTATTTACAAACCCAGGCACCAAAATCAATGTGTGTGTTTGTGTGTGCGTGCATGCGTGCATGCATGTGGATCGGGGATTCTAAAACACATCAAGACACTACATATCAGACAATCAACTGAGCACACAACCTGCAGATGGCAGGAGATAACATGAAAATAACTCAGAATTAAGCAGAGATGCAACCGAAAACAGAAACACACAAACCAGCACAAAAATTGAAGAGCATAACAGTCCATGAACATTAACCAAAGTTTAGCACAGATACTTGGCAGTATGGAGTGCTGCTGAATGCTTATTTATTGTCCATATTGAAGTGGCATGCAAAGCAAAACTCATACATGAATAAATGTTCTTTCAATGCTACACAACACCAATGTGTTATTTTTATTATATATTTCTCTTTTATTATTTATAAGATATAATCCCAAATACATACTGTACATGTGAAGAACCTATGAATCTAATTGTTTAAATTATAAATAAAAATAGTACAGTATATTTCAAATATCTAAAACAGACTTTTAAAAACATTTTACAGGATTAGTATGTATAGGTGTATAGGACCCAAGTATATGAATATGAATTCTTTACAATCTTCCTTAAATACTGTGCATAAAATGTGCAGCAAACCATGCACTCTCATTGGGTAAAATCAAGGGATGATGTAACTGAGGCATGGTTCAAAAGAAATGCTTATATGTTGCATTACTTAAGTCAGAGTAGAAGGAAATGTGGCTTTTACAGTAACCCAAAAAAAAGACTTCTAGAAGAATAAAGGAAAGAAAAGGGAAACACAATGGTTTTTTGTTCAATTCTGTTTTTTATCATATTCATAGGTAATTTTTTTTTTCATTTATAAGTAGCAACATACTTATTTAAAATATGTTAATCAATAATAACACATTAACAAAAATAATCTTAATATATTTTTATGTACAATGTTTTAGTTTGCAGGCATAACAATACTACTCTTAAACCTCCTCTTTAGGTGAGAGCACACAGGACAGCGTTACTCCGACATCATCTGCTGTCGATGGTAAAGAGGGTGAAGCAGTTACACTGTCCTGTTCTTATACCTACACTGCTTCTATGAACAATCTACAGTGGTATCGACAATATTCCAATGCAGCCCCGGAGTTTCTTGTTCTACTGTTGGAATCAGGAGCAAATCAGACAGGCGATACTCCTCATCCTCATCTGACTGCTAAAGTTGAGAAGAGTGTAAAGCGTGTGGATTTAAAGATTTCTCCAGCTGCTGTATCAGACTCTGCACTGTACTACTGCGCTCTGCAGCCCACAGTGACAGAAAATCCAACTACACTGTACAAAAACCTACAAAGATTACAGTTGTTGAAGTGTTTAAATTTACCAATAACAAAAAAATCTGCATATAATCATTATTTAAACTATTGATATAAGAATGTAATCAATTAAATTAATACAATTGATTAAGTAAAGGTTTCATTGTGGAACCTTCAGAAGGCGACAAGAACAAAAAACTGCATTAATTGTTATTATTTTACTTCACTGTCACTGCATTCATGCTTAATTTTTTTATTTATGATTAGGAACGTTATGACTTGGTGGCATGGTGGCGAAGTGGTTAGCATGTTTAAATGTTCTCCCAGACTTCAGCAAACAGTTCTGATCTTAAGAAAAGGCTGAATTGATATTAGGTGAATATAGACTTTTTAAAATCAAGGATACCTTATGCGATCTCTCTATATTAAACTCTTGCTGAAGTTTGTTGCTCATTATTCTAAAATAGATGATTTTCAATAAAAATTCAAATCACTCTAAATGCTTTTTTGAGGTTCTATAAAATAAATACTGGGAATGCTATAAAACCTTTCATTTTATTTTTGTGCAGTTAATTTTGTGAAAATTGAGTTGCTGTAATTCCATGAATTTAATTAATGCAGCAAAATATTGGTTTTCAAGTGTGCTAAAACAAAAGGAGTTTTAAAAAAAGCTAATTTTCAAAAAACTTTACTACGCATAGGAGGTGTCATGAACTGGTGGTATTGGGCTAATGTTATTGCCGTGGGCTAAAATAGGCAGGCATAAGCACAGACGGGATTTAAACAAAAAGAGTCCTTTTAATTACAAACAAACCATAAATAATAAAGAACATAAACAAAGAAAGAAACTCAAACAAAAAACTTAAATTATAACTCAGAATTTGGAGCAAAACAAAGTCTCTTTATTGCTTTACTAACAAACTTGGAGCTGATCCTAAACAAAGACAAGACATAACAGAGACGAGGCTAAGGACAAGACGAAACTAGGACAGGAGAGACTACTGACTAAATGGGTTAGTAGTTAGTGAGTTTAGAAGCTAGTCAGGTTATTGTAGACATGGATGATCTAAGCGGGTTAGTAACTAACAGAGTTAGTACCTAAACAAGTTAGTTACTGAACCTACATGGGGAACGAACGAACACACAACAGGCTAAGTACACATGAAGCTGATCCATTCTAGCGGCTAAACCTACTAGAGACTAAAGTCACTAGCGGCCAATCCTACTAGAGGCTAAACCTACTGGACGCTAAGCCTACTAGCAGCCAACCTTACTAGCGGCTAAAAACTACTAGTGGCTAAACCTACTAGCGGCTGAACCTACTAGCGGCTAAGTACTCATGTGGCCATTCATACACATAACTAAACATACAAGGCGCTAAACATGCAAGGAGCTAAACAAACAAGGGGCTGAACATGCAAGGAACTAAACATGCACTGGAGCTAAACATGCACTAGAGACACACAGAAAAGTACTTACTTAAACCTCAAGACAAACATACAACAATTTACTAGACAGAAAGAGCTCCACAACATTAAAGCTTAATGAACATAAACATAACAAAACTAAAGCCTACTTAAACAGAGGTGACATAACAAACTCAAACCCAAAATACAAAACAAAACGCCCACATGACATAACTGATAATATTAATGCTAAAACCCAGTTTCCCAGAACTACAGTAACAGCTTTTTATAGTGGATTTAATGAGCTACCTCGGTTTAGTTAGCGCTCTTATCACCTGGCCGAGGTGCCTTCTGGGAAACTGAGTCTACAAAAAAAAAAAAAACTACAATAAACACACTTATCGGGCACACAGTGCCCTCTAGTGGTAAACCCTCACAGTATGTTACAACTGACTTACCTGACCTCATCTTTCTATGTTAAAATGCCTCAAGATCTACAGTATACTGCTCTATCAAGGTGAGTGGTTCCAAATGGTACGGGCAGATCTCAGGTTCAATGCATCTTCCTATTCGCATAATTTCGTTATGAAGCTTTACTAGGAGATCAAATAATTTTTATTTGAAATTCTTGAAAACATGCAATTTATATTAAACAAACTTTTTTAATACTTTTATTATCAAGACTGAGCTTTCAATGCAGCAAAATGTATTGTAATAAACTTATTTTCTTCAAGTATGGTGAATCCCTCCACTGCAGACCTGCAGTAGCTGTGTCAAGAAAAAGTTAATTAAGTTAAATAAGACCTAAAAAGTAAAATTGCTAAACTTTTATGAAGAGCAAAACAATTTCAGCCATGTTAATTAAAAAAAACATAATAATAATTATTCATATACTGATAAGCCACCTGTCTCTGCCACTAAAAATACAATAGTGTACGATTTATTTTACTATCTAATGGTTCCTTATCACTGCTCGCCTCAGCATTTGGATTTGGCCTCCTCAGCTCTTGAACATTTCTGATTGGTTGAGAGGAGGAGGGAGCAGATGATCTCTCAGATCCCTATTACATTGTGAATGTTGATACAAAATATTAACAGCTTTCTAGTCATATTCTGCAGAGGAATTACTGAAAATGAAAGTACTGAAAGTAACTTTCTTAAGTATGCCTGAAGTTGATAGATAATTTGCGATTTCAGTGAACTACTGTAAGCTGTCTTCCTGGGTGACTTTCTGATTACAGTGGGTGGGTTTGAAAGTGGTGTGATAGCTAAACCAAATGCTACTGTTTTGAATGTTGGATGAGTGTGTTTAATGTAGACATGAAATATCTGAATGTTATTATTTTAGGCAAATTTTATTTGACAGTACTCTTGACGTGAAGATCAAATTACATGTTATGACAAATTAATGCAGAAACCATTAAATTTCAAAAGGTTCACATAATTCTTTTTATAATTATTATTTTATAATTGTTCAGCAAAGCCAAGCAAAAATAAATATAACAAATAAAAAAAAATATTTTATTATCCCTAATATTGTGAATGATCAAGTTATATTACAACTTCAGCACTTTCTGGGTGTGCTCCTTCATGTATAAAGTTCAGAAATGGCTCCACTATACAACTTACTGTACATAGTCAGATAAATACAATTGTTTCTTATTGTATTTACAGGTAATTTGTGTTTTTAACGTATGTTTTTGTTATATAACTATAGGCAGTTTTGCAGATAAAATTAAGCAGAGAAAAAGTGTGTGTGTGTCTGTGAATGTGAAAGTAGGAGGGGTCTGTGTGCGTGTGTATGAGTGGCACAGTGTCCAATGACATGCCCGCACTCAGACACAAAGAGCAGGCTGATACTTCTTCTTTGTCTTCTTTGTCTTTCGGCTGTTCCCTTTCAGGGGTCGCCACAGCGAATCATTTGCCTCCATCTAACCCTATCCTCTGCATCCTCTTCTCTCACACCAACTAACTTCATGTCCTCTCTCACTGCATCCATAAATCTCCTCTTTGGTCTTTCTCTAGACCTCTGCCTGGCAGTTCCAACCTCAGCATCCTTCTACCAATATATTCACAATCTCTCCTCTGAACATGTCCAAACCACCTCAATCTGGCCTCTCTGACTTTATCTCCAAAACATCTAACGTGGGTTGTCCCTCTGATAAACTCATTTTTAATCCTATCCATCCTTGTCACTCCCAAGGAGAACCTCAACATCTTCAGCTCTGCTACCTCCAACTCTGCCTCCTGTCTTTTCTTCAGTGCCACCGTCTCTAAGCCGTAAAGCATTGCTGGTCTCACCACTGTCCTGTACACCTTTCCTTTCATTCTCACTGATACTCTATCGCACAACACACCTGACACTTTTCTCCACCCATTCCAACCTGCCTGTACCCGCCTCTTCACCTCTTTTGAACACTCTCCGTTGCTCTGGACCGTTGACCCTAAGTACTTAAAATCCTGCACCTTCTTTACCTCTGCTCCCTGTAGCCTCACCGATCCTCCTGGGTCCCTCTCATTCACACACATGTATTCCGTCTTGCTGCAGCTAACCTTCATTCCTCTGCTTTCCAGAGCATACCTCCACCTCTCCAAATTTTCCTCCACCTGTTCCCTGCTTTCGCTACAGAGCACAATGTCATCTGCAAACATCATAGTCCATGGAGACTCCTGTCTTACCTCATCTGTCATCCTGTCTATCACCAGAGCAAACAAAAAGGGGCTTAGAGCCGATCCTTGATGCAGACCCACCTCCACCTTGAACTCTTCTGTCACACCTACAGCACATCTTACCACTGTCTTACAGCTCTCATACATGTCCTGCACCACTCTAACATACTTCTCTGCCACTCCAGACCTTCTCATACAATACCACAGCTCCTCTCTTGGCACCCTGTCATATGCTTTCTCTAAATCTAAAAAGACACAATGCAACTCCCTGTTACCTTCTCTGTACTTCTCCGCCAGCATCCTTAAAGCAAATACTGCATCTGATGTACTCTTTCTAGGCATAAAACTATATTGCTGCTCACAAATACTCACCTCTGCCCTTAACCTAGCTTCCACTACTCTTTCCCACAGCTTCATTGTCTGGCTCATTAGCTTTATACCTCTATAATTGCCACAGCTTTGCTTTGCAGAGCAGGCTGATACAGAGAGAGAAAATGGTTCTTTAACCTCTCTAATGAGACTTGCTTTTTCTTTACATGCGCGCTGTACACACATACAGACACAAAATAAAATATGTTATAGTAGTGTTATAGTAAGCAGTACATGCATGCTCAGATGTTAATTATACTATTAAGAGACGCGTATTAAAACCCAGCTGGGGAGATAATAACCCACAATTCCGCAGCACAAGAGAGAGAAATTTTTGACGCTTGGCGTCAAAACAAGAAGCGCATGCATAGTACATGATACTCAGTACTCATAAACCAAGACTTGTTCGTTTTCCAAGTCAAAATTAATTGAAAGTCTTTGCTTATCTTGCAGAACATTCACAAACCGCGTTACTCGCAGTCCAAGGTTTTACCAGCTACCAAAATACTCCGCACCTGTATTTTGGTAGCTGGTAGGTCAAAGTAGCACCACATGAATAGAAGGACTTCCCATTAGAATGGCTTCTCATTATTTCCAACATTGCCCAAAGCTTTACTTTGCTTTTGCCAGCTTTCCTACTTCTCATAGTGAAGAAGGAAAATGCCTGCTGCCATTTCTTCCTCAGGTACAGGAACAACTCACACGCACCCATTTTCATGATGCACAAGAAAACATGATTTATCAGACCGAGCTGCAATGGACAGAGCTTTGTATGAGAACTTTGCCTGGTTAGCAGCTACATAGCCCCATACATAACGCGATAAAATGTATTGTGTGTTCTGACCTTCCTGTCAGAATCGGAATAAACCTTCAGAAACTAAAATAATTTGAGCTATAGTTGCTCTTCTACTGGATCCAACTGCATGAGCCAGACTTCACTTCTTACAGTACATGAATCAGTGAACCTTGGCTATCATGACCCTGTAGCTAATTTACTGGTTAAGCCAGTGGTTCTCAAACATTTTCTGTCATTTCCCACTTAAGGGGGTGGGTGAATTTTCAAGCCCCACTTGTCAACAAAATGATAACGAAATCGGCCAAGTTTACTATTTATTGAAATATTAATTTCTAAACCAATAAGATCAATTAACACCAAGTTCAAAACAGATAAAATACACGTGCAATTGTTATAACAGGCTTACTTCGTCACTTATCTAGAGCTTTCTTTCAAAGAAGTCGAGTGGCTTATTAACGTGACTGGGGTGTGTTGTCTCTAAGTCTCTTCCTACTTTGTTGGGTCTCGTGCTGTCTGCTGCCAGCAGTTTGAGACACATAACACACACGTGTCTCTCCTCTGCCCCCACCATCCCCACCATGAATGCAAGCGCAACATAGGCTTTATTATATTTTCCTTTCGGCTGGCTTTTCAGCTGATTGGGCTGATAGGGCTGAATCACCTGCTTTTTTGTGGTCTATGTAACAAATGTATCCATTGACGTTATTATGCTCACTACATACAGTACGCTACTGACCTGGTTTGTGTCCGTGGTAAAGTTAGTTTGATATTCGCATCCCCGAATTCAATAGCTGCATAAATAAACCCGAAAATAAAATACCCACATACACTGAAAAAAGTAAACTGCTGTGTCATTGATACAAAGTATGTTTTCTACATTGATCTGATGGAAAAAAATGAATTTCCTAAACGAAACTGATATTTGTACGTTGCTTAAAAGCAAACATTTCAGCTCCTGGTTAAACTTGAATTTAATTCGTTCATTCAAAGGACAATTTCTACTTCAAACCTAAAGGTCGCAGTGTCACGTGACCTCATGACGTAGTATTATCGAGGACTGAATCCCGTTCTGCTGGCGGCCATCGTTTTTTTTAAAGAAAATAACAGGTAAGAAAGCAAACTCACGTCATTTCTATGTTAAATGTATTTCTTCCGTGAGCAAACGATTGATTTATGTCAGGAACAACTACTTTGTAGATTGAGTTTTGCGTCCGTGTTTGCTGGCTAAAAACACCTATACAGTATTACTTAGCATTAGCAAACTAACGCGGTTATTTTCAAAAACAACGGAGTTTCTACACTAAGTCGGCTGTGCCGAATAAAATAAAATAAATTATATTTAACTACCGTTGGTTAACGATGTAAAAATTAATAGGAAAGTGACCTAAACATAGAACGGCCAGTTTGGAGTGAGTGATGTTTGTAGTGTACTTATAGTTATGATTAAAACCTTCTGGACTTGCTAACGTGTAAGTAATGTAATATCACTAAAACTATATTCCCTCGTATGAAACGGGGCATTAGCACATGTCCCTGACATACTGGTAACACTTTATTACATGTTTTTAACGTTATCAGTATATAATCCCTAATACTGGCAGCAATTTTACACGTTGATTTAACGTTACTACAAGTACAAAAGTCCAGGAGTCGACCGATTAAATTAACCATGCAAATTAAATAAAATGTGAAATAAAACACAAAAACAGTGTATGTGTGTGTGTGTATATATATTCCAATTTGCTTGGTAATAGTAGCATGGATTAATAGGCAGAGCACTGTCCCACTTCGAGCTAGTGGTCACTTAGACCAACAAGCTGAGGTTACCCATTACTGTGAAGTTTAAAAGTAAACATGAAATCTTTATTCACTTTTGTGTTTAAAGGTCTGTTAGCTTTTCTAAAAGGGCATTATTTTACCCATACTGCAGACATTGATAAGTCCCAGAATCCACAAATAAAAACCCTATGTGGATAAATTTTGAAATGGAAATGATACAATAGAATTGCCGTGAATTTATTAAATGTCAGTGTAATCTAAATATCCTAAAATAAACTCTCTCGAAATGAGAGTTAGTAGTTGAATTATCTGATAATATCAGAGAATAATTTTAGTTATCCTGCAAAACTGAATTATGTTTATTGTATTATCAGTAGTGAGCACTTACAAGGCAACAGAATGCAGTTATTTTAAAGGTGTGTGTGGGGTGGTGATTCTTTCTATACATACTGTAATTATGATTTGCTAAGAACTTGAGCCAGTCCAATTTTTGTTTTTACTTTTTTTTTTTTTAAGATCAGTTATGAGTTTCTGAGAATTACAACTGCTCCACTTCAAGCAAGATTGCTGGTTTCCTTGGACAAGCAACACTACAAACTCATTGAGAGAAGAACAGAGATATAATCTTCATCTTCAAGTTCTTGATCTGGTATGTACTCACTTAAAAATAACAGAAATTAGCTTGGTGTTAGATGTAATATTGTGAATGGAGCTGAGCAAGGCATTTAAATCAAGTTGGCTGTGACGCACTAAATTAAAACAAAACTAGCAGAATACCCCGGGCCAGGGGTAGCTCAGTGGTTAAGGCATTGGACTACGATTCGGAAGATCACAGGTTCAAACCCCACAACCACCAAGTTGCCACTGGTGGGCCCTTGAGCAAGGCCCTTAACCCTCAACTGCTCAGATGTGTAATGAGATAAAAATGTAAGTCGCTCTGGATAAGAGTGTCTGCCAAATGCCTAAATGTAAATGTAGCAGAATAAAACATTTTAGTTTAACTTGTTTACAGGTTAGTGAATGCTGTCTGAATACAGGTTTCAATGTTTGCCATGTTCATTTTATTACGCTTTAAAAGCCTAACATAATACTATGTTTGTTTTTACATGCCTAGAGCCTGGAGGTGAATGTATGAAGAGAGTATCTCCTGAAATGTCTTATGGTGTATTTAGTGGAAGAAGTGGACCAACTGTTTAAACACTGGTAAGCATTTGTTCATGAAGCATTTCAACCTTAGGACTAAAAAATGTTACGAGGTCAGTGGCATTATTAGCTGCAGCACAACCTTCACACAGGGCCATTATTTTTTTTTAAATCATAGTATGTATTTACATTAGTTACATACATGCTCATTGAACTTGTAAAAAGACTTTACAGAAGAGCTGAAGCTGTTACAGCTGCAAATGTCCAACATCATATCAAACCCTATGGATTAAGAAGTGGATGTTACTCAAGTTCATATGCATGTGAAGGCAGGCGAGCCAATACTTTTGGCAATATAATGTAATATATAATGTGTGTATATATGTATGTTTGTTGTTTTGGCCTATTTATTGACATAATTAAATTTAACTTGATGCACCATAATCCTAGGTGTTTTTTTGCACTCATAGGGAGCATTAAGTGATTTTTACATTCATACATCAGACACTGTTTTGCCAAATAGAGCAACTTGTCTAACAAATGTGCTTTCTTTTATTAGGTTGTTCAGAAAGGTGAAGCTCAGGCTGAACTTGAGAGGTGCACGATGGCCCTGTTTGCCCTCAGGGAGGAAGAGGACTGTCTTCAGCCACCACAGGAAGTCAGTCGCACATGAATGTTCCATGTTTGGCCTTATCTATGCGTTAAACTTGAGCTATCCTGGTGAGCTCAAACACACATTTGTGGCCCGGCAGAAAATATTTAGGGAACGTATTCTATATTGGCATTAAAATATTAAATTTTGGTCACACTATTTGTCAAACAATTGTCAGATTTTAACATGGTTAGCAAATAGGATTATACAGTTTTTAAGCCTAAGTTATTAAAAATGCATTGTTTTATTGATTTTATTTTTGTTTTCTGTCTTTTATTGGAGAAATTATTTAATAGTAAAACATGGTATGGTTTCAAGGATGGTAATAAATGTTTTTGGAGGAGAACTTGTTTGTTCATTGTCTTCATTTATAAATGTAACTTCTCTACAACTGCAATTTCTTTTTAAGTTGATCCAAAGTATCTTTTTTTTTTATATATTTAAGTAATGAATGCCTTAAATCTTTATTTGATGCAACTTAAAAAAGTTAATTTTCTCAAACATTCAAAAAGTAGTTTATATCAAGTTTATAATTTTAGGTTAGATTTAGCAGAATATTTAGATTAAGTAATATAGCCAACTAATTTATTTTAATTTAGAACAATTTAAAATTTTTAATTTGATATACCTTTAGAAATCAGTTTACATGAACTTAAAATTTTTAAGTTACATGTAAATGGTTTATTTACATTACATCAATGATAAAAAATTAGGTGTGACAGATTACTTCAATTTTTTTAAGTTGAACCAGTGTTATATTTTTTTCAGTGTATATTTCCTCTCTACATTGTCTTTAAGCTTCATCCGCCTTAAATTATACATGTTTAAAAGCATAAACACCATTATTCTCTACGGCGAAACAAATGATTTAGGGATCATCTCAAAATGCCGCACACCAAAGCAACAAAAAGCGTAGAACGATATTGATCTTCACCCTAAAAAATGCTGGGTTAAAAACAACCCAATCTGGGTTGTTTTTAACCCAGCTGCTGGGTAACTATTGGACTAACTAAATGCTGGGTTAATTTAACCCAGCAAAATGGGTTATTTTTTTTACCCAGCAAAATGGGTTAAATATTCAACCCAAATGCTGGGTCATATTTACCTATAATGCTGGGTTAATTCTACCACATAAATTGGTTAAATGTTCTACCCAGATGTTGGTTCATTTTGACTGGAATGTTGAGTTAATTCTACCTCACAAATAGGTTATCATTATTTTCATGTTAAAACTACCCACGTCTATTAAACAGTTAAATTACTTTGATATACTGGTTTATTACAAAAAAAAAAAAAAATCTTAAAAGTTTTGCAAACCATACATATATGCAATAAACAACATCCTATTAAATGTTCATAGAAAAAACATTTATTTTTCAAAAGCACAAGAACAGATAATCAACAGTGACATCAATACTACACTATTACTCATAAGGGCAGAATGGAGTAATAACACAAATAGGCTGGGGCAGCTTCTACAGAGCAGGATCTCTCTGTGACATTAGATATCTTTTCTGCAAAACAAAACTATCCAGCCCTGGTTCCGTTTTAACATACAAACACTGTCTATGACTTTTCAAGTAGGCTATGCTATTTCATAGCAACATTACAAAAAGTCCTATACTGTACAGGTGCACACTACCTTAAATAGTTAATGTCAAAAATATAAAATGCCTTGAAGCACACATCAACCGCCCCAAGTAGTGCGCATTGTTCCAGAGCCTGTCCCACCAGAATGACACATGCCTGAGAGCAGCGCTGGTCATTATCTCCCAACGTCAGGATGTACAGTAGGGGTACGGCCTTGACCCTTCAGCCTGCTGGAGGTATTCCACCATGTTGGTGCCAACCTTAGAAAGAAAATGAAAAAAAGTTAAAAATTTGTTAAATAAAGATTAAACTGAATAAGACTATCAGTTTAATGTGTAATAGGATTTATACTAAATTAAAAAAAAAGCTAGGGTATAGGTAACGTGAAACAAAAATATGGAGACAGCTACAACCAAAAATAAAATAAGCAAAATAAGCATGGCATATATATATATATGAGCTTTATCAGACTAGTTGGTCTTGTGGTCTCTGTTGATTTTAAGCTAATTACCGAGGAGATGCATTGTCATAGCTGGTGTCATACTGGCACATTACAATCACCCAAATGTTAATACTTACATCTAGTAGTTATCTGTACAGCTGACTGATAGTTAATTTAGTCTGAGTCACAAGCAACTTTGGTTAAAGAGGGCTACCTGGTTAGCTTACATGCAGCAGTCATATTTGCATACTACTTGCCAAAAGGGTAAAGGTGTAAAATATTGTTATAATTCGGGAGAAACGCGGGTGACTTTTGACCGCGGAGTAAATTACTAGCTAGTGAAAAACGGGAGGTTATCAGGTGTGTATATTTGTGAGAGGGTCAGTGTTTTGTAACACCCCAGCATTTTATTGTCTCAAACAGTGAGATTAATAAAGTTCTAATGTTAATGTGGTTGCTAACGCTAGCAACCTAACCAAATGCTAGCGTCATGCTAATACTACAGTTACAGTTTCGTCACCCTGCAAACATTCTACAGAGAAAAATAAAAAGCTCAGACATCTTATCCGTTTCCTTCACACACAGGTGGGGTTCTTTGGCTAACTATAGCAGCTATTGTCAGCTAAATTATCTTACCTCAGACCAGCCTGAAAGTTTAAGTGTAACCTTAACACGGTAACAGTAATAAATCTCACATATAGTAATAATTTTTCAGTCATATGTGACTTAGGTGAGTGAACATGTGTATACAGACCTTGTATTTAACGTCATTTTCCCTTAAATGAACCGTCATCAGCGGTGTGGGAGCTGAAGAGAGACACGAAGCTCTGACTGACAGCCGCTGAATCCACCGGTGACCTTTGGGGGAAGAGCCAATCAAACTTCAACCCAGCAGCTGGGTTACACAAAAACTACCCAACTCTCTGTAAATAACCCAGAAAAATGACCCAACAGAGGCAACCCAGCGCTTGGGTAGAAAAAACAACCCAGCGTTTTTTAGAGTGTTCCCTTTTGTTCAGCGCTTGAAGGATCAAAAAGCAACTTAGTTGCCACACTGGAAACTAGAAATGCCAGACTAGTACTGCCTGATAAAATATAAATTTTTAACAAAAATACAGAAACATCAGCATACACATTGGAATAAATAAAATGACATATAATACCAAATGTTTCCTTATATATTGTTCCTCTGCAATTAACATGCCAACGTTAAACCGTTATTGTTGCACTATGGTTCCACTTTTTCTTTGATGTTATTTTAATTTACTTGTATTAATGATCCATTTATTTGCGTGTAATTGTTTAGTTTCGAGTGTCCGATCTTTATTGTCAATTAAAAAAAAAGCATAAATTAGAATAGGTACTTTCCTATTATTTTCCACTAATTCCCTCCCGTTCATTGTGCCCCACCTGTCACTTCTGTATTCCCTACTAGTGGGGCACCCCACACTGTAAGAACCACGGGGTTAAGCATAACATTAGGTAATTAGTAAATATTATCTGTTTGTCATGAGATTCCATGACTTTGTTCACACATGGCATTTGAGCACATAAAATAAATGTAAAATATTCTTATAAACATTTGTGTGTTTTATGGAACTTTTAGACACCTATTGTCAGTCATTGTACATTAATAGGTAAGACTACAATTTTCAAAGTCTATAAAAAAGAATTCAAGTACATTTATACACTTTTTACACACACATCAACATGCAGGTGTTACAAAAATGCAGACACAAATATACACACACACACACACACACACACACACACGCGCTATATGCTCCTTTTCGGCTTCCTTGTCAACCCTCACAGAAACAGAAATCTTTTTTAAGGCTGTACGGTTCAGTCTGTGGCAGCAAAATGGCCAAGAGATATACTGCATGTGAAGCTCTGGAATTTAGAAAAATTGACAAAGACAGTATTCAGGAGAAGAGAAGCCAGGTTGACAGTAAGGAGGGTTTAGAGGGGGAAGTGTCTAAGGTTGAGGATGAGTATAAGGAGCACTCTGACACTGATGAGGAAGAAGACCCAGCTAAAGTTGTGGTCTCCTTTCGACTAAAAAAAGTTTTCCTGGATATCATCCCCACCTGAGAGAAGAGGTCAGCTTCCAAATGAAAATATTATCAAGATATGCCATATACAGAGTGGATGACGTAAAGTCCTGTTTTCAACTTTTCCTCAAAGATCTTTTAATATCATCAATGTGTCAGCCTATGAATGCTTTATGGTTTGGAAGGAGATCAATCCAAGCTGGAAGGAGGGCAAAAACTATGGGCATGGTCATTCAAGGGCACCATCACCTTTCACGAACTCCATCCTCTCCTGCTTTGGTAAGAGACATGCAAGCAACAGCAACAACATCCACAACAACCAAAAAAGGAGGAGACAAAAGAAAGACACGCCAACTGTATGGTCATTACTTATGGTACTTACTGTTTTAGGACTCTTTATATATATATATATATATATATATATATATATATATATATATATATATATACACCACGTTCCAAATTATTATGCAAATTATATCTTCCTCTGATTTTCATAATTAGTCAATGCAAATGACCGTCAGTATAATTTTCTAGTTATCAACCATTAGTGTATAATTAAAATTTTATTGAACAAACGTCCTATTGATAATATTTATTTCAAAAATAAAAAACTGAAAATGCACTGTTCCAAATTATTATGCACAACAGAGTTAAAACATTTTATAGGCTGTAAAGAACTAAAAATGGGCTTTTGTTGAATTTGCAGCTTTAGGGGGTCATATTTACTGAAATTTAAAGCTATTTTAATCAAAAACATCCTAACAGGGCATGTTGCATCTTGACATAGGACCCCTTCTTAAATATCACCTTCACAATCCTTGCATCCATTGAACTTGTGAGTTTTTGGACAGTTTCTGCTTGAATTTCTTTGCAGGATGTCAGAATAGCCTCCCAGAGCTGCTGTTTTGATGCAAACCGCCTCCCACCCTCATAGATCTTTTGCTTGAGGATGCTCCAAAGGTTTTGGGTTTGAGGTCAGGGGAGGATGGTGGCCACACCATGATCTTTTATGCCCATAGCAGCCAATGACACAGAAGTATTCTTTGCAGCATGAGATGGTGCATTGTCGTGCATAAAGATGATTTAGTTACGGAAGGCACGGTTCTTCTTTTATCACCATGGAAGAAAGTGGTCAGTCAATATACTTTGCAGAGGTCATTTTCACACTTTCAGGGACCCTACAGGGGCCTACCAGCTCTCTCCCCATGATTCCGGCACAAAACATGACTCTGGCACCTCCTTGCTGATGTCGCAGCCTTGTTGGGACATGGTGGCCAGCCACCAACCATCCACTACTCTATCCATCTGGACCATCCAGGGTTGCACGACACTCATCAGTAACCAAGACTGTTTAAAAATTAGTCTTCATGTATGCCTGGGCCCACTGCAACCGTTTCTGCTTGTGAGCATTGGTTAGGGGTGGCTGAACTGTAGGTTTATGCACAACTGCAAGCCTCTGAAGGATCCTACACCTTGAGTTTCGTGGGACTCCAGAGGCACAAGTAGCTTCAAATACCTGTTTGCTGCTTTGTAATGGCATTTCAGCAGCTGCTCTCTTAATCCGATGAATTTGTCTGGCAGAAACCTTCCTCATTCTGCCTTTATCTGCACGAATCTGTCTGTACACTGAATCAGCCACAAATGTCTGTATGATGATCACGCTTAAATTTTCTTGAAATATCTAATGTTTTCATACCTTGTCCAAGGCATTGCACTATTTGACGCTTTTTGGCAGCATAGAGATCCTTTTTCTTTCCCATATTGCTTGAAACCTGTGGCCTGCTTAATAATGTGGAACAACCTTCTTCAGTACTTTTCCTTTGATTGGATTATCTATGAGTTTAATTTAAAAACTAAAAATTTAATGTTTATGACACTTACATCCAATTTGCATAATAATTTGGAACACAGTGTGTGTGTATATATATATATATATATATACACACATTTTTTAGTTATTTATTACTTTTCCTTTCTACTCGATAACAACTGTGAGCAACTGTAACCAAGAATATCCTCTGGAATTAATAAAGTTCTTTAAATCTTAAATATTACTCAACATGCTCATAAGAGGACAAAACTAAAGAATATTAGGATGAAACTAGTCTTTCCATGAGAAAATTGTAAATATACAGTGTTTATTTCAAGCATTATTATTATTATTATTTAATTTTTTTACATATTTAACTTTTCTGTGTGTATATTTGAGCTTTGGTTTTCAATAAATAAAATTCTACCGGTTTAATAAAATTAAATAAATCCTACCCTATCCTGATCGGGAAGACAAAAAATGTTAAAGGATGTGCCACAGCTTAAAGAATGTAACTGGTTTAAAAAATATATTTTAGGAAACATTTTAGCAAATTACTTTGTAATAAATAGTACAATAAGTTTCAGTGTTGGTTATAGTCAAAATATTATCTATGTAACGTTAAAAAAATAAGTAGGATGAGCTCAGGTACATGAGGCCTGCAGGACATACAGAGTAAATACAAGTTCAAAACTTGTTAGTTTTACTAGTACACAGACACAAAATTCACACTCTATTTTCGAAAAAAAATTGAGCATTTCCTTTTTTTATATAATGAATTTTTTTTTTTAAGTAATATTGACTTAAACTCCTGGCACAACTCATTCGGTATTTGTCTTCAAATGCACAATGTTACATGTTTCAACCTTCTAAATTCCATTGTAAGGAGTTGGGGCAACAATATCATATTAGCAATACCCATTAATTATTGCTTTTGTTTTTGTTGCAGTATAGTTCAGCTCTTCGTGAGTTTTCTTGAAGTCTGATTCAGTGCAAAGGTACATTTCATTCTTGCAGCCTAAGATGGATGTATAAGATAAGCACTGTAGAGATCTACTGTTTTAATGAAACCATTGCTATCTCAGCTTTATGACACTGTATCGTTTGGCTTATGTCTAAGGATCTTTTTATACTGTAACTGTCCTAAAGTCTGCTGGGCTTGTGACCTCCAGTGACCTTTGGAGTCAGTGCCTAAGTTTTTACAATGTATTTCTACTTCATATAGACTGTAGCATTGCTCCAACTCTCCCACAACCCTGAATAAATTATTAGTAAGCTTGGAATCTCAGGATTTGATCCCTGCAATGTATTTTATTATTTGGTATTCACAGCAGTTATAATAGTTTTCATATCTGTGTCAGGGTTAACCCCTAAAGACACAGACATTTTGTGGTCGTTATTGTGTGCTGGACTTCATCTCCCAGAATGCACCTCGGTCAGGTGATGAGAGCACTCACCTGAACCGAGGTGAATCATTAGTTGTGTTATAAATACCCTGTATAAGTTCTGTTTCTTTGTCTTGCATCTGTTGAATTAAACTAATCTGTGGTGTCTGGTAATGTTGGTTAGTTTGAATCCTACAGATGTGGCCATTAAGACTGCGTGTGTTTTACCGCGAGATGCCGCAATTTAGCGCGTGGCGTGCCACGACTTGCCGCAAGCAACATTCGGGAATTTAAATAAATGTGTTGTGCTTCACAGAATACCTGCCAGATGGTGCATGGAAGGACTTTATCTAAAAGCCGGACCAAGTACTGTACAACGAAGAATTGTGTATAATTACTTAGCCTAAAACAATATTGTTTCCAATGCTGAAGCAAACATGAATTTTATTTTGTTTTACAACAGATCATTTATGATGAATGTGTGTATAAGTGCTTCATATTATTTTCATAATGATGAAATGAGATGCTTAAATTCGTGCTTTAAAATTCCTAATGAGTTTCTTATATAGTTTTTGTAATGTCTTAACAGGGACAAAACAGTAGAAGACATGGCAGTGCCTCAGTTTAAATGGTATTGAAATTAATTTAATTTTCTGATAGTAGGCTATCTGATAGTGTTAACTATGTGAATGTCCTGATTCGTGAATATGGCAACGTTTTATTTAAAAATGTAAAAATGTGTCGACATCACCAGAAGACATGAATGAACTATATATATATATATTAGATATATAAATATATATATATATATATATATATATATATATATATATATATATATATTATTATATTAAGTAAATATTATTCTATGAACACGAAGTTTTTCGGGCTTTTTACAGTATAATAATCATCATATTTGCTGTTTCAGTCCAGCATTGAATAATTATTTTATCCATTATTTAACCATGGCTGGAAATAATAGCTGGAATGTGATGTGATTGTGAATTCATGACTGAAATAAAGCTGTTTATCTTTTGTAAAGTACTTTTACTTTGCAAAAGGCAGCGTTTTTATCAAAAGGTTGATAAACGCGTGTTGTACAGTATATAACACGCAACAGCGCGCTCGGTTACTGTAATTCCATTTCTCACCTTTCATGTAAGTTTGCTCGGACTTATTAATTTGTTTTAAACCCCTCAAAAATGTGTGTGTATACAGCTCAAAACCTCCATCAGTTATTAAAGATAGCATCTATTTAGAAAAAATGCCCCAGTGATTTCGGAGCTTTAGGAAATTTCCCGGTGTTATGCGCATAACACCGGGCCAACTCATGTCGGAAAGAATTTATAAAAGTTTTCTAAACGTGGCCCATTGTTTTTTTACTTATAATATTTGTTAATTTAATTTAAATGAGGTTTGGGCTCAGGACTTCGATTCGGCATCGTGATTCTCCTCTTTAATTTACGACATAGTTTTAATCAGCCTCAGCCGCATGCATAAAGTTTTTCAGAGCGCACCGGCAGAAGTAGACTAATGATTTTAATCGCGTCGGGAAAACAGCAAGCAGACTGACTCTGACCATTTAAAAAAATGCGCTTTTGACGTGCTTAAGTTCACCAAAAACAATACAGAACAGCACACCTTATTTGCTTTCAAACATTTACAAAATCGCGTTTTTTCGTTATTGTGAGCGCCCCAGAGTTTTCAAAAAAGAGCCAGCACAAGCGGACAGAGGCAGGAGCTGCTGTCCCCGGATGGCCGTCGTACTCATATTTAATAGCGCGGGATGCAAGCCCGGGATCATTAGCAAGGATTGCTCACCAGCCGTGCCTAATTCTGTCATGGCATGTGGGCATTATAAGATTTGTATTGAAAACTTCTAACTAAAAAGTGGCAGCTGCCATGCCTAAAAATAGACGCAGGTTATTTTTTTAAATAGTCTTAATTAAAATCCTCCTCTTTAGTGCCTCCTATTCCCATTAATCCTATTGTTCTTTTAGTGTCACTGTGTGTGCTGTACAATGCCAGACAACATTCAAATGCAAATTATTCACTCTCCCCAAGTGTGAATCAGCTACAGAACAGGTAAGCTGAAATAATGTTGGCTTTTTACCAAACCATTGCAGTACTGATCACATTTCCAAGCTACACATCGACAAACATGTTCACTAAAAAGCAATATGAAAATATATGCATGTTTTATAAACTTAAAAAGTCAAATTATTTTGATTAATACATATTTCCTCACACATTTCAACCTCATTTCACTTTTTTTTTTGATTATTTAAAACTGCTTTACAACAATTGACCATGGTTTAAAGCTCTTTATATAAATAAAACTGTATTGAATTTAAAGCATTTCATTAAATTTGCCAGAATTATTTCATGTTCAGGTTTTGAAAAAGAGGTGTAGGGGTAGAGTATACCACATTATCACATCCATCTATCTGGATAACAAATGCAGATACTTTGCTTAAGGGCATGGGATAAGAAAGGGTTGTAGCTTAAGTTCAACTCTGTTCAATATTTATAGAGTTATCAGTGTTGCTTGAACAATCTGCAGCCCCTGGATCCCCAAAACAATAAGGAAGTAAAATTTCTGCTCCACGCAGACAACATGGTGCTGCTGTCTCCTACTGAGCTCAGCACTTCCACCTACTGGAGCAGTACTGTCATCTTCCAAAAAAACTCAGATCTCAGATAAACATATACATGTTCACCCTGTGAAACACCGCCCTAAAGCATTACACTACAACTACCTAGGACTAAAAATCTGTGCCAAAAATGATGTATGTCAGAACGTGAAAGCCTGAGTTTGATCAAAAATTCTGTGGCAAACGTTTAACTTTTCAGAAGGTGTGCATCCTGTTACATCTGGCATAAAACTAACGCTGCAACACCAGCAATGTGTGGCTGAATTAAAACAATTCTAAGTAATTGAGTTCGCAAGATTTTACCACATTAATATGTGATGTGTAAGACTTATTGCCAGTTATTACAAATGGTTGATTGCAGTTGTTTCTGCTAAGTGTGGCAATACTAATTATTTAAGTTTTAAATATATAATATATAAGAAAAAAAATATATATATATTTTTTTTTTTTCACAGGAACAGATAGGCTTGGACAGCTTTTTATCCCTTAATAAATAAAATAATTATTTCCAAATGAGTTTTTTTTTTTTTTTAGATTTTCTACTACCAGTCAGGGAGGACAGCACTATCCGCTCCTTTCACTTATGTGAGCTCACAAACACCCATGATTGTTTGTAGAGCATTTATAGATGTGTCCCCATATCACCCTGCTGAGAACTCGGCCAATCAGCTCTCTCTAGGCCCCCAGCTGTGAGAGGCTACAGCATCATTCGGGAATAGAACTAGTGATTGCCATATGATGTAACATTAAAATTTGTGTGATGATCTCAATAATTTCTGCTACAAATATGCAAAAAACTAAAACATCAGGAAGGGGTAAATACTTTTCACATCACTGTAGTTATAAGAAGTTAATAAACAGAAACAGAGGAGACATTTTAAGGTACACAACAGAGTCTCATGAGGTAAAAGTAGTACAGTATGTGCTGCGAGGCTGAGTGTAAAGCTGCAATGGTTCAGTAAGAATAAACTTAAATCTGTCATACTGACATGTGATGCTGTGGGGTGGAGCTTCATCAAGCTTTATGATGGTAACATATTACAGCCCAGAAAGATCAGCTTATTTTCATTTACCTGAGATCGTTCATCATGTTCATTCTTGTATTCATGTGTCTGTGGCTTTCAGTATGTGAGTTATTATTTATTATTTAATTATTATTGCAGAGATATTAGGTATTTATTTTGTTATTAATTAATTTCTGTAGTGTTAAAATGTTGCAGAGATTGGGTTTATAAAATTGTGTCCTATTTGTGTAAAGATTTAAAATTATACACTCTCTTCTCTATGACAGACAACTCCATGGCAAATTCCATAGAGCCACTTTTTACTCATAAAGTTCTGGATGAAGATAATGAAGCTACTCTGTCCTGCAAATACAAAACAAGTGAAACACAAATCTATGTGCACTGGTACAGGCAATATCCCAAATCTGCACCGAAGTTTCTTCTTTATATTTATGAAAATGGCGATCTAAGTCCGAATATACCTCCAAGAATGAATGCTAAAGTTAAAGAAGGTAATCAAGTGGATCTGATCATCTCCTCTGCTGCTGTATCAGACTCTGCACTATACTACTGTGCTCTGGCGCCCACAGTGACAGGAAATCCAGCTGCACTGTACAAAAACCTTGACAGATTTGTTCACATTGTCTTTGTTTGGTAGATTCTTAGAATCTCTTTATATAAAAATAGTTGGCAAATACTGGATTATTAGGGAACAGCTCATTCACTAATTTCTTTGTCTTCAGTAACTCAGTTTATCACACTTGGCTGAAATGAAAACAGACATGGGTTTGTTTTTTTTGTCTTCTTAATCCAGCTGTATTTACATTTTTCACATTTTTGAATGAAATATATAACACCAGAACACAAAAAAGAATGACTGATTTGAAAAAAGGTTCAAGTGTAACTTTATTACATCCAGAGGGTCAATTTGGATCACGGTCAGCTGCAACATACAACATTAAACCAACACAAATAAATATCCACACAATTTTGTAATTCCAACCTGTCATTAACCAAACTGATAACAAGAATGAATTATTTTGATAAATGATTTAAAATCACCCTGTTTGTTCCACATTGTGGCAGAATATACCTGCTCTCTGAGGGTAGCAACCTAAAGTTACACCACAGCAGATGGCTCGAATCTGACAATATTAATCAAGCTTTCTTCACAGACCTGACCTCATACAGATCCTGAAGGTCATTCAAGAATGTACCAGCAATTTTGGCGCAAACCTCCACAATACCCTGCATTCGATTCTTCTGCTAAACAGGCAGTAACACGTACCAACAAATTAAAGAAAAAGGTAAAATAGATTTTACTAAGCAAAAATAAAACATTTAAAATAAATAAATAAAAAATCAACATTAAAACTCTGGGGCTTAAAATAAAAACATAAATGCTTACAAGTATAAGTGCTTTCTTATGCACAGCATCAGCCTGTGCCTCAATACATAAAATGCTGTCCATTGCAGTGCCCAAATACTTATACAACTGCACCAATTCCACAGCTGTTTCTCCATTACAACAAGAAAAAACAACCTTCCTTTGTTTTTATTATATTGATAATAAAACCCTGGAGGATTTCGTGAAGGAGAAAAGAACACCTAAAAGCTCATCGGGGCAATCTTAATTATTTTGATTTATACTAATTTTTCACACTTTATAAAAAAAAAAAAAATTTTCTTTTTATTCTGTAAAGCTGCATTCCTGATTTAATTTAATTTAATTGAACTGAATTTTAAATTAAACTACAGGGATACATTTTAATAAATCTATTAAAAAAAAAATAGTTGTAGTTTTTGTTGGCTGACTCAGTTTCCCAGAAGGCACCTCGGTCAGGTGATGCGAGTGCACACCTGAGCCAAGGTAGCCATTAATCTAACTTCAAATAGCTAGATTTTTTAGATTTAGTTCTTTTCCTTTATATTTTGATTTAAGTTCTGTTGACTTGGGCTCTCATATTGTGGATTGTACCGTGTATAAACTGCTCTCATATTATGTATGTACTGTGTATGTTCTGTGTGTCTGTGTTTGTGGAGCTGATGCAGTCATGTCCTGTGCGGTGTGAGTATTGAGGTTTTGTCCCCCTGTTTGTTGTGTGTTTAGCTAGAGTCAGGTAAGTAGCTAGGTGTGTGTTTGGCTAGGAGTGTGTTTAGCTAAAATCTAGGTTGAGCTAACTAGCATGCTTCTAGCCATAGCCCCTTTGTGTCTCTAGCTATTCTGTGTTTCCTGCCTTCCCTAGTGTCCCAGTGAGCCTAGCCATTGAGTGTCGCCTAGCCTAGCCTTTGAGTGTCGCCTAGCCTAGCCTTTAAGTGTCGCCTAGCCTAGACACTGGGTATCCTGTGTCTCTTTGTTTCTGTGCCCCAATTCCCTAGTGTGCGTTGAGCTATTAGGTAAGTGTAGCTTAGTTCATGTTGGGGCTAAAGACATGCTTAGCTAGGTGAATGTGTAGCTAACTGCCATGGTTAAGTACCGCTAAACCACCTAGCTGATTGCCATGTCTTTAGCCCTAGTCCCGTCTCTCTCTTTGTCTCTCGTCTCTCTGTGCCTCTCCTAGTCTCTACGTGCCTCTCCTAGTCTCTACGTACCTCTCCTAGTCTCTACGTGCCTCTCCTAGTCTCCAGTTTCAGTTCCACGTGTAGTTTGTGTCCTGTTACGTGTTAGTTGTCCTTCTGCCTGTGTCTCGCCACAGGATGTATGTTAGTTGTCCTTCTGCCTGTGTCTCGCCACAGGATGTGTTAGTCGCCCTTTGCCTGTGTTTTGCCACAGGGCATGTGTAAGGGATCCATTTGCCTGTGTTTCGCCACAGGACGAGTGTTAGACACCCTTTAGTCCGTGTTTCACTACCAATCTCAAACCTAGTGTAACGGGTATTAGTGCCTGGTAGTGTCAAAGTATCATACTCGTAATTTGTATTGTGACATCATTTCATAAGTTGTTCTGTGACATCATCCCACAGTTATGTAGCTGCATGTCTATCACGCACGTTAGTTGTTCAGTTGTTGTTAAGACACGGAAGGATACAGAAAGGTGTGGAGAACACAAGCCTTTGACCGTGAAACTGTAAGTTAAAAGATACAGTAAATTGAGTTGTTGTAACTGTAATCTGTCAAAGCTATAGAACACAGCAAACAACTTGTCGTAACTACAGTGGATTTATGCAAGAAGCTGTTACAACCGTTGTACTTTGATGTTGAAAATAAAACAAGTGACAAAGAAATCAACGAACGTCTGGTGTCGTGAGTGACACTGTAACAAGAGAGACAAGAGAGACACGCGTCAGAACTTGTGAATAAAATGCACGTACATGTAAAGTCGAAAGCTTTTTCCACCGCAAAATGAAGATAAGTGATTTAAGAGTGTGAACGTGGAGTGAAGAGCGCGCGTGCGATTTCAAAAACGCGCATCGACTGCCGACGATCAACCGAAAGCGACAAGAGGACTTGCCTGCTTTAAATTTCACCAAGTCAGACGGCGAAGACAACGTCGCTATCGCCGAATCCGAGCGGGTGATGGTGCTCGACAAAAACGATTCTCCCGACAAGCTTCACAAACTGAAGAACGCCAGGGAAGGCAAGTGGAGTCAGTTGACTGTATCATACAACGAACTAGAGGCGCTTATGAACAATGCTTGTATGTCGTGCCATGAATATAAAGGGCTGCTAAATGACTTTATTGGAAGCAATGTAAAAGTGCGAGTGTGCTCAAAGGATGAAGAGCGTGAAACCGATCAGCACCACTGGTATCACCCTAGATTGACGCGCTGCACAGAATTCATAATAAGAGTGAAGTCGTGGGTTGCGGAAACTAGTAATCGCTTTAAGTTGTCCCAAACAGTTGACGATGGAGTTTCACCAAACGACGGCGCTAGAACTGGAGGAAGCACAACTAAAGGCCAAACAAGCACAACTAAAGGCACAAAAGGAAAGGCTGGAAATGAAAACAGCTCTTGCGATTGCAGATGCTGAAATAAAATTGTACGAGGACTGTAAAAAAAAAAAAAAACATCCTGCGAGACAAAATGTGGTCATTGAAACGAGTGGTGCATGCCCCCCCGAACCGGAATACAATGAACACCACGACTACAGTTCGGCAACGGAATACCTCGAACTGCCATTACATCCGAGCAACCCACTTAAGCATGCCCGTAAGGGCCTAACCCATAATGTCAAGCACCTTAATAGAACGGTCTACCCAAGGTAACGCACACTAACTTTACAATACTGATACAGTAGAGTCTCAGGGTAGGTTCCACTTCAGGCAGGGTATCAGTCTCAGGGTATCCTGCCACTTCAGGCAGATATTACAGAAATGTTTGCGAGGAGTCAAAGGCAATCTTCCTTACCACCGCGCGACGTTTCTTTGTTCGATGGTGACCCTCTTGAGTTCACGTCCTTTGTAAGAGCCTTTAAACATGTCTTTGAAACCAGAACTGACAGCAATGTGGATAGGCTGTTCTATCTTGAGCAGTATACTAGAGGACAGCCTAGGGACCTTGTGAAAAGCTGCCAGCTCATGCCAGAACATCGCGGTTACACAGAAGCTGTGAGACTGTTACATGATAAGTTTGGAAATAGACAAATAATCGCTACAACGCTGATGTAAAAGGCACTCAGCTGGACGGAAATAAAGTCAGAGAACAGAAAGTTGCTGACCACATTCTCCCTGTTCCTGGTAAACTGTCACAATACTATGTCAAGCATCGATTACATGGATGAGCTAGATAATGCTACCAACTTAAGGACTATTGTCTCAAAACTGCCTTACAAATTGCGTGAAAGGTGGAGGAACCATGCATACATGCACGGAAGGTGCACCCAAACAAGAGCCAAGTTTGTGCAGTTAATGGAGTTCGTAGAGCAAGAAGCAACGGCAATGTCCAACCCACTTTTCGGCGACCTGAACGTTTCAACTAGTGATAAAAAACACTGCCACAAATCACTGTCAGGACTCAAACAAAAAATGGAAGGAAAAAGAGGTAGCAGCTTTGCAACTGGTGTAAAACAGGTTGGTAAAAAGACTTGATTACAGTATAGAGTAACGGTGCATCAGTTATCAGTGCCTTTACTAAACCTTGTGCATTCTGAGTAAAAGATCATACCCTAGACGAATGCTACCAGTTTAACGGTGAGACATATAAGGACAAATTGGTCTTTTTGAAAAAGAATAGAGTCTGGTTTAGATGTTTAGTAAAAGGACACTTAAGCAAAGACTGCACAAAGAAAATTACATGCCAGTTGTGCTCAAAGAAACATCCTCGCATGCTACACATTGCAGCACAAGACACAGCTTAAGCGATTGTAAAAGCTGACGAAACTGAACCAGTTAGAACACTGCCTGTTAAAGTGAGTCATGAAACAAGCGCATACACTGGGGCTGGAGATGATTTTATTCTCTCCATAGTACCTGTTAAAATTAAGTCCAAGAAAGGTAATAAGACAGTAGAAGTATACGCCTTTATGGACCCAGGTAGTTCTGATACTTTTTTTACAGAGTCATTAGCAAGGCGATTGAACGTACAAGGTAAAAAAATTGACATCATGAACGCAAGGAAACAAGTGTGCTTACTGACTTAGAGGTAAGTGGTCTAGAAGAAAACACCTTTGTTGAACTCCCCAAACTGTTCACACAAAAGAGCATCACAGTCTCAGTGGAAAAAATTCCACAACTACAGCACAACTTCACCACTTTTCAGATGCAAGTGAGATGGGATATGGAGTTGTTACGTAATTACCTAATTTCATATGTGTTATTTTATAGTTTTAAAATCCCCAGTATTGTTGTAGAATGTAGAAAATAAATCACTAAACAAAAACAAAGAAATTTGCAAGTGACCCCAAACTTTTGAATAATAGTGTATATATACACCAACGATCACATCCATCTATCTGGATAACAAATGCAGTAATAAACTCACTTTGAAACACAAAAACTGAATACTTTGCTTAAGGGCATGCCCAATTGGCACTAAGGTGCCTAAAGTGTGCCAAGAAAACATCACCCACATCATTAGACCACCACCACCAGGCTGCAGAGTGGTAACAAGGCATGATGGATCCATGTTCTCATTCTGTTTACGCCAAATTCTGACTCTACCATTTGAATGTCTCGGCAGAAATCGAGACTGATCAGACCAGGCAACATTTTTCCAGTCTTTAACTGTCCAATTTTGGTGAGCTCGTGCAAATTGTAGCCTTTTTTTCCATTTGTAGTGGAGATGAGTGGCACCCGGTGGGGTCTTCTGCTGTTGTAGCCCATCCGCCTCAAGGTTGTGTGTGTTGTGGCTTCACAAATGCTTTGCTGCATACCTCGGTTGTAACGAGTTGTTATTTCAGTCAAAGTTGCTCTTCTATCAGCTTGAAACAGTCGGCCCATTTTCCTCTGACCTTTAGCATCATCAAGGTATTTACACCCACATGACTGCCGCATACTGGATGTTTTTCCCTTTACACACCATTCTTTGTAAACCCTAAAAATGGTTGTGCGTGAAAATCCCAGTAACTGAGCAAATTGTGAAATACTCAGACCGGCTCGTCGGGCACCAACAACCATGTCATGCTCAAAATTGCTTAAATCACCTTTCTTTCCCATTCTGACATTCAGTTTGGAGTTCAGGAGATTGTCTTGACCAGGACCAGGACCATAAATGCATTGAAGCAACTGCCATGTGATTGGTTGATTAGATAATTGCATTAATGAGAAATTTAACAGGTGTTCCTAATAATCCTTTAGGTGAGTGTATAAAAGAAGTTTGGACCCCAGTTTGAAGAATTGCTGTGTCTGAACCTTAATAGAGTTGTACATAAGCTAATGCTTAAAACCTCAATGAACTGAAATAATGTTACAGTATATAATTCATGTTATGGAGCTGGTATAAATAAATATTTATTATTGGCTTAAATAACCGAATAATATCAGTTGTGCTTAACTTTTATCCTTTTATCATAGAAATACTACTTTATAATATGTTTCAACTGCCTCTTTGTCTTTAACCTCTTGAGATGTTTGCATCAGACTCCATCTAGATCTTACATCCTACCTATCTGTTGTAAAGCATGAGCTCACAAATATTTGGGTTCAGCTGAAGTAACGTGTTTATACTACACCTGCAAAGTTCCCTTAAGTTAAGACTTTTTACAAAACCTCCACACAGAAACATGCAATTTCCGGGCTCAGGGAAATGTACTGTACTGCTTAATCGTAGGATCCAAGGAAACTCTTTAGGTCAATTCACTCAGCTTAGCTCTAGTGTACTGTAGTCAACTATACCATCACTACTGTAATAGTTTAATAAGGAATATAAGTCTGCAAGAGAGCTGTCCAGACAGCTTCAGTATGTTACCAAAAACATAAACTACTGAACTGAACATACAGGCCTTACCAAGCACAATGTCCTAATTGAAAGTCATGTTGGCTTTTTACCAAACCATTGCAGTACTGATCACATTTCCAACCTCCACATCAACAAACATGTTCACTAAAAAGCAATATGAAAATATATGCATGTTTTATAAGCTTAAAAAGTCAAATTAGTTTGATTAATACACATTTCCTCACACATTTCAACCTCATTTCCCTTTTTTTTTTTGATTATGTAAAACTGCTTTACAACAATTGACCTTGGTTAAAAGCTCTTTATATAAATAAAACTGTATTGAATTTAAAGCATTTCATTAAATTTGCCAGAATTATTTCATGTTTTGAAAAGTGGTTTAGGGGTAGAGTATACCACATTGTCACATGCATCTATCTGGATAACAAATGCAGTAATAAACTTAATTTAAAACACAAAAACTGAATACTTTGCTTAAGGGCATGGGATGAGACAGGGTTGCAGCTTGAGTACAACTCTGTTCAATATTTATAGAGTTATCAGTGTTGCTGGTTCAATCTGCAGCCCATAGATAGCCCATAACAAATAAGAAAGTAAAATTTCTGCTACACACAGACAACATGATGCTGCTGTCTCCTACTGAGCACAGCTTGCAACAGCAGTTCGACCTACTGAAGCAGTACTGTCAGAACTTTCTTATAAAAGACAATTTTGGTTGTGGCAAGATTATCATCTTCTAAAAAAACTTACACTACAACTACCCAGGACAAAAAATCAGTGCTAAAAATTATGTGTCAGAACGTAAAAGCCTGAGTTTGGTCAAATATTATTTGTACAGATAAGACAAATGTTTAACTTTTCATAAGGTCTGCATCCTGTTACATCTGGCATAAAACTAACACTGCAACACCAGCAATGTGTGGCTGCATTAAAACAATTCTGAGTAATTGAGTATGCCAAAATTCCACCACAGTGATGTGTGATGTAAAAGACTCATTGCCAATTATCACAAATCTGCTTCGATTGCAGTTGTTTATGGCAAGGGTGGCGATAATATTTATTTAAGTTTTAAGAGTCAATTATATATATTTATATATAAACAGGAACAGATAGGTTTGGGCAGCTTTTATTTCTTAATAAATCTTTTTAAAACTGCATTTTTAATTCACTTAGTTTTTTTAATACGTTTTTTCAGACTTTCTCCCTAAGGTAGCCATTTCTACTTGCCACGTGTCACTAGCTCCCGCTTTAAGGGTACTACTACCAGTCAGGGAGGACAGCGCTATCCGCTCCTTTCCTCGATTGTAGAGCCATTATAGATGTGCCTCCCATATCACCCCACTGAGAGAACCCGGCCAATCTGCTCTCTCTAGGCCCCCAGCTGTAATAGGCTACAGCATCATCCGGGAATAGAACTAGCAATCTCCATGTGATAGGGTTAGCACTTTACCACTGCGCCACTCAGGGCCCTTCTTGGATTGTCTTTGTGTAACATTAAAATTTGTTTGATGATCTCAATCATTTCTGTGATATATGCAAAAAACTAAAACGTCAGGAAGGGGTAAATACGTTTCACATCACTGTAGTTATAAGGAGTTAATAAACAGAAACAGAGGACACATTTTAAGGTGCACAACAGAGTCTCATAAGGTAAAAGTAGTACAGTATGTGCTGTGAGGCTGAGTGTAAAGCTGCAATGGTTCAGTAAGAATAAACAATCTGTCATACTGCCATGTGATGCTGTGGGGTGGAGCTTCATCAAGCTTTATGATGGTAACATATTACACCACAGAAAGATCAGCTTATTTTCATTTACCTGAGATCGTTCATCATGTTCATTCTTGTATTCATGTGTCTGTGGCTTTCAGTATGTGAGTTATTATTTATTATTTCATTATTATTGCAGACATATTAAGTATTGATTTTTTCATTAATTAATTTGTGTGGTGTTAAAACATTGCAGAAATTGGGTTTCTATAATTGTGTCCTATTTGTGTAAAGATTTAAAATTATACACTCTCTTCTCTATGACAGACAACTCCATGGCAAATTCAATAGAGCCACTTTTTACTCATAAAGATTTGGATGAAAATAATGAAGCTACTCTGTCCTGCAGATACAAAACAAGTAATAGACAAATCTATGTGCACTGGTACAGGCAATATCCCAAATCTGCACCTAAGTTCCTACTCTATATTTCTCAAAATGGGGATCTAAGTCCGAATATACCTCCAAGAATGAATGCTAAAGTTAAAGAAGGTAATCAAGTGGATCTGATCATCTCCTCTGCTGCTGTATCAGACTCTGCACTATACTACTGTGCTCTGGCGCCCACAGTGACAGGAAATCCAGCTGCACTGTACAAAAACCTTGACAGATTTGTTCACATTTTTTTTGTTTGGTAGATTCTTAGAATCTCTTTATATAAAAATAGTTGGCAAATACTGGGTTATTAGGGAACAGCTCATTCACTAATTTATTTATTTGTCTTCAGTAACTCAGTTTATCACACTTGGCTGAAATGAAAACAGACATGTTTTTTTTTTTGTCTTCTTAATCCAGCTGTATTTACATTTTTCACATTTTTGAATGAAATATATAACACCAGAACGCAAAACAGAATGATTGATTTGAAAAGGTTCATGGGTAACTTTATTACCTCCAGAGGGTCAATTTGGTTCACAGTCAGCTGCAACATACAACATCAAACCAAGACGCACAAGCAATTCACACAATTTTGTAACTACAATTTGTCATTAACCAAACTTATAACAAGAATAAATGATCCTGATAAATGATTTAAAATCACCCTGTTTGTTCTACATTGTGGCAGAATATACCTGCTCTCTGAGGGTAGCAACCTAAAGTTACACCACAGCAGATGACTCGAATCTGACAATATTGATCGAGCTTTCTTCACAGACCTGACCTCATACAGATCCTAAAGATCATTCAAGGATGTACCAGCAATTTTGGCACACACCTTCACAATACCCTACATTCGATTATTCTGCTTGACAGGAAGTAACTCGTACCAACAAATAAAAGAAAACATTAAAACATATTTAATAAAGCAAGAATAAAACATTTTAAATAAAAATAGTATCAACATTAAAACTGTGGAGCTTAAAATAAAAATATAAATGCTTGCAGTTTGTGCTTTATTACGCACAGCATCAGCCTGGGGTTCAAAACACAAAGTGTGGTCCATTGCAGTGTCCAAATACTTATACAACTGCACCAATTCCACAGCTGTTTCTCCATTACAACACGAGAAACAACCCTCCTTTGTTTTTATCATATTGATAATAAAACCCTGGGGGATTTCGTGAAGGAGAAAAGGACACCAAAAAACTCATCCTGGGTAATCTAATTATTTAAATTCATACAAATTTTTCACATTTTATACACATTTTCATAATTTTTTTATTCTGTAAAGCTGTTTTGCAATAATGACCATGAAAACACTATCCAAATAAAATTTTATTAAATTGAATTTTAAAGAAAACTGCAGGGATACATTTTGTGTATTTCAAAACATTAAAAATGCTTAAAAAAAGTATACTTTTTATCTGTAATATATACATTTTAATTTGTATCTTACTGTGTTGTAGGGAAATTGCATAAATGACTTTCTTTACATACTGAAGCATACGTAAAGCACAGATTTGATCTTCAATGTAACTTTAGTGAATTATTGATAATGTATATTTTACAAAAAACATTTTCAAAATAGTATAGCTAAATACATTTATTTCTTCATACTACTGTTGAACATAACTGTTCAAACAGAATTGCAAAGACTCTAGCTTCTGTCGTTGTCTCCTGGCTATACGGTTGGACTGATTATCTGTTTTTGGACTAAAGGACGGATAAATGACAAGACAGTGTCACGCTTCCTAAATCGGTGTCTGCGTGTGGGCATAATTGCGGAGGCAAGCTGGCGGTTCAATTTAGTCTTTTATTAAGTTTTACAATAACCAACACCGACATAAATCACAGTAACTATAACAAAAGCTAGACTCCTGACTGAGCTCCAGTCAGGCTATTTATAATGAACTTAATTACTTCCCTCGGTTCAGGTGAATGCCTACGGCACCTGACCGAGGTGCAACCTGGAACCTCCAGCTCTCGGCGGCTGAGGAGCTGGAGCGGCGCTCGGCGGCGGCTGAGGAGCTGGGCGGCGGCGGTGGAGCTAAAGCGACGTCCGCTCAGCTGGCCGGCGGCTGAGGAGCCGGAGCGACGTCCGCTGCGCTCGGCGGTGGCGGAGCTGGCGCAATGTCCTCAAAGCCGGGAGGCGGAGGAAAAAGCGTGACGTCCCCGAGGCCAGCCTGAGGAGCTGGCACGAGGTCCTCGAAGCCGGGAGGCTTGGGACCTTGTATCTCCCCGCTGCCTCACCTTTAAACGGCGTCCGCCGAATGGCAAGCCTGCAGCCTTCCCAACTTTGTCGCGCCCTCTTCTCTCTCTGCTCCTCGTTGTCTTCCAGCCAGTCCGCTGGTTCGGCAAGCCTGCAGCCTTCCACTCGCTCATCTGGCAAAAAAAATAGTTAGATCTGATATAAAAGAAGATACATTGAATACTTTTTCACAGAACTGATATAAAATAACAACAATAAAATCAACATGGTCACTGCTAGCAACTGCATTACCACTGGTACTGTCGTGCAATCAGCATTATAGATATTTTCATACTCAGCAAAAAAAGAAACATCCCTTTTTCAGGACTGTGTATTTCAACAATAATGTTGTAAAAATCCAAAAAATTTTACAGATCTTTATTGTAAAGGGTTTAAACCATGTTTTTCATGCATGTTTAATTAATGATAACCAATTAATTAACATGCACCTGTGGAATGGTCATTAAGACTATAACAGCTTACAGAAAGTAGGCATTTAAGGTAACAGTTCTAAAAACGCAGTACACTAAAGAGACTTGTCTACCGACTGTGAAAAACACCTAAAGAAAGATGCCCAGGGTCCCTGCTCATCTGCGTGAACGTGCATTAGGTATGCTGCAGGGAGGCATGAGGACTGCTGATGTGGCTAGGGCAATAAAATACAGCCTAAGACGGCGCTACAGGGAGACAGGAAGGACAGCTGATCATATTCGCAGTGGATCATCCTCGCAGTGGAAGACCACGTGTAACAACACCTGCACAGGATCGGTACATCCGAATATTACACCTGTGTGACAGGTACAGGATGGCCACAACAACTGCCCGAGTCACGCCAGAAACACACAATCCCTCCATCAGTGCTCAGACTGTCCGCAATAGGCAGTCCATGAGGAGGAGATGCACTGCAGTACTTCAAGCAGCTGGTGGCCACACCAGATACTGACTGGTACTTTTGAGCCTCCCTTCATTCAGGGACACATTGTGAAACATTTTTAGTTTATGTCTTATGGTGTTGACTCTCTTAGTGTTCATACAAATATTTACACATTAAGTTTACTGAAAGTAAAAACTGTTGAAAGTCAGAGGACGTTTCTTTTTTTGCTGAGTATATACAGTGGTGTGAAAAACTATTTGCCCCCTTCCTGATTTCTTATTCTTTTGCATGTTTGTCACACAAAATGTTTCTGATCATCAAACACATTTAACTATTAGTCAAAGATAACACAAGTAAACACAAAATGCAGTTTTTAAATGATGGGTTTTATTATTTAGTGAGAAAAAAAATCCAAACCTACATGGCCCTGTGTGAAAAAGTAATTGCCCCCTGAACCTAATAACTGGTTGGGCCACCCTTAGCAGCAATAACTGCAATCAAGCGTTTGCGATAACTTGCAACGAGTCTTTTACAGCGCTCTGGAGGAATTTTGGCCCACTCATCTTTGCAGAATTGTTGTAATTCAGCTTTATTTGAGGGTTTTCTAGCATGAATCGCCTTTTTAAGGTCATGCCACAACATCTCAATATGATTCAGGTCAGGACTTTGACTAGGCCACTCCAAAGTCTTCATTTTGTTTTTCTTCAGCCATTCAGAGGTGGATTTGCTGGTGTGTTTTGGGTCATTGTCCTGCTGCAGCACCCAAGATCGCTTCAGCCTGAGTTGACGAACAGATGGCCGGACATTCTCCTTCAGGATTTTTTGGTAGACAGTAGAATTCATGGTTCCATCTATCACAGCAAGCCTTCCAGGTCCTGAAGCAGCAAAACAACCCCAGACCATCACACTACCACCACCATATTTTACTGTTGGTATGATGTTCTTTTTCTGAAATGCTGTGTTACTTTTACGCCAGATGTAATGGGACACGCACCTTCCAAAAAGTTCAACTTTTGTCTCGTCGGTCCACAAGGTATTTTCCCAAAAGTCTTGGCAATCATTGAGATGTTTTTTAGCAAAATTGAGACGAGCCTTAATGTTCTTTTTGCTTAAGTGGTTTGCGCCTTGGAAATCTGCCATGCAGGCCGTTTTTGCCCAGTCTCTTTCTTATGGTGGAGTCATGAACACTGACCTTAATTGAGGCAAGTGAGGCCCGCAGTTCTTTAGATGTTGTCCTGGGGTCTTTTGTGGCCTCTCGGATGAGTTGTCTCTGTGCTCTTGGGGTAATTTTGGTCGGCCGCCCACTCCTGGGAAGGTTCACCACTGTTCCATGTTTTTGCCATTTGTGGATATGGCTTCTCACTGTGGTTCGCTGGAGGCCCAAAGCTTTAGAAATGGCTTTATAACCTTTACCAGACTGATAGATCTCAATTACTTTTGATCTCATTTGTTCCTGAATTTCTTTGGATCTTGGCATGATGTCTAGCTTTTGAGGTGCTTTTGGTCTACTTCTCTGTGTCAGGTAGCTTCTATTTAAATGATTTCTTGATTGAAACACGTGTGGCAGTAATTAGGCCTGGGGGTGACTACAGAAATTGAACTCAGGTATGATAAACTACAGTTAAGTTATTTTTTAACAAGGGGGGCAATCACTTTTTCATGCAGGGCCATGTAGGTTTGGATTTTTTTTCTCCCTAAATAATAAAAACCATCATTTAAAAACTGCATTTTTTGTTCAATTATATTATCTTTGACTAATAGTTAAATGTTTGATCAGAAACATTTTGTGTGACAAACATGCAAAAGAATAAGAAATCAGGAAGGGGGCAAATAGTTTTTCACACCACTGTAATTTATATTAGTAATTAAGTCATTTGTCTAACAGTGGATGGTCTTACTCTCTCCTTTGTCTGATGGTTTGGCTCTTATAATGTGTCTTGGTGATATTTTAATAGCTAATTAGAAAAAGAATGAAAACATGTGCTCCACTACCTACAGATTAGACTGTATTTCGGCTGAATAATTGAAACCGGGAAGTGATGATTTGTAGAAAGTTTTAAAGTATTACAAAAGCAGCACTTCCTAGGTGTGGCCTTCTACAGACATGGTTCCTCCTGGAAGCACTATTATACAGAATTCTCACAGACCTGTATTCAAAGATGGCTCGACTGCGCAACTTACTCTACATAGTCAGATACACACCACTGATTCTCACTTTAGCAATAGGTACTTACATTTCATCAATTAATTTATTGTAATAATTATTAATCATGCTTGAAGAATTTAGATTAATCATTTCTTTACGAAAAATACTTCACTGTTTTGTTGAATTTATTTTATTTAAAAAAATGTATTTATTTATTTGTTTATTTATTTATTTATTTATAATGTTCTTTACACCAGGCAGTTTTGCTGATAAAATTGGGCCAAAGGATGAAGATGCCAACATTATCAGGAAAGAAACAGAAACTCTTACTCTGAAATGTTCATATGAGACAAGCAGTGAAAACATTTATCTTTACTGGTACAAACAATATACTAACAGCGCACCACAGTTTTTACTGTATAAAGGTGCCAGGTTATATAGTTCTGCAAGCACTCCTTCTGACACTCGATTACAGTCAGAAACAACCAGAGATTCTACTGAATTTACTATCAGCGATGTTAAGCTCTCAGATTCTGCATTCTATTACTGCGCTCTTCAAGTAGCAGCACAGTAATACAGAGTCATTAAAAGGCTGAACAAAAACATAACAGTTGTATCTATGAAGATATTTAACAACAGAACATCAAAGAAAACCTTATCAGTTAGCCACAGACACAAACAAAATTTGTGGTAATTTGATTTAAAAATAATAATTTGTGGCTGGTAAAAAATGCTGTATCATGCTTCCCGAATTTAAGTTTTTTTTTTTTATTATTTCACTAAGCATTTAAGTAATCTTCCATAGTGGTTGTCAAGGATATTTTTCACATTGGCAGCCATACAGGGTGGGTTATTTCTTGGGCAAGAAGACCATTAAATTTCACCATTTTTTGACATCCATATTTTTGTACTTGCTAGCTGCTGATGGGCTTCCGTTTCTATGGCTGGCTGCTGATGGGCTGGTTCTGAATCTTGGCTTCTTTTTGGAACTAGCTGCTCAGTCTTAACCTTTTCTTCAAAGTCACTGTAAGAATCTAGAATTTTCAGAAATGTGATCCTCTTCCTCTACATCATCATCAAAGGCATCTCTTTTTTCCAATTCAATTGCATGTCTTCTGAACATAAAATTTTTCAGCCATTTTGATAAGTTGTGATAAGGAACCACAAAAATATATTTATTGCATCCATTGCCCAATTTGTATATAAAAAAATAGTATACTGTAGGAGCAGATAAAGATTGGTTCCCACAAGACAGGGAGTGAAGTGTGCGGGAATGTAAGAGCAGACAGGTGTCGGTGCTTGAATATTGCCACGATGTTGTATGACAATGTTTGTAATCTTGCACAGGATGATAGAGCCAAAACACAAAACTCACACTCTCTCACACACACATATACACACACAGGACAGGAGGAGGACAGAGTGAAGGTACACAGGACCTACAATTTTCACACTTATATTAGCTCCGGGTTCAGTGGACACAAACCTCCTGTATGTAATATAAATGTGTAGGGGGGTGTAGAGGGTGTGGTCTTTGAAAATTTTTCTGATACTGTATATGCTCTTTACAGAAAATGGGCCAAGGCCCTATTAATTACTACTAGTAATCACTACTGGTAACACTATTAGTAAGACGGCTGGTAGCTACTGTATTTACTTGGTTAAATCCAGGTGGTGATTTTCTGTTTTGTTTTTTGTTTTTATCCCGGGAGTGTACATAAAATCATGTTATTAGGGAATGTCTGTAGCTTTTAATAGTTATAGCACTCTATTTCTCAATGAAACTACAGTATAAGCCATTCTACATGACAACTGTCATGACCGGGGTGTTAAGCTAAGCTTAACCATGGCAGTCAGCTACACATACACCTAACTAAGCATGTCTTTAGCCCCAACATGCACTAAGCTACACTTACCTAATAGCTTAAACACACTAGGGAATAGGGGCACAGAAACACAGACAGGGGACACCCAGTGGCTAGGCTAGGGGACACCCAGTGGCTAGGCTAGGGGACACCCAGTGGCTAGGCTAGGGGACACCCAGTGGCTAGGCTAGGGGACACCCAGTGGCTAGGCTCACTGGGCAACTAGGGAGGTAGGAAACACAGGACAGCTAGAGACACAGAGGGGCTATGGCTAGAAGCATGCTAGTTACTGTAACACAACATAGATCTTAGCTAAACACGCTCCTAGCCAAACACACACCTACCTACTTACCTGCTCTAGCTAAACACAAGAACACAGGGGGACAGGACTGAATCAGCTCCACTAACACAGACACACAAGATACACAGAAACATTGCCAATAAGAGAGCCCAAGTCAACACAACTAAAATCAAAGTACAAATTAAACAGATGACAAAACAGAACAAACCAAAATGCCCACATAAATGACAGTGGTGGTACCAAAAATGCCCGACTCAGTTTCCCCGTCTAAACAGCTATTTATAGATTGATTGATGGCTACCTCGGTTCAGGCGTGCACTGCCTCACCTGACCGAGGTGCCTGCTGGGAAACTGAGTCGGCCAACAAAAACTACAAAATAAAAACAGTGACCTCTAGTGGAGGACCCTTACAACAACATGCTGCTGTGTAGCTGATCTTGAATGTCACCAGGACCACAGAAAGGCATTGGAGAAATAAATTAATGCTGAAGACCGCAACATAATTACAGGTTACTACAAACATTATTTATTTATGTAAAAGCCCCTGGATCCCCAAAACAATAAGGAAGTAAAATTTCTGCTCCACACAGACAACATGGTGCTGCTGTCTCCTACTGAGCACAGCTTGCAACAGCACTTCCACCTACTGTAGCAGTACTGTCGGAACTTTTTTGTAAGAGAAAATTTTGTTTTTGGCAAGATTATCATCTTCCAAAAAAACTCAGATCTCAGATAAACATACACGTGTTCACTCTGTAAAACACCGCCCTAAAGCATTACACTACAACTACCTAGGACTGAAAATCAGTGCCAAAAATGCTGTGTGTCAGAGCGTGAAAGCCTGAGTTTGGTCAAATATTCTTTGGACTGATAAGGCAAATGTTTAACTTTTCAGAAGGTGTAACATCTGTTACATCTGGCATAATACTAACATTGCATTTTACTAAAGGAACTTCATATCAACAGTCAACAATTATGGCAGTGGTAGTGGGATGGTCTGGGGTTAGATGACTTGCCATAATTGATGGAACCATGAAATCCTTGCTCCACCAGAATATCCAGAAGGAGAATGTCCGGCCATCAGTTTGTGACCTTAAGCTCAAGCGCACTTGGGTTATACATGAGGACAATGATCTAAAACACACCAGCAATGTGTGGCTAAATTAAAACAATTCTGAGTAAATTTAGTGTGCCAAAATTCCTCCACAGTGATGTATGATGTGAAAGACTCATTGCCAATGATCACACATGCTTAATGGCGGTTGTTTCTGCCAAAGGTGGCAATACTAATTATTTAAGTTTTAAGGGTCAATTATATATATATATATATATATATATATATATATATATATATATATATATATATATATATATATATATATATTATTATTATTTTTTTTTTTTTTTTTTTTAAACAGGAACAGATAGGTTTGGGGAGTTTTTTTTCCCCAAAAAATAAATCAAATCATTATTTTAAAACAGCATTTTCTATTTACTTAGGTTATCTTTTTTAATGCGTTTTTAACCAGATTTTCTTCCTAACTTAGTCATTTCCAATGGCCACGTGTCACTAGCTCCCACTAGCAGCCCTCCCTCCCTCACACAAACAAACAGGCCACCAGCAACCATTCACGGCTTCCTTCTAGTGAAATAAAATATCTTCCTAAATAAAAAGATACAACTGGGGTAAGGGTTAGGGTTACTAGCCAACCCTAACCCTGCACACACAAAAAGTGAAAACTGTATAAAAAAAAAAAAAAAAAAAGTAGAGTAGATCTTTCTGTCACTCCCCTCTGCTTTTTAAAATACTTCCCACTTACTTGTTTGAAATGAAATAGGAAATAATATGAAATGAAATATCTTCCTAAATAAAATTTATACAACTAGGGTAAGGGTTACTAGCTAATTTAGGAAGATATTTCATTATATATTATATTATTTTCTATTTTATTTCAAAGAAGTAAGTGGAAAATTTAAAAAAGCAGAGGGGAGTGACAGAAATATCTACTCCACCTTTTTACAGTTTCCACTTTTTTTTACTAGCTAAACTAGTATAATAAAATTATACAATTAGGGTTAGGGTTACTCGCTATCTGCATTTTCCTTGGAGAGGAGGTTACTGTAGTACACCACAGAATTCTTGAGGGCACTGAAGTTGTAGGCTACGTGAAGTGAGATTTTATCCACCTCAGCACAAAAGGAAGTTTTCTTTTAGCACCCCCCTCCCTCCCCCACACAAACAAACAGGCCACCAGCAACCATTCACCAACACAACCCCAAACACCCCCCCCCCACACACACACACACACACACTCCCCTGCACATTACTCAGGTAATGACCTAGTTTACACATGAATTAATGCTAAAAAACTGGCCAAGTTAGCAGCCTCTTCGCTAGGTGGGTTAGAAAAGTCTGGGACTTCTATTGTTAAGGCTACTACTACCAGTCAGGGAGGACAGCACTATCAGCTTCTTTCACTTAGGTGAGCTCACAAACACCCGTGATTGGTTGTAGAGCCATTTTAGATGTGCCTCCCATATCACCCTGCTGAGAACTCGGCCAATCAGCTCTCTCTAGGCCCCAAGCTGTAAGAGGCTACAGCATCTTCCGGGAATAGAACTAGCGATTCCCATATGATAGGGCGGGTACTTTACCACTGCGCCACTCAGGGCCCTTCTTGGGTTGTCTTTGTGTAACATTAAAATTTGTTTGATGATCTCAATAATTTCTTTAACAAATATGTAAAAAGCTAAAACATCAGGAAGGGGTAAATACTTTTCACATTACTGTAGTTATAAGAAGTTAATAAACAGAAACAGAGGAGACTTTTTAAGGTACACAACAGAGCCTCATGAGGTGACATTAGTACAGTATGTGCTGTGAGGCTGAGTGTAAAGCTGCAATGGTTCAGTAAGAATAAACAATCTGTCATACTGCCATGTGATGCTGTGGGGTGGAGCTTCATGATGGTAACATATTACAGCACAGAAAGATCAGCTTATTTTCATTTACCTGAGATCGTTCATCATGTTCATTCTTGTATTCATGTGTCTGTGGCTTTCAGTATGTGATTTTTTTATTTTATTTTATTATTATTATTGCAGAGATATTAAGTATTTATTTTGTTATTAATTAATTTCTGTAGTGTTAAAATGTTGCAGAGATTGGGTTTATAAAATTGTGTCCTAATTGTGTAAAGATTTAAAATATTACATTCTCTTCTCTATGACAGACAACTCCATGGCAAATTCAATAGAGCCACTTTTTACTCATAAAGTTCTGGATGAAGATAATGAAGCTACTCTGTCCTGCAGATACAAAACAAGTGATAGCAGAATCTATGTGCACTGGTACAGGCAAGATCTCAAATCAGCACCCAAGTTCCTTCTTTATATTTATCAAAATGGGGATCTAAGTCCGAATATACCTCCAAGAATGACTGCTAAAGTTAAAGAAGGTAATCAAGTGGATCTGATCATCTCCTCTGCTGCTGTATCAGACTCTGCACTATACTACTGTGCCCTGGCGCCCACAGTGACAGGAAATCCAGCTGCACTGTACAAAAACCTCGACACAGATGTGTACACGTGGTCTTTGTTTGGTAGATTCTCTGAATCTCTTTATATAAAAATAGTTGGCAAATACTGGGTTATTAGGGAACAGCTCATTCACTAATTTATTTATTTGTCTTCAGTAACTCAGTTTATCACACTTGGCTGAAATGAAAACAGACATTTTTTTTGTCTTTTTAATCCAGCTGTATTTACATTTTTTTACATTGTTCAATGAAATATATAACACCAAAAAAAAAAAAATGAGAATGACTGATTTGAAAAGATTTAAGAGTCACTTTATTACCGTCAAAGGGTCAATCACAGTCAGCTGCAACATACAGCATTAAAACAACACGCACAAGTAAATATCCACACAATTTTGTAATTACAACTTGTCATTAACCAAACTGATAACAAGAATAAATGATCCTGATAAATGATTTAAAATCACCCTGTTTGTTCTACATTGTGGCAGAATATACCTGCTCTCTGAGGGTAGCAACCTAAATTTACACCGCAGCAGATGACTCGAATCTGACAATATTGATCGAGCTTTCTTCACAGACCTGACCTCATACAGATCCTAAAGATCATTCAAGGATGTACCAGCAATTTTGGCACACACCTTCACAATACCCTACATTCGATTATTCTGCTTGACAGGAAGTAACTCGTACCAACAAATAAAAGAAAACATTAAAACATATTTAATAAAGCAAGAATAAAACATTTTAAATAAAAATAGTATCAACATTAAAACTGTGGAGCTTATAATAAAAATATAAACGCAATAAATTAGGGCAAGAGGCAGGGTACACCCAGAACAGGGTACCAAACCATCGCACGGCAGACACACATACATACACACACTCACACTCATTTACACACTACGAGAAATTTGGGAATGCCAATTACCCTAACCTGCATATCTTTGGACTGTGGGAGGAAACCGGAGCAATTCAACTCAATACAATTTTATTTGTACAGCGCTTTTAAGAACTGACATTGTCGCAGAGTAGCTTTACACAATCGAAAGAATTATTGAAGTTTGTATGAAATGTGAATCTGTATGAATCAAAATTATAAGAAAGAAATGTTAAAAATCTTTTAAATTAGCAGTTATTTAACCGATTATTAAGAAACCTGACCTCGACCCCTGTCAGCTGTCCAATTACAGGCCAATATTAAACCTCCCCTGTATCTCTAAGATTCTCGAAGATAGTAGCATAGCAGCTACTGTATGCTCATATCTACATAGAAATAGCATACATGAACTGTATCAGTCTGGATTTAGGCCTCACTGGATCACAGCACAGAAACAGCACTTGTTAAAGTAGTAAATGACCTCCTATTGGCCTCTGATCAGGGATTTGTAACTATGCTTGCATTACTCAACCTTTCATTTGAAGCTCATGTTACCAGGATAGCATTCTTTCACCTCAGAAATATTGCCAAGATAAAAAATATACTGTCGCTAAACGATGCAGAAAAACTATGCTTTTATCACCTCTAGGTTGGCCTATTGTAATGCCTTACTGTCTGGTTGTTCAACTAGATGCATAAACAAGCTTCAGCTAGTCCAGAATGCAGCAGTGAGATTCCTCACTAGAACCAGAAGATATGAGCACATCACCCATATCTTATCTTCACTGCATTGGCTCCCTGTGTATTTTCAGATCTGGGGGACTCATGGATGTAGAGTATTAGGTGAACTGGTATGTTTTGATGCTGTCTTCCCCACTCTTATTGATCACTCCGGTTCATTGAAGGTGAGGTGATTGGTTGCTTTACATCTTAGGGAGTCCTCATGTCTGTGTTTCCTTCTGGCTTTCCCTTTTAGTTATGCTGTTATAGTTAGTCCTGCCGGAGTCTCTGCTTGCACTCTACACTAAATATACAGTCACATTATACATTATGTGACTGCAACCATACCTAACAGTTATCTCTCCTCTTCTGCTCTTCCCTCTCCTGTTCTCCCCCTCTCTCTCTTCCCTCTCTCTGTCGGGCTACTTGTCGAGCTACTCCCTATGCCCTCCGGACCTGTCTGACCCATCCTGGTGCCCCGCTTTTGGTTGGAGATCTCGTCACATGGACAGTGTCTCTTTGGGATGCATCTGGTGTCTGGGTATGGTTTCACTCTACCATGACGGCGTTTCTGGCCTCGACTGGTGTTGACAGCTGTTTCTCTGAGGACTTGACTTGGCTGCAGTTGCTCGATAGTTCAGGACTGGAATTTCCTACGAGTCTTCAATAACTACCTGGACTCCATATTAACATCAATTAACATTAGCTATTAGCTGAACTGCCTGCCACCTATCACACAGTATAAATGGAGATCGATTCCTGCTTTCTGTTTCACCCAAATGAGGATGGGTTCCCTGTTGAGTCTGGTTCCTCTCAAGGTTTCTTCCTATTAACATCTCAGGGAGTTTTTCCTTGCCACTGTTGCCCTCGGCTTGCTCACCAGGGACAATCTGCTCATTTTGATTCATACACACTCACATTTCATACAGACTTAAATAATTCTTTTGAGATTTTTGATATTTCAAATTGTAATAAATATTATTCATGCTTAAATAATTAAGATTAATCATTTCTTTTCAAAAAATACTTCACTGTTTTGTTGATTTTTTCTTATTTTAAATTTATTCACTTATTTATTAATTTATTAATTCATTAATTTATTTATTTATAATGTTCTTTACAGCAGGCAGTTTTGCAGATAAACTTGGGCCAAAGGATGAAGATGCCAACATTATTAGGAAAGAAACAGAAACTGTTACTTTGAAATGTTCAAAGTAACTGGCTTTACCGGTTCAAACAATATCCTAACAGTGCACCAAAGTTTTTACTGTATAAAGGTGCGAGGTCATATAGTTCTGCAAGCACTCCTTCTGACACTCGATTACAGTCAGAAACAACCAGAGATTCTACTGAACTTACTATCAGCGGTGTAAAGCTCTCAGATTCTGCTCTCTATTACTGTGTTCTAAGAGTAGAAGCACAGTAATGCAGAGTCATTAAAAGGCTGCAAAAAAAACATAACAGTTGTATCTATGAAGATATTTAACAACAGAACATCAAAGAAAACCTTATCAGTTAGCCACAGACACAAACAAAATTTGTGGTAACGTATGTAACAATGAAAAATAATACACATCTTCTTTGTTTTTGCCACATTGATGGTTAAAAGAGAAGATTTACACCAATCAATAAAATCACAGACTATAGGATCATGCTGAGGCTTATCATTACTGAGAAAGGACACACTAACTGTATTGTCAGCAAATTTAATAATGTGGCAGCCGTCATAATGGCTTTGCGATTCATTTGTATACAAAACAAATAACAGGAGTAAGATCAAACATCTGGGGGATCAACCAGATCTACCAGCAAATCAAACCACTATTAATATTATGATTCTTTTTCAGCCTATCTGCTAAAATGAGGCTGGATAAAGTTAAAGGCAGAGAAGAAATTGATGAAAAAGTAAACAGACAAGCGACTTAGCCTTCTCAAGATGTTCAAGAATCATATTTACAAATGTTCCAGTCACATCATCCACACTTAATTTATCCTGTACAATGGCCAAAAGTGCAATCTTTACAATTCTTTCAAAAGTTTTTTAAAAGTAAATGTCATTTATCTTTAGTCATTCAGTGCCTTTGGGGTCTTTTTTTAAGCATGGGAACACTCACTCACTCACTTACTTATCTTCTATACCGCTGTATCCTGTATTCAAGGTCGCGGGGACCTAGAGCCTATCCCAGAAGACTTGGGGCACGAGGCGGGGTACACCCTACACAGGGTGCCAATCCATTGCAGGGCACACACACATACACACACTCATACACCCATTCACACACTATGGGCAATTTGGGAACGCCAATTAACCTAACCTGCACATCTTTGGAATGTGGGAGGAAACCGGAGTACCCGGAGGAAACCCACTAAGCACGGGGAGAACATGCAAACTCCATGCACACAGAGAAGATAATCGAGCCACCGTGGGCGTGGGAACAATTGCTGAATATCTGCATTTCAGTTGCACAATTTTTTTAAACCTGACCACCTATACCATTGGGGCAGACGTATCAGTCAGTGTCCACGTTTGTAAAAACTGAAATCTCATCACTAAAATCATGAACATTAAGCTGATTATTTAAAAGCATTCAGTTCATAAGAAAATTCCAGGTAAGTTGACCTATTAAAAAAACAACAGCATGTATTTGTGACTGTATTTCCATATACATGGTAGGTATATTTTTTATACCCTACCATACAGGATATAAATTCCCCTTATCCAATTTTCATTCTTGTTTTTATACAGTGGCAAATAAAAATATGTGAACCTGGAATTTCGTAGTTTTCTGCATTAATTTGTCATAAAATGTTATCTAATCTTCAGCTAAGTAAAGGGTATTGACCAATATGCCTAAAATAATAACAGACAAAAAATTCTGATCTTTCATGTCTTTTTGAACACACTCATTCAATATTCAAAATGCTAGTGGAAAAAGTAAGTGAACACTGGAATTAATAACTGGTTGACCCCCACTGACAGCAATAATCTCACCCAGGCGCTTCCTCTATCTGTCGATCAGACCTGAATTTAAGCTAGTTAGTTTAGTTTCAGCTGAAGTACAAATTTTCTTATATTATCCATAACATTTTTTTTTATATGCTTGGGAAATCATCTTCCCCTCTAAAACTGCAGGGCCCTAATGAAGCAAAGCAGACCTAAATCATGATGGTACTTTCACTATACTTTATGGTTGGGATAATGTTTTTTATAATGATATGCAGTGCCATTTTTACACTAAATAGTATAATGCCTTACTGTCTGGTTGTTTAACTAGGTGCATAAACAAGCTTAAGTTAGTTCTGAATGCAGCAGCAAAAGTCCTTATTAGAACCAGGAGATCTTATCTTGTCCACACTGCATTGGCTGTATAAAGTAGTAAATAGTTTGCACCACAATACCTGTTAGTGTCTTATGATCCGCCATGCTTACTTCAATCAAAGGATATGGGCTGCTTGTCAGTAATCAGTAATGTGTATTAAAAAATCCACAGCAGGGGCAGAGTTTTTTTTAATTTTTTATAATTTTTTTACAAAGCCCCAAAGTTATGTAATATATATATATATATATATATATATATATATATATATATATATATATATATATAAAGTGCAGGATTATTAGAAACACCTGTTCAATTTCTCAGTAATGCAATTATCTAATCAACCAATTACATGGCAGTTGCTTCAATGCATTTAGGGGTGTGGGTCAAGACAATCTCCTGAACTCAAAACTGAACGTCAGAATGGGAAAGAAAGGTGATTTAAGCAATTTTGACCGTGGCATGGTTGTTGGTGCCAGACGGGCCGGTCTGAGTATTTCACAATTTGCTCAGTTACTGGGATTTTTTACGCACAACTATTTCTAGGGTTTACAAAGAATGGTGTGAAAAGGGAAAAACGTCCAGTATGCGGCAGTCATGTGGGCAAAAATACCTTGATGATGCTAAAGGTCAGAGGAGAATGGGCCAACTGTTTCAAGCTGATAAAAGAGCAACTATGACTCAAATAACCACTCGTTACAACCGAGGTATGTAGCAAAGCATTTGTGAAGCCACAACACGCACATCCTTGAGGCCGATGGGCTACAACAGCAGAAGACCCCACTGGGTACCACTCATCTTCACTAATAGGAAAAAGAGGCTACAATTTGCACGAGCTCATCAAAATTGGACAGTTGAAGACTGGAAAAATGTTGCCTGGTCTGATGAGTCTCGATTTCTGTTGAGACATTTAAAAAATTCACATTTATGAATTAAAGTGTTTTTTTATATATATAAAATCTAATTAAAAAAAGATCAACTATAAATATGACTGAAAAAAATCAACAGATTTACAAATTAAGCAAATTTGTTTTATATAAACTGTTGACCTTAGGAGCATTCTTAGGAGTTATTTCTTGGGCAAGAAGACCATTCAATTTCACCATTTTTGACATCCATATTTTTTACTTGCTAGCTGCTGATAGGCATTTGTTTCTGGAGCTGGCTGCTGATGGTTCTGAATCTTGTCTTTGTTTTGGAACTAGCTGATTAGTTTCAACCTTTTTTTCAAAGTCACTGTAAGACTACAGAATTTTGAAAAATTTGATCCTCTTCCTCTACATCAAAGGCATCTCTCTTTTCCAAATTCAATTGCAATGTCTTTTGAACAGAGAATCTGTATGTGTAATATAAAAATTCGATAGATTAAAAGCAAATAAAGATTGTTTCCCACAAGACGGGGGTAAAGTGTGTGGGAATGTGAGAGGCGACAGGTGTCAGTGTCATACAACATTGTAGCAATATTCAAGCAATGTTTGCAATCTTGTGCAGGACGGCAGAGCCAAAACATAAAACTCACACTCGCGCACACACACACACACACACACACACACACACACACACACACACTTACAGTAGTCCCATACAGAAGAGGGACAGAGTAAAGTACACAGGACCTACAATTTTTACACTTTTATTAGCCCCGGGTTGACAATTTAAATTAATCACATCGATGCAACGTTCCTTCCACAACTCCTCTCATTGGTTAGTGAAATGAATTGAAATCGCTGCCACGATAAACAGGCAGTTGGAAACAATACTTATGAATTATACATTTTATACAAATGCTAAATCCTTTGCTTATTTATTCAGCTTTCAGATGCGTACATATCTCACTTAATTTTTTTAAAAATGTACGCTTATGACAGGTTTGTGGTTCAAGGTTACATACATTTACAAGCGAGACTTATCTTTCCGCTGTTTAATTCACTTATTTCTGCCAATTCGTGACTATAAATCAAAATGTCAACCATTTATTTACAGCTTTTATCAGTCATCCACCATCATTGCATGTGAAGATGTTTCCCTAAGCTCAAATGATGCAACCACACCTGAATCCACTGAAATCCACTGTACCTATTGTACAAGAGCAGTTGCTACTTCCAGCTTCAACTGTACAGACAACTGTTGAAGAGATGCAAAATGTGCATGAGTTGGGACAGGATTACAATTTAAGTAAACTGCATTCACTTTTAAAAAATGAAATGTGTTTAACAGATGAAGTTGTTAGTAAAGTTTATTATTGTTTAAAATATTCAGATTTGTTTTCTTCCTGTCATCAGGGTCCCCTCAGAACAACATATTCAAGAACTCAAACATTCAAACAACTGTTCCAGTACACACAGCCTCGGAAGGTAATATTAGGCAATGATGAAAACATGACTCAAAGGTTTTCATATTGCATAGGTTCCTCCTTGAAAATCCAGAATGCCTTAAACTAATTCTTTACCAGGATTCTTTTGAAATTGTCAATCCCCTCGGCTCTGCCAAAAAAAAAAAGCACAAAGTAGTTGCAGTCTATCTTTCTGTGACTAATTTACCAGCTCATGTGCAGTCCAATACTGATCACATGTCTCTTGTCTTGTTGTGTGGAGAGAATGACCTAAAACAATTTGGAAGTGCTAAGATTTTCTTAGAGTTGTTAGTGGATTTAAAAGATTTGGAGGAAAATAAAGTAGTGGCAGATGGTAAAATGATTAAAGGTGCTCAGTATTGTATCACTGGTGATAATTTGGGTTCATATACCATTAGTGGGTTCACTGAAAATTGCAGTCATGCTTAGTACTTTTGCAGGTACTGTGAAATCACAAGAAGTGAGTTTTAGAGTGATGACCCAAGTGTTTGTGGTCCACAGCGCACCCCTGAAAGTTACGATTCTGCTGTGCGTGATTTTCAAAGTGGTTCCAGTCAAGCCATCAAAGGCATAAAGGTAAACTCTGTTTTCAATACTCTGAAATCTTTTCATATTTGCCAGCCTGGTCTCCCACCTTACTTAGGGCATGACATATTCGAGGGGGCCTTATCCTATGATATTGCCTTGTACTTGAAGTATTTTATTAAGAAAAAAAACAGTGGTTTACATATTCAGTTTTAAACCGACGCATCAAGCAATTCAAGTACAAAGGTACTGATGCTCTCACAAAGCCATGTGTTGTCAACTCTGAGGTGCCCAAGCTTTCGGGGCAAGCCATCCAGAATTGGAATTTCTAAGGTTGCTTCCAGTGTTAATTGGTGACAAAGTGCAAAATTCAGAAGATGACTTGTGGCAGTTAACACTTCAGCTTAAAGATATAGTTGATTTGATTTGTGCACAAAAAATTTCATTATCACAGGCAGCTTATCTTGACGTTCTAATCCAAGAATATTTGGATTCAAAAAAGTATTTATTTTCTGAGAGTCCGTTAAAACCAAAACATAATTTCTTAAGACATTATCCGGCACTCATTTTCAAATTTGGTCCCTTGATTTGATTATGGACAATGCGCTTCGAAAGTAAACATAGCTACTTCAAGAGATGTGCCAGGCATTTAAAAAACTTAAAAAAATGCCTGCCTCACTTTATCTGAAAGACATCAAATGTATCAGGCATGTCTTTTAGCTGGGCCTGGATGCAGTGAGCTTCTACAAGTCAAAGACAGTTGCACTTTTTACCAAAGTCTTTACAGTGAGTCAATTAAACATGCACTAAAAGAGTTTAACTTTTCAGAGATGGATACTAGTGTATCCACAGACATCACATATAAAGGTACGTCTTATAAAAAGGGCCATTTCCTTGTGTCAAAAAATGATGAGTCCATTGAGTTTGGCGAACTTACAGTATTATTATTTCAATTCAAAATGATGTAGCTGTGTTTTTTGTGATGGAAATACATAAAGCTGACTATCATTCTGAATATCATACTGTATGTACTCTGTGACAAAACAGAGTACCAGGTTGCAGTGTCTTAACATTAACAACGTAGATTTTTATCTGTTACCATCATACATTGTTAATGGGCACCAAGTCATTCCTCTGAAACACAGTGTGCTGTCAAAGTAAAGAGGTCTTGGCCACAGTCGTGGAGAAACGATACCAAAAATCGTGTGCTTAGTAAAAAAAATACAGTTTAAACAGGGTCTGTTTAACCAAAAATGAAAGTTATGTCATTACTTATCCTCATGTCATTCTAAACCCGTAAGACATTCATTGTTGTTTTTTTGAGAAACAAATTAATATATATATTTTTAATGGAATCTAAGAGCTCTCTGACCCTCCGTAGACAGCAACACCACTGAAATGTTCCCAGGTAAAGAAATGTAACAAGAACTTTGGTAAAATAGTCCATGTGACATCAGGGTTTGAACTGTAATTTTACAAAGCTACAGGAATGCATTTAGTGTTTAAAGAAAACAAATATTCAATATCCTTATTCAACAATTTTTCATGCAAACAACGTGCATGCTCTTTCCAAAATGGCGGGGTGCTTAAGCAGACGGAGTCAGGAGGAGAAATTGTTGAAATATAAAAAAATATTTCTGTCACATGGACTATACCGATGTCCTTGCTATGTTTCTGGACCTGGGAACATTTCAGTTGCGTTGCAGTCTACGAAGAGTTTAGAGAGCTCTTGGACTTCATCAAGAATATTTTAATTTGTGTTCCAAAGATGAACTAAGGTCTTAAGGGTTTGGAATGACATGGCGGTGAGTAATCAATGACAGTTTTTATTTTGGGGTGAACCAACCCTTTAAAGTACTGTAGGGTTTTACATTTAAATGTACAGAAATAAATTCTTACACATTATATAAATTAAAGTAGAAAGTCCTTATATGTACAGTGTTAGTTTACTAAAAGTTTTATATCTATGAACTTGATTGTAGAAATGACTGACTTGGAAACAACATTTCTACGCACCGCCATCACTGAGGTGTTGCCTGACCTTCCAAAGGTAACAAAAAAAATATTTTAGAAGAGACTTTGCAGTCTCTTGGTGTGGAATTCATTGAAGAATCTAATTTGCTGTCAGCATTGAGGCCAGTTCAAGCCCGAAAAGTCCTTGCTGCTTGGAAACTGAGATGTAAGTCATTTATTGCAGAACAGAATGCTACCGATTTTCCAAGTAGCAGGCCTAAAAAGGTCATAAATATAAAAAACATTCAAATTGTGTTACTGACCATTCTTTTTGTATGTGTTTTGAAGAACAGGCTCCAGAAACAAGCAACTCATCTGTTGGTGCCTCTCCAGAACCCTCCGCAACCTTGTGGCATCGTTCACCCAGTGGTTCGCAGTCATCCTGTTCCAGCAGCTCTCAAAGCCCTGATATAGACTGGGTGGAGACCTTTCTGATACCATGGGCTAAGTTCCCAGAGGAGCTTATGCAGGTTTTGGAGAGGGGAAAATGACCAAGTCCACGAATGAGAAGAGAAATGGTCCGAATTGTGGTGAATGAGATGATGCAAAAATGTTCTTGCCCAAGTAAAAGGAATTCTACTGAAGTAGTCAAAAAGTTGGTGGCAAAATATTCTAAATCTTTGCAAGACATAATAGAAGGGGATGTTGTTGGGCCAGGGTACCATTCTTTAGTTAAGCTATTGCAATATAGGATTGAAAATGTGAAGCGATCTTCCATACCCAAAATAAGAAAAAGAAAGCATTGCACTGATGACTCTGACACTGAGGAAATTCCTCCTGAACAGAAAGCATCAATTCAAGATACCTATGGGTGCATTAACTGGGATGTTAAATTCTTGCCACTTGAAGAGACTCCTGAAAGTCAACGTGAAAAGGAAGACAAACTGAAGATTGTGTCTCAGCAAACCGATGCAAATCTAGAGGAGGTCAAACATCTAATGAAGTTGACTTTCTACACACAGCGTTAAACAAGTCAACCAGGAAAAAAATATAAAATGCCTTTTGGAGGACTGGCCATTTTGGTTTAATGAACTTGGCATGGCAGTTCACTTCAAGGAACCTACCGGAATTGGTCTTAAAGAAACTTTTACACGCAATCTGGAATTGAAGCGGAAACGACTCTTGAACTACTTTAGTTCCCTTTCAAAGGCTACACTCGATGCTGCGTGAAAACGCTATGGGAAACATCTTGTCATGTTGCCCGTTGTGAAGCATGTGTGTAAAACACGCCAAATTTTGGCTTATATAACCTCGGTCGGGTGACGTCATCTGATGAGACGCACCTGCAGGTTATAAATAGGAGTGAACCGGAAACATTCCTCAGATCTTTTGTCTTCACTGACCTTGTTGTGTATGCGTGTGTGTTTAAACCAGAAAAATAAGAAAGTTTTAAACTCACCGATATGGCAGAGTTTTAATTGAGATATCCCTCCGTGTCTAATAAATACATATTGGAGGGCGATCTCTACAATTTACTGCTTTGAATAAAGTGCTCGCATTCCTTAAGAAGCTCCGGGCTGCGGCGCATTTCTGGGGCTTAAAACGCATGTATCCAGCAGAGCTCCTATCTTTCACTCCCTTGTTGGATCAGGAAATCCCTCTGTCCGCTCGCAAGCACGCTCTGCGCTTTTTGTGAATGGACAAGGATAAACATTGTTTCTCGCTCCGCAGAGATGGAAATAGCACCCAAGCACAAAAAAAACAAAAAAACATTAGACGGCAGGTTCTGTCAGGTGGCCGGGGGGCGGAGCCTCTACGACGCTCTCTCCTTTTTTCTTAGCAATCTCCCTATGAGTTAACCCTTTCATGGAGTAAGCTGTATTTATCCCGTGTTTCCTGCCATCTACTTATTTATTTGTTTAAATATAGTTGAGGTGGAAGCGCAGGGTTACAGTATATGATGATGCCCAGATAGAAGAGACGCTTCCAGGCTATCTCTCTCCTGGGACATCATCCTCCCTGAAAAGCTAATACTTCCTTTTAAGCTGTGTAGACTTACTCACTTCCCTGGAGGGAAAAGCTTTTCCGGCAGCAGGTCTGGTTGGTGCTCCATTGCACACCATGACGGTTTTGCAGGTCTACCAGGCTGACCTGCTGAGAGACTTGAGTACTGGCGGGGCTCTTCAAAATTGGGGCGTTCAGGAATTACGCCGGGCCACAGACTTATGGCTAAATCTCAGTGGCATCAAGCATAGGATCGCGCATTTCTCCTTAATGCCCCTATTTCGCCTTCTGGCCTGTTTGGCGATGTCGTTAACTCGTTCGCCACTAGGTTCATGAGGCGAAGTTATATGAACATGCTTTTGGAAATTCCTTCCCTGCCATGCTCAAGAGTCGGGACTGTCTGCCACCCAGTCTCCACCGGGTCTGACTCTTGCAAGGCGTGAAACACACAAGGAGAGTGTTTTTGAGCCGGGCACCCTCTCGTAAAGATTGGGGTGCGTCATGCCGCGCTTCGCAATCCGCCTCAAAAGAGCTCAGACTGGCATATTGTCTTCTTCACAAAGAAGCCCTAAGGTTCATGTGCCCAGGACCATGGGGGTGGCCCCCCCAATGGGGAGAGGCACGCAGAATTCCTTTCGAGAATGAAGTGTTCTCCCTGGCACCCCAGGAGGTCGGTGTTTTTGCTCCGCCACCACTGGTGTTTCGGGCAACACCAGTCTCCAATAAAGTGTTAGCTCTTCGGTTTTTCCTGCCATGTTTCAGGATGCCGAACATCTAACATCATCCCCCCCCCCCCCCCGTTTAACCAAGCCGCCGAGACTTTTGCCCCTTTCAGAGAAACTGGCAGCGTGGAAACTACTGCCAAGCATATCTCCTTGGGTACTAAGCACTGTAGAGAGAAACTACAGGATGCAGTTCTCACATCACCCTCCGTGTTTCAACGGCGTGGTCTCCACTTCCGTGAAACCGGAAAGTGCGCATCTGCTGACAGAAGTTGCTGGGGAATGGGGCCATGGAACATGTTCCCCTACCAGACAGTGAGTCAGGCTACTACAGTCGGTATTTCTTGGTTCCCAAGAGGAACGGGGGGCTACGTCCAATTTTTAGATTTTCGCGGGCTGTTCCGCTATCTAAAATAAATAAATACAGCTTCAAAATGTTGACTGTCAAAGTGATTGCTCTCAAATCCTACCAAGCGATTGATTTGGGACAATCGATTTAAGGATGCTTACTTCATATAGAAATATTGCCACAGCAATATTGCCAGGTTCCTAAGGTCGCTTTCGGGGGTGAAGCTTACCACTATTGTGTCCTTCCATTTGGTCTAGCTCTCTCACCCGCACATATACGAAATGCATGGATGTAGTTCTGGTGCTTACGACTCCGGGGCATTCGTATTTGAATTAAATAGACGACTGGCTGGCCCAGTCTCAGTAGCTAGCGTTTTGACATCAGCATGTCATCCTAGCTCATCTTTGTTTCTTAGGATTAAGACCCAACTCCACAAAAAGCGTGCTCTTTCCTGTTTAAAGGACAACATATTGGGTGTCACATGGGATTCGATCGTAAGCGGGCACAGCTGTCTCCCGCTCATGTCGAATCCATTCTCAACACCCTCAAGGAAATCAAGCTAGACTGGAAAGTGACCATCACTTTCATAGATCTTAGCTCTTATGGCAGCTGTATCCACGGTGACACCTTTGGGCCTTCTGCACATGAGAGCAATTTAGTTGTGGCTAAGAACCAGGGGATTTCACTTTAGGGTCAATCCCCAATAAAGGTTACGTGCCAGGTGCTTCGTACCCTTCCTATGTGGTTCAGACTCCGGTTTTTGACTTTGGGTCCCACTCTAAGTTCGTCTTGTCGTCGCAGATGCTAACGACAGACGCTTCCCTCATGGGCTGGGGTGCGGTCTTAGATGACCGTCCAGCCCAAGGGAGCTGGAGAGTCGGGAGTCTGGTTGAGGGTCCATCAACAGTGTTGGCCGACCAGAGTGTGGTTCTCGGATCTAGTATCCCTCTTCAACGGCTCACCATAGGTGATTCCAATGAGGTGGGATCTTCTGTCTCAGGCGCAGGGGACGATATTTCATCCCCGGCCCGAGTTTTGGAACCTTCACGTTCAGTCCCTGAACCGGACCAACTAAGTCAAGCTGGTCTTTCAGCCAATGTAATTAAGACTATTCTAAGTGCTAGGGCTCCCTCCCCTAGAAGAGCTTATGCCCTCAAATGAAATGTGTTTGAAAGTTGGTGCATGACAAAGCAGGTAGACCCAGTCCACTGCCGAAATGTTTTAGTGCTGGAGTCTCTGCAGGAAAAGTTGTCCTCGGGCTTGTGCCCTAGTACCCTCAGGACGTACGTAACTGCTATTTCAGCCTGCCACGTCCTGATTGGTGGGGTTACTGTGACACGGTCCCTTTTGTGGGTTTTATCTATCATGCTCGAAGAGCCAATTGACACCTTTTTTTTTTTTTAAACCCTTAGAGTCAGTGCCTCAGGTTTCTGACCCTTAAGATGGTTTTTCTAATGGCCGTTACTTCTTTAAGAGGATTGGAGATCTGTCAGTCTCCCCATCCTGCCTAGACTTTGCCCCTGGGCTAGTCAGGGCCATTTTGCATCCTCACTGAACTATCTTCCGAAAGTTCCATTCTCAACATGCACCCTATTGTTTTTGAAGCCTTCTGTCCTCCGCCTTTTACAGCTTCGGAGCAGGAGAGACTTACTGTGTCCAGTACGTGCTCTTCAGATTTATGTCCACCGCATCAGCCAGTGGCATAAGTCAGAGCTGCTTTTACATGTTTTGGGGCCGCAACCAGGGGGCGGCCGCCACTACACTGGGTGAAAGATGCTATTGCCCTCTCCTATGAGGCGCATGGGCTCACTTGGCCTCTAGGAACCAGGGGTCATTTAACCAGGGGGATCGCCTTATCTACTGCACTAGCAGGAGGTATTCCCCTGCAGCAAGTGTGTGATGCGGCGGCGTGGTCCTTTCCGCACACATTTGTTAGATTTTATAATCTGGATATTCATGCCACTCCCAGATATAATTCTAAGACCTTCTCGGCCTTGTGCGCACACGCTACACAACCTTGGGGTCCAGACACTTGCAGTGCGGCGGCGTTGGTATTCTTGTTCCCATAGCGTTTTCACGCAGCATTGAATGTAGCCTTTGAAAGGCAACGTCTCGGGTTACTTTGCTGTAACCCTGTGTCCTGAAAAGGCGGAAATGAGATGCTGCGTCTCAATGCTGCACTGTCTACGTGACCGGACGTCCGTTCAGACAATCAATCTGAGGAATGTTTCCGGCTCACTCCTAATTATAACCTGCAGGTGCATCTCATAAGATGACGTCACCCGACCGAGGTTATATAAGCCAAAATTTGGCGTGTTTGATACACACATGCTTCACAACCGGCAACATGACAAGATGTTTCCCATAGCGTCTTCACGCATCTCCCGCCTTTTTTAGGGAACAGAGTTACAGCAAAGTAACCCGAGACGTACTGTTGGTGTGAGCAAGAACAAAAAATTCCAGCAGGCTGTAACAAAGTGTAAAGTGATGAAGGAACAGGTGAGTGGTTGCTCTGAAGATGTGAAGGAGATGTTGCTGCTTTTGCTATCCTACTTTAATGAGAAGGAAGGCGCAATGTTCTATTATGTGAAGGACACATGCCTGGCAAAGAAAGTACTGACGGATAAAGTTAATCTGACTCCCACCCTTGTTGTGTGTGGTAAGTTAATGGTTTATTTTTTTTTCCTTTCTTGGTTTCAGTTTCTTTGTCATTTAAAATTTTTGCCAACAATGTTTAAAATTGTTTTTTTTTTTGTTACCATTAATTAAATTAGTAAATGTTATATACAAACAATAAAAAAAATACTGCAAAAGTATATTGTTAGATGTATGTTCATATTAACTAATGGTAACAAATGAAACCTTACTGTAAATTGTTGATTTTGTAAGGGTTAACCCCTAGAGGGCGCCAAAGCGCCCAAAGACTCTGTTTGTTTGTTGTGTTTTGTAGTTAGTTTGTGTGAAAAGGACTTCATTTCCCATAGGGCACCTGGGTCAGGTGATGGAAGCATGCACCTGATCCAGGTCAGTCATTAGTTAAGTTATAAATAGCCTGACTAAAGCTTAGTCAGGCGTGTAACATTTGTTATGGTTGTTTTGTGTTGGTTAATTTCAGTAAGACGTTCTATTAAAGATTCCTAAGTGCTTTTGGAAAAGAGCTTTTTGTTTTGTTTGAATATATAAATAAAAGAGTTTATCTGGAAGGTCTCGTCTCAGCCTCTGCAACTATGCCACAACACCGACACAGACAGCCTGCTCATGACAGAATGTTACACCATAAAAGTGGCATAGCAGAGGTGTCTCCCCTAAATGTTTTTTGGGGGGGAGCAATAACGATGGAGCCGGAGCGAGCGGACTGGCTGGGCGATATCGTAGAGCACAGAAAAGACCGAGAGCAAAGTGAGCAAAGGGCGCTGCAGAGCTGGGAAGGCTGCAGGCTTGCCATCCGGCGAACACCATTTAAGAGTGACGCAGCTCGAGGTGACAGACTTCCCCGCACCGACCAGGAGGTACGAACCAAGAAGGTCAGGTACGGCGGTGGCGAGAGGGAAGAAGAACCTCAAACGGCAATGGAGAGAGAGAGGAATAAGAAATCTCTGCATGTTTTGGGCGGAGCAGAATCAGGAGCGGATACTGAACCTGCGGGAGCAGGTAGAACAGCTCCAAAACCTGCTCGTCCAAATTCACGAGAGCCGCGGAACGGGCTCTGATTTTTACAGGAGCCACGCAGAGGGCTCCGATCTTCTTCCTCCTCCTTCGTCCGACAGTGAGGACGTCGCGCAGCCTCCGCTGGACAGCGAGGACTTCGCGCTTCTTCCTCCTCCGCCGCCGCTCCTCGACAGTGAGGACGTCGCGCAGCCTCCGCTGGACAGCGAGGACTTCACACTTCTTCTTCCTCCGCCGCCAGGCGTTGAGGACGTCATGCCCAAGCCTCAGTCCAGTGCAGCGGACGTCGCTCTAGCTCCTCAGCCGGCAAGCGCGCCGAGCGTCGCTCCAGCTCCTCAGCCGGCAAGCGCGCCGAGCGTCGCTCCAGCTCCTCAGCCGGCAAGCGCGCCGAGCGTCGCTCCAGCTCCTCAGCCGGCAAGCGCGCCGAGCGTCGCTCCAGCTCCTCAGCCGCCGGCAAGCGCGCCGAGCGTCGCTCCAGCTCCTCAGCCGCCGGACGCAGCGAGCGTCGCTCCAGCTCCTCAGCCGCCGGACGCAGCGAGCGTCGCTCCAGCTCCTCAGCCGCCGGACGCAGCGAGCGTCGCTCCAGCTCCTCAGCCGTCGGACGCAGCGAGCGTCGCTCCAGCTCCTCAGCCGTCGGACGCAGCGAGCGTCGCTCCAGCTCCTCAGCCGTCGGACGCAGCGAGCGTCGCTTCAGCTCCGGAGCCACCAAGCTCCACGAACGTCGTGCCCGAGCCTCAGTCCAGTATCGCGGATGTCGCTTCAGCTCCACTGCCTCCAAGTGCCTCCAAGATCGGCATGCCCGCTTCGCAGCCCGGCTCTGGGAAACCTGTCCTGCTGGCCATGCAGCCCGGCCCAGGGGACAAGGGCTACAGCCTCCGGGTCGGAAGGTCAGACTTTGAACATTGGGGAGGGAGTCCCGGGCCTCCGTTAGCGCTCCGGAGGAGCGTTTTTGAGGGGGGGGGTACTGTAAGGGTTAACCCCTAGAGGGCGCCAAAGCGCCCAAAGACTCTGCTTGTTTGTTGTGTTTTTTTGTTATAGTTTGTGTGAAGGGGACTTCATTTCCCATAGGGCACCTGGGTCAGGTGATGAAAGCATGCACCTGATCCAGGTCAGTCATTAGTTAAGTTATAAATAGCCTGACTAAAGCTCAGTCAGGCGTGTAACATTTGTTATGGTTGTTTTGTGTTGGTTAATTTCAGTAAGACGTTCTATTAAAGATTCCTAAGTGCTTTTGGAAAAGAGCTTTTTGTTTTGTTTGAATATATAAATAAAAGAGTTTATCTGGAAGGTCTCGTCTCAGCCTCTGCAACTATGCCACAACACCGACACAGACAGCCTGCTCATGACAGATTTATACTAATTAATACTGTTATATTATTATCATTGATTATAAAATTATACTTAATTGTTTTTTCTTTCTTCTTAGGTGTATCCTTTATTTCTTCGAAGCGATTCAGGCTGTGTGTGGATCGAAATGTTGTGCATGACAACATTCCCTCCTTCATTTCTGCTGTGTGCATGATGTTTGGGAGCTATTATTGCTTCAACATCCATTACCCATCAGAGCTGGCATCGACCCTGGAGTTTTTGCAAAGGTATGTGTTTTTGGGTGGCCTTTATACAATGTTTGAACTGAAATAAATCTAAAGTAGCTGATTTAGTGACTTGGGGTTAATATAAAGAACAAAAACAGTAACGTTTGTTAATTAATTTACTAAAGTAAAAATCCAAAAAAGAAGGCATTTTAATAAATGATTTAAAACTTTTCATGATCATTAAATTAAATTACTGAACCTAAACATAGAAGCCTGATTAAAAATGCTTAAATAGGGTTTTGTATATGAAGTACATGCATATATATGTATGCATGTGCAGTATTTGTGTGTGGGTGTTTTATTTTTTTATTTATTTTTTTATTTTTTGCTCTACTGATTCAATAAATAACTTCTTGTGGAACACTGTAGTTAGGACTACTTCTCTCTGTTCATGTACATGATGAACCATGATTTCTGCTTTACCGTCTGGATTTAGGATGACAAACTTTTTAAAGGGAAGGATTCATGATTTACTCGCCTATTAAATATTTAATATTTGTTCATTTAATACAAAATGTAATTATAAATTGCTTGAATGAAAAAAGCTTTTGCTTTTAATGAAGCTTTTTTCATCAATACAGTTGTGTTTTCCTATTTTCCGAGTTGTTGTTTTTTTCCATCAACCCAGAGAAGGGCACCAAAGTGGAAAAGACAAACACAGCTTCAAGCTGTGTTTGTCAGCTAAATCCAAGAGTCCCTTACCTTGATTCAGGATCTTTCAGATCATGAGTGGCGTGAAGTCTAAATATCGACTAACGTTAATAAGATTTTGGACATTTATTGAATGATGTGCCATACTCTCCATTTGAAGGTTTGTTCCAACTGCTATGCTCAGTAGATGTTACTGTAAGTTACAGCGTATTTAATATTGTCGTTGGTTTTAATATAGCTTTTTTATTTTTTATTTTTTGCATTGATGTATCTCAGGTACATGTGTTATACTAAATTTAAGGAAATACTGCTGTTACTATTATTTAAAAAAAAAATCTCAATTGTTCAACCATTTTAAGAGAGAAGTCCCTCCATCATTTCTTTTTTATTTACATTGAGATTATCATTAATCTGTCACTCTTTTTTTTTTTTTTTTTTTTTTTTGTCTGTAAAGAAAGTACACGGTACATGAACTCAATTTGTGTTGAGATATGTTTTTTTTTTGTTTACGTGTTTGAAAGGTAAATAAATGCTTCAAAGGGAAAAGGACTGGATTTCTGTCTTTCTGTACAGTAGCTCTTAATGCATATGTCACTTAGCATTTAAGGATTTCGAGGATTGTGTACATTGGTTTATATTTTTCACATTTCTGGTCAAAGTCTATAGGGTGGTGCAGTTTATATAAAGCTTAGATGAATGTTTAATCTGCCTGTTTAAAAGCAGTTTCTGTTTTCAGTTCAATTTTACAGTAAATATTTATTTGCAGTGAAATTGGATAATTATCTACACTAAAAAACAACCGTATTCTATGTGCGCACACGCTACACAATTTAGGGGTCCAGACACTTGCAGTGCGGCGACGTTGGTTCTCTCGTTCCCATAGCGTTTTCACGCAGCATCGAGTGTAGCCTTTAAAAGGGAACTTTGCTGTAACCCTGTTCCCTGAAAAGGCAGGAACGAGATGCTGCGTCCCAATGCCGCACTGCCCACGTGACTGGACATCCGTTCAGACAAATCAATCTGAGGAATGTTGCCGTAATGTAAAGTAACCCGAGAAGTTTTTTTGCTATCAGTTGGCTAAGATGCTCGGTCCTAGCGGTTTTAAGAGCCTTTCTATGGCTGCACATACTGTCTTTAAATGCAATTCAGAAAACTTTTAATTTAGTTTTTCTCCATTTTTCGCTCGAGGTTCAGGTTGCTCTCTTTAGGGCGCGAGTATGACTGTTGTAACAAGGAGCTTTTTATCTCCAACTGTTTTTAATCTGATGGGAGCAACAGTGTCTAATGTACTGGTAAAATAGTGGCCATGCTGCTAGTCACTTCATCTAGATCATCTGCATTTAGGGGTCTAATAAGAAATTGGGACAAATCTGGCAGATTACTTGTGAATCTGTCTTTAGTAGTCAGATTCATATTTCTACCAAATCGATAACACTGAGGAGACACAGATAATCTGTGTTACAGGTAGAGTATACTGTATATCAGGAGGTAATGAATTGTGATATCATAATTTTGAGGTAAAATATCTATTTTAGGGACATCTATACCATGGGATATAATTAAATCTAGCGTATGATTACAGCGGTGAGTTGATCCATTTATATTTTGTTTAACCCCAAAGGAATTTAGTAAGTCCATAAATGCGAGGGCTAAAGTGTCGTTAGCATCATCTACATGAATGTTAAAGTCTCCTACTATCAACACTTTGTCAGAGTTAACCAATAGGTCTGATAGCAGATGTCCAAATTCTTTAAGAAAATCGACATATGGCCCTGGGGGTCTGTACACGGTGGCCATTGTAAAATATAGCGCGGGTTTATTATGTATTTCATTAAGTGCAACATTAATGACGAGCACTTCAAATGAGTTAAACCTGGGCCTTATTTTCTGAGTAACAGTGAGTACATCATTGTAGATAGTGGCGACACCACCACCGCGACCAGTTAGACGGGGCTTGTGCTTATAAAAGTAGACTCATTCAGACCAATATATTCATTTGGTTTAAGCCAGGTTTCGGTGAGGCAGAGTACATCAAGGCAATAATCTGATATCATTTCATTAACAATAAGTGCTTTAGGCGCAAGGGATCTAATGTTGAGAAGTCTTTAGAGGTAGATTTCGATTACTTATTTGGCCTTTTTCTGGTTTAATGGTTATCAGATTGTTTTGGCTGGATTTAATTAATTTATTCTTTTTTCTCACTATTTGGGGAACAGACACAATTTCTATAGGACAAGCTATGTGTGTGCGTCTATTAGTATGGTGAGTTGTGATGTGGCTAATATCTAAAGAATCTAAGGTATGACTTACCACCAGTCAGATGGTTCGTAGTGTCCTGGAGATGTTGTCAGCGAGGGCCTGTGTCGTTCGTGCCAGCATGAAGGACCACAGCTGGAATATTCTTCCTCAGGGCCGCGGGCACCTGTGCAGCGACATCAAGAACATGAGCACCAGGTAAACAGCGTGTGTGCACCTTACCTTTAGCTATGGTAGCACGGACATGCCGGAAGATGGAGTCTCCGATGATCAGCGCATCGTGTGCCGTCTCGCAATTTACCTGGGACACGTGAGCGTTGGTCCGTGACGATTCCAGCGTGGCTTTCCACTGCTGTAGCCGGGCCAGCTTCACCTGTAGGTCGCAGATCCGCTTCTCCACGGCTTCCAGCTCCAAATCCACCGAGTGCAGCTCCAATGTCTCCTCACCTGCACTCAGAGGCAGAGACACATCCGACATGGTGTATAGAAACAGAGATAACTGGTGTGAAAGAGCGTAAACAAATTTGTGATGGCCAGGCTAACGGGCTAGCTATGCTAATGCCGGTTAAAAGCGGTGTGCTGGAAAACAATTAAAACTTAATGATATAACACCTATTTCGAGTGAATATATTATAAGATAGTATAAAATACTGATCTGTTATATGTTCACTCTTCGTAAGGGGATGAAAAAGTTGAAAGATTGGTCACTCTAGCGGAGCTTGGAAAAAAGTAGCGTCTCTGGTGCACAGTACACACACACACAAACCCTGCTCAGTGGAAAAAAAAATTAAGAGGGTTTGACCTCCATCCCCATACAAGCACTTATAGCTGATAGCAGACTGCAAGAATTTATAAAAAATACAGAAAACCCATGGTTAAAGTTGACACTTAAAATATGTAAAAACAGTAATAACAGAATACAAATTAGAAGAGGATACCGTGGTCCTTAAATGGTGCGCATATGACACACAGTTTGTCCCAAATAAATTAGACACGAGATTTAAGGAATGGACAAATAAAGGAGTAACAGCTCTATGCAAGATAATAAAGGATAATACAAGTTTTGAACAAATTAAAGAGAAATATGCACTAGAGTCACAGGAGTTCCATCGCTACCTGCAGCTGAGACACTTTATCAGTGACAAGTTGAAGTATGTATCTGAATCAAGAGCTGTTAGATCTGTTTAAAAGGGCCTACGGTGCAAACAAAGATAGGCGTATTATTTCAGGTCTATATAAAGGGGCTTATAAACAAGAAAACACATTCAACCCTATACATTAAAACAAAGTGGGAAAGGTAAGGAGAAATGTCAGAGGATGAATGGGAAAAAAATCTGGGAATATTAATGGAAATGTAGCAGCTCACAGAGTTGGAAGGAGTTTGGCTGGAAGAGCCTGATAAGATACTTTATTACACCTTATTAAAAATCACATTATAAAAGTAACTCCCCAGCCTGTTGGCGAAATTGTGGAAATAAAAATGCAAATCATTACCCTGTTTTTTGGGGTTGTCAGGTTATTAAAACTTATTGGATGGAAATACATGAAGCAATACGAGAATTTTTTGGGAGCCACCTGCCCTTGCAAAGCAAAGTCTTTTTTTTGGACCAATGCCAGATGGATGGACAAAGAGAGACACACATTTGTTTAGTATTTTGTTAGTGGCAGGTAAAAAGGCACTTACAAAACAATGGCTTTCACAAGAGAGCCCAACATTGACCATGTGGATGGACATTACGATGATATATGCAGTATGAAGAAATTAACTGCAGAGTTGAACTACAAAAACTTATAGGATAAACTATATAACACCACACAGACCGGACTCTGATTTGCTTAACCTCAGACGATAATATGTTGAATATGTAGCAGTAACCATACTTCATTCCCTAGGTGTTCAAGTTTTTTGTTTTTTTGTTATGTGTTTTTTTTTTTCTTCTTCTTCTTTTTGTTGTTTATTTCTGGAAAACAGACATTCATGTTGACACTTGGGGATTAATACTTAAGATGGATGTAAATGCAACAATTGTTACAGAATGTCAATAAAAACTAAATAAAAATAAGAAATTAAAATTTACTTGAGTTGGATCAACTTAATTTACAACAAAAAAATTTGTTGTACCAACGCTATTCATATATGTTAACAGTATTGAATTATGTTGGACGCAGCTGTAGTAAATAAGTTAAATTAACCTAATATAATTTATTTGACTGAACCTAAGAACATTAAGTTGGGCCAACAAAATTGCTTAATCCTGAAAGAAAGCCATTAAATCAGATGGAAATTCTTTCCATAATTTAATTATGTTCATTCAACGAGTTATTTTTTTGAGTGCATTTATACATCATTCTGTGGTCAAGTATTAATTCTCCCTTCCAATTTAATATTGGCACATGAAACAGCAGTCTGGGTCCTCTGTGCCATCATAAAATCCTCTAAGGCAACCATGTTTCCCATTTCGTAATAACCTTGTGTAAAGCAGGTCGTGAATAATGTTTTACACATTTTATATCTTTTAATTCAAAAGGCACTTATAATTCAGCCCTTGATGTTTCACTCCAATTTTCCTAGTTCACAACACCTGTAGCCAAAAACACACACACAAAGCAGAACTCATCTAGGATTGTTAGCCATGATACAGCTTTAAAAATACAATAAGCAAAATTACAAAAAAAAAACCAGACAGATGCTTACTTTCAAGCCATGCATAGTGTGCCTTCTGTCTGAACTCCGTCCTGTTCACAATTGCACTAAAGTAACTGCAAGTAAGGGAAAGATTCATGTAGGCAGCATCTCTTCATTTGCTTAAATGAAACAGGACAGTATTCCAGCACTTAAAAGACCCAGGAGTTATGATTGCCTTTTGTGCCTAAAAAGGATAGCAGAGAAGACATGTAATTCTTCACATGTTAAGAAAATACGACAAAAAATGTCATATTAAGTGTAATTAAATTACATTATTTTCAGTTTGCCTCTTGAGTCTCTTTGTTGCACGTCTTTCTTCTTCAGACCTGTGAAATGTATCCATGAAATATCATGCATGCACTGGGGAAGACACATCATCTCAAATGCATTTAAAAGCACACACAAAAAAACTTTAACAATTAAATTTAACAATTTAACTAACAAATTAACAATTTACACACAAAATGTAGCAGGTTTACCCACTCACCATGCAGAAATAAAAGTTTCAACGCCATTACTTTGCCACCAATGAGATGAATTGTGGGAGTTACGTGATCTCGATATTTTTAATTTACCTACAACCAATGATAAGGCATATGGGCGTGGCGACACGTGCAGCCCCGCTCCGTATTCAGCCCCACCCTGATCTGCAGGCTGCAGACAGGGGTACTTGACCCGATCCGCGGGTTACCAGACGATCCGCGCATCACTATACCACATTATCACATCCATCTATCTGGATAACAAATGCAGTAATAAACTCAAGTTGAAAAATGAATACTTTGCTTAAGGGCATGGGATAAGAAAGGGTTGTAGCTTAAGTCCAACTCTGTTCAATATTTATGAAGTTATCAGTGTTGCTTGAACAATCTGCAGCCCCTGGATCCCCAAAACAATAAGGAAGCATGGTGCTGCTGTCTCCTTCTGAGCACAGCTTGTGCAACAGCACTTCGACCTACAGGAGCAGTACTGTCAGAACTTTCTTATAAGAGACAATTTTGGTTTTGGCAAGATTATTATCTTTCAAAAGAACTCAGATCTCAGATAAACATACACGTGTTCACTCTGGGAAACACCACCCTAAAGCATTACACTACCACCACCTACAGTAGGACTGAAAATCAGTGCCAAAAATGCTGCGTGTCAGAGCGTGAAAGCCTGAGTTTGGTCAAATATTCTTTGGACTGATAAAGCAAACGTTTAACTTTTCAGAAGATGTGCATCCTGTTAAATCTGGCATAAAACTAACACTGCATTTCACTAAAAGAACATCATACCAACAGTCAACAGTTATGGTGGTGGTAGTGTGATGGTCTGGGCCCCTGAAAATCCTGAATAAGAATGACCAGACATCAGTTTGTGACCTTAAGCTCAAGCACACTTGGGTTATACATAAGGACAATGATCTGAAACACACCAGCAATGTGTGGCTGAATAAAAACAATTCTGAGTAATTGAGTTTGCCAAAATTCCTTCACAGTGATGTGTGATGTGAAAGACTCATTAAAAATTATCACATTTGCTATATTGGCAGTTGTTTCTGCCAAGGGTGGCAATAAGTTTTAAGAGTAAATTATTTATTTTTCACACAGGAAAAGATAGGTTTGGGCAGCTTTTTTCCATTAAAAAATTTTATAATTATTTTAAAACTGCATTTTTTACTTTTTTTAATCATTTTTCCCCCAGAACTTTAAGGCTACTACTACTATACAAGTCAGGAAGGATCTATCTGCTCCCTTCACTTACATGAGCTCACAAACACCCATGATTGATTGTAGAGCCATTATAGGTGTGCCTTAATATCACTCCACTGAGAGAGCTTGGCCAATCAGCTCTCTCTAGGCCCCCAGCTGTAAGAGGCTACAGCATCATCCGGGAATAGAACTAGCAATCTCCATATGATAGGGCGGGTACTTTACCACTCAGGGCCCCTTCTCGGGTTTTCTTTGTGTAACATTAAAATTTGTTTGATGATCTCAATAATTTTTGTGACAAATATGCAAAAATCACATCACTGCAGTCATAAGGGGTTAATAAACAGAAACAGAGAAGACATTTCAAGGTACACAACAGAGTCGCATGAGGTGAAAGTAGTATGTGCTTTGAGGCTGAGTGTAAAGCTGCAATGGTTCAGTAAGAATAAACAATCTGTCATACTGACATGTGATGCTGTGGGGTGGAGCTTCATCAAGCTTTATGATGGTAACATATTACAGCACAGAAAGATCAGCTTATTTTCATTTACCTGAGATCGTTCATCATGTTCATTCTTGTATTCATGTGTCTGTGGCTTTCAGTATGTGAGTTATTATTTATTATTTCATTATTATTGCAGACATATTAAGTATTGATTTTTTATTAATAATTTGTGTGATTTTAAAAAACGTTGCAGAGATTGGGTTTATAAAATTGTGTCCTATTTGTGTAAAGATTTAAAATTATACACTCTCTTCTCTATGACAGACAACTCCATGGCAAATTCCATAGAGCCACTTTTTACTCATAAAGTTCTGGATGAAGATAATGAAGCTACTCTGTCCTGCAGATACAAAACAAGTTATACACAAATCTATGTGCACTGGTTCAGGCAATATCCCAACTCTGCACCTAAGTTCCTTCTTTATATTTTTCAAAATGGGGATCTAAGTTCGAATATACCTCCAAGAATGAATGCTAAAGTTAAAGAAGGTAATGAAGTGGATCTGCTCATCTCCTCTGCTGCTGTATCAGACTCTGCACTATACTACTGTGCTCTGGCGCCCACAGTGACAGGAAATCCAGCTGCACTGTACAAAAACCTTGACAGATTTGTTCACATTTTTTTTGTTTGGTAGATTCTTAGAATCTCTTTATATAAAAATAGTTGGCAAATACTGGGTTATTAGGGAACAGCTCATTCACTAATTTATTTATTTGTCTTCAGGTAACTATCAGTTTATTACACTTTGCTGAAATGAAAACAGACATAGTTTTTTTTGTCTTTTTAATCCAGCTGTATTTACATTTTTTACAATTTAGAATGAGAAAATACATAACACCAAAACACAAAACAGAATGACTGATTTGCAAAGGTTCAAGGGTAACTTTATTACCACCAGAGGGTCAATTTGGTTCACAGTCAGCTGCAACATACAGCATTAAACCAACATGCACAAATAAATAACACACAATTTTGTAATTTCAACCTGTCATTAACCAAACTGATAACAAGAATTAATGATCACGATAAATGATTTAAAATCACCCTGTTTGTTCTGCATTGTGGCAGAAGATACCTGCTCTCTGATGGTAGCAACCTAAACTTACACCACACCAGATGGCTCGAATCTGACAATATTGATCAAGCTTTTTTCACAGATCTGACCTCATACAGATCCTGAAAATCATTTCAGGATGTACCAGCAATTTTGGCACACACCTTCACAATAGCCTGCATTCGATTCTTCTGCTTGACAGGAAGTAACCTGTACCAACAAATAAAATAAAAAGTTAAAACAGATTTAATAAAGCAGGAATTAAACATTTTAAATAAAAATAGTATCAACATTTAAACTGTGGAGCTTAAAATAAAAATACAAATGCATACAGTAAGTGCTTTCTTACATACAGCATCACCCTGGGGCTCAAAACACAAAATGTTGACCATTGCAGTGCCCAAATACTTATACAACTGCACCAATTCGTCCATTACAACAAGAGAAACAAGCCTCCTTTGTTTTTATCCCATTTCTCAAAAGCTTCTTATCGCTAAGTATACTCAGCAAAAAAAAGAAACGTCCTCTGACTTTCAACTGTTTTTACTTTCAATAAAGCTAATGTGTAAATATTTAAATGAACACTAAAAGAGTCAACACCATAAAACATAAACTAAAAATGTTTCACAATGTGTTCCTGAATGAAGGGAGGCTCAAAATTCAAAGTAACAATCAGTATCTGGTGTGGCCACCAGCTGCTTGAAGTACTGCAGTGCATCTCCTCCTCATGGACTGCCTATTGCGGACAGTCTGAGCACTGATGGAGGGATTGTGTGTTACTGGTGTGACTCGGGCAGTTGTTGTGGCCATCCTGTACCTGTCAGGCAGGTGTGATATTCGGATGTACCGATCCTGTGCAGGTGTTGTTACACGTGGTCTTCCACTGCGACGATGATCAGCTGTCCTTCCTGTCTCCCTGTAGGGCTGTCTTATGCATCTCACAGTGCGGACATGGCAATTTATTGCCCTAGCCACATCAGCTGTCCTCATGCCTCCCTGCAGCATGCCTAATGCACGTCCAGCAGATGAGTAGGGACCCTGGGCATCTTTCTTTGGGTGTTTTTCACAGTAGGTAGACAAGTCTCTTTAGTGTCCTGCGTTTTAAGGACCTTAAATGCCTACTTTCTGTAAGCTGTTAAGGTCTTAACGACCATTCCACAGGTGCATGTTAATTAATTGATTATGGTTAATTGAACATGCATGGAAAACATTGTTTAAACCCTTTACAATGAAGATCGATCAAATAATCAAAGTTATTTGGAGCAGTGTGGCACAGTAACTCCTGTCTAAGAGTGTGGGGTGGCGCATCTTCCACAGTCGAGCAGTGCCAGCGAGGAGCTGAGCTGGATGTGGTAAACGACGTGTGCAGATATGCGACGGCCTGGCAGTGGCGGCAGGTGCTCCTTGGACGCGCTTCACTTTTCGGTTCACCGGAGCTGTTAGAGCCTAAAAAATGTGAGACAAAGGCTAAGAGGTTAGCGGCATTAAGGTCTCCCATCGGCGTTACCTTGTTTTGCCCCCGCTCTGTGGTGAATTAAGAATGAATAATCTTGTAGGGATAAAAATCAGCATGTGATGCGTGAACCTCGGCCGATGCAGTGCCCTAGATACTGTGCTTCCGTCAGACCGAGGTGCGTTTTTTTGGGCTGGCCGTGAGACTGGCTTTCCTCAGTTTCGCCAGCACCTGTTGAAGATGGAAAATATGGTCGTCCTAGCTACTTGAGTGGAAGATCATGTGATCTAGGCAGGTGTACGACAGTTGGTTGCATAATACAATGTTCATAAGCCTTTGGAATGTAGTCGGCGCGCCATGTAATTCAAAAGGAAGGACGCGATACTACCAGTAAGTGCATTCGGTGCTGAAAGAAGTTTTTTCTCAGGCCTCGGGAGTGAGGGCTACCTGCCAGTATCCTTTTGTTAAGGGTGGATATGAAGCGGGCTCTTCCTAGCCTCTCGATGAGCTCATCCACCTGAGGTAGCAGGTATGCATTTAATTCTGACACCTGATTCTGTAGGTGGAAATCATTACAAAGACGTAGGCTACCAACAGGTTTCGATACCACTACGATTGAGCTGGACCAGGGGCTTATGGACTCCTCGATTATACCAGCTTTTAACATTCTGTCCACCTCTGCTTCGATCGCACGTCATTGTGCTTCTGGTACCCGGTATGGGCGCTGGCGGATGATGCTGCCGGGTGGTGTTTTAATGTCGTGCCGTATGAGCCCCGGTTCTAAGGGGAATACGTCTTGGTGTTGGTCGATTATCTCCTTCATTATTTGGACCTGGGATGGGCTCAGATTCTCTCCGCATTGTACTAGATCTCTAGATCTGTTCTGGAAGAGATACAGCAGCCAAGGCTGAAAAGTGTGGTGTCGGTTCTATCCATTTACCTGGTTGTTGGAGTCCATAATTTACTCCGCTTACCCTCTCTGTTATGGTGAAGTGCTTCTGCCATAGTGCGAGGAACTTATAGTTGGCACTAGGAACCAAGAGGAGCACCAGCCGGAGCCAGGTGGTTCATGTAAATTTTTTCCAAGTTCAGCCCTTTTAATATTAACATGTGCCCCTGCATAAAGCCGGCCTCAATTATACACACACACACACACACACACATTTTATTTATATATATATATAGAGTGACTTTTAATTAGCCTATTTCATAATGTGACTAAAATTTCACTTTTAATATTAAACAAGTGGCAAACAATTTGCCAGCAAAACAGTGTATTGTTGTGATAAACCGGAGATGGCGCAGTTCGCGGAGCCAGGTGGTTCATGTAAATTTTTTCCAAGTTCAGCCCTTTTAATATTTATATATATAATATTTATATTATTTTTTATGAATTACTGTAAATAAACTACATATCCAGTTGATTTACCAGAAAGGACTTTTCTGTTTTTTGTGTGCTAAACTAATCTTCAGGGTCAAGTAATAGCGATTTTATTTGAAAAGTATTATATACATATATAATATGTGTTTGTTTGACACAAAAATGTCGAGAAAGATAGTACTAGTAATATATTAATTTTAGGAATATATTAACATGTGCCCCTGCGTAAAGCCGGCCTCGATTATACACACACACACACACACACACATTTTATTTATATATATATATAGAGTGACTTTTAATTAGCCTATTTCATAATGTGACTAAAATTTCACTTTTAATATTAAACAAGTGGCAAACAATTTGCCAGCAAAAGTATTATATACATATATAATATGTGTTTGTTTGACACAAAAATGTCGAGAAAGATAGTATTAGTAATATATTAATTTTAGGAATATATTAACATGTGCCCCTGCATAAAGCCGGCCTCAATTATGCACACACACACACACACACACACACACACACACACATTTTATTTATATATATATATAGAGTGACTTTTAATTAGCCTATTTCATAATGTGACTAAAATTTCACTTTTAATATTAAACAAGTGGCAAACAATTTGCCAGCAAAACAGTGTATTGTTGTGATAAACCGGAGATGGCGCAGTTCGCGGAGCCAGGTGGTTCATGTAAATTTTTTTCAAGTTCAGCCCTTTTAATATTTAAATATATATAATATTTATATTATTTTTTATGAATTACTGTAAATAAACTACATATCCAGTTGATTTACCAGAAAGGACTTTTCTGTTTTTTGTGTGCTAAACTAATCTTCAGGGTCAAGTAATAGCGATTTTATTTGAAAAGTATTATATACATATATAATATGTGTTTGTTTGACACAAAAATGTCGAGAAAGATAGTACTAGTAATATATTAATTTTAGGAATATATTAACATGTGCCCCTGCGTAAAGCCGGCCTCGATTATACACACACACACACACACACACACATTTTATTTATATATATATATATATAGAGTGACTTTTAATTAGCCTATTTCATAATGTGACTAAAATTTCCCTTTCAATATTAAACAAGTGGCAAACAATTTGCCAGCAAAACAGTGTATTGTTGTGATAAACCGGAGATGGCGCAGTTCGCGGAGCCAGGTGGTTCATGTAAATTTTTTCCAAGTTCAGCCCTTTTAATATTTTGCCTGAGGTGGCTATTTAAAAAAAAAAAAAAAAAAAATTGCATTCCAAGGCAACAGATTATGGAGCTTCTTGACCTGCTCAGACCTGCACTTGCCAGGCCCATGCGTCGTACTTAAGCTCTATATCACAATGTCCAGCTGCTTGCTGCTTTTTGTTTAAAAGATGATTTATTGATCATTAGCCATCATCCATGACTGGATGGAGTTTTCTTTTGACATGTTTTATTTTATGATGAAATTTGATTTAGTTAAATGAGAAAATAAACTTGCTGAAGGGAACTTGTGTTCGTAAGCAAATGAAAATCAAGTCGGCAGATGTTCAGGGAACAAAACTTATGGCATCTGCTAGAAATCTAAACTAAATAAATTGTAAGCCTTTGAATGGTGATAAAAATACTTGCAAAACATCAGCATACATTGGAAGAAACTACTGAGGTGGTCAGTGATTGATGGCACAGTCGTTGGGAGGGGGTTGTGATCACACCTTTTGTTCTAGGTTGTCGGTCAAATATCTCTCCACTTGAAATGAAAGCACAAAATTGAGGAGCAACATGCAAGGGATTTCAGCATCTCGATGCACAGTATACTAAGCTGTTTATAAAGGAGACACTGTTTTTTCATTTTGTTTTTTTTTCTCTTGCCTACCTTGTACTGTACAACATATATTATATTTTATGAATTACTGTAAATAAACTACATATCCAGTTGATTTACCAGAAAGGACTTTTCTGTTTTTTGTGTGCTAAACTAATCTTCAGGGTCAAGTAATAGCGATTTTATTTGAAAAGTATTATATACATATATAATATGTGTTTGTTTGACACAAAAATGTCGAGAAAGATAGTACTAGTAATATATTAATTTTAGGAATATATTAACATGTGCCCCTGCGTAAAGCCGGCCTCGATTATACACACACACACACACATTTTATTTATATATATATATAGAGTGACTTTTAATTAGCCTATTTCATAATGTGACTAAAATTTCACTTTTAATATTAAACAAGTGGCAAACAATTTGCCAGCAAAACAGTGTATTGTTGTGATAAACCGGAGATGGCGCAGTTCGCGGAGCCAGGTGGTTCATGTAAATTTTTTCCAAGTTCAGCCCTTTTAATATTTATATATATAATATTTATATTATATTTTATGAATTACTGTAAATAAACTACATATCCAGTTGATTTACCAGAAAGGACTTTTCTGTTTTTTGTGTGCTAAACTAATCTTCAGGGTCAAGTAATAGCGATTTTATTTGAAAAGTATTATATACATATATATTGTGTGTTTGTTTGACACAAAAATGTCGGGAAAGATAGTAATAGTTAGGAATATATTAACATGTGCCCCTGCATAAAGCCGGCCTTAATTACACACACACACACACACTCACATTTTATTTATATATATATATAGAGTGACTTTTAATTAGCCTATTTCATAATGTGACTAAAATTTCCCTTTCAATATTAAACAAGTGGCAAACAATTTGCCAGCAAAACAGTGTATTGTTGTGATAAACCGGAGATGGCGCAGTTCGCGGAGCCAGGTGGTTCATGTAAATTTTTTCCAAGTTCAGCCCTTTTAATATTTTGCCTGAGGTGGCTATTTAAAAAAAAAAAAAAAAAAAATTGCATTCCAAGGCAACAGATTATGGAGCTTCTTGACCTGCTCAGACCTGCACTTGCCAGGCCCATGCGTCGTACTTAAGCTCTATATCACAATGTCCAGCTGCTTGCTCCTTTTTGTTTAAAATATGTTTTACTGATCATTAGCCATCATTCATGACTGGATGGACTTTTCTTTTGACATGTTTTATTTTATGATGAAATTTGATTTAGTTAAATGATAAAATAAACTTGCTGAAGGGAACTTGTGTTCGTAAGCAAATGAAAATCAAGTTGGCAAATGTTCAGGGAACAAAACTTATGGCATCTGCAGTATACAGTATACTAAGCTGTTTATAAAAGAGACACTGTTTTTTCATTTTTTTTTTTTTTCTCTTGCCTACCTTGTACTGTACAACATATATTATTTTTTATGAATTACTGTAAATAAACTCCATATCCAGTTGATTTACCAGAAAGGACTTTTCTGTTTTTTGTGTGCTAAACTAATCTTCAGGGTCAAGTAATAGCGATTTTATTTGAAAAGTATTATATACATATATAATATGTGTTTGTTTGACACAAAAATGTCGAGAAAGATAGTACTAGTAATATATTAATTTTAGGAATATATTAACATGTGCCCCTGCGTAAAGCCGGCCTCGATTATACACACACACACACACACACACATTTTATTTATATATATATATATAGAGTGACTTTTAATTAGCCTATTTCATAATGTGACTAAAATTTCACTTTTAATATTAAACAAGTGGCAAACAATTTGCCAGCAAAACAGTGTATTGTTGTGATAAACCGGAGATGGCGCAGTTCGCGGAGCCAGGTGGTTCATGTAAATTTTTTCCAAGTTCAGCCCTTTTAATATTTTGCCTGAGGTGGCTATTTAAAAAAAAAAAAAAAAAAAATTGCATTCCAAGGCAACAGATTATGGAGCTTCTTGACCTGCTCAGACCTGCACTTGCCAGGCCCATGCGTCGTACTTAAGCTCTATATCACAATGTCCAGCTGCTTGCTCCTTTTTGTTTAAAATATGTTTTACTGATCATTAGCCATCATTCATGACTGGATGGACTTTTCTTTTGACATGTTTTATTTTATGATGAAATTTGATTTAGTTAAATGATAAAATAAACTTGCTGAAGGGAACTTGTGTTCGTAAGCAAATGAAAATCAAGTTGGCAAATGTTCAGGGAACAAAACTTATGGCATCTGCAGTATACAGTATACTAAGCTGTTTATAAAAGAGACACTGTTTTTTCATTTTTTTTTTTTTTCTCTTGCCTACCTTGTACTGTACAACATATATTATTTTTTATGAATTACTGTAAATAAACTCCATATCCAGTTGATTTACCAGAAAGGACTTTTCTGTTTTTTGTGTGCTAAACTAATCTTCAGGGTCAAGTAATAGCGATTTTATTTGAAAAGTATTATATACATATATAATATGTGTTTGTTTGACACAAAAATGTCGAGAAAGATAGTACTAGTAATATATTAATTTTAGGAATATATTAACATGTGCCCCTGCGTAAAGCCGGCCTCGATTATACACACACACACACACACACACATTTTATTTATATATATATATATAGAGTGACTTTTAATTAGCCTATTTCATAATGTGACTAAAATTTCACTTTTAATATTAAACAAGTGGCAAACAATTTGCCAGCAAAACAGTGTATTGTTGTGATAAACCGGAGATGGCGCAGTTCGCGGAGCCAGGTGGTTCATGTAAATTTTTTCCAAGTTCAGCCCTTTTAATATTTTGCCTGAGGTGGCTATTTAAAAAAAAAAAAAAAAAAAATCGCATTCGAAGGCAACAGATTATGGAGCTTCTTGACCTGCTCAGACCTGCACTTGCCAGGCCCATGCGTCGTACTTAAGCTCTATATCACAATGTCCAGCTGCTTGCTCCTTTTTGTTTAAAATATGTTTTACTGATCATTAGCCATCATTCATGACTGGATGGACTTTTCTTTTGACATGTTTTATTTTATGATGAAATTTGATTTAGTTAAATGATAAAATAAACTTGCTGAAGGGAACTTGTGTTCGTAAGCAAATGAAAATCAAGTTGGCAAATGTTCAGGGAACAAAACTTATGGCATCTGCTAGAAATTTAAACTAAATAAATTGTAAGTCTTTGAATGGTGATAAAAATACTTGCAAAACATCAGCATACATTGGAGGGAACTTCTGAGGTGGTCAGTGATTTATGGCATGGTTCTTCGGAGGGGGTTGTGATCACACCTTTTGTTCTAGGTTGTCGGTCAAATATCTCTCCACTTGAAATTGAAGCACAAAATGGAGGAGCAACATGCAAGGGATTTCAGCATCTCGACGCACAGTATACTAAGCTGTTTATAAAAGAGACACTGTTTTTTCATTTTTTTTTTTTCTCTTGCCTACCTTGTACTGTACAACATATATTATTTTTTATGAATTACTGTAAATAAACTACATATCCAGTTGATTTACCAGAAAGGACTTTTCTGTTTTTTGTGTGCTAAACTAATCTTCAGGGTCAAGTAATAGCGATTTTATTTGAAAAGTATTATATACATATATAATATGTGTTTGTTTGACACAAAAATGTCGAGAAAGATAGTACTAGTAATATATTAATTTTAGGAATATATTAACATGTGCCCCTGCGTAAAGCCGGCCTCGATTATACACACACACACACACACACACATTTTATTTATATATATGTAAATGTGTAAATTTAATTAAGGTAAATGAAGCATGTCTTGAAACATAATGCAATAATGCAGATCAAACAAAATACACCTGTCTATAAATAAAAAGGAATATTTAGACCTTTATGCAAACTATATTTTCACAGATAAAAACGAGGAAAGAATGGTGATGTAAACAAATAGAAGAAGGAAGGAAACGGTTATTTTACAAAATGTGAATATATTCAATAAATGTTTGAATTATACTTAAATGATCAAATCCAACTATGAAGCCTGATTTAATTGGTACCATCTAACATTTTACTTTCAATTTATTGTATGTTTTGCTGGCGAAACACATTTTAGGCAGAGACGTCTGCCCGGTCTTGTTAATTTGTTTTAAAACCCTCAATACAGCCAATTCCCCCATCAGCGAAACCGGTTTGATAACTTCACACCTATTGTGAATAAAAGGTGAGAAGAGGCATTACAGTAACTAGGGGGTCTGCGGGTGTTCGTCTCAGAGCACGCTGTCGCGTTGTCTCACTTTTCAACGGCACTCACTTTCACTTTTCGCAGTGTTTATTGTTTACTGTATATTTAAAGTATATACACACACTCATCATGAAAGATCTTTTTTTTTTTTTTTTACCTGAAACTTGATGAGGCGCCGTATAGGGCTTAAATCAAACTTTACTCATGCACACACACATGAAACACTTGCAAACACATATATGAAACATACATATATATATATACTAGTACAAACAACCAGTGTTGCCAACGTAGCGACTTTGTCGCTATATTTAGCGACTTTTCAAATCCCTCTAGCAACAATTTTTTCAAAAAGCGACTAGCGACAAATCTGGTGACTTTTTCTTGTGTTACTGGAGACTTTTGGAGACTCTGATGTGTCTGTACTGACTCTTCTCAACTTGCCACAGCAGCTGCCGCCGCCGGGCCCGCCCCCGTCCCAAAGCACGCACACACAGGCCTGTCCTCTCGCAGGAGTTACAGCAGGAGATGCGAGTCTCGACTGCAAATGAATTGCCCATGCGCGAATCCGCCGTTAAGTGATCCCGCACTGGCTTGTAAGCGGGATGTAAATTAAAAATATCCTGTTCCAATGCATATTAAAAAATGTTCTTTGTCTAAAATAAATTGCTGCACAAGAATAAATCGCTGCATTTGACTCACACAGCCTCATTACTTACCTCATCCACTGTGTGTGCTTCTTTGTTACTTTAGCATAAACATATAGCTCGCTAGTTCATCATGTCTCAGTCAAAACTATACTCTCAGAAATTCAGAAAGGAGTGGGAATCAAATCCTGAATTCAACGGATGGTTGAAGCCTTTTATTGGAGATAATACACGGCATACTGCCTGTATTGCAAGACTTGTAATGACAAGTATTGTATTATGTCAAACTTTGCGATATAAAAAAGCACATGTCAACTCAGAAACATACACAAAAGGCAAAGCCTTACAATAGTTTCACACAAAACAAACTGCCATTTATGGTAAAAAAAAATGACTCTTCAAAAAAAGCTGAAGCCACCATGGCATTAGTTATCGCTGAACACTGTTCTATGCTGGCATGTGATCACGTTGGAGAAGCATGTAAAGCTGCTTTTTCACACTGTGCAGCGTGCATTATGCAAATTACGTGATGACGTAATTATCTAGCGACTTCTAGCGACTTCTACGACAGCCAATAGCTACTTTCCTTACTGACGAGTTGGCAACACTGCAAACAACTACATATGAAATGCGCGTACATACACCTATGAGATGTGTGCACATATACACCCACCTCTCCGTGCACACACAGCTGCACAGAGTAGTGTTGTAGGGAACTAGTGAACAACAGATCTTCACTTTAGAAGGAAAGGGAATGAGAAATATCAGTCATTACATATCGCTGAAGCGTGAAAAAATTTAACTCGTAAAATTATTTATATATTTCATTATAATTATTTATTATAATTATTATCGAGGACGACGTCATATAAATAGGACACAATAATTTTAACTTTTAACATTTAAGCTTCTTGTTTTTGTATCGTTGCCGCAAAAGTTTTGCGCTTGTATCAGCGTTTAAATTACATAGCTTTTTTCATTTATACAATAATAATATTAATAGCAACTAGTTTTTACATCTTCACACTATTTTACTTCGCCTTTTTCTGCGCTTTTTTGGAGAACGCGTGAGTTTCTTCGTCTAAAAACAACAACCGGAATTCAGCTCCAAACAACTCAACTCCGACTCAGGTACGATATCATGGATAATATTCAGCTTGTTCAGTGTGTGGAGAGCAGGATGTTTAGACATTCTTCCTTTGTCGTTAGTGGTAATTTTACTTGTAATAGGTGTGTGTTAGTGAGCACCCTGACGGAGAAGATATCAGCGTTAGAGGAGCGCATCCAGACTTTAGAGAGGGTTAGAGAGCGTGAGAGCAGCGTTATTCCCATAGCGGACAGTCTGTGTGCTGCAGGCAGAGATAACCAGCCCCCGACTCCGGCATTAGAGCTCTTACAGCGAGGCGAGTGGGTGACGAATCGGTAGCATTCTCGTTCAGCCAAAGCTAACGCTAAGGCTAGCCCACCGGAGCACACCTCCTCTGCGCTTCACATGCCCAACAGGTTTGCTCTCCTCAGTGATGCACCCACTGAGAATCCTGAAAGAGCTCTGGTTATAGGGGACTCTAAACTGAGACATGTGAAATTAGCCAGGCCTTTAGGGGTGCCAGCAGCAGTGGTTAGGTGTATCCCGGGAGCCAGAGCACCGGACATAGCAGGTAATCTTAGGTCTCTCGGACAGCATAGGTTCTCTAAGATAGTAGTACATGCTGGAGCTAATGATATACGCCTTTGTCAGTCAGAGCTTAGTAAGAATACCTTTACAGAGGTGTTTAAACAAGCGAAGGCGATGTCCAATGATGTAATATGCTCTGGTCCCATCCCAATGAGACGTGGCGACATAGCTTACAGCAGGTTATGGTTGTTGAACCGCTGGATGTCCAGGTGGTGCTCTGAAAACAACGTGGGCTTCATGGATAATTGAAAGACCTTTAAGGGGAAAACTGGCCTGTAAGGGCGGGACGGTGTCCATCCCACTCGGGAAGGTGCTGCTCTCATTTCTTGTAGTATAGCTCATAGTCTCAGAAGAGGCCTAGTTAATCGGTGACAATCCAGAGCCCAGGCCAGGGAGCAGACAGACAGGCTAAACTAACCGTCTGCTAGCTGCATAGAGTCGTCACCCAGGGTTCACTGTATTGAGACTGTGTCTGTCCCCCAAGCTAAGCAAAAATGTAGAAAGTTTCAGAATGTCTGTTTTAATCATTTAATTAACATAAAGACCACAAACTCGGATCATACTGAATGCGCAGCCGGCACCTCTGATCTGAAGCTAGGACTGTTAAATATTAGATCTCTCGCATCTAAAGCAGTTATACTTAATGAAATTATCACAGATGAGGAGTTTGATATACTCTGTTTAACCGAAACCTGGATTAAACAGGATGAGTATGTAGCAATAAATGAATCTAGTCCTCCTGGATACAGCTACATACACCAGCCTCGGTTAACTGGTAGAGGAGGAGGCGTCGCAGTTATTCACAATGATAATTTGACTATTGTACGAAAACACGTACACAAATTTAATTCATTTGAAATTCTTTATAGTAACTAAAGTGTATTTAAGTATATTAAGTCAGCTCAGTCGATTGCACTAATTGTCATTTACAGACGTTTAGGGCCGTACTCTGAATTTCTTAGTGTATTTGCAGATTTCGTCTCAAACCTAGTCATTTCTGTAGACAAAGTTTTAATTGCTAGAGATTTTAATATTCATTATAATCCAGAAGACCCTTTGAGAAAAGCATTTATGTCCATACTGGACTCAGTAGGAGTAAATCAGTGTGTACTAGGACCCACTCATAAAGTGGGTCACACTTTAGATTTAATAACATTATTTGGATTAAGCAGAAGAAATTATTCACAATTCCACTATCTGAAGTTATCTCAGATCACTATCTTGTCTCAATTCAATTGTGTCACAGTAATAATGTACGCACAGTGCCGCGCTACCGTATGAAACGTACATCCACATCAACTACCAAACAGAGTTTTATCAGTATTCTCCCACAGTTTTCAACTTTGATTAGATCACCGTCTGACCCCACAGAACTCGATCAGGCGACTGAATATTTAGACTCGACATTTCGCTATACCTTAGATAATGTAGCTCCAGTTAAAAGAAAAATTATTAGAGATAAGAAACTTGCTACCTGGAATAAAGAGTCCCCCGCGCACATTAAAACAGACCGCTTGGAAATTAGATTGTAAATGGCGTCAAACTAAATTGTTAGTAATTTAAATAGCATGGAAGGAGAGCATTCTGAACTATAGAAAAGCACTTAGTGTAGCTAGATCAACATATCTCTCCACTCTTATAGAAAATAACAAAAATAATCCTAAATTTTTATTTAATGCTGTAGCCAAATTAATCAGAAATAAGACCACTGCAGAAATTTCCACAACAACATGCAATAGTAAGGACTTCATGAACTTTTTTAATAATAAAATTAAATATTAGGCATAAAATTGAGGCTTTGAAACCGAACAATGTAATTGATGCAGATGTTAATCTAGCCATGTCAGATCAGAACCTAGAATACTTTACTCCCCTTGAAGAGAGTGAACTAGATTCACTCATCTCTTCTACAAATTTATCAACCTGTATATTAGATCCTGTACCGACACATTTTCTTAAACAGATAGTACCAGCAATAACAGAACCCCTGTTGAGAATAATTAATTCCTCACTCAGCATTGGTTATGTTCCAAAATCTTTTAAATTAGCAGTTATCAAACCAATAATTAAGAAACCTGACCTCGACCCCTGTCAGCTGTCCAATTACAGGCCAATATCAAAGCATTCGTTAAAGAAGTTAATGACCTCCTATTGGCCTCTGATCAGGGTTGTATTGCTTGTATTACTCGTCCTCAGTGCAGCTTTTGACACCATTGATCACGCTATTCTTCTTTACAGATTAGAAAATGTAGTTGGAATTAAGGGTACAGCCCTCTCCTGGCTCAAATCCTATCTGACCGATCGTTATCAGTATGTAGACTTAAATGGTGATTATTCGGCATGTTCTCTAGTGGAGTTTAGCATTCCGCATGGTTCAGTTTTAGGTCCACTGCTTTTTTCCCTTTACATGCTCTCTCTGGGCAACATAATCCGTAAGCATGGTATTAGTTTTCATTGTTATGCTGACAACACACAGTTATATGTTTCAGCAAAACCTGATGAGAAAAAAACAGCTTACTAAAGTTGAGCAATGTGTGCAGTACATAAGTTACAGGACGTGTGCAGGACGTAAGGATGCTAATTAACTTCCTTCTGCTTAATCCGGATAAGACAGAAGTTCTAATCATACAGCTAGGAGTAAAATTTTAAATCACACCAAACTTTAGATGGCCTTTTTGTTCCATCAAGTGCAACAGTAAAATACCTTGGTGTGATTATAGATTCCAGTCTTTTATTTAAGCTCATGTAAATAATATTACCAGGATAGCATTCTTTCACCTCAGAAATATTGCCAAAATAAGAAATATATTGTCGCTAAACCATGCAGAAAAACTAGTTTATGCTTTTATCACTTCTAGGTTGGACTATTGTAATGTCTTACTGTCTGGTTGTTCAGCTAGTCCAGAATGCAGCAGCGAGAGTCCTCACTAGAACCAGAAGATATGAGCACATCACCCCTATCTTATCTTCACTGCATTCGCTCCCTGTCAAATTTCGCATTGATATTAAAATACTACTCTTGACATATAAAGCATTAAATGGTCTCGCGCCGCAGTACCTGAGCGAACTGCTAGTGTCTTACGAACCGCCACGCCTACTTCGATCAAAAGATGCAGGCTGCTTGTAAGTACTGCGTATTATGAAAAATACAGCTGGGGGCAGAGCTTTTTCTTACAATGCCCCAAAATTATGGAATAGTCTTGCAAATAGTGTTCGGGACTCAAACACAGTCTCAGTGTTTAAGTCTAGGCTAAAAACCTATTTATTTAGCCAAGTATTTTTATAAATAGATTACCCAAGGTAAAGGAGCAGATCTGGGGGACTCATAGACGTAGAGTATTATGGTGAACTGGTATGTTTAGATGCTGTCTTCCTCACTCTCATTGATCATTCAGGTTTGTTGACGGTGAGGTGATTGTTTCCTTTACATCTCAGGAAGCCCTCATGTTTGTTTTTCCTTCTGGTTCTCCCTTTTAGTTATGCTGTCATATTTAGTCCTGCCGGAGTCTCTGCTTGCACTCTACAGTTAATATACATTCACATTATACATTGTTGGTGTTGGCATGATATGGTATACCTAAGTGCCATCTCTCCTTTTCTTCTCTTTCTCCCCCTTCTTTCTCTTTCCTCTCTTCCACTCTTTCTCTCTCTCTGTCGAGCTACACACGTCGTTCCTGAGCTGCCGGTGATCCAGACTTCCTCTGCCCTCCGGCCCTGTCTGACCCATCTTGGTGCCCCACTTCTGGTTGAAGATCTCGTCACATGGATGCCCCGTGTGTCTCTTTGGGATGCGTCTTGTGTCTGGGGATGATTTTCTCTACCTAGAAAATGGTTCTGGCCTTGACTGGTGTTGGCAACTGTTTCTCTGGGGACTTGACAGTTCGATAGTTCAGGACTGGAACTTCCTACAAGTCTTCAATAACTACCTGGACTCCATATTAACATCAATTAACATCAACTATCATAGCTAAACTGCCTGCCACCTAACACACTATATACTGTAAATGCAGATCATTTCCTGCTTTCTGTTTAACCCAAATAAGGATGGGTTCCCTGTTGAGTCTTGTTCCTCTCAAGCTTTCTTCTTACTGCCACCTCAGGGAGTTTTTTCTTGTCAGTGTGACCCTCAGCTTGCTCACCAGGGACAAACTGACCAATTTGATTTATACACATTCACATTTCATACAAACTTAAATAATTCTTTTGATTCTGTAAAGCTGCTTTGTGACAATGCCCATTGGTAAAAGCAATATACAAATAAAATTTAATTGAATTGAACTTAATTTAGAAACCCTTAGTATATAGGCTTATAATCTTTAAATAAATGAATAAATAAATAAAATAAATGCATCTCTGTACATCTTGTAAATTAATTGAATCATTTCCGATAAACGTTTCAATATGTTATATATATTTTATAATGGTATTAGTTTTTGTTCAATAAATATTCTACATTTAATATCCGTATTGTAATATTTCCACAGCAGCAGCGGCGGGTATCTGAGGTGCTTATGTCACCATAACGGAAAAGTGAAGTTGTTCAGCTGTTTAGTGTCACTATGCAGTTGTTCTCACATTGAGTGGCCACACATCACTTCCACATTTCCACATTCCCGAATAGGCGCGTGGTCCGTTGCCCAGCAACACCGAACGAAACGAGGCTTAATTGCTGATTATTAATGCAGGAATGAATGGCGAATTATCGATATTTCACGGAAGCATATATATATATATATATATATATATATATATATATATATATATATATATAAACTGCATATATGGAATGAAACCTAATATAGTTACATATACACACTGAATGACGCATAGATAGTATGCGCGATGCAGGAAACGATATGACCGGCGCACAGCTGTCAGCAATTTCACGTAAGTAAGAGCAAAATAGCTTTATACTGGCTTTTACTGTTGCGATTTAAAAAATGTAAGCATGCAGGGTGATTAAACTCACAGATCTAGAAAAAGTCATGAAAGGAGGGTCCTGGAATTTGATCAAGTGTGAAATATTTTTTTTTTCCCCATAGCGGTCAAATGATCGCTGCTCGGCGCTTCTAGTGTTAACTAACATGAACAGGAATGAAACAGACTAAAGAACAAAAATGGCACCCCCTTTCTACTAAAGCCCAAACTAAATTATCAGTTACAAAAACTTAGGGCCTCATCACAAACAAACAACAATAACTTACAAACGAAGACTAGTTTCTCTTCTTAGGGGAATTTCGAGCCGCGCCACGAAGTGACATCTATGGGTATTGCTTTCAATAATCGCGTCTTGAAGACATATCTAATTAACTTTACATTTACGACATCATCGCCTTAGCGATGCAGCCACGTGTCACATGTCGGCACGCAGAAGAGTATAAATAGGTGTCAGACAAACCTACTACAGCTTCCTTTGCTTCACAAGCAGAGACAGAACACTGATCCTTCACAAAAATACTGAACTACACTAACACAGTGCACTATGTGTGTGGCTAAGCGCTGTGTTCATCTGACCGGGGAGGAATGCGAAAGTTGTGCCATCCTCTCTGACGGAGCCCTTCGTGCTCGCCTGCATTTGTTTACCATAAACGCTGGCAGCGCGGCCCCTCTCAGACCTCTCTCGTGGGGCTCCCGCGTTGAGCTGGAGGAGGCGGCTAGAGATAGCTTAGCTTCAACCTGCTCTGGTTTGGACAGCGGGTCCCCCGAGGTTTCAGATCCCGTGGGGTCTACTCCTCGCGCCGCTAGCGCGCCACTAGTGGCTAGCACACCGCTAGCCGCTAGCTGCTAGCTTGCCTTGGCATCTTTGAGTGTCTGAGTCAGACATGGAGGAGTGGGAGGGGCCAGCGCGATTCAACCGATTCAACGGCATACTTAGGTACACTAGTGAAACTGGAGCAGTCCCAGGTGATGAAAGAGGAGGTGAAGGCTCTCCTGGCGAAGAAGGCTATCGAAAGGATTTCTCAGTCCCAAAGTGAGTACGGCTTTTTCAGCCGCTAGTTCATCGTCCCCAAGAAAGATGTGGGACTGCAGCCCATTCTGGACCTGTGAGTTCTGAACCACAGTCTGAGAAAGTACAAGTTCAAAATGCTAACGCTCAAGCACATTGTGACCCAGAACCGCCCAGGCAACTGGTTCGTCACGATGGACTTGAAGGATGCGTACTTCCACGTCTCCATTCTTCCTCAACATCAGAAGTTCCTTTGGGAACAAGGCGTACCAGTATCGGGTGCTTCCATTCGGCCTAGCTCTGTCACCCGCACTTTCACAAAAGTAGTAGATGCGACCTTAGCCCCACTTCGTCTGTCAGGTATCAAAGTCCTGAATTACATTGATGATTGGCTGATTCTTGCCCACTCTGCGGAAATGGTGGCCTGTCATCGAGACTTATTTCTCGATTACATGAGAGTGCTGGGGTTACGGCTGAACGCTAAGAAGAGTGTGCTCACGCCTTAATGCATCACCTCTTATCTGGGCATCATATGGGACTCGACTCAAATGTCAGCCTGCCTCACGCCGGCTTGCATCCAGTCACTCCTTCTAGCCATCAAGGCCTCGCTGTCACTGTGAGGAGCTTCCAGCGGCTGCTGGGCATCGAGCATAATACCGCTCGGCCTGCTGCACATGAGGCCGCACCAGTGGAAAGGTTTCTCCTACAGAGGAAGTACGTCCCGTGTAATTCGGGTTTCATCCTGTTGTATTCGGGCACTGAGGGTATGGAAGGAGCCCGGGTTCCTGTCCCATGGCCCTGTTCTGGGCGCCACGTGCCACCATATGACACTGACAACAGACGCCTCATGAACAGGATGGGGTGCGATCTACATGGGTCGCTCCGCACAGGACCTATGGAAGGAGCATCAGCCCGACTGGCACATAAATGCGTCTGGTTAGCTGTTGTCGGTGCGAACAAGAGAGCCTGACATCTGGAAGGAAGTATTCCTTCTAGATGTCAGGCTCTGTTGTTCGCACCGACAACACAACGGTGGTTATCTACATCAATTATCAGGGGGGACTGCGTTCATGCTCACTGTGCAAATTGGCATCCCAGATCCTACAGTGGGGCCAGGGCAAGCTCCTCTCGTTATGAGCAATGTTCACCTCAGTGTGCCTCAATCAGGGAGCAGACCTTTTGTCGAGACAGAGGTTGTTGGCAACAGAGTGGCGCCTGAACTCAGAGATGGTCGAGATGATCTGGAGGGTGTTCGGGCGAGCAGAGGTCGATGTGTTTGCAATCTGTTTCTTTTCCCCCTGTTGCACTGCTCCCAGCAGTTCTAGAGCGGGTCCGCTAGCGGAAAGTTTGGCTCCTTCTAGTGATCCCTCGCTGGCCGACCCGGGTATGGTTTTTTGACATAGTGTCTCTCCTGGGCGGGCAGCCTCTCCAGCAGCCGATCAGGAGGGACCTATTGTCCCAAGCTCACGGATTAATTCTCCATCCAAGACCCGAGCTGTGGAATCTATGGATGTGGCCTCTAAAGGGTCATAGGCGCTGGCTTTCCCAGGAAGTAGTCAGCACCATACTTAGCTCTAGAGCCCCGTCCACAAGAAAATTGTACACTGCCAAATGGGGGGTTTTCACCTCATGCTGCAGGAACCGGCTGTAGGATCCAGCTCAGTGCCCTGTGGGGGCCGTACTGGACTTCCTGCAGGAGCGGTTCTCTGCTGGGTCAGCTCCGTCCACTTTAAAGGTTTATGTGGCCGCCATTTCCGCATTCTGCTCTCCTGCGGGTGGAAGATCTCTGGGTCGTGACCCACTAGTGTACCATTTTCTCCGTGGCGCGTGGAGGTTAAGGCCTTCAGTTCACTTCAAGGTACCCTTGTGGGACCTCACCATAGTGTTGGAGGGTCTGTCTTGGGCTCCGTTTGAACCACTCACGGACAGTAACGAGCAGTGCGCGACACTGAAGACCCTCCTCCTCCTGGCCATCTCGTCTCTCCGGAGGATAGGTGATCTGGAGGCGCTCTCAGTAGCACAGTCCTGCCTTGACTTTGCCCCTGGGCTAGTCAAGGCATTTCTACATTTTAGGCCTGGATATATTCCCAACTCGGTCCTCTCAGGTGTTCTCGGCTCAGGCCAGGCACCTATAAGCATGGCAAAGTGGGCATCTCTTCCCCATACCTGTCACTTCGTGACGCGGCTCGAAGTTTCCCTGAAAGGCAACGTCTCTAGGGTTACGTCTGTAACCCCAGTTCCCTGAAGGGGAACAAGACGCTGCGTTATGTTGCCATACAGATCTCAGGATGTTTTCTCAATACTGAGAGAATTCAGACTTTATCCGTCAGATTATGGAATACAGACGGTATGGCAAATAACACACTGAAGTGAAGTCCATCTGTTCTTTTATCAGACCTGTTGTCTTAATAAACAAGATCAATATCACAATATTAAGCTTATTTACTAAACTAAAAGCACCAAGCAAAAATAAAAAATGCCCAAACTTGCAGGTCGAGCAGTAGATCTTGATGACTAGATTAACAGGACTAACACTGGGCCCCTGCCTGCACCACTGTCAGTATTTAAGCTGACAAATAGCCCTGGATAATAAGGACTGAATGTTATAAGCAAGCCTCTGTCCAATGTGTTAAATCTACGGTCAAAATCGAGTGCTAATGATTCCAGCATCTCTCTGGGAGAAGAAGGATTTTATTCCTTGAGCTCTCCAAGATGAAACATGATTTCAGGGTCTCAATTCTTCCCAGACGCACACTCAGAAAAAGACTGAACACTCCCTTTCCACATTTAGAAAGACTCAGAAAGTCTGTTTTAATAATTTAATTAACATAGATATTACAAACTCAGATCATACTGAATGCGCAGCCGGCACCCCTGATCTGAAGCTAGGACTGTTAAATATTAGATCTCTCGCATCTAAAGCAGTTATTATTAACGAAACTATCACAGACCAGGAGTTTGATATATTATGTTTAACTGAAACCTGGATTAAACAGGACGAGTATGTAGCTCTAAATGAAGCTAGTCCTTCTGGATACAGCTACATACACCAGCCTCGGTTAACTGGTAGAGGAGGAGGCGTCGCAGTTATTTACAACAATAATCTGGCTATCGTACAAAAACACAGATTTAAATTTAATGCATTTGAAATTCTCTTTAGTAACATAAAGTCAGCTCAGACGATTCCGCTAATCATCATTTACAGACCTCCAGGGCCGTACATTGAATTTCTCTGTGAATTTGCAGATTTCCTTTCAAACCTTGTCGTTTCCGTAGACAAAGGGTTAATTGCTGGAGATTTTAATATTCATTTTGAGAATTCAGAAGACCCTCTGAGAACAGCATTTATGTCCATACTGGACTCAGTAGGAGTAAATCAGTGTGTAGTAGGACCCACTCATAAAGCAGGTCACACTTCGGAGTTAATATTATCCTTCGGATTGAGTATAAGAAACATAATTACAATTCCACAGTCTGAAGTTATACCAGATCACTGTCTTGTCTCGATTAAAGTGTCTCATAGTAATAATGTACGCACAGCACCGCGCTACCGCCTTAAACGTACATTCACATCAAATACCACACAGAGCTTTATCGATAATCTTCCAGAGTTATCAACTTTGATTGGATCGCCATCTGATTCCACAGAACTCGATCAAGCGACTGAATATCTACAGTCAACACTTCGTCATAGCTTAGATAATGTAGCTCCAGTTAAAAGAAAAATGATTAGAGATAAGAAACTTTCTTCTTGGTATAACGATCACACACGCAGTCTAAAACAAACCGCTCGGAAATTAGAACGCAAATGGCATCAAACTAAATTGTTAGTATTCCAAATAGCATGGAAGGATAGCATCTTGATCTATATAAAAGCTCTCAGTGCTGCAAGATCGTTGTTTCTCTACACTCTCAGAAAATAACAAAAATTATCCTAGATTTTTATTTAATACTGTAGCTAAATTAACCTAAAACAAGACCACTGCAGAAATCTGCAACATACAGTAGTGAGGATTCCATGAACTTTTTAATAACAAAATCATAAATATTAGGCAAAAAGTCAGGCTTTGAAACCAGACAATTTAAGTGATAGAGATGATAAACTAACCACATCACATCAGAACCTAGAATACTTTACTCCTTGAAGCTAGTGAACTAATTTCACTCATCTCCTCCTCAAAATCGTCAACCTGTGAATTAGATCCTATACCGACACATTTTCTCAAGCAGATAGTTCCAACAATAACAGAACCCCTGTTAAAAGTAATTAACTGTTCACTCAGCAGTGGGTATGTTCCTAAATCCCTTAAATTAGCAGTTATTAAACCACTAATCAAAAAACCTGACCTTGGCCCCGTGTCAGCTTTCCAATTACAGGCCGATATCAAACCTCCCGTTTATCTCTAAAATTCTGGAAAAGGTAGTATCACAACAGCTATGTTCATATCTACATAGGAATAGCATACATGAATTGTATCAGTCAGGATTTAGGCCTCATCACAGCACAGAGACAGCACTTGTTAAAGTAGTAAATGACCTCCCAGTGGCCTCTGATCAGGGTTGTGTCACTATACTTGTGTTACTCGACCTCAGTGCAGCTTTTGACACTATTGATCATAATATTCTCCTTCACAGATTAGAAAATGTAGTAGGAATTAAGGGAACGGCCCTCTTATGGCTCAGATCCTATTTGACTGATCGTTATCAGTTTGTAGATTTAGATGGTGACCATTCCTCATGTTCTCAAGTTGAGTTTGGTGTTCCACAGGGTTCTGTTTTAGGCCCACTGCTTTTTTCCCTTTACATGCTTCCACTAGGCAACATAATTCGTAAACATGGTATTAGTTTTCATTGTTATGCTGATGACACACAAGTATACGTTTCAGCAAAACCAGATGAGAAAAACCAGCTTACTAAAGTTGAGCAATGTGTGCAGGACATAAGAGATTGGATGTTAATTAATTTCCTTCTGCTTAATTCTGATAAGACAGAAGTTCTAGTCATAGGACCACACGCAGCTAGAAGTAAGCTTTCTGATCACACTGTGATTTTAAATGGCCTTTCTGTTCCATCAAGTGCAACAGTAAAAGACCTCGGTGTGATTATAGATTCAAGCCTTTCATTTGAAGCACATGTAGATAATATTACCAGGATAGCATTCTTTCACCTCAGAAATATTGCCAAGATAAGAAATATATTGTCACTAAACGATGCAGAAAAACTAGTTCATGCTTTTATCATGTCTAGGTTGGATTATTGTAACGCCTTACTGTCTGGTTGTTCAACTAGGTGCTTAAACAAGCTTCAATTAGTCCAGAATGCAGCAGCGAAAGTCCTCACTCGAACCAGAAGATATGAGCACACCACCCCTATCTTATCTACATTGCATTGGCTTCCTGTGAAATTTCGCATCGATTTTAAAATACTACTCTTGACGTATAAAGCATTAAATGGTCTCGCGCCTCAGTATCTGAGTGAACTGCTAGTGTCTTACAATCCGCCACACCTACTTCGATCAAAGGATACAGGCTGCTTGTCAGTACCGCGTATTATTAAAACTACAGCTGGGGGCAGAGCTTTTTCTTACAAAGCCCCAAAGTTATGGAATAGTCTTCCAAATAGTGTTCGGGACTCAGACACAGTCTCATTGTTTAAGTCCAGGCTAAAAACCTATTTATTTAGCCAAGCATTTTTATAAATAGATTAGCCTTAGGTAAAGGAGCAGATCTGGGGGACTCATGGACGTAGAGTATTAGGTGAACTGGTATGTTTGGATGCTGTCTTCCCCACTCTCATTGATCACTCAGGTTTGTTGACGGTGAGGTGATTGGTTGCCTTACATCTCTGGAAGCCCTCATGTTTGTGTTTCCTTCTGGCTCTCCCTTTTTAGTTATGCTGTCATAGTTAGTCCTGCCGGAGTCTCTGCTTGCACTCTGCACTAAATATACATTCACTTTTTACGTCGTTCGACTGTGACCATACCTAACTGTTATTTCTCCATCTCTTTGCTCTCTCCTTTTCTGCTCTCTTCTCTCTCTCTCCCTCTCTCCTTTTTCCTCTACCTATCTCTCTGTCGAGCTATACATGTCGCTCCTGAGCTGCCGGTGATCCAGTCCCCCTCTGCCCGCTGGACCTCTCTAACTCATCCTGGAGTCCTGCTTCTGGTTGGAGACTTCATCACATGGATGCCCCCGTGTGGTCTGCCTTGAATGTGAGTGGTGACTGGGGTTGGTTCCACTTTTCCATAAGGGTGGTCCTGTCCTCGACTGATGCAGACAGCTGTTCTCTGAGGACCTGTGACTTCAGTCGCTCAATAGTTCAGGACTGAAATTTTTCACAGTCTACCTGAGCCTCCAGGAACAAACTGGACTTTAATCTTACACATCTCCTCTTATATTGAACTTCCAGTCTCGCATATTATTATGCACATCAATCCCTGCTATCTGTTTTCACCCAGATGAGGATGGGTTCCCTGTTGAGTCTGGTTCCTCTCAAGGTTTCTTCCTATTACCATCTCAGGGAGTTTTTCCTTGCCACTGTCGCCGTCGTCCTAGGCTTGCTCATCAGGGACAATCATATAATTTTGATTCATACACATTCACATTTCATACAAACCTAATTCTTTTGATTGTGTAAAGCTGCTTTGTGATGATGTAAATCGTTAAAAGCGCTATACAAATAAAATTGAATTGAATTGAATTGGATCTGGCCTTTAAAAACGCACGTTTTGAGAAAAGGGATCGCGCGGCAAGCTATGAAAATGCCCTTCATTACCTGTAGGAGGCAGGCATGTTTTAGTCTGTCTACTGTGTGTCTACTGAAGCTGAAAAATGTGTTATGCTTCTTTGGCGCCCATTGACAGGAAACGACAGAGCTCATAAACGTGTCAAGCTCAAACTGATATGTATTTATTCTTCATTTTCATTCAGAATTATTATTAATATTAGTAGTAGTCCTCCGAATTTATTATTATTGCGTACACGCGTGTATGCAAAAGGACTACAGATGTATGCTATGTTGGCCTATAACAGTATGGTTTTATTGGTTTTATTACATTATCAAGCTATGCTTCAGTACTAAATGCATGTTTGCAATTGAGATTTTTTTTTCTTAAGCTATGAAACACATTAGCACTCACCTCACAGTTGCTATAATTTAATGATAATCATAAGCGAAAAGTGTAAAACAAAGGATTCACATTTATTACATTTTCACCCAGCGCGGGATTCGAACCAGGGTTTGGACGATTTTATACTATTATTTGAGCAATGCCACACCACGTGGGAAGCCACAAAAATGCTTCAATTTCATTGGCTGTCACTGAGTGTCAGCTATTCACGACTGGCACCCGCGGAACGCAGAATCCCCAGGCTTTGACTGCGCTTTCTTCACTCGTTATTTACGGTGGCCCTGAAGTGCAAAACAAATTAACAAAACTGAAAACAAAATAACAAAACCCAAAACAAAATATTCAGAACCAAATGAACAAAACGGAAAACAAAATAACTAATATCTGACTGGCCAAGAAGTGCAATACAAATTAACAAAACGGAAAACAAATTAAAAACCAAATAACAAAACCCAAACAATTTTTTTTGGAGGGGGGGAGTTTTGTTGTTTTGTTTTTGTTTTTGTTATTTTGTTTTCGGATTTGTTAATTTGGTTTTGAATTTGTTAATTTGTTTTCCGTTTTGTAAATTTGTATTGCACTTCTCGGCCAGTCCGATACAAACCGGAAAAGGTAGGTATAGTTAGCGAATGAAATGCTTACCACTGATTGGACGAGACATCTGTCACTCAAGATATACAGGAAGTAGGAACTTGTTTCTTTATCTTTATTTCTTGTGTGTTCTGCTTCACTTTAAACTATGATGGCCGTGAAGTGCAAAAAAATTAACAAAACTGACTTCAGGGTTATATTTGAAACCACAATAATGTTTGCACATTTATACACACACAAATCTACCGCTACTACAATACATCCTGTATATATTAAGTGACAGATGTCTCGTCCAATCAGAGCCATAAAATATTTTAAATTAATATTGACTACCATAATAATTACTAGCACAAGTTAATGCTGCTACTAATTTTATTCAGTTTGATTGCCATTCTTTTTACTTGGCTCTGGTAGATCAGGGGAGACGTGTTGGTCATCATCAGCAGGCACTGGTTCATCATCACTGACCTGCTACACTTGCAGCTTACACTGATGAGTGGTATGTCTTACAATGCATTAAGATTATATCCCCGAAATGCACAATGTTTATAATAATTCACAAAAAGGCCAATCTGTCTTTTCCTCATAAAGTGTTTAGGTGAAATTTCACCCATAAAAGGTTGACAAATATGCAAAGAAAAAAAAAATCAGAAAGGGGCAAATACTTTTTTTATGGCACTGCACATGTAGTCAGATTGTTCCACTGGGATTACACCGTGCCAGGTGGAGTTATAGCACTTTAAAAATCATACTAACTACACTAATATATGAACTTTGAATAATGAATGCTTTTTAACACCCTTGTGACTCAATAAGAGACAATGCAAAGAATATTTTCCAACAGCATGTATATGAATACAAAAGTGTATAATCTTTATTAAAGTTAGCCTAATACAATATTGTTTCCAATGCTGAAGCAAACATGATTTTGTTACTTTAAATACAACGCGACAGCGCGCTCCGAGGTGAAGCCAGAGATCATATTAACGTTAATTATCGCCAGCCGGCACAAATAGGTGGCTCCGTCCCTTTGCCGCCTATCTAGGGAGCCTACGGAGTGAGCGAGTAGCGATAGTAGATTTGGGCGCACGCCCATCACAGGTGCACGCCGTGACAGATCATCATAATTTTCTTTAATAGTAAATAATGACCCCTGTTGCTCTGCACCACTGCTGGCAAAACCTTATGAAATACAAGTTAAATATTAAATAAATTTACAAAACTTTATGCGTGCAGTTAAGCGGTGATTCTACGTACAGTAGGAAAGTAAAGAGAAACAGTGGCGGACTGGGCATCTGGAGCACCGGCAGTTTTCCCGGTGGGCCGCTGGCCAATGTGGGCCAGCCCAGTCAGTACGCATGCAATGTATATTTAAAAAAATGACGGAAATCATAATATTGTATATCTTTTCTACACATATGGATGCGCAAGTGCGCCGCCGACAAAGAGCTCGTGTTTGTTACCGCGGATCCCAGTGGAACAATCTGACTACATGTGCAGTGCCATGAAAAAGTATTTGCCCCTTCCTAATTTTTTTCTTTGCATATTTGTCACACTTGTATAGGTGGAATTTCACCTAAACACTTTATGAGGAAAAGACAAATTGGCAAAAAAAAACAAAAAACAATGCAATTTATGCAATCAAAAGGAAAATATCAATTTCTTCCATTCCAAGGATTAAAAATTATAACAATGTCAACTTTGGAATCTATAATCCAGAAGATAAAATTTACACAAATTTAAAAAGAGGCCTTAATCACTGAAAGTCTTCAGAAGAGCCTCAGGTTCAAGAGGTTTTTAAAGTGTGGAGAGGTGCATTACAGTTTCTCTGAATGTATAGGTGAGAACAGCTGATTCACACTTGGGGAGAGTAAATGATATGCATTTGAATGTTGTCTGGCATTGTAAAGCACACACACACACACACACACACACACTAGGAATAGGAGGCACTAAAGAGGAGGATTTTTATTTAGACTATAAAAAAATTAACCTGCGTCTATTTTTAGGCGTGCCAGCTCCCACTTTTTACTTAGAAGTTTTTTTAGTACAAATCTTATAATGCCCACATGACATCAAACATTCCCCTTGTTAATATTTTAACTATTACCATCTGTGCCTAATTCTTTTTCGCATATCTGAAGGGGAGGCCGCCTAACTAGTGAGCAAGTGGCGATATTGATTTGGGCGCACGCCGTGACAGGCTGAAAAAACTATTGTCTTCAAAAATTTAACAAATGAGGACTCAGATTAATGTGCAAAAACTATATAATAAAACTACATAAGACTACATAGCCTTTCTAAGACTCAACTTTTTTTTAAGCGCACTCACAATAATGAAAAAACTTTGATTTTGTAAATGTTTGAAAGCAAATAAGGTGCGCTGTTCGGTGTTGTTTTTGGTAAACTTGAGCGCGTCAGAAAATGAATGTAAACGTTTTTTTAAATGGTCAGCGTCAGTCTGCTTGCTATGTAAAACTATGTAGTAAATTAAAGAGGAGAATCATGATGCCGAATCGAAGTCCTGAGCCCAAACCTTATTTAAATTAAATTAACAAATATTATAAGTAAAAAAACAATAGCCCATGTTTAGAAACCGTTTATAAATTCTTTCCGACATGAGTTGGCCCAGTGTTACGTGCAGAGCGCCGGGAGATTTCCTGAAGCTCCGAAATCACTGGGCCATTTTTTTCTAAAAAGATGCTATCTTTAATAACTGATGGAGGTTTTGAGCTGTATACACACACATTTTTAAACGGTTTAAAACAAATTAATAAGTCCGAGCAGACCTACATGAAAGGTGAGAAGTGAGTAACTGAGCGCGCTGTCGCGTTGTATATACTGTACAACACGCATTTATCAACCTTTTAATAAAACGCTGCCTTTTGTGAAGTAAAAGTACTTTACAAAAGACAAACAGCTTTATTTCAATCATAAATTCACAATCACATCACATTCCAGCTATTATTTCCAGCCGTGGTTAAATAATGGATGAAATATTTATTCAATGCTGGACACAAACAGCAAATATGATGATTATTATAAAAAGCCCGAATAACTTCGTGTTCATAAAATAATATTTACTTACTATGATAATATATATATTTTCATATATTTTCTAACCCTAACCCATTCATTCTTATGATGGCGACAAATTTTTACATTTTAAATAAGATATGTTGGCTTATTTACGAATCAGGATATTCGCATAGTTAATACTATCAGGAAATTAAATACATTTCAAAACCATTTAAACTGAAGCATTGCCATGTCTTTCATTGTTTTGCACCTGTTAAGACATTACAAAAACTATAATAGAAATTTTTAAAGAACAAATTTGGGCATCTCATTTCATCATTATGAAAATAATATGAAGCACATATACAGTGGTGTGAAAAACTATTTGCCCCCTTCCTGATTTCTTATTCTTTTGCATGTTTGTCACACAAAATGTTTCTGATCATCAAACACATTTAACTATTAGTCAAAGATAACACAAGTAAACACAAAATGCAGTTTTTAAATGATGTTTTTTATTATTTAGGGAGAAAAAAAATCCAAACCTACATGGCCCTGTGTGAAAAAGTAATTGCCCCCTGAACCTAATAACTGGTTGGGCCACCCTTAGCAGCAATAACTGCAATCAAGCGTTTGCGATAACTTGCAACGAGTCTTTTACAGCGCTCTGGAGGAATTTTGGCCCACTCATCTTTGCAGAATTGTTGTAATTCAGCTTTATTTGAGGGTTTTCTAGCATGAACTGCCTTTTTAAGGTCATGCCACAACATCTCAATAGGATTCAGGTCAGGACTTTGACTAGGCCACTCCAAAGTCTTCATTTTGTTTTTCTTCAGCCATTCAGAGGTGGATTTGCTGGTGTGTTTTGGGTCATTGTCCTGCTGCAGCACCCAAGATCGCTTCAGCTTGAGTTGACGAACAGATGGCCGGACATTCTCCTTCAGGATTTTTTGGTAGACAGTAGAATTCATGGTTCCATCTATCACAGCAAGCATTCCAGGTCCTGAAGCAGCAAAACAACCCCAGACCATCACACTACCACCACCATATTTTACTGTTGGTATGATGTTCTTTTTCTGAAATGCTGCGTTACTTTTACGCCAGATGTAACGGGACACACACCTTCCAAAAAGTTCAACTTTTGTCTCGTCGGTCCACAAGGTATTTTCCCAAAAGTCTTGGCAATCATCGAGATGTTTTTTAGCAAAATTGAGACGAGCCTTAATGTTCTTTTTGCTTAAAAGTGGTTTGCGCCTTGGAAATCTGCCCTGCAGGCCGTTTTTGCCCAGTCTCTTTCTTATGGTGGAGTCGTGAACACTGACCTTAATTGAGGCAAGTGAGGCCTGCAGTTCTTTAGATGTTGTCCTGGGGTCTTTTGTGGCCTCTCGGATAAGTTGTCTCTGCGCTCTTGGGGTAATTTTGGTCGGCCGGCCACTCCTGGGAAGGTTCACCACTGTTCCATGTTTTTGCCATTTGTGGATAATGGCTCTCACTGTGGTTCGCTGGAGTCCCAAAGCTTTAGAAATGGCTTTATAACCTTTACCAGACTGATAGATCTCAATTACTTTTGTTCTCATTTGTTCCTGAATTTCTTTGGATCTTGACATGATGTCTAGCTTTTGAGGTGCTTTTGGTCTACTTCTCTGTGTCAGGTAGCTCCTAGTTAAGTGATTTCTTGATTGAAACAGGTGTGGCAGTAATCAGGCCTGGGGGTGACTACAGAAATTGAACTCAGGTGTGATAAACCACAGTTAAGTTGATGATCAGAAACATTTTGTGTGACAAACATGCAAAAGAATAAGAAATCAGGGGGCAAATAGTTTTTCACACCACTGTACACATTCATCATGAAAGATCTATTGTAAAACAAAATAAAATTAATATTAGCTCAGCATTGTAAACAATATTGTTTTAGGCTAAGTAATTATGCACAGTTCTTTGTTGTACAGTACTTTGTCCAGCTTTTAGATAAGGTCCTTCCATGTGCCATCTGGCGGATATTCAGTAAAGCACAACACATTTATTTATTCCCGAATGTTGCTTACGGCAAGTCGCGGCACGCCGCGCGCCAAATTGCGGTATCTCGCGGGAAAACACATGCAGTCTTAATGGCCACATCTGTACTTATACGCGCCTGGACGCTTATGAGCTTCGGAAGCTGTAGTAGGTTTGTCTGACACCTATTTATACTCTTCCGCGTGCCAACGCTAAGGCGATGACGTCGTAAATGTGAAGTTGATAATATATGTCTTCAAGACGCGATTTCTGGAAGCAATCCCCATAGCTGTCACTTCGTGACGCAGTGGCTTGTTCCCCTTCAGGGAACTGGGGTTACAAACGTAACCCTAGAGATGTTTTCTTAACTATGAGGATAAATATAAGTAAGTTAACACAACTCCACTCAAAGTATCCAACTTAACAAAAGTACAAATTACCAAAAGCAGCAAGAGAATTCTTAGGACCAAAAAGTGGGAAAGCATCAAAGCATCTCGCAGCATGCTCTGACACACACACACACACAGCTACCCTGGGCCATGTTAGCAATGCTGTTTAAATCCCAACGGCTCTCTCTCATCCTCCAATCAGCGGGCACAGCCAATCAACTATGTCAGGTGGTAGCAATTTCTTCCTCCTTGTGAGTAGAGAGGTAAACCAGAGAGAGAGAGGGGGAGAGGGAGAGAAAGATAGAGAAAAAAACGAATACGTCCAAAAACGTAACATACTTGCTGATGGTTAAACCAGTAGAATTTAATTTTACTAATTACAATGCCCTGTATTTCAATACTCTGTATTTCAGTAAAAATAAAATAGCATGTTAGTGTACAGTATCAAATATATGTATTAGTATACCTAAGAGCATATTTAATATATTTTTATTTAATTCAATTTAATTCAAACACTCAATCACTCATCTTCTATACCGCTTTATCCTGTATTCAGGGTCGCAGGGACCTAAAGCCTATCCCAGGAGGCTTAGGGCATGAGACAGGGTACACCCTGGACAGGGTGCCAAACCATTGCAGGCCACACACACATACAGTACATACACACACTCACACACTCATTCACACACCTTGGCCAATTTGGAAATGCCAATTAACCCAACCTGCATACTGTATCTTTGGACTGTGGGAGGAAACCAGAGCTATTCAATTAAATTTTATTTGTTTAGTGCTTTTAACAATTGACATTGTCACAAAGCAGCTTTACACAATCATAATAATTTGTATGTAATGTGTATGAATCAAAATTATAAGATAATTTGATGAGCAAGCTGAGGACGACGGCGACAGTGGTAAGGAAAAAACTCTTTGAGATGGTAATTGGTAGAAACCTTAAGAGGATCCAGACTCAACAGGAACTCCTCCTCATTTGGGTGATGATGAATAGCAGGGATTGATCTGCAGTCATACTGTGTGAGATTGGAAGTTCAATATGTTACGTTCCCTGGTGTACTTGTTTGTTTTTTGTATTGTTTCATTTCGTTTTGTATTGTATTCCCTCTGTTTCTTTGTCTTCTCTCTCTAAAAGTACAGGATCATCACATTGGTTGTCCGCGGTTCGCCAATCCTCCAATGAGCTTAGACCTGTCGTCATAAATAGGACGGGGGCTCCCTTGGCTTTCTGTCAGTCGTCCTGCTTTGCGGCCAGCGGGCGACTGTCCATTTTGTGTTGACTGCTTTCTTTGTTTTTGTGTTGACCTAAGCTTTGCCGTGTTTAGTCTGTGTTTTGTCTTCTGGGTTATTCATTAGGCTGATGTTGCCTTTGTTCGTTTAAACTTTCGAACACGCATGAGATATAAAACACCTGCTACTGAATGACGTTTGTAATGAACATTAAGCACTGCTTTGCTTTGATTAATCTAGCTTGTTTGTTATTTAGGTCTTGCTAAAATAACCAAGAGAAAGGAGACAGGTAAACTGGTAACATAAACTTAGTTTTTTTTGTTTTGTTAATAGAAGGTAGGGAGTGACAACCACCTTTGTATTTTGTTTTTTATTAATTAGAGTAGTTTAGTTTGGCCGCCGCATGCCGAAGCTTTCGGTTTCTTTTCTACATTCTTTGTTTGGTAGTTAGAGTATTTGGGTTGGGGTTTAGTTATCAGAATTCTTTTTGCTTTTGATAATTTCTTTGTTTTGATGTCACTCAGTTTTCTCCTTTCCTTTTATTTTCTCTTTTGTTTTACACTTTGAAATCGAGTAAATTAAAATACTTTGTTATCCTTATTCACTTGCCTCACAGATTTTCTTCACGGTTTACCCCAGTGGCAAAAACATCTCACTTAAATGTTACAGACCATCCCCAATAACATTTAACTCGTAATAAGTATAACAGGAGATGTGTTTAAGTTAAAATGGAGCCCAGTTCGTTATTGGAGGCTCAGGTAGACTGTAGGAAACTCCAGTCCTGAACTATCGACTGACTGAAGTCACAAGTCCTCAGAGAACATTTAAAGTTTTTCTAAAGTTGCGTAGTAGAAGAGGCAAGTTGCTCTGTCTTTTGGCTGTGTTTTGGTAAGCTTTTCTGGCGCCAGGAGAGACTCTGTCAAACACACACACACACACACACACACACACACACACACACACACATTTTCTGTCAGAAAGGTCTCTGTTTATTAACAGCAAAAAATGGGGTTTTTATATGTTTGACCAAATGCCTGTGCCATCGACATACTGTATGTTACTACAAAGAACATGAACCATTGTAAATGTCCTGGTGAGATCCTGAAGAATCAAAGGAGAGAAAGATAGAGAGGCGTCCATCCAAAGACAGATCACAAGATGTTGGCTTGAGTTAGGGGGAGAGGGGGAAGGAGACAGAGGGGGAGAGAGAGAGAGGGAGAGAGACATAAAGAGAGAATTGGAAGGTGAGCGTGGGAGCATTCACACCTTAAAGAGCAGATGCAAGAGGAAACCGGAAGATAGAAGCAGGAAAGATTTAACACGTTAATATCTGATCTATGAGAAAGAGAGCAAGAGTGTAGAAATAACTCCTTTATATATAAAATAATTCTAACAGAACAAGTAACACATGCTTATTTCAAATTAATCCCATAAAAGCTCACATGGACCTTACAAATAATTTTAACAAAATTGAATTGTTATTCCTATTTAATGCATGTGCATGTATAAAAGCATACTTAAATTAATATTTGTACTGTTAAATATGTAGCAATAGTAAAATAGAATGTAAAATGACGTAAACTGTATTTTACTTGCAAGTGTAGTAGTATTTAAATTTGTGTAGCATGACACTCAGTAGTAGATTTATAATACACTTTAAATGTATTGCAGTTCTGTAATGCAAAATCAATTGCATACTTTACTTCCACAAAAGTTTATCTTCGGTTGTATGAAAAAAAACACAATAGTGCAACTAAGTGCATTTAAACATATTTAGATACATTTAAATATATGTTCAATATTCATTCATTACCATTTTAATACACATATGTCATAAGTTGTTTTAAAATGCAAAAAAAAAGCTTTAAAAAGCTTTTTCCCCTTAATAAATAAAATAATAATTAAAAAATGCATTTTTTGTTTACTCTGGTTATTTATCGTATAATATTATAAATTCTTTGATTATCAGAATCATTTGACTGAATCAAGTGTGACTAATATGCAAAAGAATAATCAGATCTGATTTAAAAGTAGATACATTAAATACTTTTTCACAGAACTGAGTATAATGACAATAAAATCAACATGGTCACTCCGACCAGACCTAACTGCATTACCTACAGCAACTGGTACTGTCGCTGCAATACCATCAGCATTATAGATATTTTCATAAACAGATAAAATTATATATAAATAATTTATAGTAGTAATTAAGTCATTTGTCTAACAGTGGATGGTCTTAATTTTTCTTTTGTCTGATGGTTTGGCTCTTACAATGTGCGTTTGTGATATTTTAATAGCTAATGAGGAAAAGAATAAAAAAATGTGCTCCACTGCCTACAAATTAGCATGTACACTGACTGAATAATTGGAACTGGGAAGTGATGATCTGTAGAAAGTTGTACTACAAAAGCAGCACTTCCTGGGTGTGGACTTCTACAGACATGGTTCCTCCTTTGTAAAGTTCAGCAAATGTAGCACTATTATACAGAATCCCCACAGACCTGTGTTCAAAGATGGCTCAACTGCCCGACTTACTCTACATAGTCAGATACACACCACTGATTCTCACTTTAGCAACAGGTACTTACATTTTATCAATTAATTTATTGTAATAATTATTTTTTATGCTTAAAGAATTAAGATTAATCATTTCTTTACAAAAAATGCTTCACTGTCTTGTTGAATTTATTTTACTTAAAATGAATTACTTAATTAATTAGTTTATTTATTTATAATGTTGTTTACAGCAGGCAGTTTTGCAGATAAAATTGGGTCAAAGGATGAAGATGCCAACATTATCAGGAAAGAAACAGAAACTGTTACTCTGAAATGTTCATATGAGGCAAGCAGTGAAAACATTGACCTATATTGGTACAAACAATATCCTAAAAGCGCACCAAAGTTTTTACTGTATAAAGGTGCGAGGTCATATACGTATGCAAGCACTCCTTCTGACACTCGATTACAGTCAGAAACAACCAGAGATTCTACTGAACTTACTATCAAAGGTGTAAAGCTCTCAGATTCTGCACTGTATTACTGTGCTCTTAGAGTAGAGGCACAGTAATACAAAGTCATTAAAAGGCTGTACAAAAACATAAAAATTGTATTTATGAAGATATTTAACAACAAAACATCAAAGAAAACCTTATCAGTTAGCCACAGACACAAACAAAATTTGTGGTAACGTATGTAGTGCTGAAAATGGGCTAAAATTAAAATTATTCTTCAAAAACACAACAGATAAATTGGATAAATAAGGGAACAACTTAAATTAGAATAAAAAATAATAATAATTTGTGCCTGGTGAAAAATGCTGTCTCATGCTTCCTGATTTATATTTTATTTATACATTTTTTTATTCACTAAGCATTTAAGTCAATCTCCCATAGTGGTTGTAAAGAATATTTTTCTGACCACACTTCTTTCTTTAAGATGATAGTGTGTGCACTACTATCCTTCTAGGTTTCAATGATGCATTTTCAGGTCTTGTCACAGGCTACTAGAAACTTAGCAGTTAGCCCTTGTAGCATGGATGGTAAACCCAAATGCTGAAATAGCGTGAACAGGCAGGATAACCACGCGAGTTATTATTAGAACTTTATCGTGGCGATAGGAAGAATTTACACAAATAAACCCGTATTCTAGCGACACACACTCGATCAAAAAGAAAGCCCAAAATGGTGAGTACTCCGGGTGTACCGAATACCGGGTGGATCCGGAGCGCCACTGGCAGCTGGAGCTGGTAGGTGACAGGGTTGATCCGGAGAGTGATGCGATAAGGGCCGATAAATCTGGGTGAGAGTTTCCATGATTCTGTGTGGAGATGTAGATTTTTGGTTGATATCCATACTCTGTCACCTACATTGTACAATCGTCCCGCAGGGTGTCGATGGCGATGTTAAGTGACGTAGTGGATGTTAGCGTGCTGAATGGCTAGGTTTGCTTGGACCCACAGCCGCCGACACCTGCAGACCAACTGTTGGGCCGACGGTCCGTCAACCTCCGGTTCTTGGTGGTCGAACATCGAAGGCTGGAAAGTGTGGCATACTTCAAATGGGCTTAAGTTGGTGGTCGATAAGACATGGAGGTTGTAGGATAGTTTAGCCCAGATAAGGTAGCACATTCTACAGAGACTACCCTACTTTCAGTCACTGAGAAGCTCCATGCTGCTAGATCTGCTAAACTGTCATCTGTCCTCATCCTCCTGGACCTGTCAGCTGCATTTGACATAGTGAACCACAAGATTCTATTATCTATTCTCACAAGCCTTGAAATTTGTGGAACAGCATGGCAATGGTTTGCTTCTTACCTAGAAGATAGGTCATATGAGGTAACATGGAGGGGATCGACATCTGCCCCACGTAGACTCTTTACTGGTGTCCCGCAGGGCTCAGTACTTGGTCCTCTTCTGTTCTCCCTCTATACCCGGTCTCTTGGTAAGGTCATATCATCGCATGGATTTTCATACCTTTGTTATGCAGATGACACCCAACTTACTCTCTCCTTTCCTCCCTCTAACACTCAGGTTTCCACCCGGATCTTAGCATGTCTAGCAGACACCTCATCCTGGATGGCTGCTTATCAGCTGAAGCTCAATCTCAGTAAAACCAAACTGTTGTTTATCCCTTGTGACTCATCCCCATGTCAAGACCTTGTGATATCCTTGGACAAAAACCAAATCACTCCTTCAACCACTGCCTGCAGTCTTGGGGTAACCGTGGACAATCATCTGTCATTTTCCCCACACATCGCTAACCTTACTCGCTCTTGCAGATTTCTTCTTTACAATATCAGAAGAATTCGCCCATTTCTTTCTTCACAGGCTACTCAGGTGCTTGTTCTGGCCCATGTTATTTCAAGACTGGACTACTGCAACTCAATCCTGGCAGGCCTGCCTCTGTCCACGATTTGTCCACTGCAACCGATCCAGAATGCAGCAGCACGTCTCATTTTTAACCTTCTCAAGTTCTCCCACACCACACCACTCCGCCGCTCAGTGCACTGGCTTCCTGTAGCTGCCCGCATCAAATATGGCCCAGCACCAACTTACCTCTCTGCTCTAATCACACCACGCACTGCACCACGTTCCCTCTGATCCTCCAGCACTGCTCGCCTCATCCCACTATCTCTCAGGGATCGAGGGCGGCATTCATCCAGGCCCTTTTCTGTTCTGGCACCTAAGTGGTGGAATGAACTTCCTTTAGATGTCCGTACAGCAAAAACTTTGACTATCTTTAAACAACGACTCAAGACGCATCTGTTTCTCTAGTAAATAAGGTGGCAGGCCCAGGAGCGCTAGTGATCGGGGACAAAACATCTCAGGTAGCGCTCCAGCTTTGGTTGGTCTGCTCCATCTGACTGTTAAGCCCAATCCCAATTCTACCCTTTACCCCTACACTTAGCCCTACCCCTCCGTTTGGCGCGTTCACGTGAAGGGGTAGTGGTGTCTCATTTCTCTTTTGGTTGGAGGCGTAGGGGTAAGGGGAAGGGCCAGATAACCTTCCAAACAAAGATTTTTCGGGACCTCACTTCAAACGAAGGGCTAAGCGAAATTTTCAGCATGGCTGCTCACTCGAGCAAGCAGACCCATAAATGTAACAAAGTTTTTATTATATGTATATTACCTTTAGTCTTGTGTTTGTGTTTATGGTGATGTTCTGTAAAGAAACGTTTGCAAAAAAAATCGCTAAAGTTTGCTAGCGGATAGCACCGATTGAAATATATTTTTATGTCATATACACTTTACTGCATGCTACAAACAAATATGAAAGTTCAGTAGCACGGCAGTTTGCCGAGCATTTGATAACGCATTGTTTGTTTTGCTTATGGCCATACTGTATGTGTACATGTAAATGGACGGATACGTATGATGACGTATAACAGTGTTGTAGTGGTGTCACATTTCTTAGGGGAAATATTTTAACCCTTTCCACTTTCCTAACCCTTTCCTTTCCACTAATGTCCTTCATCCTGGCGCACACTGGGCATGCCTGTACGAACTTGTCGACATCCCTCGGTATGGAGGCCCCCAGAAAGCGCGCTGGATAAATTGGAAGGTGCGACGAGTCCCAGTGTCTCCAGAGAGGGGGGATAAATGGCCCCACTGAATGACCTTTGCTCTCATGGTGTTGGGTACGTACAGTAGGTGGACAGGCAGTATGCGACTTTTACCGTCGCCGCGCACGGCAACTGCATTTGGGTTTGCTGGCTTTTACCGCTGAGTGGTGCTATATAACTACAGGCTGACTCCTCAGGCCTTAGTTCATTCTCTCCAGGATTAATGAGTCGCAGCTCGGCTATAGTCGCATGTAGTTGCAGATAAAAATTTAATTTAATTTTAATTTTATTTTTTCATAAAATTAAAATACTGTTAGATTAATGTGCAAAAACTATATAGTAAAACTATATAAGCTACATAGCCTTTATAAGACTCTACTTTTATTTAGGTGCGCTCACAATGACGAAAAAACTTTATGATTTTGTTAAATAAAGAAAGTAAACAGGGTGCGCTATTCTGTATTGTTTTCAGTGAACTTGAGCGCGTCAGAAAATGAGCCGAAACTCCGTGTATACTCGCCTCACAGACGTGAAAAATATATACTTATAGAAACCGAAATGTCTGCTTTTATATAAACTAATGAAAAACAAATTATTAGATTATGTAATTCGTATGTAAAGTGAATTGTAGGCGCGTCCACTTGTGCGCAGACGACGAGATGACATTATCACCATCAGCACAGCCGAAACCAAAGAAATCACTAATTTATTAATTAATTATTAAAATGGTCAGAGTGAGTTTCATTGCTGTTTTTCCCGAAGCATTCATAATCATTGCTCTACTTCTGCCGGTGCGCTCTGGAAAACTTTACGCGCGCTGATGCAGGATCACATACACATACATACACACCATACATACATACATACACATACAGGTACGTCTGTATGAATAAATTGTTTAAATGTATGTATCTCATTGCTTTGCTGTTTGGGAAGGGGCGTGCTAATTTGGTCTGCTGTGTGTGTGTGAGAGAGAGAGAGTGAGTGTGTGTTTGTGTGTGTCAACTTTTGTGTGTAAATATTTTTTGTTATTTTCATTTTCTATAAAATATTAACTTTCAATATTTTATAAAAAATACCAAAGAAAATGATTGTGTATAGAGTGATTACAACCAATACAATTTATGTTCTGATAAGAAAATCTTCATTTTTCTATTCCAGTAAAACAGTAATAATGTCATTTTTAGAATCTAGAATCCAGAAGATAAAATTTGCAGAAATTTAAAAAGAGATTTTTATGTGTAATTAGAAAAGCTACACCTGTAGGGTCTTGTGTCCTCTTATATTTTGTGTTCTTCAAATTTGTAGTAGATTTATTAACTGAAATAAATGAAAATATAAAACATTAAATAAAATTAATACTTTGTCAGATTAATGTGCAAAAACTATATAGTAAAACTATATAAGCTACATAGCCTTTATAAGACTCTAATTTTATTTAGGTGCGCTCACAATGACGAAAATGATTGTGTATAGAGTGATTACAACCAATACAATATATGTTATGATAAAGAAATCTCAATTTCTTCTATTCCAGTAAAACAGTAATAATGTCAATTTTAGAATCTAAAATCCAGAAGATAAAATTTGCAGAAATTTAAAAAGAGGCCTGAATCACTGCAGGTCTTCAAAATCCAGGTCTTAAAGTGGGGAGGGGTGCATTTCATTTATCTGAATGTATAGGTGAGAACAGCTGATTCACACCTGGGGAGGGTGAATAATTTGCATTTGAACGTTGCCTGCCATTGTTAAGCACACACAGTAACACTAACATCCCAGGACAAATAGGAAGAGCCCCTGATTAAACGGCATAGATATTATTAAATATTACAACAAAATTCCTCTGCGCTCGGGAAAACTTTATGCGTGCGAGAGGAGGAGATAAACAACAATGGCCCACATTTAGCGTGTCAGAAAATGAATCGAAACTCTGTGTATACGTGAATTATTAAAATGGTCAGGATGAGTCTCCTTGCTGTTTTTCCCCAACGCATTTTTTAAACTATATGCCTGCAGCTGAGCGCTGATTAGATTACGAAGTTAAAGATGTGGATTAAGATATGTCACGGCGTGCGCCTATGATGGGCGTGCGCCCAAATATACTATCGCTTCTTCCTAGATAGGCGGCAGGTATGTAAAGGGACGGAGCCGCCTGTTCGGGCCGGCTGGCAATTATTAACGTTAAGATCTCAGGCTCCGCATTATAAAAGCAAGGCGCGGAGTTGAGTCTGGGAAGTACGTGACGCGGTGGAGCAGGACAGAGTGGCATGCGAGCGGGGCAATGTGACGCGGTCCAGGGACTTTGAACAGGACACTGGAAGTCCGCCTTTTGATCCTCGTGCAGGCGGGCTGCCTCTGCGTGCTCTGTTCTGCCACTCTGCCCACTACCACCAAATTAAATTAACAAATATTGTAAGTAAACAACAATAGCCCACGTTTAGAAATTCTTTACAAGGCTGCGTTGGACCAGTGTTATGCACAGAGCGCCGGGGGATGTAGCCTACCGAAGCTCAAATTTCCGAAAACTACACCTGTGACACAATAACAGTAATATTTCAAACATTTTGCAGGCTGACGTTTGGAGAAACCAGAGAATAAAGAATAAACCAGTTGTTGGGTCAAAATAACCCAACCAGGTGTTCATTTGTAAATGACTCACTACATCTGACCCAACATGAGCAACACAACAATGTGTTTAAAGTACCCGAAATAACCCAGAATTTTGACCCAGCATAAACCACCCAACGATGTGTTTACAGAAACAACACAGCATTTTTAGTGCGTCTTTTTTGAGTTATTGTAATGTTTTATTCTGAAAGTCTATTTTAGTTAATACGTTTATTTCAGTTATTTTGATGTATTTTTGAATTTATTTTTTAACATAACAATAAACAGTTACAAACAGAGATATAACAGTTCATTCTTTGTAAAAATAAAATTATCAGCTAGTGAACTTGATCATCTGTCAAAACAACATTTAACCAATGTTTGTTTTTTTGACTCATTATTATACAATAAATATCAATATATCTGGTTCAGATTTTTAATTTTTGTTGTATAAAGTTCTCAGATGTGGAAATTACAATCACTGTAGTATTTCTTCTATACAACATATTGTTAAGACTTTTTTATTGACTAAATTATATTTTAAACTGCGTAGAGTAAAAAATGTCACTTTGCGCCACCTGGCGGTCATTTCACGAATGACTTTAAAATGCAACTGATTTATTTTGGCTGCTGCCGTTTTCCGACGGCGGTGAGTGCGACGGTAATAGGCATTCTGGTTGTCCACCTACTGTAGAGTCATCCAGATGGCAAACGTGCCGGCTCTGTCTCCATGGCCTGTGCATGGGGAAGCCTCGTTTCCAAATCCTAGTGGAGTGGTGCTATGATTTTAGATGGTGGGAGGACAGGCGCGGGCTCCGCTCGGGGGACGTCTTCCTCATGCTGTTGAGAGAGGGCATCGGCTTTGTTGTTTTTGGACCCCAAAAGCAGGGTTGAGAGTGAAGTAATGAGGTGAGGGTCGGCCCAGGGCGGTTAAGGGTGCTGCAACTGTACTGTAGTCCCTGATAAAGCGATGATAGAAGTTTGCAAACCCGAGATCCGTTGCTTGAGGGTCTTGGGTACGGGCCAATGATGCACAACTTCCAGCTTCTGCGGGTAAATGGCCACACCCTGGGGCGAAATGAAAAACCCCAGGAACGTGGTGGAGCGCTCGTGAAAAGCGCATTTCTCTAACTTACAATACAGCTGATAGTCAAGCAATCTCTTGAGGACCGCCCTGATGTATTGGACGTGCTCGTCGACTGTGCGTGAATAAATGAGGATGTCGTCCAGGTAAACGAATGCCCACCAGCCTAGCATGTCTCGGAGGACATCGTTGATAAATTGTTGGAAGGCTGCGGCGGCAATGCAGAGTCCAAATAGAATGACCAGACTTTCGTGGTGTCCAGTGGGGGTGATGAAGGCCGTCTTCTACTCATCGCCCTCCCTGATACGCAACAAGTTTTAGGCGCTCTGGAGGTCCAACTTTGTGAAAATGGTGGCACCAGAGAGGGCGTTCAGGGCTGAGTTAGTAAGAGGCAGTGGGTGCCGATTTTTAATGGTGATGTTATTGAGCCCCCAATAGTCGACACATGGGTGAAGTTCGCTGACTTTTTTTTTTTACAAAAAGAAGCCTCGCGGTGGCAGGCAAGGAGGAGGGCCAGATGGTGGCTTGGCAGGGAGCATTGGATACATACTCCTCCATCGCCTGCGTCTCCGTGGTGAATAATGAGTAAAGGTGGCGGCGGGGCGGGACCGTGCCCGGCTGAAGGTCTATAGCCAGTTTGTAAGGGCAATGAGGAGGAAGGTGTGTGATGCGCTTCTTGCAGAACACTTCAGCCAGGTCCCGATAAACGGCGGGGATGGCATTGGTGTCGACATCCCTCCCTAGAACACGGTCTAGCCGAAGCCCTTAGGCAGAGTGCGGAGCAGGTCGGGCCCCACTGTTGAATTTGGTTCTGTATCCAGGAGATGAGAGGGTCATTTTGGAGTAGCCATGGGTGTCCGAGGATGATCGGAAACTGTATCTGTTCTTGGTGCTGGTCAATGAGGAGGGTGATAGGTTGAGTCTGGGTGGTGATGGGACTGGTGGAAAGGGGCCGACTGTTGACAGATGTAATCTGAACGGGCTGGAATAATGCCTGTCGTGGCAAATTTTGTTGTGAACTATGCCAATTTTTTCTAAACACAAACCCAACAACTACTTGAGTATTGAAAGAGCAAAAAAGTTTATTGCGACCAAAAGTAAATGGACAGCACTGGATTGGCCAGCCAGAAGACAACAGACACCCCACAAAAATTCAGCGAGCTCCTCACAAAAATTTTGCAAGATCCCCTTACTTCCCCAATTTTACATGGTTTATATAACCGTACTTAGCAATTACATCATTGTTTGCTCGTCCTTAAGTCAAGAAACCACTTAATATACAGTACATGAAATGTAAGTTAATTTTGCTCAGGTCAGATTGATATAGCACCTCCCAATTACGTAATTTTTCCCTCTCATCTAATATTTATTCATGTCTGGGTCGGCCTAAAAGATCTTGTTTTAATTTTTCTCTTTTTTGGAAAAAGTTTGGTTTGTTCCGGTTTTCTTTACCAGACTATTGACCACTGTCAATAGTCTGGGTATGTATCTTTTTTCTAAGATACATAATAATCATATTCCTATTTTCCTATTCCTATTCAATAAATTTTCTTAAAGTTATTTAAATAATTTATTGGTTGATTTTTAATTTTATTATACTTTATTTATATATTCTTTTTCATGATCTGAAGATTATAATGAATAATTATATGGGAATATCTTTTTATGTTGCCGGTTGTGAAGCATGTGTGTACCAAACATGCCAAATTTTGGCTTATATAACCTCGGTCAGGTTACGTCATCTGATTATCAGTCATCTGATAAAGCAATCCCCCTGGTTGAATGAGCCCTGATTCCTAGAGGCGAAGTGAGCCCACGCGCCTCATAGAAGAGGGCAATAGCATCTCTCACCCAGTGTGACAAGGTCTGTGTAGTGGCGCCCGCCCCCTGGTTGCGGCCTCCATAGCATATAAAGAGCTGCTCTGATTTACGCCACTGGCTGGTGCGGTGGACATAAATCCGAAGAGCACGTACTGGACACAATAGGTGAAGTTTCTCCTGCTCCGAAGCTGTAAAAGGCGGAGGACAGAAGGCTTCAAGAACAACAGGGTGTATGTTTGAAAATGGAACTTTCGGAAGATTTTCGGGTGAGGATGCAGAATAGCCTTGACTAGCCCAGGGGCAAAGTCCAGGCAGGATGGGGAGACTGACAAGGCGCGCAGATCCCCAATCCTCTTGAGAGAGGTAATGGCCATAAGAAAAACCATCTTAAGAGTCAGAAGCTTGTCAGGTGCTGACTCTAGCGGTTCAAAGGGAGTGTCAATTAGACCTTCGAGCACGATAGCTCCACAAATAAAACGAGCAACTAAAGGGTGTTTTCCCACAGTAACCCCCTCGATTGGAACGTGGCAGGCTGAGATAGCGGCCACGTACGTCCTGAGGGTACTAGGGCACAAGCCCGAGGACAACTAATTTTCCAGGAACTTCAGCACTAAAACAATTCGGCAGTGGACTGGGTCTAGTGAAGGGAGCCCTAGAGGATAGAATAGTGTCAATAACGCTGGCTGGGAGACCAGCTTGACTTAGTTGGTCCCATTCAGGGGCCAAACGTGAAGGTTCCAAAGCTCAGGTCGGGGATGAAATATTGTCCCCTGCACCTGAGACAGAAGATCCCTCCTCACTGGAATCATCCAAGGTGAGCCATCGAGGAGAGATATTAGATCCGAGAACCATACTTTGGCCGGCGAGAAGATGACCTCTCCAGCGCCCTTGAGCTGGACGGCCATCCAAGACCCCAGCCGGTAAGGGTCTTTAGCATTTTGCGGTGACAAGACGGACCTAGAGTGGGACCCAAGGTGAGAAACCGGGGTCTGAATTACATAGAAAGGGTATGACGTCCTTCGAGCGTAACCCTTATTCGCCTTTGGGGATTGGCCCTTGTATGAAATCTCCTGGCTCTTAGCCACAACTGAAAAGCTCTCATGCGCAGCTGCCATGAGACCTAAACATTTTTGAAAGTGATAAACAATCACTTTCTGGTCTAGTCTGATTTCCTTGAGAGGAGCTGAGGATGGATTCTACATGAGCGGGAGACAATTGTGCCCGCAAAGTGATCGAATCCCATCTGACACCCAAGTATGTTGTCCTCTGAGCCGGAACGAGAAAGCTTTTGGTAGCGTTGAGTCTCAAACCCAGCGAATGTAGATGAGCTAGGACGTCATTGCGATGTTGGAGCACTAGCTGCTGAGACTGGGCCAGGATTAGCCAGTCTCTATGTAATTGAGAATACGGATGCCCTGGAGTCGCAAGGGAGCCAGAACAGCATCCATACATTTTGTATATGTGCGGGGTGACAGAGCTAGACCGAATCAAGGACCCGATACTGGTAAGCTTCTCCGCCGAAAGCGAACCTCAGGAACTTCCTGTGTTGTGGAAACGGAAACTTCGGAAACTGAACACCGACCCCCTGGGGGTGTCCGGGGGGGCATGCTCTTATAGTAAAGCGTTGAGTGACGATCACCCCCACAGTCCTGGGCACATAGGCTTTCAGTATTTAGTCTTTGAAAAGAAGACGGCGATCTGATCTTTTGAAGGCGGCCTGTGAGGGGCGATGAGCCGTACCCCAGTCTTTACGGGGGGGTGCCCGGCTGCTGGCACTCTCCTTCTGTGCCTCTCGCTCAGATCAAGGCTCTCTCTGATCAAGGTTGGGTGGCCAAAGGCCTCGACTCTTAAGCACGGCGTAGGAGAAATTTCCCAAAAGCCTGTTCATATAGTTTAGCTTCTAGAAACCTAGTGGCGACAGAATTTACAGCATTGCCGAATAGGCCGGGAGGTGAGACAGGGGCATCAAGGAGGAATGTTCGATCTTTGTCCTTGATGCCTCTCAGGTTCAACCACAGGTGCCTTTCAGCGGTCACCAAGGAGGCCATGGAACGGCCGATTGCACGGGCTGTCTGTTTAGTCGCACGCAGGGATAAATCAGTAGCCCGGCGTAATTCATTGAATGCTTCATGATTCAGTGTGCCGCTCGTGCTCAAATCTTTCAGCAGATCAGCCTGATACTCCTGCAAAACCGCCATGGTGTGCAAGGAAGCGCCGGCCTGACCTGCTGCTTGGAACGCTTACCGTACCAGGGTAGAAGAAGTTCTACTGGTGATGGTCTGCAAAGACCTGCAGATTTAGATTGTTTTGGGTGAGCCTGCTCTTGTAGCCAGTCAATATGCAGTCGTCGGCTGCGCGTGTTATGACTTCGAGCAATTCATCGTATTCTCTATCATCTTTAGACAATAGAAAGCAACTTCCATTTCCACAGAAGCAGGAGAACGAGTCTCTTTAACACACCCGCGAAAAGCACTGGAGTGCGCTCGTGAAGTGGAAGGAGAGACTTCGGGATCGGGGGAGAGGGCAAGAGAAAGGAGGGACTCTGTCTCTTGTGCCTCGGCCAGATCTGCTTGTGATCCCCATGAGTGCAGCGCGGCTCCTGGTTCCCTAAAGAATGCGAAGCAGCTTCATGGGGAGAAGACCACAGTGCTCACACTCTCCATTAAGCCCTTCGAGAGCGTGCTTCTCACCCAAACATTCGAAGCAGGACGTATGCATATCGCCCTCCGAAAGGAAATTTTCGCAAGGAGGAGGACATCTAACTTTAAACTCCACCATATGAGTTTTATGAGCTTTAATTCTGCTTGTTTTATATTTTAGTTATGCTTTGCTGACACACACACGTGCACAATGCGGTGAAGAAAAAGATCTGAGGAATGTTGCCGGCTCACTCCTATTATAACCTGCAGGTGCGTCTAATCAGATGACGTCACCTGACCGAGGTTATATAAGCCAAAATTTGGCCTGTTTGGTACACACATGCTTCACAACCAGCAAAATAATAAAAAAAAGATATTCCCATAGCGTTTTCATGCAGCATCGAGTGTAGCCTTTGAAAGGGAACTATAAGAACTGTTGGCATGACCACAGTAAGGATTACCCCTTGTGTGGTGTTCTGCTGATGGGCTGGTTCTGCATCTTGTCTTCGTTTTTTTATGACATAACTTCTCCAAGTGTTTAAATGATCTCCTTTCATGATTTGTTCTTGACCATATTTCCATCACAAAGTTGCTTGATTCTTAAACTCATTGAAGTTCATTTAAAGTCAAGTTTGGAGGTAAGCAGAGGCAAAAAATGTATGTGGACACTTGAGAGTGAGACTCACAGAGAAGAGACAACATATTTTTGTGTATTGTTGTTTTACAATTTGTCTTTATTGAAATTAAGAGGTCCAAACTTGTTTTTAACAGGACAATGGTCCTGTGCACAACGCCAGCTACATGGAGACAAAAAGACATGGCAGAAGTAAAAGAACTTAACTGGCATACACAGAGCACTACTCAACACCACTAGAAAAACTGGAATGCTAATCGACTACACTTGGTTAGAGTGTCATAGAGTCAATTGACCAAGAAGCATTTAAAATTTCAGTGCATAAATTTGGCATGTCTAGCAGGAATGTGAAAAAAAAAAAAAAAAACCTTTATAACATGTTTGATGACGTCAGAGAGGTTCAGGTCAGTGTAAGCCATTTTTACTAGTGGAAGGCCTTTGCAGAAAGGCAAAGGTTATTATAACAGCAAAGAGGGATTTAATCTGGGATTAGATGTTCAGTTGTGTAGGTGAAATGATTAGGTGTCCCAATTTTGACCATCCAAATATTAAATGGCTGTTTAATTTACTTAAATACCATCCGTTCCATTATTTTCTTTTATGACATTTTGGTGGTCCGTCACCAACTTGTTAAACACATCTAGATGTAAATATCAGAAGAATTAATAACAAAATAACTGGCATTGCCATTCCTATACTGTACTATCAGAGAGGACTGTGTTTACAAACCCAGGCATCAAAATCAATGTGTGTGTATGTGAGCGCATGTGTGTGTGCGTGCGTGCATGCATGTGTGTGAAGAGGGGAATTCCAAAACACATGAAGACACTACATATCAGACAATCAACTGAGCACAAGGCTGCCTAGGTCCCCACCACTGGTTATGGTCTGCAAAGACCTGCAGATGGCAGTAGATAACATGATAATAACTCAGAATTAAACAGGGATGCAACCGAAAACACAGAAACACACAAACCTGCACAAAAATTGAAGAGCATAACATTATCAATGAACATGGACGGTATGGAGGGCTGCTGAAGGCAATTGTCCATAATGAGTGGGCATGCAAAGCAAAAACTCATACATGATTAATTGTATTAAGAGTTCTTACTATGCTCCACAACACCAATGTGTTATTTTGATTATAAATTTTCTCTTTCGTTATTTATAAGATTTAATCCCAAATACATACTGTACATGTAAAGAACACATGAATCTAATTATTTAAATTAAAAATAATTTATTTCAAATATCTAAAACAGACTTTTTAAACACTTTACAGGATTAGTATGTATACTGTAGATGTATAGGACCTAAGTATATGAATTCTTTTAAATCATCATTATCTTCTTTTAAATACTGTGCATAAAATGTGCAGCAAACCATGCACTCTCATTGGTTAAAATCAAGAGATGACGTAACTGAGGCATCGTTCAAAAGAAATGCTTATATGTGGCATTACTAAAGTCAGAGTAGAAGGAAATGTGGCTTTTACAGTAACCAAAAAAAAAAAAACTTCCAGAAGAATAGAGAAAAGTAGAGGGGAACACAATGGTTTTCTGGTCAATTCTGTTTTTTATAATGTCCATAGGTAATCTTTTATTTCATTTGGCTATATAAGTAGCAACATACTTATTTTAAACATGTTAATAAATATTAGGACATTATCAAAAATAATCTTAATATCTTTTTATAAACAATGTTTTAGTTTACAGGCATAACATTACTACTCTTAAACCTCCTCTTTAGGTGAGAGCACACAGGACAGCATTACTCCGACATCATCTGCTGTCGATGGTAAAGAGGGTGAGGCAGTTACACTGTCTTGTTCTTATAGCTACACTGTTTCTATGAACAATCTTCAGTGGTATCGGCAATATTCCAATGCAGCTCCAGAGTTTCTTGTTCTGCTAATGGAATCAGGAGCAAATCAGACAGGCGATACTCCTCATCCTCATCTGACCGCTAAAGTTGAGAAGAATGTAAAGCGTGTGGATTTAAAGATTTCTCCTGCTGCTGTATCAGACTCTGCACTGTACTACTGCGCTCTGCAGCCCACAGTGACAGGAAATCCAAATGCACTGTACAAAAACCTACAAAGATTACAGTTGTTGAAGTTTACCAACAACAAAAAAGAATCTGCGTATAGTTATTATTCAATATTATCATAAGAATGTCATCAAATAAATTAATTTAATTGATTAGATAAAGCTTTTAATGTGGAACCTCCAGAAGGCAACAAGAACAAAAAAAATGCATTCATTGATATTATTATTATTTTTTTTTTTTTTTTACTTCAGTCACTGCATTCATGCTTAATTTGTTTATTTATGATTAAGAATGTTATGACTTGGTGGCAGTGGTTAGCATGTTTAAATGTTCTCCCAACAGCAAACAGTTGTGATCTTTATAAAATGTAACCAGTTGAAAAGCTTAATTGATATTATTAGGTGAATATAGACATTCCAAAATCAAGGATCCCTCTGGCCATTTTATCTATTAAATATGTAACCAGCATATATTATAGATGTCTATGGGATGTCTATTATACATCTAAAATGGCACTCTAATATTTGTCTATCATAGAAATCTAAACCACATCTAGTCATAGAGGTCTAACAGATTTGTATTTAACTTCTTTATGTAAGGTTGCAAAACAACAAAATTGTTTTCAATAAAAAATGTTTATTCAACATTATAATACTATGAATTACAATGTACAACATTTAATATGCATTTCAATTTGAATAGAATTTTATTTGTATAGCGCATTTAACAGTTGTTACTGTTGCAAAGCAGCTTTACACAATTATGGAAGTTTGTATGAAATGTGTATAAATCAAAATGATTTTCCTTGATGAGTAAGCCGAGGGAGATGGTGGCAAGGGAAAAACTCCCTGAGATGGCAATAGATGGCAAACCTTGAGAAGAACTAGACTCAGAGAACCCATCCTTGGAGTGTAATAACGGATAGCAGGGATTGCATTTCAAATCAAAATCAAATCAAAATCTAGAAACAAAAATATGGGCAACAAAAAATTGTGTTTTACAGTCTATATCCATTGATGAAATTCAAATTTTGTTGTCAAAACTTAGTCTCTATTTTATAATTACTCATATTACTCTTTTTTTTTATCCATTTACTGTACATTCCACAACTTGTTGTTTCAAGTGTGTTAAAACAAAATGAGTTTTCATAAAGCTAACTTAAAAATGGCAATATAGCCGAGATAACTCTTTAGATAGATTTTAAATTGTTTTAATTAGTTACTTTACTACGCATACTGTAGTAGGTTACAACTGACCTACCATGCAATTATGTTGTAGATTCGCTCACGGGTGTCAGCGGCACTAATTTGTGATAACTGCTTTACTTAGAAAAGTTTAAATACAAATAACTTTTGAACGACCTGCAATAGCTGTATCAGAAAAAAAGTTAATCACAAAACTTTTATCAAATGCAAAACAATTTTAGCCATGTTGATTGAAAAGAAATCAGAAAAAAACATTTGTTCACATATTGATAAGCCACCTGTCTCTGCCACTAAAAATAAAATTTTGTACGATTTATTTTCCTATCTAATGGTTCCTTATCACTGCTCGCCTCTGGAGGCCTTGGATTTGGCCTCCTCAGCTCTTGAACATTTCTGATTGGTTGAGAGTAGGGGGGAACAGAGGATCTCCCAGATCTCTATTACATTATGAATGTTGATACAAAATATTAAAATGTTCAAATGTACACAAATGTCAGCCTTTTTAAATAATGGTTACCGGTTAAAAGGTTTACAGATTTACAGAATTGGCATCACAATACACGCCTAAACATTGCCCACAAGACAGAAAATACCACGTTGTCAACAATTAATAGAACCATATAGAAATGATACTTCTCTTGTTACTTACTTTTAGCTTTCTTTGATGGGTTAGGTACAACTTACAGTAGGTCTTTATTCTTATTTTCAGATTTTTCTGGTAAGTCAGGTAATACTGTATTAAAGGATAATGTTAATATAACATGTACATTTATAAAAATATGTATAATAAAAATGTGAAATACTATCTTTGATTAAATCTGGTATCTGTCTACTTTGCCTGTTCCTTTTCTGAAGAACCTTTTCTTCATTTGTTGTAAAGACTATGGTAGCCAGGCATTCAGCCTTGCTAGGTAAAATATATAATTATGAAAATTAGTTTCGGAACATTTGGAGAAAATATTTTGCTTTTTTTAAAAAGTTTATTTGCATTGATTTGCATGTGATGCTAAAAACCAAAATACCCAAAACTGAAAAAAGTGTAAATTACTTACAAGACACTTTTTTCACTTCTACTAATGTGGACTCAAGCCAGTCTAGCTGAGGGTCAGGCCTCCTAGTCAAATATTTTGACTCTTCATGCCTGCTGACGTTTGGCCAGTGCAAAATCTTCTTTGACTCATCATTCCAATTGTATGGTACCACATCTTCCACTTGCTCACCTCCCTCTTCTTCTCAAAGATGCAAGGCCCAAAGCAAAGCACTTAATGACATGTTGGCAGTTACACATTGGTGCATGCCCCATACTTTGTAGCAAAGAAAGTGTCAAATCTCTATGATTTTCCTTAAAGAAGACAGTATCAACCATTTTCAGAATAAAACATTAGTTTTTTTTTTTTTTAATACAAAAGGCTGCAATATCATGTTGGGTTTCAGAACATCACTGCAGTGTTCTTTTTCTGCATGTCTCTTAAGGACTGTTTCAAACAACGGGTCCAGTGTAAACCGTCCAAACCGCTCTACAGATGATGCTATCTCTCATCTCCTTCATACAACTCTTACTCACCTGGACACTCGGAGGGGGAATTATGTGAAAATGCTCTTCATCGACTACAGCTCTGCATCTAATACCATAATTCCCTCCACACTCACCACCAAGCTGGAGCACCTGGGACTCAGCTCATCAATGTGTCAGTGGATCTCCAATTTTCTGACTGGCAGACCACAGGCAGTAAGGATGGGCGGACATGTCTCAGCCTCCCTCACTCTCAGCACTGGAGCCCCCCAGGGTTGTGTTCTGAGCCCCCTGCTGTACTCTCTGTACACCTATGACTGCGTGGCCACTACCAACTCCACCACCATCATCAAGTTTGCTGACGACACTGTTGTGGTGGGCCTGATCACGAACAATGATGAGACGGCCTACCTGGAGAAGGTTGGAAATCTGGAGAACTGGTGCCAGAGAAACAATCTCCTCCTGAACGTCAGCAAGACAAAGGAGCTGATAGTGGACTTTAGTACAAAGCAGAAACTACCAGACCCCCGTTATCAACAGGAGCCCAGTGGAGAGGGTGGACAGCTTCAGATACCTCGGTGTTCACATCACGCAGGACCTGGCAGCGTCTGTACCACCTCAGATGCTTAAAAAACTTCAGACTCCCCTTCAAGGTGCTCAGGAATTTCTACTCCTGCACCATAGAGAGCATCCTGACGGGAAACATCACAACCTGGTTCGGGAACAGCACCATGCAGGACAGACGAGCTCTACAGAGGGTGGTGCGATCAGCTGAGCGCATCATCCGCACCGAGCTCCCTGACCTGCACTCAATCTACACCAAGCGGTGCTGGACCAAGGCCAGGAAGATCGTGAAGGACCTCAGCCACCCCAACAATGGACTGTTCACTCTGTTGCGGTCTGGGAAGCGATTCCGCTCCCTGAAGGCCAACACAGAGAGACTGAGGAGGAGCTTCTTCCCGCAGGTGATAAGGTCTCTCAACCACACCACTATGCAGAACTAACACAATCTTTTCACAATCAATCAATCAATCTTTTTACATCCATGGACACTATGTACATCTACCTTCACATCTACACTACATGTTTAAGTTTACATTCTGGACCATTGCACAAAGACACTTTAATAACCATTGCACAAAGACACTTTGTTCTATGCATATTTGCACACCATCTTTCTTTCAAAATATCAAAATTTCTCAATTTCTTAAATGTTCTTGTACAGTACAGTATATTTCTATTTGTACAGTATATTTCTATTTTTATGTACAGCATATTTTTTATTTTCAGTTCTATTTTTCCTAGTTCAATTAAATTTTTCTATTCAAATTTCCAATTGTAATTTTTTTATTCATATTTATTTCTTATTATAAGCTTTAATTCTCTTTTTAAGGTGACTGGCGGTCGTGTAAGCATTTCACTACATTTTGTACTGTGTATGACTGTGACAAATAAAATTTGAATTTGATTTAAATTTGAATTTGTACAACAGGAAGAAAAGATTTTCGTGGGAGATGCTCCTCCATTGCTGCATAAACAATTTGCATACTTTTGGCCCTTGTCTGTACAATAACTCCAAGTTCAGTGTCTCTTTTTCTCCACATTTTCTTGTGTTTTTTTTTAAGCCATCGTGTGATGTGTCTGGCTGGGGATGTCTACAATATTACCAATTATGATAACCAAATTAGGAATCTAATATAACATTATATGAGAATGAGAAAATTCTTTACATTTATTAAGGAAAATTAAGGGACATATTGATTAATTATGATATAAACAAGTGTCAGTGAAAAATTAGCTTTTGTTAAACAAATTTACCAGGTACAAGACATGATTTATATACTGTACATATCCCAAGTAAGATGGAAATGGTGTCATGCATGGGCAAAACTTATTTTAAAACTAAATTTTTTTTTTTATTTATTGATGGTAACCTACTCCGTAGGACATTTCTGAACTTTCGATGTAATTTGCTTTATGGAAATGACTGACCAGAATGGCTTCCTGCTAGAACTGATGCATTGTGGGATTTGCTTGACAAAAATACTGACGCCATCCAGTGCATAGAACATCTTTTAGATGTCTGTTAGAGCTCTATTTGTAGATGTGTAATAGATGTACAAATATATGATAGACGTTTATAGAATGCCTATAGACATCTTTGGGAAAATATCATATCATATACTCACTCACTCATCTTATATAACGCTTTACCCTGTATTCAGGGTCGCGGGAACCAGGAGCCTATCCCAGGAGACATGAGGCAGGGTACACCCTGGACAAGGTGCAAATCCATCACAAGGCACACACATACACACTCTATCACATACTATGGGCAATTTGGGAATGGGGAGAACATGCAAACTCCATGCACACAGAGATGGGAATCGAGCCTGGCCCAGAATCGAACCCGGACCCTTTAATAGTTTGTGAAATGGATAACATTTTTGTGAATTGCATGAAAAAAAAAATTCTTTGAAAAACAAAGGAAGTTGCAAGTGATCTCAACCTTTTGAGCGGTAGATTAAAAAAAAAAAAAAAAACCTTTTACTTAGTAACAATGTTAGGTTAAGGGTACTCTTTATTTTTTGATAACATTAAGGTTTTCTAAATTTCTCTCTCTCTCTATTTTTATTTTATATCCCTTTATTCTCATAGTGATTTTTTACATAATTTTAACCTAAGCATGATTACATGTAAATTCAATGCAAGACACAATTTAAATGATGTGAAACTAAACAATTAATGAACATTTAAATGAATGAATAGCTTAGGATTTCAATGCATATGCCTCCTTAATAGGTCTTAATAGAATGTTGCACTTCCACAAAGAAGTGAACTGTGTAATACTATCAGAAAATATGTAAGAACACAAATATCTCGTATAAACAGTAAACAGTGTTACTGTTTTTTATGCTGTAAATCTATTTCTTTTATTATTCTGTAAAGCTCCTTTGAGACAAAAAGTGCTATATAAATAAAACTGAATTTACTTGAATTACCTACATTTAATAATTGTTTTATTTATTACTCAAGTCATGTGAGTTCAAATTTAATCAGGCCAAAATAGAAATAATTATAACCTGAAGGATTGATGCCGGAATTGATCTTACTATGCAAAAGTAGGCAGAGCTACAGTAGATGTCATAAGATACAGTTTAGGCAGTTTCACAGAGAAGCTTTTACAGTATATCCACTGCTAAAGAGGCACACGGAACAATCATGTTACTATTCTTTGTTTTAATAGTTGCTAGAAACATTGGTAAGTCATTTATACTATACACAAACTTTTTGTGAATACTGTACATTTTTACTGATACTTAAATATAATTATTTGGTTGATTTAACAGTTATGTATAATCCTTAAGTAATTAATAATTATAAAAAGTGTTATGTTTTAATGTCTTTACATAAGGTGTGGTTAGCAGCAGCATAACACCAGAACAAACTGTTGAATTTTCGAGTGAAGGCAGTAACACCACATTGACCTGCACATATGATGCATCATCAGCTGACTATCTCTACTGGTATCGACAAAAGCCTCATTCAGGACCGGAGTTTCTGCTGCTAATTATTGTATCTACAAATGATGTCGATAAAGCTGAAAAACTTGACCCACGACTATCCATTAGACTTCGTAAAAATGTTAACAAAGTAGATCTGGAGATTTTTCCTGCTACAGTGTCAGACTCCGTGCTGTATTACTGCGCCTGGAAGACCACAGTGACACACAATGCAAACCACATGTACAAAAAGTTAAGTTGTGTGTTCTTCTCTCAGGAGGGGGAGCTGTTAAGCTGTTTCATTCAAATACACTTTTTTTAGTTCACATATTTTTATGAGTATTTGCTTTTAAACATGAGCGAGCATGATCCTACCTACACTTAACAAAAATATAAACGCAACACCTTTGATTCTGCTCCGATTTTTCATGAGATGGACTTAAAGATCTAAAATTCATTCCAGATACACAATATTACTATTTCTCTCAAACATTGTTCACAAATCAGTCTAAATGTGTGATAGTGAGCACTTCTGCTTTGCTGAGATAATCCATCCCACCTCACAGGTGTGCCACATCAAGATGCTGATCTGACATCATGAGTAGTGCACAGGTGTACCTTAGACTGCCCACAATAAAAGGCCACCCTGGAATGTGCAGTTTTGTCTCACAGCTACAGTTCTCAGTAACAATCCCTAGTTAGAGGGATTGTTTAAAGATATATGGTCAAAACCTCTGAAAAGCATGCCTGTGATAACAGAAATCAGGTAAGAGTACAGTACTCAATATCAGCTGGGATAACTGAAAACATAAACAACACAGTACACTCAAATAAAAAAAAACTCTTTAAATAAACATAAAAAAAGCATGGAAAGGATTTCCACATGATTAACTTGCTTTATTTCAGCATTATGCAATTCTGTTATTCTAATTTAATGTACTTACGTTGGGTCAACCTAATTTATTACGTTTGATTCAACTTATTTACTATGGTTGGGCACAGCTTAATTTAATAGTGTCAGCCCAACTAATTAGCAATGTTTTGGACAAACTAATTTATTTAAGTTAGCATAACAAAAGTGCTTAATGCTGAAAGAAAGCCATTTAATCACATTTAATCACTTTTCCATGATTTAATTACATTACTTCAAAGAATAGCTTTTGAGTTGAATAAATTTAAACCTTTTTAACAAACTCTAATGGTGGAAACAACACACAACAAATGAGAAAAGGTGCAATCAAATTGTATTTCCAAAATTATAATGCACATTGTTTTACATAGTTCAGTTGCTTGTTGATAACACAAGGAAATACATCTCAAGTTTGTTATGAGAATACATGGAAATGGGCCCTCTCACTCGCATACCACTTAATCTACTCTTAACATTTGCACTTTGTACATCTTGCACCTGTGGTTTTATGTGATGGTGAACTCTCACAGAAGTTAATAAAAATATTTACCAAAGTTAGAACATTTTTTGCATAAATATATATTTAAATTTTTTACATTGAAACGTAGGGACATTTTTTAAACAAGTTTCAACAATGTCTATAGTATGGTTGGCATCAAGGGTAAAAACAAGACAAATGGAGATCTTACAATAAAGTTTAACTCCCGAAATTTGTAAATGTTTAAACTTAACTTAAACTTAACTTAAAACTAAATTAAACATAGCTTAGTCTTAAAGGGATAGGCTGAACTATCCCTTTAATTGTTTATGAGAAACTGAAAAAATAATTCAGCATACAGCTTTCCTTAAGTGCCAATAGACTAGACCTTGCATCAGAGAGAACATTTTTTTAATAAAAACAGAGCACAAAAAAACCCCAGATGAACTTAACACTGGTATGGGAAATGGGGCCCTGTCTTTATACTCACATTCCCCTTCAAGATTTGCACTTACACCTGTAGTTTAATGTGCTGGAGTACCTGAACAACAAAACAGAAGGTACAAGTTTTCTGGTGTAGCTTTTGCTATGGCGATGTTTCTTAACGGGAAAGCAGTGTTTTGACAACTTGCCCTTTGTTGGATAGTTTGTTTCCATCCAATTCCATAATGATCTACTGCAGAACCTCAAAAGTGTAGATCTTGAGCTCCTGGGGGTAGCTTAGGTTTAGCACGTAGACAAGCCCCAGCAACATCACCACAGCAAAAGCTACATTGTCCAACTCACTCATCACTTCCACCCCCTCCAGGACAATACCAACATCCGCGGGGTCATCGCCAGGCTCTGCACCTTCTTGTCGAATGACAAAGATTCCAAATAATGTCTCCGCTATGGCCATTTGAGTGCTTTCATCGACATCCTGTGACAAAAAATAAAATGAACAAGGACAAAGATTTTTTTTCTGATGTGCATTACATGCATATTTATAGCATACAATCTTTACAGTATTACTGTTAAACAGCTATCACTAACTTAATTCATATTCATAATAATGCAAATGTAATCAAATAACCAATTGACATTAAAATTGTTTAGCTGAGTCGGTGAAATAATTCAACTAAGCCACACCAAGGGCCTGTCTGTTGTAATCATGAGTTCAGTGTTAGTTATTTAATTCGAATAAAGGTATATTGTCTTATTAAAGGAAAAAAAAGTATGGGGTGTGTGTGTTATTGTATGAGAGAAAGACAAGGAGAGAGGCTCCCAAACCAGCCTGGTAATTTCCAAAAAGATCAGTAATAAGTTACTTTACCGCAAACAGACATTTGATACACTGTTTTTGTTCATGTATAAAAGAATTACATAATGAAAAAAAACAGGCCAAATAATTTTTATGTGGTAGTGAGTTTTTATTTAAAGGATAATTCTGGTATTTAGCACTTTGAGTCTCTTTTCTGGTTTATCGATGAACTAGAGTAGTGGACACAGAAATGTTGACGATGGGTCCTGTCTCGACTTTTTGACTCGTTTAGAATCGCCTTTGAACGCTTCAGAGTGGCTGTCTACGAGCATTCACAAACATGTCTATGAAACAACCCTTAACGTTCGTGTTCAAAACTGTGCAACTCACAGAGTGGTTAGTGGTGTTCGTCGATTATTAAAAACAAATAGCGTAGCGAAATACAGTTTCTGTCGTGTTTTATTTGGCATTTTGTAAAATCCTATTGATTTTTGTTTGGAGGACTCAGTGCTCGTTGATATTACTGCGCTTCAGACTCAAAGTTTATACGCGGTTGTGAGGTATATGAAAAAATAGTTCCACTATAGCAAAAAAACAAAGATTGAAATCATACATTGCGCCGATATATTTGTTTTTAATCATTAACGAACACCACTAGCCACTCAGTGAGTTGCACAGTTTTAAAAACGAATGTTAAGGATTGTTTTAAGGACATGTTTGTGAATGCCGGTAGCCAGCCACTCTGAAGCGGTCAAAGAAGAATCTAAACGAGTCAAAAAGTCGAGACAGGAGCCATCGTCAACATTTCTGTGTCCACTACTTTAGTTCATCCATAAACCAGAAAAGAGACTCAAAGTGCCAAATACCTGAATTATCCTTTAACTGCGAGCCAACTACCGTTACGTATGTTAGCATGAATGTGCCAGCATAACATTAACGGCCTGAGTACAAAAATAACAAACAAGCATGATCAAATATTGCTGAAAATGATGGACAGTCTGCTGATGACTTTATACACATCGTTTTGTAGATGGACGAAAACAGATTTTATCTTACTTTTTCCAAATGAACTCCAGACACGCCAGGCAAGTTCTTCATGTGATAATCTCGTTATTTTCCAAAGCCCGCGGTTTGTCATCTCGCGTGATCTCGCTAATCAATTTTTGGTGCAAGATCAGTCTGACTATATTGAATCATGTTATCTCAACATAACTGAATTTAACAAATGTTAATTTGTTGAATTTCATGCTTATCCTACATTATGTTATCACGTTCACCTTTGAAATATAAAATAATTTTGTTAAAATTAAACGTTATGCTTGTTTTAATGTAATAACCAGCTAATTTCCTTTTTTTGGGTATAGTTCCCAGTCAAGGTACACTTAAGCTGATTGTACCGATCTGTTCAAAATGTCTTTAAACTGTCTCTCGCCACTCGTGATCAGAGAGATCGGCGATGAGGGTGAGTACTCTTGGGTTCACATGCAGTGTCTTCTTCTTAGTTTTTTCAACTTTTGTTCCCTTCTCTGGGTTAATGTTGAAGAAACACCTTGATAAACACAATAATCCATAATAAAACACTATACAATGAAAAAGAAAAAAAAAGGGAAAGGCAAGGGGAAAATTAAAAGAATTACCTCTGAAGGAATTCAAGTGTGGAGCCAAGTTCCAGGGGATAGTGGATGTTCAGGCAGTAGTAGCTACAGTACCAAGCATCAGACAGATTGCAGAGGTGAGGTCAGTTATTTGGCAATTTACAACTTTGTGGTCAATGCTGAGCATGAACAGTCTCGATGCAAAGCAGGAGGATCCTTGGAATGAAATACAAGTGTAAAAGAATGAACTGTAAAACCCCCTTTACCATTCAAATGTGTCTTAAAATAGTGAAAGTGCAGACATTTAATATAGCGTATTCTTGCATTAGCTTAGGTTCGGTGCACTTGTACTGATTTTCAACTCACCACAAACAATGATACATGTTGTCACAGGCAGGCTTTCCACTTGGACTTCTTTTGCCAGACATGTTTCATCAACATAGTGGAAGAGGGTCATCTCTTTTTTATCGAAATAAGAGAGAAGGAGGAGCATCATATCTTTCACGTTTTTTGAGAAGCCCTTCAGCTGTCCCCTCTGCATTCGAAGCTTTATGACAGCCTCCAAGACATGCTTGCTCTTGTCTGCACAAGTGGTTTTCAGAAAGTCCATAAGCCGTTTTCCCTTCTTTTCCAGACTGGTGAGGAAAGTCTCTTTCAGCGGTAACCCAGTAAGTTATTCAAAATAGACTGTCATGCCAATCGCCTGAAACAAAAAAGGCCACTCTTCTTTGAGGGTTTGCATGTCTGCTCCGCTGTTTATTGCTTTGCGTTGAGAGTAGTAGGTGCATTTCATTAGAGTTTTTACTTCTTCATGACTGAATCTTGTCTGTTCACTGAGAATCTTCATACTTTCCTTCTTCTCCTGCTGGGTTTCCAGTGCCTCACTGACTGGCAAAAACTTCATGTCCCACTTTATGCAGCCATATGTGTCTTGAACAGATGCTCGCTTTTCAGATGTGACTTCATCGGTGTCATCTGTTCCTCCCTGTTTGCGCTTCTGTAACACTGGTGAAGTAGACCTCTTCACATTTTCAATTCGTGCCTGAATCTGTTTTACCAAAGAGTGGTACCCCTGTCCTACCACATCCCCCTCTGACATCCTGCAGTGACTTGGGATACATCGCAACCAGTTTTTTTGCGATATCAGTCGAGGCTCTTTTACTTGGAGAGGCACAGGCTTTCATCATCTCCTTCACAATGATGCGGATCATCTCCCTCTGCAATCGAGGCTTTGGTCTTTTCTCTCTCTGCGGACACCAGCTTGTTTAATGGTTTCTCACGACATCAGTTGACGGCACATGGGCGAAACCAGGGTAAAGTGCTTGGTAAAGATGCCCCGCCCATGCCCACTGTTCCATGCTCACCTCCCCATTTTTTCCACGTTTTTTCTTTAGGCCACACCCACTTGTCTTTTAGGTTAAACTACTGTGGCGTGGGCGGGGTTTCGATTAGTAACCATCATGCTTTGCGGGAGGGGTTGTTAGGTGTTCACCCTGTTGGGGAAAGGTGTTTGGGTTAGTGGCTTCGGCCAGGGTGGGTGTGTGGGTTAGAAGTGTGGAGTTTGAGGTCGCGCTAGCTAACCTACGGGAGGTATTTTTGGCTATCCGGCAGGCGAATTTGCGGCTCAATCCTAAAAAGTGCCAGCTGTTGCGGCGAGAGACCAGTTTTCTAGGACACGTAATTAGTGCTTGAGGGATTGCCACCGAAGCTCTGGTCACGTTCTTGAATAGCTGGGGGCCGTCCTGTTTCAGATTTCCGAGGGCAAAGAGCGTGCTATCGCCTACTTCAGCCGCGCGTCGTCTGGATTGGAGAAGAATTACTGTGTCACGCGGCGAGAGCTGCTAGCGGTTGTCGCGGCCCTTAAACATTTTAGGCCGTATTTATACGGGCAATCCTTCTTGCTGCGGACCGATCATGCTTCGCTGGTGTGGCTGCTCAGTTTAAAAAAACCTGAGGGGCTGGCTCGAGCGGTTGCAGGATTATAATTTTACCGTTCAGCACCGAGCGGGAAAACTGCATGCTAACGCCGATGCTTTATCCCGCCGGCCGTGCAGCAAAGATCGTTGCCGGTACTACGAACGGGTGGAAGAACGCGTGAGTGGTTGCGACATCGAACACTCTGTGACCCCCGTGAATCAGAACATTTGCCCTGCGCAGTCCGCCGGAGCCCCCGTCGGTAGACAGCCGCCCGAGCCGGCGTGCAGCCGAGTTACTGCGTTGCCTAAACCATCGTCTGTAGTCGTTTCACCTGTGCCACAGATGGACTGTGCTAATTGTCGAGCAGGGGAAGGATCCGGCATTGCAGCGGGTACTAGGTTGGGTTAATGCGGGCCAGAGACCGGATAATGCGGTTGCTCACCTGGGACCATAGGAAAAAGCTCTCCACTCGCAGGTTAAGCAACTAGCGTTGCGGGGGGGGTTTACTCTACCGCCACTGGGAACGGCCGTGCGGTGCTGGCGAGTCTTTTCAGTTGCTGGTGCCGCGGTCTCTGCAGGCACGTGTGTTAGAAATGGTTCACGGGCATGCGGGTGCGGGACACTTCGGAGAAACTAAAACGCTGCGGCGGTTGCACGCTCGCTTCTACTGGCCGGGCTGTCACACTGATAGTGAACTCTTTGTTCACAGATGCGACGTCTGCACGGCAAAGAAGGGCCCTACCCAGCGCTTGCGAGCACCCTTGCAAGACTTTCGGGTGGGGGCACCCACGGAGCGTATGGGCATGGACATTCTCGGGCTGTTTCCCATTTCCGATCGCGGGAACCGGCATGTGCTGGTGGCCATGGTTTATTTCACCAAGTGGCCGGAGGCTTTTGCTGTTTCTGACCAGAGCGCTTATATCACGGCTCGAGTGCTGGTGGATGAGGTGTTCAGGCGATTCGGTGCCCTGGAGCAGTTACACAGCGATCAGCGACGTAACTTTAAGGCGGAGGTGTTTGCGGCGGTGAGCGAGCGCCTAGGGGTGAAAAAGAGCCCGCACCATGCCCCTTCATCTACAAAGAGACGGTCTCGTGGAGCGTTTCAATCGGACGCTCACCACTCAACTCGCCGTGCTGACCAGCGACCGGCAGAAGGATTGGGACGAACATTTGCCTCTCGTGCTTTGGGCATATCGCACAGCAGTGCAGGAGTCATCATAGCTGATAAAAAAAGTTTTAATAAAAACTCCATTGTCCTAATCTAACCCTTACACGTGGTCTCTTGTGTTTTGGCTCCTATGAGAGAATACGATACAGTAGCAGTGTATAGCTTATTCATACATATTCTACAAATATTATTAAGATACCATGCACAAGAGATCTGAAAGAAAAAAAATAAAGCTACCCAAAATATTCCGCTATCTTATGGAAAAATATTGGTGACCACACAGCCAGAGACACTTTTATACTTTTATATTTTCATACTCCCGACAGGAACAACAGAAAAACTTTTGTTGGTAAATGGTATACACGTAGAGGCTACAGGATGGTGTCTGATTTCTTTTTCTAGTCTCTGGTTTATATTCTACAAACACTTCTGCCTAATGGAGAGATAAATTATCAAAATATCACTTTCAATCCTCCCCAGAGCCTTATAATTAGCTAATATTTTATTATTATATTTTTAAGGATGAAAATATTTATATGGATTATCGTCCATAATACGTGTGTTTATTCACCGATCATCCATAACATTATGACCACCTGGCTAATATTGTATAAGTAGGTCTTCCTACTGTACTATTGGATTAGACTTAATGAGCCAGATTTCATTTTCCATGTCCATCAGTGAGCCTTGAACACTCATGACCCTGTCTCTCCAGTTTATAATTCATTCCTTTTAGTCCATCTTGACCAGTGCAGTTTTGGAGTTGCCCTAAATTACAAATTTGGGCCCAGTAGCTACAGTTATAATATATATATATACTTCAGCTAGATTTTGCTGCCTGATGGTTGCACATGCTGCTCCTGTGCTCCCAGTGACCCCATCTGCCCTTTGCATCTGCTTACTCATCCCTGCGCTGAACTGGACTTCATGTTAATTTAAAGAACTTCTGTTATATTGAACTTTCAGCTGCATAACACACATGATGTTATATAATTTCTATCCGTTATCACCCAAATGAGGATGGGTTCCCTGTTGAGTCAGGTTCCTCTCAAGGCTTCTTCCTATTGCCATCTCAGGGAGTTTTTCCTTGCCACTGTCACCGTCACCCTTGGCTTGCTCATCAGAGACATTTCATTCATTATTTATTCATTTATCTCATTATTATCTAGACACATTTTTCTCACACATACACACTTCCATAAATTTTCTTTTTTAAATTTGAAGCTGCTTTAAGACAATGACCATTGTTAAAAGCGCTATATAAATAAAATTGAATTGAAATAAAATTGAATTAAGAAGGGCTTCATCATGATCAACCAAAACCGTGATGGCTTCATAGACAAAGAGGACCTGCATGACATGCTCTCTTCTTTAGGTGAGACTTATGGTGATCTTGTTTAAGATAAGACACACTCCATCCAGGGTGTACCCCGCCTCATGCCCCAAGGTCTCCTGTTATAGGCTCCATGTACTGTATATAGGATAAAACAGTATAGATTATGAGATAAGACATTTACATGCATGATACCAAATGTGTCTGCACCAATTCACCAAATCCAGAAATCATTATTTTATTTTATATTTTTACTGATTTGTCATGAGTGCAAGGAGGAAATGACGTTTAAAGCAACATCATATAATACAAAAAGTCCTGATGTTGTGTCAACATGTTTGAACCTTAAATCCTAATAAATTATATATTTATCTGTAAGATAATTTACCGTGGCAGACCATGGCAATCCGAAGTGTGTCAAATGAATCCTAATAGCCTTGTTCAGAAATGTATGTTAAAGTCTTATGGTCTTCTTATCATAAATTTTAAATGCCTATAAGAATAATTTGTCTAGTTTCCTGGAACACAGCATAATATATTTATACTGTCATTTGCAGATAGGAGCCATGTTTCATGGCGGCTGCTCTATGTTGTAGATGTTTGTTGTAAATCCAGGGACAAAAAAATAACTCATGGCAACAGTTCAATAGTAATCTATTTCTGCAGACCTGGTACTTGATGCAGTGTGTAATATAAACCTTGATCTTTGGTAAACAGAGGTGAAATTCTTATCTTACCAGTATTTAAAGCCGATACGAGACACCGGTGAGCTAAGGAAGACAGAAAAGGACAATTGGCAAGTCCCATATGTACATTTAGCCATGTGGTTTTGCACAAAGCTGCAGTAAACAGGCAAGATGGGAAGAAGGAGACGGTAGGGGCTGATTTGTCCTGTCCTCTTACTTTAGATTCACACACACACGCACGCACGCACACACACACACACACACACATGCACACACACACAGACACACACATTCACATGCGCACACACTAGTAATGCGAGGGTCGGGTATTTTTCCAACCCGCAGGTCCCGTTTTTATGAAATTAGTTGGCCCGTCCCAGCCCGCCCCACACCACTGTATCTATTTTTACAACCCGCCCCATCCCGCGACCATTAAATAGATATACACTCACCTAAAGAATTATTAGGAACACCATACTAATACGGTGTTTGACCCCCTTTTGCCTTCGGAATTGCCTTAATTCTACGTGGCATTGATTCAACAAGGCGCTGAAAGCATTACTTAGAAATGTTGGCCCATATTGATGGGATAGCATCTTGCAGTTGATGAGGATTTGTGGGATGCACATCTAGGGCACGAAGCTCCCGTTCCACCACATCCCAAAGATGCTCTATTGGTTGAGATCTGGTGACTGTGGGGGCCATTTTAGTACCGTGAACTCATTGTCATGTTCAAGAAACCAATTTGAAATGATTCGAGCTTTGTGACATGCTGCATTATCCTGCTGGAAATAGCCATCAGAGGATGGGTACATGGTGGTCATAAAGGGATGGGTACATGGTCAGAAACAATGCTCAGGTAGCCCGTGGCATTTAAACGATGCCCAATTGGCACTAATGGGCTGAAAGTGTGCCAAGAAAACATCCCCCACACCATTACACCACCACCACCAGCCTCACAGTGGTAACAAGGCATGATGGATCCATGTTATCATTCTGTTTACACCAAATTCTACCATCATCAGACCAGAGACTCATTAGACCAGGCAACATTTTTCCAGTCTTCAACTGTCCAAGTTTGGTGAGCTCATGCAAATTGTAGCCTCTTTTTCCTATTTGTAGTGGAGATGAGTGGTACCCAATGGGGTCTTCTGCTGTTGTAGCCCATCCGCCTCAAGGTTGTGCGTGTTGTGGCTTCACAAATTTTTTGCTGCATACCTCGGTTGTAACGAGTGGTTATTTCAGTCAAAGTTGCTCTTCTATCAGCTGAAATTAGTCGGCCCATTCTCCTCTGACCTCTAGCATCAACAAGGCATTTTTGCCCACATGACTGCCGCATACTGGATGTTTTTCCCTTTTCACACTATTCTTGTAAGAAATTCCTAGAAATGGTTGTGTGTGAAAATCCCAGTAACTGAGCAGATTATGAAATACTCAGACCGGCCCGTCTGGCACCAACAACCATGCCACACTCAAAATAGCTTAATCACCTTTCTTTCCCATTCTGACATTTAGTTTGGGGTTCAGGAGATTGTCTTGACCAGGACCACACCCCTAAATGCATTGAAGCAACTGCCATGTGATTGGTTGATAATATAATTGAATTAATGAGAAATTGAACAGGTGTTCCTACTAATTCTTTAGGTGAGTGTACTAGGCATTGTAATTCAAATGTAAACAGCCTTTAGTTCAGCCTGAAAGTGCTTGGAAACATCGCCCTGTAAACTGGCAACAACATATGATTATCAATATGAATGATAAAACAGGTCATATTAATAACTAGATAATGATACATATTTTAAACATTTACAAAGCAGAATTTATAATCTAGGCTAAACAATTTTTTATTTTAGATTTGTATAGGGCAGGCCTACAGTTTACAGCCTACGCTAAATAACAACAGACTTTTTTTTTTTTCATTTATCACACGTAAATATTCATTAAGCATTTTTACGCCCACTTCTAGAACAAATCATGCTCGTAATACATGTATATGGAATCCACTTTTGTTTTTGGAGGTTTAAATACAAAAAGTTTGTTAAACATGAACTATTGAGTAACTGCGGTCACAAAGCATCAGAGAACTCCAAGAAGTCCAAGACTATCTTCATCGTAAAGTGGAAATGTCACCATCAGGCCCGGATTGGCTAATTGGGAGGACCGGGAGAATTCCCGGTGGGCTGGGCCGTTTTTTGGCCGCGAGGGCCGGTCTCCCCAGCTATCTGCACTCACAGCAGTTTTTTTTTTTTTTTCTTTTCTTTTACCATAGTCTTACTGTTTTTATTCATTATTTTACTGCAGCTCCACTCTTTTTATTTATGTTCTCACAGCCCTATGAGCAGAATGCAGCCTGCAGGTTAAAGATGACATAATTATCATTCGACTCTCCCGACAGCTCAATCAGTTGTTAAGAGAAATGTGAGAGATGAAAAATGAATAATAAAACGTGCAAAGGTGGTGCTGATAATGCCAGAATTAAAAAAGAAAAAGAAAAAAAGCTTTAGAAACTGACGCGACCAAATGTACTAAGCTGAGTACATTTTTCGTTAAAACCAGCGGCAAGGAGAGTACAACAACACATGAAGATGATGAAACGGCCGGTAAGTTAAGCTAGTTAGGAGCAGTGCAAACCACCGTTAATTTTTATGTATCGAACTTTTTCTTGTACTGTAGCTCTTTAGCAGCAGCAGCCTCTAGTCCAGTTTGCTGCTAACAGTGAAGAGCCAGGCCCCGTAACGTTACCAAGCACCAGTCATGAGCCCAACACAATAGAATGGGCAGGTAGGATTGTCATTGAGTGAATATAAGAATTAAAATAATTAATATTAATATTAATGAATATTACATCTGCCCTGAGATAATTAATGACGTCAGATAATTTACTACATTAATAAATCTGACTTAGCTTGATCAGAAAGCTAAAAAAGGGAAATTTGTAGGTCAAAATTTAGTGTTAGATGCAGGGCCAGGACCCAGTTGTATCATGCAAGAGACTGATGCTCTCAATGTGGAAAACACAGGTAAGCTGTTGTACCACAGTCTGTGAATAAGCAAACATGATGACATTAGTTAAAATATAACAACATTCTATGCTCAAGTGTTCCTAGTGACCTATTATGTTTTTATTAAAAGATAGTAAATATAAAAAGCCTACGATTGAAAACATTTAATGAAACATTTTGAAACATTTAATTTGCTTTGTTTTAATTAAATTTAAAGATGATTTCCACATCAACAAACCCCAAATGTTCCTATACCAAAGGTTTTCAATTTTATACATATAGCTTATTATATATTTGTATTTATTTGATAGTTTGGATATTTATTAGTACTAATTCTTACAGAAAATAGATTCTAATACTGTTAAACATTACATTGTATTAGTTGTGAACTAAATTGGGCCGGTCTAAGGCTTGTAACTCATGTGACCAAACACATGACCAGCAGACCACAGGTCTTCATGCATCAAGATATCCAACCAGAAGCAGGTCACCAGGATACATGTGTGGAGGGCAAAGGGGGATCTGAATTGCTGGCAGGTCAGGAGAGTCAGTTTCAGCATGATGCTTGATGGTTTTGCCAATGAAATTGATACTACTGTTAGTTATAGGCAGAGATTTGATCGACCTCACTTCAGCTAAGTAAAAGTAGGAGGAGCTAGGTTGGGCAAGATACAGTTTAGACAGTTTCACAAAGACTTATATCTACTTCAAGAGAGACACACATAACTATTATGTTACTCCTTCTTGTTTTAATAATTGTTAAAAACATTGGTAAGTCCTTTATTTTATACACTAACCTTTTGCTGAACATGTATTCTGATTCCTAAACCAAATGTATGAGTTAGTGGGTAAAAAGTCTTTATGTAGTGAAAATAAAAAAGTAAATTTTTTTGCCATGTTTTACAGCAGGTGCTGTCGACATCAGCATTACACCAGAACAAACCATCATATCTTCAAGTGAAGGTAGCAAAACCACACTGACCTGCACATATGATGCATCATCAGCTTACTATCTTCAGTGGTATCGACAAAAGCCTCAATCACACCAAAAATTCCTGCTGATGATTTTAGTTTCTACAAATAATGTGACTAACGCTAAACAACATGACCCACGACTATCCATCAAACTTCGTAAAACATCAAGTAAAGTAGATTTGGAGATCTTTTCTGCTGCTGTATCAGACTCTTCACTGTACTACTGTGCCCTGCAGCCCACGGTAACACAAAGCTCAAACAGGCTGTACAAAAAAGTGAAACTTGTTTTTTTTTTCCACAGAAGGTGGAGACATTTACTTCATAATAATAATAATATTAATAATAATAAACTTTACTTTATAATAATTGTTATTGACTTTGTTAATAATTAGGGTACAGATGGTACTTAGCTGCGGCTCATTAATCCTTAAAATTTGGTTTTACCGCCACGCCTCACGATGGCAACATTTGGGTTTGTGTGTTTGCTGGCTTTTACCGCTAAGTGGCGCTATATAACATTAGCAATTAATTTTCTTAAGGATTAATGAGCCGCAGCTCCTTTAGAGCTGCACGTAGTAGCGGATAAAAGCAAGTGAAACGTTGTAGTTAAACAAATTCATAATCACAGTACTAAAATTACAGTACAAATGTAGAATTTAAATTAAATTAAATCTTATTATGATCGAAATTAAGCAAAGTGAAAGTTAACACAGTGAGCCTTTAGATTTTATCATGTGTAATTAGAAAAGCTACGCATGTAGGTTTTTTTGTTATCTTATACAGTGGTGTGAAAAACTATTTGCCCCTTTCTTATTTCTTATTCTTTTGCATGTTTGTCACACAAAATGTTTCTGATCATCAAACACATTTAACTATTAGTCAAAGATAACACAAGTAAACACAAAATGCAGTTTTTAAATGATGGTTTTTATTATTTAGGGAGAAAAAAAATCCAAACCTATATGGCCCTGTGTGAAAAAGTAATTGCCCCCTGAACCTAATAACTGGTTGGGCCACCCTTAGCAGCAATAACTGCAATCAAACGTTTGCGATAACTTGCAACGAGTCTTTTACAGCGTTTTGGAGAAATTTTGGCCCACTTATCTTTGTAGAATTGTTGTAATTCAGCTTTATTTGAGGGTTTCCTAGCATGAACCGCCTTTTTAAGGTCATGCCACAATATCTCAATAGGATTCAGGTCAGGACTTTGACTAGGCCACTCCAAAGTCTTCCTTTTGTTTTTCTTCAGCCATTCAGAGGTGGATTTGCTGGTGTGTTTTGGGTCATTGTCCTGCTGCAGCACCCAAGATCGCTTCAGCTTGAGTTGACGAACAGATGGAAATCTACTGTCTGACATTCATTTTTTGGTAGACAGTAGAATTCATGGTTCCATTTATCACAGCAAGCCTTTCAGGTCCTGAAGCAGCAAAACAACCCCAGACCATCACACTACCACCACCATATTTTACTGTTGGTATGATGTTCTTTTTCTGAAATGCTGTGTTACTTTTACGCCAGATGTAACGGGACACGCACCTTCCAAAAAGTTCAACTTTTGTCTCGTCGGTCCACAAGGTATTTTCCCAAAAGTCTTGGCAATCATTGAGATGTTTTTTAGCAAAATTGAGACGAGCCTTAATGTTCTTTCTGCTTAAAAGTGGTTTGCGCCTTGGAAATCTGCCATGCAGGCTGTTTTTGACCATTCTCTTTCTTATGGTGGAGTCGTGAACACTGACCTTAATTGAGGCAAGTGAGGCCTGCAGTTCTTTAGATGCTGTCCTGGGGTCTTTTGTGGCCTTTTGGATGAGTTGTCTCTGCGCTCTTGGGGTAATTTTGGTCAGACGGCCACTCCTGGGTAGGTTCACCACTGTTCCATGTTTTTGCCATTTGTGGATAATGGCTCTCACTGTGGTTTGCTGGAGTCCCAAAGCTTTAGAAATGGCTTTATAACCTTTACCAGACTGATAGATCTCAATTATTTTTGTTCTCATTAGTTCCTGAATTTCCAAGATTTGGATCTTGGCATGATGTCTAGCTCTACTTCTCTGTGTCAGGTAGCTCCTATTTAAGTGATTTCTTGATTGAAATAGGTGTGGCAGTAATCAGGTATGGGGGTGACTACGAAAATTGAACTTAGGTGTGATAAACCACAGTTAAGTTATTTTTTAACAAGGGGGGCAATCACTTTTTTACACAGGGCCATGTAGATTTGGAGATATTTTCTCCCCTTAATAATGTAAACCTTCATTTAAAAACTGCATTTTGTGTTCAATTATGTTATCTTTCACTAAAAGTTAACGGTTTTTGATGAGCAGAAACATTTAAGTGTGACAAACATGCATAAGAATAAGAAATCAGGAAGGGGCAAATAGTTTTTCACACCACTGTATTTTGTGTTCTTTAATTTAGTAGTAGATTTATTAATTAAAATAAACGAAACTAAATTATCATAAAAAATCTTACATTGTCAGGACGTGCTACTGCGTCAGCAGATGTCGATGTGTTTTTTTTTTTTACATCCCAGCACCCCCGTTGCGCTGTGCGACCACCGGCAAAAAATCTTATAAAATACAAGTGAAACATTAAACGAATGTACAATCACAGTACTAAAATTACAGTACACATTTAGAATTTAAATTAATTATAGGCGTTTCTTAGTTCCATCGAATTTAAGCAAAGTAAATGTTAACACAGTAAGCCTTTATATTTTATATCTGTAACACTCGCATAGCCAGAAACCTCTGGGTGTGTATCAGAAAATGTGGATAAGTCACAGATGTTGTCAGATTAATGGGAAAAAACTATATAATAAAACTATATAAGTTACATAGCCTTTATAAGACTCTATTTTTTTTTTGAGTGCACGCACAATGATGACAAAACGTTGTGATGTTGTAAAAAAAATGAAAGCAAACAGGGATGCAGCGCTATTCTGTATCGGTTTCGAGGAACTTGAGCGCGTCAGAAAATGAACCAAAACTCCACATCAATTAATTATTAAAATGGTTAGAGTGAGTTTCCTTGCTGTTCTCCCAGATAAATTGATAATCATTAGTCTACTTCTGCCGGTGCGGTGTTTCTGAGCCCCACCCCCATTAAAACGGCGTATTCAGAGGGCTCGCCTGCGAGAGGTTGTGCGTGGCTGGTCCACTACAAAAACATTAGTATATTATGACTGAAATAAAGCGGCTCACATCAGCATGCGTTTTGCACAGCTCCGCAAAGACAGGGCTTACTTAACACATATGAAATTGTGTTGTATTTTTGGGAAAGAGAAATCTCTTATAAATCTCTCATATGAAAAAGTGAAAAAGCGCACACGCGCTGCGGGTTCACGCGAACATTTTACATTCCCTAAAAGGTTTATTCACAACCACATTTCAGCCATTCACAAACATGAATTGTGCTATGTTGTTAGTACACACTTTCACTTTTCATCTCCTTTTCGATCAAAATGCTCCCGATATGAGCCGACACGAGCAGCTTTGTTTCAGTCATAATATTCATAACAGCATCTCCTCATGTCTTTTCTTTGTTCTGAAAAAACAGGGCCATCAAAAAAAGTCAATAATAAAATTGCAACCATAAAATAGTACATATCTAATGTTAAATTAAGTTCCTACAGTTGAACAGTTTTGTATTATATAGTGATCCAGTTTACTGTCACTGATACTGTAATGATCTGTGCAAAGTTATTGAACAGCAGCACTTCCTGGGCATGACCTTCAAAACATATCTTACCTCATATATAAAGTTTAGCACATACAACACACTGAACACTTAAAAGGGGTGTGTTCAGAAATGGCTCAACTGTGCAATTTATTGTACATAAAAATACTTATTCCACTGATTCTCACTGTAGCAACAGGTAATTAATTTCCATTATTTCAGTAAACTATTAATACTCATGCTTTAAACAATTTGTATATGTTAATCTACATAACAACTTTATACAGTATATAATTTTTCTTTATGCCAGGCAGTTTGGCAGATGAAATTGGGCCGAAGGATGGAGAATCCAACATTGTCAAGAAAGAAACAAATACAGTTTCTCTGAAATGTTCATATGGGTCAAGCAGTGACTACGTCCGGCTTTTCTGGTTCAGACAATATCCTAACAGCGCACCACAATTTTTATTGTATAAAGGTGCAAAGTTTATAATTTCTGATCAAAAGAATCCAAGTGGCACTCGATTTAAGACAGAAACATCCTCGGACTCTACTGAACTTACTATCATAAATCTGCAGATCTCAGATTCTGCACTTTATCACTGCGCTCTTAGAGTATCAGCACAGTAATACAGAGTCAATGAGAGGCTGTACAAAAACCTAAACAATGGTACATATGTAGTTAAATGGTATATATAGAGAAAATATATAATAGACACTTCCTTCAGTAACTTGTTATCAGTTAACCACAGACACAAAACCATTTGTGGTAACATATGCAGCTGAAGAAACAGACTAGAAGTATAGAAACGTTTTGCCAGGTGTTGATGGTGCACTGTGTTTTAACATGAACTCATTTTTACTTTGTTGGCCAGTTTTTCCCCAAATTTAATTTCAATCTATTTTGATTCATGTACAAACACAAATTAGGGCTTCTAATATATATTACAAAAGAGGCTTAAAATTGTATAATTTGTTTTTAAAAATAAGTTGACTATCTACAGAATAAAGTTTAAAATTGTCTAAATTAAGAGGTGTAGTATAATGTAGGAAGTGTCACTGAGCTTAACATCAAACATCTACAGTATGTACAGTAGCTCACACAACATACTCCAGTATGGGTTACTGCATGAAAAATGTAATTAAACTAAAATCTCAAAAATATCTTGCTAAATGGCAATTATAAATTGCATGATTTTTCCATGGCTCAGCTTGCTGACATTTATCCCAATTAATAATGAATGTAGGATAAAAATCCAATAAAGTGTTTGATCTTGATTTGCTGGTCTTATTTAATCTACCAGTCTATGGTTTGGCTGCAGACCATAAATAAAGGATGAGCTATACCAAAGGTAAAAGGGAAAGGAAGCAAGCACAAGCATAAGCACTGCATTAACAAGACAAAGAAGCTCGTCACTGCCTATTGTAAATGACTATCCAAATAATTTTGATGAGTTCATGTTATTTCTGCCAACAGTATGTGCATCTGAGGCTGGGAGTAAAGCCTTGTGGCCATGTTAGTCAACTATACAAAGTTGTGCATAAGGATGATCATGTTATGCTGGCCTACAGATACAATACATTTTATATCATACTACCTGGACTGTTTCTTTTTTAGGAGGAAGTTCATTCATTCATTCATTCATTCATTCATTCAACCATGCAGTCATTAATTTTTAGTAACCTTTTATTCCTGGTCTGAGATCTAAAGCCTTTCCATGGAACACTGGGAGTGGGTGTTTATACTGGGTGTTAATATAATTAAAATGTGAATTAAATTAATGTTAATATAAAAAAACATAGTATGTTTTTTAAGATAACACATGATCACCTTAAGCAATTCAGTGCTTTGTCAACTGTAGGTCAATTACATTAAATTAAATGTGTTAAAAGTGAAATATTAGCATAGAGACATTCATGAGTGAGGTGTGGTGGATCCCCGGGATAGATGTCCCTGTGTGTTTTAGCTCCATAAAACAATGGAGCTAGCAATTTATTTTCAATAGGGATTGTCCATTATTATTATTATTATTATTATTATTATTGTTATTATTATTGCTTTATAATTTATATTTGTATATTTGTTGATGTTAGTTTGTTTGCTAGTTTTCCCCTTTTTGCATCATAGGGTTAGACACCTTTATATGTAAGAATATTGTTTAAAAAAAATAGCTGGTTAATTAAGTAAACAATGTTATCCCAGCAACGTTACACTGTCCTGCACATATACTGGCACAGTTGACACTCTCCAATGGTATCAACAAAAACCTGACTCAAGACCTACATTTCTGCTACTGATTTATGAAAACAATGAACAAGGCTCAACCACCTTATCCAGAATTTTCTATTTAAAAAAAATTACAAACGGCATAAATAGTGGATCTGCTCATCTTCTCTACTGCAATGTTAGACTCTAAAACACAACTACACTATACAAAAAGCACTATACATGACTAAAGCAGAGCATTGCTCATCACACAAGATAAAGCTATTTACATGTTTACATTCTTTTATCTATCATAATCTGTTCATGTGTTTGTTTTAAATTATAGTTTGTCAATAGTCCATGTGCAGTTCATGTAGACTATGAATTATACATTAACATTCCCGGTTAACTTCTAATGGTTTTACACAGGTTTTTCGTCTCAGCTTTGTTAGGAAGCTGGGCTCAAAGTGCTTAAAAGGGTCAGCCTTGATACAGGGCCTTGTTTCAGGACCCTGCAGTGGCAGATTGGTGGAGCTGGGCCCTGAACCACCAACCATCAACAACAATAGTAACCCAGAGCCATAACCTTCTGTTTCTTTGAGACATAAATTCAGACAGCCTGCTTATAAGCTTTGACTATAACTGTTATAGCAACTATTCCATATTACATCATTTGTACTGTATTTGACATGTAGATGTGAAAGGCATGATGTAAATGCAGGAAAATCCTGATAAAAAATAATTTGCTTTATCTGTTGACACAGTGCGACACAGTGAGTGCACACACCATGTCAATACAGTACATCAGGGAGGTAAAGCCTACACATCAGCTGCAAAGCCAGTGGGTGGTGCCAGTGTGACATTATCAAAGTTGTTGGACCACACACATGTTCAATAAAAGTAGGGTGCAAAACATGGCATAGTTTGGATAGAACACGGTATAGCTCTGGCAAATCTTGCCATGACAAGATACTGTAAGATCATATTGTTTTCAAATTAAATCATATAATAATAAATAATATATAGTTCTTGATAGTTTCTCTCTCTCTCATATTACACAAAGTTAACCCGAGTAAATGCAAAAATACAAAATCCAGTTTTTAGATGATGAATTTAATTATTAATGAAAGCTGTCCAAATCTACGTGGCCCTATGTGGAAAAGGAACTGGTTTTGCCCTATTTGGGCACTGGCATCAAGCATTTTCAATAACATGAATAATGTGTGTGTGTGTGTGTGTGTGTGTGTGTGTGTGTGTGTGTGTTCACATGCACGTGTAGCTTACAAGAAAATGGCACCCCGTCCAGGGTGTACCCTGCCTGCACTGTGCCCCAAGGCTCCAGGCCCATTTTTAACAGCAGAAGTTGTCCCTTCAAGCTCTCGCATGGCTTGCAGACAAAAACAGCCAAGCTATCCAACCCCCGCAGACCCAACCCCTGTTCACCAAGCTCATGCTGCATGATCACATTAATGGGCGTTTTTGCGCATCTTTGAGAAAAACAATGACTAGGCTGGCCAGTAGTGGAGCAGCATTCTTATCCTTTTTATGAGCCACAGAATATGCAGAAATCCAAATGAATTGGCTCCGGGCAATTTACTAGACTTCACAAAGTCAGCGAGAGAGTCGCGATGGATTGTGTGCTGCACTCCCTCCAGAAAGAGGAACAGGAAACAGTGGGCATGTGACAGCCGGCAAATATGCATGACGTGGTGTGTGCACTCACTGTGTCAGCAGATAAAGCACAATAGCAGCTTTATTAGCGTTATTAAATGTATTATAGGTACTTTACAGTAAATTTTACTGTGTTACAAATGCACAAAAATTATGGCAGCAGTAGCATGCTGTTATACTTCTGGCCAATTAGAAATACTAAAAAAGTACACTTTGTGGTTAATACAAATATACTTTGTTATATTATACAGTATATACAGTCTTGCAATACTGTAATACTGTATTGCAAATTTGTTACCAGTACACTAAAGGTGTTTGAAATAATTTACAAATACTGAATGCATTTTCTTCACTATAATAAAGTATGTTTTTGAAACACATTACATCAGATATTATAAGGCAAATTTTATTCATGGGTTCAACATATTTAATTTGCACAAGGTTACAAAAAAAAAAAACAGTACTATAGTTTGTGTTCAACAAAACGACAGGTTGTCTAACAAACAAAATATTGTAACTGTTGTCTGAACCAAGACAGTCATTGGTATTAGAATCTACAGGTACAGTATTAGTTCAAACCAGGTGTGTTAAATCTACTAGCTGTTATACAGAGACTGAAAACAGGATGAGAGCTACTGAGCATTATACCAGAAGCAAAGTACATAAGATTTAGCAATAACACATTAGACAATACATTCTACAGTTTAAACTATGTACTTAATTACAACTACCTAACAAAAAATATGAAATTTACCTTATGCTGATGAAAATAAAATAATGATATGAACTAACGCACGCAATGATGCAGCTTCCAGCCATGAATTCAAACTAGAAGCAGAGGCCGTGGGAGCCAATCAGAAAACATACAGTCCAAATCTGCCTGCCTCTAGTTTCTGATTTCTGGCCGGTGTTGCCCCTTCTCTAGTCTCTGGTTGGTTGGAATAGTTGCAGTGTTATAACGCTGCTACAGTTCGTGCAAGTGTATAGCAGCCTTAGGATATTGAGCGGGCAGAAGATATACAGTCCAAACAAAAATTTAAGTGCATGCACTAGAGAGTAGTACACTAAATGTATATATAAGCATGAATAATTACACATGAATAAGTACTGTACATTCAAATATAACTGAAAATATACTGAGATTACATTAAAATTTGTATTCTAATGTATAATTTATGTACATTTTTACAATTATTATTTCAAGCATCTTTTTCACTGTGGTTACAGGTAATTACTCTTCATCAGTTAATTAATTGTGTTAATCATTAATTCTGTTTGAAGCATTAAGATATTCATTATGGAAACCAATATTTTGGTGGAACTTAACATACAGTAGTTATCTCATTTTTAATTTCCTTCCTTACAGCAGGCAGTTTGATACTCATCCCATGCAATGCCTCTTTATAACCTAGGCAACCTGCCCTCCATTATTTTGTGTACAAGCTGAAAACCTGAAAAATCCAAAACATTTGTAAGAATGATTATTGTAGTTGAAAATTCAACAAGCATTCACCATTTCCTTGTGTTTCTAAGCTGAATGTGCTATATACCACCACAACATCTACCACAACAATTACTATGTGATTTATACTCTAGTTTCTATGTAGTTTCTTTATAGAATTCATCCTCTATTGTTAAATCACTGTGACTTTACATAATCATGCTACAACAGCAGGAGTTGGGTGTGGCCTTTTAGAGACATGATCCCTCATAAGTTCAGCATATGCAACCTATTACACAGAATGCTTACAGAGCTGTGTTTAGAAATGACTCAACTATACAACTTACTGTGCATAGTGAAATATGTACTACTGATTCTCATTGCAACAACAGGTAATTAATTTTCTTTAGTTAATTAATTGTATTAATTAATACCTTTATGACAAACATTAAGCTATTCATTCTTTAAAAACAATATTTTGTAAAACCCTCACATTTTTTAAAAATGTTTTTTCTTACAATAGGCGGTTTTGCAGATAAAATTGGTCCAATGGATGAAGATACCAACATTGTCGGAAAAGAAACACATGCTGTGACTCATGATGTTCAAATTAGTCAAAGAGCAATAACATTTGGCTTTACTGGTATAAACAATATCCTAACAGTGCACCACAATATTTACTGTATAAAGGGGCAAAGTGGCAAAGTTTTGCAGGAAGCAATCCCTCTGATCATCGATTAGAATCAAAAACAATGTCAGACTTTACTAAGCTTACTATTACAAGTCTAATCCTCTCAGATTCTGCACTCTATCACTGCGCTCTTAGAGATGTAGATGCACAGAGACAATTAAACGCTGTACAAAAACATACAGTACAAATTATATTTTTGGAAGGTTTTAAAACCACAGATGACCATATATATTTAATGTACAACTTTATCATCAGTTAACCGCAAACACAAACAACATTTGTGGTTATGTACTGTATGCAGCTGAAAGAACTAAAAAAAAAAAATAAATAAATAAAAAGCATTTAAAAGAACAACTGCACAAAAGCACACATGTCATTCCGTATGTAAAATAATGCACATAATATAAATAAAATGATAATTTGCATTTACAATATAGCAATTTTGTTGGAAGCTTGGAGGCCCCACTGTGTTATTTCGATTGTAAGCACATGGCTGCTTTTTATAAGGTTTGATGCAATTTATTGGGAAGTAAAGTGTGCTAACAAAATTCTCTGTTTTTACAACTGGGCTACATTTTGTCCTCTATCCCATCTTATTCAGCATCACTTTTCACAATGCCATCAGAATGCAAAACTGTTGCATTTATGTTACTTATGTAAGTCATTGAATTCTGGATATTGTTAAGTGACTGCATATTGTCTGTGAGTGCTAAGTGCTGACGATGAGCGCCATATATTGACTATTGTCACAGTTAATGTACTGGTAGTTCTTTGTAATTGGTCACATATTGCAGCACCCGCTACACTAAACACTACAACAGCTGGATAAAAAAAAAGGGAACTAGTATTTGTGTATTTATTTTTCATTGATTAGGGGAGCTACAGGAAAAGTCTCAAAGAGCTACCAGTCGACCAGCTTATTCTGTTTGCCTTTTCACCAGTGTCCAAAAGTATTCTTTTGTGTCTCAGCCTCCAGATGCTGGACATCATTGTCACCAGTTTTTCACTAGCTTTACCCTTAATCAACACAACTCTGTTTTGTTTTGCATTTTGTTTTGTGCACAGGGAAAAGATGGCATCTGTTGTCCATTTTTTTTTTTGGCCACCAGAGTACGTAAATGTACATGGAATACATGGGTGGTTGAACGAGTTTGTAGTACAAGCAGAGCTGATCTTGACTGCCCTGGTGGATAAAGCAAAATCCAGCAATGAGACCTTCCTACCTGATCGGTGAACCACGAGAACTGTTAACATTATGCAGTCTCTGTGTAATAACTCTGTTCCCCCACTTCACTATCCCCCACTAAGTTCTCCCACTGCTTTATTCTTTTACAGCTTTTTACCTTTTCTGCAATATAAATTCAGCAATTTCTTTTTCCAGATATAATTTCTACTACTTTGTTTAGCCACTACAAAATTACAATCAAAACCTAAGTTTTTTATTTTTTTATTTTTTTTTATTAAAGTTTAAAATAATTACAACTGATAAGAAATTATTATTGCAAATACAACTGAATAATACATTTTGTCTTTGGAAGATGAATTTATTTTTGCTAAATCACACAACTTATATACATAAAACATGTCACATTTGTGCATTTTCAATGCCCTAAACATGCTCTTTTAGAAACTTTTCTCTATTACATGGTAATAGTTTTTGCATAATGTTTTGCTTTATGATTCAGCTATGGCTGATTGGTGTACTCACAGATAATTTAATTGTTTCTTTCCAGGGGATTTACCAACAACATTTACTGTTATGGTTTATTTAGTGTAATACTACTTTTACTACTACTGCTACTATTAATACTACTACTACTACTACTACTAATAATAATAATAATAATAATAATAATAATCATCATCATCATCATCATAGTAAAAAATACTTATTGGGTTTCTGAGGAAAATGCATTGATACATTTAAGAATTACTTCACTAAGTTTTTTTTTATGTTTTTTGGCAATGATCGATTGATATTGTATTGTTTCAATGAAATTAATATTTAAACTCTGACTATTGGGTGGATCAACAATAGTACATTATCAAATTTTAATAACCTTGTCCTTTCATTTTTTTCCTGTTAGATTTAGTTAAAATCAGCAGGTTTCACCTGTGTAATACCAGGAAACTGCAGGAAGTCATATTTCAGTTATAATTTCATAGGGTGCTGTGGGGTGGAGCTTTGTGAATATTTAAGATGTTAACCTAATAGATTACAGAACAACTTTTGAGTATTTTCTGTTCACTGTAATATTTCTGTGCCTTTTTATTTGGTGAGGTAACATTGTCACTGTTTTATTCCTTAACAAATAAGTGATAAATTAATGTAGTGTTTGTGACTTAAAATAAATAAATAAATGTTCTATGCAGTAACTATGATGTGATTATGTAAAGGTTAAAATTGTCACACAAATTTTCTTTTTGCAGCCCTTGCTGGTTTGAGTATTTCAAAAACCTCTGCTCTTTTACACAGTCTTTAGGTGGAGCTAGAGGTGGAGCCATACAATAGAAAGACAGTCTCAAACAAACTGGCATTTGTTTCTAAAGCTAGGGGTCTGAAAGAAGCACACAGGATTTAAAAAATGTTAGCCATCTTCTTGTTCTTTCTTAGTGTTTTTGATATTGGTAAGTTGTATATGATATTTTTTATATAATGTAATTAACAGGAAATTGTAAATATTGAATATTTATGACATCACAATATTATTGTATTACTGTTTAATTAATTAATTAATTTATTTATTCATTCATTTATTTTTGGCAGATTCTGCTGACAGCAGCATTAAACCAGACCAAATCAATGTATTTTCAACTGAAGGCAGCAACGCCACACTGTCCTGCACATATGCTGGATCAGTTACCAGTGTCCACTGGTATCAACAAAAACCTGGTGCAAGACCTACATTTCTGCTGCTAATTTATGAAAACAGTGAACTAGTCATAAACGCTCAACCCCCTTATCCAGAATTTTCCATAAAACTTGACAAAAACCATAAAAAAGTGAATTTATTTATCTCCTCGGCTGCTGTATCAGACTCTGCACTGTACTACTGCGCTCTGGAGCCCACAGTGACAGGAAACACAACTACACTGTACAAAATCGCGACACATGACTGGAGCAAAGCTGTATAGTATTTACACGTTTACATTTTCTCATCTTCCATCATATATACACTACCGCTCAAAAGTTTGAGATCACTTTATAACTCCATGGTCCAATTTACAATAGTCCAACCTACACGTGATAAAAGCATGTTTTCTATTTTTTCTGCATCGTTTAGTGACAATATATTCCTTTTAATATTTCTGAGGTGAAATAGTGCTATCCTGGTAATATTATCTACAGTACATGTGCTTCAAATGAAAGACTGGATTCTACAGTATAATCACACCAAGGTCTTTCATTGATGCACTTGATGGAACAGAAAGGCTGTTTAAAGTGTGATCCAAAAGCTTGCTTCTAGCTGCATGTGGTCCGAAAACTAGAAATTCTGTCTTAGTTAATTCAATTTCAATTCAATTTTATTTGTATTCACTTTTAACAGTTGTCATTGTCGCAAATCAGCTTTACACAATCAAAATAATTATTTAAGTTTGTATGAAATGTGAATGTGTATGAATCAAAATGGTCAGATAGTTCCTGATGAGCAAGCTGAGGGCGACAGTGGCAAGGAAAAACTCCCTGAGATGGTAATAGGAAGAAACCTTGAGAGGAACCAGACTCAACAGGGAACCCATCCTCATCTGGGTGAAACAGAGAGCAGGAATTGATCTGCATTCATACTGTGTGTTAGGTGGCAGGCAGTTCAGCATAACAGTTGATGTTAATTGATGTTAATATGGAGTCCAGGTACAGTAGTTATTGGAGATTTAGGTATAGCAGAAAAGACAGGTACAAAAAAAATAAATTCTTAATGTTATTTTGCCAAAGCATTAACACAATTTGTTTACAAATTATTTGTGTTTGGTTTTATTTAAGGGTTCCTCCGGATGCTCTGGTTTTCTCCCACAGGCCAAAGACATGCAGATTAGGTCAATTGGCATTCCCAAATTGCCGTAGTGTGTAAATGAGCATTTGAGTGAGTGTATGTGTGTGTAACCTGCAATGGATCGGCACCCTGTCCAGGATGTACCCTGCCTTGTGCCCTAAGTCTCCTGGGATAGGCTCCAGGCCCCCCACGACCCCAAATGCAGGACACAGCGGTATAGAAGTTAAGTGACTGAGTGAGTGAGTTTTATTTGAGTTATTAAAGCTGTGCAAATACTGCATGATCTTGGGTTATTTTATTGTGATTTTGTCATTTCCTTTAAATATACACTCTAATTAACAATAGTTATATTTAATATAGAAAAAAAATTGTAAGCAGTTTGTTCATCTCACCAACACATGTAAGAAAAACACCTAAAAAAATGATTTTTTAATTATATATTTTTTATATTTTTCTTTTCCAGAGCTGTATAGAGGGAAAAAAATAATGCTGTCTGTGGTTTTTAAATTTGTTGGGGGGCATAGTATGGCCTGGGATGGTGTGGGATTTTCCAGCCTAAAATAATAAGAAACTCGCTCCCTGGTATAATGACCACACATGCACTTTAAAACAGACCAATTGAAAATTAGAATGCAAATGGCATCAAACTAAATTGTCAGTATTCCAAATAGCATGAAAGAAGAGCATCCTTAACTATAGAAAAGCTCTCAGTGATGCTAGATCATTGTATCTCTCTACTCTTATAAAAGCTAACTGTCACATCTGAGCCACCTCAGTCCTGGGGAGTAAGATCTGGCTCACCCGTCTACTGAGCCGTCGCTTTGTCTCCCCCTAGTGTGTCTGCGTGTGTAACATGTCCTCCCTAATTCCTAGATTACCTGCACCTGTGTCTACCCCGTGTGTGTCCCTATTTAGTCCAGCCGAACCCGTAGCCCCTCGTCTGTTCACTGTTTTCACCATGCTTTGTGTTCCCCCATGTGTCTGATCATTGTGTGTTTTTGTCTTAACCCAGGACTGAGGGAGTCTGCAGGCGGAAGACCTTTTTGTTTCGCTCACGGAAAAGTTCAAGTTCAAGGCTGACCCTGAGGCAGCGCTGAGTTCCTCGCAAGGCTGTAAATCCAGTCGTTTGGTGTGACCTAAGTACTCTTCATAATTTCCCGCCTGCAGACCCGGCCTGGGGAAGCTCGTCCCCATTCAGTTTTGTTATCTTTGGTTTTGTTTTGTTCTGTGTTTTTTTTTTGGTTTGTGAATATTAATAAATATTCTCAATTATTTCCAGCCCTGCGTTTGCGTTCCTTCCCACCATAATCATGACAGATGAACAGACCTTTTTGAACGCAGCAGGGACACCCCTCCCTGAAGATGAACCCCCCTACCTTGATTATGTCCGACGACAGCAAGGACAGATCGACGCGCTGGCGAGGTCAGTTCTCGATCTGTCGCGCGGCGTCCAGAGCCTCGCCACTGGCCCGTCCTCACCCCAACGCCGGTCCGCACGCTCTCCACCACGCGCAGCCCCACCGGAGAGATACGCCGGAGACCCCGAGGGGTGCAAGAAATTCCTTCTAGCCTGTGAACTCTATCTGGCCGACTTCCCTGACCTTTCAGAAGGGAAGAAGGTCAGTTTCGTCATTCAGCAGCTAACGGGGCCGGCGATGGACTGGGCCGCGGCGGTATGGAACGCCGGCGGGAGCACCACTTCCAGTTACCCACAGTTTCTCCAGGAATTTCGCGCGGTTTTCGACCATCCGGACCACGGAAGGACGGGGGAACAACAACTGCTGAGGCTGAAACAGGGACCATCTACAGTCGCGGACTACGCCGTAAAATTTCGGATCCTCGCCGCGGAGAGTGGCTGGTGCGACAAAAGTTTGCTCGCCAGGTTCCGAGATGGACTGCACCCCGACCTGCAACTGGAGCTGGCATGCAGGGACGCGGGCTTGTCACTAAATGACAGTATTCAACTAGCGATTAAGCTGGACCAGCACCTCCGTGGCCATCGCAGATCGTATCCAGCGAAAGGAACCAGCGGAGGGTCCGAACCGCGTCGACAGCTCAGCCTCAGCAAAACCCCCGTCGAACCGCGCGAACCGAGCCCGCCGGAGCCAATGGACGTGGGCACATCCCGCCTGTCGGCCCAGGAGAGACAACGAAGGCTGTCGTCGGGGCTATGTTTTTACTGTGGGGGGGGTACACATCAGCTTCGTAATTGCCCGTTACGCAAAGTAACTGCACACACTCCACCGCGCTCACACCACAGTTTTTGTGTACAAGCCACTTTATCATTTAATAACCATTCTATTTCTGTGTTTCCCTTAATAGATTCGGGTTCGGCTGGAAACTTCGTCTCATCTGCAGTCCTTTCCTCGCTGCAAGCTCCAGTGTCGAAGCTTCCGCACCCGATCACAATTAAAGCTCTAGATGGCAAAACCTTAGTATATTCGCCTGTTGAACATCTTTCCGTGCCCCTCCGGTTAAAATTTCCCGGTCATGCAGAGGAATTAAAATTCTTTGTGATTCCTCAGCTAGATCAAGCCGTCGTACTGGGTTTACCATGGCTCAGTTCTCACAATCCCAATATCGATTGGGCAGGCTCACGCATCATTTCCTGGTCCCCAAGATGCGCTAAATTCTGTACACCGTCCACGTTAACGGTCCAAACCACCACTATTGAAAGTCCGACCGCCCAGGTATCGACCACAGTGCCATCTGAGTACACTTCGTTCAAAGAAGTATTTAGTGTTAGGGCAGCCGCACGACTTCCCCCTCACCGTCCGTGGGACTGCGCGATTGATCTCTTGCCGGGGAAAACACCGCCTTGCTCGCGCATTTATCCATTGTCCGTGGCGGAAACACGGGCCATGGAGGAATACGTGACTGAGGCTCTCAGTCAGGGGCTCATCAGCAGGTCCACGTCACCTGCATCGGCAGGTTTCTTTTTTATTGAAAAAAAAGGCGGGGGTCTTCGTCCATGTATTGATTATCTAGGGCTCAATGCAATTACAGTAAAATATAAGCACCCCCTGCCCTTGGTACCGGCCGCTATCGACCAGCTCCGCGGCGCGTCCATATTTTCCAAACTCGACCTCCGCAGCGCCTATAACCTCGTTCGTGTTCGCAAGGGAGATGAATGGAAGACTGCATTTAGCACGACATCAGGTCATTACCAATATAACGTGATGGCTTATGGACTGGTAAATGCACCTGCGGTGTTTCAGGGGTTCATGAATGACGTGTTTCGACATATGTTGAACCGTTTTGTCATAGTGTATTTAGATGATATCCTAATATACTCGCGGTCATATGTCGAACACGTCCGTCATGTAACCGCCGTCCTTCATCTACTAAGGGAACATGGGCTCTATGTGAAAGCAGAAAAATGTGAATTCCACAAGAGTGAGATCGCATTCCTCGGCTATCACATAGGACCACAGGGGGTCGAAATGGATGCGACCAAGGTAACGGCGGTGCAACAATGGCCGGAACCCAAGACAGTAAAGGCGCTACAGAGCTTTCTTGGGTTTGCTAATTTCTATAGGCGCTTCATTAGGGGCTTCAGCACAATGGCAGCGCCGCTCACCGGTTTGTTAAAAGGGAAACCACAACGGCTACGCGCGTTTTCGCTGGAAGCACGTACGGCTTTCCAGCGCCTAAAACACGCTTTCACCTCTGCGCCTATTCTAAAACTGCCTAACCCAGAGAAGCCCTTTTTAGTCGAGGTCGATGCGTCGGAGGTGGGGGTGGGAGCAGTGCTGTCACAGCGCCACGACCACCCAGAAAAGCTCTACCCCTGTGCTTTTTTTTCACGGAAATTGACACCTGCCGAGCGCAACTATGATATCGGGAATCGCGAACTGCTAGCAGTCAAAGCGGCGTTAGAGGAGTGGAGGCATTGGTTGGAGGGGGCCAAATATCCATTTGTGGTACTAACAGATCACAGGAATCTAGAGTACCTCCAACAAGCAAAGAGACTTAACTCTCGTCAAGCCCGATGGGCGCTGTTTTTCACGCGCTTCCATTTTACCATCACGTACCGTCCCGGTTCAAAAAATATAAAGGCGGATGCGCTATCCCGCTGTTTTCCGACGCCGGATCCGAATTCGGATCCTGAAACCATACTGCCTCCGTCACTTGTCGTGGCTCCGGTAATGTGGGATATCGACTCGGAGATCACCCAGGCGACACGGTCCCAACCCGTGCCGCCGGGGTGTCCACCGGGCCGAACCTACGTCCCGGAATCACTTCGGGAACGAGTGACGATAGAGGCACACTCCAACTTATCTTCAGGACACCCCGGCGTTTTGAGAACCTACCATCTCCTGGAACCAAAGTTCTGGTGGCCAAACATGCGGGAAACCGTGAAAACAGTAGTTTCGTCTTGTGCAGTTTGCGCAACAACCAAAACCCCTCGATGCTTGCCAGTTGGAAAATTAATGCCCCTGCCCACACCGAACAGACCATGGTCCCACGTAGCCGTGGATTTTGTAACGGATCTGCCGGTGTCAAAAGGGTACACTACAATATTAGTCGTGGTAGATCGCTTCTCTAAGGAATGCAGATTCCTCCCATTTGACTCACTTCCAACCGCCCTCCAGGTGGCAGAAACCCTATTCGATTCGGTGTTTCGCTACTACGGTATTCCGGAGGACATTGTTTCAGATCGTGGTCCCCAATTCATCGCGAGGGTCTGGAAAGCTTTCTTCCAGAAGTTGGGGACCACAGTTAGCCTAACGTCGGGTTATCACCCCGAATCTAATGGGCAGGCAGAGCGGACTGTTCAGGATCTCGGGAGGTACCTCCGGGCATATTGTAGTAGTCGACAACATGAGTGGGCAGACTGCTTATTCTGGGCGGAATATGCGCAAAACTCACTGAAACACTCCTCGACCGGCTTAACGCCGTTTCAATGTATACTGGGGCACCAACCACCGCTTTGTCCATGGGATGCCACTCCCACCGATATCCCCGTGGTGGATCAGTGGTTTAAGAAAGCGGAAAAAGTATGGGAGGATGCGCACACAAAGATCTCCCAAGCAGTTCGCCGTTTTAAAAAATTCGCCGATAGACGGAGAAGGGAAAGTCCTCCGCTCCAGGTAGGAGATCGAGTGTGGCTCTCGACAAAGGACCTTTCCCTTAACCTCCCATGCCGCAAACTCTCCCCTAAATACATCGGCCCCTTTCCCATTGTTACATGCATTAACCCCGTCTCCTTTAAGTTACAGCTACCTGCACATATGCGTATTAACCCTGTCTTTCATGTGTCCCTTCTCAGGCCAGTAGTACGAGGGCCCTTGGACGGAGGCGTCGCAGAGCCTTCGCTCCCCGGGGCTGTGGAAATAGCGGGCGCCCCTGCGTTTAGGGTCAAAAAACTTCTAGACTCCCGGAGGAGAGGAGGTGTTCTGCAATACTTGGTAGATTGGGAGGGGTACGGACCGGAGGAGCGCAGCTGGGTCCCGGCCCGTGATGTGCTAAGCAGAGAGCTCATTACAGAATTCCGCCTAACACGGCCGGATCGCCCAGCACCCCGACCTCCGGGCCGACCCCCCCGCCGGCAAATCCCGCGGGTCGGTGGATCCCGACTCCCTCCGGTCACGGAGAGAGCGCGCCCGCACCTCTCCCGGGCAGCCGGTCCTGGGAGGGGGGGTAATGTCACATCTGAGCCACCTCAGTCCTGGGGAGTAAGATCTGGCTCACCCGTCTACTGAGCCGTCGCTTTGTCTCCCCCTAGTGTGTCTGCGTGTGTAACATGTCCTCCCTAATTCCTAGATTACCTGCACCTGTGTCTACCCCGTGTGTGTCCCTATTTAGTCCAGCCGAACCCGTAGCCCCTCGTCTGTTCACTGTTTTCACCATGCTTTGTGTTCCCCCATGTGTCTGATCATTGTGTGTTTTTGTCTTAACCCAGGACTGAGGGAGTCTGCAGACGGAAGACCTTTTTGTTTCGCTCACGGAAAAGTTCAAGTTCAAGGCTGACCCTGAGGCAGCGCTGAGTTCCTCGCAAGGCTGTAAATCCAGTCGTTTGGTGTGACCTAAGTACTCTTCATAATTTCCCGCCTGCAGACCCGGCCTGGGGAAGCTCGTCCCCATTCAGTTTTGTTATCTTTGGTTTTGTTTTGTTCTGTGTTTTTTTTTTGGTTTGTGAATATTAATAAATATTCTCAATTATTTCCAGCCCTGCGTTTGCGTTCCTTCCCACCATAATCATGACACTAACAAAAATAATCCTAGATTTTTATTTAATACTGTAGCAAAATTAGCTGGAAATAAGACCACTGCAGAAGAAATTCCACAACATCATACAGTAGTGAGGACTTCATAAACGTTTTCAATAACAAAATAATAACGTAAATATTAAGCAAAACATTCTGGCTTTTAAACCAGACAATTTAAGTTAAACATATGATAAACTAAACATATCAGATCAGAACCTATAATACTTTACTCCCCTTGAAGAGAATGAACTAATTTCACTCATCTCTTCTTCAAAATCGCCAACCTGTGAATTAGATCCTATACCGACACATTTCCTCAAGCAGATAGCTCCAGCAATAACAGAACCCCTGTTGAAAATAATTAACTCTTCACACAGCATTGGGTATGTTCCAAAATCTTTTAAATTAGCAGTTATTAAACCCAATTTAGCTAATTAAAAAACCCAACCTCGACCTCTGTCAGCTGTCCAATTACAGGCCAATATCAAACCTCCCCTTTATCTTGAAGATTCTGGAAAAGGCAGCAGCTACAGTATGTTTATCTCCACATAGAAATAGCATAAACGAACTGTATCAGTCAGGATTTAGGCCTCATCACAGCACAAAGACAGCACTTGTTAAAGTAGTAAATGACCACTTATTGGCCTCTGATCAGGGTCTTTAATATATATACGATAGAATACATACTTGTACTACTTGACCTCAGTGCGGCTTTTGACACCATTGATCATAGAATTCTTCTTCACAGATTAAAAAATTTAGTAGGAATTAAGAGATCGGCTCTCTCCTGGCTCAGATCCTGTTTGATTGATTGTTTAAGTTTGTAGATTTAAATGGTGACTATTCTGCATGTTCCATGTGTTTGGTGTTCCATAGGGTTCAGTTTTGGGCCCACCAGCTTACTAAAGTTGAGCAATGTGTGCAGGACATAAGATGTTAATTAACTTCCTTCTGCTTAATCCTGATAAGGACTGTTGCAGTATCTGAGTGAACTACTAGTGTCTTATAGTCCGCCACGTCTACTTTGATCAAAGGATGCAGGCTGCTTGTCAGTACTGCTGGGGGCAGAGCTTTTCCTTACGAACCCCCAAAGTTAAGGAATAGCCTTCCAAATAGTGTTCGGGACTCAGACACAGTCTCAGTGTTTAAGTCCAGGCTAAAAACGCATTTATTTAATCAAGCTTTTTTATACATAGATTAGCCTTAGGTAAAGGAGCTGATCTGGGGGACTCATGAAATGTAGAGTATCATGGTGAACTGGTATGTTTAGATGCTGTTCTCCCCACTCTCATTGATCACTCAGGTTTGTTGACAGTGAGGTGATTGGTTGCTTTACATCTCAGGGAGCCCTCATTTCTGTGTTCTCTTTTAGTTATGCTGTTAAAGTTAGTCCTGCCAGAGTCTCTGTTTGCACTCTATACTAAATATACATTCACATTATACATTATGTGACTGCGACCATACGTAACTGTTATCTCTCTTCCCTTTCTCTTTCCCTCTCTCTGTCGAGCTACACATGTCGTTCCTGAGCTGCCAGTGATCCAGACTCCCTTTGCCCTCCGGACCTGTCTGACCCATCCTGGTGCCCCGCTACTGGTTGGAGATCTCGTTACATGGATGCCCCGTGTGTCTCTTTGGTATGCGTCTGGTGTCCCAGGACGGTTTCACTCTACCATGAAGACAATTCTGGCCTCGACTGATGTCAGATGTTTCTCTGAGGACTTGACTTGGCTGCAGTTGCTCGATAGTTCAGGACTGGAATTTTCTATGAGTAGTGTTACAAACAGAACTGTTTCCAAAATATGTATTTATTTATTTATCTTTAAATATCTTAGATACCCAAATTAGCATGACAAATTTTAAATTTCATCTAATACTGTATGTTATAACTAATGATTTTTTTTTCCTCTGCTTGTCTCAGTCCCTTGTATCTGATGTGTGATCACTGCACAAGATCTAGTGCTAGGCTGACTGTCTCTACCTTAATTTGAAAATAAGAAAAAAAAGTTTTAAACCTCACAAATGAGCAGAAAGACTCAGAAACTTTATGACTGATTTTTGTCCATGTCTGCACTATAGCTCCTGTGTTCCTTCCTACCTATATAAAAGAATGTGATATTTTGTGTCTGATAAAATACTCATGTAACTTTACAATAAATACCATTAATGTATTTTAGCGTATGGTATTTTTAGTGATGATAGTATGGCACTACTGTACATCTAATATTTATTTGCAATTCCAATAAAAAAAAACTTGCAAAAAAAAAACTACAGTCATTTACAGATAAAACTGACCTGCACTTGAAGCCCTGAATAAATCTAAGATTTTGCAACATTTTGCTGCTTCTTTTTAAAGTGCTTTCTTACTGCGGGCCCTTTTCTTTTCTGCTCCACCTGGCCGCTTTCTCTCCATCCTAGCATGTCTGTTTAAACGCTTTGCTGCTCTGGGGAGATGCGGAGCGAGCATAACAGAACAATGCCAGTCAAGACTAACAGAATCAGATTAATAAACAGTTAATAATGTTAATATTTAATTAACTAATTAAATGCCAATTTCAGAAGTCATCACTTTAGTACAACAGAGTGGGCAATAACATAAAAATATAAACATAAATAATATAAAAAAAATAAAAAAAAAACACGCTGGCTGGCGGCATCAGGCCAAATCAATCTTCAGGCCACCGGGAATCCTCACGGTGCTCCCGATGGCCAATCTGGGCCCGCTTCATACCCATTCTCCTTAAACAAGGATTCCTTAGACACAGTATATTAAACTCCTGATCTGTGATAGTTTCATTAACAATAACTGCTTTGGATGCGAGAGATTTAATGTTTAACAGTCCTAGCTTCAGATCAGAGGTGCTGGCTGTGTATTTAGTGTGCTTTGAATTTTTGGTCCCTATATTAATTAAATTAGTAAAACAGACTTTTTCAATCTTTCCAATTTTTTTCCACCACATTTTTTTTTCTTGTAAGAACAATTATTGTAGTTGATAATTAAACAAGCATTCACCATTCCATTGTGTTTCTGAATGTTTAATGTTGAATAGCTGAATGTGCTATAGACCAACACCACATCTACCTCCACAATTACTATGTGATTTATACCATACTTTCTATGTAGTTTCTTCATAGAATTCATCCTCTCTTGTTGAATCACTGTGACTTTAAATAATCATGCTACAACAGCAGGAGTTGGGTGTGGCCTTTTAGAGACATGATCCCTCATGTGCTAAGTTCAGCATATGCAAAACTATTACACAGAATGCTTACAGAGCTGTGTTCAAAAATGACTCTTGAAATGAACTTACTGTGCATATTGAAATATGTACTACTGATTCTTATTGCAGCAACAGGTAATTTATCAGTTAATTATTTGTATTAATTAATACCATAGTTTTAAACATCCTGTTGATTCTTTTTGTAAGACCCTCACATTTTTTAAATGTTCTTTCTCACAATAGGTGGTTTTGCAGATAAAATTAAGCCAATGGATGAAGATACCAACATTGTCACAAAAGAAACACACACTGTTAATGTGAAATGTGCATATCAGTCAAGCAGCATTAACATTTATCTTTACTGGTACAAAACATATCCTAATAGTGCACCACAGTATTTACTGTATAAAGGTGCAAAGTGGCAAAGATCTGCAGTAGGCAATCCATCTGATCCTCGATTAAAGTCCAAAACAACCTCAGACTCTACTGAATTTACTATCACAGATCTGAAGCTCTCAGATTCTGCACTTTATCACTGTGCTCTTAGAGATGTAGCACAGTAACACAGAGACCTTGAAATGCTGTACAAAAATGTGAAAGTGATGTTTGTAAAGTTTTTTCAAAACCACAGATTATAGGATATACTGTAATTCTTTTGCAATATATATATATATATTTTTTATCACTTAGCCACAGACAAAACAACAATTGTGGTAACATTTGCAGCTGAAAGGAAGAGCAGTTAATAAAACAACTGCAGAATATGAATGAATAAATGAATAATTTATTATCGTTCAAAAACATACAATGATATTTAAGTCAAGTATGCTTTTATTGTCATTTAAACCATATACAGTTTAGTACACAGTGAAATAAATAACGTTCCTCCAGTACCAAGGTGCATACAACATAAATGAACAACATAAATTAACAAAAAAACTAACTAGCTAACTTGGAGACCTAATCAGCCGGCTAGCTGGGACAAGACAGATCGACATTAAGTTAAACAGAGAACTATTTACGTTTTTATACAAAAGAAACAACATAAAGTGCATGTGCAAATGTGCAAACAAGAGCGACAAATGACAATGCAACAACATGACATTACAATACTCTGTGGTAATGAGGTGATGAGTTGAGGTAGTGGGAGGAGAAACAGTAAACAGTAAATTGTAAACGTTCCTTGTAATTAGCAAAAATAAAAACAGTTTGTGCAAATTAGCAATTGATGAATATTGTGCAAAAGAGCATTTACAGGTTGGTGTACAATACAACAATACAATAGTTTGATGATGTAGATCAGTATTTTTGCGCGTGTTGATTAATTTGTCCAGTCTCAATGTTTTGAGGTTGTTGAGTTAATCTGAGTGATAATGTGTGTGTACTGTATGTGTTTGTGTGTGTGTGTGTGTTTTATCAGATGCTCTTGATAGTCCCCTATTGAAGGGGGTGAGGGTCAGTGGTGGATTTGCACATTTGGAAGAAAATTACATTGCAGTCGGCTCACTGTTTAGACCTGATATTGACACAAGATGAAAAACAAAATTTAGCATGACTGATTGAACATATTTTGTACAGTAATATATTCTGGAATTAATTGATAAATATATTGCAGAACTAATAAGAATGTGTTGCACAATAAATATAAATTTTTAAATAATTAATAAGTAAATATACTGCACAACTAAAGAGAATATATTACACAGTAAATAAACTGTGATATGATTAGTAAATATATGGCACCAGTAATGATAATATATTGCAGTAAAGACAGCAGACTGAGATGGAGAGACAAGCTAGAGGGTACTGTGAGTTCAGCAGTCTGAGGGATGAAGCTTTTACAGAACCTAGTTGTTCTGGCCCTTATGCTTCAGAATGCTACCCAGAAGGCAGCAGTGTAACCAGGGGATTAAGAAGATGTGTTGAGTCACTTATGTGTTCTGTGGATCTGCTTATCTCCTCTGCTGCACTCTGAGGCCCACAATCACAGGAAACTAATCTTTACAGAAAGCACGACTGGAGAAGAGCCATGCTTTTCTTACAAGATGGAGCTAATTATATGCTTACATTCACTCTTTCATCATCTGTCTATGGTGTTAATATATTTAAGATCACATTGGTTATGAAAGCATTTTTACCTGGTGGTTTAGTACATTAAATATAAAGAAATTTAAAGATAGAGTTTAATGCATTTTTAATACCACAATACAGTATGTACAGCGGCAGTGGAAGCTCTGTGTGTTAAGGCTCTGCATTACTGGGTAGAAGGTTATTGATTAAAGCCCCACATGCACTATGCTAAAAACCGTGAATGGTAAAACATGCATGTCACTTTACCTAAATAAAAATAAGTCATGAGTATATTAAATGCATGAGAAATAAGTGAGTCACTGTAGCCTCCCACAGCAGTTTAGAGCAGAAAGGAGACCCACACCACTGTGTCCACACTGCAAATGGATCGCGCATGTGCAAAGTCACCGCTGAGCCTGGCTTGGTTTCCAGAGCGGATGTAAATGGTTCTTTATTTTAAATGTCCTTGACAGGGATCCCAACAAAGGGTCCATTACAGTAATCCAGCCTTAATGATATGAAGGCATGAACGAGTTTCTCTGCACCTGGGAGTGTTAAAAGGGGGCGGAGTTTGGAGATTTTTCATAGATGGTAGACTGATGTTTTATATGTTCGCTGAAAGCCAGCTGTGGATCAAACCGAACCCCCAGGTTAGTGACTGTGGAGGCCAAAGTAATAACTTGACCATTAAAAGTAAACTGAGATATGGGAGAAGAAAGGATCTGATGAGGGGTACCAACAAGAAGTGCCTCAGTTTTATTGCTGTTCAACTGTAGAAAGTTACTGGTTATCCATGCCTTTATCTCCTCTAGGCATGCAGTAAGATTTAGGAGCTTGGAGGAGTTTTAATATAAATCTGTGTGTCAGCATAGCAGTGAAACGACAGCCCATGTCTGCCGATCCAGAAGAATAGTATTATCCACTGTATCAAGGCCACTGACAAGTCCAGAAGGATAAGGAAAGAAGGCAGTCCTGCATCAGCTGTCATGTGTAAGTCATTTCTCACCCTAAGCAGTGCTGTCTCCGTGCTGTGGGCTAAACATAAGCCTGACTGGAACTTCTCAAATAAGTTGTTGCACTTAAGGTGGTTCAAGAGCTGAAAGGCAACCATCTTTCATATTATTTCTTTCTTTCTCCTGCAGGGTTCATTTTTTGGTGCAAGCAAACTGACAATTGTGCAAATTAGGTGATGGCAATCAATCAGCAACTTCTAGCCAATAGTTACTTTCCTCACTGAGGAGTTGGCTGCACTGATTCCATTCAGCCAAATTTGCTACTGAATCTACACCGATCCAAATTAGTTACAACCACTGGAGAACGCAGTAAGGTTCTGTAACGGCTCATTGCATCTCTTTTGGGCTCTGTTTAAATTCTGCCATGTTCTTTAGTGTTGGGAGGAAAATTGGACCATGTTAAAAAATTTCAGCTGGTGTCTCCCAACTAAAGTTTTTGGTAACATCACGGGTGTTTTTCAAAGAAAAGAGTCTTTAATGAAATAAAGCAAGCACAATGACGTGACCAAACCAAAACGAACAAACCACAAACTTAAACTATAGCAAGACATAGGGTGAAACACCGTTGATATGGCGAGACACCAGCGCTATGACGGCAAATACAAGACATAGGCTGTAGGGTGGAACACAAGCTCTAAGACATAACCTACAGGACGAACACAGGCTCTAATGCCTGTTACACATATTATAAGTCCTATGGCGAAACACAGGCTTGTTAACATGACACGTAGTACACAAACTAAGCATGGAACCAAACATACACCTAGCTACAACACTAGAGGCTAGGGATACACAGAGAGGCTAGGGATACAAACAACACAACATGACATGACAACACAGAATCAGCTTCACACACACTTAAACACAATGAAAATATAACATTGACCACACTAGAGCCTTATCAGGCAAATAAATGAACAGAACTAAAATTCAAACCTAAATGAAAATACAAAGTAACCACAAAACAAAATACACAGCTCATGACAGTAATTACAAACCAACAATGCTCGACTCAGTTTCCCAGACTAATCAGCTATTTATAGAGGATTTAATGATCTGCCTCGGATTAGGTGAGCAGGTGAGCTCCCGCATCACCTGACCAAGGTGCCTTCTGGGGAACTAAGTCTGCAAAAAATAAAAACTACAAACAAAACAGTGACCTCTAATGGAATTATTTTAAGTAAAATAGTAATGACGAAACACTGTTGAAAAATATATATTATGTGTTAAAGTCTGATGCACAACAGAAACGTTTTAATTTAAAACATCTGTGGTTTGATAATTAATGCTATTTTCATAATAAAGTCTGATGACAATTTTAATTTTATTTCATTCAAAACTTTGGATAACATAAGTAAAATTTCTTAATAAATTTACCAAAAAATGTTTTTTAAATTTATCAAAATGTACCAACCGCAAAGACTTTGGAGTTGATTTAAAATCAGGAGATGTCAGGAGAGGTTGATACTGTAGTAAAATACACTGAGTGAAATCGGGTATCGCTGTTCACACTGTTTTAAAAAAGTGGCTTCTGTATTGACTGATGCTTGTTAGCATTAAAAAAAATATTAATAAAATATTTAATTAAATAATATTTATTGAAAACAAATCAATAAAGTACAATTACAAAAAAATTCCAAACTTTAAGACAGTTTTTCCAACACTTTTTTTTTCCCCTGCGTGCAATGGCAGCACTTTCTGGGTGTGGCCATCTAGTGTTCCTTTATGTCTAAAGTTCAGCACAAACAGCACTATTATACAGAAGAGCTGTGTTCAGAAATGGCTATACAACTATATGACTTACTGTACATAGTGAGATACATACCACTGATTCTTACTGTAGTTACAGGTAATTACTCTTTATCACTTAATTAATTTTAATGAAACCATTTTTTAGGCATTTAATTTTTAAATTGTTAAGTCTATAATATAGGTTTAAAAAATATTCAATAGATGTTTTTTTTAATAATCTTCCTTCCAACAGGCAGTTTTGCTGATAAAATTGGACCAGTTGGGGATACCAACATTGTTGGGAAAGAAGCAGACACTGTTACTCTGAAATGTTCATATGAGTCAAGCAGTAACTACATTCGGCTTTACTGGTACAAACAATATCCTAACAGTGCACCAGAGTTTTTACTGTATAAAGGTGCAAAGTCAGAAAGTTCTCGAGGGTGGAATCCCATTGGCACTCGATTAGAAGCAAAAACAACTTCTGATTCGACTGAACTAATTATCAAACATTTGCAGCTGTCTGATTCTGCAATGTATCACTGTGCATTATTAGTAGTTGCACAGTTATTGAAAGTAAAGGAAAGGCTTTACAAAAACATAAGCGTGTCTATATGATATTTCTAAAACCACAGCCATGTTTTTACCTTTATCAACTTAAAAGTTAACCACAGACTCAAAAAAAGTGGTGACAACTTGTGCAGCTGAAGAAAGAAAGAAAAAAAAACAGTAGGGCCTACAATAAAGTCTTAAACCACCCCTAATTTTTTCATTTTAAATTTAATTAAAGTTTGTGTGATTGAATGAAAGAAATGGGAACAGATGCCTTACAGACTTCAAAGTGTCTAAAGAAACAAATTAACAACTGATTATGTAATAATCTCAACAGTAACCTCATTTCCCCTTTAATCTGTTCCCACCACTCAGTACTTAACCTCACCAGTACAGTGCAGTGAAAAGTATTTGCCCTGTCCCTTATTTTAATTAATAGAAAATTTTAATCATTTAAGTGTGACACATATGCAATAATAAAAATGTATTTTTTATTGCATATGTGTCACACTTAAATGACTAAAATTTTCAAACAGATTTTAATTACACATACAGTATATAACAAATTGCAAATATGATAACAGAGTAAATACAAAATGCAAATGATAAATGATTATATTTATTAAGAGAAAAAAGTTGTCCAAACCTACCTGAACCTATACCTGACCCTTTTGACTTTTGGAAAGCTGAGGTAAATTTCACTTGCCACATCTAGGCCTGATTACTGCTAGACAATTTTAAACTTAAAACTTTTCTAATAAAGTTAGACTAAAAGTTATGCTAATAAATGTTAATTCAAGAACAGATGAGAAACAAAGTAATTAACTTGTATCTGTCTGGAAAGGGTTACTAAGCTATTTCTAAGACTTTGGGAGTCCAGCGAACCATTAATTTGATCCATTGTACAATAGTGGAGAAAATTTTAAACAGCGGTGAACCTTCCCAGGAGTGTCCAACTTACTTTTGAATGACCAATGCTTCACTGATAAGGTTTCCAAGAGCTTATAAAAATATATATTAATTTTAACTAGGTTATGCCAATGTTCTTCCTCTTCATTTGAAGAAAAAAAAAGTACTGGAGTGTCATTCCGGTCGGCTCCAGCAGCACCTAACCTATGCAAGTTACACACATACAGTTTTTGAAACAATTATGTGGGAAACTAAAAGGATACATACCAGGCAGTGACAGGTTTACATTGAAATGTAGCTCTGGGCATTTCCCATGTTTCTTAACCTCAAATCCCCTAACCTCACCTTGCTTATCTGTGAAACAACACACAGATCAGAGATTTAGTTTGGTATTTTAAATTTCATAACAAATGATGTTATACTAAAGACAGCTCATCTACTCATATACACACAAAAGAAAATAGATTATTAATTTGAGATCATTATCTAAATGGAATTTCTTACAGTCCACCTGAGGTTCCAGGAACAAACTGGAGATCTTACACATCTCCTCTTATACTGAACTTCCAGTCTCGCATAATATTATGCACATCAATCCCTGCTATGTGTTTTCACCCAGATGAGGATGGGTTTCCTGTTGAGTCTGGTTCCTCTCACGGTTTCTTCCTATTACCATCTCAGGGAGTTTTTTCTTGCCACTGTCGCTGTCATCCTAGGCTTGCTCATCAGGGACAATCACATTTTGATTTATACACATTCACATTTCATACAAACTTAATTATTTTGATTGTGTAAAGCTGCTTTGTGACAATATAAATTGTTAAAAGTGCTATACAAATGAAATTAAATTGAATTTAATATCTATACCAGTTATTCTGTCCACATGGAACACAAGCACACACCCACTCATACCATGGGAAAATTTAAAATGCCAATTAACCTAATCTGCAGGTCTTTTGATATGAGCAGAAGGACGTGGAAACCAAGGTCAGGGGAACAAGCAAACTCCATGCAGACCTGAGGTGGGAATTGAACTCTTGATCCTGGACGTGAAAGGCCACAGTGCTATTACACTACCTGCCACTACATTGCCTGACTAAAAGATAGATGTTGATTTAACTAAGTAATGGGTTCTAGAAGGATCAAATAATTGGCCAACATTTAAACAACAAAGAAGGTTGTTGAAACTACTAAAATTGGGTTAATAGTGTTAGAAAAAACCTTAGAAGGATAGCGGTAAACCATTATCTTCGAGGAGACATGTGGCTGAAAAATAAATGTTAATTGATTATGATTGGAGATCACTTAAACTGTTGGTGCAATTAAATTGAACATTAAACAATGTAATATGCACAGACAGATCAGGTCAGTGAAAAAAGTTTGGACACACTTTCTACCTTCATGATCTTTCCATATTTTTCTTACTTTCTTTCTTTCTATATTATAAAACAATGCTGAATTCATTTAAAATATGCATTAATCTATCTACACAGCCATATAGTTCTTAATTGCAGGACTAATAGAAAAGTGACACTCCAGAGTTCAAATATATTTTAAGTTAATTTTAAGCAATGTGGAACGCCCCAGTTCAATTCCTAGCCAGAGCCTAAACTCCAGCCACAGGGTGGCTGCAGTGCTGGTCCCAAGAGGGTTGCATTAAGTTTGGATTTTTCTATTTACAGTAAGTAATGTCGAGTGCATTTACCAAAACCCATCAAGCACCATAATGAAACTGGCTCACATGAAGACTACCCAAGAAAAGAAAGACCAAAACTTACCTCTGCTGCAGACGAGAAGTTCATTTAGAGTCACCAGCCTCCGAAATCACTAGTTAACAAACAGCACCTCAGATTCGAGCCGCTGTGAATTCTTTACAGAGCATACTGTATATACTGTAGCAGACACTTCTCAATATCAACTGTTGAAGGGAGGAAATTGCATATTCTGGATGCCTTCATCATTATTTTATAATGTAGAAAGAAATAAAAATTGAGAAAAAAAATTGAGGAATTAAAAGTTGTGTCCAAACCTTTGACTGGTAGTGTACATAATTCCTCAGACCAGATTTGCAATAATTATTCATTGTGATTATAAGGATTATTTTGATGTTTTCCTGCATTGCAATTGCTTTACAAAACAGCTGCAGTTTTCATGCTTTTGACTATGATTGTGGCTGCACTGCCTGCTTTCTGTGTGGCTGCATTCATGTAATCGCAAAAAATTTGCTTTATTTATCTTTCTGTGCCAATGTATTTGACTTTATTTTCAAATAAACGTTGGTACCTCACAGAATTTTTGTCATATTAAACTCTCTAGTGAATACAGAAGTGTGTTAGTTCCTATAGTATGCATCATTCTTTTTCTTCTTCTATTTTAGCATGGTGATACTGTATAAAACTGAGGATCCAAAGAAAAAATGGCCCAAATGTTATTTTGCTCTGTTGTATAGGGATTATCTTGTATTATTTAGTTCCTTGCCATTTATTTAGTATTCATGCTGATGTTACAAAAGTATTAAGAAGTTTTTTTTTCTTGTGTGCCTCTTGCAAGACAATGTTGTACCCCTTCATTGGAAAGTTGGCTGTTATCTGGTTAATTAACGGTGAACAGTGTGATCTCTGTGATTTTAACCATGATGTGGTTGTTCGTGCCAGACATGCTGTTCTGAATCTCAGAAACTGCTGCTGTTTCACACAAATGTAGGTGGAGCTATAGGTGAAGCCACACATATAGAAGCAGTCTCAAATACTAAAGTCTAACATTTTTTTCTAAACCTAGGAATCTAAAAAAACAAATATCAGGATAAAAATGTTATCCCTCTTGTTGTTTTTCTTCACTGTTTTTGATACTGGTAAGTCATACATAAATAGATTTTTTAAAAATAACTAAAGTTGTAAATATTGTAAAATATGTATACGGTCACAATATTTTCGTATTTCTGTTTTTTATAGCAGATGCTGCTGACAACAGCATTAACCCCAACCAAACCAATGTATTTTCAACTGAAGGCAGCAACACCATGCTGTCCTGCACATATTCAGGCTCAGTTGAGACTCTTCAATGGTATCAACAAAAACCTGGATCAAGACCTACATTTCTGTTGCTAATTTATGAAAGTACTGGACAAGTTGTAGAGGCTCAACCATCTTATCCACAGTTCTACATAAAATGTGACAAAAATCTTAAAAAAGTGAATCTGTTCATCTCCTCTGCGGCAGTGACAGACTCTGCACTGTACTACTGCGCTCTGAGGCCCACAGTGACAGGAAACACAACCACACTGTACAAAAAGCACTACACATGACTCATGCAGGGTTGTGCATGTCACACAAGATGGAGCTATTTACATGCTTTCATTCGCTCTTCCATTATCTGTTAATGATGTACATGTATTTTAAAGATCAACATCAAATTGGCATTAACTACAAGTTATAAATCTGTTATAAGGAGTAGAGCTTTAGCAAGTTAATTGATGTGTTCTAATTTGTTCAGTAAAGCATAAGTTAAGTATTTTACTCAAAAAAATGTATTCATAAAGATATGAATACGTAACTCCAGAATAGGAGTTCAGTTAAAATGGCACAAATTCAATATATAATAAGAATTATTTACAAATACAAAAAAAAGGAAGGTGAGGTGTGGATAGACTCGACCACCCGTGCTTACAGGTCCTAATACACACTACTATTCACCAAAGATGACGTGCAGCAAGTAGAAAACCACCACCCAGAGAACCAGGCCCTCCACTGTAGGCCCTCAGCATCTACACAAAACCAATTAATCACACAAATAACTTACAAACATTGCTGGGCAATAAAATAACCAAATAAACAAGAATACATCAAACACCACCAACAAAAAAAATATATAGGCCTAAATAATAACTACCCAGAGCTCGGTTGCATTGAAGTAGCATTAATCAAAGCAAAGTGCATATTAAAAACCCTACATTACCCTATGTTTGTTAGCTGCTTCAGACAAACCAGCATTAGGCTAGCTCCAGAGGAAAAGCAGAAATTTGGAGCATGCCCATGGAGGCAAAGAAGAGAGTTTTCTATGTAGTGGTCAACCAATGTTTGAAATACTCCCAAGAGATGAAACATAAAACAGAGTGGTGTGAGGTTACTGACTAGATGTGTTAGAAGGAGTACAAGAGCTTGGAATAACACATGGTTTAGATGTTCAATTGGCAAATGTATTTAGCCATAGACAGTAAGAAACACTTTAATATACTCCAAAATTTATTTTATCACATCATTACTTTGGGTGAGTTTGTTTTTCATTAGGTGCAAGAGATGCTAATTATGGTTAATTAAAGAATAGATTAGGATAGCTAATCATGCCTCATTCCTAGATACAGTGTAAAGTGTTAGGGCAGATGAGGTGATGAGAGTTTAAATGAAAAAGAGATGTTAATCCATAGTCAGTGTCCGGGTGAAAACAAGCCACGAGACATGGAGACAGAGGCTAAAGTGAAAGAGCTTACATTATGTTCTAATGTTACCATTTTTCTGCATCCATTCTGCAACCGACATTGTGCTTTTTTCAGCCCTGGACACAGTTTAAAATTGGATTTTTAAGAGTGCATAAGAACCCTGATATGATTTACTGTAAGAAAGCCACAATAAAGCTCATAACTAAAATTCTATCTGCTTGTTTTATTATTATTATTATTATTATTATTATTATTATTTACCCTTACAAACCCACTTAATTCTGAACCTTTCATCCAACTGTCACAGCAGGATTCAAAACCAGACCAGGCAATGTTTTTTTTTTTTTTTTTTGTCTAATTTTATTGAGCCCAAGCAAATGGTATCCTGTTCTTAGCTAACAGAAGTGGTGCCCAGTGTGGTCTTCTTCTGCTGTAGCCCATCTGCTTCAAGGTTCAATGTGTTGTGTGTTCACAGATGTACTTTGAGATACCTCAGTTGTAACAAGATGTTCTTTTTGTTACTTTTGAGAGGGTGCAGTACCTGGAAAGGACAGGGTCAAGCATGAGTCAGGAAAAAAATGGTAACAGTAACAGTAGATTCAACAATATAAGGGAGAGAGAGAGGGAGAAATTTGTCATGTCAATTGTGTGTGTGGTGTGTGTGTGTGTGTGTATGCGTGAGTGAGTGTTAAAATTTGTGATGTGTGTGTATGTGTGTGATGTATGGGTGTGTGTGTGTGTGTGTGTGAGAGAGAGAGAGAGAGAGAGAGAAAGAGAGAGAGAGTTAACATTTGTTAAGTGTACGTGTGTAGAATAGGCCGCCGATGCTAAAAAAAGCATCAAAATGGCATCAGATTCATACCAGTCTGCCAATTTTCATGTGTTTTTGAGCAAGTTAAGACCCCAAACATGAACCCAAACTAAAAGCCCAAAATGGTGTGAAAAAATATTTAGAAAAAACAAGAAGGCCTTGCATACCCTATAGTGCTTTGGCCCTAAAAAGAGAGTCCTGTGCACCCTACAGAGCCTGGACTCTAATAATCCTTAGAAAAACAAGAGGATCCTGCCTATAGTGCTTGGACCCTAAAAAAGGTTTAAATTTGTTTGGGAGCATAAGACACAAAGATTTTTGAGCAATGGAAAAATGTCATGTGGTCTTATGATGATCCTAAACAATAGCATTAGGTGCATCAGGTTAAGAAAAAAAGCACATGAAACGATGCACCTACTGTATCATGAATAGTGCCTACTTTACAAGCCTCCGGAAGCAGTGTTATGATCTGGGGTTGCTTGTGTTGCTTCAGTCATGGCATTAGAATATTCCAAGAATTACATTATGAGAGTGTGGTTCTGGGAGCACACAGAATCAGTTTTAAACATAAACTGGCAACAAATTGTGTGCTGTAATCTGTGATCAAATTGAATCTTCTGCGACTTTGGCCAGGTAGTGTATACAGTATGTCAGTATATTACATTTCTGTGAATGCTCTGCAATTATTAAAGACTGTTCTATCTTTGTGACTCCGTCTGTGCCATACAGTACATGCTGGTACAAATATTTCAGAAACTGCTGCTCTCCTGAAATTTTTACACATTCTGTAGGTGGAGTTAAAGGTGGAGCTCATAATAGAGACAAACTCAAATAGAATGTATTTGGCATATTTCTAAAGCTACACTGTAGATGTCTGAAAGGAACACTCAGAGTAAAAATGTTATTAGTTTTCTTGGCTCTCTTCACTCTTTCTGGAATTGGTAAGTCTTCATATAAATAAATGTACTTTTTTATAATAAAAAAAACACAATTACCGTGTGAATATTGAGACTGTATGATGTCACAATATCACTGTATTACTGTTTTTATAGCAGGGGCTGAAGACAGCAGGATTAACCCAGACCAAACCAATGTACTTTCAACTGAAGGCAGCAACACCACACTGTCCTGCACATATACTGTCTCGGCTGACTACCTCCACTGGTATCAACAAAAACCTGGAACTAAACCTACGTTCCTGCTGCTGATTTATGAAAGCAATGAACGAATAGTAGAGGCTCAACCACCTCATCCAAGATTGTCTGTAAAACTTGACAAAAAGCATAAAAAAGTGGATCTGCTCATCTCCTCTGCTGCAGTAACTGACTCTGCACTGTACTACTGCGCTCTGAGGCCCACAGTGACAGGAAACATGACTACACTGTACAAAAAGCATTACATATGACTGGGGAAGAGCCATGACTTCTTCACGAGATGGAGCTGTTTACATGCCTGCATTTGCATCTTCTATCATCTGTCTATAGTGTTAATGTATTTTTAAAGATCAAACTGGTGAAAGTAACATTTTTACCTCACCTCAATCCTGCAGGTGAAAGACCACAGTAATAACTACTACACTACCTGCCACCCTAGGATAATACAGTCATAACACAACTGTATATTAAAAGATAAAATATTAAAAGATAAAAAGAATAGGCGTGATGAACAGGTATCCATATATCTTCGACCATATTATTGTAACGGTTAACCCCTAGAGGGCGCCAAAGCGCCTGGGTTTGTTTGTTTTATTTTTGTATTATGTTTAAGTTGGACTGCATGTCCCAGACTGCACCTCGGTCAGGTGACGTGGGAGTTCACCTGAACCGAGGTAAGGTAATTAAGTTGATTATAAAGAGCCTGACTGGAGCACAGTCAGGCGTCTAGCTTTTGTTGCCCTTATAGTATTATCCTTTGGTAAAGTTCTATGTTATGTTTATTTTATGTGCTTAAATAAAAGCATATTACTGAACCGCCAGCTCGCCTCCTGCACATTATGCCACACTTACGCAGACATCAGAGGAAGGTACGTGACAGAAAGCTAGACCGTCGTAGTGGCATTGCGGAGGTCGCTCCCCCAGACGTTTTTTGGGGGGGCGCTATCACCATCTCGACCGAGCTGGCGGAATGGCTGGAGGACAGCGAGGAGCAAGGAGAGAGAGAGCTCTTGCAGAGCTGGAAAGGCTGCAGGCTGATCGAACCGGCGGACTGGCAGGAAGACAGCGAAGAGCAGCGAGAGAGAAGAGCGCGGCGCAGCTGGGAAGGCTGCAGGCTCGCCATTCGGCGGACGCCGTTCAAGGGTGAAGCAGAGGGGAGATACACGGTCCCAACCACCAGCCAAGAGGCACGGGCCGAGGAGGCCTGGCAGAACGGTGACGAGGACTTTACGGAGGAGGACTACACGTTGTTGGCACAGCGGAACAGAGAGCGCATTTCCGACCTGCGGGAGCAGGTGGCGCTACTCCAAAGGCTGCTCGTCCAGGTTCGAGAGAACTGCGATGTAGCTCCGGACACTCTCCCTCTCTCTAATCTGGACGACGCGCTCCTCCTCCCGCTCCCGACTGTAGTCAACGCGGAGGTCTACGTGCCGCGGCTGCCAGACACGTCTACTCCTCAGCCGCCGCCTCTGCCAGACAGGGGAAACGTCGCTCCCGCTCCACAGCCGCCAAGCGTCGTGAGCGGCGCTGCCGATCTGCCGCCTCCAAGCTGCATGAACAGCGAGCCAGCGCTTCAGCCGGGCTGCGAGGACGGCCTGCTGCTTCCTCCGCCTCCCGGCTTTGAGGACATCGCGCCAGCTCAGCAGCCGCCGATGGAGACAGCGATCGACGCTCCGGCTCCTCAGCCAGACTTCCAGGCCGGCCTGCTGCTTCCTCCGCCTCCCGGCTTTGAGGACATCGCGCCAGCTCAGCAGCCGCCGATGGAGACAGCGATCGACGCTCCGGCTCCTCAGCCAGACTTCCAGGCCGGCCTGCTGCTTCCTCCGCCATCTGGCTTCGAGGACGTCGCTCCAGCTCCGCCGCCGCCGCCGCCCAGCTCAGCGAGCGTCGCTCCAGCTCCGCCGCCGCTCAGCACAGCGAGCGTCGCTCCAGCTCCGCCGCCGCCGCCCAGCACAGCGAGCGTCGCTGCAGCTCCGCCGCCGCCGCCCAGCTCAGCGAGCGTTGCTCCAGCTCCGCCGCCGCCGCCGCCCAGCACAGCGAGCGTCGCTCCAGCTCTGCCGCCGCCGCCGCCCAGCACAGCGAGCGTCGCTCCAGCTCTGCCGCCGCCGCCCAGCACAGCGAGCGTCGCTCCAGCTCCGCCGCCGCCGAGCGTCGCTCCAGCTCCTCAGCCGCCGCCGAGCGTCGCTACAGCTCCTCAGCCGCCGCCGAGCGTCGCTCCAGCTCCTCAGCCGCCGCCGAGCGTCGCCCCAGCTCTTAAGCCTAACCCACGAGAGGGGATCGACCGCCTCGGTGTTGGAGGTCCGGACTGGGACCGCTGGGGAGGGAGTCCGGGTCCTCCGGTAACGCTCCGGAGGAGCGTTTTTTAGGGGGGGGTACTGTAACGGTTAACCCCTAGAGGGCGCCAAAGCGCCTGGGTTTGTTTGTTTTATTTTTGTATTATGTTTAAGTTGGACTGCATGTCCCAGACTGCACCTCGGTCAGGTGACGTGGGAGTTCACCTGAACCGAGGTAAGGTAATTAAGTTGATTATAAAGAGCCTGACTGGAGCACAGTCAGGCGTCTAGCTTTTGTTGCCCTTATAGTATTATCCTTTGGTAAAGTTCTATGTTATGTTTATTTTATGTGCTTAAATAAAAGCATATTACTGAACTGCCAGCTCGCCTCCTGCACATTATGCCACACTTACGCAGACATCAGAGGAAGGTACGTGACAATTATGTATTTGGTGTACGAAAACAAACGGGGCAGTAAAGAAACACACACCTTGTTACAGGTCTTCCTACTGAAGCTGGAGAGAACAAAATTGGAAAAAGGCTTTTAATAGGAAAATATGCAAGTCGTATGAAATTATTATGCAAGACAAATATTCTACAGTATATTTTGGAAATAAAATGTGGATTTGTTTTTAAAGAGTTTTAATCATGTTTATCTATGACCTAGGTGACACTGTACTATATTGCCCGATCAAAAAATGAAAACGTAACCATCTGGATTTAACTAGGAAAATAAATAACAGACCACCATTACAGTAAATAATTACTGCAGTGATTAATATGTTTCAGCTGGCAACAGGTTATTTAATCCTAACTGATGCAGTGAGTAGCTTCTCACCAACCATGTCAGAATACAACGAACAAGATTGTTAAAACCACTAAAATTGAATAAATACTTAAAAAAAAACATTATAAAATCTGAAAGAATTAACCATTATCTTAGAGGTAGACATTTGGCTGATTGGGGATAATGTAAAATGAAATTAAACATCAAACAAAAAATAATATAAATTGTGCAGACAAATCAGCTCAGCAGACACCAGCAGGACCAGTTTGTACATCACTGGAATTTTTCTTCCCTAATGGCACAGGCATATTCGAAAATAAAAAGGCCAGGATTCATCAGGCTCAAACTGTGAAAGACATTTTTACACATGGATTGGCCACCACAGAGTACAGACCTTAACTCTCTCTGAGGGATGTGCTAGAGAAGGTTTTACACAGCAGTCCCACTCGCCTATCATCAAATTAAAATTGGGCCAAAAGATGAAGATTCCACAATTGTCAATAAGGAAACAGACACTGTTACTCTGAAATGTTTATATGAGTCAAGCAGTAATTACATTGTGCTTTACTGGTACAGACAATATCCTAATAGCACACCACAGTTTTTTAACTGTTAAAAGGTGTAAAGTCATCCAGTTCTGCTGATTACAATGGAGATCTCCCAGTGGAGATCAATTTTAAGCAGAAACATCAGACTCTACTGAACTGACTGCCAATGATCTGCAGATTTCAGATTTTGCAGATTGTGCACAATAATAAAAAGTTCAAGAAAGACAAAAACATGTGTATGGAAAATAAGGTAAATTATACACAGTATAGCAAAGATACTTCCTTTATCAACTTATCAATTAACCACAAACACAAAAACATGTGTGGTAAGATATGCAACTGAAGAAACTGAAAATAAAGTTTGTTAAGCAGTTTTTGTACACAAAAATAAAGATTTTTCAAGTATTATTATTTGGAGAAATTCGTCACCAATCTGAACATTTAGACATGTCTAATAGGAGGTTTAGTATAATTCAGGGAGGTTAAATTATATTGTCCAAGTTCTTCAAACAAAACTGTCAACCTTGCAATTTCACATGTAATATGAAGCACAGGCAAAGGGGCTAGCTCGACTGAGAGCAAGATTATCATAAGTTATGCACTCAGTATATCAGACCTATAGAAATTGAGATCATTCTTGATGCCCCATTTCAATGAGCCAAATTTGTAATATTCATGCTGATGTTACAAAAGTATTAACCAATTTCTAATTGCTAGTTTAAAAGCAAGCATTTACTGCTAGTTGTGTCCGTCTTACAAGATACTGTAGGGTTTTACCACATCACTGGTAAGTTTGAATAATGTTGGACATTATCTAGTTAATTACCAGTGAACAGTGTGATCTCTGTGACTGTAAAAATGACGTGGTTCTGCTGCTCTTTCACGCAGACTGTACAGTAGGTGAAGCTATAATGTAGGTGGAGCCACACATTAAATAGAAACAGTCGCAAATACGAAACTCTGGCATTTGTTTCACATAAGATGAAAATGTTATCCCTGTTTATATTTTTCTTGACTGCTTCTAATATTGGTAAGTCTTACATGAATGTACTTTCATGAATGTAAAAATATTTAAAAAATGTATTGTGTATGTAAGGTCACAATGTTATTGTATTTCTGTTTTCATAACAGATGCTGCTGACAACAGCATTAACCCCAACCAAACCAATGTATTTTCAACTGAAGGCAGCAACACCATGTTGTCCTGCACATATTCAGGCTCAGTTGAGACTCTCCACTGGTATCAACAAAAACCTGGATCAAGACCTACGTTTCTGCTGCTAATTTATGAAAGTTCTGGACGAGTTGTAGAGGCTCAACCACCTCGTTCACAATTCTCGGTAAAATGTGACAAAAAGCTTAAAAAAGTGGATCTGATCATCTCCTCTGCAGCTGTGTCAGACTCTGCACTGTACTACTGCGCTCTGGAGCCCACAGTGACAGGAAACACAACCACACTGTACAAAAAGCATCACTCATGACTAGAGCAGAGTTAGTGTGTGTGTGTCACACAAGATGAAGCTGTTTCCATTATCTGTTTATGATGTTAATGTATTTTAAAGATTAAAATCACATTGGCATTAACTACAAGTTGTGATACCAGTCTGTTATAAGGAGTAGAGTTTTATCAAGTTAATTAATGTGTTCTAATTTGTGTTCTAATTTGTTCAGTGAAGTCCAAGTATTTTGCTAAAATTTGTCTTAATTCATAAATATATAGGGTATAGCACTTCATAATTGGAGTTCAGTGGAAACGCACAAATGCAATATAAAATATCACATATATATATATATAAAAACTGAAATAAATGTAAATCACCGCTGAGGTGTAGCAGCAGAGCAGGCTCACCAAATGATGAGGAGCACACAAAAAATCCCTTAATAACACATGTCCTAGTACACTTTACAGTTCCGAGCCTGCGCAGACCAGCTAGCACCTGTGTTCACAGAGATATTCAACCTCTCTTTATCTCAGTCAGTGATCCCTACATGCTTCAAAGAGTCCATCATTGTTTCTGTTCCAAAGAAACCCAATCCTGCTTTCCTCAATGACTATCGCCTTGTAGCCCTCACCTTAGTAGTGATGAATGCTTTGAGTGACTGGTCAGAGACTTTATCATCTCCTCACTACCTGACACACTGGACCCGTTACAGTTTGCATACCGCCCGAACCGCTCTAAAGATAATGCCATCTCTCATCTCCTCCACACATCACTCACTCACCTGGACACTTGAATAGGGAATTATGTTAAAATGCTCTTCATCGACTACAGCTCAGCATTTACAGTACCATAATTACCTCCACACTCACCACCAAGCTGGAGCACCTGGAACTCAGCTCATCTATGTGTCAGTGGATCTCCAACTTCCTAACTGGTAGACCACAGGCAGTAAGGATGGGCGGAAATGTCTCAGCCTTCCTCACTCTCAGCACTGGAGCCCCCCAGGGTTGTGTTCTGAGCCCCTTGCTGTACTTTTTGTACATGTATGACTGCGTGGCCACTACCAACTTCACCACAGTCATCAAGTTTTCTGACGACACCGTCGTGGTGGGCCTGATCACAAACAATGATGAGACGGCCTACCTGGAGGAGAAATGGTGCCAGAGGACAATCTACTCCTGAACGTCAGCAAGACAAAGGAGCTGATAGAGGACTTTAGTACAAAGCAGGAGAGAAACTATTAGACCCCCGTAATCAACAGGAGCCCAGTGAAGAGAGTGAACAGCTTGAAATACCTCGGTGTTTACATCACGCAGGAACTGTCATTGTCCTGTCACATCAACACTGTGGTGAAAAAGGCCTGACAGCATCTATGTTTATTTGTACAGAAATATTATTAATGTCTTTTTACCTATCTCAATTTTTTTTTTCATTTTCTACTGTATTTATTTTTATTCAAATTTATTTCTTATAAATGAGCTTTTATTTTTAAGGTCACTGGCAGTTGTGTAAGCATTTCAAGGCATATCGTACTGTGTATGACTGTGTATGTGACAAAAAAAAATTGAATTTGAATCACAGTAAAGACATGCAGCAAGGAAGAAACCACCCCCCAGAGAACCAAGCTCTCCACTATAGGGTCTCTAGCCATCTAACCAGCATCTAACTAGACACACAAAATAAATTTATCATACAAATAACTTACAATTTATCGCTGGACAATAAAATAACAATTTTAACAAACCAGGGCTCTGTTGCACTTAGCACAAAGCAAAGTATACATAGAAAAAGCTATGTTACACATCTGCAATAGACAAACCAGCTATTAAGCTAGCTATTAAGCTAGCACTTAAACATAAATTGGAGCATGCCCAGGGAAGCAAAAAAGAGCTTGAAAAAGTGGTGAAGAAAAGTTTAAGAGAGAGAGAGAGAGAGAGAGAGAGAAGGGTTGGAGAAAAGAGGCAAAGCATCATCGTTCCGTCCAAGAAGGAGCACAATGATGCTCATGATTCCCAAGAACTGAGGATTTACACCATCCCAATTCTATGGTGCCTGAAACATACAAGCCAACATTTAATTACAGTAAATACAATCTAATGAAATCAAATTGAAATTGCACAAATGCACGAAATATATATATATATATATATATATATATATATATATATATATATATATATATATATATACATGGGACTAAGTATTCAGCCCTTTGCTGTGATTATATATATATATATATATATATATATATATATATATATATATATATATATATATATATCTGGTGTGCAATATCATTACCATCTATACAGTATGCAATATCAAATATTATGTGCAATATATATTATGTGTGCAATAGCATATTCTATTTATATCTCTTTCTTGTATCCTATTGTATTATCTTTTAAATATGCAACGACTGGAGAAACAATTTCCTTTTCCTTCGGCATTAATAAAGACTTATCTTAAAAACCATAGTTATGTTTAATGATAGAATTAAGAACATTTCAATACACGCACAATGTGATGAGAACACAGGATTGGGACTAAAGGGCAGTGTGGTCTTAAGACATTTACTTGTTAGTGAGAATAACCAGAAATCAATTTGTTGGGGAGCATAAAGATTGGACTTTGGAGCAGTGGGAAAAAGACATGCGATCTGATAATGATTCTAATTCAGAGTGATATGTGCATCAGGTTAAGAAGGGAAGCCCATAAAGTTCATAGTGCCCACTGTACAAGCCTCTAGAAGCAATGTTATGATCTGGGATTGCTTGTGTTGCTTCAGTGATGGTCTAGGCATATTCCAGGACTCAAACTGTAAAAGAGTGGTTCTGAGAACATGACAAATCATTTTTCCACATAAACTGGCCACCAAATGTTGTGCTTTAATCAAAGCAAAAGGTGATTGAATGAAATTCTGTGCGACTTTGCCCAGGCAATGTATATATCAGTATTACATTTCTGTAAATGCTCTGCAATTATTACGTAATTAGAACGTTCAATCTCTGTGACTTTGTAGCATACAGTACATGCTGTTCTCTTACAAAAACTGCTGTTCTCCTGGAATTTTAACACAGACTGTAGGTGGAGCTAAAGGTGGAGCCATACTGTACATTAAATAGCAAAAAACTCAAATAGAAAACACTGATATGTATTTTTAAAGCTAGATGTCTGGAAGAAACACTTAGCATAAAAATGTTATTACTTTTCTTGTCTTTTTTCACAGTTTCTGATATTGGTAAGTCTACATATGAATGGTTGTATTATTATTTTTTTTATTAAAAAGAAACAATTTCCATGTGAATATTAAGTATGTCTGATGTCAAAATATCACTGTATTACTGTTTTTAAAGCAGGGGCTGAAGACAGCAGCATTAAACCAGACAAAACAAATGTGCTTTCAACTGAAGGCAGCAACATCACACTGTCCTGCACGTATACTGTCTCAGATGACTACCTTTACTGGTATCAACAAAAACCTAGATCAAAACCTATGTTTCTGCTGCAAATTTATGAAGGCACTGAAAAAGTTGTAGAGGCTCAACCACCTTATCCAAGATTGTCTGTAAAACTTGACAAAAAGCATAAAAAAGTGGATCTGCTCATCTCCTCTGCTGCAGTTACAGACTCTGCACTGTACTACTGCGCTCTGAGGCCCACAGTAACAGGAAACATGACTACACTGTACAAAAAGCACTTCACATGACTAGAGAAGAGCTTGCTTTTCTCACTAGATGGAGCTATTTACATGCATACATTTGCATCTTCCATCATCTGTCTATAATGTTAATGTATTTCTAAAGATCACATTGGTGAAAAGAAGCATTTTACTTGAAAGTTTGGTGCTTTTAGGCTAACAAGAGTTTTTTTTTTTTTTTTTAATACCACAATACAGTATGCACAAAGGCAGTGGGAGCTCTGTGGTTAAGACTCTGGGTTACTGAGTAAAAGGTTGGCAATTCAAGCCCCAGGTGCATCATGCTAAAAACTACTATTGGTTAAAATTAATAAAATAAAATGAAATAATTTATAAGATAGTATGGCATGAATTTGCATGTTTTTTTGAGCCTGATAATAACTTTTACTCTAGTCATAATTCTAAAAGGTGACTTTAAATTCAGCTTATTTTCTGGTAATATACTTGTACTTTTCCTCAAATATATAGTTCCTATATATCCTATGGAAATAATAGGATACTTTTCCTCAAATATATAGTTCCCTAGTCCTATGGAAACATCTTTCTGTGTTGCCAGTTGTAAAGCATGTGTGTATCAAACATGCCAAATATAACCTCGGTCAAGTGACATCATCTGATGAACTCGTGGCTGCATCTCATGGGCACCAAGGATAAGGATTGTGCATTCCTACTGTACTCCAATCCGTACAGTGCAGTCGGAATTTTCTGTATGAGGAAAATCCAACTGGAGATACTGCCCCCATCTCGCTACTACAGTCGGTATTCCTTGGTTCCCAAGAGAAATGGGGGGCTGTGTCCAATTTTAAGATTTTCGCGGACTGAACCGCTATCTAAAAAAAAATAAATACAGCTTCAAAATGTTGACTGTCAACGTGATTGTTCTCAAATCCTACCAAGCGATTGATTTGTGACAATCGATGTAAAGAACGCATACTTTCATATAGAAATATTGCCACATCAGAGGAGGTTTCTGAGGTTCGCTTTCGGGGGCAAAGCTTACTAGTATCGAGACAGGGGTAGCTGCAGCTTGGAGTAATGGGCGTGTCGAAAGGTTGGGGCGTGCCGAAAGGTAAGGGGGCTTGCCGAAAGCTCTTCATGATTAGTTGCACAAGTTGCCTGTTTAAAGGCTATGTTACGACCTCTATCGGAATGATAACAGGCTAATATTAAACGCTATTGTTCTTTCTAATGCGTTTAAGTAATGCAGCCAACATAATCCTTTATATTAAAATTCCATTCTTTTCCTGTTAAATATCAATATTACAAATATTCCTTTCTAAACATTCTACTGCGTTGCTACGGGTTACTGACGTCATCCTCGTGCGTTTGGGTCATGGTCGTGGCTAAAAGTAATATATATCTCCGACCGGAAACTAACAATGAAGAGACTTGTTATACCTATTGTATCATTTTTCACGTCTAAAACTAATTCTTTCTGTAATACAAAAAGTTTTATTGATGTTCAGTGAGAGAAAAAAACGTTAGATTGATGTGCGCATGCCCAATAGAGCTCAAGCTGTATTCCTTCTAGCCTTAACTGTAATAAACCCATAATCAAAATCAAATTACAATTATTTAAAAGAATATAGTACCACAAGTTGTTCATAAAATTTTTAATGTAATTTTAATATTTTTGGAATACTATTAACTTTGTATTGGTTAAACAAAAAAAAAGTTACAGAATTAGTCATTCAGAATGTTTTGAACTGACAGTTGTTTTCTGTAGTTTTACTAAAACTGCATAAAACTAAAAACATTCTTGTTTATACTGTTTTGTTCACCATTTTTTATACTGTTTTATATTGCTCTATAAAATGTCACTTTACTTAACTAAAATAAGCACACTTGCACTATTCTTATTGCACTGTTTCATTTTTCACCATATCAGCCTTCTGTGTTGTAAACTGTCCCTTTTTGCAGAACAGTAACTCAATTATCTTACCTCTGTTGTTCTCCAAGATCTCCAGTGTTATTTAAGTTTTTTTTTAGGTTTATTTAAGTTTTTTCAGTGTTATTTGTAACAAGGGTTGAGAGAAATGTAATTTCAATTCTCTATATGTATGTACTGTACATGTAGCAGAATTGACAATAACGTTGACTTTGACATTGCCTGATAAGGACAAATATTAGATTAGATTAGATTAGATTAGATTAGATTAGATTAGATTAGATTAAATTAGATTAGATTTAACTTCATTGTCATTACACATGTACAAGTACAAGGCAACAAAATGCAGTTTAGGTCTAACCAGAAATGTAATTAGCAGAAAGTGCAAAATAAAGGTATAAAGTCTAAGTACACTTAAGAGGGATATGTGCAGGGAGAAACTATGGGTAACTATTACAGAAGGATATTATACAGATCGCTGGTAACAATCTTTATAAATTTACAATGGATGAGCCGTATATACAGGTTGTTATTAACTGTAGTCAGAAATTTACAAATAGATACAGTATGAACATAATGTGCAGGATATTATGTAAGCATACATATTGCAAGTTTAACTATAATTATAAATTTACAGTGGGTAGTCAATATATACAAGTTGTTATTAACTGTAGACAGGAATTTACAAGTAGATATGAGCATAATGTAAAATGTATAATGTATAATGTAATAGTTCATAAAACACCACAATAAAGAGGAGGATGGGTACAGTTTAATAACCTTTAAAGTGGCACTTATTCAGTAAACAGACAATTTTGGCCAATAAAACATTTTATTTAGAGGCAGAGCTGCTCCGTTTAAAAGTGTCCTCCACTCAACCTGTACACCCAATCTGCTCATTCATTTATTTATTTATGCTGTAGTAGCAGTCCATGGAATAGAATCCTTCAAACTCTCGGTCAGAATAAAATGACGAGGTCTAAAACATTTCACGAGGCCTAAAAACATCTGTGGGCAAAACGGACACCGATACAAACTGCCAACCCTTACTTCGAGGGAAAACCTGTCTGTGTGTCGTCTCACAGTAATATGTGTCTATCGACAACAATTAAACGGACAATTAAATGACAGAAATAAAGAAAAAAAATATTTATATTGACTAACCACACTAAGCCTTACCACCGCCATGTTCTTCCACGCTAAAATAAAGGTACTTACATATAAATAAGATTAGCTCTGATTGGCTAACGCAGAAGCTCCTTTCACCAATGAGAAAGCTTTCGACATGCCCCCTACTGTACCTTTCGGCACGCTGATTTCAATTCAGGTGAAGTTCTATTCACCAATGAAAAACCTTTTGGCACACCCCTACCTTTTGACACGCCCCCTACCTTTCGGCACGCTGATTGGCCAAGGCAAGAACTCCATTCACCCACCAGTTTCTTTTGACATGCCCTCTACCCTTCGGCACGCCCCGACCTTTCGGCACGCCTTAGTGCTCCAGCCTGCAGTTATCCCTACTTGCTAGTATCGGGTCCTTCCATCTGGTCTAGCTTTCTCATCCCCACGACCGGCTGGCCCAGTCTCAATAGCTAGTGCTTTGACATCAGGATGTCATCCTAGCTCATCTTTGTTTCTTAGGATTGAGACCCAACGCCACGAAAAGCGTGCTCTTTCCTGTTCAAAGGACAACTTATTTGGGTGTCACATGGGATTCGATTGTAAGGCGGACACAGCTGTCTCCTGCTCGTGTCAAATCCATTCTCAACACCCTCAAGGAAATCAAGCTAGACCAGAAAGTGACTGTTCATCACTTTCAGAGATCTTTAGCTCTCATGGCAGCTGCATCCACGGTAATACCTTTGGGCCTTCTGCACATGAGAGCATCTCAGTTGTGGCTAAGAACCACTAGGAGAGCTTATGCCCTCAAATGAAATGCATTTGAAAGTTGGTGCATGATGAAGCAGGTAGACCCAGTCCACTGCCGAATTGTTTCAGTGCTGGAGTTTCTGCAGGAAAAGTTGTTCTCATGATGTACGTAGCTGCTATTCCAGCCTGCCACGTTCTGATTGATGGTGTTACTGTGGGAAAACACCCTATAGTTGCCCGTTTATACGTGGAGCTAAACGGTTAAGGCCACCCACTAAAGCCACAGTCCCTTCGTGGGATTTATCTATCGTGCCTCGAAGGTTTGATTGACACCCTTTTCGAACCACTAGAGTCAGCGCCTGTCAGGTTTCTGACCCTTAAGATGTTTTTTTGATGGCCATTACCTCTCATCCACACCCAAACTATCTGCCGAAAGTTCCTTTCTCAACAATGCACCCTGTTGTTCTTGAAGCCTTCTGTCCTCCGCCTGTCCAGCTTCAGAGCAGGAGAAACTTCACTTACTGTGTTCAGTACGTGCTCTTTAGATTTACGTGCACCGCACCAGCCAGTGGCATAAGTCAGAGCAGCTTTTTATATGCTATGGGGGCCGCAACCAGGGGGTGGCCACCACAACACAGACCTTGTCACACCGGGTAAGAGATTCTATTGCCCTCTCCTATAAGGCGCGTGGGCTCACTTCGCCTCTAGGTATTAGGGCTCATTTAACCAAGGGGATTGCCTCATCTATTGTGCTGGCAAGAGGTATTCACTTGCAGCAAGTGTGTGACAAGTGTTGGTCCTCTCTGCACACATTTGTTAGATTTTATGGTCTGGATATTCATGCTACTCCGGGCTCACGGGTCCTTCGAGTCAGCCTTCCAGATACAGTTCTGAGACCTCCTCGGCCTTGTGCGCACATGCTACACAACCTTGCGGTTTAGATACTTGCAGTGCGGCAGCATTGGTATTCACGTTTTCACGCAGCATCGAGTGTAGCCTTTGAAAGGGAACGGTTCATGCCTATTTATAACCTCCAGGTGCACCTCATCGGTTGACGTTACCTGCCTGAGGTTATACACGCCAAAATATTTGGCGTGTTTGACACACGTGCTTCATAACCGGTCATGAGGAATTGTTTTCCATAGCGCTTTCGCGCAGCATTAAGTGTGGCTTTTGAAAGGGAACTTCATCATCACCTGACCGAGGTGCCTTCTGGGAAACTGAGTCTACCAAATCAACTACACAAACAAAAAATAATCATGTCCACAGTGCCCTCTAGGGGCAGTCCCTTACAGCTCCCAGCAACAGAAAAGGAAAGGCAACAATAGTGCATTTCAGATGGCTTTGGGAGCAATAGATGGATGCCATATTCGGATTAAAGTCACAGTGTGTAACCCAATCTGTTACTTCAACTTGTGGTGCTGCAAGCTGTCTGTGACCAAACTGGACGATTTATAGATGTCTTTTGTGGTTAGCCAAAGTCAGCACACGATGCCAGGATTCTGCGCTGCAGTAAACTTTTTCATTTTCTGCTTGGTGATGGAGGATACCCTTGCATTGACAAACCGATTACCATCATCACACCATACATGGAGCCAATTCAAGGGCGAGGTGCATTATAGAGACTACTTTTATCCTGGTGGAGAGCCATTTTCCTTTAGACTTTGTCACTAAATCAGCTGATTATCCACACTTTGCCTGTGCAATGCTCCACAATATCTGCTTGGGAGTGGGGAATATTATGGATGAAGCTGGAACCCACCAGAAGATATGTATATACAGAAGAGAGTTTGATATCAGCACGGAGAGAACAACTTGCTGCATTAATTATAGCTCCTTAGCAAGTGCACATGGTGTTGCGAGAACATGATTATTTATAATGTTCTATACATGACACACACATACATTCAAGTAACAAACAGAAAACACAGCTATGGCATTCATCTTATTTTGTTTCTTTATTTTAGTATAATTATATTTGCTTTTATTTTGTTACTCCAAAAAAATGTACATTACTCAACTTAATAAATAATCCTCTGAAATATATTTATATAACCAATATACATTTGTAATTACATTTAATATATCTCAATATTAAGTAATTGATGATAATAATGGAAAAACAAAAAAAAGCACCTTTGCCCAAATATATCAATTAACCAACCAATTGCTGATTAAAAGATAAAAAAAAAATGGTCGGATACATGCAGAAAGAATGAATAAACCGGTAAACAAACAAATTAAAAAACAAGAAAGAAAAAAGAAAGAAAGAAAGAGAAATATGTGGTCTAGTTATTACTTAGACCTAATTTCTCAAGATTGTTTCAAAAAGTGTTAAAAATGATTTATTGAACTTTGCATTTCTTCTTTCTCTTTTCTCTTCCCTGGCTGCTTCTTAGTGGAGAAAGCCCAGAATTTACATGTTTTTTTGCCCCTTCTCGTAAATGGAATGTTGGGCACAGTAATGACAAAAGCTGACTCGGCACAAGCTAATTATGTCCATCTAGTTATGTCCATATTTTTTCAGTTATACATGAGTATATAAAAGTATTTATATACATAAGGAATGTGGCATTTGAAAATATATGGCGTCAAATGAGGTGCGTTGTGGTCACATGGACCAAACTAAACTGGCAGCCAGGTAGGGATAGGTAAAACCATTTCGTAGACCATCCACAGTATAAAAATGGCCCTACACCACCTGGTTGAAGTAAGCACACAACTTTATTTGCCTATACATAAAGGCACATGCCAATTAATTACCTTTCAATATCATGTGTTTTATCAGCCTAATTTCCCAGTGGCTCACCAATATTCCCAATATCCAGTCCACCTGTGGAGGTACAGTATGTAAGATGTCACATAGGAACCTAGGCAAACTTCTAAGCAATAAAACCAATAAAATATCACATTGGTCAATGTTAATGTGAATGACCTTTGTGAGAACAGTGAACAACAATTGTGTACATGGCAGGAATGCAAAGAGAATGCTCCCCAAAAATGACATCGTTACCCATTTACAATTTGCTAAAAAGTTACATTTACAGTTGGCAAACCAGAAGGATATTGGCTCAAATGAGAACTGTTATATTTGAAAAAAGAAAACACTGTGTTTCAACATAAAAACCTTATAACACCTGAGACACATGGTGGTATTGGTTTGGGGCTGTTTTGCTGCACCTGGGCCAGGACAGATTGTCATTTCACTAAATTCTAATGGAAAATTTTAAGTCATCTGTCTATAAACTGAATCTTTAAAAATAAAACAACAGATTCTTATGTCAGAAAAACAATCACCCTAAGCACACAAGTGTTTGATGGGAACATGGTCAAAAGGGGGTTTAAATTAGATGTTGCTTTAAATTATATATATAAAAAAATAAAATAAAAAACTACTTTCTGAAGCCCAAAACACTTTAAAATAAAAGTATAATTTCTGCCACTAAACCAAAATTAGATCCTTTGGATACACTTATGATTAAATGTTTGTATGCTGATAGGTAGATACTGTATGTAGGTAGGTAGGTAGACTATAAGAAATACCGTAAATTTACCAGTAAAATATTGTATACTGTATATACAAACGGGATTCCAAAAAAGTTGGGACACTATACAAATCGTGAATAAAAACTGAATGCAATGATGTGGAGGTGCCAACTTCTAATATTTCAGAATAGAACATAAATCATGAAACAAAAGTTTAAACTGAGAAAATGTATCATTTTAAGGGAAAAATATGTTGATTTAAAATTTTATGGTGTCAACAAATCCCAAAAAAGTTGGGACAAGGCCATTTTCATCACTGTGTGGCATTTCCCCTTCTTCTTACAACACTCAACAGACGTCTGGGGACCGAGGAGACCAGTTTCTCAAGTTTAGAAATAGGAATGCTCTCCCATTCTTGTCTAATACAGGCCTCTAACTGTTCAATCGTCTTGGGTCTTCTTTGTCGCACCTTCCTCTTTATGATGCGCCAAATGTTCTCTATAGGTGAAAGATCTGGACTGCAGACTGGCCATTTCAGTACCCGGATCCTTCTCCTACGCAGCCATGATGTTGTGATTGATGCAGAATGTGGTCTGGCATTATCTTGTTGAAAAATGCAGGGTCTTCCCTGAAAGAGATGATGTCTGGATGGGAGCATATGTTGTTCTAGAACCTAAATATATTTTTCTGCACTGATGGTGCCTTTTTAGACATGCAAGCTGCCCATGCCACACGCACTCATGCAACCCCATACCATCAGAGATGCAGGCTCCAAAAAGAACTTCTGGGTGAGCACCTGCATCACCTGACCGAGGTGCCTTCTGGGAAACTGAGTCTACAAACAAAAACTATAAAACACAAAACATTACCCTCTAATGGTGAACTCTCACATGCACCTGCTTGTCCTGTTGGATTAAATTGCATAGCATTTTTGTGAATGCTGGTTGTAGCGGTCAAACTTGATATTGGACTGATTAAGATTCAGTTCTCTCATACAAAAAAAAGGGGCCCGAATTAAAAAGTTCTTGAGTTTCCCTTTAGCATATCTAGTATTAAACATGATTTTGAGTATTTTGTTAATCTGTTTCTCGGGCAACAGAGAAAATTATTATGTTTTTCCTTTGAATCTAAGATCTTAATGTGTTCTTTTCTTCTCTCTTCCAATCCACCCTAATGCACCAAGGATCCAGTTGTTTACTGCTTGTTTGGGAGAGGATCTTTCTTGAATACACTGGACTGTCCATTTTGCTATTTTGTTATGTTTTTGATTTGATATACTTGCACTAACGCATTAGGATTCTAAACTAAAAGTTAAAGTTATTTGTACACATACATTATAAAATAACTATGGAGTAAAAAAAGAGACTTTTGTAATAAAGTTTCTAATCCAACTTTAATTGGAACATTGAGAATCTTGTTTGAAATTGTTCATTTCTTCATAGGTTTTTAATCAAGGATATTTCACAGCAAAGTTTGTGAGCGAGAATGTTCCACTGTTATAGCATAATAGTCTAAATATTTGTTTTCATTTTAGGATTTTACTTTAATACTATAAACTTCTTTTTATTGTATTTTGCATCATACCTGTATTATACTGTGTCACAGTACAGTACAGGTTATTTTACCAATATTATAATCTTGAGTTGTGTTTACAATTTATTGAACAGGTGTGTTCATAGGAATTTAATAAAAAAAAAAACTTGTGAAATAACAGAGTTTACCTGCTAAATGTCTAATGCTTTTGCTTTATTGAAGGTGTTTGATTGTAATAATTTTGGACAAAACTGTAAAATAAAAACATTTTGCTGCTACACGTCTAGTGCTGTTGCTTTATTGAAGGTCTTTAATTGTATAAATTTAGCAAAAATCTGAAAAATAACTGTATTTCACTGCTAAACTTCTAGTGCTGTTAGTTTCATGAAGGTGTTCAATCGTATAAATTGATGTTTCGCTGTAAAAGATTCAATTCAATTCAAATTTATTTGTATAGTGCTTTTAACAATTGTCATTGTGGCGAAGCAGCTTTACACAATCAAAAGAATGATTTAGGTCTGTATGGAATGTTAGTGTGCATGAATCAAGATGAGCAGATTGTCCCTGGTAAGCAAGCCACGGGAGACAGTGGCAAGGAAAAACTCCCTGAGATGGTAAAAGGAAGAAACCTTGAGAGGAACCAGACTCAACAGGGAACCCATCCTCATTTGGTTGACACAGAAAGCAGGAATTGATTTGCATTTATACAGTCTGTTGGCAGGCAGTTCAGCTATAACAGTTGATGTCAATTGATGTAAATATGGATCCAGGCAGTTACTGGAGACAATTACAATCTTGAACTATTGAGCAACTGCAGCCAAGTCAACTCCTCAGAGAAACAGCTGTCAACACCAGTTGAGGCCAGAACCATCTTTATGGTAAAGTGAAACCATCCCCAGACACCAAACACATTCCAAAGAGACACACGGGGCATCCATGCGATGAGATTTCCAACCAGAAGCGGGGCACCAGGATGGGTCAGACAGGTCCGGAGGGCAGAGGGAGTCTGGATCACTGTCAGCTCAGGAATGACATGTGTAGCTCGACTTAGAGAGGGAAGAGAGAGAGGAGAAGAGAGAACAGAAGAGGGAAGAGCAGAAGAGGAGAGATAACAGTTAGGTATGGTCGCAGTCACATAATGTATAATGTAAATGTCTATTTAGTGTAGAGTGCAAGCAGAGACTACGGCAGGACTAACTATAACAGCATAACTAAAAGGGGAGCGCCAGAAGGAAACACAGACATGAGGGCTCCCTGAGTGTAAAGCAAACAATCACCTCACCGTCAACAAACATGAGTGATCAATGAGAGTGGGGAGGACAGCATCTAAACATACCAGTTTACCATAATACTCTACGTCCATGAGTCCCCCAGATCTGCTCCTTAACCCAAGACAAATCTATTTATAAAAATGCTTGATTAAATAAATAGGTTTTTAGCCTGGACTTAAACACTGAGACTGTGTCTGAGTCCTAAACATTATTTGGAAGACTATTCCCTAATTTTGGGGCTTTGTAAGAAAAAGCTCTGCCCCCAGCTGTAGTTTTCATAAAACGCGGTACTGACAAGCAGCCTGCATCCTTTGATCGAAGTAGGCGTGGCGGATCGTAAGACACTAGCACTGCGCTCAGATACTAAGGCGCGAGACCATTTAATTCTTTATATGTCAAGAGTAGTATTTTAAAATCAATGCGGAATTTCACAGGGAGCCAATGAAGTGAAGCTAAGATAGGCGTGATGTGCTCATATCTTCTGGTACTAGTGAGAACTCTCGCTGCTGCATTATGAACTAGCTGAAGCTTGTTTATGCATCTAGTTGAACAACCAGACAGTAAGGCATTACAATAGTCCAACCTAGAGGTGATAAAAGCATAAACTAGCTTTTCTGCATCGGTTAGGGACAGTATATTTTTTATCTTGGCAATATTTCTGAGGTGAAAGAATGCTATCCTGGTGATATTATCTACATGTGCTTCAAATGAAAGGCTGGAATCTATAATCACACCGAGGTCTTTTACTGTTGTACTTGATGGAACAGAAAGGCCATCTAAAGTTACAGTGTGATCTAACATCTTACTTTTAGCTGAATGTGGTCCTATGACTAGAACTTCTGTCTTATCAGGATTAACTAGAAGTAAGTTAATTAGCATCCAATCTCTGATGTCCTGCACACATTGCTCAACTTTAGTAAGCTAGTTTTTCTCATCTGGTTTTGCTGAGACATATAACTGTGTCGTCAGCATAACAATGAAAACTAATACCATGTTTACGGATTATGTTGCCAAGAGGAAGCATGTAAAGGGAAAAAAGCAGTGGGCCTAAGATGTGCCAGGCATCTGTGCCAGGAGAGGGCTGTACCCTTAATTCCTACTACATTTTCTAATCGGTGAAAAAGAAGCCCATGATCAATGGTGTCAAACGCTGCACTAGGGTCAAGTAAAACAGGCATAGTTACACAACCCTGTTTGGAGGCCAATAGGAGGTCATTTACTACTTTAACGAGTGCTGTCTCTGTGCTGTGATGAGGCCTAAATCCTGATGGATACAGTTTGTGTAAGCTATTTCTATGTAGATATGAGCATAGCTGCTCCGCTACTATCTATTCCAGAATCTTAGAGATGAACGGGAGGTTTGATATTGGCCTGTAACTGGACAGCTGATGGGGGTCGAGGTCAGGTTCCTTAATAATCGGTTTAATAACTGCTAATTTAAAAGATTTTGGAACATAACCAATGCTGAGTGAGAAATTAATTATTCTCAACAGGGGTTCTGTTATTGCTGGTACTATCTGTTTAAGAAAATGTGTCGGTGTAGAATCTAATATACAGGTTGGTGAATTTGAAGAAGAGATGAGTGAAATTTGTTCATTCTTTTCGAAGGGGAGTAAAGTATTCTAGGTTCCGATTTGACATAGTTAGTTTAATATCTGCATCAATTGCATTGTACGGTTTCAAAGCCTCAATTTTATGCCTTTTATTAAAAATGTTATTTCTAAAAAAGTTCATAAAGTCCTCACTATTGTACGATGTTGTCGTGGAGATTTCTGAAGTGGTCTTATTTCTGGTTAATTTGGCTACAGCATTAAATAAGAATCTAGGATTATTTTTGTTATTTTCTATAAGAGTGGAGAGATACATTGATCTAGCTACACTAAGAACTATTCTATAGTTCAGGATGCTCTCCTTCCATGCTATTTAAAATACTAACAATTTAGTTTGACGCCATTTACATTCTAATTTCCGAGCTGTCTGTTTTAAAGTACGTGTGTGGTCGTTATACCAGAGAGTGAGTTTCTTATCTCTAATAATTTTTCTTTTAACTGGAGCTACATTATCTAAGGTGTAACGAACCGTCGACTCTAAATATTCAGTCACCCAATCGAGTTCTGTGGGGTCAGACGGTAATCCAATTGAATCAAAATAAAGTGTGCTATTTGATGTAAATGTACGTTTAGTACGGTAGCGTGGTGCTGCGCCTACATTATTACTATAACACACTTTAATTGAGACAAGATAGTGATCTAATATAACTTTAGAGTTATTCACAACAGTGGAGTTGTAAATAAATTTCTCATGCATAATCCGAAAGATATTATTAAATCTAAAGTGTGACCTGCTTTATGAGTGGGTCCTACTACACACTAATTTACTCCTACCGAGTCCAGTATGGGCATAAATGCTGTTCTTAGAGGGTCTTCTGGATTCTCATAATGAATATTAAAATCTCCAGCAATTAACACTTTGTCTACAGAAACAACTAGGTTTGAGAGGAAATCTGCAAATTCACAAAGAAATTCAGAATACGGCCCTGGAGGTCTGTAAATGACAATAAGTGGAATCACCTGAGCTGACTTAATATTTGTAGCTAAATTTATGTTACTATAGAGAACTTCAAATGAATTAAATTTGTGTCCGTGTTTTTGTATAATAGTCAGATTATCATTGTAAATAATTGCGACGCCTCCTCCTCTACCAATTAACCGAGGCTGGTGTATGTAGCTATATCCTACTAGACTACCATCATTTAGAGCTACATACTCGTTCCCTTTAATCCAGATTTCAGTTAAACAGAGAATATCAAATTCCTGATCCGTGATAATTGCATTAACAATAACTGCTTTAGATGCGAGAGATCTAAATGCTTTAGATGCGAGAGATCTAATATTTAACAGTCCTAGCTTCAGAGGTGCCAGCTGCGCATACAGTAGAGGGCTCTAGGACAGCACAGGTTTTTTTAAGATAGTTGTACATGCTGGAGCTAATGATATACAGTATGCCTTCGTCAGTCAGAGGTTAACAAGAATAACTTCACAGAGGTGTATTAACAAGTGAAGGCAATGTCCGATGACGTAATATGCTCTGGTCCCATCCCAATGAGACGTGGCGACATAGCTTACAGCAGGTTTTGTCGCTGAACTGCTGGATGTCCAGGTGGTGCTCCGAAAATAATGTGGGCTTCATAGGTAATTGAAAGACCCTTGAGGGCAAAGCTGGCCTGTTATGGCGGGACGGTGTCCATCCCACTCGGGAAGGTGCTGCTCTTAATTTTTCTAGTACAGCTCATAGTCTCAGAAGAGGCCTAGACAGGCTAAACCAACCGTCTGCTAGCTGCATAGAGTCGTCACTCAGGGTTCATCATATTGAGACTGTGTCTGTTCCCCGAGCTAATCACAAATTTAGAAAAACTCAGAATGTTTGTTTTTAGTAACTTAATTAACATAAAGACCACAAACTTGGATCACACTGTACTGTATGTCCGGTGCTCTGGCTCCCGGGATACACCTAACCACAGCCGCTGGCGCCCCTAAAGGCCTGGCTAACTTCACGTGCCTCAGTCTCCTATAACCAGAGCTCTTTCAGCTTTCTCAGCGAATGCATCACTGAGGAGAGCAAACCTGTTGGACACGTGAAGCGCAGAAGAGGTGTGCTCCGGTGGGCTAGCCTTAGCGTTAGCTTTGGCTGAACGAGTATGCTACGTCAATCAAAGATTAAATATCAATTTCTGTAAATTTTATGTTTTTGCACATAATATGAATTTGAGTATTTTACCTTAATTTCATGGTTTTTGTTTGGCAGCCAGTAATTTGACCATTGTTTTATGCTTTTTTTTTTTTTTACAGTATACTGTGTTAACGATAAAAAAGGAAAACATTATTTGTCAATTTAAACATTACAGATATGACATTTTGCATGATGAATGTTAAATAAAAACTTTCAGAGAAGGTATTCATTACCAATATACTGAACCGTCAGTTTATATTTTACTAAACCCTTACTTATAGAGTTTAAAAATCTGGATAATATCTGTCTAGACTTTTTTTTGAATATAAAACTAGTGGCTATACACTAGTTTTATATTTTACAAAAGGTGAAAAAAAACATGTGTTATGGATGTGACAGAATATTTTTTTTAAGGATTTCTTTGGATTAAAATGCACAACCAGAAGCATTAATAGGCTATACCCAAAAAATGAAGGGATGCCTCTTTACAAAACCTAAAATAGTTACTTTATTTATATTTTCTAGTGCCCATTCATGAGGAAAATATACCGTTATGGATGTAACATTCCTGAAAATGACATTTACCTGACTATGAAAACTCATGCACTTAAAATAAACAAATGCTTTAAAAACATAAAAAGAGACATCACATAAGTATTTGAACCATCAGATGTTGACATCTGTGTTATTATGGTATTGTAAAAAATCTTTGATAAAAACATATTTTCATTGTAAGGTTGTTTCACAGAATTGCCCTTTTTACATGTCTTATTACAAATCATCATGCACCTAAATCTTATATCACTCCTCGCTCACTCTGAAGCTTACTAGGTAGTGAATGGGCACCAGCTGGTGATTAATCCCCACTAATGGGTCCCCGGCTTTTCCCCGTGCTATAAAATACTGCAAGGAGTGTATCTCGAGGTCTGTTGTCGCTGTGGAACTAAAAGAAGTCACTGAGCAGAGTCGTGTGGCAGGGGTGGGGAAACCGAGGAAATGTGGCATGCAAGCAGGGCAATGGAATGGAACATGCCCCAGGGACTTTAAAGTCGTGAATGATATTTCACCCTTTGACCACCGCGGCAAGGAAAGCCGCAAGCACACGCCACTTTGCCCACCCCCACCACTCACCAGCCTGTGCCCGCATGCCAGCTGGGCACTGCCGACCAGACCTGCACACCTTTCTTTCCCTTTTTCCCTTACTCTATCCTTTACCCTTTTCCTTCCCTTTTATCCTAAATGAAATTACCCCTTTTTTACGTAAGACCTCGCCTTGTGTCCGTGTTTGTCATTGTACCGTATGAAACAAACCGGTTACAAAATACATAAACATATTTGAACGCTTGTGCAGTGTGCACTTAAAAATCACAATGCATTTATATTTTTCTGTGTAACGTTGTGATAAAAGCCCTTCTATAAAATTTGTATGCCTAAAACACTTAAAAGGTCCACCCTAACATTTGTATACAGTGGGAGCCACGTCAAACAGCCGCTTGGAGCATGATAGGTCCATGACAGGACCTTGACAGGACCATGATCGATCCGTGCACGGAATGTGATCCCCGCAATGACGTAGTTAACGATGCCCCGCCCCATAAACGCCCCCATGCGCTTTCTAAAAATAAAGTTGCAATGCTGTATAATTCCGCCAGATGGAGCATTGACTGCTTCAGTTAACTGCAGTGTCAAAGCAGCCGGTTACTATATTTAATATATATATAACATAACTTAAGTCAACATAGTTTCATAAAAAGATGATGTGGTAAAAAAGAGGGATAAAAAACGATTCATAAAACAGATTTAAATCACTCAATACACAACCCATGATGCTTATGCTATTTTAATTAATGATTAAATTAATTAATTAATAAAACTACTTATTGCAATATTTTTCACGACATCCTTAATAATACTTAAAGACGGTAACATCTGTAATTTATCTATACCAGTCGTTGTAGGTATGGAATACAAATGCGGGCTATGTACAGTATTTTACATTACAGTGTATTTTATCTATTTCCGTTTAATACACTGGTAGATAATATTTTGCTGCAAAGTAAAGCTTGAAATTTAACTCCTGCTTGAGTTTGTTTTCGTTATATTTTTGATGTTTTCTCTGATGTTTTTTTTTCGCTGATAGTCAAAAATTGGCATAACAAATCGATTAATAACGCATAATATCTGGAACAAATATCTGTTCATACGGATCAGTATGTCTTTAGTCATTTAACCAGCATAACGTCCCCCATCAAAGATCTGATGGGACATTAATCACTTATCACTACGGTGAATAGATGTGGCAGCAGAGACAGATCAAATCCCCATAAACATTCACACTTGAACACAATACTAACAGAACTAAACAGGTCCAGAGGGTCAGCGCCTGTTATTAGGACAGGAATCACCTACAGGATACTACTGTAATTATTACTGCTTATATATTTTTGCCATAGTTTCATTTGGTTTTACGCGATTTCATGTTTTACTTGTCTGTGTGTGTGTGTGTGAGACAGAGAGAGAGAGAGAGAGAGAGAGAGCGTGCGCGAGAGAGGGCTTATATTGTGATTTATCCAGGGTTACTAAAGACAGGCTTACTACTACTAATAAAAAATATTTCAATGTAACCCATGGGTCTCAATCACAAAAAAATCAGCCAACGCTGTAAACAGATGACAAGACAAATTATATAGGCTACCCTGAAACGTTAATTCGAACATTTAAATATATATATATATATATATATATATATATATATATATATATATATATATAAACATAAATATAAGATCGACTATTATTGTCAGGGTCAAGTTTACGGGGCTTCTCAGTCTTTCGTTAATTTTACTACTGACTCGAAACCAATGCAGCTTATTAAAGATGCACTTTTTTATTGGACATGGCTGTTTTGTAATGTTCTGCAAAATAAACCATGTCTACGGTTCGAATATACTGTGAACGTCTCAAAGTCACGTCTCTAGATCCTTCTGCAGTAATGTTATCGTGGTGTAAATTATTAACGTATCGATGTATTTCACTTGCAGACAAAATAGACCATGTCTAGTAACGAAAGTAATGAATTTGTCACTACTCTTCTCTTACGCAGCACGGCTAAAAAGATAAGAAAAGTTACACCAATCCTGCCATGACGCTACCCTGTCCCAACACTGGCTGGGGAGATGAACTCATACCAAAACTCCAAAACTTACTATTATTTCATGAGATGAAATTAAGCTAGGATGAAGAAAACAGAAATGAACTCCCCTCTGTGTAATATCTAAGTAGAGTGTAACTGGAGCAGCCACAAAATGCCCCCCGTCTAACTCTGGTTAGGAAAAAACCTGCAGCACTTTGGTGTAATTTTTATTATCTTTTTAGCCGTGCTGCATGAGAGAAGAGTAGTGACAAATTCGTTAATTTTAATAACGTGATGTTTGATTGGATATTATATCATTTCCAAGTTTGATAGTGTCGATTTTAGAGTGCATTATACGTGCGATGCGAAAAGGAAGTAAATAAACACGTAGCAATGCAAAGAGGACAGAGCTGCGAAATATTTAAGCAATATAAATTCAACAAAGTGTGATCATAATGGTTGTTGTTGCTGCTGTTTAGGTAATTGGTTCCATCGTGTTACTGAACGCAACTGTGTTCACAAAACCGAGCGGAGGGAAAGAAAAACACTCGCTAACGCGTTTAAATGAAAAGGGGCGGCTTTTCTCTGAAGATAGCGATTGCGTAATGGGGGCATTCCGTGCCGGGTGTTGGTAGGGGGGTTAGGGCATAACACACCTCTGAACGTCTTTTGTCTTGTAAATGATTATCTTCGTTCCGTCACCTTCCAATCCCCCGCAGCGCACACACTCTCTACACTGTTGCTATGTCTGTCGGGGCACTTGGTTATACACAGCACCTTAATGTATGAAACACTTACTTCCTGGTTTGTTTTATTCTAAATATTGATTATTACCTTTTCCCGCAAAATAAGCATTAAACATAAACAACATGTTATCATTGTGTAAATTATTAACATATTGGTGTCTTTTAATTAAGGACAAAAACAGACCCTGTGCTTGTGTTTAGGACTGATGCTGAACAGCTGTGTTCATAGGTTTAATCAACGATTTACAAGACAACAGTTAAAGCGTTTGTGGATGAGAGGTGTGTGTGTGTGCGCGCGCGCTCCTGCATTTCTTCGTTGCTTTAACACAAACATTTGGGCACAGACAAGTAAGTCTGAAGTACCCCTCCCCCCGCCAAACACACACACACACACACACACACACACACACACACAGAGAGAGCAATTAGCACCATGTCATAGTCAGTATTCTCCACTAAGGTTTCTTACCTTCCACTCCTTCTAAGTTTGTCTTTGCTCTTTTAATGGAGTTCTTAAAAAAACCCAAAAATTTTATACTGAGAAAAAATTATTATGGGTCACATAGTCACAAACACAAACTAGCACAGATACATATGATCAAGTGTTTAACTGTTGTTTTAATTTGTTTCTATAACCAGTAATAATAATAATAATAATAATAATAATAATTATTATTATTATCATTATTATTATCATCATTATTATTAGCCCATCTCTTTGACTATTTAAAACAACGTCGGGTCCCATTTTTTGCACATTGAAGTTGTTGGTTTAAGTAAATGTATTTTTAAATACACAAACAATCCCCCAACAATTAAAACATGCACACATGACTTTAAAAATAAAATTTATTCTTCCAAAACTAGTCAAAGGTAAAACAATAATTTGTATAAAACAGGTAAAAACATGTTTAATTTTTGCTTAAAGGTCATTAAAATACCCGGATAACACCAGCTGCTTATCAGTCTCTATTTGGTTCTTTTATATTAAAATATCATTTAAAAAAATATTAAAGAGGGAACTGTTTAATTCTTTGTTTCCCCCCTAAAGTATCAGACGTTTTGCAATTCTATGTTCAGAATATACAGTAGACCTGACCAAACATCATTCTAAAGCTGTTGCACTGTGACGTCATCCCTCCTACAGCTCCCTCAACAGCTTGTTCAGGCTCCTCCAAGTAGCTCCAAAAGGCCAACCTCATCCGTCTGACCCCCCAATCCTCCACAGCAGAGCTCTGATTAAAGACAACAGGAAAATTTAGTGAAGACAAAGATAAATAAACTTTACAGAATATCTGGTTGTAATAAATATAAAAGATATTAGTAAACCTACACCACAGAGTGTGTAAAATACTGTTTTGGGGAATTCTGGGATGTAAATAAACTGGGATAACTTTAACCATTGAACTTTGTTAGTGTTAACCCCGGTCTGTCTGTAGTATCGTCTGCATTAAATTAAAATGCGCTTTTCATACAAATAAGTTAGGCGATATAACACTCGTATATATTAGTTCATCTCTGAAGCCAAACTATAACTTACCCAGTACTGAAGCCCCCCACACCTCCTCACACACCTCCCCCCCACCACCTCCCCCTCCTCACACTCCTTAACTGATAAACACTTCAGAGTTTTTATCCATCTCGGTAACTAAGCGCTCGCGCTACCGCGCAAAGTCACGGCCAAACTGAGAAAAATATAAACCGGGTTATGAGCGTTTAGCTCGCGAGCTCCTGTACATCTATCCTCAGCTTGTGTCCTTCATGAACTGCATCACATTATATTCACAGATATAACCTGCAGATTAACTCTTACCCAAAGAATAAATAAATGCTGAATTTATCCAGACAACACGCGGTCAGACTCTAAAGGCATTTTTATAGAGCACAAACACTCTTCATCCGGTAGTGCAGCTTTTGTAATAGGGACATTAATAGTATTTTTAAAGCTTTAGTGTCTTTTTAGTTAAAGAGAAGTGACATTGTGAGTTTGTGACACTGACAGTAAGCTGTAATGTTAACTCCAGACTTGGTAAACAGATCATTAAGTTATCTAAAGTCACATCCGACCGCTGCTGGTGCTGCCAGTGATTTTCAAAATGGCCGTTAAAAAAAACTTAACTGGGAAATAAACTGTAAACTAATCCCAAACACATTTTATAAATTAAAACACTTACCGTGAATAGTCCATTAATCCGCCATCTTCATCTCTAGTGCAGTTTGGCAGCGTTAGTTCGGCGGGGGTGGGTTGTTAAAATCACGTGATTGCAACGCAGCGCAGCTAAATTGCTGGCTTGTTGTTAACGTGTCCTTGAGAACGAAGCGCCATCTAGTGGTGGAACCAGGTCAATGCATAAATAGGGCTTGAATGGGCGTGTTTACTGTGAAATCTTGACACGCCTTTCTCGAAGAAAAAGGAGGGGGGATTACGGCGTGCATAGGGCAGCCGTACGCCATTTGTACGCAATTCACACTTCCGCGGCTATTTGGCGTGGCTCCATCTGTATTTGATTTTAAGGACTGAAATATTGTTTTGCTGTCTACAAAATACATGGAACCATGCTGATGTCCAAGTCTTGAATAGATTTTAATGGGTTTTGATGATTAGATTTAAGTTTGTATTTATCTCATCATCAACTCTTATCTCTTCTAACTCCCAGCTAGATAAAATGAGGCTTTCACAGAATTGCTGGATGAATTTCCTGTGGTTATTTATATTAAAAAATAGTCCAACGTCATTTACATGTTAAATAATTTTTCTTTAGTTTAAATAGTTTCATATCTGCTTTCTGAAATAATTATAGGTTTTAACCATAATTGTTACAACAAAAACCTTCAAATACATTTTTGAGTTCATGGTTATGAACCATAATTGTTACAATGTAAACCCTGGAGTTTGACAGGTATAAACAGTTTTTATACTATGTTAATTAGACAGTTATAAACCTTTAAAAAAAAATTCATAAAATATACAGTATAATGAGTGCAATCCCGCACAACCAATAAGGTTGCTACCACATTTTTTAAGGTAAAGTTCTGGCAACCACAGCTGTCATTTTTTTACCGTAAAATTTACGGTTTATTTTTTACAGCGTAGCTAGTTAGATCAACAGATGTAATTATGGTCACCCATTGTTTTCATGAATATAATTACCATAAAACATGAGGTGGCATCAAATAATACATGTCAGATGCATTGTGTGGATGAGCAATAGTGGAACAGTTCTGTGCTCTGTAAGTGACTTAATGTACTGTAACTCATACAGTGAAGTGATGATCTGTGAAAGTTATGCTATGGTGAAGCAGCAGCCTAGGTGTGGCCTTCTACACATACAGTAGGTTCCCTCATTAGTAAAGTTCAGCACATACTGTACACGACTTTCATGTAGACTCCTCACAGACCTGTGTACAGAAATGGCTCAACTATATCACCAACTGTACATAGTGAGATACACAGCACTGATTCTCATTGTAGTTGCAGGTAGTTAATTTACATTAGTTGATTTATTATTTTTTATTATTAAGTTAATGTTTTTCGTATAACAAAAATGTATCTATATTACTTACAGCAGGAAGTTTTGCAGCTAAAATTGGGCCAAAGGATGAAGATTCCACGATGGTCAAGAAGGAAACAGACACTGTTACTCTGAAATGTTCATATGAGTCCAGCAGTGATTATGTTGTGCTTCACTGGTACAAACAATACTCTAACAGCGCACCACAGTTTTTACTGTTAAAAGGTGTAAAGTCAGCCAGTGCTGCTGATTACAATCCCAGTGGCGATCGATTCAAAGCAGAACCAACAACAGACTCTACTGAACTGACTGTCAAAGATCTGCAGATTTCAGATTCTGCATTTTATTTTTGCGCTCTTACAGAAGGTGCACAGTAAAACAAAGTCCTAGAGAGACTGTACAAAAACCTGAACATGAAAAAAGTTAAACTATACACAGTATATCAAAGATACTTCCGTTACCAGCTTATCACTTAACCACAAACACAAACACATGTGTGGTAAGATATTCAAGTGAAGAATATAAAAATAAAAATAAAGATAGATTGTATTACTGTGTTACTGTGAACAGTGTTTGAATTTAAATTGACTGTAGGTTGTTAAGCAGTTTGTGTAGACACAAATTAACATTTGTCAAATATTATTTGGATGAAATTTGAATTTGGATGTCAACAATCCGAACAATCATAAATGTTTAAACTAAAAGGTTTAGTATAGTCTAGAGAAGGTAAATAATATTGTCCAAGTTCTTCAATTTACTACTACTAATAATAATAATAATTAGAACTTTATTAATCCCTGAGGGAAATTGCTTCTTCGCATATCCCAGCGTAAATTGTCAACCTGTGTGTGTGTGTGTGTGTGTGTGTGGACACCTACTAAGTTCCATGATCTTTCCTGAATTTTTTTCTATTTTTGCTTCATTGCAAAATAATACTGAATGCATCCAAAATATGCATTAATTTTCAGTAATGTAAAGTAGACAATAAATCACACAAAAACATTTACGTTTATATATTGTGCCTCATAACAATTTATAAATATACAATATATAACATATATATTGCAACAATGACAATTGTTAAAAGCGCTATACAAATAAAATTGAATTGAATTGCTAGTTATCACAAATGCTTGATTGCAGTTGTTGATGCCAAGGGCGGCACAAACAGTTTTTAAGTTTATCGGCAATGACTTTGTCACATAGAGAAAGGCAGGTATGGACAACTTGTTTCCCCCTATGAAATAAAATCATTGTTTTAAAATGCCATTTTGTTTTAACTCAGTATAAATTGGGCAAAATAAATAAATAAATTTGTATTTACTTGGTGTAAATGTGTGTAATATTTAAATTTGTTTGATAATCTAAATAATTTAAATGTGGCAAATATGCAAAAAATTGTCAGGAAGGGCATAAATACTTCTTCAGGGCACTCTAGGTATATAACCAGACAATATAAACACATCACCCCTATCTTATCCACACTGTATTGGCTCCCAGTTTTAAATTAATTATTAAAAGTGGTTTATAAATATAGAAACTGGCTATTCTTCTGACTTTCTTCATTTGGCTGCAGTAACAACTATTTACTTCATCTCCAACCAACTTCTGAAAAAAGTGCTGGAAAACAGAAACCAATGAAATGTTTAGCACAAAGGGGGAAAAGAAACATAGGTAACTTCAGGTAACAGCCAGTGTAATTATCAAACATAGCAATCATTATCTAATTTGACTACTAACCATAAATAGCAAGTAACCATCACTCTCTAGTAGGTAAAACCACAACTAAGGCTAGTTAGGCTAAGAACGATTTGTCCTCAATGTTAGTACATAGTTTTAAAAAATTGTCCCTAAGAAACATTTTTATAAGATTTACCAGTGGCATGTCAAACCAAGACCATTAGCGAGGCACTAATAAATAGCTTTTTTTTTTCTGTTATGACAACAACAGCAGGACTTTCTGGGTCCTTCTAGAGATGTACTTACTCAATATTGTTGGGAAAGAAACAGACACTGTTACTCTGAAATGTTCATATAAGTCAAGCAGAGATTATATTTGGCTTTACTGGTACAAACAATATACAGTACTAACAGCACTCCAGAGTCTTTACTGTATAAAGGTTCGAATGCACTTTATCTTACCTGCTATCAATTATCGACAGGCACCAAACTGCTAATTTTTTTATGGGGTTTTCACGTGTATTTGGCCAAGCTTGAGGCACCATATAGGCTTTGTTATATCACAATCACTGCACGGGAAACACCATTAACATAAAAAAAAATAACCTTAAAAAATTATCAGTTCATCTCAAAATTCAACAGATGGCACTGTACATTTTTAAATATGCGCTTATGAGTTTTCAATTGAAATCTACTTAATAAACATGTAACCATGGTACCACGTAAAGATTTTAGCTCATTCCAAAATTCAACAGATGGCACTGTAGATTTTCTAATGCGCACTTATGCAATTGAGTTTTAAAATGTACTGGTCAGTTAAACTATGTCTGTCAATTTATGATAACTATACAATTCTAAAATTCTACATGAACAAAGTCGTGGGCACAGCTCTTAATTGATGTGAGTACTCTTACATCAGTCGTGGCTCTAAGCTAGGCTCATGCAAGTGGAAGAAGCAGATAGCGTTATCCTCAGAGTATGTTAATCCACTACTAATGGTGCATGAGCAAGCAGGCTAAAATTATGTGGCTGACTGGCATCACATGGCTCCAAGTTTTGATAGGGTGAGTGCTCTGATAATGTGTGGGAATTGACTATGACTAAATTACAAAAGAAATTTGGGAAAATCGGGTACTCCTTCATGCACTCACTGGCTATGCTGCTTAATTCTGGGGTACACCCTGAGTACAGAATGGGTACACCCTGGACAAAGTGCTAATTCTTTGCAGGACACACACACACACACACACCACAACCGGGGAGTGCCAAATAAGCTGCATGTTTTTGGATTGTGGGAGGAAACCCACCAAGCACGGGGAGAACATGCAAAATCCATGAACACAGAGGTGGGAATCAAACCTGGCTAGGATTGGAACCCAAACCCAAGAAGTGCATGGTGACAGTGGTAACCACATCCTGCCACAAATAATGATAACACGAAAAAAAAAATTGTACTGGTAAATTAGTTCACTGTCAGTGACACTGTAAAGTGATTATCTGTGCAGTGTTATGCTACAGCAGCACTCCCAGGGTGTGGCCTTCTCACAATGTTTCTTATCATGTGTACAGAATGTACAGCACTATTATATAGAACCATCACAGAGAGTGTTCAGCAATGGCTCAACTATACAACTTACTGTACATAGTGAGATACACACCACTGATCATCACTATAGTTACAGGTAATTCATTTAAATCTGTTAATTAATTACATTAACTAATACTTACTGTATTTCTTAAATATTCAATTCATCAAGTCAATGTTTTGGGTCTTTTTTATATTGTTTTTATATCAATACTATTTCTTCATTTATTTTTGTAAATTTACAACAGGGGGTTTTGCAGCTAAAATTGGACCAAGGGATGAAGATACCAATGTTGTAAGAAAAGAAACAGACTCTGTTTCTTTGAAATGTTCATATGAGTCAAGCAGTGAATACATTAGGCTGTACTGGTACAAACAATATCCTAACAGTGCACCAAAGTTGTTACTGTATAAAGGTGCAAAATCAGCAAATTGGGATGAGCACAATCCATCTGGCACTCGATTCAACACAGAAATAATCTCTGATTCTACTGAACTCACTATCAAAAATCTGCAGATCTCAGATTCTGCACTTTACCACTGTTCTATTAGAGAAGGTGCACAGTAATACAGAGACAATAAGAGGCTGTACAAAAATCTAAAACATGTTACAATAAAGTTAAAAGATATACATCAAAGCTACAGTACTTCCTTTACCAACTTGTTATCAGTTAACCACATAAAGATAACCAAAACCAAACAAAAAACTAAAACAAAAAAAGTAATATTATATCCACATGAAGAAACTTAACTAAAAATAAAGAAGGATTTTGTTAGGTAATAGGGGTGCATAGTATTTTAAAAGTCACAATATATATCTATATGTACTAATAAAATAATTATGTTTACTAAATGTGAAAAACACTGATGAGGGGTCTGAAACTGAAATTTATCTGAGATTTTTATTGAGGCTGTTGTCAGCTTTGTGCAGGCAATTAAAGTCTCCTGTACATACAGTAGGTGAATTGTCAAGCTGGAAGAGTTCCAGTGCAATACACTCACTCACTAGATGAAGGGAACAACATTGGAAAAAAGATTTAAAGGAAATGAATGATTATGCAAGTCAAACATTCTGCAGTATATTTTGTAAACACATTATAAGTTTTAGTTTTTCTATCTGTAAAGGGATACCATAAGTCACAGATAAATTGGGACCCCTTATCAGTGTTTGACTTCACCACTTATTGTAGCTTCTTGAACAATTCCCCAATAGAGAAAACCATCCCCAAATTTTAAATACCTGTATAGAGTACACAACATAATACTAAATCCTGTAACTAGGGACCATACAGGAAAATGGTGACCATTGGATGCCAGTGGTGACCATTATATTTATTCCCATTTGCACAACCGTAGTAGGACCTTGTGTCAACATTGATACACATTCACACACTACAGACAATTTTAAAAAGCCAATTAGCCTAATCTGCATGAATTGTTAAATGAAACCGAGAACCTTGAGGAAACACACCAAGCATGTAAACTCCATGCACACAGACCCTGAGGTAATACAACAATGAACAATGATATGTGTCCAAAAAATCAGGTCAGCTGACTAAAGTAATACTGTATACTAAATTACCAGGTTTTCCATCCATGAATTTTTTTCTTCCTTGATGGCACAGTATTTATCAGGCTTAAATTGTGAAACAGTGGTTCAGGGAGCATAAGATAATTTTTACACTTAACGCCATTGAAAATCTGTGGCATGTGCAGGAGAAGGTCTTACTTTTGCAGCCGTCTGACTTTCCCATCATCAAGACAAGAGTTTGGAGAGAAATTAATGTGACTCTGGACAGAAGTTGTGACATTGTGACTTTTTTTCTTTTATTTTTTTTGACTGGGCAGTACAACGCCCTGCTAAAAAATGTTAACTTATTGAGCTACATCAACCAAAAAGAGAGATTTAAAATTACTAGGTTCTGGATTCAAAACATTTTCAAAACCTTAAAGGATAGTACTGAACTGTCCATCGTGGAACTGAACGACAAGATTAACACATCTATGGAGAATTTTTTCCCTGATGGCACATCTTTAAGGAGTAAGGAAAATCTTTAAAAATATGAAAATTAATAAACACATAGTTATTGATTACCTAAACAAATTTCTTGATGTATTGGCAGTGGACGGATTGCAGGCTATTACCTAAACTGAGTTAGTACTAAATCAACAGTAAATTAACACTGGTAAGGAATCAAAATCAAAATATTCATTATTTGGTGGATAATTTTGCAGAGTATATTAATCTTAATATGATATTTATTCCTTAGTTACATTTTCATTTCCCAATGTATGGCTTCCAGGAGTATACAGGAAGTCATCTTTTAGCAATACTGGTGGCACATACTGTGGACAATTTAAATGCCAGTTTTGTTTTGCTTTTCCAAACAAGTTCAATACCCCCTCTGTATCACACACAGAGTGTTCAAGATTGTTAACTTTTTAGAGCCAACTACATCAGTCGATTTTCATATAAGCCCTAGAAGTATGAAAATAAAAAAAAGAACAGTTTCGAAAAAAAAATCCCGTGTAAGTTAGCATCCTGATTTGTTCAAAGATCTGTAATCCATTTAACTCCATTTAAATTAAACCCCTCTGCTGATAAATTGAACTTCCAGCCTGGAAAGTAAGGGATGGTGTTCCTCGCCATCGTCACCCTCAGCTTGCTCATCAGGGTGAGAATATTTGATATTATGTATTAGTAAAGGTTGTGTGTCGTTCTGTGGATGGATGGATGGATGGTTTACTCTGCTGCTGTACTAATACACAGCAGCAGAGTAATAGTTCTGTAATAGTATATCTGACAGGATTCACTTCCAATGATACTGTGAAATGAGCTTTGAAAAAAAATGCAATCACAGCACTTCCTGGGTGTGGCATTTTAGAGCCGTACTCTCTCATGTGTAAAGTTCAGCACATACAGGACTATTGTAAAAAATCCTCACTGTGTTTAGAAATGGCTCAACTATACAGCTTACTGTACACGGTGAGATACATACCACTGATTCTCACTGTAGCAACAGGTAATTTATTTACATTAGTTATTTAATTTTATTATCATTATTAATACCAATATCAATAGTAAAGTCTTGAAGGAATTGTGTATTAGGGTAAAATGTTTTGGGTGTTAAAAAATTTTTAAGGGGTTGTTTCCAAATCTACATTATGACTTTATCTATATTCTTTTATTCAGCAGGCTGTTTTGCAGCTACAATTGGGCCAAAGAATGAAGATTCCATGATTGTCAGAAAGGAAACAGACACTTTTACTCTGAAACGTTCATACGAGGCAAGCAGTAATTACATCCAGCTTTACTGGTACAGACAATATCCCAACAGCGCACCACAGTTTTTACTTTTTTGCCTACAATCCCACTGGCGATTGATTCAAAGCAGAAACAACATCAGAATCTTTTGAACTAATTATCAAAGATCGTCTTGGGTTACTTTGCTGTACCCCGGTTCCCTGAAAACGCAGTCCCTGTAGCACATGAAAAGCTGCTCTGACTTACGCCATTGGCTAGTGTGGTGGACATAAATCTGAAGAGCACGTACTGGGCACAGTAAGTGAAGACTTTCCTGCTCCGGAGCTGTAAAAGGCAGAGGACAAAATGCTTCGAGAACAACTGGTTGCATAGTTGAAAATGGAACTTTTAGAAGATAGTTTGGGTAAGGATGCAGAATAGCTTTGACCAGCCCAGGGGCAAAGTCTAGGCAAGATGAAGAGACTGGCGAAGCCTGCATATCTCCAATTCTCTTCAGGGAAGTAAAAGCCATAAGAAAAAACATTTTAAGAGTCAGAAACCTAACAGGCGCTGACTCAAAAGGGGTGTCAACCAGACCTTCGAGTCCCCAGAAGGGACAATGGCTATAGTGGGCGGCCTCAACTGTTTAGCTCCATGAATAAAACGCCAACTAATGGGTGCTTTCCCACAGAAACCCCGTGAGTCAGAACATGACAAGCCGAAATAGCGGCTACGTACGTTCTGAGAGAAGTAGGGCATAAGCCTGAGAACAACTTTTCTTGCAGAATCTCCAGCACTGAAACGATTTGGCAGTGGACTGGGTCTACATGTATTACCATGAACCAACTTTCAAATACACTCCATTTAAGGGCATAATCTCATCTAGGGGGGGGAGCCCTAGCACTTAAAATAGTTTTAATTACTCTGGCTGGTTAAGACCAGTATCTCTTAATTGGTCCCGATCAGGGGCCAGATGTGAAGGTTCCAGAACTCAGGCCGGGGATGAAATATTGTCCCCTGCGCCTGAGACAGAAAATCCCTCCTCACTGGAAACACCTACGGTAAGCCATCAAGGAGAGATATTACATCCGGGAACCACACTCTGGTCGGCCACTGGGGCACAATCAGTCAGAGGCGCAAACCCTGTTGACGACCCTCGCCAAGGCTCCCGGCAACAGAGCTATAAGGGAAACGCATAAAGGCGTAATCTGGGCCACGTATGGGCCAAGGCGTCCAGACCCAGGGGGGCTGGAAGAGTCAGAGAGTAGTAAAGGGGACATTTGCTGTTTCCTGTGAGGCAAAGAGGTCCACCTAATGAAATCTCTTCCAAATAGACTGATTACTTTGAGGTGGGTTAGTAGGAACTTTCCATTCCTCGTGTGTCAGAGCTTGACTGGACAGTAAATTTGCTACCACATTATATGCCCTGGAATGTAAATTGCCCTGAGGGACAGGAACTTGTCCTGTGCCCAAAGCAGAACCTGGTGTGCTAGCTTATTCAAGCAGCGTGAGCACAGTCCGCCCTGGTGATTTATATATGCGACTACCGTAGTGTTGTCCACCCGCACTAGGACCTGGTAGCCTCTCAACTGCTAGAGGAAGTGCTTTAGGGTCAGAAATAGAGGCATCATTTTGAGGCAATTGATGTGCCATGCGAGAATGATGACCTCTCCAGCTTCCTTGGGCTGGACGGCCATCTAAGACCGACCCCAGCCCATGAGGGAAGCGTCTGTCATTAGCATCTTGTGACAACAAGAAACCGGGGTCTGAACCACATAAAAAGGGTACGAACCCCCTAGCGCGTAACCCTTATTGGGGATTGGCCCTGGAGTGAAATCCCCTGGTTCTTAGCCACAACTGAGATGCTCTTATGTGCAGAAGGCCCAAAGGTATCACCGTGGATGCAGCTGCCATGAGAACTAAAGATCTCTGAAAGTGACAAACAGTCACTTTCTGGTCTAGCTTGTGTTCCTTAAGGGTGTTGAGAATGGATTCGACACGGGCGGGAGACAGCTGCGCCCACCTTATGATCAAATCCCATGTGACACCCAAATATGTTGTCCTCTGAACAGGAAAGACCATGCTTTTCGTGGCGCTGGGTCTCAATCCTAAGAAACAAAGATGAGCTAGGACGACATCTTGATGTCGAAGCGCTAGCTCCTGAGACTGAGCCAGCCAGTCGTCTATGTAGAGAGCGAGTGTCAGACCCGGTCGAGACTGGGTGGCCGACAGTCCCGACTCTTGAGCACGGCGAGGAAGGAAATTTCCGAAGGCTTGTTCATATACATTTGCCTCACAAAACCTAGTGGCGACCTAGTTAACGGTGTCGCCAAACAGGCCGGAAGGCGAGATGGGAAGATCAAGGAGGAATGCACGATCCTTATCCTTAATGCCCTTGAGATTAAGCCACAAGTGCCTCTTTGCGGAAACCATGGCAGCCATGAAACGGCCGATAGCACGAGCCGTTTGCTTTGTTGCACAAAGGGACAAGTCTGTGGCCCGACGTAATTCCAGAACAATAAGCTTACGCCATGAAAGGGTTAATCCATCATGGAGGTTGCTAAGGAAAGGGAGAGAGCGTCATTGAGGCTCCGCCCCCCGGCCACCTGACAGAAACCTGTCCTGTAATTCGAGTGCTTGGAGGCTATTTCGATCTCTGCGGAAGCGAGAGAAATCCATCCTGCCCATTTCACAAGAAGTGCAAGGCGCGCTTACGAAGCGGATGGAGGAATTTTCCGATCCAGTGCGCGCAGGAGAAAGATGGGAAATCTGTCTCCCACAGTGTTTTTCTTTGTGTTTCCTATCCATTCACAAGAAGCGCCGAGGCGTGCTTGAGAAGTGGACGGAGCATGAACAGTACTGTGCAGTAAAACATAAAGGCTACGTTTACACTGCAGATCTTCATGCCCAATTCTGATTCGTTGAGAACGTGAGAGAAAGGGGGATTCCCGTCTTGTGCACGCCTGCCAGATCACACTGTTTAATCCAGGGATGCGCTGTGGCTCGTGGTTCTGCTTAAAGAATGCAAGTCGTGAAGCACTCAAAACAACGATGTGGAAATCGCGTTCTGAAAGAGTGGAGTTACGGATCTCCTAACAAACTCCACCATATCGGTGAGTTAATAATTTTAAATTCGCTTGCACACATCACACGCGATCACAATACGAAGACAATATTGAAGACAAAAAGATCTGAGGAATGTTTCCGGTTCACTCCTAAACTTTTAAAATAAAAATAAAAATAAAGATGGATTGTATGAGGTGTTACTGGTGCATAGTGTTTGAAATTAAATAAATTTTTACTTAATATGTACAGTATGTACAGACACAAAATTATATATTTATTATTATTATTATTATTATTATTATGCTTTTATGCCTCCATTTATGTCCATTTATGCTTTTAATTGGTCAGAACTAGAGGGTTTAGTATAATCTACGGAAGGTACATCAATGTTGTTCAAGTTCTTCCATCAACATTGTCAACCTTGCAATTTATGATGCAATAATAACTATAGATCCATATATGATATATTAATTAAATCTATATTTAATTAATATATCATATATGTATCTATAGCTATTATTACTTTTCTATTTCTCCATCAGTATTAAGCACTAATGTATGTATTCAGACATAAATCGATTACATATTCATTATGAACACAAGGTTATATTTTTAAAGCATGGTTCCTATTCAGAAAAAAAAAGAAAGAAAAAAGAAAGAAAGAAAGAAAATAGGAAAAACTTGTATGTGCCTCCCTTTTGCAGGGGCGATGGCTGGTGATAATTAACATTTAATGGATCTCAGGCTTTCTCTGCATTATAAAAGCAAGGTGAGACTGGAATTACACCCTTTGTGCAGGAAAAGAATTGCCCAAGCTCCCGCGGCATCTTTACTCTCGCGTCTTTTTGCATCCCCGCTGCCTGTTTACAGGAAAAGGCAGCAAAGCCCCCTGATCCCAGCCGGGAAAGACGCCCAGCCGATGGACGTCAGAAGAGACTCCCAGCTGTGACCAGAGAGAGCTGGAAGGGGCTGGTTCTGGCTCATGTCAGCAAGAGGGGTCATCCAAGGGAGCATGAAGGATCGCTACCTCCGCCTGCTCCAGTCTGCCACTCCACAAAAATCTGTGGCAACAGTTTTGTAATTCGTGCCCTCAGTTTAATAATCTTTTCCCACAACTTCTTAAACTGTTTCCTCAAATTAACTATCTGTGCGCTCAGATTTTGTAATCCGTACCTAATCCGTACCATGTAATACGTAATTTGTACACAGACTCCTTTTAGAAGAACAGGAAGCTCCCCGCTACGTGCTAATGAATCTTATTATATATTGTTTTATGGTGTATTGCATCAGTGAAATACATCAAACTGTTCTAACTGCATGCTGACAGTAATTATCTAGATATCAATTGTAGCAGCTTTAAGGTAGAATTATTATTATAAACGAATTATTAAACTGAGGGCACGAAAACGGAAGTCGCGGAATGGAGTGTGGAAAGGAGTTGCGGTAATTGTGGCTTGGCTTGAGCTGTGGGCGTGACCCCCGGCTTTAAATACAAATTCCATATTGCATTTGTTTTCAGTTTACATAAACTAGTAAATACTTGAAAAAATTTAAAATTATGTTATTCTGTCCTGCAGCTATAAAAACACTGCTTCATTAGACTACCTGTACTTGTACAACCAATTTGCAAAATCCCAATCTGAGTGGATCTGCTGATCTTCTTTGCTTTTGTATCAGTCTCTGGACTATACCATTATACTCTGCAGCCAAGAGTGACCGGAAATTCAACTGCATAAACTGCACCGCCAAATAAACTGATGACAAATTAACCATCCAATTTTTATTCCCAAAATGTGTGGCAGAGCTGCCAACCTTTTAGAAAACTTGGAGTAGGATTTTGAAAATAATGGGATGCTTTTTGCGCAAACACACCCACGATGCCCCCAGTGCACACACACCATACACCTTACCCTGCATGGCTCAATTTCTGTTAATTCTAGGAGAACAGGGAAAATTGCAATATCTGCATTGAGTTTAATCAAGTACAAAACATTACTATTTATAATCACTGCAAAATTCAATTTTGCATATGTGCTCCATAACTCAGAATTAAGTCACAAAATAAAAACAAATAAACAGATGAAAAATATACATATACCCGCATTTACTGTGCAGTAAAACATAAAGGCTACGTTTACACTGCAGATCCCGATGCCAAATTCTGATTAGTTGCCTATATCTGATTTGTTTGACCATCTGTTTACAAGTTCTTTCAACTATGACTCATATCTATGCTTTATTCACCAAATACTGATTTTTTAATTTTATGTAGCCCAAATAAGCATTAACAAAAAAAAAAAAAGGTTGGGGGGTGCAATGGATGCTTTTTTTCCTGTTTACATGGACATAGAACAAATCCGATATGTGTCACATATGAGCAAAACTTCGGAATGGTTCACATTTACCTGACAGTGTAAACGTAGCCAAAGTGATACTAGGGATGAAAACTATTGAAAAAGGAAAGCAAAAGGCAAAGATATTATTATTATTATTATTATTATTATTATTAATTATAGCACTACTACTACTACTACTACTACTACTACTAATAATAATAATAATAATAATGAATAAAGTAAGTACGGTCAAAAAAGAATCATTCATACAAAAGAAGGCTAAAAAAAGGTGAAAAATAAAGATCCCAAATATAAAGTGGGGATTGTGCTGCATGTATGATTGTAAATTTATCTCTCTCTCTCCCCTTATCCCTATCTCTCTGCGCATCCGCTGGGTGTGAAGAGAGCGCATGGGAGCGCACAGCAGTGTTAAATAGAAACACTGCCGTTTTTTACCCCACTCATTTATTTCTATTTTTATTAGTGAATGGTGTTAGTTAATGGTAATGTTAATAGTGTATGGAAAGAGTGACAGAGAGTAAGCAGGCACTATGGCCTATGAGGCCAGTGGGGAGACACTGTCTTGCCAGCATGGCATCAGGTGTGTGCTGGAGGACAATGTACAGGTAGAGAAGGTGCTGCTAGCGGTGGGAGAATAGGTCAGGTGTAAGAATATCTATTCTGCCTCCCAGATGAACAAAGTGGTAGTGGTGTTTCTGACAAAGAAAAACCTTGTGAGTACACTGACAAAAACTGGAATAAGTGTGCGAGGAATTGTGGTCTGAGTTACCCCTCTGTCTGCCACTTCGACACAAATGATAATATCTAACATACATCCATTCATTAAGGACAAGGAAATCATGAGGAACCTGGCCCGCTTTGGGAAGTTCGTTTGAAAACTATCCTGCTCAGGTGATGTGCGGCTGATGTGTTATGAGTGTTGTGACATTGGACATAAAAGGCAGAGCTGTCCGCACAGAGCTGTGCAGCCGGTGAGCTCAGGTGGCAACACGGCCAGGATACAGCAGCAGCACAGGGACTCACCGACATCCAGAGCAGTGACAAACTAGAGTCAGAACTCACAAAGGTCATTTCTGACCACATAAGCACACACTGCACCACAGAAACACACACTGCACCCGCCGCTGATATGCACACCACAACTACTGTTAACAGTTTGATCGTAACATCTGATGCTTACAGTATCCAGAGCTGACAGTGACACCATCCCTACTGTAACTCTGACCCCGCCCCCAACATCTGCATTTACACAGTAAAATAAGCAGTGTTAATACGGCAGTGTTGCTTTGTCTTTACTCTTAAGGAGTTAATTCAACAACAAATAGTGAAAGATACCCCCTAGTGTTGGTGATAACTAGCAGAGTTAATTTCTGCGTCGTTAACTTTACTCTGTGAAGCTCCGCCCCTCAATCTACCCCCTGCGAAGATCTGAACTGGACAGGAGTGTTCTGGTCGCCATTTTATTTTAGCTCCAATCGACAGGTAAGCTTGTTTAAGTAACGTACTAAAACACAGTTTTAATATTTCATCTAAATAAATGTGCTAATGTTACTGTATATGTTGTATTTTGATGCAATTTTTGTAGTTTTGTCGATTTAATTTCGGAACTTCCGATTAGGTAACGTCGTGGCAAGATCATGCGTTCTCGTCATGCAATGCTAAAACAAATTATGACAATAATCTAACTTAATTTGTTTGTTTATTTTCCGTTGCAATTGGCATTATATCCCATGAATATGGTTTAGTTGTTTTAATGTTGAATTATCTAACGTCCCAATGGGGCATCGGCATTTTTATATGTTGGATAGTTTCAGCTTGGACTGTAATGTTAAATTAGATATTTGCATCATGTAAGTTATGTCAATGTTTAACGTATAATTCATGTAATATCGGTGCTGATGTACGTTAGATTTAGTTGATTTTCCACATGTATTACGACGTTAGATACAGTATTCTGTTTTAACGTTAGACGGCTCTATGGGCTTAGCGATGGTTTAAAGCTGTGCAACGAAGGAATAAAACGCCCGCTAAATCGTTTACCTTTCATAATGTTATGGTTATTAATGTTAGTCACAGAATTAACCGACATGATCAGAACGTTACATGTTAGTGCTAGTATCCTGTTTGTAAGAAGTGGCAGTGTTTAAACGCCGTATATTAGAAAAATAACGAAAATGTGCTTTAATCTTGACAATGAAACTGAGTTGTGCAATATAATTGACATATTGTCGCTGTTTTACATTTTCAATTTAAGGCAACTTCGATCAGAAACTGTATGGCATCACTAGATGAAAAGTGACTAAGTATTTACTGAACTATTTGACATTTCTTTTGCTATTTAGTATGACCAATTCTTAGATCCAACTGAGGTGACTATGTAAATTATTGCAACAGTATTACTTTGGGCATATTTATTTATATGTTGGGCATGAAATCTTTTTACACTATAATTTGTGTGATACTCTTGTCACTTCTCAGATCATGCTAGTTAAGGTGAAACTTGGGAATGCCCAAAAATTTGTCAAGATAACTGAGCTGAGTCTGGAGGAATTTTTGACTGCTGGTAAAAAAAAAAAACATATATATACTTCCATTACATTCATTTTTCTATTTTTATTTATTTATGTTACTTGATGAGTGTCTAGTAATTTTACATGAGACTATATATAGTCACATGTTGCTTGTTCCCTGATGTTCAAAGTTAATCATTGCTGTGTAAAACCTTGTAAGTCCGTATACTTTCTCATAAAATTGCATAATTTTTTGTTTGTTTGTTTGTTTTTTTTAAAGCATTTTTAAAGTTTGGTGTTCCATCTGTACCAGAGAATATGAAGGTTTTTGATGAATCAGGGACTGAGGTGGATGATGATGTTTTTGAGGATGTAGTCAGATCCTCAGTCGGAATCCTTACCATAAAACATGGAGCAGGTTTGTATTTATTACATTACACATTAAAAATTTAATACTACTAATTAACAACAATTCCCCATAAATATTCATCTGCAAACAGACTTGGGCTCTGCCTCTCCACAAGCCTCTCATGGGCAGTCAAATCAGTCCCTGTCTTCCATTGACTCCAGTGACTCACAGGATACAGTCATTATTGAAGAAAGCTCCTCCAGTAAACGAATGAGGTTAGACGATGAAGCTAAAAAGGTAGGTATAATCATTTTTTTTCTGTACTTTTACATTTTGGTGTTAAAAAGAGAGAAAAAAAGACTGTTAAAAAGAGAGGAAAAGATTAAATTTATTTAAATAAATTTTTTAAATTAAGGCTTACTGATATGTATGTATGTATATGTGTGTGTGTGTGTGTGTGTGTGTGTGTGTGTGTGTGTGTGTGTGTGTGTATATATATATATATATATATATACATATACACACATACATATACATATACATACAAATATTTATTCATTTTATTATTTGTTTGAGTTGGTAGAAACCATTCTTGTCCAAAAACCTGGTGGGGAGCATATAATAAATGAATACAACCGAACCAAGTCTCTGGGGGACGAAACAAGGAGGAAAATGGTTAACATCTTAACAGCTGACATGACAGAAAAGAATGGGTAATCTTCATAATCATTACCTGGTGTATATATGATCTCTATAGTTTTACATTGTTGTTGTTGTTTAAATTCATGCAAAGGACACTAAAAATCTCTTTTTTTTACTGCAGTACATCACCACCAAAGCAGGTGAAAGAAAAATATGCCAGAGGAATTGTGGCTTTGTTCCCTTACCTGAGTGACCCCTTTTCTAAAAATGGCTACGTAAGTGTCAGCTTTGAATTCTAATTCTTTGTTGGCATTTTAAATGCTGCTAATCTCACATAGCCATACTACAGGTGGTGTATTTTGCTGTTGAATTAAAAGACTTTATCTTTATTTGTATTTTATAAGAAAAATTTTTATGATGGCGAAGGGGTACTGGGTACTTGGCATGGAGAATTAAAACTATACAGAGAGGCTTAGCTAAGGAACGACGTGCGTCATTTTAAGGTACGCAATGAAATTCTGAAATCTACCTTTTTTATTTTTATGTAGCTCATTTTGCAATCTTTTACAGAAGTTCTCTTGCTAAATTGCCTGTTTAAGGATTAACTTTATTTGTCATTCATTGAGCAGTGTTTTAAAATGTTTTGTTGTTCATTATCAGGACAAGGAACTTCTGCTGAAGCAGGGTCTGGTGGACCAACTGTAAGACGGCAGTCAGAGTTTAATCCAGAGACCACCCTGAATGAGGATGAATGCAAGGAAGCAATTGCATTCATGAGCCATTCCTCTGATGAGGACACCATCAAGAAGAAAATGAAATTGACATTCGACTATCGCCGTAACATGGTTCTTGACCCCATGCAGTCCAGTGATATATTGACAGTCTTTCCACGATTCAAAGATATTAAAGGCTTGGTAAAGTGTTTATAATCATACTTTTTAACAAATTAACAATACAATAAATTGTACTGATGTTTAAATGGAAGTTTATTCACTGCTTGCTTGAGTTTATATTGATAATGATTTGTCTAGTACTAAGAAAAAAAATGGCTCATCCTTTCCTGCCTTTTCTTAGATTGAGCAAGACTTTTTTCTGATGTTTGGAGAAGGAGTGTCAGGCAAGCTACTGGAAAAGTGGACAACTGCATTCAATAAAAAAGTGATTCAGCAGTTTAAAAAGCTTCCAAGCACCAGTGACTTGGAAGGACTACTGCTGGCAGCTGAATCTCCTACTGGTGACCCAGAAGTGGGATGTTTAAGATTAGGTATATATAGGTATAGATTATACTTTAAATATTAATTAGGAATATTAAGATTTGGTACCCATACATTTTAAATGTTCTTTCTATTCTTTTATTTCACTTCCAGTTTGCATTATTAATCAGATTTTGCTAACATAATGTATATGTGTAAACAGGTTGGGACAGCGACCTCTCTTCTATAATACTGTACAGTACTTCTGTTGCATCTGATCCCACCTTCTGCCCAAGGCCGGAAAAGACCAGGAAAGGTGTCTGCCTCTCAAGCAGAAAAACACCTTGTTGTCTTCAGGAAGAATTGTTTTTTTTTTTCTTGTTTTATTTATTTTTCTGTTTTATATTTAACATATTTTTGATAGCTCTCTCCAATTTGCTTAGCTTTCTCAGAGGGGAACAAACAGTAAGGAGCATCTTCGAGAAATTAAAGCTGTTGCTCAGCCCTACCTCCTGGCCATGGGACCTCAGAAGAATTCAGTTCACCACTACTTCATCGTTCTTGATCGGCATGCCATTCCATGCAAGTCAACCTCTTCTCTTGGTGCCGTTGACGAACTGTTTAAGGCACACTTTGTTTTTGGAACATCCTACAACCTTATGCTACACAACATGTACACTTTCATTCAGACCAATGTGTACAACATAGATGTTGGCAAAGTGAAAGAGAGTCCTCGTGTTGCTGAGGTTAGAGCATGGCTGCTTAGCTAGGTGCTAGGTGCTAAGTTTAAGTAGTTTAAGTTTTTCTGCCTTCATGAAGTGTTTTGTTTGTCAGGCTGAGTTATATGGTTCTAAATTGCTTCTTAGGCACTTCAGATTAGTTCATGGTTTTGTTCCTGGAAAGAATCTTCGCCTTAAATGTGTAGAGGCAGGGTGTTGTTCTGTGTTTGGGACTTTTTCAGGGTTTAGAAAACATTTAAATTCAAAACATCCTGAGCAAAATGACCAGCATTTTGACACCATTGACAACTGTGAGAGAGAGAGAGAGAGAGAGAGAGAGAGAGAGAGATTTTTTATTGTCATTGCACATTAGATGAACAACGAAATTTAACAGTACTTTCACCTAGTACACACATAATCTAAAAAGAGACAAAACAAAACAAAACAAAAAAATTAGAAATAAGAACACACAAGTAACATAAAATAAAATAGAACATTTGTAAATTAAAAATATATGTAATGTTATTGCACATATACCGAATATAGTAAATGCATGTATGTGTACATATGTGAGGAAAACAGTCAATGACCGTGTGTGTTCAGTATGGTGATGGCTTGTGGAAAGAAGCTATTTCTGAATCTATTTGTTCTAGTCCTGATAGACCTGTAGCGCCTGCCGGAGGGCAACAGGTCAAACATGGGGAAGGCTGGATGAGAACAGTCTTTAGTGATGGCCTTTGCTCTGGTGAGACAACGGGATAAGTAGATGTCCTTTAGGGAGGGAAGGGTGCAGCCAATGATCCTCTCTGCAGTATTTACCACTCTCTGGAGCTTCTTCCGTTCTGCTTCTGTGCAGTGGGAAAACCACACCGTAATGCAGTAAGTTAAGATGCTCTCAATGGTGGAGCGGTAGAAGGTCACTAGCAGCTTCTTCCCGACGTTGTTTCTCCTGAGCACTCTCAGGAAGTGCAGACGTTGCTGTGCTTTTTTAAAAACAGCAGTAGTGTTTCCTGACCATGAGAGGTCGGCAGATATTATTGTGCCCAAAAAGGTGTAAGCGTAGACTCTCTCTACGCAATCCCCATTAATGTAAAGAGGGCTCAGGTCTGCTCGTTGTCTCCTAAAGTCCAGAATAATTTCCTTTGTTTTTAAGATGTTGAGAGTCAAGTTGTTTGCCAGACACCACTTGGACAATTTCAGAACCTCGTCCCTGTAGGCTGACTCATCACCCTCAGAGATCAGCCCCACCATCGTTGTATCATCAGCGAACTTCAGTATGGTATTACTGGACTGGATGGGTCTACAGTCGGCAGTGTAGAGGGTATAGAGTAGTGGGCTCAACACACACCCTTGTGGGGAGCCCGTGCTCAGAGATCTAGTAGCGGAGAGGTTGTGACCAAGTTTTATTGACTGTGGTCTGTTTGTGAGAAAGTCTTTAATCCAGGAGCAGGTGAGTGGGTGAAATCCTAGATCAGTCAGTTTGCTGACCAGGATGGCAGGGATGATAGTATTAAAGGCCGAACTATAATCAATAAAGAGCAACCTAACATAGTTCCCACTGTGCTCCAGATGGCTCAACGCTGTATGTAAGGTGAAGGCTATAGCATCTTCAGTTGACCTATTTGCCTTGTAAGCGAATTGGTGGGGGTCAAACGAGGGAGGGAGGCAACCTTTGATGTGACCCAAGACCAACCGTTCTAGGCATTTAGTGACAATGGGTGTAAGTGCCACTGGACGGTAGTCATTTAGGCTGGTTATGTTCGATTTTTTGGGTATCGGGATGATAGTAGTCGACTTTAGGCAGGCTGGAATAATAGCCCGTGTCAGAGAAAGGTTGAAGATGCTTGTGAACACCTGTGAGAGCTAGTCAGCACAGGCCTTAAGTACCTTCCCAAGTACACCGTCTGGTCCTGCTGCTTTCCTGGGGTTCACCCTGCTAAGCATCTCTTTCACTTCCTGTACCTGCACAGTCAGTGGTTGGAATCTGGGGGCTGGTTGAAGCTGATGTAATGTTACTGCAGACCGTTGGGGTGAGGTCTCAAAGCGTGCAAAAAAGGTATTTAGCTCTTCCACCAATGCAATGCTAGAGTCCACAGCTATACTGGTCTGTCCCCTGAAATGTGTGATCTGCTGAATACCCTGCCATACCTGCCGCGGGTTGTTATTTGAGAGATGGCTTTCCATTTTCCTCCTGTAGTCAGCTTTAGCTCTCCTTATCCCTCTCTTCAGGTCAGCTCTGGTCGTGCTATATAGTGCTTTATTTCCTGATTTAAATGCTTTATTACGATTTTTGAGCAATGATTTGACTTGACTGGTCATCCAGGGCTTCTGATTGGGGAATACCCGGATGCGTTTTTCCACCGTGACATTCCCCGTGCAGTACTTGATGTACGATAGTACAGCCTCTGTATAAACTTCCAAGTCGTGATTTTCAAAGACACTCCAATCAGTTTGTGAGAAACAGTCTATTAACTTATGAAGAGCATCTTCTGGCCAAATAGTGACCGTCTTTATCAATGGAGTTGTACTTCTTATAAGAGGTTTATATGCAGGGATAAGGAACAGGGAGAGATGGTCCGAGTGTCCTAAGTGTGGGAGTTGTGTGGTCTTATATGCATGCTTAATGTTTGTGTAAACATGATCTAATGTATTTTCCCCTCTAGTAGGACATTTAACGTGCTGATAAAATTTAGGCAAAATGGACTTCAAATTTCCTTGATTAAAATCACCCGCGATAATGTGTACTCCGTCAGGGTGAGACTCTTGCTGTTTGTTTATGCTGTTTGACAGCAGCGAGAGAGCAGTGCTAACATTAGCATTGGGAGGTATATATACAGCCGTAATTATCACTACTGTTACCTCTCTAGGCATAAAAAAAGGACGGCATTTAATAGAAAAGGACTCGAGGTCCGGTGAACAGTGCTTATGTATGGCCTTATTATTCGTAGACCATTTGTCGTTTACATAAATACACAGACGCCCCCCTCTGCTCTTACCGGATGCTTTGGTCCGATCGTAGCGATACATGGAGCGTCCCGCTAGCTGTACAGCTGCATCGGGGATATGCGGGTGAAGCCAGGTCTCAGATATGATTAAAATACAACAGTCCCGGACGTAGCGATCCCCTTCGGTAAGTAAATACAGTTCATCCATCTTGTTGCCCAACGATCTTGCGTTGGTGAGGAACATACTCGGAAGGGGAGGCTTGTGGGGATCCTTCCTCAGTCTCGCAAGAAGGCCGGACAGGCATCCCCGCTTCTGCCTTCTCTCCTTCCGCCGTCTTCGCTGCCTGCCAACGCCCACAACAAACCACGGAGCACCCGCCGGTCTCGCTATCTCAGTAGGGATGTTATAAAAGCGGCTAGACTCTGCAGTAATTTCCAGCTTTGAGTTAAAACCAAGGTCTATTAATTCCTGTCTACTGTAGCAGTGTGCAAAGGAGCGTGAGACTGCTGAGGCAGAAGGACAAAGTAGTGCTCAAACATTTGATCAGGTTGACTCTGTTAGAGAGGTGGCCACGACATCTGTATTGTTAAAGTCAAAAAAGAGCACTTTGGATATGTGTGCATCTGCTGTTGCACAACTAAAATTTGCTGGGTTAAGTCAATCTGCTGTAAGTGGTTTTGTTTCATCTATGGAGGAAATAGTTTGTGAGATTCACAGTCAGGCCCAGGATACAGCTTTGCTCTGTCTGTCTCCACATGACATTGCAACTAAAAGGAAAATAGAAAGTTCATTTCAACATTTGGAAAATCCATTTACTTTGTTAAATTTGGAAGCCAAACGAAAGAGACTATTTACAGAGAAATGGGGAACTGTTGAACCAACCGAAATAGTGCTTGGCACAAGATTTGATAGCAGGAGAAATAAAACCACTGGAACATTTGATCAAGTTGTTGTAACAGATAAGTTTTCTTATGTTCCCTTTCAAAGGCTACACTCGATGCTGCGTGAAAACGCTATGGGAACATCTTGTCATGTTGCCGGTTGTGAAGCATGTGTGTACCAAACACGCCAAATTTTTGGCTTTTATAACCTCGGTCAGGTGACGTCATCTGATAGGACGCACCTGCAGGTTATAAATAGGAGTGAACCGGCAACATTCCTCAGATTCTTGTCTTCACCTAGTTGTGAGCGTGTGTGTCTAACCAGCAAAATTAGTGTTTAACTCACCAATAATGGCAAAGTTTAAACGAGATGTCCCTCCGTGTGTATAATCCATATCGGAGGGCGATCTCTACACATTACTGCTTCGATTAAGTGCTACGCGCGCGCCTCGCATTCCGAGCCACCGCGCATTCCTGGGGCTTAAACTCGTGCATCCGTCTGAGCAGTGAGAGACGGATTTAAAACTCCTTTCTTTCGCGGTTTCATCGGATCGGGAAATCCCTCTGTCCGCTCGCAGAGAGGGAGTAAAATCTTTCCGTGCCACGGGCATATGCCACTCCACATGTCACCGCTGTGCGCGCATGTCACTGGCAGCTGTTATTCCACATGTCACCGCTGTGCGCGCATGGCACTGGCAGCTCCCACTCCACATGTCACCGCTGTGCGCGCATGGCACTGGCAGCTGTTATTCCACATGTCACCGCTGTGCGCGCATGGCACTGGCAGCTGTTATTCCACATGTCACCGCTGTGCGCGCATGGCACTGGCAGCTGCCACTGATATGTCCGTCTGTCATCGGTCTCAACGCGACTATTTACGTCTGTATACGCCACTGGACTCCTCACGGTTAAATACGTTGGTCACATGACAGCTGTATAAGCCGGTTACGGGACTCATTGTGTGTAAAGTTTTTCTAAAGTTGCGTAGTAGAAGAAGCGAGTTGCTCGGTCCGTCCGCTGTGCTTTTGGTAAGCTTTTCTGGCGCCAGGAGAGACTCAGTCAAACACACACACACGTTGTCCGTCAGAAAGGTCTCTGTTTATTAACAGCAAAGATGGGGTTTTTATATGTTTACACTTTCAGGTACGTTCATAATCCTGTGAAAATGTATATTATTATTTTATTCTGTCGACGTTAATAATGTGTTTTAATGTCGGTAATAATTTCACGACTAACGCATATTTCTTAATATGATTCAGTGACGCTCCCTGTAACTGTTACCTCTGCTGAGTGATTCTTTTTTAAATGAAGCTCATCAAAACGTACTTGCGCTCATCTATGGCACAAGAGCGCATGAGTGGTCTGGCAACTGTCAGCATCAACTCTGAATTAGCAAAGGCTTTATCATATGAAGAGCTCATGTACGACTTTGCCTCAAGAAAGAAGGCAAGAAGTGTGCCTTTGTAAATTTTGGACATTGGAAAGCTCCAGCAGATGACAGTGTTGATTTTACTTCAGTTTATTATTGTTTTTTATTTTTATTTTATTTATTATAAATGTTTTATTTAAAGTATAATTTTTTTTTTATTTTTTTTTTGCTGTAGAGCTACAATTGTAATTTTTAAATGATACAATTTATTTATGTATTTACTTTTATTTGAATAAAGTTCTATTTTGGCCCCTATAGTAGTAAGTTATATTTTATATTGTCTTAAGTCTTACCTTAGGTTAAACGTTTTTGAGAATTAGACCATCCAGCTAAGATAAATGTTATGTTGTTGATTGATAAAATCTGGATTAAGGATATTTTATTTCATTTTGTTTCATTTATTTAATTTTTAGTTTTTAGTTTCCCCCTGAGGGATTGCCACCTTATTGTGGTCAGGGGGTTTGCGTACCTCAGTGACCTTAAGAGCTATACCAGTAGGAGCTTAGTCTTCAAGTGGGACACCCAAGTTGGACAGGTCTGAAGGTAGAGGCCTGACAAAGTGCAATCCACTTCTTCAGGCTTTGGACGCAGCTAACAACACAATTCAGCAAAGACAATACTGTTACTATAAGTACAGGGGGGAAAAAAAGTGCTCGATCATGACGTGTACACATGATGCCCCCTTCACATTTCTGACTGCTCCCCCAAATGGTCTGGTCTAGAACCGGCCCTGGTATGCTGAGCAAAATTAAAATAAAACTTGAACGTGCAATCAATGATTCAAAAAGGCTGCATAAAGACATAAAAGGCTGGCACTAAAGAATAAATCCATACATCCATATACATGTTCATATGACAAGAAAAATACAACACAGTAGGCTAATTAATTAAGCCTTGTGAGGCTTGGGGAATTGAGTTTATGAACGGGGTACAAAGGTTTGCTACACACACACACACACACACACACACACATATATACTGTATATATCTATATCTATATATATCTATATAATATATGTAAAGTTAATATATACAAATATTAACTTTTAAGAAATAATCCACCACTTCATCCTATGTTTTTCTCATGTTTGTAACTACAAACCGGATTCCAAAAAAGTTGGGACACTATACAAATCGTTAATAAAAACTGAATGCAATGATGTGGAGGTGCCAACTTCTAATATTTTATTCAGAATAGAACATAAATCACGGAACAAAAGTTTAAACTGAGAAAAGGTATCATTTTAAGGGAAAAATATGTTGATTCAAAATTTCATGGTGTCAACAAATCCCAAAAAAGTTGGGACAAGGCCATTTTCACCACTGTGTGGCATCTTCCCTTCTTCTTACAACACTCAGACGTCTGGGGACCGAGGAGACCAGTTTCTCAAGTTTAGAAATAGGAATGCTCTTCCATTCTTGTCTAATACAGGCCTCTAACTGTTCAATCGTCTTGGGCCTTCTTTGTCGCACCTTCCTCTTTATGATGCGCCAAATGTTCTCTATAGGTGAAAGATCTGGACTGCAGGATCCTTCTCCTATGCAGCCATGATGTTGTGATTGATGCAGAATGTGGTCTGGCATTATCTTGTTGAAAAATGCAGGGTCTTCCCTGAAAGAGATGACGTCTGGATGGGAGCATATGTTGTTCTAGAACCTGAATATATTTTTCTGCATTGATGGTGCCTTTCCAGACATGCAAGCTGCCCATGCCACACGCACTCATGCAACCCCATACCATCAGAGATGCAGGCTTCTGAACTGAGCATTGATAACAACTTGGGTTGTCCTTGTCCTCTTTGGTCCGGATGACATGGCGTCCCAGATTTCCAAAAAGAACTTCGAATCGTGACTCGTCTGACCACAGAACAGTCTTCCATTTTGAAACACTCCATTTTAAATGATCCCTGGCCCAGTGAAAACGCCTGAGCTTGTGGATCTTGCTTAGAAATTGCTTCTTCTTTGCACTGTAGAGTTTCAGCTGGCAACGGCGGATGGCACGGTGGATTGTGTTCACTGACAATGGTTTCTGGAAGTATTCCTGAGCCCATTCTGTGATTTTCTTTACAGTAGCATTCCTGTTTATGGTGCAGTGTCGTTTAAGGGCATCCAGTATGGTTTTACGCCCTTGACCCTTAGGCACAGAGATGATGATAACTGCAAAGTCTTTGCAATTTTTCGCTGGGTAACACCTTTCTGATATTGCTCCACTATCTTTCTGCGCAACATTGTGGGAATTGGTGATCCTCTACCCATCTTGGCTTCTGAGAGACACTGCCACTCTGAGAAGCTCTTTTTATACACAATCATGTCGCCAATTGACCTAATTAGTGTTAATTGGTCTTCCAGCTCCTCGTTATGCTCAAATTTTACGTTTTCCAGCTTCTCATTGCTACTTGGTTGACACCATGAAATTTTGAATCAACATATTTTTTCCTTAAAATGATACATTTTCTCAGTTTAAACTTTTGTTCCGTGATTTATGTTCTATTCTGAATAAAATATTAGAAGTTGGCACCTCCACATCATTTTCAAAGTTGAAAATGAAACTCAGTGAAAAGTTTTGTTTTTTTGACGAAGAACAGGTAGATTCATATTTATTTATATCATTTGCCTTGTCTACAAATGTATATACTTTGAATAAGTTTGTGTTTGTTTAATTTGCTGTATATAAATATATACATATATATACTGTATACAGACAGACAGGATCATTAAAAGGATATACACGGTTACACAATTGCCTAGAGTTTCCCTGGAAAGCACGACCTACATTCTTGAAGTTTTGACCCCTGAGGTAGATATACAGAAACTTTGATACAGGACATGAGACAATATCAATAAATGCACTGTGCATACTGCTCATAACTGTCTCCTTCTTTTAAAGCTTACATTCATAATTCTGCACAAGACAGAGGGATTTCACAGATTCTAGGCAGAAATGGCTTTACAATCAAACACTGTTCTGGAGTAGAACATGTGTCCTGTTTCTTTTTTAAAGGGTAAAATGTTCAAACCCAAAATGGTTTTAATAGAATTTCATCACCAGAAATGTTGTCCTGTGTGATAATGGAGGCACAGAACAACTTTACTCAGTACAGTATACATTTCGGACCAAGGCAAGAGGAGGAGGCCCACTGTTTAAAAACAAAAACAAAACTCTAGGCTCTGTCCCCAACTTCTTTTTAAATTCCTAGTGGTTGAAGTTAAATAATTTCACTGACATTTAAGAATGTATGTAAAAATTGTTAAGTATTTATTTATTTGCATGTTTATGCATAAATTAAGTAAATGTCATTTATTTTTGATCATAGAAATGTAAATAGGGAACATTGTAGAGGTCTTATTAAAGGAAGTGATTGGTGTGATTATATATATATATATATATATATATATATATATATATATATATATATATATATATATATATATATATATATATAGTGTTTCTTTTCACTTTATTTCTGTCACTTTAGGTTGCTGTTACTATATATTAAAAGCAATATAGTATTACAGTTTAGATTGAAACATATTGCTTAATTTAGCCTTGACAGTAGTCTTAATATTAATGACAATTTTAATTTTCTTGATCTCCTTTGATTGTTTAATAGTAATTTCACAGAATGCTGTGACAGGTGCATACAGAGAATACCAGATCAAGTGACTAGTGTACAAATGAACGGTGTAGGAAATGGGGTCGCTATAGGCCTCTGAATTTGTAAAATTTGATCAAACACTGGTGCTTAAGGTATGAACAGACAAAACGGTGAGGGATAATTAAAAATAAAGGGGTATTCAGAAACAATTTAAACGTTATGCAGATTTGCAAATAGTTGGTGTAACTACATAAAACAATGTATTGAAATGTGACCAAAAACAAACAATACTCAGGGACATAAACACATGTCAAAGATAACATGCGTGTGAATTCCCATCTCGACAAAAATACATAGAAAAACGGATGTTTTTATATAATCTCCGACAATATTGGGTAATTTACAAGTGCTCTGAAAGCGCATCCCTGCTAATTCTCTGCTAACCTCTGAAGTTACAAAAGATACCGTGCCCACCACCACGCAAACTGACCCACCACGCAGTCATTTTCGCCGCGCGCACCTCTGCGAGTATAAACCAAGCTTTAAGTAGTGACAGTCGCACGTAGCGGTGACAGGTCGAATGACAGCCAATATGTGAAGACACCATGTCGAGTGACAGGTTCCTATGGCCGTGTCGGGTCGTGAGAAATGCGTGCATAGCTGTGCCGGGTTGGTTGCCATGCGCATATAACAAAGATCGAGACTCGAAAGATCGAGTGCCATGCTCATGTGGAGTGGCAGCTGCCAGTGCCATGCGCACACAGAGGTAACATGAGGAGTGGCATGCGCACGTAGCGGTGACATGTAGAGTGGCATGCGCACGTAGCGGTGACATGTGGAGTGGCATACGCACGTAGCGGTGACATGTAGAGTGGCATGCGCACACAGAGGTAACATGTGGAGTGGCATACGCACGTAGCGGTGACATGTAGAGTGGCATGCGCACGTAGCGGTGACATGTGGAGTGCCATGCGCACACAGAGGTAACATGTGGAGTGGCATATGCACGTAGCGGTGACATGTGGAGTGGCATGCGCACGTAGCGGTGACATGTGGAGTGGCATGCGCACGTAGCGGTGACATGTGGAGTGGCAGCTGCCAGTGCCATGCGCACGTAGCAGTGACATGTGGAGTGGCATATGCCCGTGGCACGGAAAGATTTTACTCTTACTGCGCTCGCAAGCGCGCACCGCGCTTCTTGTGAATGGGCAAGGATAAACATCCTCTCTTGCTTCCGCGGAGATGGTAATAGGCTCTAAGCACTTAAAATAATAATAAAAAAAAAAAACATAGACGGCAGGTTCTGTCGGGTGGCCGGGGGCGGAGCCTCAACGACGCTCTCTCCCCTTTTCTTAGCAATCGTCTCGGGTTACTTTGCTGTAACCCTGTTCCCTGAAAAAGCGGGAACGAGATGCTGCGCGAAAGCGCTATGGGAAACGATTCCTCGTGACCGGTTGTGAAGCACATGTGTGTCAAACACGCCAAATATTTTGGCATCTATAACCTCAGGCAGGTGACGTCAACCGATGAGGTGCACCTAGAGGTTATAAATAGGCATGAACCGGAAACACCCTCAGGTCAATTTTGTCTGAAGGAGGTCCAGTCACGCATGCAGTGCGGCATTGTAGCGCAGCATCTCGTTCCCGCTTTTTCAGGGAACAGGGTTACGGCAAAGTAACCCGAGACGTTCCCTTTCAAAAGCTACACTCAATGCTGCGGGAAAGCGCTATGGGAACGAGAATACCCACTCCGCCGCACTGCAAGTGTCTGGACCACCAGGGTTGTGTCGTGTGCGCACAGTACCCCCAAGGAGTCCTAGACCCCGCAAGCCTGGCATCCAACCACGCCTGACCGATGTCTTGCAGAAAGGCAGCCTGCCGCATGCCATGTTTGGAAGCCCCTCTTGCCGGAGCAATAGATAAGGCAAGCTTCCTGGTCGAACGGCCCTAATCACTAGAGGCGAAGTATGCCACACGCCTCATAGGCTAGAGCACTAGCATCTTTAACCCGACTCGTCTAATGGCTGCGGCCTTTGGGCCGCGGCCCCACGACATATGAAACCCTGCTCTAATTTACGGCCCCGGCTTAATGCAGAGGTGCGCTGTAAATTGAAGAGCATGAGCTGGACACAACGAATGAAGCCTTACTGCTCTGGAGCTAACGGCGGAGGACCGAAGGCTTCGACTGTGGGAGATAGTTGGGTAAGAATGCAGAACGGCTTTTTTTTTTTTTTTTTTGAGAAACTTCCAGCACTGTAACAATTTGGCAGTGGACTGGGTCTACATGTTTTATGTCCTGGAATGTAAAAGACCCTGAAGGACCGAATTTGTTCTGTTCTCCTAGGCTAGGGCACTAGCATCTCCAACCCAACTCGTCTAATGGCGGCTGCCCTTCGGCTGCGGCCCTAAGACATATGAAATCTGCTCTGATTTACGGCCCTGGCTTAATGCAGAGGTGCGCTGTAAATTGAAGAGCATGAGTTGGACACAGAGAATAAAGTCTTTACTGCTCCGGAGCTAACGGCGGAGGACAGAAGGCTTCGACTGTGGAAGATAGTTGGGCTGGAATGTAAAAGATCCCGAGGGACAGAATTTCTCCTGTCCTCCTAGGCTAGGGCACTAGCATCTCTAACCCGACTCGTCTAATGGCGGCTGCCCTACGGCTGCGGCCCAATATGAAATCTGCTCTGATTTACGCCACTGGCTAGTGCGGTGGTGTACAGTAAATCCTAAGGAACATGAACTAGACGCAGTTAATGAAGTCTTACTGCCCCGTAGCTGTAACGGCGGAGAACAGAAGCTTTGAAGACAACTGCAGAAGATAGTTGGGTGAGGATGCAGAATAGCTCTAGCTAGCCAATGGCAAAGCCTAAGCACAATAAGAAGGCTGATGAGGCCCGTGAATAAGCCTGCAACTAAGGGGTGCTTTCCACCAGCCCCATCAGTCAGGACGTAGGCGAGGAGCGGCTACGTATGTTCTGAGTGCACGAGGGCAAAAGCCTGAGGTCAATTTTCTTGCAGAAGCTCCAGCACTGAAGCAGTTCAGCAGTGGACTGGGTCTGCATGTTTTGCCATGTCCTAGTGTAGTTTTTCACGCTAGAACATGTTAACCTCCTGACTGCTGGAGGGAGTATTTCAGGGCCAGAAATAGAGTCATCGTTTCGGGGCAATTGATGTGCCACACGAGCAGATGACCTCTCCAGATCCCTTGGGCTGGGCGGCCATCTAAGGCCGCACTCCGGCCCCTAAGGGAAAAACGTCTGCCGTTAGCAACTTGTGACGACAGGACGGACCTAGAGTGGGACCCAGGGTCAAAGACGAGGGTCTGAACCACATAAAATTGGTGGTGGCTGTTAGGTGTTCAGTTTCCTGAAACACGGCAGGAGGAACCCGAGCAACTAACACTTTATCCTGAGGATACTGGTTTTCCACAGTGCTTCGTGCTTAAGGAGACATAGCTGGCAGTAGGTTCCCCGCTGCCAGCCTCTCTAAAGGTGCACGAACTTTAACACCTCGGCTAGATGGGTGTGTCACTGGAGACCGCTGCTCTCCGAAACACCAATGGTGGCGGAGATTGAACCACGGCCTCCTAAGGATGCTGGTCCTCTTCATAGCTTCGTACCTAAAGAGACATAGCTGGCAGTAGGTTCCCCGCTGCCAGCCTCTCTAAAAGGTGCAGCTCTCAGTAGGTCAGTCTGGTCTGCCTGCAAAGCCATCGTGTGCAGGGCAGCACCAGGCTGACCTGCTGCCTGAAAAATCTTCTCCCACCAACGAAGATGTTAGTCTACACGCTTGGTAGGGAGTGTGGATTTTTCCCAAGAGGATGAGCTCCCAGGAGAGAGATAGCCCGTGAGCGTCTCTCTGATCTGGGACATCATCATAAAGGACCGAGCTTTCATCCATGACATTGGAACAAATCAAATGTCAATAGCACAAAAACACAGGATAATATGGCTTATTCCATGAAAGAGTTAAATCATGGAGGTCGCCAGGAGGGGAGGGGCCATCACTGAGGCCCCTCCTCCTCCGGCCACCCGACAGACACCTGTCGGCTGACCGTGAGCGTTTGGGGAATTTATTTTATTTATTTATTTTTATTTTTACCGCGAATCGAGGTGTACGCGTCGGACCGCGCGTTACCACCTCTTACATCAACTAACACACCGGCTCATTACAAGAGGAGCGCTCTGGAGTGATAGTTTCCATCTCCGCGGGAGCGAGAGAGAAAGTTCTTCCCCCTTTCACCAGAAGCGCCGAAGCGCGCTGGAGAAGTGGAAGGTAAAAGACTCATAATCCGGCGAGAGAGCGAGAGAAAAGGAAAAATCCTGTCTCGCGCACCTCGGCCAGATTGCACGCCAGAAATGCGCTGCGGGTCGCGGTTTCACTTTAAGACGGCGAACCCGAGCGCGCGGGACTTTAATAGGGAGAAAATCGCAATACTTACCTGCCCCCTGAAGCCCGAGATAGCGTGCTCTTCCCCCAAACACTCAAACAGAAAACGCGAAGATCGCCCTCAGCGAGATATTCATCCACACAGAGGGACGGACTCGTGTCTAACTCTGCCATCTTTCTGGTAAGTAGTAAGACACTTTCTATTTTCGCTTTCTGTTAAAAATTCTTGCACACACGCACACACACAACATGGATCCTGAAGAGAAAATGATCTGAGGGTGTTTCCGGTTCATGCCTATTTATAACCTCCAGGTGCACCTCATCGGTTGACGTCACTTGTCTAAGGTTATACATGCCAAAATATTTGGCGTGTTTGACACACGCATGCTTTACAACCGGTCACGAGGAATCGTTTCCCATAGCGCTGTCGCGCAGCATTGAGTGTAGCTTTTGAAAGGGAACTCCATATGAGTTAACCCTTTCATGGAGTAAGCTGTATTCATCCCGTGTTTTCCTGCCATCAACTTATTTATTTAAATATAATTGAGGTAGAAATGCGGAGTTATATGATGACACCCAGATAAAAGAGACGCTTCCAGGCTATCTCTCTTCTGGGACATCATCCTTCCTGAAAAGCTATTACTTCCTTTCAAGCTGTGTAGACTTTTTATCTTCCCTGGAGGGAAAAGCTTTTCAGGCAGCAGGTCAGGTTGGCGCATTGCACACCATGGCGGTTTTGCACGCCTACCAGGCTGACCTGCTGAGAGACTTGAGTACTGGCGGGGCTCTGCAAGGTAAGGCGTAAGTCCATTGGACTTACGCCGGGCCACAGACTTGTCTCTTCGTGCAACAAAGCAGACGGCTCGTGCTATCGGCCGTTTTATGGCTGCTATGGTCTCCGCGGAGAGGCACTTGTGGTTGAATCTCAGGAGCATTAAGGAAAAGGATCGTGTATTCCTCCTCAATGCCTCATCTCGCCTCCCGGCCTACTTGGTGATGTCGTTAACTCGGTCGCCACTAGGTTCATGAGGCGAAGTTATATAACAAGCCTTCGGGAAATTCCTTCCCCGCCTTGCTCAAGAGTCGGGACTGTCGGCCACCCAGTCTTGACTGGGTCTGACTGTTGCGAGGCGTAAAACACACAAGGAGAGTGTTTTTGAGCTGGGCACCCCCTCGACAAGATTGGGGTGCGTCACGCAATCCGCCTCAAAAGAGGTCAGACTGGCATATTGTCTTCACAAAGAAACCCTGAGGTTCATGTGCCCAGGACCGTGGGGGGTGGCCCCCCAATGGGGAGAGGCACGCAGAATTCCTTTTAAAGAATGAAGTGTCCTCCCTGGCACCCCCAGGAGGTTGGTGTTCTTGCTCCGCCACCACTGGTGTTTTGCGCAACTCCAGTCTCCAATAAAATGTTAGTTCTTCGGGTTTTTCCTGCCGTGTTTCAGGATGCCGAACATCTAACATCCCCTCCCCCCCGTTTAACCAAACCCTGAGCTTTGCTCCTTTCAGAGAAACTGGCAGCGTGGAAGCTACTGCCAAGTATATCTCCTTGGGTACTAAGCACTGTACAGAGAAACTACAGGATTCTCACATCACCCTCCGCGTTTCAATGGCGTGGTCTCCACTTCCATGAAACCGGAAAGTGCGCAAGAGGAACGGGGGGCTGCGTCCAATTTTTTAGATTTTGCGGGCTTTACCGCTATCTAAAAATTAATCAATAGAAATATTGCCACAACACAGGAGGGTCCCGAGGTTCGCTTTCGGGGGCGAAGCTTACCAGTATCGGGTCCTTCCATTTGGTCTAGCTCTTTCACCCGCACATACACAAAATACATGGATGTAGTTCTGGCTCTTACGACTCCAGAGCATCCGTATTGAATTACATGACTGGCTGGCCCAGTCTCAGTAGCTAGCGCTTCGACATCAGCATGTCGTTCTAGCTAATCTTTGTTTCCTAGGATTGAGATCCAATGCCATGAAAGCATGCTCTTTCCTGTTTAGAGGACAACATTTTTGGGTGTCACATGGAATTTGAGCATAAGCGGGCACAGCTGTCTCCCGCTCGTGTCGAATTCATTCTCAACACCATCAAGGAAATCAAGCTAGACCAGAAAGTGACTATCACTTTTAGAGATCTTAGCTCTCATGGCAGCTGTATCCACGGTGACGCCTTTGGACCTTCTGCACATGAGAGCATTTCAGTTGTGGCTAAGAACCAGGGGATTTTACTCTAGGGCCAATCCCCAATAAGGGCTACGCGCCAGGTGCTTCGTACCCTTTCTATGTGGTTCAGACCCCGGTTTCTGACTCTGGGTCCCACTCTAAGTTCGTCTTGTCGTCGCAGATGCTAACGACAGACGTTTCCCTCATGGGCTGGGGTGCGGTCTTAATTGACCGTCCAGCCCAAGGGAGCTGGAGAGGCCATCTTTTTGCGCGGCACATCAATTGCCTCAAAATCATGGCTCTATTTCAGGCCCTAAAGCACTTCCTCCAGCAGTTGAGACTACCATGTCCTAGTGCGGGTGGACAACACTATGGCAGTCTCATATATTAATCGCCAGGGCGGACTGTGCTCGCGCCGCTAAATAGCTAGCGCACCAGGTTCCTCTCCCTCAGAGCGATTTACATTCTGGGAAAATTTCATGTAGCAGAGGTGGACCTCTTTGCCTCGCAAGATCAGCAAATGTCCCCTTTACTACTCTCTGACTTCCAGCCCCTGCGTCTGGACGCCTTTGCGGTTCCTGAACAGGACCAACTAAGTCAAGCTGGTCTTCCAGCCAGCGTAATTAAGACTATTCTAAGTGCTAGGGCTGCCTCCCCTCAAATAGAATGTATTTGAAAGTTGGTGCATGCCGAATTGTTTCAGTGCTGGAGTTTCTGCAGGAAAAATTTGTCCTCTGGCTTGTGCCCCTTGTTGAACCACTAGAGTCAGCGCCTCAGGTTTCTGACCCTTAAGATGGTTTTTCTAAATGATGTTACCTTTCTAAGAGGATTGGAGATCCCTATTGTTTTTGAAGCCTTCTGTCCTCCGCCTTTACAGCTTTGGTGCAGGAGAGACTTCACTCACTGTGTCCAGTACGTGCTCTTCAGATTTACGTCCACCGCATCAGCCAGTGGCGTAAGTCAGAGCAGCTTTTACATGTTTCGGGGCCACAAGCTGTGTGAGAGATGCTATTGCCCTCTCCTATGAGGCGCGTGGGCTCACTTCGCCTCTAGGAATCAGGGCTCATTCAACCAGGGGAATCGCCTCATCTATTGCACTAGCAAGAGGTATTCCTTTGCAGCAAGTATGTGATGCGGAGGGTTGATCCTCTCCGCACACATCTGCCAACATGCATTCTATGGTTTTAAAGCCTTCTGTCCTCCGCCTTTACAGCTTCGGAGCAGAAGAGACTTCACTTACTGTGTCCAGTACGTGCTCTTCAGATTTACGTCCACCGCATTAGCCAGTGGCGTAAGTCAGAGTTTTAAACATGCTTTTACATGTTTTAAAGCACCAAGCTGCGTGAGAGATGCTATTGCCCTCTCCTATGAGGCGCGTGGGTTCACTTCGCCTCTAGGAATCAGGGTTCATTCAACCAGGGGAATCGCCTCATCAATTGCACTAGCAAGAGGTATTTCCTTGCAGCAAGTCTGTGATGCGGAGGGTTGGTCCTCTCCGCACACATTTGCCAATATGCATCCTATTGTTTGAGGCCTTCTGTCCTCCGCCTTTACAGCTTCGGAGCAGGAGAGACTTCACTTACTGTGTCCAGTACGTGCTCTTCAGATTTACGTCCACCGCATTAGCCAGTGGCGTAAGTCAGAGCAGCTTTTACATGTTTTGAAGCCGCAAGATGCGTGAGAGATGCTATTGCCCTCTCCTATGAGGTGCGTGGGCTCACTTTGCCTCTAGGAATCAGGGCTCATTCAACCAGGGGAATCGCCTCATCAATTGCACTAGCAAGAGGTATTCCCTTGCAGCAAGTCTGTGACGTGGAGGGTTGGTCTTCTCCGCACACATTTGCCAATATGCATCCTATTGTTTTGATGGGATTCGGAGCAGGAAAGACTTCACTTACTTTGTCCAGTACGTGCTTTTCAGATTTACGTCCACCGCATCAGCTAGTGGTGTAAGTCAGAGCAGCTTTTACATGGTCTGGGGCCGCAACGGGGGGTGGCCCCCACTACACTGGGCTATTGCCCTCTCCTATGAGGCGCATGGGCTCACTTCGCCTCTAGGAATCAGGGCTCATTCAACCTGGGGGATCGTCTCATCTATTGCACTAGCAAGAGGTATTCCCCTGCAGCAAGTGTGTGACGCTGAGGGTTGTCCTCTCCGCACACATTTATTACATTTATAGTTTGGATGTTCATACTACTCCGGGCCCACGGGTCCTCGAGTCAGCTACCCAGACATAGTTCTAAGACCTTCTTGGCCTTGTGCGCACACGCTACACAACCTTGGAGTCCAGACACTTGCAGTGCGGCGGCGTTGGTACTCTCGTTCCCATAGCGTTTTCACGCAGCATCGAGTGTAGCCTTTGAAAGGGAACGTCTCGGGTTACTTTGCTGTAACCCTGTTCCCTGAAAAGGCGGGAACGAGATGCTGCGTCCCAATGCCGCACTGCCTATGTGACCGGACGTCCGTTCAGACAAATTAATCTGAGGAATGTTGCCGGTTCACTCCTATTTATAACCTGCAGGTGCGTCCTATCAGATGACGTCACCTGACCGAGGTTATAAAAGCCAAAAATTTGGCGTGTTTGGTACACACATGCTTCACAACCGGCAACATGACAAGATGTTCCCATAGCGTTTTCACGCAGCATCTCGTTCCCGCCTTTTCAGGGAACAGGGTTACAGCAAAGTAACCCGAGACGTTCCCATTTTAGAAACACTAATTTTACAAAATCTGCATCTTACTGATTTGTTTAAACCCAGACATGTTCCATAGGAAGGTGGTTATGTTGACTTAAGTGATACGGCACATTTTAAAAGTAATCCTTTATTTTGCACAGAAAAAGATGCTTTACAAATTCAGTTATTTTATAATGATTTTGAGACCGCTATTCCTTTGGGTTCCAAAAAAGGTATACACAAATTGGGTGCTATCTATTTTACATTAAGGAATTTTCCCCCCATATTTAACTCCTCCCTGGATAACATTCATTTATGTGCGCTCTTTCATGCACAGGATATTAGACGATATGGTGTTAATTCTATAATTGAGCCTCTAGGAAATGATCTAAAAGTGCTTGAGATTAAGGGGGTTAAGAATCCGGTATCTAGAAATTGTGTAAGGGGTACAGTTGTTCAAGTCACAGGGGATAACCTTGGCTTACACAGTTTATTAGGATTTCTGGGGTCATTTGGGGCTCAATATTGCTGTCGTTTCTGTGTTCTTGAGAAAGATCGCTTTCAATTTGTATTTTCTGAAGATAACCCTGAAGTTAGACTAAGAACAACTGAGATGCATGCTCTGCACTGTAAAAGGTTACAAGATGACTCTACACTATCACATGTTTATGGCGTCAAACGGGTGTGTTTGTTAAATTCACTCAAGTATTTCAACACAGCAAACAATTTTGCTGTGGATATAATGCACAACATTTTAGAAGGTGTCGCACAGCTTGAGATAAAACTTGTTCTGCAGTACATTGAGCATAATTTTTTGAGTGCTGATGATCTTGCTGGTAGAATACATGCTTTTGATTATGGTTACAATCAGCAGAGGAACCGTCCTCCAATGGTCAAATTGTTTGGTGGAAGCAACGATTTGGGTTTAAATGCCATCCAATCTTGGTGCTTGTTACTCAACATGCCTCTGTTATTTGGCGATTTAGTGCAGAGAGATGATAAACACTGGTATCTTTTGCTTTTACTTCTACAGATTGTTAACATCGTATTTTCACCAGTCATAACAGAAGGCATGACCATTTATCTTAAACATTTAATAACTGAACATCACCAGCTATTCAAAAAATTATTTCCCGAAAAAAATCTGTTGCCAAAGCATCACATAATGATACATTACCCACAGTGTATAAGGAAAATTGGACCAATTCTGCACATGTGGTGTATGCGTTATGAAGCGAAACACAAATTCTTTAAAACACAATTAAAAAGCTTCAAAAACATCACCAAAACGCTAGCCAAAAAGCACCAGAGTTGTATGGCAATGCACTGGGAGTCTTTTAGCCAGTACAGATTGACTCTTGGTCCAGGGAAGATGATGGAACTCAGTGGACTTAAAGGTGGCATGGACATTGCTTCCAAACTAGCGGTGGAAATATCAGAACTTGTCTATTCTGTAAAGTGGATCAAACATCATGGCACAGAGTATCGCCCTGACTTTATTATCTGTACAGAAGTAGCATGTGAGATGCCAGTGTTTTGTAAGATCAAGACTATTGCTGTGAAAGATGAAAATGTACTGCTCTGTGGAACACTGATGGAAACAGTCTGTTTTGATGACCATTACCATGCATTTACAGTCAGAGTGCATCCAGATCGAGTTTTAAAGGTAGTGAATGTTAACGAACTGTTTTATTTCAAACCATTTGATCTTCAAATTAAGTATGGCACAACAGATTCTGCACTGCATATAGTGCCCTATTGCCATTTTATGCAGATGTCATGTATGTGTTTAAGCCTGACAGTGTTTTAATAAATGTTTTAAATGGTACATTGCAGTTGTTTTCTGTTCTATTCCATGTATTCAATGTAAAAAAAAAAAAAAAAACACTGTAAGAGTTGACTTTGCACTGGTGCAGAGAAAAGTAGGGACACCAGAGAGTGAAATAATGACACTTATGGAGTTATTTGATCAGCATTTTAACCCATTACAACACAAAATGGGTTTTCAAAATTGTACTCTCTAAGTGGGATTTTTTTCACTAATAAAAATTTAAATAAACTTTACAAAAATGAAATATTAACACCATGTGGTGTTAATTTTCCCTTAGTGTTAAATTGTCGTAACACTATTTAGAGTTCATTTTCGTTAGTGTTAAATTGTAGTAACACTATCCAGTGTTGAGCAGTGTTAATTATTTACTCCAAATAGAGTTAATTTTACTCTGAAAATTGAACACTAAAGAGTCATTTTATCACCAATACTGAGTGGGACCAAATACACTCAGGTCCAGTGTTAAATTTAACTCTTAAAGAGTTATTTTAACACTGAAAAATTTACAGGAGAACAGGAGCTTCAGAACAGCACACCACCACTGACACCGAAAGAAAGCACTGCAGCCAAACCGAGGAGGAAAAGAAAAGACATGTCCACAACAGAACCGACCACAAAACACAAAACAGCAAGATGCAGCACAGCACATACAGATACAGACACACCCATAGATGTTAAGGATCAAATCAACAGCCTTTTACAACTTTTCAAAGTAGTGAAAAGACATGTCGTTAAATCTGTACTCTCTGAATAAAATAAAAAAAACACAGAAAACAACACAATACAAAAATCCTCTGTCACTAAGGAGGAAATGGAAATAGACAATAGCTAAAAAAATAAAAAACATAAACTTTAAACAAGACTGCAAACAAATGGACAAAAACAAAACCTAAGGTAGAAAAAAAATTATAAATTTTGTTAATGGTGGGGGTCAATGGGAAGTCCTTTTACTTAAAAAAGAACACCATAAACATGTAAATATCACAGAAAACATGAAAAAAGTAAAAATATGTAAATAAGTTTAACATTGTTTAACATTGTTGTAAAGTGTGTTTAAATCTCAAATATCTCTCTATTATTCTTTCTCTCATGTTTATTAGCCTTTCACTGCGCTTCTGATGGGTTGGTGCACTGTTGTTGCGGCGATGGAAAGATGATGGTGAAGAGCGCCCATAGACAGAAAGACGGAAGAACAAGCGATGGAGAAAGAGCAAGCAAGCAAGGCGATTGTCGGGTGTGAGAAATGTCCATAAAGTGCAGTTGCAAAAGGATGTTCTTAGTCCTGTGTGGTGTTTTGGCTGAGAGACTTTATCGTCTGAGAGAAAAAGCTCCTCCTCAGTCTCTCTGTGTTGGCCTTCAGGGAGTGGATTCGCTTTCCTGACTGCAACAGAGAAAACAGTCCGTTGTTGGGACTGAACCAGGTTGTAATGTTTCCCGTCAGGATGCTCTCTATGGTGCAGGAGTAAAAGTTCCTAAGCACCCTGGAGGGCAGCGTGAAGTCTCTCAAGCGTCTGAAGTGGTAGGGACGCTGTCGGGCCTTTTACTGCATTGTGTCATGCAAAAAACCTCAATACACTGACATTCTTGCCATCATGTCCTCGTTTATTGACTTTAATTGAAGCTAGTCCTCCTGGATACAGCTACATAGACCAGCCTCGGTTAACTGGTAGAGGAGGAGGAATCGCAATTATTTACAATATTAATCTGTCTATCGTACAAAAACACAGGAACAAATTAAGCTTATTTGAAGTTCTCTGTAGTAACATAACAAGTGTAGCTACAAATATTAAGTCAGCTCAGTCGATCCCGATAATCATCATTTACAGACCTCCAGGGCCGTACTCTGAATTTCTTAGTGAATTTGCAGATTGCCTCTTAAACCTAGTCATTTCTGTAGACAAAGCGTTAATTGCTTGAGATTTTAATATTCATTTTGAGAATCCAGAAGACCCTATGCGTGGAGCATTTATTTCCATACTGGACTCAGTAGAATTAAATCAGTGTGTAGTAGGACCCACTCAAAACCCAAATAAAGCAGATCACACTTTATTTTTAATAATATCTTTCGGATTAAGCATAGGAAATGTATTCAAATTTCACTGTCTGAAGTTATATCACATCACTATCTTGTCTCAATTAAAGTGTGTTATAGTGATAATGTATGCGCAGCACCACGCTACCGTACTAAACGTACATTTACATCAAATAACACAGAGAGTTTTATGAGTAATCTCCCAGAGTTAACAACTTTGATTAGATCACCATCTGACCACACAGAACTTGATCGGGTGACTGAATATTTAGACTCGACGTTCCGTTATACCTTAGATAATGTAGCTCCAGTTAAAAGAAACATTATTAGAGATAAGAAACTCGCTCCTTGGTATAACGACCACACATGTACTTTAAAACAGGCCGCTCGGAAATTAGAAGGTAAATTGCGTCAAACTAAATTGTTAGTATTTTAAATAGCATGGAAGGAGAGCATCCTATACTATAGAAAAGCTCTTAGTGTAGCTAGGTCAACGTATCTCTCCATTCTTATAGAAAATAACAAAAATAATCCTAGATTTTTATTTAATACCGTAGCCAAATTAACTATCAATAAGACCACATCAGAAATCTCCACAACAACATCATGCAATAGTAAGGACTTTATGAACTTTTTAATAATAAAATCGTAAATATCAGGCATAAAATTGAGGCTTTGAAACCTGCAATTGATGCAAATATCAAACTTAAATTAGTCAGATTTGAACTTAGAATACTTTACGCCCCTTGAAGAGTGATTTCTCTCATCTCCTCTGCAAATTCATCTTCTTCATCACTTGTATATTAGATTCTATACCGACACATTTTTTTAAACAGATAGTACCAGCAATAACAGAACCTTTGGTAAGAATAATTCATTCCTTACTCAGCATTCGGTATGTTCCAAAATCTTTTAAATTAGATGTTATTAAATCGATTATTAAGAAACCTGACCTCGACCCCTGTCAGCTGTGCAGTTACAGGCCAATATCAAACATCCTGTTCATTTCTAAAATTCTCGAAAAGATAGTAGCGGAGCAGCTATGCTCATATCTACATAGAAATAGCATACATGAACTGTATCAGTCAGGATTTAGGCCTCATCACAGCACAGAGACAGCACTCGTTAAAGTAGTAAATGACCTCCTATTGGCCTCTGATCAGGGTTGTGTAACATTGCTTGTGTTACTCAATCTCAATGCAGCGTTTGACACCATTGATCATGGGATTCTTCTTCACAAATTAGAAAATCTAGTAGGAATTAAGGGTACAGCCCCCTCCTGGCTCAGATCCTATTTACCCGCTCGTTATCAGACTTTAGATACAGTTAAATGGTGATTATTCTGCATGCTCTCTAGTTTGGTGTTCCACAAGGTTCAGTTTTAGGCCCACTGCTTCTTTCCCTGTACATGCCTCCTCTAGGCAACATAATCCGTGGTGGTATTAGTTTTCATTGTTATGCTGACGAAACACAGTTATATGTCTCAGCAAAACCAGATGAGAAAAACCAGCTTACTAAAGTTGAGCAATGTGTGCAGGACATAAGAGATTGGATGCTAATTAACTTCCTTCTGCTTAATCCTGATAAAACAGAAGTTCTAGTCATAGGACCGCATTCAGCTAGAAGTAAGATTTTAGATCACACTGCAACTTTAGATGGCCTTTCTGTTCCATTAAGTGCAACAGTAAAAGACCTCGGTGTGATTTTAGATTTCAGCCTTTCATTTGAATATTACCAGGATAGCATTCTTTCACCTCAGAAATATTGCCAAGATAAGAAATATACTGTCGCTAAACGATGCAGAAAAACTAGTTTTTCTGATGCTTTTATCACCTCTAGGTTGGACTATTGTAATACCTTACTGTCTGGTTGTTCAACTAGATGCATAAACAAGCTTCAGCTAGTCCAGAATGCAGCAGCGAGAGTCCTCACTGGAACCAAAAGATACGAGCACAACACCCCTACAGTACCTTATCTTCACTTCATTGGCTCTCTGTGAAATTTCACATCAATTTTAAAATACTACTATAAAGCATTAAATGGTCTTGCGCAGGAGTATCTGAGTGGACTGCTAGTGTCTTACGATCCGCCATACCTACTTCGATCAAAGGACGCGGGCTGCTTGTCAGTACAGCATATTATGAAAACTACAGCTGGGGGCAGAGCTTTTTCTTACAAAGCCCCAAAATTATGTAATAGTCTTCCAAATAATGTTCGAGACTCAAACACAGTCTCAGTGTTTAAGTCCAGGCTAAAAACCTATTTATAAAGGTGTAAAGGGGCAGATCTGGGGGACTCATGGACGTAGAGTATTATGGTGAACTGGTATGTTTAGATGCTATCTTTCCCACTCTCATTGATCACTCAGGTTTGTTGACGGTGAGGTGATTGGTTGCTTTACATTTCCGGGAGCCCTCATTTTTGTGTTTCCTTTTGGCTCTCCCCTTTTAGTTATGCTGTTATAGTTAGTTCTGCCGGAGTCTCTGCTTGCCTCCTCTACAGCAAATATACATTTACATTATACATTATATGACTGTGACTATACCTACAGTAACTGTTATCTTTCCTCTTCTGCTCTCTCCCTTTCTCTTTTTCCTATCTCCCACTCTCTCGCTTGAGCTACACATGTCTTTCCTGAGCTGCCAGTGATCCAGACTCCCTCTGCCCTCCGGACCTGTCTGACCCAACCTGGTGCCACGCTTCTGGTTGGAGTTCTCGTCACATGGATGCCCCGTGTGTCTCTTTGGGATGCGTCTGGTGTCTGGGGATGGTTTCACTCTACCATAAAGATGGTTCTGGCCTCGACTGGTGTTAAAAGCTATTTCTCTGAGGACTTGACTTGGCTGCGGTTGCTCGATAGTTCAAGACTGCAATTATCTCCAATACCTACCTGGCTTCCATATTAACATCAGTTAACATCAACTTTTATAGCTGAACTGGCTGCCACCTAACACACAGTATGAATGCAGATTAATTCCTGCTTTCTGTTTTACCCAAATGAGGATGGGTTCCCTGTTCAGTCTGGTTTCTCTCAAGGTATCCTTCTACTACCATCTCAGGAAGTTTTTCCTTGCCACTGTCACCCGCGGCTTGCTCACCTGGGACAATCTGCTTATTTTAATTCATGCACACTCACATTCCATACAAACTTAAATAATTATTTAAATTGTGTAAAGCTGTTTTGCAACAATGACAATTGTTAAAAGTGCTATACAAAAAAAAATTGAATTGAATTGAAAGTTTATCAAACAAAATAAACCAATAAAACATCACTGAGGGACTTTTAATCACAATTATATAGGTATATACAGTAATTTGAAATCATATGTTATTTGAAATAAACATCTAATTGAATCACTACCAAACTTTTGTGACCTACCGCTGGGAATTCACATGCAGACTGGGAGGAAGCTAAAGGTTAACACTTCCCAATACTATGGAACTTCAAAGTGTTCAAAATTAAGTAAATAAATAGGACATGATGAAATAAATAACTCTTTGAATAAATAAGACACAAATATGTAATATGAGAATGATATTGTAAAATAATAGAACATATTTTGAAAAAGCTTATTATTTTGAAATATATTGCTCTCTGTTAAATAAATTTACTTATTATTATGAAATAATATTTCATGGTCATTATTTTTCCCAATAACGGAGATTATTGCAGAGGCATTTTATTAAATTCCAGCTGTTTTTATTTTAAAATGTAATTTTTTTTCAAAGTCAGTTTTTATTTTAAAATCCGGTTTTCCCCGATGGCCTATTTATTTCATAATGCATTTTTTCAGCAGAATGAGTCGTTCTGTCAATCAAGAGTGATAGGGCGGAGCCAGCTGTGTGATTGGTTGCTCCTTTATTCAGGCGTAAGTATTTAGGTCCAATGGTGCAATACATATTCTAGGTAGTATTCTTTGAACAGGTGACTTAGCACACAACTTACCCGTCTAAAAATATAACGCAATACAGAAATAAATGCTTTTTAAACATATTATTTGAAGTATCACTGAATATATATTGGGTCATATTTGTTAAACAAAGGAAAGAACATTAAGACAAACAACATATAAAACTATAAAGACAATATTTTAGCAGGTTAGGGAGATCATCTTAATGCAGTCATTGTAAGATATACCACTTATCAGTGTAAGCTGCAAGTGCAAATGATGAACCAGTGCCTGCTGATGATCACCAACACCTCTCCCCTGATCTATTTAAGTGAAAATGATGCCAATTAAACTGAACAGGTAAGCTGGAATAAAATCAGTAGCATCAGCTCATGCTAGTAATTGTTATTGTAGTCAATATAATTAATATACTAATATAATAATTAATATAATATTTTCTCAGCCTTATTTTGAATTAATATTGACTACAATAATAATTAAAATGAGTAACTAGTTTACTAGCCTGAGCTAATGCTGCCTCTGATTTTATTTCAGTTTATCTGTTCAGTTGATTTTCACTTGGTCATCATCATCACTGACCTTGACGCTGCTGGATCCAGACTCGCTGTCCCTGACTATAATGTTAGAGCTGTCAAAGTCTGCGGAACTGTAATTTCCGGGAATTTAAGGGATAATCTGCTAATTTGAAAAATTTCACAGCATCTGCTTTTAAAGCTTTTTCTTCTTGTTGCATAAATTTTTAGCTCCACCTTTTCTTTTTTCAAATTTTCATCCATGGCAATTATTCATTCTTTGCTGTATCGAGAAACAATCCATATCTCTCCCTCTGTAAATTTAAAGTGAAAGGGGGCGTGGTTCAGAACATGTATGGTATTCGATTATAATACATTCACATGCACACAAACTGTGCTGCTTTGGGGCAGATAGCCGGGGAAAAAAGAGCTCAGAGCCAACAATAGTGTTCAGCACAAAAACTTTATCAGCCTTTTTCAGCGTCACAAAATTATAATACAAAACATACAGAAAAAGTAAAGGTAAAGTAAAGAAAAGGGTAAAACAATAGAGCGTTTCAGGGGGGAGCAGCACAGCTATGGAGGCAGATCGGTCTCATAATTCACACAAAAGACACGATGTTCACATGCCTAACCCAATTCACATGCGTAAAACCCAATTCACGTGCACAAAAAAAAATTGTTCACATAAAAACACATTCACGTGCATAAAAAATATACATATTCATAATATACAATTCACATATGTACAACTGTATATAAAAAAAAAATGTTTAATGTTTGAGTGCACCATGGGCTGTGCACGTGAAAATCGAGTGTGAATATCGCTGGATTTGTGTGTGTCTATTTTTTAGACTTTCCCGGCTCCAACATACCAGCAAAGTCTAAAAAAAAAGTCACTCGTACTCTTTAGCCAATCAGATGCGGCCTCACCATTCAACCAATCACAGCCCTGCAGGAGCCCTCGAGTAGCTCATCTTATCTCTATTGGTCACAGGGTTTTCTGTTATATCTGAATGCCACCAGATTTGCTTTTATTTCATTAACAGCTTAAATGTGTATAACAGTAAATTAAAGCTGCACGATTTCAAATTTGCTTTAGTGCCGTCACTGAGCCAAAAAGCAGTTGTCATTTATAGGTAATAATAAACAGCTTCACAAACGGTCTCTTCTGTCACCATTATTTCTTACAATATGATTTCCTTACAATATTTTTAATTATCAGAGGTACTGGGATAAAAGTTTGTATTTCTCATATAAACACTAATGTCTACGAGACAAAACAAAATAGAGTTTTTAAAAATTCAAAACCTTTTAAAAGTAATTTTAGCTTTAAATAAAGGTTGTATCAATTATATATGAAGCAGAAGACAAGTGTTGCTAAAATGTACTTCGTTCAGTCATTCATTTAAGAGGTTAGTTAAAAATGTTTATTTATCCAGTAATGCAAAATGTAAAGCCTTGAGTCTTGTGGGAGAATTATGTTTATTGTAAAGAATCGAAAATCATGGCTCTCAATTTATTCATTTATGCAGCTTAAAGTGAATTACCAATAACTATAAAAGACTGTTTCAACAGGTGACAAGAGTTAATTGATAAAATAAAATAACACGAGCATTACATAGCAGCTGGCAAAACTTAACCACTAGCTCCTGTCTGTAAATGAACTTTAGGTAGTCAATGTTCAGTGGCTGTTTCTCCAAGACATGAACCAAACGATCATGAAGTCTTTAAAGAATGTACTGCTGGAGAGATTCCTAAACTGTAAGAAAAAACTGTATGTAATGAAATGTAATGAAGGTGAAGTTTGTTATTACTGTGTTATTTTTGGCGAAGTTCATTAACATTATAAATTAAAGTAATAACTTAGACGTGCATCCTGTTCTTGGTTTGAGTCGATAGAACTTGATTTCCGTTGTAATTAACTCAGACTGCGCAAAAGGTGTGCAAAGCTGAGCTACTTGAGCGCTCCTGCAGGGCTGTGATTGGTTGAATGGTGAGGTCGCATCTAATTGGCTAAAGAATACGAGTGACAATTTTTTGAGACTTTGCTGGTATGTTGGAGCCGGGAAAGTCTCAAAAATACACACACACAAATCCAGCGATATTCACACACGTAAATCGATTTTCACGTGCACTGTCCATGATGCACTCGTAAATTTTAAACATTCAAAAAATTTTACACAGTTGTACATATGTGAATTGTATATTATGAATATGTATATTTTTTATGCACGTGAATGTTTTTTGTGAAGAAATTTTTTTTTTCGTGCACGTGAATTGGGTTTTACCCATGTGAAGTGGGTTACGCACGTAAACATTGTGTCTTTTGTGTGAATTATTTCATGACAGCGATCTGCCTCCATACACAGCTGAGCTTTTGCTCTATTCTACTGCGGTGCGGTCTCTGTTCTCTCCTCCTCACGCGCACACCTTCTCAGTGCACACGCGCAGCAACTCATAAAGGGCAACATACTGTACATACATAATGCGATATACAACATAGTGGTGGCCGTTACAAAACTCACGATCTTTGTCGGTGGCGCCCGCACGATCAACGCACTCATCTTTCCGCGTAAAAAAAACGTTGTTGCTAGCTGTAGCGGCGGTCCGCGGAACAAGTATTCAGAGAAACTAATCCATGTTAAAGGATCAGCCAATAGGCGCGCAGGTCCAACCCACTGGCACTGATTGACAGAACAACTCATTCTGCTGAAAAGTTGCATTATGAAATAAATGGGCCATCGTGAAAAACGGGATTTTTAAATAAAAACTGACTTTGAAAAAATGACATTTTAAAATAAAAACAGCTGGAATGAAATAAAATGCCTCTGCAATAATCTCTGTTATTGGGAAAAATAATGACCATAAAATATTATTTCATAATAATGAGTAAATTTATAAAGCAGAGTATTTATATAACCTGAACATAAAAAAGTTCAATTATACACAGTATATCAAAGATACTTCCATTACCAGCTTATCAATTAACCACAAACACAAGTGTGGTAAGATATGCAAGTGAAGAATATAAAAATAAAAATAAATATAAATTATATTGTGTTACTGTGCATAGTTATTAAATTTAAATTGACTGTAGGTTGTTAAGCAGTTTGTGTAGCCACAAGTTAACATGTGTCAAATATTTGGATGAATTTGGAATTTGGATGTCAACAACCCGAACATTCAGAAATGTTTAAACTAGAAGATTTAGTATAATCTAGGGAAGGTACATAATATTGTCCAGGTTTAATTTGTCAACCTTTTTCTTCCATTTTTTCTACATTGTAAAATAATACTGAATGCATCCAAAATATGCATTAATTTCCAGTAATGTAAAGTAGACAATAAATCTAAATTTAAATATACTGTGTCTTATAACATTAATATACAGCTTTGGAAAAAAAAATAAGAGACCACTGGAATGTACCCCAGAAGATTGGAATGTCATCAAGAGGAAGATGAATGGTCACAAACCATTAAGCAAAGCTGAGCTGTAATTTAGCTAAAGCATTAACACAATTTGTTTACAAATTATTTGCATTTTGTTTTATTTGAGTTATTAAACCTTTGCTAATACTGCATGGTTTTGGGTTATTTTGGTGTATTGTGATGTTGTCATTTCCTTATAACTAACAAAAGTTATATTTTGAATTTAATAGAAATATTGTCAGCAGTTCACAAAATATTAAACAAAACTGTTTATTTTACTAATACATGCTCTAGTAAGGGAAAAAAAACCTAAGAAATTAATTATGCTGTAGAGTTTTTTTTTTTTTTTCAGAGCTATATAATGTATATTTATGGGAAAACACTATCTACACAGCCAGACAGCTCTTGAATGCACAATTGATGAATACTCCAGGGTTCAAATATATTTCATGTGGAAAATTAAGTACTTTTTCTGGCATTACTTTCTTTAGTATATGTCGCACTGATGGCTCACTGGTAGATTTCCAGGAAGTCCCAAGTTCAAAATCCTCACATTTGCCAAAAAACATCTTGATTACCAAGATTTGGATTTTTGAACTTTTTGGAAGCTGTGTCTCCCATTGCATCTGGCTTCATACACACATACACAGAACATTGCACCAACAGTTAAACAAGGTGGTGTTAGTGAGATAGAGTGTGGCTGCATTGCAGCTTTAGCCCCTGGAAGATTTTCTATAATTGATGGAAACATGAATTCTGAGCTCTATTGGAAAAAGAATGTCTGCCGATTAGTGCCCTCAAGCCCAGGCAGGATGCAGCAGGACAATGATCCAAAACACACCAGCAAGTCCACCTCAGAATAGGTTGTTACGATGGCCCGCATGTGTTGCATGCATAGTAGCTTGTTGCAGCGTGCGCTCTCTCTCTCTCTCTCTCTCTTGCTTTCCCTTTCTTACAGGTGGCCCCGCCTTAATTGGACGTGCCGCTTGTGGAATAAAAAATATTTTACAAAAAGAGTGGGCAACCATCTAATTTGACTACTAACCATAATTACAGTAGCAAGTAACCATCACTGTCTAGTAGGTAAAATCACAACTGCCTTCATAATTCCACAGTATTGAGCTAAGAACGATTTGTCCTCAATGTTAGTAAATAGTTTTATAAATTGTCCCTATGAAACTTTACCAGTGGCATGTCAAAGTCAAAGATGAGGACTTGGCCATTATCGAGGTACTAATAAAATGCTTGAATAAGATTATTAGAAGATTGTATAGAGGAAAGGTATTTTTTTTCTGTTATGACTGTGTTCTGTTATTCTGCACCATCACAAGTCCTGATTTGACTTGAATGCCTCATGTAAAATGCAAACAAAATGTGTTAACCTGCTTTACGAACTTCCATAGCTTAGCCCCTATTTTTGTTGCTGCTGAAATTGCTAAACATTTCCTATTTTCTGCATTCTGACATAAAAATATTAAAACAATTGAAAAAAACATTTGGAGCCAAGCAATTTTCTAACCAAGAACCATTTCAAAGATGCGAATTCTATGGGTGTTTGTGTCTAAAAATCATAGAATATCAGCTGACCCTATAATACTACATGACACCAGCAACCAAGTCACAGTAAGGTGACGTTAACATTATCATTCTGATCTTTGATGCAAGCTTTAAGTGAAGATCTTGACCTGTATCTGCAGGAATTAGTACATTTTCCTGCTGCCACATGATTGGCTAAATATATTATTTAAATAAATATTTTAAATGTAAACAAAGCATTACCCAGAGGTTGGGAGGATGTTACGAGGATGCTATTTTAAGACCAAAAATAAAAAATAACATCACATAAATAAATAAATTAATTAATAAATAATCTATGTAAGTCTATAGCCACTTAGTAGCCTATTTTATAATTGTCATAAAACTCTTAAAAAGTTTGTTAAATGAGATAAAGCAGTGTTGAAATGAACATGGATAAATATAAGTGGGTGGGGCTACTTACTATACATCTGGAGACATCAGAGACAATTTCAAGCACACAACACTGGCATTTATCTCTTAAGGCTAGAGGTCTAAACTAAACAGTCAGGATAACAATGTTACTGTCCTTCTTGCTTTTTATCACTGTTGCTCATATTGGTAAGTGGTATACTTGAATATTATATTTCAATGTATTATTAATTAATGGTCATTATTTTAATATAATGTGTTAAACAGGAGGGGCTGCTGACAACAGCATCAACCCAGAACAATTTACAGTATCTGTTACTGAAGGCAGTAACACCACACTGTCCTGCACATATACTGGCTCAGTTTATAATCTCTTCTGGTATCAACAAAAACCTGGATCAAGACCTGAATTTCTGCTAATGATTAATGAAGACAGTAAAATTGTCACAGAATCTCAGCCACCTCATCCACGAATGTCCATTGAACTCCACAAAACACAAATGAAAATGGATCTGCTCATCTCCTCTGCTGCAGGGTCAGACTCTGCACTGTATTACTGCGCTCTGTCGCCCACAGTGACAGGAAACACAACTACACTGTACAAAAAGCATCACACATGACAACTTTTTCACATGAACTTTTTTCACAAGATGGAGCTATTTACATGTTTACATTCATGTTTCATGTTTACATGCTGCAAGTGTATGATGCCAAATTGTGTGCTAATTAAATGAAGACATTCCTGGCATTGTTTTTTTTTTAGGAAAGTTTCCAGATCCATGGTGTAATAAAGATTAATCTTAAAAATCTAAATTAATCTTTAGTAAATAAAAATACTGTATATTAATTATATATTTTTTATTTTTAATAATAAAACCATTATAAACAATAATTACTACATGTAAGATTAAATGTGTAAGTTGTTCTGAGTTGTTTTTGTGACAAGTCACTGCGAACATACAGTAGCATCAACTGCAGGACTATCTGCTGGAGATGTTCTTACTTAATATTGTTGGGTAAGAAACATACACTGTTACTCTGAAATGTTCCTATGAGTCAAGCAGAAATTACATTTGGCTTTACTCGTACAAACAATATAGCACTCCAGAGTCTTTAATGTATAAAGGTTTAAATGTACTTTCTTTATCTAACCTGCTATCAATTATCAACAGGCACCAAACTGTGGTAATATATGCACCTGAAAAAACTGAAGAAGTAAAGAGGTATTGTGCCAGGTGTTACTGTTGCATAGTGTTTTAAAAATAAATAGAATAAAATATAAAAAACATACATATAAGAAAAAAAATATAAGAAATAATATATATATACAGTGGTGTGAAAAACTATTTGCCCCCTTCCTGATTTCTTATTCTTTTGCATGTTTGTCACACTTAAATGTTTCTGATCATCAAACACATTTAACTATTAGTCAAAGATAACACAAGTAAACACAAAATGCAGTTTTTAAATGATGGTTTTTATTATTTAGGGAGAAAAAAAATCCAAAACCTACATGGCCCTGTGTGAAAAAGTAATTGCCCCCTGAACCTAATAACTGGATGGGCCACCCTTAGCAGCAATAACTGCAATCAAGCGTTTGCGATAACTTGCAACGAGTCTTTTACAGCGCTCTGGAGGAATTTTGGCTCACTCATCTTTGCAGAATTGTTGTAATTCAGCTTTATTTGAGGGTTTTCTAGCATGAACCGCCTTTTTAAGGTCATGCCACAACATCTCAATAGGATTCAGGTCAGGACTTTGACTGGGCCACTCCAAAGTCTTCATTTTGTTTTTCTTCAGCCATTCAGAGGTGGATTTGCTGGTGTGTTTTGGGTCATTGTCCTGCTGCAGCAACCAAGATCGCTTCAGCTTGAGTTGACGAACAGATGGCCAAACATTCTCCTTCAGGATTTTTTGGTAGACAGTAGAATTCATGGTTCCATCTATCACAGCAAGCCTTCCAGGTCCTGAAGCAGCAAAACAACCCCAGACCATCACACTACCACCACCATATTTTACTGTTGGTATGATGTTCTTTTTCTGAAATGCTGTGTTACTTTTACGCCAGATGTAACGGGACCACACCTTCAAAAAAGTTCAACTTTTGTCTCGTTGGTCCACAAGGTATTTTCCCAAAAGTCTTGGCAATCATTGAGATGTTTTTTAGCAAAGTTGAGATGAGCCTTAATGTTCCTTTTGCTTAAAAGTGGTTTGCGCCTTGGAAATCTGCCATGCAGGCCGTTTTTGCCCAGTCTCTTTCTTAGGGTGGAGTCGTGAACACTGACCCTAATTGAGGCAAGTGAGGCCTGCAGTTCTTTAGATGTTGTCCTGGAGTCTTTTGTGGCCTCTCGGATGAGTTGTCTTTGCACTCTTGGGGTAATTTTGGTCAGCCGGCCACTCCTGGGAAGGTTCACCACTGTTCCATGTTTTTGCCATTTGTGGATAAAGTCCCAAAGCTTCTTTGTGTCAGGTAGCTCCTATTTAATTGATTTCTTGATTGAAACAGGTGTGGCATTAATCAGGCCTGGGGGTGACTACAGAAATTGAACTCAGGTGTGATAAACCACAGTTAAGTTATTTTTTAACAAGGGGGGCAATCACTTTTTCACACAGGGCCATGTAGATTTGGAGTTTTTTTTCTCCCTTAATAACGTAAACCTTCATTTAAAAACTGCATTTTGTGTTCAATTATGTTATCTTTGACTAATAGTTAATGGTTTTTGATGAGCAGAAACATTTAAGTGTGACAAACATGCAAAAGAATAAGAAATCAGGCAAATAGTTTTTCACACCACTGTATGTATATATTTATATATATATATACATATATATATATATATATATATATATATATAAGAAATATAAAAACTTATCTATACAGTTAGAGAAAAATATTGATGAATTTAAATGGAAATAACTGGAAATGTCTAGGAAGTGTACAAATGTGCATGTGTGTGTATATGTCCATGGTCTATAAATGTCCATAATTTGAGCAAAAGTGCAAATGTCCATAAATGTGCAATGTGCAATGCACCATGAATGTCCGTGGTATGTGCATCTGTGCATGAGTGTCCATTTCTATGTATTGTGCAAAAATTCAGAGAGGTTTAGTTCTGTAATATGTCCATAACTGTGAATTGTGCAATGTGCAAAAATGCAGAGATTGTTTAGTCCTGAGTATTGATGTAGTTGAACGACCGTATCGCCTGCAGGAAGAAGCTCTTCCTCAGTCTATCTCTGTTGGCCTTCAAGGAGCAGAATCGCTTTCCTGACCGCAGCAGAGAGAACAGTCTATTCCTGGGGTGGCTGTGGTCCTTCCCAGCTTTCAATGGCATGGCAGCAGGTGGGTATCTCCTGGGCACTCCTTGCCTGGGCAGCTTTTTAAGCTGGATGTGGAAGCCTTGTACACACAGTGGCCTTTTCTTCTTCTGCGACAGAGTGACGAAATCTGGCTCTGTTTGCGAGTTCCAGTGCCAGGGGGAGCTCCAGCAGTGCTCACAGCTGCCCTAAATGCAGCAATTAAACACAGCATTCCACTCGTACCTTTGAAGTCCCTGGCTTGTTTTATAGCCTGAGATCCATAAGTAAGGAATAACCACCAGCCGAAAGGGGAGGCTGGCTAACTAGTGAGCTCTAGAGTGAGCAATGACTGATAGGAGATTTAAGCACATGCCACAACATATAATGAAACTGTAAAGTAGCCATGTCTGTACATTAGGTAATATAATTTTTGTCTGTCCATTTGTCTGGAATCTGTTGAATTTTGGAAGATTAAATTTTTACACTATAACAAAGCCTATATGTTGCCTCAAGCTTGGCCAAATACACATGTGAAAACCCCATTATCATAAAAAAAAAAAAATCAATCTTCCAAAATTCAACAGATTCCACACAAAGTAAGTCATGGGCACAGCTAGTAACTGATGTAAGCACTCATATCAATCGTAGCTCTAAGCTAATCATGCAAGTGAACGAAGCAGAAAGTATTATCAACAGAGTATGTTAATTCACTCCCAATGGTGCATGAGCAAGCAGGCAAAAAAGATTGTGGCTGACTGGCATCACATGGCTCCAAGTCTTGATACGGAGAGTGCTCTGATATTGGGTGGGAATTGGCTATGACTGAATTGCAGAGAAAATTGGGTAAAATCCCAAGAGCAAATAATACTCACTCATGCACTCACTGGCTATGCTGCTTAATTCTGAAGTACAGACTGAGTACAGGATGGGTACAACCTAGACAAAGTGCTAATTCTTTGCAGGGCACACACACACACCCTACGGGCAACTGTGGAGCACCAATTAGCCCAATCTGTATGTGGGAGGAAACCCACCAAGCACGGGGAGAACATGCAAACTCCATGCACACAGAGGCGGGAATCAAATCTGGCTAAGAATCGAATCCAAACCCTAGAAGTGCCACAAATAAAAAGAACAAAAAAAAGTTAAAATAATAGTAGTCAGGTAGTATTTGTTGATCAGTAACAGTGGAATACTTTTAAATTGTACTGGTGAACCAGTTTACTGTCAGTGACGCTGTAAAGTGATTATCTGTGCAGTGTTATGCTACAACAGCAGCACTCCCAGGGTGTGGCCTTCTCACAATGTTTCCCATCATGTGTACAGAATGTACCGCACTATTATATAGAACCATCACAGAGAGTGTTTAGCAATGGCTCGACTATACAACTTACTGTACATAGTGAGATACACACTACTGATCATCACTATAGTTACAGGTAATTCATTTAAATCAGTTAATTAATTACATTAACTAATACTTACTGTATGTCTTAAATAATTAATTTATCAAGTCAATGTTTTGGGTCTTTTTTATATTGTTTTTATATCAATACTATTTCTTCATTTATTTTTGTAAATTTACAACAGGGAGTTTTGCAGCTAAAATTGGGCCAAAGGATGAAGATACCAATGTTGTGAGAAAAGAAACAGACTCTGTTTCTCTGAAATGTTCATATGAGTCAAGCAGTGAATACATTAGGCTGTATTGGTACAAACAATATCCTAACAGTGCACCAAAGTTGTTACTGTATAAAGGTGCAAAGACAGCAAGTTGGGATGAGCACAATCCAGCTGGAACTCGATTTAACACTCAAATAACCTCTGATTCTACTGAATTCACTATCAAAGATTTGCAGATCTCAGATTCTGCACTTTACCACTGTGCTCTTGGAGAAGGTGCACAGTAATACAGAGACAATAAGAGGCTGTACAAAAATCTAAATCATGTAACATTAAAGTTAAAAGGTATACATCAAAGCTACAGTACTTCCTTTACCAACTTATTATCAGTTAACCACACAAAAGTAACCAAAAAAAGTAATATTATTTGCACATGAAGAAACTGAAACTAAAAATAAAGAAGGATTTTGTTAGGGGTGCATAGTGTTTTAAAAGTCTCATTATATATCTATATGTACAAATAAAATATTTGTGTTAACTAAATGTGAAAAACACTGATGAGGGGTCCAAACTGTCAATTTATCTCAGATTTTTATTGAGGCTGTTGTCAGCTTTGTGCAGGCAATTAAAGTCTCCTGTACAAATGTGCTATGTGTAAATAGCTACTAGCTACAGTACTGTATAAATAGCTTTTAGCTTCTAGCAAAAAAGCTAGAAGGCTTCCATTGCAACACACTTAGTCACTAGATGGAGGGAACAACATTGGAAAAAAAGATTAAAAGAAAATAAACAATTATGCAAGTCAAACATTCTGCAGTATATTTTGTAAACAAATTATGAGTTTTAGTTAGTCTATCTGTGACCTACAGTATGTGATACCATAAGTCACAGATAAATTGAGACCCCTCTTCAGTGTTTGACACAATTTTTTTTGTAGCTTCATGAACAATCCCCAAAATTAGAGAAAACCATCCCCAAATTTTAAATATAGAGTATAGAAAATATTGGATGCTGGTGGTGACCATTATATTTATTCCCATTTGAACAACCATAGTAGGACCTTGTGTCAACATTTTCACACACTACAGACAATTTTGAAAAGCCAATTAGCCTAATCTGCATAAACTGTTAAAGAAAACGGAGAACCCTGAGGAAACACACCAAGCATGCAAACTCCATGCACACAGACCCTGAGGTGATACAACAAGGGGTAGCTCAGTTATTAAGGCATTGGACTACGGTTCGGAAGATCCCCCCACAACTACCAAGTTGCCACTGTTGGGCCCTTGAGCAATGCCCTTAACAGATGTATAATGAGATAAAAATGTAAGTTGCTCTGGATAAGAGCGTCTGCCAAATGCCTAAATATAAATGTAAATACAACAATGAACAATGATATGTGTCCATTACCAGTTTTTATACCCATTATTTTTTTTCTTCCTTGATGGCACAGTATTTATTAGGTTTAAATTGTGAAATAGTGGTTCAGGGAGCATGAGATAATTTTTACACTTAACGCCATTAAAAATCTGTGGCATGTGCAGAAGAAGGTCTCACTTTTGCAGCAGTCTGACTCATCAATACAAGATTTTGGAGAGAAATTAATGTGACTCTGGACAGAAGTTGTGACATTGTGCCTTTTTTCTTTTCTTTTTCTTGACTGGGCAGTACAAAGCCTCACTAAAAATGTTAATTTATTTGGTTACATCAGTTACTAGGTTCTGGATTCAAAACATTTTCAAAACCTCAAAGGATAGTACTGAACTGTCCATTGTGGAACTGAACGACAAACGACAAAACTGAAAATTAACACATCTATGGAGAATTTCTTCCCTGATGGCACACCCATATCACAGGGAACAAATTGTGAAAGTGTGGCACTGAGATCAAAAATGAATAATTTTCATAAATAAACTAGTCACCACATTTTGTGTAATCAAAAAATTTAATATTTAAGTGAGGAAAATATGATAATTAATGAACACATAGTTATTGATTACTAAAACACATTTCTTAATGTATTTGCAGTAAACAAATTGCAGGCTGTTACCTAAACTGAGTTAGTACTCAGTCAACAACATCACTAGTATGGAATCAAAATCAAAATATTCATTATTTGGTGGATAATTTTCAAAGTATATTTATCTAAATATGATATTTATTCCTTAGTTATATTTTTATTTCCCAATGTGAGGCTTAATGTAATGCCAGGAGACTACAGGAAGACATTTTTCAGCAATACTGGTGGCACTTTCATGTGGTGCTGTGGGGTGGAGCTTTCTGAATATTTAAGATGTTAACATAATAGATTACAGTAAACATCTGGAGTAATGTAATTTGACTAACAGTGTTCAACATGTTCACTGTAATATTTTTGTGTCTGTGGCTTTTATCAGGTGAGGTTACAGTGGCTTTTTTATTAATGATAAACTAAATGTTGAATGAGTCAAATATTTAAAAACTTATCTGTTAAAATGTTACTTATATATCTCTGACTTGTAAAGTTTTTAAATATAAATTTTTTGACAGATGATGCTATGGCAGCTTCAGTAGAGCCACTTTTCACTCATAAAGTTGTAGATGAAGGTGATAATGTCACTCTGTCCTGCAACTACAAAAGCACTGCGGCAGGAGACTACCTGTACTGGTACAAACAATTTCCAAAATCTATACCGAAGTTCCTTTTGTTCATCACTCCAAGTGGATTTAAAAGTGACTCCATCCCACGTCTGTCTCCTGAAGCTGATGATCATAAAAAACAGCTGGATTTGCACATCTCCGCTGCTGTTGTATCAGACTCTGCACTATACTACTGTGCTCTGCAGCCCACAGTGACAGGAAATCCAACTGCACTGTACAAAAAGTACTACACATGGCAACAAACGCTTTTTTCAAAAGATGGAGCTATGTACATGTTTAAGTTCACATTTGAAATGCCAGTTTTGTTTTGCTTTTCCAAACAAGTTCAATATTCCCTCTGTCTCACACACAAAGTGTTCAAGATTGTTAACTCTTTAGAACCAAATGCATTTTCATAAGATCTAGAAGTATGAAGATAAAAAAAGAAAGAAAGTTTCAAAAAAGTCAGTTAGCATTCTGATTTATTCAAAGATCCGTAATCCATATAACTCCATATAACTTAAACACCACTGCTAATAGATTGACCATCCAGCCAGGAAAGTGAGGGGAGTTTTTGCTCGCCACCGTCATTCTCAGCTTGCTCATTAGGGTGAGAATATTTGAAGGAATATGTATTGGTAAAGATTGTGTGTTTTCTATGAATGGATGGATTTGCAATTTTATGGATGCTGCCATTCATCAATACATGTTATGTAATATAAACGAGTATTATGTTTAAGCAGAGTAATACGTAGTTCTGTAATAGTATATGTGACAGAATTCACTTTTAATGAAACTGTGAAATGATGATCTTTAAAAAAAAGTTCAGCACACACAGCACTATTGTAAAAAAATCCTCTCTATGTTAAGAAATGGCTCAGTTATACAGCTTACTGTACACAGTGAGATACATACCACTAAATTCTCATTGTAGCAACAGGTAATTTATTTATATTAGTTATTTAATTTTGTTAACATTATTAATAGCAATATTAATAGTAAAGTCTTGTATTAGGGTAAAATGTTTTAGGTATTACAATTTTTTTTTCTTTTTCTGATTGTTTCCAATCTGTTTGCCTTCAGTTCTGATGACTACAATCCCACTGGCGATCGATTTAAAGCAGAAACAACATCAGAATCTTTTTAACTAATTATCAAAGATCACCAGATCTCAGATTCTGCATCGTATTATTGTACTCTTACGGACATAGCACAGGAATAAAAAGCAAAAGAGAGACTGTACAAAAACCTCCAGATGAAAAAAAGGGTTCAATTATATACAGTATATCTACTGTAAGATACTTACTTTGCCAACTTCAATCAGTATAACCACAGTCACAAACAACATCTGTGGTAAGATAAGCAATTGAAAAAAAAATAAAATAAAGATAGATTGTATAAGGTGTTACTGATGCATAGTGTTAAATTAAATTAAATTAATTTGTACTTAATATGTACAGTATGTACAGACACAAAATTATAATATTTATTATTATCATGCTTTTAATTTGTCAGAACTAGGAGGTTTAGTATAATCTAGGGAAGGTACATAAATGTTGTCCAAGTTCTTCCATCAACATTGTCAACCTTGCAATTTATATTGCAATAATAACTATAGATCCATATTTTATATATATTAATTAAATCTATATTTAATTAATATATCATATATGGATCTATAGCTATTATTACTTTTCTATTTCTCATTCAGTATTTAGCACTAATGTATGTATTCAGACATACATCGATTACATATTCATTATGAACACAAGGTTACATTTTTAAAGCATGGTTCCTATTTAAAAAGCAAGAAAGAAAGCAAGAAGGAAAAACAAGGAAGAAAGAAAGCAAGGAAGAAAGAAAGACTTACTGAAATTGGACAATGCCTTATGTTAAACTGTATGAGGTGTTACTGATCCATAGTGTTTAAAATTCTTTTATTCTTTGATTTCCCCAGGACTGATCCAATTAATTTTATTTACTCATTTATTTACTTTATACAGTTTGTACAAACACAAATTAAGATTTGTTGAATATTATTTTGAAAAATTTGTCACCAATCAGAACATTCAGAAATTTCTAGGTTGAGTATGATCTATACAAGCCATACATGTTAAGGCCCCTGATCCAGGCCGGGAAAGACTCCCAGCTGTGACCAGAGAGAGCTAAAAGGGGCTGGTTTTGGCTCATGTTAGCAAGAGGGGTCGTCCAAGGGAGCATGCAGAATCGCTACCTCCGCCTGCTCCAGTCTGCCACTCTGCTTGGCACCACCTTTTGCCAGCTGTGTGCCTGCATGCCAGCTGGGCACTGCTACTGGACTCACATGTTCACTTCTTACCTCCCCTTTTTTTCCCTTCCTCCCTCCTTTAACCCTTTTCCTTCCTTAAAATTAGCAAGTGCAAAAAGATTAAACCAGTGACAATACAATATATAAGCAAAAGTCCTGGTTTGAGTTCCAGGACACTATATGGTTTAACCATAATGACTGCTCAACCCAAGGATTTATTATACCATCAACAAACTACATTACATAACATACTATTAAGCATAGAATAAACTGTTAACTGTTATCTCACGGGGTTCCCATGTAGGGCAGGCGTGGAGGATCCAAAAACAGACAACAAACTGAACTTAGTTTTAGTGATTTTAATGAACAATGTGAAGGATAGGGAAAATTCAAATTCAAATTCAAATTTTATTTGTCACATACACCATCATACAGAGTACAATATGCAGTGAAATGATTTTGTGCGACCACAGAGTCGCGACGGCAGCCACCTAACCGGCGCCATCATAGAAGATAAGAAATAGATACATTAGGATAACGAGGGTAAAAAATCCCCTCCCAGACTGTCCTTCGAAAAGGGCAGTGTGCGATCAGGGGTACAAAAATACCTCAGCAACAAGCACATAAAAACATGTAAACACAAGACATAAACATTGCAACGATTAGGGTATAGGGGATAGGAAATGTCCAATGTAGGCAAACAGCTCCAGTCCCTGCAGCTAGAGAGCGCTGGTCCCGATTCCGCCTGCCCACACTGAAGGGAATAAGCACACGAAGGCGTTGGATATGGGGAAGGTAGAGTGTCTATCTGTAGCTGTTATGTGTGTGCGTGAGTGCGTGCGTATCAGTTTGTAAGCCTGTAACATCCCGTAATAGTCTGCGCCAGGTGTCCTTGAAGGGGGAGGGAGTAGGATTCCAGAGCGTCTCGTTATCTTGGTCTTCGGGGAGTTTGTTATGACTCCAGCCACGGCCTTGAATGCAGTAGCTGGAAAGAAAAAAGGGGCAGCCGAAAAAGAAAATCATATTTTCCAGGTTTCGAACAATATCTGCCAATTTCACAGATATTTAATGTCCATCACTGGTCTGCAGGTCTGTCCAAATCACGTTGCATAGCTGCTAGTCTCTCCAAGATGTTATCCAATTTGCGGTCCAGAACCACAGTCTGATTACGACAGCTCTCGTCACCACTATTTCCCAGCCAGCCAGTCTCTTGGGGTTGAGACTGACTGCTTTTAAGATTTTTCGATATCCAAGTATCCCACCTAATCCAATCAGCAGAATCCCAGTTATCAGAGTTCCGAATAGGTAGATATCTTCAACATCCTCCAGAGACAGTGCGGCCAGGCACACAATGCGCCACTTCTCCCAACTGTCCATCGTGTATCCAGCAGCAAACGTCCCAGCAGGACAAGTAGGTTCCCCAGAACCCACATTTCTCGTCGAGAAGATCGTGTCAATTGCATTCAGAGACCAGTTGATCAAATCCATATTCCTTTTTAATTTTCAAGAGCAAGACGAGGAGAGTCTCTGAATAGTATTCACAAGACAGACAAGAGAAGCAAGCGGGGAGAGATAAGGGAGGGAGAGCAGATGCGACCGCCTTCGTCAAGAGCCGAGAGGGAAAGAAAAATGGAGAAGCTTAAGCAGCTAAGCAGTATTTAAGTGCTGTCTGTGGTGGGCAGTGGCTGTAGACAAGGGTTGAGAGATGAGTGATGCAGAGCGCGTGCTGTGTGGGGAGATCAAAGCTGCAGTGAAGTGATGAATAAAATACGGTGGAGCCCGGAAGTCACCTAGAGGATTAAAAAAATAAAAAAATAAAATCTGTGGCAACAGTTTTGTAATTCGTGCCCTCAGTTTAATAATCCGTTCCCACAACTTCTTAAACTGTTCCCTCAGTTTAATTATCCGTGGGCTCAGATTTTGTAATCCGTACCCACAAATTCATAATTCTGTGCGCACGCTTTTGCAATCCGTTCCCACAGGTTTCACACAGTCTCCTGTTTTTTTTTTCTCCTCTATTCAAGTTCCCTTTCAAAAGCTACACTCGATGCTGCGCGAAAGCGCTATGGGAAACGATTCCTCGTGACCCGTTGTGAAGCACGTGTGTGTCAAACACGCCAAATATTTTGGCATGTATAACCTCAGGCAGGTGACGTCAACCGATAAGGTGCACCTGGAGGTTATAAATAGGCATAAACCGGAAACACCCTCAGATCATTTTCTCTTCAGGATCCGTCTTGTGGTGTGTGCGGTGTGTAAGCAGACTTTCAGGGAAGTAATAAAATCTATTTATTTACTTACCATGGCTGATTCTTGCAGGAAATGCGTTTATCCGTGTGAGAGGAGTCTCCCGGATGGCGATTTCTTGCTCTTTCGCCGAATCGCGTACCGTTGCCGCTTACTTCTCAAGCGCGCGCCGGCGCCTCTTGTGAAGTAGCTGAAGAAATTTCCTCTCTCGCTTCCGCGGACCTGGAAACTGTCGCTTCGGAGTGCCTCTCCAGAGAGGAGCAGGCGTTTCAGGAGCTATTGGAGGTAGTGACACGCGCTGTCGAGCGCCTACACCTCGAATGGCCGTGGGAGCAAGACTCCTCCAAGCGGTCGAAATTAGATGACAGGTCAGCAGGTCAAGCTGGTTCTGCTCTGCACACCATGGCGGTCCTACAGGCATACCAGGCTGACTTGCTAAACGACTTGAGCACTGGCAGGGTTGCTAACGAAGCAGTGTTTTTGGAGTTATGCCGAGCCACAGACCTGTCTCTTAGGGCTGTCACAACCGTCATGAACAAGTTTCGGGATGCAAAACTCCATGAGGAAGCCTTTGTGAGGTTCCTTCCTCGCCGTGCTCAACAGGCGGAGTTGTCGGGCACCCAGCTCCGACCAGCTCTGGCCACCCAGAGGCGGGAGGTTTAGAGGGAGAGTGTGGCGAGCCGAGCACCTCCGCGTGGATCACAGGCTGGCTGGCAAAGGGGGCCATAGCGCATGTTCCCCTCCCAGACGAAGCCATCCGGCGCCAACACGTAGCCCTAGCTCACCTATCTTTCTCTTCAGGGCAGAGTTCTAATGCCCAAAAGCGTTCTCCTTCCTGCACGAGATATGAGCTTGAGTGTCATGCGGAATCCGAGCGCAATGCCGGCACAGCTGTTTCCTGCATGCGCCGAATTCCATACAGCACTCCAAAAGAGTATAAGCTAGGCCAGGTGGTAACATTACTGCTCCCAGAGTGGTTTCAGTGGTGGCTAAGTGCCGGGGGATTTCATCTAAGGGCCAATCCCCGGGGGCAACAAGGGTTACGCGCCGGGAGCTTCGTACCCTTTCTATGTGGTTCAGACCCTCGTCCTTGACTCTGGGTCCCACTCTAGGTCCGTGCTGTCGTTGGGAGTTGCTAACGGCAGACGTTTTTTCCTTAGGGGCCGGAGCGCGACCTTGGATGGCCGCCCAGCTCAAGGGAGCTGGAGAGGTCATCTTCTCGTGTGGCACATTAATTGCCCCGAAACGATGACTCTATTTCTGGCCCTGAAATACTCCCTCCAGCAGTCAGGAGGTTAACATGTCCTAGCGTGGAAAACTACACTAGGACATGGCGAAACATGCAGACCCAGTCCACTGCCGAACCGCTTCAGTGCTGGAGCTTCTGCAAGAAAGTTGACCTCAGGCTTTGCCCTAGTGCACTCAGAACATACGTAGCCGCTCCTCGCCTACGTCCTGACTGATGGGGCTGGTGGAAAGCACCCCTTAGTTGCAGGCTTATTCACGGGCCTCATCAGCCTTTCTATTGTGCTTAGGCTTTGCCATTGGCTAGCTAGAGCTATTCTGCATCCTCACCCAACTATCTTCTGCAGTTGTCTTCGAAGCTTCTGTTCTCCGCCGTTACAGCTACGGGGCAGTAAGACTTCATTAACTGTGTCTAGTTCATGCTCCTTAGGATTTACAGTACACCACCGCACTAGCCAGTGGCGTAAATCAGAGCAGATTTCATATGTCTTGGGGCCGCAGCCGGAGGGCAGCCGCCATTAGACGAGTCGGGTTAGAGATGCTAGTGCCCTAGCCTAGGAGGACAGGAGAAATTCCGTCCCTCGGGATCTTTTACATTCCAGCCCTACTATCTTCCACAGTCAAAGCCTTCTGTCCTCCGCCGTTAGCTCCGGAGCAGTAAAGACTTCATTCGCTGTGTCCAGCTCATGCTCTTCAATTTACAGCGCACCTTTGCATTAAGCCAGGGCCGTAAATTAGAGCAGGGTTTCATACGTCTTGGGGCTGCGGCCGAAGGGCAGCTGCTATTACACGAGTCGGGCTATAAATACTAGTGCCCAAGCCTAGGAGGCGTGTTGCACACTTCGCCTCTAGTGATTAGGGCCCATTCGACCAGGAAGCTTGCCTCATCAACTGCTCTGGCAAGAGGTGCTTCCAGTACGTCATGCGGCAGGTTGCCTTCCCGCAGGACATCTGTCAGGCTTCATGGTTGGATGCCAGGCTCACTGGGCCTCGAGTCAGAATCCCAGAATGATGTCTAAGACTCCTTGGGGGTACAGTGCGACGGAGAGGGTATTCTCGTTCCCATAGTGCTTTCGCGCAGCATCGAGTGTAGCTTTTGAAAGGGAACGTCTCGGGTTACTTTGCTGTAACCCTGTTCCCTGAGAAAGCGGGAACGAGATGCTGCGCTACAATGCCGCACTGCATGCGTGACTGGACATCCTTCAGACAAAATTGACCTGAGGGTGTTTCCGGTTTATGCCTATTTATAACCTCCAGGTGCACCTCATCGGTTGACGTCACCTGCCTGAGGATATACATGCCAAAATATTTGGCGTGTTTGACACACGTGCTTCACAACCGGTCACGAGGAATCGTTTCCCATAGCGCTTTCGCGCAGCATCTCGTTCCTGCTTTCTCAGGGAACAGGGTTACAGCAAAGTAACCCAAAACGTACCCCTGTCTGCAGCCTGCAGATCGAGGCGGGGCTGAATGTGGGGTGGGGCTGCACGTGTCACCCCACCCACATGCCTTCTCATTCGAGGCGGAGATGAATCTGGGGCAGGACTGCATTTGTCACTCCGCCCACATGCCTTGTCATTGGTTGTAGGTAAATTAATAATGTCGAGATCACGTAACTCCCACAACTCATCTCATTGGTGGCAAAGTAATGACATTGAAACCCTTATTTCTGGTCTTCTTTACCGCGTGGTGAGTGGGTGCAACTGCTACATTTTATGTGTAAATTGTTAATTTGTTACAGTTAAATTGTTAAATTTAACTGTTAAAGTGTTAAAGTTTTTTTTTTGTTTGTGCTCTTTAATGCATTTGAGATTATGTGTCTTCCCCAGTGAATACGTGATACTGTATGTCATGGATATAGTTCCTATCTGTAAATGTTAGTAATTCATGCATATGCTGTATATACAATTTACCATCTGTCGCAGATGATGTTTCACTGTAAACGAGCCTCGATGTAATAAGTGTGTATTTTTATTACAACAGTAACTGTAAAGGGACTAACATTACTGAGTTCGTTTAAATGTATTTTTTCTCCAGTAAATTAACTTAAAAATAAGATAAGATAAGATAAGATAAGATAAGATAGGTCTTTATTAATTCTGAAGGAAATTGTTTTTTCAGTGGCTGCATATTTAAAAAGATACTGTACAAATACAATAGGGGGGAAAAACAGATATAAATAGAATAAAAATATATAGAGAAAACTAAAAAACTACAGACTGTATAGAAAGGTGCAGAATTGTCTCTTGTACATTTATGTTATTGCACCCATGATTATATTGCACATAATATTTAATATTGCACATAGAGTAGTAATGATATAGCACACCAGACATATATAAATATTTCACATGATTTTCATAATATTGTATAATTAGTGGTTTTGCATGTGATATTTTTATTGTGATAATTTCGCACAGTGTATCAGGGCATGATAGAGTTCTATTGATTATTCCATCATGACAGCTCCCGAATAAAGGTGGAGGAGTTATAGAGTTTAATTGCCACTGGTATAAATGATGTCCTGTGGCGTTCAATTTTAGATTTTTGTCCTGTACGACATCAGTGACTCGTGTAGGGGATATGATGTATTGTCCATGATACTAAGACATTTATTGAACAGTTTAATTTTAAATGTAGTGATTTTAACTTGTACTTTAAAAGAGCAAAATGTTAAAATCATTCAGCACAAGGTGCATAAAAGGAGGGCTTGTTTTCTATATAACATCTATACATGCAACTTCTACAATATATGTACACATTTTAAATCATTTGATACTAAAACCAATGATCTATTCCTTCTATTTGCAGATCCTTGATGTTGACATCCTCATTAATATTCCCTGTGCACCACATTTTGTTTAGCTTGTTTTGTTGTTATTCTCTGACCCTTACGCTACCCATCAATTCTCTCTTTGTTTTCTTCACATAACCCAAGGGCTCTTTTAATAGCCATTTTCCTTGCAATCATGCACAAAACAAGAGGGGGTGTGAGCAGTATTTAAAAGACTGCTGCAGCAATTGCCCTTTTTGCCCATACACCAGTATGCCACTGTTGGTGTACTATCACATCAAAAACCAGTTCCAGTTGGCAGTGCACCATGATGGTGAATTTAACATTTTTGCTTTTGTCACTTTAGTTTGTTTACTATAGTGCCAAACCAGCCAGTAATGCTCTGTGCATGATTTTTAAGTATATCTGTGTATGTGTAATTTTTAAGTATGTCCGATTTTTGAGTATGAATACTGTGTCAACAATATGGTACCAATAATAATTTGAATAAATAAATGTAAAAGCATTAAAATAATTTGTTTTTCAAGGTAGATTGACTGTGTTCATGGCTGCATTAACGGGGCCTTCCACGACAACATTTCAGCAATAACTGTGGCATCCCACCTTCGTCGCTTGTCTGTTGTTTATTAGAAATTTCCCTCTAGGATTAATAAAGTTCTTTAAATCTTGAATCTTTGTCTTTATGGTAAGTTTATAGAGCTGGTGTTTTTTTGTTTTTTTTACTAGATTTTGATCCAGTATTGAACAAATTTATTCGTAATGTTTATAATTTCAGTATTTCCTGACCTTTGCAACTGCAGGGGACTTTGATTTTACAGAGGTGAGTAAAAACTCTAATGTATATTTGCCATATAAATAGAAAGTTTTTTTTTTCACCCTCAGACAGACATGCCTGGTATTAGGAGATGGTGGTGTTTTCTTTTTTTTTTGGAGAATTTCACCTTGAGGTTTTTTGTCTTTCCTTTATTTCTCTACATTTTATGAACTAGCACTAAACTATTTGCTGAGGTGTCACTTTTACATTATACATACTAGGCCTGTGCAATATAATAAAAATTATTAAAGTATTGTAAATGTACATATTGCGATATGCACAATCGCTTCAGTTTTTAATCTATTTAGGGTCATGAACAAAAGCACACAGAGTAACTTTTGTACGTTTGAAATAGTCCATTTTTAATTTTAAAGGTGTAGCACTTATTATTTTGAAATCTTTTATTTACATTATATAAACATACCTCTCCTTTACTACATTTCTTTACAGCTCTAAAGAAGAAAGACGTGAAACAAAGAGACTCAAGAGGCAAACTAAAAATAATGTAATTCAATTACACTTAATATGACTTTTTTGTCATATTCTCTTAACATGTGAAGAATTACAATCTTCTCTGCTATCCTTTTTAGCCACAAAAGGCAATCATGACTCCTGAGTTGGATGCAAGTCCTTAGATCCTTGGATGCAAGTCTCTTAAGTGCTGGAATACTGTCCTGTTTCATTTTAGCAAATATATTTATATACTTCCATATACTTTCCAGTTATCCATGAAGATCTTGGTAATGATACTCTTGGAGGTAATGCTACAGGATGGAGATGCTGCCTACATTACATTAGTGCATTTGTAAACAGGACCCAGTTCAGCCAGAAGGCACACTATGCATGGCTTGACAGTAATCATTTGTTAGTTTTTTTTTAATGTAATTTTGCTTATTGTATTTTTAAAGCATGGCTAACAATCCTAAAACAAAAAAAGAGTTCTGCTTTGTGTGTGTGTTTTTAGCTACAGGTGTTGTGAACTGGGAAAAATGGAGTGAAACATCAAGGGCTCATTTATTTATATTTTTACTAGTGAATGGTGTTAGTTAATGGTAATGTTAATGGTGTATGTAAAGTTTAGAGTGAGAGAGTGAGCTGGGCACCATGGCCTCTGAGGCCAGTGGGGAGACACTGTCTTGTCAGCATGGCATCAGGTGTGTGCTGGAGGACCATGTACAGGTAGAGGAGGTGCTGCTAGCGGTGGGAGAATAGGTCGGGTGTAAAATATATATTCTGCCTCCCAGATGAACAAAGTGATAGTGGTGTTTCTGACAAAGAACAACTTTGTGAGTACACTGACAAAAACTGGAATAAGTGTGCAAGGAACTGTGGTCCGAGTTACCCCTCTGTCTGCCACTTCGACACAAGTGGTAATATCTAATATACATCCATTCATTAAGGACGAGAAAATCATGAGGAACCTGGCCCGCTTAGGGAAGTTCATTTGAAAACTTCAGGTATATCAGGTGATATGCGGCTGATGTGTTATGAGTGTGGTGTCATTGGACATAAAAGGCAAAGCTGTCCGCACGGAGCTGTGAGGCTGGGGAGCTCAAAGGCCAACTCGACCAGGATACAGCAGCAGCAGCACAGGGACTCACCGACATCCAGAGCAGTGACAAACTGAAGTCTGAACTCACAAAGGTCATTTCTGAACACACCCTGTATGGTTTACATATTAAAGACAACGAATGGCTATCGCATGTCCACTAGTAAATGTAGACATTTTAATGTAGACACAATGCTCAACGCGTTCTTCACGTCCTTAATACAGTGGTTACTCAAGCGAAATGTTTATGGCTGCTGCGCACTCTGTCGCAGCCAAACGGCAACAGCCAAAATAAATCAGTCGCAATTCAAAGTAATTTGTGACATTTTGCAAAACAGCTGCAATACATTTTGTTTGGACTGACTCTCTGTTTCTATCTGTCTATTGTTATTATTAAAGAAAACAGCACAAACAACAGCTCAAGGGCTTATAAAAACATTTTTAATTTTAACAGTAAAAATTTCAATTTTGGAATCACAGAAGCTCAGTGGTCCGAGCACAACATATTAAAATCTTTGTATGATAAAATGACTCACGGCATGAATCTACATGAAGCGCTTCATTTTTTAATAATCATTCAAAAATATATATTTTTGAATGATTAAAAATGAATAAATAAACCAAATAAAATTATTTAATTTGTATTTTTTATTTGTAAAATATCATAAAAAAATCGTGGGTTGTGTATCAAGTGATTGAAAACAATACAAGGCATGTTATGATAAGGAAACTTTCTATCTCTTCCATTCCAGTGATTAAAAAACAGTAAAAATGTCAATTTTGGAATCCGCAGAAGCTCAGTGATCCACGAACAACGTAATAATCTTTGTATGAAATAAATGACTCATGGCATGATTTTACACGAAGCGCTTCAGTTTCAAATAATCATTCAACTCTGAACCCAAACAGCAAAAGAACATGATAATAATAATCTTAGGAATAATAATTATCTTGATTTTAGCTTTTAATGTCCAGCATTAAATACTTATTTAATTATTTATAATTAAAGCTGCTCACATCGCGCGCGCTTTTACTTTAAAAAAAATTGCACTGTTTAATTAGCAAGTTGGCATGATAGAGAAATATTCTGACTAAAACAAAGCTGCTCATATTGGCTCATATCGGGAGCATTTTGATCAAAGTGGAGATGAAAAGTAAAAGTGTAAACCAACAACACAGCACAATGCATGTGTGTAAATGGCCAATATGTGGTTGTGAATAAATCTTTTAGTGAATGTAAAATGTTCGCGTTAACCCGCGGCGCGCGCGTGCGCTCTTTCCCTTTGCTGAGTTTTGATCTAAAGTCAGATGAACGCGCGCGGCGATATGAGAGATTTGTAAGAGATTTCTCTTTCCCATAAATATAACAAACACAAATTTATATGTGTTAAATAAGCGCTGTCTTTGCGGCGCTGTGCGAAACGCACGCCGATGTGAGCTGCCTTATCTCAGTCATAATATACAAATGTTTTGGCTGTGTAGTGGACCACGCACGCACAACCTCTCGCGGGCGAGCCTTTCTCTGAATACGCCGTTGTAATGTGGGTGGGGATAAGAAACACCGCACTGCCTGAAGTAGACTAATGATTATAAATGCGTCGGGGAAAACAGCAAGAAAACTGACTGGCCATTTTAATAATTCATTGATAAGTTGATGTCTTTTTGTTTTGGCTGTGAGTGGATGCGCTGTACTAATCCACGTTTTATATGAATTACATAAGCTGATTTTTTCCCATTAGTTTATATAAAAGCAGACATTTTGCTTTCTGTAAGTATATATTTTTCACGTCTGTGAGGCGAGTATACACGAAGTTTCGGTTTATTTTCTGACGCGCTCAAGTTCACAGAAACCGAGACAGAATAGCGCTGTATACCTGTTTGCTTTCATTATTTTACAACATTATAACGTTTTTGTCGTCATTGTGCATGCACTTAAATAAAAGTAAAGTCTTATAAAGGCTATGTAGCTTATATAGCTTTATTATATAGTTTTTGCCCATTAATCTGACAACACCTGTGACTCACCCACTTTTTCTGATACACACCCAGAGGTTTCTGGCTATGCTAGTGTTACAGACAATAAAATATAAAGGCTTACTGTGTTAACATTTACTTTGCTTAAATTCGATGGAACTAAGAAACCTGGGTCTGGCGCCTTAGACTGCCCAGCCATCCTGACACCCTTGATTTTAGGGTTTACTTCAAACCATTTGGTCTTTTAAGGTTTCTTGCAGCTTAGTTTCACAGACGCTACTTTATGATTGCGAATCAAATAACTTTGCAGCTTTGTTTTGCAGACGCTCCATTCTGATCGCGGGCCAGATAAGATTACTGGGATGGCAAGAAGGCATGCTGGAAGAGGGTCTCTTGAGGGTGATCAATTGACTGCTCTCTCTGTCTTTGGGAGCCCTGTTATTCGCTACAACCTGCTGCTGATATGCACACTCAACATTCGAGAGTAACATCTGATGCTTATACAGTATCCAGCGCTGACAGTGACACCATCCCTAACTCTGACCCCGCCCCCAACATCTGCACTGAAGAGGTACAGGAGCCTCAGAACAGCACACCACCACTGTCACCGTGCACTGCAGCCAAACCAAGGAGGAAAAGAGAGGACATGTCCACGACAGAACAGACCAGAAAACACAAAACAGCAGGATGCAGCACAGCACATACAGACACACCCATAGATGTTGAGGATCAAATCAAGAGCCTTTTAAAACTTTACAAAGTTGAGAAAAGACATGTTGTAAATCTGTACTCTTTAAACAAAAGAAACCGCAGAAAACACAATAAGTTAAACAAAAAAAAAAGTACGAAAATAGACAATAGCTGAAAAAAAAACTTTAAACAAGACTGTAAATAAATAGACAAAAACTAAACCTAAGGGGGGGGGGAGGGTAAATAAATGTTGTTAATGGTGGGGGTCAATGGGAAGTCTTTTTACTTAAAAAAAAGAGAACACCTTAAACATGTAAATTGTCATGATTGATGGTATGTGGCTGCTGTTGTTTGCCGTGGGCTTAAAAGGCAAGCATAAGCGCAGAGGGGTGTGTTTTTAACCAAATAAGTCATTTTTTATTAAACACTGAAGAAACAAAACCAACAGAGAAAAAACAACAAACTCAACTATAAACAGAGGCTCTAGGACATGACACACATGACTAAGACTTTATTATGAAACACGCGTTCTAGGCACTAACATACTGGACATTGCATAGGCTCTTTGGCAAAGCATAGGCTCTATGACTAAACACGGGATTTATGTCTTAACATAGAGTGCATAGGTTCTATGGTGAAACACAGTCTCTATGACTTATCATACATAACATACAAACGAGGCATGGACCTGACATGGGACACGACAAGCACAGAGGCATGGAGGGACCAGAGGTCGACAGAGGACGAGGGACACAGACTAGGGATAGGTACATGGCAATCAGATGAGCACGGCTATTAGCTAACCACGATAACTAGCTAACCATAGCTATTAGCTCCACATGGCTATTAACTACATGTTCACCTACCTAAACATGTACTTACCTCCACAGACAATTAGCTATCCTTATCTATAGCTAAACACACTAGGATAACACAAATGGGGAAAACACACTCAACAATACTTACCTAAATTCTAACACAAAACACAACATTTCACAAGACTGAATCAACTCCACACCCCACACTGAAACTCAACAGACATATAACAATTACCACACTTGAGCCTCTTTTACCTATCAATAAACAGAACATAGCAAAAACAAAATGCTTACTTAAATGACAGTGATTATGAACCAACAATGCTCAACCCAGTTTCCCAGACTAACCAGGTATTTATAGATGATCTAATGATCTGCCTCAGTTCAGGTGAGCTCCCGCATCACCTGATCGAGGTGCCTTCTGGGAAACTGAGTCTGCAAATCAAAAACTACAAAAACAACAGTTTCCTCTAGTGGCGAACCCTTACATAAATATCACAGAAAACATGAAAAAAGTGAAAATATGTAAATAAGTTTACCATTGTTTAACATTGTTGTAAAGTGTGTTTAAATCTCAAATATCTCTCTATTATTCTCTCTCTCATGGGGCAGCGCCGGAAAGATGATGGTGAAGAGCGCCCATAGACGGAAAGACAGAAAAACAAGCGATGGAGAAAGAGCAAGCAAGTGAGGCTATTGTCGGGTGTAAGAAATATCCATAAAGTGCAGTTGCGAAAAGGATGTTTTTAGTCCTGTGTGGTGCTTTGCTTAAGAGACTTTATCGTCTGAGAGAAGAAGCTCCTCCTCAGTCTCTTTGTGTTGGCCTTTAGGGAGTGGATTCGCTTGAGTAAACGGTTCTGCAACAGTCCGATGTTGGGACTGAACCAGGTTGTGATGTTTCCCATCAGGATGCTTTCTATGGTGCAGGAGTAAAAGTTCCTAAGCACCCTGGAAGGCAGTCTAAAGTCTCTCAAGCGTCTGAGGTGGTACAGACGCTGCCAGGCTTTTTTCTTCATTGTTTCATGCAAAAAACCTCAATACACTGACATTCTTGCCATCATGTCCTCGTTTATTTAATCTGGACAACACAAACAGGCGACCTGAGGACTTGCGCAGCAATTAAAACAGCACGTGGCAGCAATGCCCAGCGTGCACACGCGTGCTGTGAAATCATATGAGATTACATTCATTAAACAAAAAATTAAACAATAAAACATGTTTGTACATCACAGAGGGACTTATAATCACAATTATATAGGTATATAATGTGAAATCATATGTTATTTGAAATAAACGTCTATTTGAATCACATCAAACTTTTGTGACCTACCACTGGGAATTCACATGCAGACTGGGAAGAAGCTAAAGGTTAACACTCCCCAATACAGCATAAGGACATAGGAAATCCAAATATGGTCATGGCAAGTGGAACCACAAAATGCTGTTTTAAAGGCATATCTGCTACACATAGAAGGTGTTTAGCTCATTTAACAGAGACCTGTCAGCATTCGTCACACCGTTTGTTGGTGCTTTATAGTCCGTTATTGTCCTTAATCCTTGCTACAGTGACTCTGTTGGAGCTGTGACTCTAGTTTCTTCCCATAGCGCTGCTTCGCCTCTTTCACCGCCTTCCGGACGTTGTATGACGCAGGCTTGTACGGGTTGTATGTCACCCAACATTGAATGTTAAGTTAAATCTTTGTAGGCATATATCGTTAATAAGGGCTGTGTTGTTCGATAGATAGATAGATAGATAGATAGATAGATAGATCAAAATTAGAGTCATTCATCAATTTTATAAATAAAATCACAATGAACCACAACTGACATCAAATAATACACATTGGATGTAGTGTGTTTATCAGCAACAGCGTAATAGTTCTATATTATATATGTGTCACTGATACTATAAAGTTATGATCTGGGAAAAGATTTGCTACTGTACAACAACACTTCCTGGGTGTGGCCTTCTAGAGACGTGCCACTAATGTGTAAAATTCAGTACATAGAGCACTATTATAAAGAATCCTCACTGTGGTCTAAGCTGAGCTATAATCAGAAATGGCTCAATTGTACAACTTACTGTACACAGTGAGATACATACCACTGATTCTCACTGTAGTAACAGGTAATTCATTTGTATAAGTTGATTTTTTTGGTATTAACATTATTAATACTAATGTCTTAAAGAAATTGTGTAATAGGTTTAAATGTTTAGGGTATTACAAAATGGATAATATGATATTGTTTTTATTGTATATCTACATTATGACTTAATCTATATTCTTCCTTACAGAAGGCAGTTTTGCAGCTAAAATTGGTCCAAAGGATAAAGATTTGATTGTTGCAAAGGAAACAGACACAGTTACTCTGAAATGTTCATATGAGTCAAGCAATGATTACATTGGGCTTTACTGGTACAAACAATATTCCAACAGCCCACCACAGTTTTTACTGTTAAAAGGGGCAAAGTCATCCAGTTCTGCTGATTACAATCCCACTGGAAAGCGATTCAAAGCAGAAACAACATCAGACTCTACTGAACTGACCATCAAAGATTTGCAGATTTCAGACTCTGCATTGTATTATTGTGCTCTTAGAGAAGGGGCACAGTACTAGAAAGTCAAAGAGAGACTGTACAAAAACCTACAGATAAAAAAGAAGTTAAATTATATACAATATATCAAAGATACTTCCTTTACTAACGTATCAGTTAACCACAGACACAAACAACATTTGTGGTAAAGTATGCACCTGAAGAAACGGAAGATGGATTATATGAGTTACTACTGGTGCAAAGTGTTTTAAATTAAATTAACTTTTTTCTTTCCCCATGATTAATGCCAGTTCATTTTTTTTTAATTTACATTTATACAATATGCAAAGGCACAAATTAAGTTTTTTTATGCTATTTGGAAATATTTTTCACTACTCAGAGCATTCAAAATTGTCTCAACTTGGAGGTTTAGTATAATCTAGGGAGGGTAAATAATCTTGTCTTTCCATTTTTTTTTCCAGCAACATTGTCAACTTTGCAATTTATGATGCAGTAACAACTATCCAGCCATTTTTGATATATTAATTAAATCTTACCATTTTCTATTACTTCATCAGTATTTATTATTAATGTTTGTATTCAAACATCTATTACAGATCTGGCCTTTAAAATCGCACGTTTTTCGGAAAAGGGATCCCACGACTTGCTCCACAAGCTGTGAAAATGCCCTTCATTACCTGTAGGGGGCAGTCGTGTTTTAGTCTGAAGTATTGTGTGTCTACTGAAGCCGAAAATGTGTTGTGTCTCTTAGGCGCCCATTGACAGCAAGCGACAGAGGTCATAAACGTGTTTAGCTCAAACTGATATGTATGGTTTTTTTTTTAGCTCCTTCAATGATGATACTTCTTTGACTGCGATTTTTCCATTCAGAATTATTATCATTATTAGTAGTAGTGCTCCGAATTTATTATTGTTATTATTATTATTATTATTATTGTAACGCACCCAGTTATCGGCTATGACATGTAGCCTTCTGAGTTTGGAGGCCAGAGTTGGTTGGTTGGAAGCACATTTAAAGGAGAAGATAACGTCACAAATAAAAATTAATATTTAGGCCTAAAAAGATGCTTTAAAATTCATCTAAAAATTCATTCATCGGCGTGTATAAACCGACAACCTTAAAGGGATCATCCAGAAACATGTTTCAGTTTGAAAAACTTGAAAAGTTTGTAATATATTTAATAAAAAATTCTCAATGGTTGTGTAAAAAAAACACTACTTTTAACTGGTAAAAACTAGCTCTGTTCTTAGCAACCTATTTAAGTTCATGTTCCCTTAAATGCTTATGATCTCTGCTGAGCCCGCCCCCCCAGTTCTGTGGGGCGTGTCTTCAGAACACACGTGGGTTATAGCCACGGGAGTGTAGTCCAGTGCGGGCAATGCTTTGGACTGCATTACCCACAAAGCATTGCCCACAACGCAGTGCTTTGTGGGTAATGCAGTCCGAACTGGAAAACGCTGGAATATAGAGCCTGAGCCTGTTTTCTTAAATAGTTTTTGGTTTGATTTAAATACGGAACCTACGCGGAAGTTTGTAATATCGCCTGACAACGCAGAAATTAAAAGAATGGACATGCATCGACTCGATTTGTCTTTCTCATCACTGCATGGGCATGAATTAACGGGCTGTTACGCTGCCGCAAGCAACAACAACATGAAAAACTTACTGAGAGAGATACGGACGCGATGTGTTTACTGATGTGTTTACATGACTTCTTAATCTTCGACAGACAACGTTATAAACCATCTAACCTTCTGATTTCAGAAGGGGCATGTTATTGTAATAAATGGAAAGAAAACCACTGGGCGGCTCTTTATCATCGTAGAGTGGTTGTGTACGCACTCTCCTAACACACAGTTCAGTCCAAACAGCTTAAAAAAGTGCATGTAGGCCTGTATGACCCCTTTAACAAAAGGCAGCGTTTTGATCAAAAGGATGATAAATGCGAGAGAAACATGCAGACAAGGACTATACTCGACAAGAATGTAGAGAATAAGAATCATGTTTAAAATAAATTTAAAATTATTTTGTATCAAATAAAAACTTTATCTAATAGCCAGACCGACCAAATTTCTCATTCACTGCTGAAGTAGTTAAATATGCTTATACTGTAGATACGTAGGTTACATCTTAAAATATGAAAAAAACAGTATTAGACACAAATATATGATATCGTAGTATATATGCAATGAAAAAGCTATTTACACATGAGTGCGCACAAGACAGGATTTTCCTTTTCTTCTCAAGTGCGCTTCGGCGCGTGGTAACGCGCGGTCTAACACGTACAACTCGATTCGCCGTAAAAATAAATAAATAAAATAAATCCCCCAAACGCTTAAGGTCAGACGACAGTGCCTGTCGGGTGGCTGGAGGAGGGGCCTCAATGATGGCCCCTTCCCCTCCTGGCAACCTCCATGAGTTAACTCTTTTATGGAATAAGCTGTATTTATCCCGTGCTTTTGTGCTATTGATGATGATGTCGCAGATCAGAGAGACGGTTGTGGGCTATCTCTCTCCTGGAAGCTCATCCTACCGGGAAAAATCCACACTCCCCACCAAGCGTGTAGACTAGCATCTTCGTTAAAGAGGGAGAATGTTTTTCAGGCAGCTGGTCAGCCTGGTGCTGTCCTGCACACAAAAGATTTTCAGGCATACCAGACTGACCTACTGAGAGCTGAGCACTGGCAGGAGGCCTTGGTTCAATCTCTGCCACCACTGGTGTTTCGGGGAGCAACGGTCTCCTGCGAAATGTTAGGTGTTCGGTCCCTTCCTCCCATGTTTAGGATGCCGAACATCTAACACACCCACTTAGCTGAAGTGTAAAAATTTGCGCACGTTTTAGAGAGGCCGGCAGCGGGGAACCTACTGCCAGGTATATCTCTTTAGGTGCGAAGACCAGCACCTTCAGGAGACCGGTGTTCAATTTTTGCCGCCACTGGTGTTTCGGAAGACAAAGTGTTAGGTGCTAGGTTCCCTCCTGTCGTGTTTCAGGACACCAAACACCTAACAGCCACCACCATCACCACCACTTCTCTGCCTAGCTAAACGACAAAGCTACCACCCCTTCGGAAAAGCTGGCAGCGTGTAAGCGTCTCCCTGGCTACAGGATTCAATCATTGTGTTTCAATGGCGTGGGTTTTTCACAGTGAGCACCTCTGTTAATTCAAATCACAGGCTTGCTGAAAAAAGGGGCCATAGCACATGTTCCCCTCCCAGACAGAGCTATTCGGCGTCAACACGTCGCCCTAGCTCACCTCATTTTCTTAGGGTGGAGTCTTAATGCCACAGAAAACGTCCTCCTTCCTACACAAGGTATGACGTTGAGTGTCATGCGGAATCCGACCGCAATGGGGGTACAGCTGTCTCCCGTGCGTGCTGCAGATGTAAGTTACATTTAGTTAATGCCTAAATGTAAATAGATACATTGATTAAAATAATGTTCATAGATAAGCTTATCATATTGAAGTAATAATGTAATATTTATGATACTGTGATGATCTGTGAAAAGTTATCCAGATTACAACAGCTGCACTCCTGGGTGTGACCTTCTAGGGAAATGTTCTGTCATGGTTAAATTAACTTTGAGCACGATTCCTACAAGTGATTCTGAGAGGCTAAGTAAATATGAGCCCAGGTCTCAACTTCATTGAGAATCTGAGAAATGTGTAGGAAAAGGCTTTACACAACTCTTCCATCATCATTACAAGATCTTGGGGAGAAATGAATGTGACTGGTCAAATAAATATGTTTGACGTGGCATAAGCTTATTAAGAGAATGCCACAGAAAATGTTTAATTCTCTATATTCTCTCTAATTTTTTTTTTTTTTTTTTGGACTGGGAAGCACAATCCCTCACAAAAAAAGATAAAGGCTCAAATTATTGGGCTGCATCAAGCAAAAAAAGAGATTTAAAATCACTGGGTTAAGAATGCTTTAAAACATTTTTAAAACCTTAAATGATAGTACAGAACTGTCCACTTGTGGAAGCAAAGCCTGCTGTAAAAATCTAACATACAGTGCGTTACAAATCCTAATGCTGCCTCAGCCAACAGCAATGCCTGTCAACTGAGAGTAAAAGTCAATTAATCAATTAGGGTCTAAAAAAAAAAGAAAGAAAGGACATGCTTTTACAGTAGGTAGGTCAAGATTTAATATACAAATTAAATTAGCTATCACAAAGTTCTGACCTTAACCACTTAAGACTTCGGGGTGTCCTAGAGAAGACTTTATGGAGTGATTCCACTCTCCTATTATCAATACAAGATATCGGTCAAAAATGTCTGGGCATAAATAAATAACATAAATAAATAACATACATAAATGTTGTGATGTGACATGAGTTTGTTAAAACCATTGTACTCTCAATGCACACCGTAACACTAAAAGTCTATTGTTAACAACCAAGTCACAGTTAAAGTCACAATGACCAAACTTTTTCCTCATTGACCTGTATCTGCATATCTTATACACCTTATACATCTTGTACGCCTACTGACACATGCCTGGTTGAATAATTTATTTAAATAAATATTCTAAATGTAGACAAAGTAAAAGTTTTAAAACCAAAAGGTTTAGGAGAGTCGTACCTGAAGACCAAAAATGTAAAGAAAACAAGTTAAATAAATAAATAAATAAATAAGTCCACAAGCTCATGAAAGAGCTATACAGTTTGAGATGAAGCAGTGTTGAAAAAAATATATATCAATATTTATTACAAATACAAACAATATACTAACAGTGCATTTTAATACTTTAAAACTGCTAATGTATAATAGCAGCACTTCCTGGGTGTGGCCTTCTAGAGACACGTTCCCTGATGTGTAAAATTCAGCACATTCAGCACTATTATACAGAATCCTCATTGAGCTGTGTTTAGAAATGGCTCAACTGTACAACTTACTGTATACAGTGAGATACATACCACTGATTCTCACTGTAGTTACAGGTAATTTATTTATCAGTTGATTTATTTTGGAATTAACGTTATATATACTATTATTACTACTACTATCTTGAAGAAATTGTCAATTAGATTTAAACATTTTGGAGTATTTTTATTGGCTGTTTTTAATATTTACATAATGATTTTTATCTATATTATTCTATACAGCAGGCAGTTTTGCAGCTAAAATTGGTCCAAAGGATGAAGATTCCATGATTGTCGGGAAGGAAACAGACACCGCTATTCTGAAATGTTCATATGAGTCAAGCAGTGATTACATTCGGATTTACTTGTACAGACAATATCCCAACAACCCACCACAGTTTTTACTGTTAAAAGGCGCAAAGTCATACAGTTCTCACAACTACAATCCAACTGGCAATCGATTCAATGCAAAAACAACATCAGAATCTGTTGAACTGACTATTAAAGATCTGAAGATTTCAGATTCTGCATTGTATTATTGTACTCTTACAGACGTAGCACAGTCATAGAAAGTCAGAGAGTGACTGTACAAAAACCTACAGATGAAATAATATACAGCATATCAAAGATACTTCCTTTACCAACTTCAATCAGTTAACCACAGACACAAACAACATTTGTGGTAAGATATGCAATTAAAAAATGAAAATAAAAATAATGATCGATTGTCTGAGATGCATAGTCTTTGAAATTTAAATTACTTTGTTTCCCTAAGATTGATTCAAACTCATTTTATTTTACATTTATACAATATGTAGGGACTCAAAAATTATGTTTTTTTTTAATTTATTTAGAAATCTTTTTTTTAACAATCACAGCATTCAAAAATTTCTGAAATAAGATTTTTAGTATAATCTAGGAAAGGAATAATGCTGACCAATTCCGTCTATCTACATAGCAATCTATAATGCAATTAAAACTATCCACCCATTTCTGATACATTAATTAAAGTTTCTTTATTCTTTATTCTTTACAAAATTTCTTTATTCAAACAAACATCAATTACATATTCATTACAAACACAGGGCTACATTGCTAAAGCTGATGAACTTTATCTAATGATACAATCCCGTCACAAAGGTGGTGGTTTCAGAATTTGCTTTAAATCATACTGTAAAATAGACATTTTATAAAACTAAACTTTGAAATAATGCGATCATTCTGATCAATTCATTCGTGACAATGATGATGAGTGTTTGTTGGCTAGTTGTGCTGTTTTGATCTATGAGATAGATAGATAGATAGATAGATAGATAGATAGATAGATAGATAGATAGATAGATAGATTCAAAATATAGTTATCCATTATGAGCAAAATATATTTATCCATTATGAGCAATAAAATTACCATGAACTAAAACTGTTGTCATCAAAAGTAGACATTGGATACAGTGTATTGCTCAGTAATAGTAATACAGTAATAAAAATAATAATAATAATAATTATTATTATTATTATTATTATTATTATTATTATATAATACTCTTATCTGCTGTGTAATCTTTTGGCACATCATTAACAGAATAGTCGAAATTAAGTCCATTTAAAATTTCAGGTTAAACCTAAACAAAATATGGAAAATATGAGTAAATTGGACAATTATGCAAACACATTCTTTTTTTTTGGAAACAAAAGGTAAATTCATTTTCAATGAGTTTCAGTCAGTTGTTCATCTTGTAAGTGTAGCAGGATGAGCTGCCTCATCATGTTGACTATATTTATTTGGGCAATTATTTACAACTGGCTATACTGCCATACTCGTGGTATGTTTCTTAAATGCTTTCCTTAGGCTCATTTTGGCTTTTTCTACAGTGATGTCATTTTTCTGTGGACTCTCCTGTGCGTAGCGTGCACATCATTTTGTTGCGCCGTCTGACTTCCGCTTTCGTCTCAGGTATGAGCACTCTTTGCCATTTATTACATTTTTGGGAATGGTTTTCATTGAATCGAAATTGTAGGTTTTTCCTGATTAGGAGGGAAAGCCCTTCCTATCGACTATCCATTGTGTAGAGCATATGCTTTTTGCTGCATGCCCAACTTCCCGGGTTTTGTTTCAGTTTTTACCTAGACGATTGGGTTCCCTTGGTAACGACATTGCCTTACTGGTGTCTGTAAGTGGCCCGTTCCCTTTACTTCCTAGTTGTACTGGGATTGCTAGGGGTTGTTTATTCAGCATCCGGGAACAGGTATTCAATTCAATTCAATTCAATTTTATTTATATAGCGCTTTTAACAATGGTCATTGTCTCAAAGCAGCTTCACAAAAAATTAAAGAATTGTTTTTTTTTAGAAAAGAAAAGAAAAGAAAATATTTGGAAGTGTGTATGTGTGAGAAAAATGTGTCTAGATAATAATGAGATGAATCAATGATGAATGAAATGTCTCTGATAAGCAAGCCAAGGGTGACGGCGACGATGGCAAGGAAAAACTCCCTGAGATTGCAAGAGGGAAGAAACCTTGAGAGGAAACAGACTCAACAGGGAACCCATCCTCATCTGGGTGATAACAGATAGAAATAACATCATGTGTGTTGTGCAGGTGAAAGTTCAATATAACAGAAGTTGTGTAGATTAACATGAAGTCCAGTTCAGCACAGGGAGTCAGTAGGTGCAGAGGGCAGATGGGGTCTGGATCACTGGAAGCACAGGAGCAGGATGTGTAGCTCCAACCATCATAAAGCAGAATCCAGCTGGAGCTGGTCCTTCTCTGGATGCCTCAGAAACCTCGCAGGGTTGGCCTTTGTCTACTAAAGCTGGCACAATTTCCAGATGCCTCGGGATGGGTAGAAAAATACAGAAAAGATATTAGCGTAGTTGCCATTCAGGATAGGTGTACTGGAGTATGAGGTTATGGGATGAGTTACACGTATGCCAGATTAAAAAGATGCGGCTTGAGTCTACTTTTGAATTAGGAAACCGTGTCTGCTCCCCGAACACTGTCTGGAAGGCTATTCCAAAGTTTTGGAGCCAAATATAAAAATGCCCTGCCCCCTTTTGTAGATTTTAAAATTCTGGGAATTACCAGAAGTCCGTTTTGTGTCCGGTATGTATGTTTTATTAGTACATTTTATCATTCTTTGTGATATGTACATGTTTAATTGGTTTCATTTTAATTAGGAACTATAGGTCGAAGTAGGTGCTGTGGACAAAGGCATTAACGCTGCTGCTTTGCCTGAATGCTGCTTTTCATGAACGCTGTTTTTTCCTGAATGCTGCTTTTGCCTGAATGCTGCTTTTGCTTGATTATTGATTTATTTTTATCTCATTTTGTTTGCTTTACTGTCATTGGATAAATATACGTCATATACTTTCTTCACTGCTGTGTTGCATGACTGCTGCTTTATTGGGCGGGTGCTTTGCTATTTTATGGCGGTGTATGCATTCTGAGAGTTTATTTTTAAATTGTAAATTGTTTGTCCCTTGTTGTCTTTCTCTCTTTCTTCAATTTTAAAAATATGTCTCAATCTTGTAGAGCTGTGAGCTAAAGGTGGTGGCAGTGCAACGTGTTGGGGTTTGTTTCCCTACTTCGTGTGCGTGTTGCTCATTCCTCTGTGTCGATTGTCACAGTGAATTGTGTGTGGATGTGATTCACGTGTGTTTGGGGTGATTCTGGCTTGGATATTTATCTCCTCCTTGTCTTTCATAGTCTGCCATCCACTGGTAAGCTCCAGCTCTAATCTGATGGTACATTTTAGCATTAAAAATGCTAAGAATGACGAACATTGTACGTTCGTCATTCTTAGCTTAGCATATCTTTGATGTCGCCAAACTAAAGCTACTTTTAGTATTGTTATACATAACTCTGGGATTATTACATTGTGTATGATTGTGTATGATTGTTTTGTGAGAAAATAAACGTTTATGTATGAAACCCATGCCTATTGCATCTTCAGTAAACGTACCTGGGTGCCTTAGTTAATTTAATAATTAGGGTTGTTTATTTTCTTGGGTGCAATTCCCAAGGTGGCGTAATTGGCTACAGTAATTAACAGTAAGGAGAGCGGCAGAGCACGAACTATCAGCGCCCCCCCCCCCCCCAAGCACTCGACACATAAGTAATACTGTTTACAATACATGTACACATTTTGAATAAATATTTATAATATATGTTAAGAAATTAACACATTTGGTAAAAGTTAACATCTTATTGGTCAATAAAAAAAGTTTTTTAATTTATTCATGATCTAGCAAGGAGGAATTTTTTTTTTTTTACTTTTTTTTACATAAAGTAGGGACAGGTTTGGACTTACCTTAATTTTTTTCCCTTTAACAAGTAAATAAAATAATCTTTTAAACCCTGCATTTTGTATTTGCCTTGTATATTATTTTGTATATATCTTTGTGAAATATGACATTAGTATGATGATATCAATCATTTAAGTGTGACAAATATGCAAAAAAAAAGTTTAATCAGGAATAAAACCTTTTTCATGAATGGGTGTGTGCACCACACCAGTTTACCGATAAAGATTCTCACTCAACCAAGCACACGCGCAGACACATGGACCCACACACCATGGAAGGGGAGGAAGGTGGCTGCTGTGTAGGTACTATTTCATATATTATGTAGTGTTTTAATGTAATAATGACAATGAATAGCTTCCGGCATTCTTCATCATTAATACGTAGGGTTTACATAATAAAGCCAACGAATGATGGTTGCATTGTCCTCCAATAAATGTAGAAATTTTTATGTGGACACAATGCCAACACATCCTTCACCATTAATAAGTAATGTTTAGCTCTGGGTCAAAGTTGTATCGAATCTTTAACGATTCGGTTTAATTTGATCAATTGAATCAAAATTTATAACGTACCCGTCTAGCGTTTAGCACAATTAAGTGTATCTAACCAGTTTTTGTTATTACATGGCCAACAGCTATAACACAAAATATAGTATTAAGCAATTATGAGCATGGTAACACGATCTGGGCAAATGTTTAGACTTTAAAATACATGACCAAGACAACAGTACTTTATAAAGAAACGAGAATTTATTTGACTAGTCTACGATACATGAAACTACACTTCTTGAACGCACGCACACACACATACACACACATACACACAAACAGTTTGGCAAGTGAAAATGAATGAAGTTATTCTAGTACTGGTTACTAAATCAACGAAAGTCACAAGAGCAGAGTCTTGGGTTCAATCTTACGGTTTAGTTATAAAACGAGCACCAACTTCAGCAAGGTATGCAGCTTTGTTTGTTTACTTGCGTTATGTTTCGTTCTCATCCGTGGGTTCGCCTCCAGCGAAGGGAATCATGGCGTTGCTGATTGGTTGGTGCGCTGTTGTAGAGATGACGTCTGTCGGGAAAGCCCTTCGGTGAGGCGTTGGTTGCCTGGTTACCGATGGCTGCGCTCTGGAACTTCTCCTGAGGTTTCCTTCATTGCGGGACTTTGGAGTTCTGGCACGAAGTCTCGTTGACAGTTCTTGAAGAGCAGATGACGCCAGCAGCAGCGCCGCAGGGCCCGCAAGGGCAAAGCCCGAGCTGCTTGGAAGATGTTGTAGGTTGCAGTTGTGATGTTAACTTCTCTTCCTTTCTACACTTACTGTAGACTTCCTCAGGGTTTTTGTCCCTTCGGGGTCAGTTCGTCCCATGGGTGATTGGTCCAATCGGATGTGGTTGCGGGGCTTAGCCACGCCTCACGTGGTTCCTCCTTTCATGCATAAATTAGCCAGGTGTTTCGGCTGTCACGTGTGACCCATCCGGTTGGAGTTTTTAATACTTTATAAAAAGTAATTTTGCATGAGCTCTGTTCATACTACCAATTTCCCATGTTTACCAACATTCTTGAAATAAAGCCAGCTTGAGATTAACACCAAACATTACATATCTTACCCACTCATTCCTTCCTTTATCTAATAAAAGGGTTTGTAAATGCTGATTACACCTTTAAAGTTATGCAAAATAATCAAACATATACACAGGAAAAAAGGAACTGAGTAAATATATGTAAATAAGTTTTGCCCTACTGGCACCCTTTAAAGATGTTTAAAATAGTGTCCATGCCATATGCTTTTGTTCATCCAAAGGCATGTCTTCCGGAGGTCAAGAGAGTATCCAGGTGTGATGAGTTCTTCCCCATCGCCCCCCCCCTCCCCCCAGCTTGGGGTGAAGCTGTAAAACTGTCTTCTTTGTTTACAGGATCGCCGATTTACACCCTCGGTTTCGGGGTCTACTTCAAAGCATTTGGCCTTGTGGAGTTTCTTAGTTTTACAGACATCCCCCTTAAGATAGCGAACCAGATAAGGTTATTAGGATGGCGCCAAGCATGCTGGGAGAGGGGGTTCAGGAATGTGATCCATTGACTGTTCTCTCTATGGGAGCCCTGTTATTCGCTACATATCCCCCCTTTTGCTCGGTGAGGTTACGGTCGCGAACGTCAGCGGGCACTGGAAGTAGAAACAGAGAGAGAGAGAGAACAGGCACACACAAGACACAAACAACACCTCCATAACCAACTGAATCAAGGTGCATAACCTAGTTACCTCGTATGATCCCGTTAAGAACACTTAACAATAGAAGCGCCGCGCCAGTGTGACCTACTTATAACGTGGTACAGCGGTCATTTGACCGCCTATTGCTTTGAATGGGAAGCTGCTGCTGACACACAATGATCGCTAGATGGCGCTTTCACCCAAAGCAAATAGTTTAGCTCCCAGATCAACTTGCACTTGGACAATACGCCATTCATTCCCGCGTTGATAATCAGTGGTATCTCTTTTCAAATTCAATTCAAATTTTATTTGTCACATACACAGTCATACACAGTACGAAATGTAGTGAAATGCTTTTACGACTGCCATTGACCCTAAAGTTGTTGAAGCTTATATATATATAGCATGCATCTTTATACATTTGGAATCTGCATCTACATTTTCAGTTGCATGTATAGAATTAGTTTCAGCTGAAACTCATGATCAATGGTGTTGGGGTACTTATGTAGTGATAATTAGTTTCTGCCAAATCACTAAAACTAACAATAGACTATGAGAGGTGGTTGGAAGGTGTTACTCTGAATATAAACAAACAAAATACAGCTTTTTTTTCTCAGAGGTAAACGGAAAAGTGAAGTTGTTCAGCTGTTTAGTGTCACTATGTCATAAACAGTGAAACAACGTGGACTCATCGCTGTGCTTGTTGTAACTGAAAAAACGCTGCAACTGCTTCAAAGTCTTTCCACTGCGTGGCCGCTAAAATCCGACACGACACCACGTTAGGCTACGTCTTGACTCATTTGCATATCGACAGTCATTAGATGTTGACCGAGGGCTCAGGGGAGGTGTGTGTGTGTGTGGGTGTCTGTGCGCGCGCGCCTACTTCTTGTACTTCACAAACATTCTAAATATAAACTAACAAAATACAGATTTATTTTCTCAGAGGTAAACGGAAGTGAAGTTGTTCAGCTGTTTAGTCTCACTTTGCAGATGTTACACTCAGTGTAGTTACCGAAATCTTTGGTTTAGTTCTCATTCAGTGGCCACACATCACTTCCACATTTCCCTTGCTTTTATTACATGAGCATAAGCAGTGAAACATTCCGCAGGTTTATAATACACCGCGGCCAAGTGCACCGCGTTCCCGCCGATTAGGCGCGTGGTTCGTTGCCTAGCAACACTGAACGAAACGAGGCATAATCGTGGTGTTTGCTTCGGTTATGACATAGCATAGTTTATTATCTGCTGTGGAAGATCTGATATATTCAAATTCAATAATGAGGCTTTATATCCTTAGGAGGGGGTCATTACATATGTAATATGTAAAACAATATTGTTTTAGAGATAATTTCACGGAAGCTTTTAACAGAATGAACAAACTAACGAATTTTCTGAAAACGGTATAAAATTAAGTACAGCAAAATCCCCTAAATGTCCTTATAAAATATCGCTGATTATCAACGCCAGAATAAATGGTGAGTTGTCGATATAGTTTATATATATATATATATATATATATATATATATATATATATATATACAATATATATTTATATATAAACTGCATATATGGAATGAAACCTGAGAGTTACATATACGTACTGAATGACGCATAGATAGTATGTGCGATTCCTTGCGCCATCTGCTGAGAGAAATGAGAATCGCAGGTTCAGCGATTCCATGTAAATAAGAGCAAAATAGCTTTATACTGGCTTTGACTGGTGTGAGTTTGAAAATTTAAGCATGCAGGGTGATTAAGCTCACAGATCTAGGAAAGTCATGAAAGGAGGGTCCTGGAATTTGATCGAGTGTGAAGTATTATTTTTTTTTTTACCCCCTTGCGGTCAAATGACCGCTGCTCGGCGCGTCTAGTGTTAAAACGACATAGGGGTACTTTTTGGCCAGGCTTTATCCCAAACCGGGTGGTTTCGATTGACTGACAACGATTTACTTCCACTTTGGGTGGTAAGAGTCAACCTAATTTCTGGGAGCTGTACTCAAGCTTGGTTAAGATAATTCCCTGATCAAAGAAAGAGAAAATGCAGGGAAAAAAAAGTAAGACAAACACAAAGAGAAAAGGCCACAAGGACACAAATAGGTTGAGGCAACTAAACTAGTGTCGCATGTGTGGAGCAACTCCTCTCTACTAAAGGTTAGCCCTAGCAGTGCAGACAGAGGAGGGTGATTAGGTGTTTGTTTACAAAAGTGAATAAAATATCTGTATGTACCTTCCTAGAAGGACCGAAGTATGTTACTGTGGTGAAAGGTATAAGTGTGTCGGTGATCTGTTCCTCCTCCCTTTTCAGTTTGGAACAACTCTTTAATCATCCTTTTCATCAGTTCTTAAAAGTCTTGACATTGGTGATGTCTTCAGCTCATTTGTGGCTTGGGCTTGGGCTGGATTAGCTTAGACTTTTGTCGAGTTTCTTCGTCAAATCATTGTTCTGATTCAAGGTCAGCAAATTCTTTGATGAGAGCTTTTCCGGAGCAGATGGTAGTCAGTCTTTGGGTGAGCTGCACACTGTAGGTAGCTGTACACTTTGGTAGCTCCACACTTTAGGGCTGGATGTTGTTCGAAGCCAGAGTTTACCTTGGTCTGTGATGTGGGGTCTCTTGTCTAAATGGAGATCACTTTTTCGTACATAAGTCTGGAAATCTTGGCTGCCTGGCAGATGTGGCATAAATTTATCAAGGTGCCTGGCGAGTTTGTCAAGGTCTGCGCCGTGCGATGCTCTGTGGCTGGAGGGAGCATGTTCCCGGTGTTCTGCCATGAGGTAGGGTTCTTTGGAGGGAGCTGGGGGATGCGTCGCCCCGCCCATCACTTCTTCCACTACATATCGGTCCAAGAACAGGGGACCTGGTCCTGCTCAACAGGGGTAAGATGCGTGCACGTCGTTACCTTTACGGATCATGGCACCATTTACAAGCGGACTTAAGTTCCTCTATGGCGCTGTAGGACTCTTCTTTGCTATGGTCCAGCTGTCGCATGAGGTAGCTGATCTCGTTTCCTTGCTTCTCCAGGTGAGTTTGGAGGGCTTTAATTCTGCCATTTTTTTTCCTTGGGTCAGACTTGGCCTTTTCTAGTAGTTCTTCTGCATACTGCAGCCTGTCAGGGAGATCAGCGTAGTTTGCTTTGCCTTGTTCACTTTCACGTGTAGTAGTTGCCAGAATTTTCTGCAGCACAGTGATTTCCACTTTGTCCTGCTCTACCTCGTCACCCCCTTTTTATCGCTCCTGAGCTTCCAGTTTCAGTTGCTTGATGCGTTGTTGCGCACGCCAGCTCCTGCTGCTCAGCTTCAGGGCGACGGTGAGTGTGTGACATAAGGAGCCGGTGATGTTGGACAGTTCATTGGGACTGTAGCACTGACTTGGGTCTTGTCTCATACGGCTCGTTAAGTTGTCGTCTAGCTGGTCTGGCATCTGGTACTTTAATGTTTCGGTAGCCTTAGGTAGGAAGCTGTCGGTTGCAACCCTTGGCCATGTCTTCAGATCTTTTCAGCGACTGACAGGTCTGTGGTGCGAGACATGTTTTGATGGGGTTCTAGAACCACGACTGACACAGATGTGGGAGAAAGAAACAAAACAGAAAAAACAAAAGAGAAAAAAAACAACAAACACAGCAAACAGATGTGTAAGTGTGGGATACTGCTGAGTGTGGTTATCTGTGACTATGGTCCTCTGGAGGACGTGATACTAACTGGGAGTTTCTGTGGGAAGAGCTAGTGAACACACAGTTAGCACAGGTAAAGAACAGGTGCAAAGAAAAAGAACAACAAACAGAGCAAGGGATAGAGTAGTAATGGTAATTTTCAATTTTCCTATAAGAGGAGGTTCCTTTTTTTGTATCAGAAAAGGTTAGAGCTAATGTTAAGCTGAGGAAAAACAAACAGAATCCGCATTTCTGTGGCAGAATAAGTTCATTACCAAATTTAGTTTTCCCTCCCCCTTTTGTTTTTATTAAGTTTGATTTGGAAGGGTGCTCCTAAGTAAAGGGGTTTCAAGATGGGGGTTTTTCAGTATGTGATTGTTATTTAAGATTTTTTCTATAGGCGAAAGAAACAATAACAATGACAGTATTGGTTAACTCAGCATTAGGGTTGACAACCATACATAGATTGAAACGCTTTTAAACGCGTCTTCAAAATTTTATGGACGCTTTCCTAGTTGACCTGCTTTAACCTTGGCTAGGTAGGATCCCAGCTCGAAAAGAGAAGGTACGGTGAGAGTCGGGCGCCTTTGAACCAAGAAATAAATTAGGAAAACTACTAAAAATAATTATAATACTGATTGAAGAAAGTGCAGTCGAAGAAGTATCATCATTGAAGGAGAAAAGAAAATAAAGAATAAATACATATTAGTATTTACAGTTTGAGCTCGACACGTTTATGAGCTCCCTCGCTTGCTGTCAATGGGTGCCTAAGATAGAACACATTTTCGGCTTCAGTAGACACACAATACTTCAGACCGAAACATGACTGCCCCCAACAGGTAATGAAGGGCATTTTCACCGCTTGCCGTGCGCAGCCACTACAGGAGACTGCAGGGAGAAAGCCACACCCCCTTCCACATTGAGGGAGCAGAGGTGGAGAGAGTCAGTTGCTTCAGATACCTGAGCATCAATATCAGCAAGGATCTGAGTTGGTCACACCACATTGGTGTGATCACTAAAGCGGCAAGACAGCGGCTCTTCTTCCTGCGGCGCCTGAGGAGGATTGGCATGGACCCTAGAATACTCACAATCTTCTATTGATGCACCAATGAGAACATTCTGTCTGACTGTATCACCACCTGGTATGGCAGCTGTAATGCTTTAGATCACAAAGCTCTGCAGAGGGTGGTGAGATCAGCACAGCGCATCACCAGGATTGCAGCCATGCAGTACCTCTACAGACTGCGCTGTAGGAGGAGGATGCAGTGGATCCTCTCTGACCCCAGCCACAGATTTTTTATGCTCCTGCCGTCAGGTAGGCAGTACAGGAGCATCAAGACCTGCGCCAGCAGATACAGAGATGGTTTCTATCCCCAAGCCATCAGGCTTCTGAACTGCTGACATTCTGCACATACCAATATACACTCACCACAACTACTGGACTCTTAACAATGTCACTTTAAATATATATTCAAAATACTTTAGTGCATCTTGCACTGTTATATGTAAATACTAAATTATCTTTAGCACATACATATACCTTTAAAATAATGTTGTTGTTTTTTACTCTCTTTTTTTTCTTCCTGTTCTTATATTTACACGGGTCTAAAAATTACATTACGGTAATGATGCCTCATTGTTATCTGCATATGACAATAAAACTTGAAACTAATATTTTAATTTTCATCCGGCTTAATAATTCCTCTTTAGTTTCCTACAAAGTCTAATTAGTGCTCAACCGCATGCATAAAGAACCTCTTGTCATGATCTGGGTGTTATGGCTGATATGAGCAGGCATAAACGCAGAGGGGTGTTGTAAACAAAAAGTCTTTTAATAAGATCAATAACAAAAATAAATAATAAAGACACAAAACAAAGGAATAAACAACAAACTCAAACAATACTTAAAAGCATATGGTGAAACACAGGCACTGTGGCAAGACACAGGCTCAGGGACATATACAGGCTCTCATACCTGTTACACTAAACATAAGCCCTATGGCGAAACACAGGCTTAAGAACACATAGCATAAGCCCTATGGCGAAACACAGGCTTAAGGACACATAGCATAAGCCATATGGCGAAACACAGGCTTAAGGACACATACAAACACTAAGTAGGGAGCTGACACGGGATCAGACAAGACTAGAAACACGGAGGAACTAAAGACAGGACCAGAGACACGTAGATACTAGAGACACAGAGAACCCAGAGACGGAACTAAAAACAAGACACAGGGAGACTAGGGAGACCAGAGACACAGGGAGACTAGGGAGACCAGAGACACAAAGAGACACAAAGGGACTATGGCTAGAGGCATAGCAATCCGCTAGGCATAGCAGTTAGCTAAACATGATAATTAGCTACACATGGCAATTAGCTAAACATGCTCATAGCTAAACATGCACCCAGCCAAACATACACTTAGCTTAACCTACCAACTAGCTAAACACTCAGGGAAATAACAGTGGTCCGTTCTTCGTACGTCACTTGACACATCCGAGATGAATTGACACATCTAAGATGAGATCATCGTGCTAATTACGATCTGGCTAAGTCGGTTCTTCGAGCACACCTGTTGTTGATGATTAGTATAGCTGGATTGAGTTGTCTAGGATTATTGCATGTTCATGCGTTGGTTTAAAAGGCGATATGCATCAACAGTAGAAACACTAATCACAAGCCCTTCGATTGGTTGACGAAATGGAAAAAGAGTGGCTCAATTTTTTTTGTAACATGTGTTATGCACTGAAATGCCCCCAGCCATGGATTGCCCAACCCCCCTCCCCCCCCCCCCCCCCCCACACACACACACACACACACACACACACATAATCGCTATCAAATATTATATTAGAACATAAATTCATAGGTTAATAGTTTACAAATTACAAATTACATAAGACAATAAAATAAGCAATATGAAAAAAATATGTTGTATATGAAAAAATAAAAAATATATACTTTTTTCAAATACAACATGTATACTTTTATATTGTTTGTTATAATAAATTAGTTTCGTTTAATTCATCATTATAAAATATTTATTTTTATTATATATAATTATTTATTTGCATATTCATGACAAACCCCTGAGAAATAAATGTGTTACAAAATAAACATTATACAAGAATTTGTATTAATAGTCTTGACAGCTGTCTCGTGCATAGGCTTCATTATAATAGTAATATCATATTTGATATTAATAAACATATGAATGTATATTGGTATATATACAAGATCATTTTCTTTTCCCACGTGAGTCAGTCGTGCTCTTTAACCAATCAGATGTAACCTCGCCATTTCAACCAATCATAACCCGCCAGGAGCGCAGCCTAAATCCTGTTTACACGAAATAAACTTGCTACCGAGCATGTTCAAGCTTACAGATATGTTGCTATAACAACAAATACTAGAAGCGCATCGAAGAACGAAACAATCCAAGATCAGGACAAATCCACAACAATTAAATCCAGCTAACTGAGTTAGCGACGTACGAAGAACAGACCCCAGGAGGACACAAACAACAATACTCACATAAACATTAAACACACACCACACTTCACATGACCGAGTCAGCTCCACAAACATAGACACACACTGAACATCTAGACATTGCCAACACTAGAGCCTAACAAAACAAAACTTAAATCAACAAAATGCCTACATAAATGACAGTAGTACAAACTAACAATGCTCGACCCAGTTTCCCCAACTAAACAGCTATTTATAGATTACCTAATGAGCTGCCTCGGCTCAGGAGTGTACTCGCATTACCTGACCGAGGTGCCTTCTGGGAAACTGAGTCTGCAAACAAAAACTACAAAACACAAAACAATAACCTCTAGTGGTGGTCCCTTACACCTCTTATTTCTATACTTCTATACTTCTATTCTCAAAATAAGAAACGTCCCTTTTTCAGGACTGTGTATTTCAACAATAATGTTGTAAAAATCCAAATAACTTTACAGATCTTCATTGTAAAGGGTTTAAACAATGTTTTCTATGCATATTCAATTAACCATAATCAATTAATTAACATGCACCTGTGGAATGGTCGTTAAGACCATTACAGCTTACAGAAAGTAGGCATTTAGGGTCACAGTTCTAAAAACGCAGGACACTAAAGAGACTTGTCTACTGACTGTGAAAAACACCAAAAGAAAGATGCCCAGGGTCCCTGCTCATCTGCGTGAACTTGCATTAGGCATGCTGCAGGGAGGCATGAGGACTGCTGATGTGGCTAGGGTAATAAATTGCCATGTCCACACTGTGAGACGCCTAAGACAGTGCTACAGAGAGACAGGAATCATCCTCGCAGTGGAAGACCACGTGTAACGCCTGCACAGGATGGGTACATCCGAATATCACACCTGCGTGACAGGTACAGGATGGCCACAACAACTGCCCGAGTCACACCAGAAACACACAATCCCTCCATCAGTGCTCAGACTGTCCGCAATAGGCAGTCCATGAGGAGGAGATGCACTGCAGTACTTCAAGCAGCTGGTGGCCACACCAGATACTGACTGGTACTTTTGATTTTGAGCCTCCCTTCATTCAGGGACACATTGTGAAACATTTTTAGTTTATGTCTTATGGTGTTGACTCTTTTAGTGTTCATACAAATATTTACACATTAAATTTACTGAAAGTAAAAACAGTTGAATGTCAGAGGACGTTTCTTTTTTTGCTGAGTATATTTACTTAAGGTTGTTGTACTTTCAGTGTTATGGTGTGTGCTTTGCAATGTCAGACACATTCAAATGCAAATAATAAACCCTCCCTAGGTGTTCTCATCAGCTGTTCTTACCTATACACTTGGAGAAAGTAAAATGCACCCCTCCCCACTGTGCATGGTTTCAGCAAACTTGGGGAAAAAATTTGATTTTTCTTATCATAACATGCATGTTATTAATCACTCTACACTGTTTTTAAATACTCTACAATGTTTTAATTTGAGATTTTATTTAAAAATAAATAAAGAAACCAAATAAAATTATTCCATTTGTATTTACCCTTGTAAAAAAACATTAAAAATGATGGGTTCTGTATCGAGCGATTAAAAACAATACAAGGCATGTTATAATAAAGAAACTTTCTATCTCTTCTATTCCAGTGATCAAAAAACTGTAAAAATAAAATCCACAGATGCTTAGTGGTCCGAGCACGAGAACGTAATAAACTTTGTATGATAAAATGACTCGTGGCATGAATCTACACGAAGAGCTTCAGTTTCAAATAATCATTCAACTCTGAACTCAAACAGCAAAAGAACATGATAATAATAATCAAAAGAATAATATTGTTCCTTCTGCTGTTTATGTCCACCATTTAATAATTAATTAATTATCAATAAATAAAGCTGCTCACATCGCGCTCACAAAAAAACCTACATGCGTAGCTTTTCTAATTACACATGATAAAATCTAAAGGCTTACTGTGTTAACATTTACTTTGCTTAAATTTGATCCTAATAAGATTTTATTTAATTTAAATTCTACATGTGTACTGTAATTTTAATACTGTGATTATGAATTCGTTTAACTGCTAAGATAAGTATGGTGTTATATTCCTTCCACAATTCTAAGCGTGGGGTTTGACATTTTAACAGCAGACAAAGCACTCTATGCGCGTGGAGTGTCTCCACTGCTCTATCAACATGTTCTCCGCATGGGCAACTTTGCCTTCAAGCTCATGCAACATTTATTTTCTGTCTGTATGCTCGCTCAACTTTGTCCAGTGTTAAAAAACTGCCACAAAACTAGTCAATCACAAACATCCACACACTACTTCTAAATGGCTGTTCCTTCTCTATCAGCCGGCAATATAGAGAACAAGAATTATGTTTATAATAATGATAATTAATTAAATGATAAAATTATATCAAATAAAAATTGATATAATCTAAATGCAAGACTGACCAAATTTCTCATTCACTACTGAAGTAGTTAAATATGCTTATAATGTAGATATGTAGGTTACATTTTAAAAGTACAATCGCAAGTAAATTACAAACTGCATGTAATGTTGTAAAGTATGAATAAAAAGTGTTAGACACAAATATATATGGTGGTATATATGTAATGAAAAATCTATTTACACATAAGTGCTCAAATGTAAAGCAAACCCTCTTTCATTTATTGTGTATATTTAACTTCATTTAGTCGTTTAAGTTATATGAAAAATAAGGTTCCTACCAGCCCACTATTATTTTTTTGTTCAAATTTGAGGATGCCCACGGGTGTGTGCAAAAAGACGAAGTACAACAAAAATACAAAAGTGTATAATCTTTAATAAAGTTATCCTAATACGATATTGTTTCCAATGCTGAAGCAAACATGATTTTGTTTTAGTCTATTCTCTGAATACAACACGACAGCTCGCTCCGAGGTGACACCCACAGAACCCCCCAGTTACTGTAATCCCTCTTTTCACCTTTCATTGACGATAGGTATGAAGTTATCAAACAGGTTTCGCTGCTGGGAGAATTCGCAGAAATGGGGGTTTTAAAACAAATTAACAAGACTAAAATGTATTTTGCCAGCAAAACATAAACATAAATAGAAAAAAAAACATAAGTAGATGTTTAATAGTAACAATTAAATCAGACTTCATAGTTGGATTTGATACTTTGAGTGTAATTCATAACTTTAGCATAGTAAAAGTACCATAGCATGAGTTATATCAAATAAAATTTCAAATTACACACACACAAACACACATAACTATATATATATATATATATATATATATATATATATATACATATATATACATATATATATATTCATGTGTAATTTAATTCTTAAATCATCGTGTTCATCCATGAGGTAAACATGACCAAATTACTGCATAAACACAGGAACATGATACTTATTCATTATTTATAACTAGCGAATGCTTTAGTAATTAATTTAGTAATTAATAATAAATTTAGTAATTAATAAATAGAATGGGCAGTGGTAGCTCAAAGAGTTAAGGCACTGAGATCAGAAGATCATCGGTTCGATCCCTAGCTCCACCAGGTTGCCACTGTTGGGCCCTTGAGCAAGGTCCTTAATCCTAACCGCTCCAGGGGCGCCGTATCATGGCTGACCCTGCGCTGTGACCCCGGTTACGCTGGGATATGTGAAGAAGCAATTTCCCTCTGGGATTAATAAAGTTCAAATTATTATTATTATTGTTAGTAGTAGTAGTAGTAGTAATGGGCTTTAAAAGACAATCGATTATTACAGAAGGTGCGAGTTGACGCCCATGCATGGATCACAAACCATTAAAATGTTGGATTTAAATTAAAATGACATATATGTATACACACACATACACATACACTTGCGCAGGACTTCCACATTCATGAAATAATATTTACAGTATTTATATATATATATATAATTTTATTATATTAAGTAAATATTATTTACTGTTTACTAAACTATTTATACTAATACCTTAAATATGTAAAAGAAAATGCCCTGACATGCCAGGCTTCTAACACATTTTAAACTAAATATTTGTGAGTAATTTACTCAGTGAACAAGATGGCATCTGTAAACTTATGGGTTATGGGGTATACTTTTTTCTGGTTTAACTTTGTTTTAGTAGATGTGGGGAAACTTGAGAGAACACATACATTATATAGCAATATCAATCATGCCTGTTTTCAGAATTAAAAAGAATTGATTGATCTGATATGATGAGGTTCTGAGTGATGAAGGCTGGAAACAGGAGGATGGTTATGATTACTTTCTTATTTATTCCTTCCAAGAACTCCGTGTAATAATTGCCCCTTTAATTAGCTTTCATCTATTTCCAATCGAACCTGAGGTACAGGCTCAGAGGCTCATTAAGATCCATAGAGACATCTTGAACTCACTAAAAATACTTTAAAAGAAAATAACATAAGTAAAAACATATTGCATGAATAAATAAATAAATAAGTCAAGCTCATGGATACATATAATTGCCAGATTATATAAAAATACAAAACCAGCTGTACAGTATGGGTTCAAGTAGTTCAAGTTCAAGTAGGCTTTATTGTCACTTCAGCCATATACAGTTAGTACACAGTGAAACGAAACAACGTTCCTCCAGGACCAAGGTGCTACATGCAACATAAACTTACAACATAAATTAACAGAGAAGCTAAACTAGCTAGCTAGGAGGCCTAGTTAGCTGGCTAGCAGAGACAAGACAGATATTCTTAAAATAAATTACAACATAAAAAAAAAAAAAAAAAAAACTAACTAAAGACTAACTAACTAAAAGATTATCTACAGGTTTTTTTATCCAGACAACAGACAACAACATAAAGTGCACGTGCAAATGTGCAAAACGAGCAACAACAAAGTGACAGTGCGACAACAACGACATATCAGAACATAAAATATGGTGTTGAGGTAGTAAAACATAGCAGCAAGAATTGATATTTGTGCAAAAAGTAATGAATATTGTGCAGATGAGATAAACAGTGAGGCATTTACAGATGTGTGTACGATAGTTTGTGTGGGTCAGTGTGTCTTCGCTTGTGTTGATTAGTCAGTCCAGTCTCAGTCTTTTGATGTATTGATGTAGTTGAGTTAAGCTGAGTGATAATGTTTGTGTGTGTGTGTGTGTTTGTGTTTATCAGTCTAGTCCCTTTTTGTTGGGGAGACGGATGGCTTGTGGAAAAAAGCTGTTGCACAGTCTGGATGTGTGTGCCCGAATGCTTCGCTACCTTTTTCCAGATGGCAGGAGTGTGAAGTGCGAGTGTGAGAGAGGTGTGTCCGATCAGCCACAATGCTGGTGGCTTTGCGGATGCAGCGTGTGGTGTAGATGTCTTCAATGGAGGGAAGAGAGACCCCAATGATCTTCTCCGCTGTTCTTACTATCCGCTGTAGGGTTTTGCGGTCCGATATGGCACAATTCCCAAACCAGACAGTGATGCAGCCGCTCAGGATGCTCTCGATAGTCCCTCTATAGAAGGTGGTCAGGATCGGTGGTGAAAGCTGGGCCTTCATTAGTCTTCTCAGAAAGAAGAGACGCTGTTGGGCTTTCTTGTGTAGGGAGCTGGTGTTGAGGGACCAGTTGAGGTCCTTCTCCAGGTGGACACCCAGGAATTTAGTGTTTTCGACAATCTCCACAGAGGAGCCGTTGATGCTCAGCGGAGAATGGTCGCCTCGTGTCCTCCTGAAGTCAACAACCATCTCTTTTGTCTTGTCAACATTCAGAGACAGGTTGTTGTTGTTGCACCAGTCCGTTAGCCTCTGCACTTCCTCTCTGTACGCTGACTCGTCGTTCTTGCTAATGAGACCCACCACGGTCGTGTCATCAGCGAACTTAATGATGTGATTTGAACTGTGTGTTGCTACACAGTCGTGAGTCAGTGAGTCGTGGGATAAGCAGTGTTAAGAAAAAACAAGAATAAATATAACACTATTCATTACAAATACAAACAATATACCAACAGTGCACCCACTTACTTTTAATACATTAAAAATGTACAATAGCAGCACTTCCTGGGTGTGGCCTTCTAGAGACTTGTTTCCTGATGTGTAAAATTCAGCAAATTCAGCACTATTATACAGAATCCTCACAGAGCTGTGTTCAGAAATGGCTCAACTGTACAACTTGTACAACTTTTACACAGTAAGATACATATCACTGATTCTCACTGTAGCAACAGGTAATTTATTTACATCAGTTAATTTTATTTGGACTTAACATTATGTATACCAATATTAATATTAATGTCTTGACGAGATTGTGTATTAGAGTAAAATGTTTTGGATATTACATAATTTTGAGGTTTTTAAAATCTACATAATGATTTTTATCTATATTCTTCTACAGCAGGCAGTTTTGCAGCTAAAATTGGTCCAAAGGATGAAGATTCCATGATTGTTGAGAAGGAAACAGACACAGTTACTCTGAAATGTTCATATGAGTCAAGCAGTGATTACATTACGCTTTACTGGTACAGACAATATCCCAACAGCGCGCAACAGTTTTTACTGTTTAAAGGTGCTAAGTCACGGAGTTATGTTAATTACAATCCCTCTGGCAATCGATTCAATGCAGAAACAACATCAGACTCTACTGAACTGACTATTAATGATCTGCAGATCTCAGACTCCGCATTGTATTATTGTGCTCTTAGAGAAGTAGCACAGTAATAGAAACTCAGAAAAAGACTGTACAAAAACCTGCAGATGAAAATAGGAGTTAAATTATGTACAAAATATCAAAATATTTCCTTTACCAACTTCAATCAGTTAACCACAGTCATAAACAACATTTGTGGTAAAATATGCGATTAAAGAAACTGAAAATAGCTGAGCTGTGTCGTTTGAAACTAAATTAATTTCTACTTCCCAAAATTTTTGTTTTCCACAAGACTGATTCAAGTTCATTTAATTTAAATTTGTACAATATGTAAAGACATAAATAAAGGGTGGTTGAACTATAAGGTTTAACATAATCTAGGGAAGGTAAATAATGTTATTCAAGTTCCTCCATTAATACTGTCAACATTGCGATTTACAATGTAATAACATAACATAACAAGGTTGCCATTTACAATACATTAATTAAATCTTCATATTAATCATTAATGTTCTATTTAAATAAAAGAACATATTAATTACAAACACAAGTTTACATTGTTAAAGCTGATGAACTTGTCAAAAGTAGATTAGAATACCTTACATTTTATAGTTTTCACAGTTTCGATCTAGAAAAAAAGCTTACAGAAATCAGTCAATTATGTTAATCTTTTGTACTTTTTATCTTCCTCTTCTTCTTCTTATTATTACTATTTTTAATAACATAGCTACAAGTTTTACCATTTTAGTAATGTCAGCTCAATAATAAGGTCGAAATGTCAACGGAATGTTAAAGGACCCATGGAGAAACATTAGCAGGAGATAATATCAGGTAATTTTTGCCTCCACATGCCTGTAAAACATGGTGGCGGTAGCATTATGGTTTGGGCCTGTTTTACTGATTATGGGCGAAGAAGGATTGCCAGATAAAAAATGCCCTCTGAATTATAGTCGGTCAGGTCACATTTCCATGAACTGAAGTTAACTTATCAATAGCATGCCATAATATACAATATAGTATATTACTACAATCATAGTTGATTGACGAACAGCTCCGGTCTTCTATACTTTTTCTTTAGTTAACTTTTGACAGAGATATTCTAATGTGTAGGCCTATACAACTTTAGGAGAAGCATGTCAGTGGTTGGGGTTGTATAGCGCACTTATGGAATAAATACGATGAGATGACAAAGTAGAGGTTTTAAGCATTACAATCACTTACAATCACAAAATAAATGGATGTGGGGTTTGAAACTGTCAAAAGAAAAGTTCATCCAGTCATGGATAATGGCTAATGATCAATGAAACATATTTTAAACAAAAAGCAGCAAGCAGCTGGATGTCGGGACGTGGAGTGTAAGTGGCCTGGCAAGCGCAGGTCTGAGCAGGTCAAGAACCTCCATAATTTGTTGCCTTGGACGACGAAACTTTTTTAAAAATAGCCACCCATAGCAAAACCGGAAATATCGCAAGAAGAGAACACAGCGTGTTGAGAAGACAAACGTTTGGCGGGCGTGTGGAAAAGGTAAGCAGGAATGAATTCCCATCTTTCTAAATAGAAACGAAATACTGAACATAAATGTCACCTTCTGTTTAGCGATGTTTAGTCACGTTATTTTGGTTTAAGCTATTTCTTGTATTTTTAATCACACTTAAAATACCGACGGGTATATGCGCGTGCTTAATCTGCGGTTCAGTTCTGGTTTCAGTCTGTTCTCATAAGTTGTGAAGCGAGAGGAAGAAAGTATAAATATTGTTCATTTGATAAATTAAGTATCATGAATTTTAATTGAATCTATCTCTGTATTTTTCCACAGCAGTTTGTGACTGAAAGTGTCCTGTCTGCATCTGACTTCAGGAGTTTCCTGACCAACCGTCTCTAACGGTCATATTTAAAAGTCATAACGGACAGTTATAAAGTACAAAACGGTTCTGTTGGTGTTTAATTGTTTTTCTATGATTAATACTTATTTGTGGTGTTTTATGTTTTGTAAATCTTTTCAAATTGAGACCCCATTTGTAAGTTGCTGCTGGTGTAAAATAAAAATCTGTCTTATGCTTTCTTCCTTCACAGAATTCTCTTGACCAGGTCTTGAAATTTAAATTTACTTGAGTTAGATCAACTTAATTTACAACTAAATACCAACGCTATTCATTTATGTTAACGGTATTAAATTATGTTGGACGCAGCTGTAGTAAATAAGTTAAATGAACCTAATAAAATTAATTTGACTGAACCTAAAAACATTAAGTTGGGCCAACAAAATTGCTTAACGCTGAAAGAAAGCCATTAAATCAGGTGGAAATTCTTTCCATAATTTAATTACGTTCATTCAACAAGTCATTTTTTTGAGTGTAGGCAAAATATGAAAAAGGTTTTGCCGAAAGAAAAAATGTACATAAACCACATGACTCCGTGGATGGAGCCATCTTCGCCATTAAGCCATTTAAAGATAAATTGTTTGCCACCTGTTCAATTTTAAAAAGGATTGCCAATTTTAATACGTTAGTCACATTATGAAATAGGCTAATTAAAAGTCACTCTATTAGTTCTGATATCAAATACAATAAATATTTTTAAACAGGCCTACAGTAAATTACATTATTAATACAACCTTGATACCGTGCCATAATGTGCTTGCATACACCGCTGATTTATGAAGACTGCTGAGTGAGTTAAGGTTGGTCCAGACCAACCTTACAAACAAGTGACTTACCTAAGATATACTTAGAGTACGAACCTTTTGGGAATCGTGCCATAATGTTAAAAGAGGGTTAAGGTACAACTTAAGAACTACTTCGTAAATAAGAAGCTTTTCGAGAAACCAGGCTCATATTAATTGCTGATGACAAAAAGACAATGACTCTAAGCACATATGTGGTTTTTGGAAGTAGGACATGGTCACAGAGGTGTACAGAAATGGCTTCAAACCATTTTTAAAAAAATCATCTTTTTAAAAGTTAAAAAATCTTTTAAATAATGTGATCAATGTGATTGTTCACTTACAAAATTTAAATAATGTGTGCTGTTTTATATACCAAACAATGATGATCCATGACAAGCAGTTATCCACCATAAAACAGCAGCACCTCCTAGAGACATGTTCCTCATGTGTAAAGTTCAACCCTTATAGCACTATTGTGCAGAATCATCACACAGCTGTGACACATCACACTCAAAGGACAGCGCTATCCGCTTCCTCCGCTTACATGAGCTCACAGACGCCCCTGATTGGCTAGTAGAGTCGTGATTAATGTGGGAGCACGAGTACCTCTCATCCCTCTCCTGTAAGAGAGCTCGGGCCAATCAGCTCTCACTAGGCCTCCGGTTGTGAGAGGTTACAAAGGTTATCCGGGGATCAAACTAGCGATCTCCGGATGATAGGGCGAGCACTTTCCCACTGCGCCACTCGGAGGCCCCCCATTAAACACATTTAAATTAATATTAACACATTAAAACTGCTAATCCAGGCTCGATTCATGTCTCTGTGTGCATGGAGTTTGCATGTTCTCCCTGTGCTTAGTGGGTTTAATTGTTGTGAGGTTAATTGGTGTTCGCAAATTGCCCGTAGTGTGTGAATGAGTGTGTGTATGTCTGTGTGCCCTGTGAAGGATTGGGGTATAAGGGATAGGCTCCAGGCCCCTGTGACTTTGAATACAGGATTAAGCGGTAATGATGGTGAGTTCAATTCAATTCAATTTTATTTGTATAGCGCTTTTAACGATTTACATCATCACAAATCAGCTTTACACAATCAAAAGAATTAAGTTTGTATGAAATGTGAATGTGTATGAATCAAAATGATATGATTGTCCCTGATGAGCAAGCCGAGGATGACGGCGACAGTGGCAAGGAAAAACTCCCTGAGATGGTAATAGGAAGAAACCTTGAGAGGAACCAGACTCAATAGAGAACCTATCCTCATCTGGGTGAAAACAGATAGCAGGGATTAATGTGCATAATAATATGCGAGACTGGAAGTTCAGTATAAGAGGAGATTTGTAAAATTAAAGTCCAGTTTGTTCCTGGAGGCTCAGGTAGACTGTAAGAAATTCCAGTTCTGTACTATTCAGCGACTGAAGTCACAGGTCTTCAGAGAACAACTGTCTGCATCAGTCGAGGACAGGACCACCTTCATGGAAAAGTGGAACCATCCCCAGTCACCACACGCATTCCAGGCAGACCACACACGGGGCATCCATGTGCTGAGATCTCCAACCAGAAGCAGGACTCCAGGATAAGTTAGACAGGTCCAGAGGGCAGAGGAGGTCTGGATCACCGGCAGCTTAGGAGCGACATGTATAGCTCGGGAGAGCCAGAGGGAAACACAGACATGAGGGCTTCCAGAGATGTGAAGCAATCAATCACCTCACTGTCAACAAACCTGAGTGATCAATGAGAGTGGGGAAGACAGCATTTAAACACACTAGTTCACCTAATACTCTACGTCCATAAGTCCCCCAGATCTGCACCTTTACCCAAGGCTAATCTATTTACAAAAATGCTTGGCTAAATAAATAGGTTTTTAGCCTGGACTTAAACACTGAGACTGTGTCTGAGTCCCGAACACTATTTGGAAGACTATTCCATAACTTTGGGGCTTTGTAAGATAAAGCTCTGCCCCTGCTGTAGTTTTAATAATACGCGGTACTGACAAGCAGCCTGCATCCTTTGATCGAAGTAGGCATGGCGGATTGTAAGACACTAGCAGTTTTCTCAGATACTGCGGCGCGAGACCATTTAATGCTTTATACGTCAAGAGTAGTATTTTAAAATCGATGCGAAATTTCACAGGAAGCCAATGCAATGTGGATAAGATAGGGGTGATGTGCTTGTATCTTCTGGTTCGAGTGAGGACTTTAGCTGCTGCATTCTGGACTAATTGAAGCTTGTTTAAGCACCTTGTTGAACAACCAGACAGTAAGGCGTTACAATAATCCAACCTAGACGTGATAAAAGCATGAACTAGTTTTTCTGCATCTTTAAGCGACAATATATTTCTTATCTTGGCAATATTTCTGAGGTGAAAGAATGCTATCCTGGTAATATTATCTACATGTGCTTCAAATGAAAGGCTGGAATCTATAAACACACCGAGGTCTTTTACTGTTGCACTTGATGGAACAGAAAGTTCATTTACAATCACAGTGTGATCAGAAAGCTTACTTCTAGCTGCTTGTGGTCCTATGACTAGAACTTCTGTCTTATCAGGATTAAGCAGAAGGAAATTAATTAACATACAATCTCTTATGTCCTGCACACATTGCTCAACTTTAGTAAACTGGTTTTTCTCATCTGGTTTTGCTGAAACGTATACTTGTGTGTCATCAGCATAACAATGAAAACTAATACCATGTTCACGAATTATGTTGTCAGAGGAAGCATGTTAAGAAAAAAAAAGCAGTGGGCCTAAAACAGAACCCTGTGAAACACCACACTCAACTTGAGAACATGGGAAATGGTCACCATCTAAATCTACAAACTGATAACGATCAGTCAAATAGGATCTGAGCCATAAGAGGGCAGTTCCTTTAATTCCTACTACATTTTCTAATCTGTGAAGGAGAATACTATGATCAATAGTGTCAAAAGCTGCACTAAGGTCGAGTACACAACCCTGATCAGAGGCCACTAGGAGGTCATTTACTATTTTAACGAGTGCTGTCTCTGTGCTGTGATGAGGCCTAAATCATGACTGATACAGTTCATGTTTCTACTACATATTCCTATGTAGATATGGACATAGTTGCTGTGATACTACCTTTTCCAGAATTTTAGAGATGAGGGGGAGGTTTGATATCGGCCTGTAATTAAAAAGCTGACAGGGGTCAAGGTCAGGTTTCTTGATTAGTGGTTTAATAACTGCTAATTTAAGGGACTTAGGAACATACCCACTGCTGAGTGAACAGTTAATTACTTTTAACAGAGGTTCTGTTATTGCTGGAACTATCTGCTTGAGAAAATGTGTCAGTATAGAATCTAATTCACAGGTTGATTTTGAATAGGAGATGAGTGAAATTAGTTCACTCTCTTTAAGGGGAGTAAAGTATTCTAAGTTCTGATGTGATGTGATTAATTTATCATCTCTATCACTTAAATTGTCTGGTTTCAAAGGCTGAATTTTTTGTCTAATATTTATGATTTTGTTATTGAAAAAGTTCATGAAATCCTCACTACTGTATGTTGTTGTTGTAGCCTTAGCGTTAGCTTTGGCTGAACAAGTATGCCGCCGAGTCGTCACCCACTCGCCCCGCTGTGAGGGCTCTAATGCCGGAGTTGGGGGTTGGTTATTTCCGCCTGCGGCACCCAGACTGTCCGCTACGGGAATAACGCTGCTCTCACACTCTCTAACCCTCTCTAAAGTCTGGATGCGCTGCTCTAATGCTGATATCTTCTTCGTCAGAGTGCTCACTAACACACACCTATCACAAGTAAAATTTACCACTAACAATGTTAGTCTAAACATCCTGCACTCCACACACAGAACAAGCTGAATATTAGACATGATAACATACCTGAGTCGGAGTTTAGTTTTTGGTGATGGATTCCGCTTGTTGTTCGCAGATGATACGCGCGTTCTCAGAAAAAGCGCAAAAAACAGAAAAATGCAAAAATCCAGTAGTATTAAAGCATAAAAATTTGTTAATGTTGTTATTTAGAATAAACGAGAAAAGGCAATGTAATTTAAACACTAAAACAAACAAACAAGGAACTTTTGCGGGAACAATAAGAAAAACAGGAAGCTACTGTACGTCACACCATTAATGATTGACACTCGTCATGAGTGGGTAAAACTGCTATTGTACAATAGCAGCACTTCCTGGGTGTGGCCTTCTAGAGATGTGTTCCCTGATGTGTAAAATTTAGCACATACAACACTATTATACAGAATCTTCACTGAGCTGTGTTCAGAAATGGCTCAACTGTACAACTTACTGTATACAGTGAGATACATACCACTGATTCTCACTGTAGCAACAGGTAATTTATTTACATCAGTTGATTTCTTTTTGTGTTAATATTATGTATACCAATATTAATACTCATGTTTTGATGAAATTGTGTATTAGATTAAAATGTTTTTTTATGAAGAAATTTAATTTTGAGACTTTTTTAATATCTCCAAAAATTTTATCTATATTCTTCTATACAGCAGGCAGTTTTGCAGCTACAATTGGTCCAAAGGATGAAGATTCCATGATTGTCAAGAAGGAAACAGACACTGTTCCTCTGAAATGTTCATATGAGTCAACCAGTGAATATGTTTACCTTTACTGGTACAAACAATATTCCAACAGTGCACTACAGTTTTTACTGTATAAAGGTGCAAAGTCAGCCACTTCTGTCTACAATCCCACTGGCAATCGATTTAATGCAGAAACAACATCAGACTCTACTGAACTGACCATCAAAGATCTGCAGATCTCAGACTCAGCATTGTATTATTGTGCTCTTAGGGAAGGGGCACAGTACTAGAAAGTCGAAGAGAGACTGTACAAAAACCTGCAGATGAAAAAAGGAGTTAAATTATATACAGTATATCAAAGATACTTCCTTTACCAACTTCAATCAGTTAACCACAGACACAAACAACATTTGTGGTGAGATATGCACCTGAAGAAGTTAAAAATAAAAATAAAGATAGATTGTATGAGGTGTACATAGTGTTTGAAATTAAATGAACAATTAACGTTGTTTTGTGGAGCATTAGTAAATTGCTCGGTGGCGCAGTGGTAAAGTGCTCGCCCTATCACCTGAAGATCGAAGATGAGATGAGCTCATCACCTGAGATGAGCGGATAGCGCTGTCCTTCGAGTGTGTTACGCCGCCCCCAAAGGTGCGTGAGTGAGCGGAAAGTGACGTCACAAGGTTCGGAGGAAACACGTGATAGTCGTCGGCCCTCCCGACTGAGGTGTAGTAGCTTAATGTGGGAGCTAATGGGGAGGAATTGGACACGACTAAAAATAATGAGAAAACGGAAAAAATCCAATAAATATAAAAATATTTTTCCATTGTTTCCCCCAAGATTGATGCCAATTGTATACAATATAAAGATACACAAATAAAGGTTTGTTGAATGTTATTTGGAAATATTTTTCACCAATCAAAGCATTTAGAAATGTCTGAACTACAGTAGGAGGTTTAGTATAATCCAGGGAAGGGAAATAATGTTGTCCAAGTTCTTCCAACAACATTGTCAACTTTGCAATTTATGATGCAATAACAGTTATCCAGCCATTTACGATACATTAATTAAATCTTATCAACATTTTCTATTTCACCATCAGTATTAATCAGTAATAGCTTTTAAACAAAAATAAATTACATATTCATTACAAACACAGGACTACATTGTTAAAGCTGATAAATATCTAATGATACAGTCTAATTCATTTCTGCTAAAAAAAAAAAATCTGCATATATTATTATTATTATTATTAGGGTGACATATAAGAGTGGAGGCAGAAGCATTCAGGTCGACTACATCTTGTGTCGACGTTGTAACCTGAAAGAGATCAGTGACTGCAAAGTGTTGGTAGGGGAGAGTGTAGCCAGACAACACAGAATGGTGGTGTGTAAAATAACCCTGGTGGTGAGGAAGGCGAAGAGGACAAAGGCAGAGCAGAGGACAAAGTGGTGGAAGCTGAGAAAGGAAGAATGTTGTGAAGTTTTTAGGGAGGAGTTGAGACAGGCTATGGGTGGTCAGGAGGTGCTTTCAGTTAACTGGACAACTACAGCCAATGTGATCAGGGAGACAGGTAGGAGGGTACTTGGTGTATCATCAGGTAAGGGGAAAGTGGACAAGGAGACTTGGTGGTGGAATGAGGAAGTCCAGGAGTGTATACAGGGAAAGAGGCTAGCTAAGAAGAAGAGGGACACTGAGAGGACTGAAGAGAGTAGACAGGAGTACAGGGAGATGCAGAGTAAGGTGAAGGTAGAGGTGGCAAAGGCCAAACAAAGAGCATATGAGGACTTGCTAGGCTAGACAGTAAGGAGGGAGAGGGGGGATCTGTACAGGTTGGCAAGGCAGAGAGATCGAGATGGGAAGGATGTGCAGCAGGTTAGAGTGATTAAAGATAGAGATGGAAATGTACTGACAGATGCCAGGAGGGTGATGGGAAGATGGAAGGAGTACTTTAAGGAGTTGATGAATGAGGAAAACGAAAGAGAACAAAGAGTAGAAGAGGTGACTGTTGTGGAACAGGAAGTAGCAAATATTGGTAGAAGTGAGGTGAGAAGGGCGTTGAAGAGAATGAAGAGTGGAAAGGCTGTTGGTCCTGATGACATACCTGTGGAGGTATGGAAGTGCTTAGGAGAGGTGGCAGTAGAGTTTTTGACAAGTTTGTTTAACAAGATCTTGGAGAGTGAGAGGATTCCAGAGGAATGGAGGAGAAGGGTATTGGTGCCAATTTTTAAGAACAAGGGAGATGTGCAAAGCTGTGGCAATTATAGAGGTATAAAGCTAATGAGCCAGACAATGAAGCTGTGGAAAAGAGTAGTGGAAGCTAGGTTAAGATCAGAGGTGAGCATTTGTGAGCAGCAATATGGTTTTATGCCTAGAAAGAGTACATCAGATGCAGTATTTGCTTTGAGGATGCTGGCGGAGATGTACAGAGAAGGAAACAGGGAGTTGCATTGTGTCTTTTTAGATTTAGAGAAAGCGTATGACAGGGTGCCAAGAGAGGAGCTGTGGTATTGTATGAGGAAGTCTGGAGTGGCAGAGAAGTATGTTAGAGTGGTGCAGGATGGTGATGGTGATGTATGAGAGCCGTAAGACAGTGGTAAGATGTGCTGTAGGTGTGACAGAAGAGTTCAAGGTGGAGGTGGTTCTGCATCAAGGATCGGCTCTAAGCCCCTTTTTGTTTGCTCTGGTGATGGACAGGATGACAGATGAAGTAAGACAGGAGTCTCCATGGATTATGGTGTTTGCAGATGACATTGTGCAGGGAACAGGTGGAGGAACATTTGGAGAGGTGGAGGTACGCTCTGGAAAGCAGAGGAATAAAGGTTAGCCGCAGCAAGACAGAATACATGTGTGTAAATGAGAGGGACCCAGGAGGAGAAAAGTGTCAGGTGTGTTGTGCGATAAAAGAGTATCTCGCTGATACTCTTTTATCGCACAACACACCTGACACTTTTCTCCACCCATTCCAACCTGCCTGTACCCGTCTCTTCATCGCCTTTCCACACTCTCCGTTGCTCTGGACCGTTGACCCCAAGTACTTAAAATCCTGCACCTTCTTTACCTCTGCTCCCTGAATGAATGAATTCCTGAATGAAAGGAAAGGTGTACAGGACAGTGGTGAGACCAGCGATGCTCTGCGGCTTAGAGACAGTGGCGCTGAAGAAAAGACAGGAGGCAGAGTTGGAGGTAGCAGAGCTGAAGATGTTGAGGTTCTCTTTGGGAGTGACAAGGATAGATAGGATTAAGAATGAGTTTATCAGAGGGACAACCCACGTTAAATGTTTTGGAGATAAAGTCAGAGAGGCCAGATTGAGGTGGTTTGGACATGTTCAGAGGAGAGATTGTGAATATATCGGTAGAAGGATGCTGAGGTTGGAACTGCCAGGCAGAAGGTCTAGAGGAAGACCAAAGAGGAGATTTATGAATGCAGTGAGAGAGGACATGAAGTTAGTTGGTGTGAGAGAAGAGGATGCAGAGGATAGGGTTAGATGGAGGCAAATGATTCGCTGTGGCGACCCCTGAAAGGGAACAGCCGAAAGACAAAGAAGAAGAAGATTATTATTATTATTATTATTATTATTATTGCTACAATTTTTACCATTTTATTGTTGGTCCTTAACATGTCAGCACATCCACATTTGTCCTCACAACTAAATGCTGTTGCTCAATGATGACATCATTTTAAGGTCAAAATGCCAACACAAGGTTGAGGGACTTATGAAGTTATATTAACAGGAGATGATATCTGGTCAGTTCTGCCTATACATGCTTGAAGCTGGGGCTTTATCCAGGTGGAAATATTGTTAACTAAAAATGAGCCATTTTTATAAGCTGTGTTTAAAGCTGGTGCCCATGGCAGCGATGTAAGGAGCCAATTTATTTTCTCCAAAAGCAACATTGCTGCCCCTCTACAGTTTACTGGAGATCACATTGACCAGAAGAATATTGCAACACTGTTGTTGTTCTATAAACAACTTTTTTGGCCCAAAATATAATTGCTATATTTAGAGAGAAAAAAACAAACAAAAAAAACTATGCATTTCAGCATTAGAACCTTATCCCATCTGTGAAACATGGTGGTGGTAGCAGTATGGTTTAGGCCTGTTTCATTGCTTCTGGGCTAATAAGGATCATTAGATGGATCTATGACCTCTGAATTATATTAGCAAATAAAAAACAAAAATAGTGTCAGGTCATCTTTTCATGACCTGAATCCTAAAAGAACAGATTCAGTGCTGATATGAGAAAGACAATGACCCTAAGCACTCAAGTGGTTTGTGGCAGGGGTGGTGATTTCAGAAGCTCCAAATCCTAAAATATATTGTTTCTTGTCTTTCGGTTACTCATGTCAAGGGGTCACCACAGTGGACCATGTAATCCGCACAATTTGGCACAGGTTGTACGCCGGATGCTTTTCCTAAGACAACTATCACATTTTATATGGTCTTGTGATATCTTAAGATAGATAGATATCAATCTCAGCAGCAGAGTAGCTGAGTCAAGCATTTGTAAGTTTTGTCTATGTACATAAAACCTTTACACAACTGGGACTGTTTACATTCGATTAAAAACTTTTTAGCATTTAAAATTACAAAAATTGCAGTATTTCAATTACAACACCCACAAGCCTACTTTGCATCTCTCGGTGCTGTAACCAGTGACATCACACATCTGTGAGATGCCCACTAAAGCTCAGAGTATGACGTAAAAGTTGTTTACAAACCTTCTGACTCTTACACACTTTTTATGTCCCACTCTAACCTGGGAATACTTCCAGTCATATATGAAATTTGAGCACAACTCCTAGAACTGATTTTAAGATGCTTAGTAAATAAGGGCCCTGGTTTGACTTGAATTCCTATTGTACAATGTCAACAAACTAAGTTATACCGATATACAACCTTCTCTTGCTTACCCCCTATTACCACTGATGCTGAAACAGCTGTACATTTGCAATATATATATATATATATATATATATATATATATATATATATATATATATATATATATATTGCATTCGGAAATAATAAAAATGTTTTTTTTTTTTGGTAAAATTTGTCAATATTTATTTGTTGGAGCAAATCAATTATCAAACAACTACCATTTCAGGGATGCAAACTCCATCATTTGTGTCTGTAAATTTCCAGAAGATCAGCTGAATCTAAAATACTCAACCTAGACTATGTGGCACCAGCAACCAAGTCACAGTTAAAGTCACACTGATCAGACTTTTTCCTCATTCTGATGTTTGAAGGCCTTAAGTGAAGATCTTGACCTGTATCTACAGCAACTTATATACTGACCTGCTGCCACATGACTGTGTAAATAGTTTATTTAAATATTTTTTTAAAATGCAAACAAAGTAAAAGTTTTAAAACTGAAAAGTTTAAGAGAGTGGTATTTAAGAAAAATACATACTGTATGTAAAATATAGCACATAATTAAATAAATACATTAATAATGGAAGTCCACAGGCTCAGAGTAGCCTATTGTAAACATATACATATAATTGACAAAAAAACTACAGTATAAGGTACAGCAGTGTTAAAATGAACCTAAAAAAATAAGTGGGCGGAGCAAGTTACAATACTGCACATCTAGAGACGTTAGAGACAAATACAAAACACTAATATTTATCTTTAAGCTGGATGTCTTAACTAAGTCAGGATAACAATGTGACTGTCCTTTTGGCTTTTATCACTGTTGCTCATATTGGTAAGTCATATACATGAAAAGTACATGTTTTTGTTCCAGTCTACTATTAATTAATGTTCATAATTAAATTGTAATGTGTTTATAGCAGTGGCTGCTGACAACAGAATTAACCCAGAACAAACCAAAATATCTGTAACTGAAGGCAGCAACACCACACTGTCCTGCACATATACTGTAACAGTTTATACTCTCCTCTGGTATCAACATAAACCTGGATCAAGACCCGATTTTCTGCTGCTGATTGATGAAGACAGGAAAGTTGTCACAAAGTCTCAGCCACTTCATTCATAATTGTCCATTAAACTCCACAAAACACAAAAGAAAGTGGATCTGCTCATCTTCTCTGTATCAGACTCTGCACTGTACTACAGGGCTCTGGATCCCACAGTGACAGCAAACAGAAGACCACACTACACTGTACAAAAATCATTATTTTGTCACAAGATGGAGCTATTTACACGTTTAAATTTACATTCATGTTTGTGCTGCCGATTTATGATGCCAAACTGTGTTAATTAAATGAGAATAATTCCTGCCATTGTTTTCAAAAAGAAAAAAATTCTAAAACAACCTAAACTAAGTTAGACACCAATATTGACTCTAAACATGAAAAAAAACATAATTATTTGATAGATCATTTAAAGAGTATATTTATCAAAATCTAATAATTCCCAGAATTATTCTTTCAGACTGGTTTAGTTAATGGTAGGTTCTTAACATGAGACTTAATCTAATGCCAGGAGCCTATAGGAAGTCATCTTTCGGCAATAGTGGTGGCACTGACATGCGGTGCTGTGGGGTGGAGCTTTCTGAATATTTAATCTCTTAATATACTACAGTTAACCTCTGGAGTATTTGTATTTGACTAGCAGCGTTCATCATGTTCCCTGAAATATTTCTGTGTCTGTGGCTTTTATCAGGTGACGTTACGGTAATTTATAAACAAAAAATATAATTCCTGATAAATCTGTTAAAGTCTATTAATATGTTAATGTTGCATACTGTATCTCTGACTTGATCATGTAAAATTGTAAAACTTTATCTCTATGACAGATGATGCTATGGCAGCTCCAGTAGAGCCACTTTTCACTCAGAAAGCTGTAGATGAAGGTGATAATGTTACTCTGTCCTGCAGCTACAAAGACTTTAGTGGCACTGTACAGAATCTGCAATGGTACAGAAAAGCTTCAAAATATAAACCTGAGTTCCTTATTTATATCTTTCCACATGGAGTTCAAGGTGATCCAGTTTTTCCACATATCTCTGCTGAAATTGATGATAAAATTAAACGAGTGGATCTGCTCATCTCCTCTGCTGCTGTATCAGACTCTGCACTATACTACTGCGCTCTGGAGCCCACAGTGACAGGAAATCCAGCTGCACTGTACAAAAAGCACCATACATGACAAGACTTTATTTTTTTTCAAAAGATGGAGCTCTGTAAATGTCTACATTCACATATTAAATCCCAGTTTTCTTTTGCTTTTCAAAAAAAAAAAAATACCTCTCACAGAATCTTAACAGAACAGTTTCAGAGGTGTTTGTGTCAGAAGTTCCTTCAAATCACTGCTAAAAACTTTTCAGAAATTCCCAAAACTATGCAATAATAAGATCATTCCTTCCTCTCAGCATATATGAGATGACTCTGGATCCACTGTAAACTTACTAAAGATAATCAAATCTTTGGAAGCATATGTACTTAGTAAGTGTTATTTGTTTTTCTAGTTAGTTAGTTAGGTAGATAGATAGATAGATAGATAGATAGATAGATAGATAGATAGATAGATAGATAGATAGATATTATGGTCATCAATCAGTTACTTGAAGAAAATCACAATAAAATACAGCTTCCATTCAATAATAAATATTGGACGGAGTGTGTTGGTCAGCAACAGTGTAATAATTCTGTGTCATTTGACATGATACACTGTCACTGATGAAGTGATGATCTGTGAAAAAAACATGCAACTGTACAATAACAGGACTTCCTGGGTGTGATCTTATAGAGACGTGTTCCCTGATGTGTAAAATTCAGCACATACAGCACTATTATACAGAATCCTCACTGAGCTGTGTTTAGAAATGGCTCAACTGTACAACTTACTCTATACAGTGAGATACATACCACTGATTCTCACTGTAGTTACAGGTAATTTATTTACATCAGTTGATTAGTTTTGGTATTAACATTATGTATACCAATATTAATACTAAAATGTCTTTAAGAAATTGTGTATTAGGTTAAAATGTTTTGAGTAGTACATAATTTTGAGACTGTTTTTATATTTACATAATTATTTCATTTATATTCTTCTACAGCAGGCAGTTCTGCAGCTAAAATTGGTCCACAGGATGAAGATTCCATAATTGTCAGGGAGGAAACAGACACTGTTCCTCTGAAATGTTCATATGAGTCAACCAGTCAATATGTTCACCTTCACTGGTACAGACAATATTCCAACAGCGCACCACAGTTTTTACTGTTAAAAGGTGCAAAGTCAGCCAGTTCTGATAACTACAATCCCACTGGTGATCGATTCAATGCAAAAACAACATCAGACTCTACTGAACTGACCGTCAAAGATCTGCAGATCTCAGACTCTGCATTGTATTATTGTGCTCTTAGAGAAGGGGCACAGTAATAGAAAGTCAAAGAAAGAATGTACAAAAACCTGAAGATGAAATGCACATTTTGATCATTTAAAATAATCAAAGATACTTCCTTTAACAACTTCAATCAGTTAACCACAGACACAAACAACATTTGTGGTGAGATATGCAATTGAAGAAACTGAAAATAAAAATAAAGATGACTTGTATGAGGTGTTACTGGTGCATAGTATTAGAAATTAAATTAACTTTGTTTTCTCAAGAATTATTACAGTTCATTTCATTTACCTTTATACAATATGTAGAGACACAATTTTGGTCTGTTGAATGTTAATAGGACATACTGTATTTTTCACCAATCAGAGCATTCAAAAATGTCTGAACAAGGAGGTTTAGAATAATCTAGGCAAGGGAAAAAAAAATTGTCCAAGTCCAACTAATCCGCACAACAACGTGGCACAGGTTTTATGCCAGATGCCCTTCGTAATGCAACCCTTCCATTTTATACAGGCTTGGAACTGGCACTACATCCAGTGACTGGGGTTTGGGCATTAAGTGGGAATCGAACCCAAGCCTTTTATAAAACTAAACATTTTTGAATAATGTTATCAATCTGATCAATGTGATCATAAACAAAAAATGAATAAGTGTTATAGTCTATAACACAAATTAAGATATTTGTTGAATATTATTTGCAGAAATTTGTCACTAATCAGAACATGCAGAATATATATTATACATATATAATCAAAAGTCTTGGTTTCACTTGAACACCATTAAACATCAGGAATGCTCAACACTTGAGAATTTATTATACCAACATCAAACTATACATTATATGACATATTCTTTTAAGCATTGAATTGAACTCTTCAATGTAATATGGAATTGTGTATTTATTTTCAATTAAATTTTCAAAACTTAGAGTAAAGATAAACATTCTGAAACTTTGTACTGAATAGGTGAATTCTATTGCTGAATTGTAAAACTGTATTAGTGTTACAAGTGACTCCATGGCAGATTGAATAGAGCCTCTTTTCGCTCTTTAAGTTGTAGGTATACAGTAGGTGATGTGTTACTCTGTCCTGCAACTATAAAAACACTGTTTCAGTAGACTATCTGTACTTGCTCAAACAATTCTCAAAATCTGCTAATTCCCTCTGCTGCTGTATAAGACTCTGCACTATACTACCGTGCTCTGCAGCCGAAAGTAACAAAACAAGTCCAACAGTTTACATACCATTTACCTCTCTTATTTCTCTCTTTTTGCATGAACATTATTAAGTTGTTCATGTTTTAAGCATGCTTTTATAAGGTAAAATTAAGTGCCCAAATATGTGAATTTAAGAATCATAATGGGTTTAAAATGTTCAGTAATAAATAAATGTTATCTATACCTTCTCTACCAACATCTCTTGACTGACATGCCAGGCTTCAAATACAATTATTTAGAATTTTGGTAGCAACTTACTCTGTGAAAAAAAAAATAGCATCTGTAAACGTATGTGTTATGTATAATTGTTTCTGGTTTTACTATGTTTTAGTAGATTTGAAGAAAAGTGCAAGAAAATGTAGATAGCAACATCAATTATTTCAGTTTTCAAAACTGAAAATTAATGATTGATTTGATATACAGTGGTGTGAAACACTATTTGCCCCCTTCCTGATTTCTTATTCTTTTGCATGTTTGTCACACTTAAATGTTTCTGCTCATCAAAAACCGTTAACTATTAGTCAAAGATAACATAATTGAACACAAAATGCAGTTTTTAAATGAAGGTTTACGTTATTAAGGGAGAAAAAAAAAACTCCAAATCTACATGGCCCTGTGTGAAAAAGTGATTGCCCCCCTTTTTAAAAAATAACTTAACTGTGGTTTATCACACCTGAGTTCAATTTCTGTAGTCACCCCCAGGCCTGATAACTGCCACACCTGTTTCAATCAAGAAATCACTTAAATAGGAGCTACCTGACACAGAGAAGTAGACCAAAAGCACCTCAAAAGCTAGACATCATGCCACGATCCAAAGAAATTCAGGAACTAATGAGAACAAAAGTAATTGAGATCTATCACTCTGGTAAAGGTTATAAAGCCATTTCTAAAGCTTTCGGACTGCAGTGAACCACAGTAAGAGCCATTATCCACAAATGGCAAAAACATGGAACAGTGGTGAACCTTCCCAAGAGTGGCCGGCCGACCAAAATAACCCCAAGAGCGCAGAGACAACTCATCCGAGAGGCCACAAAAGACCCCAGGACAACATCTAAAGAACTGCGGGCCTCACTTGCCTCAATTAAGGTCAGTGTTCACGACTCCACCATAAAAAAGAGACTGGGCAAAAATGGCCTGCATGGCAGATTTTCAAGGCGCAAACTACTTTTAAGCAAAAAGAACATTAAGGCTCGTCTCAATTTTGCTAAAAAAACATCTCAATGATTGCCAAGACTTTTGGGAAAATACCTTGTGGACCGACGAGACAAAAGTTGAACTTTTTGGAAGGTGCGTGTCCCGTTACATCTGGCGTAAAAGTAACACAGCATTTTAGAAAAGGAACATCATACCAACAGTAAAATATGTTGGTGGTAGTGTGATGGGGTTGTTTTGCTGCTTCAGGACCTGGAAGGCTTGCTGTGATGGATGAAACCATGAATTCTACTGTCTACCAAAAAATCCTGAAGGAGAATGTCCAGCCATCTGTTCGTCAACTCAAGATGAAGTGATCTTGGGTGCTGCAGCAGGACAATGACCCAAAACACACCAGCAAATACACCTCTGAATGGCTGAAGAAAACAAAATGAAGACTTTGGAGTGGCCTAGTCAAAGTCCTGACCTGAATCCTATTGAGATGTTGTGGCATGACCTTAAAAAGGCGGTTCATGCTAGAAAACCCTCAAATAAAGCTGAATTACAACAATTCTGCAAAGATGAGTGGGCCAAAATTCCTCCAGAGCGCTGTAAAAGACTCACTGCAAGTTATTGCTGCTAAGGGTGGCCCAACCAGTTATTAGGTTCAGGGGGCAATTACTTTTTCACACAGGGCCATGTAGGTTTGGATTTTTTTTTCTCCCTAAATAATAAAAAACATCATTTAAAAACTGCATTTTTTTGTTTACTTGTGTCATTTTAGACTAATAGTTAAATGTGTTTGATGATCAGAAACATTTTGTGTGACAAACATGCAAAAGAATAAGAAATCAGGAAGGGGGCAAATAGTTTTTCACACCACTGTAATGAGTTTCTCGGTGATGAAGGCTGGAAACAGAAGGATGGCTATGGGAACTTACTTTATTTATTTATTTATTTATTTATTTATTTTAAGAACTTAATGTGATACTTGACCATGTCCTGACTGTCACAAATAGCATATACAACATATTTACATTGTTGTGCCTCTCAACAAAGTAAAATTTTAGTTAGCTTTTATCCATATTCAATCAAACCTGAGGTACAAGCTCAGTAGCACATTAAGATCTGTAGAGTCATCTTCAATCTTGAAATACTTTTACTCACTGAGAGAGCCAGCTGCAAAAATTAACATGGTGTGGCTTACCAGCACCAGTGCTAAATGAACTAAACTGAGAGCAACAGTAATCAGGGTCTGATTTACAGTCAAGGTTTAATTTACAGATGAATTAGCCATCACAAAGTCCTGCCCTTATACCCAATAAAAGGCTGTCCTAAAGAAGACTTTGTGGAGTCTTTCCACTCTTCATCAATACAAGATCTTGGTCAAAAACTTTTTTAAGTCTGGATAGAAATAAATGTTGTGATGTGACCTGAGTTGATTAAAGTCTAGTGAAATCTAATTTCTTTTGCTGTTGAATTAGATGTTCCACTATACTATCACACTGGGACTCACAATGTAAATGATTTTTTGTTATAAGATGGCTAATGACCAATGAAACATATTTTACTCAAAAGGCAGCAAGCAGCTGGACATCAGGACGTGAGGTATAGGTACGACGCGTTGGCCTGGCAAGCACAGGTCTGAGCAGGTCAAGAAGCTCCATAATTTGTTGCCTTGGAAGGCCAAACTTTATTTAAATACAGTGGAACCTCGGATTACGAGCATAATTCGATCTGGAAGTGGGCTCGTATTCCAAAACGCTCGTAAACCAAATTAAATTTTCCCATAAGAAATAATGGAAACTTAGTTTATTCGTTTTACAGCCCAAAAAAATAAGCAGCGTAACAGCCCGTTAATTTATGCTCGTGTAATGATGAAATGGACAAACTGGTCGATGCCTGTTCTTTTATTTTCTGCATTGTCAGGTTATAGTACAAACTTTCAGGTGGATCCTGCACTTAAAACCAACAAAAATCCAACTGCTAAAGGACAAAACTCAGGCTCTATATCCTAACTTAGATCTCGCATTCATGTTCACACACACCGGACTGCATTACCCACAATGCATCTCCCGCACCCTCCGCACCAGCGGTCATCAATCAATGTCTCTCTTCCGCTACACTGTTTTATCTGAAATTAGCAATAAACATTGCTAAAGACACTCGTGTGAGCGCAAACTAACAGAATCACTGCTGTAAAGTAAAACAAACAAACAAATGACCAAACACCTTACCTCTGAGAAGATTTGCGACAGAGCAGTATTTCTTCGGAGAGCAGAGTGTGTGTTGTTACATGCCCGTGTGTGTGGCATGTAAGTGTAGAGGCGCGGATGCTGGTGGCGGCGTGCACGCGCGCTCTTTTTCTCTCTCTCTCTCGCTCTCCCTTTCCTGCAGGTGGCCCCGCCCTGATTGGACGTGCGTGACGTGCGCCAGGATTGGCCGTCGTTGGATCTGCGTGTCTTTTTAAGGTGGCAGAGGAAAGCCGGAAGCGCGCGCTGTGTGATGTGTTTGGAGATTGTTGCGTGTGTTTGTTTATGTTACAAAATAGAAAGCTGTTGGGTCGCGCCTGTGTTGTGAGTGTGTGGTGTGAGTTTTTGTTCTCTTTTGTTTATGTTAAATGTTATATGTTGTAGATATTGTAAATAGTAGTTATTTTTGTTAGTTTATACATTTACGTTTATGGAAGCAGTAGGGGTTGGGTGCCATTTTAGTTAGACCCGTTTTCTCCTGTTTTGAATGTTTAGTTAGGGAGTCAGTTTAGCCCTGTGTTTTTGGTTTAGTTTTCTTTGTAGCTTAGTTAGTTTTTGGGAGGAGATAGGGCAGGGGTTTTTGTTTATTGTTTTGGCCTTGGCCCAACCCTGAAGCCGAGAGCTTCCGGTGTGTGTGTGTGTAAAAAAAATAAAAGAGTCAAAAGTAAAGTTGGTTGTCGGTTTAAGATTTTATTATTTATTACGCCCTGGGACCCTAGACCTGGGGACGTAACAAAGTGGGGGCTCGTCCATTGCGAGTAAGAAAGTGGGTGGCTCATTAATAAAGTGAGGGCTCGTCCATTGCCCGGGCAAATAACAAAGTGGGGGCTCGTCCATTGCCCGGGCAAATAACAAAGTGGGTGGCTCATTAGTAAAGTGAGGGCTCGGCGATTACGGATTATACAATAGTTTGTTTGGCTGCCTTCTTTAGTTTGTTTGTACAGTTGGTACATATAAAAAAAAAAAAAATGGATTTTGATCTAATTGCCTTTACGCTATCTCCTAGCACGGAGCAGTTTAATCGCTGTCGTAAAGACGATTTGTTTAAAATAGCTGATTTTTTTGGAGTGGATGTGCCACGTAATATCTCAAAAACGGAGGTGAAAAAAATTTTATATAAACAATTGGTTAAACAGCAGATTCTGCCTGAGGAGTCTGGAAGGGATGCTGATGATAGGAGCTCTTCAACGCCGACGGAAGTCGACGTGAAGCCACCATCTACGCCACACTCACCCACAGCTTCCAGGTACCAATTAACTGCACCACCTCCCACGTCATTATTCACAAATTCGGACCAACTATTAAATTTAAAAGCAAAAGAAATAGAATTGGAAATTAAACGAGAAGAAACTGAGGCAAAAAGGCTTCGTTTAAGGGAGCTAGAGCTTGAGATGGAGAGGGAGCGTTTTCAGCGAGATCACAGCCGGCTTCACCGGGCTGAGAGCGCGTTGGAGAGTTCCCCTGCTTCTCCGTCATTTGCTCAGTTACCTACAGGGCCTGCGCCGGTCTCTTCTAGTGTCGTTTCTGCCCCAGTAACTATTTCTTTGCCGAATTTTGACGTGAGCAAACATATTAATTTAGTCCCTCCGTTTAGAGAAACCGAAGTGGATAGCTATTTTATAGCCTTTAAACGTGTTGCAGCTACTTTGCAGTGGCCAAGAGCGATGTGGGCTCTACTTTTACAGTGTAAACTAACCGGCAAAGCGCAAGACGTTTGTTCAGCGTTGCCAATAGAACAAAGTCTGGATTACGACGTGGTTAAACAAACTGTTCTCCGTGCTTATGAGTTAGTACCGGAGGCGTATAGACAAAAATTTAGAGCGCATAAGAAGACAGACAAACAAACTTTTGTTGAGTTTGCCAGAGAAAAGCAAGCTCTTTTTGAAAAGTGGTGTGCGGCAACTAAAACTACTACCTTTGAAGCCTTAAAAGAGTTAATTTTACTAGAAGACTTTAAAAACTGTATATTTGAAAATATAGTCATTCACTTAAACGAACAAAAAGTCATGTCTCTGTCAGCAGCCGCTGTGCTGGCTGACGAGTTCGTTTTAACACACCGAACAGTTTTTACTCCTACGTTAAGAACTAATAAATTTGCTGTCCGTGGGGTGGAAGGGCAGGTGAATCCTTCGGCTGGTAGTGTGAGACCGGCGAGGGGAGGAGTTTTTAGAAGTTCTCAGTATCGCACAGGGGGAGGTAGAGTCTGTTTTTATTGCCTCAGTGAAGGTCATCTTATTTCAGACTGCGAAGCCTGGAAAAAGAAAAAAAATGCATCAGTGAAATCTAAGACTGTAGGTTTTATTAAAAGACAAAGAGAACATGTTTTACCTGATCCAACAATAGCAGCATATAAACCCTTCATGTTGCAGGGATGGGTGGCAGACAGCTCGGAAGGAATTCCCAGGTCAGTGTCTGTTCTGCGGGATACAGGTGCAGCCCAAAGCTTGATGCTAGCTGGCACACTACCTTTGTCACAGAAAACGTACACGGGAGCTGATGTAATTTTAAGGGGTATAGGAGCAGGCTGTGTTAAAGTTCCACTCCATACTGTCTACCTTCAAACTGACATCGTAAAGGGTGAAGTGTGTGTTGGAATTTGTGCTGAACTCCCTGTTGACGGAGTACAGATTATTTTAGGAAATGACCTAGCGGGTGGTGTTGTTTTTCCACAACCAATTGTTGTAGATACCCCCATAACAGATGTGAAAAGTGACCTCGCTTCTCAATTTCCTGCTGTATTCTCATCATGTGAGGTTACACGAGCACAAGCGCGGGAATTTGACGTGGGTGAGGTGTCTAACTCTTTTCTGCAGTCTGCAGTTATGACTGGAGAACTGTGTGTTGAACCAATTTTACCCAACCATGACGTTTTACCATTACGGATGGGACGCTCGCAGTTAGCGGCGGCGCAGAAGGCTGGTCCATTATTGGCTACATGTTTTGCAACTATTTTAATCTGTGCAACTGTGCTGATCTGTGTTGGTGCCTCATTCTTCGTAACAAAATTGGATTTGTTAAAAGGTTATTGGCAGGTGCCACTTACGCAGCGTCCTTCGGATATCTCCGCGTTCGTAACACCAGATAATTTCTTGCAATATACCGTTATGGCCTTTGGTATGCGAAACGCTCTAGCTACCTTTCAAAGGTTAATACAAAAGGTGTTATCTGGTGTGAAAAATTGCGAAGCATATCTTTATTCTGTTGTTGGGTATCCTTAGCTGTTGTTCTTTGTGTTTTTAGTCAAAATAGGATTTGGACTTTTATGGGTGGGGGTGTTACATGCCCGTGTGTGTGGCATGTAAGTGTAGAGGCGCGGATGCTGGTGGCGGCGTGCACGCGCGCTCTTTTTCTCTCTCTCTCTCGCTCTCCCTTTCCTGCAGGTGGCCCCGCCCTGATTGGACGTGCGTGACGTGCGCCAGGATTGGCCGTCGTTGGATCTGCGCGTCTTTTTAAGGTCGCGGAAGAAAGCCGGAAGCGCGCGCTGTGTGATGTGTTTGGAGATTGTTGCTTGTGTTCGTTTGTTACAAAATAGAAAGCTGTTGGGTTTCACACACACACACACACACACACATACACACACACACACACACAGCCGGCACAGTGTCAAATTCTATTATTAAGAATTTCTTTTGCTTTACTCGACTATTGGCACCTGCACTGCTTATTGACACTTTAATGTTCGCTTTGATTCTAAGTTTGCTATATTGTTACCCTTAGTGACATAGTCATTTCCCTTTTTATGGGCCTGACATTTAACACTAGAACTACCAGGTTTTTCTGACCCCTCCAGCCCTACCAGAGGTAGGCCAAATGGCCCCTTGGTTTTAAACTAACAACTTAATCACCGACAATTGACTCCCATTCATTTGTAAATGGGTGGCCGATTGGAATGTCTCACTCTCCTTCCTTCCCCCCACAAATGGAAGGGCAGAGAAAGAAAAGCTTTGAAGGATGCTGGGAAACCATATTTAAATCGAAGAGGAGAACAAAAACCAGGGAAAAATCCACCTAAAGAGTTGAGTGGAAAAAGCGTATGTGTGATGTGATCTCTCTCTCTCTCTTAACATGCTGAGGAGCACTAAACGCCACAAAAACAGTTAACCTATCAAAATAAACCACATACCATACCGCTTTCAGGACATCATGAGACACCTACGCTTCGATGACAAGGACACACGCACTCAACAGGTAGCAAACGGACAAGTCTTACAACCCGGGCCAGCACATCACTGTCGACGAGCAACTTTTTCCTTTCCAGCAGTACATTGCCACAAAACCTGACAAGTTTGGAATCAAGTTTTGGGTTGCATGTGACTTGAAATCAAAATACATGTGCAACGCTATCCCTTATCTTGGCAAGGACCTCAGTCGTCCCTCTGGGGAGAGACTGTCCGAGAATGTGGTCATGAAGCTTATGGAGGCTTTCATGGACAAGGGAAGAACTTACTTCACTTCATTGTCACTTGCTGGACGACTGCTCAGCCGGAAAACTACCCTTGTTGGCACCATAAACAAGATTCGTTGTGAGCTTCCACAATCAGCCAAACAATCTTCGGACCGCAACAAATTCACCACACAGGTATGTTGTCGTTATTTTTATCTATTTTTATATAAAGTGCTGTATTATTTATTTGATCTATATTAATATAAGCATTTATATAAGTGCTGTGTTATTTTCTAATTTCTATTTTGAACCTAGAGCAAGAGCTCCCAATTTCATTGTGCTATTATACTATATATAAAAGTGCAATGACTATAACGTTTTATCTTCTCTTATCTTACTTATCAGGTGTTTTCAACAACTACAACACCATGAAGTGTGGCGTGGACATTATGGACCAGAAGGTTCGACAGTACAGTGTACAGGCAGGAACAGGGCGATGGCCAGTCGCTGTGTTTTACAACTTGATTGACATGGCAGCAATGAATGCTCATGTGCTGTATCAGGCATGCACTGGAGTGAAGGAGAGAAGGGTGGATTTCCTGGCGCAGCTTGCAACTGAGCTTGCTAAGCAGTTTATGCAAGCAAGGATGGTGGACAAGGAGCAGCTGCTTTGACAATAACCCACCACACCCAGGGAAAAGGGCCAAGTGTCAGGTGACCTTCCAGTGCAAGAAAAATAATGCAAGCTTACGCTGTGTAGCCTGCTACAAGTACACATGTGGAAAATGCAAAAAGGAAACTGAGTGGCAGTGCCAGATATGTGCCAACAGATCACACCAATGAACTGCTAAAATACTGGTCACTCACACACACACACACACACACATACACAAACACCAGATGTTGCACAGTTATGTATATATATTTTTCTATTAGTGGTAGTATTTTTTATGCTGGGAGAAGGCTACGTGGAGATAAATACCATTTGTCTTCAGTACGCCTCTTCTATGCTTTTCTTTTTATTCTATTTTATTGTGTTTTCTTATCGTGTCAATTTGACAAATAAAATTTTTCTACACCAATTGTACCCTTGTTATGGCCCCTTACATATTGCTCCTAGATGACTGTGATCCCTGATTGTAAAGTCAATAGCACCTTGTACGTCGCTCTGTAAGTAATTGCCACATTTACAGAACAAAGGCAACTGTTCACACGTGATTAAGGATATTAGGTAAAAACAACCGGGCCAAATGGCCCCTCTCTGGTAGAGCTAGGGGGATAGGGCCAAATGGCCCCTCTCTGGTAGAGCTAGGGGGATAGGGCCAAATGGCCCCTCTCTGGTAGTTCTAGTGACAGAGAACCATCTTGGTAGCATCATAGCAGACATTAGTTTATTTGTTTGTTCAGCATGTTGAATGAAAGTTCCTTCACTCCTTTTAAACCCTCTTTGCTTCCATACTGCAACCAAATAACATGCACCATGCGAATAGGCTGAATCTGTAAAAAAATTTTTTTACTTTTGATAATTGTCAGATGGCGGTGGACACTTTTTAGGTCAGCTAATTGAGTAGAACACGGTTACGAACATTTCTGAGATAAGACGGTTTAAAGTTTTCTCCATTCTTCATTGTTATTGGATACCTAGAGTGACTTCCTACATGGTCTCTAAACTAGACTCATCAATAAAGTAAGTGATTTCTGCAGCGGATATCGGTTTAGATCTGGTCTCGATCAGGCCGTAACCTAGTAAATGCCAATGAATTCACCACACAATTATGAGACACTCAATTAAGCTGTGTTAACTGATCAATTTAGCTGGGTTAACTGTGTCACATAGCTTTATAGTAATGTTGGGATATGTGAGCAATGAAGAATATGCTAGGAGGCGAGCTTGAGTTAAAATAAATTTCCCACTACTTTTCTACAACTTTATGCTGTGCATAACTGGTTACTGGGTAACCTATAGTCAGCGTAGATGCTTTTCCATATGCATAAGGTACAGCTGCAAGACCCTGTTAATAGCATGGTGGGTAACCTTGAGCTGAATTATTATTTAGCTCAGTGCTGTAGTTAGCTAGGGGCTGGTTTTTCCTATCACTGGTAATTTCCTGAATCAATATAGCTGAGGCAGACCCATCAGCTCGGTTACCCACATACAGATAAAACGATTTGATATAATCAGGTATACCTAAGGTAGGTGCAGTCTGCATTTCTTTTTGATAGATTCAAATGCTAACAGTGCATCTGTGTTCCATTTTAATGGCGCACTTAGATCTTGCAGTTTTTCTTCTCTCATTACTTCCTTTAGTGGAGTTGTTTTGCCTGCATAAATCTCACTCCAGTCAGCATGAAACCTGTTAACCCTAGAAAAGTCATCACTGTTTATCTGGTTGTGACAATGGTGCCTTACTTGTGCCTTCTAATTAGGTAGGCACTACAGCTATGGTATCACGTGAAATTAGTCACCTTAACCATTCAACTTAAGGCTTGCAGTATTGTAGTTTAGCTTTGGATACTTTTTGATTTCCCTCAGCTAGCTTATAGTGTACCTAAATGGAACCACTACAGCATGCTTCTAGTGCTGATAAGCATGTTGAGCAATCACCCATATACTGACAAAGACTATTTTCTATCACTAAACCTCCTAAATCAGCCTTCAATTCTGATTGAATATTTGCAGTGAGTGTTTGAAACCCCATGGCATTTTTGGTACATATATTGTTCACCAGCACATTCAAATGCAAACAAATATTTAGTCTCTTTTGCCACTGGAATACTGAAGGAGGCTGAACAAAGATCAATTACAGTGAAATATTTGGCTTTAGGAGGGACATTGGTTAGCAGGTTAGCAGTGTGTGTGGATTTGGAACATCTGCTGGGTAATCATCTGTTATAATATTAATTGCATGCAAATCATGCACACAACGCCATTTATTTGTACCTGGCTTGATCACTGGTAAAATAGAAGATTTACAACAACTTGTTGTCTTTTTTAGCACAGATGCTTTTACAAGGCCTTCAACAGTGTTTTTTATGCCAGCTTCTGCCTCAGGTCGCAAAGGATATTGTCTTATTCTGAGCAGTTTTACATTTGGTTTAAGTTGTACTTGAATTGGGTTGGCTGGTTTAATTAGGCCTACAACTTCCTGAGGAGTATCAGTCAAGGTATTACCACACAAGATTTTAATATAGTTTTTATCTGCAGAATAAAAAATCAACGGGTTTATGGTTGACTCCCACTGGACTTCCTTAGCTTTTCTCATCATTGGTCCTAAGTCCTTAGAGCTGCAATTTGGTCCTACGTACATACTGTATAATGTCACCTTAGGAACAGAATCAGTTACATTAAACCACCTCTTTTTAAAATCACACTCATCTACATTGATAGCTGCTTCTTGCCGGTCTATAATGATATACTGTGTAACAAATTCAACTTTGTGCTCTTTTTTTGTGTGTTCCTGCCATGGCTGTCCTAAGTCAGTATCTTTAGTTGGGTCATACATCATTGTACAGTGAAAGTCTGAACAGGGTAATTGTGCTCCAGGAACCTGTGATCAACATACACACCTTCTAGAGAACACCATATTTGCAGTCCTAATTTGCCTAATGCCTCTCTGCCTAGTAAATTAACTAGACTAATACAGGTCACACTTTTATTGTTAGTTTGTAGACGGACTGGAGCTGTCGTAGAAACTAACTGCTTCTGTCCCAAGAATTGTACTGTATTGGCAAATTTTGGGGGCTGGGTTTATGGATGTGTTTGGCAGATTGATCGGTTATGTTCAGCCTGTCCACACCTCCAACATACGCCTGGGGGCAAGTTAGACGGAGTGCTCCTTTGTCCTTTCTGTTGCTGATTGGCTCTCAACTCCCTCTGCCCTGGCTTTTAAGTGAAAACGTTAATGACAGGCGCAGGCATCTGGTTTGAGTTTGGAGGTAGTGCTGCTGATGATGTCTCACTGTGTCTGCAGCTGGCTGGATTCTTGGTGAAGGACTGCTTGGGGCCCCCTCTGTTTCTTTGGTAATCAGAGTAGCTTGGGCCTTTTCCTTGGTTCCCATTGTTAGTTTTTTAAGCTGTAACTGCCTTCAGGTTCCCCCTTTAATGTCTTTGGGTCAATTCTAGGTGGATACTCGGCACGCAAGGCCTGCCACATAACAGGGCGGTAAGCATCAAAGACAGTTCATCCATGTGGTATGTCTCTATGGCCTCGCACAGAGGACCTCTTCCATTTTTTCCTCCCCCCAAAATCTTTTCTGGCAACAAGCTGCTTCCATGCTGATCAGTTACCTTTGCCCCTTTACCACCCTGCTCGCAGCGCCAAGATGTCGTGGAAAAATCAAGTCAGGCTTTGCTTCCAGAAGATTACGACCTTTATTATCATGCAATAATGGCCGGAGCTGGACCATGGAACAATTGAATGTCTGGTCCGTTTCTACCATTATATATGCAGGGCTCGCTGTACATACCTCCAACATCTGTTTCCCATTAGGGGCCCTCTTTAGCTTACAATAAAAGTGCCCCAATGTAAAGCTCTGGTTTCCTATGCAAGCGCACACAAAGAAGCCTATGTCTCAGCTTCACACGCACATCCCCGATTTTATCCAGATATGGTACCTTCTACCCCCCAAAAGTAAGTAAAATCAAATAAAATTAAATAAAAATTTCTCCAATACAACACGCTGTATCGCTGCCATACTGTATCTGTTGCTTTCTGGACACCACCATGATTACACATTTATACGAGCTAAGCCATTTAAAGATAAATTGTTTGCCACCTGTTCAATTTTAAAAGTGATTGCCAATTTTAATGCATTAGTCACATTATGAAATAGGCTAATTAAAAGTCACTCTATTAGTTCTAATATCAAATAAAATACAATTCTTAAACAGGCCTACAGTATATTTCATCATTAATATGACTTTGATAACGTGCCAGAATGTGCTTGCATACACCGCTGGTTTATAAAGACTGCTGCTCAGTGGCGGCAACTAGCATCTTTAGCTGAAACTACGCTAAGAGTGAGTTAAGGTTGTCCAGACCAACCTTACGAATTTGTGACTAACCTAACATATACAGAGTACGAAGATTTTGTGAATTGCGCCATAACGTTAAGAGAGAGGTTAAGGTACAACGGAAGAACTACTTAGCGATAAGAAGCTTTCGGGAAACCGTGCCCTGAATGATTGCTGATGTCAAAAAGACAATGACTTTAAGCACTTAAGTGGTTTATGGAAGCAGGACATGGAAACGGAGGTGTTCAGAAATTGCTTCTAACTTAAAAAAAAAATCATCCTTTTAGATGTCTCAAAAACTTTGAAATATTGTGATCATTCTGAACAATGTGATCGTACACCTACGAAAGATGAATAAGTGTTTGTAGGCCATATGTGCTGTTTTATATATAAAATAATGATGATCTGTGATAAACAGTTATCCACCATAAGGAGGTTGTGGACTCCTAGAGACATGTTTCCTCATGTGTAAAGTTTATAAAGCTCAATTATACAACACTATCACCGATTTTTTTTTTTAGTATATATTTTTTTCTATGTTTTTGGATAATATTATTAATACTAATACCTGAAATATGTAAAATAAAGTGCACTCATAAATAAATATAACAATATTTATTACAAGTACAAACAATATGCACCCACTCACTTTTAATACATTAAAATGAGTAATGTACAATAGCAGCACTTTCTGGGTGTGGCCTTCTAGAGATGTGTTCTCTCATGTAAAAAAAAAAATTCAGCACATACACTATTATAGAGAGTCCTCACTGAACTGTGTTCAGAAATGGCTCAACTGTACAACTTACTGTACACAGTGAGATACATACCACTGATTCTCACTGTAGTTACAGGTAATTTATTTACATCAGTTAATTTTTTTTGTGTTAACATTATGTATACCAATATTAATACTAATGTTTTGATGAAATTCTGAATTAGATTAAAATGTTTTTGGATTTTACAAAGAAATTTAATTTTGAGACTGTTTTTAATAGCTACAAAATAATTTTATCAATATTCTTCCATACAGCAGGCAGTTTTGCAGCCAAAATTGGTCCAAAGGATGAAGATTCCAAGATTGCCAGGAAAGAAACAGGCACAGACACTCTAAAATGTTCATATGAGTCAACCAGTCAATATGTTTACCTTTACTGGTACAGACAATATACCAACAGCGCACCACAGTTTTTACTGTATAAAGGTGCAAAGTCAGCCAGTTCTGATAACTACAATCCCTCTGGCAATCGATTTAATGCAGAAACAACATCAGACTCTACTGAACTGACCATCAAAGATCTGCAGATCTCAGACTCTGCATTGTATTATTGTGCTCTTGGAGAAGGGGCACAGTACTAGAAAGTCAAGGAGAGACTGTACAAAAACCTGCAGATGAAAAAAGGAGTTAAATTATATATAATTATATAACAAAGATACTTCCTTTACCAAATTCAATCAGTTAACCACAGACACAAACAACATTTGTGGTGAGATATGCACCTGAAAAAGCTGAAAATAAAAATAAAGATGGATTGTATGAGGTGTTACTTGTACATAGTGGAACGCAGTGGTAAAGTGCTCGCCCTATTACCCGATGATCGCGAGTTTGATCCCCGGGTGATGTATCCTCTCGCAGCACAAGGTCTAGAGAGAGTTGATTGGCCGAGCTCTCACAGGAGTGGAAGGGTATTTAGTGCTTCCACATTAATTACGGCTCTACAGCCAATCAGGGGTGTCTGTGAGCTCATGCAAGCGGAAGGAGCGGATAGCGCTGTGAGTGAGGTTCAGAGGAAACACGTAATAGTCTTTGGCCCTCCCGACTGAGGTGTAGTAGCTTAATGTGGGAGCTCCTGGTGACGAGGAGGAATTGGACACAACCAAAAATAGGGAAAAAACGGGAAAAATCCAAAAATATAAACATGTATTAACATTGTTTCCCCAAGATTGATTCCAGTTCACGTAATTTAAATATATACAATACAAAGATACACAAATAAAGGTTGGTTGAATGTTATTTGGAAATATTTTTCACCAATCAATGCATTCAGAAATGTCTGAAGTAGGAGGTTTAGTATAATCCAGGAAAGGAAAATAATGTTGTCCAAGTTCTTCCAACAACATTGTCAACCTTGAAATTTATGATGCAATAACAGCTATCCAGCCATCTATAATACTGTGGCGTGGGCAGGGCGGCGGCTGACGACCAGCATGCCTTGCGGGGATGTCGGTGTGTTCACCATATTGGGGAAAGGTGTTTTGGTCAGTGGCTTCGGCCCTGTTGTGTGTGAGGGGAGTGTGATGTGTGAAATGTGCTCCAGTTCAAGCTAGTGCTGAATTGGATGTAGGCTCCTGAGTGAAGGTGCTGCTCATGCCTTACATGCTGTGTGCTTAATAAAGTACTCCCAGCCATTGCATTGTGTAGCAAATAAGCTCACTCCTCTCTCCAGCATTCTTCCCGGCGTAAAAACGCTACATTGGTGTCAGAAGTGGGATAGAGAATAACGGGGTCGAGCGCACAACGGAGGACCTTCTGAAAATGCAAGCGGGCCGCCGAGTAGCGGAGCGACTACTCGCGCTGAAAAAGCGCTTTCCTGGCGGAGCTAGCGCGAGCACACCACATCAACCAACGCGGAGCGGGAAGCAGAAAATCCCAGCGCTGGATCTCGGGGCGGAGGCTGGCGCTGCGCAAGCGCCGGAGCAAGATACAGCTCCGTGCGCCGTTAGCCGGCAAAGCGACCTGCCGCTGCGCGAGGCCGAGCGCGCTGAGCCCTTATCGGCGGTACATCGCGGCGAAAGAGCCGAGCGACCGCCCGCAGCTCAGTGGCGCTCGGTTCGTGAACCTAGCCGGGGACAGGGCTACCCGTTGCGGCTAGGCAACGAGCAGCTCTCCGACGTTTCGCGGCGAGGCGACGGCGCGGGTGACCGTAAGGAGGCGCTGCGCGAGGTCGAGCACGCTGAGCCCATAATGGTGGCACATCACGGCGAAAGAGCCGAGCGACCGCCCGCAGCTTAGTGGCGCTCGGTAGGTGAACCTAGCCGGGGACAGGGCTACCCGTCGCTGCTAGGCCTCGACACCGCTTCCAAGATTCCGCGACGACGCCGAGGCCAGGGACCGCCGGACTACCGCTGCAACGTTCTCAGGCCTGAGGGACAGCCGGACTACCGCTTCAACGTTCTCAGGCCTGAGGGACAGCGTACACCAGCAGCCGCTAAACTAGCGCCGGGTGGACGGTTGGGGAGCCCCGCGGGGCTTTACATCGACTGTGTGCCGGACGGCGTCTTACTGCGGGCGCTCGTGGACACCGGCTCCACTGTTTCCCACGGGTTGTGGAACTGTGAACCGCTCATCGCCAGGCAGAAGGGCCCCACCCAGCGCTCGCGGGCACCGCTGCAAGACTTGTGGGTGGGGGCACCTATGGGGCGAATGGGCGTGGACACTCACAGCCAGCTCGGCTCTCCGATGTCATCTACCGGGTGCGGTTGGCAGGGCGGGCACGAGTTTTGCTCCACCGGGACCGTCTTGCGCCTTACCAGCCGCACGCCGGGGAAACATCGAACTATGTGGAGGCCGGACCGCCTCAGGACTACATTCGCGTTCATCCCTCACCTGCCAAAGGACGCCGGCTTTCCCCCTGCCAGCGCCGACCGCCTCCACGCCTCCAGGGCAAAGTTCGTCATGGTGACCAGGGACGGTCACAGCTCGGGTGGGGGCAGTGTGGCGTGGGCGGGGCGGCGGCTGACGACCAGCATGCCTTGCGGGGATGTCGGTGTGTTCACCATATTGGGGAAAGGTGTTTTGGTCAGTGGCTTCGGCCCTGTTGTGTGTGAGGGGAGTGTGATGTGTGAAATGTGCTCCAGTTCAAGCTAGTGCTGAATTGGATGTAGGCTCCTGAGTGAAGGTGCTGCTCATGCCTTACATGCTGTGTGCTTAATAAAGTACTCCCAGCCATTGCATTGGGTAGCAAATAAGCTCACTCGTCTCTCCACCATTCTTTCCGGCGTAAAAACGCTACAATACATTAATTAAATCTTATCAACATTTTCTATTTCACCATCAGTATCAATCATTAATAGCTTCATTTTGTAAGGGTCCGCCACTAGAAGTCACTGTTTTACATTTTGTAGTTTTTTGTTGGCTGACTCAGTTTCCCAGCAGGCACCTCAGTCAGGTGATGCGAGTGCACAACTGAACCGAGGTAGCCATCAATCCATCTCTATAAAAAGCTGTTTAGACTGGGAAACTGGGTCGAGCATTTTTGGTATCACCACTGTCACTTGTGTGGGCATTTAGTTTTAGTTTGTTTTTGTTCTTTGTTTGGTTTATTTTGATTTCAGTTGTGTTGACTTGGGCTCTCTTATTGGCAATGTTTCTGTGTATGTTTTGTGTGTCTGTGTTAGTGGAGCTGATTCAGTCCTGTCCTAAACGTTTGTAAGTACTGTGGTTGTTGTCCTCCTGTGTTCTTGTGTGTTTAGCTAGAGTCAGGTAAGTAGTTAGGTGTGTGTTTGGCTAGGAGCGTGTTTAGCTAAAATCTATGTTGAGTTACAGTAACTAGCATGCTTCTAGCCATAGCCCCTTTGTGTCTCTAGCTGTTCTGTGTTTCCTATCCCCCTAGTGTCCCAGTGCGCCTAGCTTTAGAGTGCCGCCCCTCCTAGCTTTGGAGTACCGACTAGCTTGTTAGTGCCGCCTCGCTTAGTCTTGGAGGGCCGCCTCGCCTAGCCACTGAGTATCCTCTGTCTGTGTTTCTGTGCTCCCATTCCCTAGTGTGTGTTAAGCTATCAGGTAAGGGTAGCTTAGTGCATGTTGGGGCTAAAGACATGCTTAGCTAGGTGTATGTGTAGCTAACTGCCATGGTTACGCACAGCTTAACCATGTTTAGCTAAAAGCCATGCCTAGCTGATTGCCATGTCTTTAGCCTTCGTCCCGTCTCTCTCTCTTGGTCTCCCTCCAGCCTACGGGTCTCCCTCCAGCCTACGGGTCCAGTTTCAGCTCCACGCATTGTTTGTGTGTCCTGTTATATGTTTGTCCTCCTCCTGGCTGTGTCTCGCCACAGGATGTGTGTTTGTCCTCCAGTCTGTCTTGCCAGAGAGCCCCTGTTAGCACAGAGTTAAATATTGTTTGAGTTTGTTCCTTTGTTTGTGTCTTTATTTATACTTTGTATTTAACCATCATTAAAAGACTTTTTTTTTTTTTTTTTGATTACACAACCCCTCTGCCTCTATGCCTGCTCCTTCCGCCCACGGCGTTCAACACCTGCCACTACACCCTGTTCGTGACACATTCAAACAAAAATAAATCACATATTCATTACAAACACAGGACTACATTGGTAAAGCTGATGGCATTGATATAATAATACAGTCTAATTTATTCCTGCTTTTAAAAAATCTGCATTTATTATTATTGCTACAATTTTTACCATTTTATTGTTGGTCCTTAACATGTCAGCACATCCACATTTGTCCTCACAACTAAATGCTGTCGCTCAATGATGCCATCATTTTGAGGTCAAAATCTCATGGACCCATGGAGTTATATTAACAGGAGATGACATCAGGTAATTTCTGCCTATACATGCTTGAAGCTGAGGCTTTATCCTGGTGGCAATATTGTTAACTAAATTGAGCCATTTTTATAAGCTGTGTTTAAAGGTGGTGTACATGGCAGGGATGAAAGGAGCAAATTTCTTCTCTCCAAAACCAACATTGCTGCCCCTCTACAGTTGACTGAGGATCACATTGACCAGAAGAATATTGCAACACTGTTGTTGTTCTATAAACAACTTTTTTGGCCTAAATTGGAATTGTTATATTTAGAGAGAAAAAAAAACAATACATTTTAGCATAAGAACCCTATCCCATCTGTGAAACATGGTGGTGGTAGCAATATGGTTTAGGCCATAAAACGTTGTATGGTTTCACTGCTTCTGGGCCAAGAAGGATCATTAGATGGATCTATGACATCTAAATTATACTAGCAAATAAAAAAAAAGTGTCAGGTCTTTTCATGACCTGAATCTTAAAAAAACAGATTCAGTGCTGATGTCAGAAAGACAATTACCTTAAGCACTCAAGTGGTTTGTGGCAGAGGTGGTGGTTTCAGAAGTTGATCCAAATCCTAAATTGCTTGTCTTTTGGTTACTCATGTCTTGTGACTTTCGTTGATCTAGTAAACAGTAATAGAAGAACTTCATTTTATTTTCACCTTCCAAACGGTTTGTATGTGTGTGTGTATGCGTGCATTTAAGTAGTGTAGTTTCATGTATCGTAGACTAGTCAAAAAAATTGTTTCTTTATAAAGTAACCGTTACTTATTAATGATGAAGGATGCGTTTACATTGTGTCCACAGTAAAATGTCTACACTTATTGGTGGACAATGCAACCGTCATCCGTTGTCTTTATTATGTAAACCCTACATATTAATGATGGAGAATGCCGGCAGCCATTCATTGTCATTATTACGTTAAAACCCTACACTCATGTGAACGGGTCACCACAGTGGGCCATCTAATCCGCACAGGTTGTATGCTGGGTTTGCTCTTTCTAATGCAACTATCACATTTTATATGGTTTTGGGATATCTTGAGATAGATAGATAGACTTGGATTCAGCATGTTGCCCAGCAACAGTGTAATTGTTATGTGGTGTGTTAGTGACCGTCTACTGTCACTGATACTGTGCAATGTTAATCTGTAAAATGTTATACTCTGTTCAACAGCAGCACTTTCTGAGTGTGGCCATCTAAAGACATCTTTGATCGTGTAAAGTTCAGCACATACAGCTATGATTAGAAATGGCTCAACCGTACAACTTAGTCTACATAGTGAGATACATATTCCTTATTACCACTGTAGCAACAGGTAATTTATTTAAATCTGTTTTTATTTAGTATACTTTTATAAATATTACTGATGCTACTAATTTCCTAAATAATACATTTATTGTGTTTACATTTTTAGTTTAAAAAAATGATATGTTAAGGCTGTTGTTATATCTACACCATGACTTTATCTATTATTCTTACTTATAGCAGGCAGTTTTGCAGCTAAAATTGGGCCAAAGGATGAAGATTCCAATATTTTTATGAAGTAAACCAACACTATTACTCTGAAATGTTCATACGGGTCAAGCAGTGATTACATGGTGCTTTACTGGTACAACTAATATCCCAACAGCACACCACAGTTTTTGCTGCATAAAGGTGCAAAGTCATCCAATTCTGCTGATTACAGTCCTAATCGTGATCAATTCAATGCAGAAACAGACCCAGAATCTCCTAAACTGACTATGAAAGGGGGACCTAGTGAATGACCTGCAGATAGCTGGGACCAAAGTAACAAAGGCCATCATCAGTAACAAACTGCGCCACCAAGGACTCAAATCCTGCAGTGCCAGATGATGAAGCAGTTTCCCTGCTTAAGCCAGTACATGTCCAAAGAACACCATACCTACTGTGAAGCATGGGGGTGGAAACATCATGCTTTGGCGCTGTTTTTCTGCAAAGGGACCAGGACGACTGATCCATGTAAAGGAAAGAATAAATGGTGCTATGTATCGTGAGATTTTGAGTGAAAACCTTCTTCCATCAGCAAGGGCATTGAAAATGAAATGTGGCTGAGTCATTCAGCATGACAATGATCCCAAACACACCGCTCGGGCAATAAAGGAGTGTCTTCGTAAGAAGCCTTTCAAGGTCCTGGAGTGGCCTAGCTAGTCTACCAAGCGACAGCCCCAAAACATCACTGCTTTAGCGGAGATCTGCATGGGGAAATGGGCCAAAATACCAGCAACAGTGTGTGAAGACTTAGAGAAAACATTTGACCTCTGTCATTGCCAACAAAGGGTATATAACAAAGTATTGAGATGAACTTTTGTTATTGATCAAATACTTATTTTCCCCCATAATTTGCAAATAAATATTTTAAAAATCCTATAATGTGATTTTCGTTTTTTTTTTTTTTTTTCTTATTTTGTCTCTCATTGTTGAGGTATACTTATGATGAAAATTACAGGCCTCTTTCATGTTTGTTTTTGCCGCTAAAATAATAAAAATGCATATACAGTAAAACTATTTTGTTGGAGAAAATCAATTATCAAACCAATTAGCATTTCAGGACAAACTCCATCATTTGTTTTCTGTAAATTCCCAGAAGATCAGCTGAATCTAGAATACTTAACCCAGACTATGTGGCACCAGCAACCAAGTCACAGTTAAAGTCAAACTGATCAGACTTTTTTCTCATTCTGATGTTTGATGTAGGCCTTAAGTGAAGATCTTGACCTGTATCTGTAGCAACTTATATACTGACCTGCTGCCGCATGTCTTGCTAAATAGTTTATTTAAAAAAAAAAAAAAATTCTAAATGCAAACAAAGTAAAGTTTTAAAACTAAAAAGTTTGAGTGGTTTCACATACCACATAATTGAATAAATACATTATTAATGGAAGTCCACAGGATCGTAGTAGCCTATTTTAAACATCATATAATTGACAAACAAAAAAAACAACAAAAAAAAACTATACAGTATAAAATACAGCGGTTTTAAAATTAACCTGAAAAAAAAAATTAAGTGGGCAGAGCTAGTTACAATACTGCACATCTAGAGACTTTAGAGACAAATACAAAACACTGACATTAATCTTTAAGCTGGATGTCTAAACTAAGTCAGGATAACAATGTTACTGTCCTTTTGGCTTTTATTACTGTTGCTCATATTGGTAAGTCATATACTTAAATAGTACATGTTTTTGTTCCAGTCTACTATTAATTAATGCTCATAATTATATAGTAATGTGTTTACAACAGCGGCTGCTGACAACAGAATTAACCCAGAACAAACCAACATATCTGTAACTGAAGGCAGCAACACCACACTGTCCTGCACATATACTGTAACAGTTTATACTCTCCTCTGGTATCAACAAAAACTTAGATCAAGACCCGATTTTCTGCTGCTGATTGATGAAGACAGCATTCTGATTCTGCACTGTACTACTGCGCTCTAAATCCCAGTGACAGCAAACACAAGACTGCACTGTGCAAAAATCATTATTTTCTCACAAGATGAAGCTATTTACACGTTTAAATTTACATTCATGTTTGTGCTGCCGATTTATGATGCCAAACTGTGTTAATTAAATGAAAATAATTCCTGACATTGTTTTCAAAAAGAAATTCTAAAACAACTTAAACTAATTTGGACACTAATATTGACTCTAAACATAAAAAAAAAAAAAAACATAATTATTTGATAGATCATTTAAAGAGTATATTTATCAAAATCTAATAATTCCCAGAATTATTCTTTCAGACTGGTTTAGTTAATGATAGGTTCTTAACATGAGACTTAATGTAATGCCAGGAGACTATAGGAAGTCATCTTTCAGCAATAGTGGTGGCACTGACATGCGGTGCTGTGGGGTGGAGCTTTCGAAATGTTTAGGATGTTAATAGACTACAATAAACCACTGGAGTATTTTTATTTGACTAGCAGCATGCATCATGTTTGCTACAATATTTCTGTGTCTGTGGATTTTATCAGGTGACGTTACGGTGATTTATAAACAAAAAAATTAGTTCCTGATAAATCTGTTAAAGTCTATTAAAATGTTAATGTTGTATACCGTATATCTGACTTGATCATGTAAAATTGTAAAATATTATCTCTATGACAGATGATGCTATGGCAGCTCCAGTGGAGCCACTTTTCACTCAGAAAGCTGTAGATGAAGGTGATAATGTTACTCTGTCCTGCAGCTACAAAGACTTCAGTGGCACTGTACAGAATCTGCAATGGTACAGAAAAGCTTCAAAATATAAACCTGAGTTCCTAATTTATATCTATCCAGAAGGAGTTAAAAGTGATCCAGTTTTTCCACATATCTCTGCTGAAATTGATGATAAAATTAAACGAGTGGATCTGCTCATCTCCTCTGCTGCTGTATCAGACTCTGCACTATACTACTGCGCTCTGGAGCCCACAGCGACAGGAAATCCAACTACACTGTACAAAAAGCACCATACATGACAAGACATGATTTGTTTTTTCAAAAGATAGAGCTATATGTAAATGTCTACATTCACATATTAAATCCCAGTTTTGTTTTGTTTTTCAAAAGAAATACCTCTCATAGAATCAGAACAGATGCAAAGGTGTTTGTGTTAGAAGTTGTTTCAAATCATGGCTAAAAACTTTTCAGAAATCCCCAAAATGATGCAATAATGAGAATATTCCTGCCTCTCAGTCTATATGAGATGACTCTGGATCCACTGTACACTTAATAAAGATTATCAAATCCTTGGTAGCATATGTAGTCAGTAAGGATTGTGTGTTTTCCTATTTGGATGGATGGATGGATGGATGGATGAATATCATGGTCATCAATCAGTTTCATGGATAAAATCACAATAAAATACAGCTTCCATTTAATAATAAATATTGGACGCAGTGTGTTGGTCAGCAACAGTGTAATAGTTCTGTGTTATTTAACATGCTACACTGTCACTGATGAAGTGATGATCTGTGAAACTACATGCAACTGTACAATAACAGGACTTCCTGGGTTTGATCTTCTAGAGACTTGTTCCCTGATGTGTAAAATTCAGCAAACTCAGCACTATTATATAGAATCCTCACTGAGCTGTGTTTAGAAATGGCTGCACAACTGTACAACTTACTGTATACAGTGAGATACATCCCACTGATTCTCACTGTAGTTACAGGTAATTTATTTACATCTGTTGATTAGTTTTGGTATTAACATTATGTATGCCAATATTAATACTAATGTCTTGACAAAATTGTGTAATAGCTTGAAATGTTTTGGATATTACATAATTTTGAGACTGTTTTTAAAATGTACATAATGATTTTTATCTATATTCTTCTTTACCGCAGGCAGTTCTGCAGATAAAATTGGTCCAAAGGATGAAGATTCCAGGACTGTCGGGAAGGAAACAGACACAGTTACTCTGAAATGTTCATATGAGTCAAGCAGTGATTATATTCGGCTTTACTGGTACAGACAATATCCCAACTGGGATATCAAAGATACTTCCTTTAACAACTTCAATCAGTTAACCACAGACACAAACAACATTTGTGGTGAGATATGCAATTGAAGAAACTGAAAATAAAAATAAAAATGGCTTATATGAGGTGTTACTGGCGCATAGTGCTTAAAATTAAATTAACTTTGTGTTTCCCTAAAATTGTTTAACTGATGATGCTATCTCTCACCTTCTCCATACATCACTCACTCACCTGGACACTAGGAGGGGAAATTATGTTAAAATGCTCTTGATTGACTATAGCTCAGCATTTATGCCAGTGGATCTCTAATTTCCTAACTGGTAGACCACAGGCAGGTAAGGATGGCTGGACATGTCTCAGCTTCCCTCACTCTCAGCAATGGAGCCCCCCAGGGTTGTGTTCTGAGCCCCCTGTTGTACTCTTTGTATAAGCATGACTGTGTGGCCACCACCAGCTCCACCACCATAATTAAGTTTGCAGATGACACCGTCATGGTGGGCCTGATCTTTGACAACAACAAGTCGGCCTACCTGAAAGAGAGTAGGAATCTGGAGAATTGGTGCCAGAGGAACAACCTCCTTCTAAACGTCAGTAAGACAAAGGAGCTGATAGTGGACTTCAACACTAAGCAGGAAAGGAACTACAAGACCCCTGTTATCAACAAAAGCCCAGTGGAGAGAGTGAACAGCTTCAAAAACCTCAGATCATATCACGCAGGACCTGTCAAGGCCCTGTCACATCAACACTGTGGTAAAAATGGCCTTGCAGCATCTCTACCACATAAGGTGATTAGGAGACTTCAAACTCGCCTCCAAGGTGCTCAGGAACTTTTACTCCTGCACCATAGAGAGTATGCTGACATGAAACATCTCAACCTCGTTCGGGAACAGCACTATGCAGGAGAGACGAGCTGTACAGAGGGTTACACCGAGCTCCCTGACCTGCACTTAATCTACAGCAAGCGGTGCTGAACCAAGGCCAGGAAGATCGTGAAGGACCTCAGCCACCCCAGCAACGGACTTTTCTCTCTGCTGCGGTCAGGAAAACGTTTCTGCTTTCTTAAGGCCAACACAGAGAGACTGAGGAGGATCTTCTTCCCGCAGGCGATATGGTCTCTTAACCAGATCACTACTGAGGACTAAATCATGTCTGCATTTTTGCACATTGCACAGCTATGGACACTACACAGGACTAAATCATCTCTGCATTTTTGCACATTGCACAGTAATGGACACTCATGGACACTATTCATCTGTTCACTCATGAACAGTTGCACATACCCCGGACACTCATGGACATTGCACATTTGCACTTTTGCACATTGCAGATTATGGACATTGGACATATGGATTATGGACATCTACACACACATGCACATTTTCACACTTCCTAGACTTTTCCAAATTTAAATTCATCTTTATATATTTTTTCTCCATGTATATATATTTTTTTTATTATTTCTTATATATTCTTTAAATATTTTTTATATTTTGTTCTATATATTTCTTGTTAATTGTTTTTTACATTTTTAAAGTCACGGGCAGTCGTTTAAGCATTTTACTGCATATCATATTGAAACAAACTTGCTACTATTATAAAACAGTTACTTGCCGTTAGCAGAAAATAGGGTAGGATAAGGACCACCAGAGATATCAATAATATATATATATTCAAAATGTATATACATTTAATATTGTGCTATATATTTACACCACTCACACCAGCCTCACATATTACATCTACACTGTCCAATATTTTGTGGACATTTTCTCTCCTTAGCACAAGTCCATATATACAAAAGTAAAAACCAGAGAACGTCCCGTTCCGTGCCTGAAGTCCTCCGCGAGCGGTGTTCCTTTAAGGGCAGCACGGGAGCAGCCGAGGACTAAAGAAGTCCCGCGTGCACACTGCCGCTGATGTGATTAGTCCCGGGGAACAGCCCACACACACCAGCTCCCGGGAAACACACAAACACAAACAACACAAAAAACCCTCCTGCATAACCACAGCAGGAAAGATGCCGTGAGTACATGTTAAACAAATACCAATGTGATATAAATGCCTTGGCGGGCTTCACATAAATACACATTTAATTATTCATACTCACATGCATAACGGACAAGCATATCCCGCACTCAGGTTTACAAATAGCTTAGCTCATAGCGTTAGCATTAGCATTAGCTTTTAGCTTTGGTGGGGAAAATGGCTGCTGTTACCTGGCCCAACCTCTCTTCTTCTTTTATTGATTTGACTGATACAGAAAAGGTCACCACAGCACCCCCGCTGGCCGGGAGCCCGTAACCAGGCAGCCGCTTGTTACACACCCTCCCCCTTTGGAAAAAGGCGTGACTTCGCCACTCTACCTTGTAGTTAACCTTGTTAAGGACCTTGCTCATTTTAGCTGGTCCTTTCCATTTTGGAGCCAACTTGGCCATATGCGAGTCCTCCGCCCGAGACTAGGGAAAAGCACGGACCCACACCAGGTCACTCTCATTGTGTGGTCTCGTCGTCTGAGGTTGTAGTACTTTCCTTGGCTCCTGGGCCTGGGCTATGTTGCTCCGGATGATCTGGAACAGGGCTTCCTTACGCTCCACTGTGGAATAGGCAGGATGATCAGGTGGTATGGTTCGATGCAGCATTTACTCCAGTGGCCCCTTTAACTTACGTCCCAGTGCTATCTCCGCTGGGGTATAACCAGTGCTTTCCTGCCAGGCCATGTTGATAGCAAACCAGAACTTGGGAAGCCACTGGTCCCACTGCTTATGGTTTTCTTTAACGAATGCTGTGATCATAAACTTTAACGTCCGGTTAGTTTGTTCGGTAATATTGGTTTGGGGATGATATGGGGTGGTGAGCTTCTGGGTGACGCCCCAGTGCCGGCAGATAGAGTTGAGCAGCAGGGACGTGAACTGTGGACCCCTATCAGAGACCAGGTAAGCTGGTGTGCCCCATCGGGTTAAAACCTCTCTAGTTAAAATGTTGGCTATGTTATGAGCCTTTGCGATCCTTAACGAAAACATCTTGACCCACTTGCTGCAGTAATCCCCGACCACCAGCAGATGTTTGTTGAGCCGGAACAAACGTGGAAAAGGACCAATGAGGTCTACCCCCAACATGAAACCAGGTTCCACCATGGGTGTGCTTTGTAGTAGGCCTGGCAACTTGCTTGTACGGGGTTTGAACTTCTGACAGGTGGTGCAGTTCTTACAATATTCCCAGACATCCCGGCGTATCTCAGGCCAGTAGGCGACCTCCAGCAGCCTCCGCAGGGTCTTCATCCGCCCCAGATGACCACTGAGAGGGTTATCGTGCGTGTACTGCAGATACTGAGGATGCAGAGATGTTGGAATGACCAGCTGAAGGAGACTACACCCAGCCTGTTTCGGGATCTGACGATACAGGAACTGGTTCACTATGCAGTAGTGTAGCTTCTTGACATCATGCTCCGACTTTGCCTTTCTCCACAGTGTGTGAAGCACCTCATCCGTCTTCTGAGCCTTCTCCAACTTTCCCCAGTCACATGGCAGACCCCACTGCAGATCATTGCCTTGGTGTACCGCCAGATGGGCATTCGTAGTCTCTCCCTCCCAGCGCTGTGACAGGGAATCAGGAACGGTGTTGCATTGCCCTTTTTGGTACTGAACTACGAACTCGAATGCCTGCAGTCTGAGTTCGCATCGAGTTAGGCGTGAGGACGGGTTCGGCAAGTTGAAAACCCATGTCAAAGCAGCGTGATCTGTGATGATGAAAAATGTTTTTCCCTCCAGGTACTCACGTAACTTCTCCACCGCCCACACTACTGCCAGACATTCAAGGATTCAAGGATTCAAGTATTCAAGGAGCTTTATTGTCATACCAGCACACTTCCATGTTCTGGTACGATTTTAGGACCCAGGTTTAAGCCACAGAGATAGCATAGTAGTATAAATATAAGGGTGTAAATATGTATATACATGAATATAAATAAGAGCAGTCAGAGATATATTATGCAGGAAATTAGACATAAACTATACATAGTGTATTGCACATTTTCAGAGGCTGTATTGCACACATTGTATATTCAACTTATAGGGTTATATATTTGTATTGCACCATAGAGTTATATATTACACTAAAAGTTTAATTGTGTTTAATGGGAGAGGACCTACAGAGCACAGCTAGAGTTCAGCAGTCTAATTGCTTCAGGGTAAAAGCTGTTTTTGAGCCTGGTGGTCTTGCACTGAAGGCTCCTCAGCCTTCTGCCCCAGAGAAGAGGTTGAAATAGAGCATGTGCAGGGTGGGTGGAGTCCTTAATAATGCGGAGGGCTGCCTTAACTACTCTCTGCAGGGCTTTCCTCTCAGCTACGGTGCTATTGCCATGCCACACAGTGATGTAGGAGCTGATGATGCTTTCTCGATAAATACTCTTCAGAGCCAGGCTTCCAAGCCCAGCTTGTTTTAGCTTCCTGAGGAAGTTTAAGTCCTTAGCTATATGGACGCCTAGATACTTAAAGCTGGAGACCACTTCCACAGCTGCTCCGTCAATGTGTAGGGGGAGAGGAGTTCGCTTGTGCTTTCTGAAGTCCACCACCATCTCTTTGGTCTTTTTTACATTGATGCAGAGGTTATTTCCCCTAAACCACTGTACCAGTTGTTCCACCTCCTCTGTGTAATAGGATTCATCATTGTCAGTGATGCGTCCCACTACTGCTGTGTCATCTGTGAATTTGACTATATGACAGCTGGAGTGTCTCGCTATGCAGTCATACATTAATAGAGTGAACAGGAGGGTGCTCAGCACGCAACCTTGAGGCGAGCCTGTGCTGATGGTGGAGGTGATGGTATCATGGATCCAGACAGTTTGAGATCTGTTGGTCAGGAAGTCTAGGACCCAGTCCCCTACTGAAGGGCTTAAGCCAAGAGAGGAAAGCTTTAGAATAAATGTCTGTGGAGAGATGGTGTTGAAGGCAGAGGATAAGTCCAGGGAAAGCAGGCGGACGTAGGAATTCTTTTTCTCCAGGTGTGTAAGGGCTGTGTGGATCACTGATGAGATGGCGTCATCTGCAGAGCGATTTGTCTTGTATGCATACTGATGGGGGTCTACAGTGGCATCGATGGAGGCTTTGATGTGAGTCATGACCAGCCTCTCAAAGCACTTCAAGACTACCGGGGTTAGAGCTATGGGGCGGTAATTATTCAGACAAGTCACTGTTGAACACTTTGGGACTGGAACAATGGTGGCAGTCTTCAGGCAGGTAGGAACAGTCGCAGTTGACAAAGAGGTGTTAAATATGTCAGTTAACACTTCTGACAGCTGGTGAGCACAGTCCTTAAGTACCCTTCCTGGTATATTATCAGGGCCTGCAGCTTTGCGGGGATTAAATCCTTTTAGAATCCTCTCCACGTCGGCTGTTGTTACTTTTAGGGGCGTGTCATCAGGAAGTGATGGGAGGTTGGTACAGGGAGGAGGGTTTTCATGTTCCTCGAAGCAGGCATAGAATGAGTTTAGTATATTAGGCAGGGAGGGGTCTCTAGGGCATTGTGCATCTTTGGTGTTGTAGTCTGTGATGCATTTAATGCCCTTCCACATACTTCGCGGATCGTTGGACGTAAGGTGACCCTGGATTTTTTGGGCGTATGTGGATTTAGCCCTCCCAATGCCTGCCGTCAGTTGTTTCCTCGCCAACTTTAGCGCTGATGCATCACCTGCCCTAAATGCAGCATCCCTAGCTTTCAGCAGAGCCTTTACTTCAGCATTCAGCCAGGGCTTCTGATTAGGAAAACAGGTAATTGTCTTGGTGGTGGTTGCATCATCAGCAGATATAAAGCCGAGGACGGAAGAAGTGTATTCATCTAGGTCCAGCTTATCCCCGTAAGTGGCTGCTTCTTTAAAGATCTGCCAGTCAGTGCACTGAAAGCAGTCCTGGAGAACAATGTCTGCATCACTGGGCCATACAGTGATCGTTTTCTTTGTGTGTATTGTCCTCCTTAGCAGGGGGCGATAGGCTGGCGCCAGCAGTACGGCTATGTGATCGAAGCGCCAAGATAGGGGCGGGGGAGAGCTCTGTATGCACCGCGGATGTTTGTATACACACAGTCCAGAATATTTTCTCCCCGTGTTGGAATTTCCACATGCTGGTGGAATTTGGGAAGAGTGTCCGTCAGTTTCACGTGATTGAAGTCCCCCGCAACCACGTAAAATGCCTCCGGGTGTTTAGTCTGCAGCGAGCTGATGGTATCATGAAGCTCCTGCAACGCTACGCTAGCATTAGCACCCGGCGGGATGTAAACAATGGTGACGTACACAACATTAAACTCCCGCGGCAGATAGAATGGCCGACACTTTGTTGTCATGAACTCTATCGACTCGGAGCAGTGACTTTTAACTAAATTACTGCTTGTACACCAACCTTCATTCACATACATACAGAGTCCACCTATAGTCATGCAACTAGCAATTATGGAATGACGTCACAGAACAACTTACGATATCATAAATGAATGCTTAACTAATAAACTTTAAATAAACACAACAACAGAATCCAAAAAATGAAATATGGCTCTTACATAGACAAAACAGTACTTTTCAATCGCTTCAGCTAAAACGGAGGCCATGAGTCTTTAAAAGGTTGCCCCTGCATTCTTTGGGCCAAATGGAAGACGGAGGAACTTGTACTGATTGTTCTTTGTAACAAAGGCTGTCTTGGGGATGCTATCTGGGTAAATTTCCACCAGAGAGCTGAATACAGTAGCCCCGTAAAGCGCCTCCAAGATTTCGTGGACCTGGGGCATAGGGAAGCCGTCCAACGGTGTTTTGCTGTTAAGGGCTCTGAAGTCTACACAAAAACGGGTTCCATCATCCCTTTTACCCACCAGCACGACCGGGGCAGCCCACGGCAAGGTGGATGGCCTAATGATACTTGCTTCCAGGATCTTGGCGACCTCTTCCTCCACAATTTGTTGTTTGTAGACAGGAACAGGGTAAGCCTTCTTCCTAACAGTTCTCTCATCTGTGGTGTAGATATGGTGGGTGATGGTCTTGGTATGGCCAATTCGGTCTGTACACACTGTTGGCCACTCTAGCAACAAATCCTGCAACTTATGTTTGTGTTCTTCAGACAGGGAGGCATTGCTTACCAGGCTGGAGATGGCTGACTTGGTGGCATCAGACACTTTGGGTAATAGATTGGCCACACACAGGGAGACTTGCTTTACAAGGGGTTTGGAAATATAAGGGCATGAGCAGCTTGCCAAAATCACAATAAAATACAGCTTTCATTCAATAATAAATATTGGATGCAGTGTGTTGGTCAGCAACAGTGTACTAGTTCTGTGTTATTTGACATGGTTTACTGTCACTGATGAAGTGATGATCTGTGAAAATACATGCAACAGTACAGTAACAGCACTTCCTGGGTGTGGCCTTTTAAACACGTGTTCCCTTATGTGTAAAATTCAGCACATTCAGCACTATTATATAGAATCCTTAATGAGCTGTGTTCAGAAATGGCTCAACTGTACAACTTACTATATACAGTGAGATACATCCCACTGATTCTCACTGTAGTTACAGGTAATTTATTTACATCAGTTTTTTTTTTTGTATTTACATTATGAATACCAATAACAATACTAATGTCTCGACAAAATTGTGTTTTAGGGTAAAATGTTTTAAATATTACATTATTTTGAGACTGTTTTTAATATCTACATAATGATTTTTATCTATATTATTCTATACAGCAGGCAGTTTTGCAGCTAAAATTGGTCCAAAGGATGAAGATTCCATGACTGTCGGGAAGGAAACAGACACAGTTACTCTAAAATGTTCATATGAGTCAAGCAGTGAATACATTCGGGTTTACTGGTACAGACAATATTTCAACAGCGCACCACAGTTTTTACTGTTAAAAGGTGCAAAGTTACGGAGTTCTGATAACTATAATCCCACTGGCGATCGATTCATTGCAGAAACAACATCAGACTCTACTAGACTAAACATCAAATATCTGCAGATCTCAGACTCCGCATTGTATTATTGTGCTCTTAGAGAAGGACCACAGTACTAGAAATTCAAAGAGAGACTGTACAAAAACCTGCAGATGAAATGCACGTATGAATTATTTAAAAAAAGAATGTAAAAATAAGGCATATCAAAGATACTTCCTTTACCAACTTCAATCAGTTAACCACAGACACAAACAACATTTGTGGTGAGATATGCAGATATGAAGAAACTGAAAATAAAAATAAAGATGAATTGTATGAGGTGTTATGGTGCATAGTGTTTAAAAGACTGATTACAGTTTATTTTTATTTACATTCATACAATACGTAAAGACACACATTGAGGTTTGTTAAATGTTATTTGGAAATATTTTTCACCAATCAGACCATTCAGAAATGTCTGACCTACAGTAGGAGGTTTAGTATAATCCAGGGAAGGGAAATAATATTGTCCAAGTTCTTTTAACAACATTGTCAAGCTTCCATCAGTATTAATCATTAATAGCTTCAATTAAGAACAAAAAAATACATATTCATTACAAACAAACAGTTACAAAGTTAAAGCTGTCTAATTAATTCCTGCTAAAAAAAATATATTATTATTATTATTATTATTATTATTGCTAAAAAAAATCATTTTAGTGTTGGTCCATAACATGTCAGCACATCCTCTTTTGTCCACAACTAAATGCTGTTGCTCAATTATGAAATCATCTTGAGGACAAAATGTCAATACAAGGTTGAGGGACTCATGGAGTTAACACGACAATATTAACACGAGATGATACCAGGTCATTTCTGCCTATACATGCTTTAAGCTGGGGCTTTATTCTGGTGGCAATATTGTTAAATAAAATGGGCCATTTCTATAAGCTGTGTTTAAAGCTGGTGTACATGGCAGGGATGCAAGGAGTAAACTTATTCTCTCCAAAACCAACATTGCTGCCCCTCAATAGTTTTCTGAGGATCACATTAACCAGAAGAATATTGCAACACTGTTGTTGTTCTATAAACAACTTTTTTTGGCAAAAATAAGAACTGTTATATTTAGAGAGAAAAAAACACTGCATTTGTGCAATGTTGGGGGACGTTACTTTTAACTAATTACATTACAAAATTTCTGTCATTAAAAAGTAATCAGTTACATTACAGCATTATTTTCTAATTAAAGTAACTAGTTAGAGTACTTTTCCATTGCAAAAAATGAAAATGAAAATTAAATTTAAATTCAAATTTTATCCGTCACATACACATAGTACGAGTCATACATAGTATGAAATGCAGTAAAATACTTTGTGATTTCTCATGCATGTTGTTTTAGTCAAGACCTTTATAATTATTCTAATATCATTCACACACTCAGCGAAGTTTGGCCCATGATCTGTTAACTACTAATACCCCATCTCACATACGTGGTTTTGTGTGGTGGCGTAAGTACGGTTCATCATGCTTCACCGCAAGTTTTGGTGCTATGATTAAGTTTTCATCTTTCAGTCACAGTGACTTTTTTAATTCCTATGGCAGCACCAGTAGAGCCCCTTTTCCCCCTAATTAAGCTGTAGATGAAGGTGATAATGTTACTCTGTCCTGCAACTAAAAGACTTTAGTGATCCTGAACAGAATCGGGACTAGTACAGAAAATCTTCAAAATATAATCCTGAGATCATTATTTATATCTATCCACATTGAGATAAAAGTAATCGAGTTTTACCACATCTGCTAAAGTTGATGATAAAAATAAACAAGTGGATCTGCTAATCTCCTCTGCTGCTGTATCAGACTCTGCACTATACTACTGTGCTCTCGTGCCCACAGTGACAGGAAATCCAACTGTATTTGACACGATTCACTGATTAAGCAAGGATGAATATATGCAATTGTATAATAACAGCACTTCCTGGGTGTGGCCTCCTAGAGACGTGTTCCCTAATGTGTAAAATTCAACACATTAACCACTATTATACAGAATTCTCACAAAGCTGTGTTTAGAAATGGCTCAACTGTACAACTTAGTCTACACAGTAAGATACATACCACTGATGCTCACTGTAGCAACAGGTAATTTATTTACATTAGTTAATTTCTTTTGGTATTAATATTATATATACCATTAATAATACTAATGTAATGAAGAAATTGTGTATTAGGTTAAAATGTTTTGGATATTAGATTTTAATATCTACATAATGATTTTATCTATATTCTTCAATACAGCAGGCAGTTTTGCAGCTAAAATTGGTCCAAAGGATGAAGTTTCCAAGATTGTCGGGAAGGAAACAGACACGGTTACTTTGAAATGTTCATATGAGTCAAGCAGTGATTACATTATGCTTTACTGGTACAGACAATGTCCCAATAGCGCACCACAGTTTTTACTGTATAAAGGCGCAAAGTCATACAGTATACATAACCACAATCCCTCTGGCAATCGATTCAATGCAGAAACAACATCAGACTCTACTAAACTGACCATCAAAGATCTGCAGATCTCAGATTCCGCATTGTATTATTGTACTTTTAGGGAAGGGGCACAGTACTAGAAAGTCAAAGAGAGACTGTACAAAAACCTAAAGATTAAAATGTGATATAAATTATGTGCAATATATTAAAGATACTTCCTTTACCAACTTCAATCAGTTAACCACAGACACAAACAAAATTTGTGGTAAGATATGCACCTGAAGAAACTGATAATACAAATAAAGATGGATTGTACGAGGTGTTACTGGTGCATAGCGTTTAAAATTAAATTAACTTTGTGTTTCCCCAAGATCGTTTAACTGACGATGCCATCTCTCACCTCCTCCATACATCACTCACTCACCTGGACACTAGGAGGGGGAATTATGTTAAAATTTTCTTTATCGACTAGAACTCAGCATTTAATACCATAATTCCCTCCACACTGTGCCAGTGGATCTCTAATTGCCTAACAGGCAGACCACAGGCAGTAAGGATGGATAGACATGTCTCAGCTTCCCTCCCCGTCAGCATCGGAGCACCCAAGGTTGTGTTCTGAGCCCCCTGCTGTACTCTTTGTAAATACATGACTGTGTGGCTACTACCAGCTCCATCACCATTATTAAGTTTGTTGATGACACCGTCATGGTTGGCCTGATCTCTGACAACAACGAGTCAGTCTACCTGAAAGAGAGTAGGAATCTGGAGAATTGGTGCCAAAGGACCAACCTCCTTCTAAACGTCAGTAAGACAAAGTTGATAGTGGACTTCAACACTTTGCAGGAAAGGAACTACCAGACCCCCGTCATCAACAAAAGCCCAGTGGAGAGAGTGAACAGCTTCAAAAACCTCAGTGTTCATATCACGCATGACCTGTGAAGGTCCTGTCACATCAACACTGTGGTGAAAATGGCCTGGCAGCGTCTCTACCACATCAGGCGATTGAGAGACTTTAGACTCCCCTGCAAGGTGCATAGGAACTTTTACTCCTGCACCATAGAGAGTATACTGATGGGAAACATCTCAACCTGTTTCGAGAACAGCACTATGCAGGACAGACGAGCTCTACAGAGGGTTACACTGAGCTCTCTGACCTGCACTCGATCCACAGCAAGCGGTGCTGGACCAAAGCCAAGAAGATCATGAAGGACCTCAGCCACCCCAGCAATGGACTGTTCTCTCTGCTGCGGTCAGGAAGGCGTTTCTGCTCCCTAAAGGCCAACACAGAGAGACTGGGAAGGAAGCTTCTTCCCACAGGCGATACGGTCTCTTAAACAGATCACTACTCATGACTAAATCATGTCTGCATTTTTGCACATTGCACAGCTATGGACACTAATTTTGGTTATCTAAAAATTGGCCATTTCTAAAAGCTGTATTTAAAGCTGGTGTACATGGCAGGGAAGCAAGGAAAAGCAAAACTCCAAAAAAACTGTATTAGTGTTACATTTGTGACAGGTGCCGCCATGGCACATTAAATAAAGCCACTTTTCGCTCTTTAAGTTGTAAGTATAGGTGATGTGTTACTCTGTCCTGTAACTATAAAAACACTGTTTCAGTAGACTATCTGTACTTGCTCAAATTTTCAAAATCTTGAAAATCAAAAAATGTTCATTAATAAATAAATGTTATCTATACCTTCTCTACCAACATCTCTTGACTGACATGCCAGGCTTCAAATACAATTATTTAGAATTTTGGTAGCAACTCACTCTGTGAACAAGATAGCATCTGTAAACGTATGTGTTATGTATAATTGTTTCTGGTTTTACTACGTTTAATTACTATGTTGATTCTCTGTTACGTATAAGCACTTCATTTAACATGTCATACCCATTTTTCACACATGGGTATTGTCGGCAAATTATTTAGATTATGGGAGGAGTTTCCCCTAATTATTTTATTACACTTTACTACCTACTCCGCAAGCAAAAAGCTTTCATCATCTCTCCACTTTATTAATAAAGGAATAAATAAATCCAAACACCCATAGTAGCCTATTTTACAAACATACATATAATTGACAGAAAAAACCTGTACAGTATGAGATACAGCAGTGTTAAAATGAACCTGAATAAATTTAAGTGGGTGTTACCCACTATACTGCACATCAGGAGACATTAGAGACAATCTCAAATACACAACAATGACATTTATCTTTGAGCTAGAGGTCCAAACTAAGCAAACTTTTTGCCTTTTATCACTGTTGCTCATATTGGTAAGTCATATATTTGAATAGTTATGTTTTTGTTCCAGTCTACTATTAATTAATGTTCTTTATTTTATTGTAATGTGGTCACAGCAGTATCACAGCAATCCCAGAACTAACCAACATATCTGTAACTGAAGGCAGCAACACCACACTGTCCTGCACATATACTGTAACAGTTTATACTCTCCTCTGGTATCAACAAAAACCTGGATTAAGACCTGATTTTTTACTGATGATTGATGAAGACAGGAAAGTTGTCACAAAGTCTTAGCCACCTCATCCACGATTGTCTATTATACTTAATAAAACACAAAAGTAAGTGGGTCTGCTCATCTCTTCTGCTGCTGTATCAGACTCTGCACTGTACTACTGCGCTTTGATTCCCACAGTGATAGGAAACACAACTACACTGAACAAAAAGCATTATTTTGTCAAAAGATGGAGCTATTTACATGTTTACATTTATGTTTGTGCTGCCGATTTATGATGCCAAAATGTGTGCTAATTAAATGAAGATAATTCATGCCATTGTTTTCAGGAAAGTAACCAGAACCATAATGTACTTACTAAAGATGAATGAATATATACAGGCATCAAAATCATTATCATCCACTATTTTCATTAAATAAAACTATAATAGTATAATAGCGTTGATCAGCAACAGTGGCTTGGTTCTTTGTTGTTTTTGTGACAAATTACCGAAAACATAGTGACAACAGCAGGACTTCTGGGGGTGACTTTCTGGGGGTCACAGTTCTAGATACTATAGATACAGGACAATACAATAAAACTGTAATTTTACAATATAAAAAGATAAAAAAAAGAATAGGCATGATTATCCATATATGTTTAACCCACATTTAGTACACATTCTCAAATCGAGTCCAGAAAAATCCACTGATGGAAAAACTGGTCATTCCGTATATTCAGTAATCAGCTGACCTGATTGTTTTGGTTTTATTTGATTATTATTTTTTTTCCCATTTCATTTGTTTTCCTAACAAAACATATCAATTATTACACTAATTATCCAATGGAAGGATGTTCCTTATTTTGTTACGTAAGTCCACTGTTTAATATAGTGCATGAAAGAGTGTTTCAAAAAATACTAAGCAGCATAGAAACACACACCTTGTTGCAAGTCTTCCTACAATAGCTGGGGGGAACAAAATTGAGGAAAAAAAGGTTAATAATTATGCAAATCAATCATTCTAAAGTATATTTTGGAAACAAAATATGGATGTATTTTTAATGAGTTTCAATCATTTTATCTAGGACCTATTTGATACAGAGTATATATACTTCCGCACAAGGATTTACCCACTGGACTTCTGTAACAAAATAAGGAACATCCTTCCATTGGATAATTAGTGTAATAATTAATACGTTTTTGTTAGGAAAACAAATGAAATAAAAAAAAATAATAATAATCAAATAAAACCAAAACAATCAGGTCAGCTGATTACTGAATATACGGAATGACCAGTTTTTCCATCAGTGGATTTTTTGGACTCGATTTGAGAATGTGTTCGATGTGCAGGAGAAGGCTTTACACAGCGGTCTAACTCTCCCATCATCACTACAAGATCTTGGAGAGAAATTAATGTGACTCTGGACAAAAGTAAATGCTCTGGGGTGCGTTTCCCAAAAGCATCGTTAGCCAACTATGGTCGCAAGTTCCGTCATTACCAACATAGTTCAACAATTTGGTGTTTCTCGAAACCATAGTTCAAACGAACATTCGCAAACAGCGTCGCAGACTTACGTGGTTGGAACTACAGCCTTCGACCTGTGGTTAGAAGCATAGTTCCTTGCTGTAGCTAGGTGTGTTCTATTCACAGTTCACGACCCTACGCCCTATTAGTTTCTAAACATTTTCCCAACCACTTTGAGCGATTTGGAAAACTTAATGTTTTGGTGCTCAGGTATTAGGTTATTCATTTTTTGGTTATTTTGATTACAATTTCACTTTGAAACAATATAAAAGCGATACCATCGCAATTATTCTACCTTCGAAGTGCCCTACGAAAGCATTATTTATGCCGGTTGGAACACAGTCTTGGTTTCATTTGTGCGAAGAAAAGTTGAGTTTTCAAGTATCTTTGTTAAAACATACCTAAAGAGAAATTTTTCGTAACAATATTTCTAGTAGTATGTTAGAGGTTTTGACTTCTAATGAATGTTATCCGTACTGTTCACGTATTCAACATACAGTATACAGTGCACAAAGTGTTAAGCACTAAGAAAATGTAAAATTTATACACTACCATAGTGTAAGCCTATTTCAAATATTGCTCAATATTTAATGAATCAACAACAATGGTATAAATAAGCATGTGGTTTTGTGTTGTGCTCTCAGAAGTAGAAGTAGAACATGGACTATTCATAGGTTTAAATAATAATAATATATATATATATATATATAGCCTACTTGTTTGCAAAAGTATTTAAAGTACGTCTGCAGTGGGAAACCATGTAGGCAAATAAACAAAATATTTATTAACATAAGTTCATTCGAGATTCATTTAAACAAAAAAATATAGGGTGCATTCTGCCTTGATGTGTGTTCGAAGGATCATCATTATCATCATCATCCTTATCAGAAGTGTCATCTTCCTCATCCACAGCAGCACCAGAAAGACCCCCTCTTCCTCATCAAAAGACATTTTCCTTGACTGCAATGTTGTGGAGAATTGCAGTAACTACAATTACATGGAAGCTTTTGGAGCGGTTCAGTTTCAGGCCACCATTGGACTTGCTTGTTTGGTCACACTTGCAAAGTCCCTCCACTTATTTCTGACTTCCTCTGGGCTTCTCTCATACCCATTTCCATAAGCATAAATTTTTTGTGCGATTTCATTCTATGTTTTTTTTGTCAGAATTTGTAACTGTGTTATTTAATTTGAAAAAACAGCAAGATTTGATTGTTTCCCACCTCCTCCAAAAGAAGATATGTAAAGGGACTTTTATAGGAAATGATCTTGAGCAAAATAGGTAACAGGTGTTCACAACACAATCCCAGCAGGTTAAAAACCCATCATTTATTTTAATTTTAATTGTACTTATGCATCAATACCAAATAAAAAATGAGTTTAAATGAAATATAACTAACAGTTATAGACTTTGTTATCCGAAAAGAGCACGTTTAAACTGTGTATGCCTATATATGTTTTATTTATTTAGCATGTAATTTAGGTCATAGGTCATGGTGGTCATTTTAGATTTTATTTCACCACAGCACTGACACAGCTGATGTTTCCCTGATTATAAAAGGCTACATTTTTGTCATTTCATGCCAGTGAATTTATATTTAGTAAGTTTATTTGTTTATTGAATCTTATCTCTGTTAAAAAAATCAGTGTTTCATGCGTTGTGTGTTTACTGTTTTAAAAGTCACTTTTACTAATTTTATACTTGTATATGTTTTGGGTTTCCTTTTAAGTTTTATAATAAAGTAAATTAGCATGTTGCACATTTGAACATTTTAAGTAAGACACTGGCAAATGACTCTTTTAGTTTAGACTTTTTCGTCAGCCTTCACACTGTTTAGCTATCTGTTGAGGTGAAACCTACTTGCAGCAGGGACATAATAATGACATTAGATTATTGAAATGACGCCACAAAGAGTCTGTAACTTGTACAAGCCTCCGGAGGCAGTGCTATGATCTGGAATTACTTCAGTTTGTCAGGTCTAGGTTCAGCAAGATTACAGTGGTGTGAAAAACTATTTGCCCCCTTCCTAATTTCTTATTCTTTTGCATGTTTGTTACACTTAAATGTTTCTGCTCATCAAAAACCGTTAACTATTAGTCAAAGATAACATAATTGAACACAAATGCAGATTTAAATGAAGGTTTACGTTATTAAGGGAGAAAAAAAAACTCCAAATCTACATGGCCCTGTGTGAAAAAGTGATTGCCCCCCTTGTTAAAAAATAACTTAACTGTGGTTTATCACACCTGAGTTAAATTTCTGTAGTCACCCCCAGGCCTGATTACTGCCACACCTGTTTCAATCAAGAAATCACTTAAATAGGAGCTACCTGACACAGAGAAGTAGACCAAAAGCACCTCAAAAGCTAGACATCATGCCAAGATCCAAAGAAATTCAGGAACAAATGAGAACAAAAGTAATTGAGATCTATCAGTCTGGTAAAGGTTATAAAGCCATTTCTAAAGCTTTGGGACTCCAGCGAACCACAGTGAGAGCCATTATCCACAAATGGCAAAAACATGGAACAGTGGTGAACCTTCCCAGGAGTGGCCGGCCGACCAAAATTACCCCAAGAGCGCGGGGACAACTCATCCGAGAGGCCACAAAAGACCCCAGGACAACATCTAAAGAACTGCAGGCCTCACTTGCCTCAATTAAGGTCAGTGTTCACGACTCCACCATAAGAAAGAGACTGGGCAAAAACGGCCTGCATGGCAGATTTCCAAGGCGCAAACCACTTTTAAGCAAAAAGAACATTAAGGCTTGTCTCAATTTTGCTAAAAAACATCTCAATGATTGCCAAGACTTTTGGGAAAATACCTTGTGGACCGACGAGACAAAAGTTAAACTTTTTGGAAGGTGCGTGTCCCGTTACATCTGGCGTAAAAGTAACACAGCATTTCAGAAAAAGAACATCATACCAACAGTAAAATATGGTGGTGGTAGTGTAATGGTCTGGGTTTGTTTTGCTGCTTTAGGACCTGGAAGGCTTGCTGTGATAGATGGAACCATGAATTCTACTGTCTACCAAAAAATCCTAAAGGAGAATGTCTGGCCATTTGTTTGTCAACTCAAGCTGAAGCGATCTTGGGTGCTGCAGCAGGACAATGACCCAAAACACACCAGCAAATCCACCTCTGAATGGCTGAAGAGAAACAAAATGAAGATTTTGGAGTGTCCTAGTCAAAGTCCTGACCTGAATCCTAATGAGATGTTGTGGCATGACCTTAAAAAGGTGGTTCATGCTAGAAAACCCCTCAAATAAAGCTGAATTACAACAATTCTGCAAAGATGAGTGGGCCAAAATTCCTCCAGAACGCTGTAAAAGACTCGTTGCAAGTTATCGCAAACGCTTGATTGCAGTTATTGCTGCTAAGGGTGGCCCAACCAGTTATTAGGTTCAGGGGGCAATTACTTTTTCACACAGGGCCATGTAGATTTGGAGTTTTTTTTTCTTCCTTAATAACGTAAACCTTCATTTAAAAACTGCATTTTGTGTTTACTTGTGTTATCTTTGACTAATAGTTAAATGTGTTTGATGATCAGAAACATTTTGTGTGACAAACATGCAAAAGAATAAGAAATCAGGGTAATGGCAAATAGTTTTTCACACCACTGTATGTGGAAATTAAATGAAATCAGCTGATGACTCGAATGTACTAAATGACCAGATTATCACATCCATAAATTCTTTCCTGAATCTATAGTGAATCTGGGAGCACAAGGAATCTAATAAACTGGTCACTACGGTGGCCCAGAAGGGCGGATCTGTGGAAGTTTATTAGTGCCAAAATTCATCAAAGCTAAATGACATGTTCAATTACACGAACTGAACAAAAAGTAGTTACAATAAAAGGTTAGAACTTTTCTGCATTGCAATTTGATCTGATGGAAAAAAAGTCCTTACAGTATTTACAATGCTTGAAATTTTTGCCACTGCAATTTATTGTGGTTGTATATTTCAAGTGAAAATGTAATTCAAGCATTTAAAATTCAATGCAAAAATATTGAAGTTACTTAACTGCAGTTCAAAAATATTTTCAAGTGTTAAAAATACAATCTTCATTATTTTTTAATCTTACAAATTCAGGTAGACAAAATTCAGGTAACAAAATTCAGGTTGCAAAAATTTTGGTAATAAAATTCAGGTCGCTAAAATTCAGGTCTTCACATCAGGGATATCACATGAAGAGCAGTGGAGTGCCGATTGCTGCTGTTCGTGCCGCAGTGTACTTTAAAGTGTGCTTCCTGCTCCCTGTGCAGTCTACGTAGTAGTCAAAATAGTAAGAAAAAGTGTGGATAGTACGGTTTAATGTCAGTCTGATTAAAATAATAAAAAAAAAAAAACATTTTTTGGTCACAAATTATTTTATGTAACGCAATTACAACATTTCAGTTTAATATTTAGTATCAAGTCATAAGTGTTTATGTAGTTGTTTGAGCAGTTAGTAGTATATATGTATGTGTGACAGTTTCTATATATGTGTACGCAAGCATTTCATATGTGTGTGCATGAGTGAAGTTTGATTTAATATTTTTTGTATAGGCCTACTGTACGGTGTAACAAACTCGCTACTATTAATATTAAAACAACTGCCTGTTACAACGGCGCCTCATAAATACCTGTCGCACTGTGACTTTGTCACATATAAAATTGTACATTCATGGCTGCACTGCAATTAACCCCATTTCTCTTTTTTTATTGTAATTTATATTTTTTTATTCATATCCTTTTTATATATCTTGTAGGTTTTGTCCATTATTGCACTAGTAACTCTGGTCAGTTATCAAATTACCCTGTGTATACTGACTCTATGTACTGTAAGATATACAGTGTGCAGTCTATAACCTGTCTTAGTGTTATTGTCTCTAATGCTGCTGGATATCTGGAATTTGCTTTAAATATAGCGTTTACGGCAGAGGAGTAACCTCTTATTAACCGTTTATTGTGCAACTGGCAAGCCAGCCTGTTAGTTAAGAGTGCTGCGTTCCAATCGGTAAGTAGTTTCTGAGAAGTAGACTGCACAGGGAGCAGGAAGCACACTTTAAAGTACACTGCGGCACGAACAGCAGCAATCGGCACTCCACTGCTCTTCATGTGATATCCCTGATGTGAAGACCGGAATTTTAGAGACTTGAATTTTATTACCTGAATTTTAGCGACCTGAATGTTTGCAACCTGAATTTTTGCAACCTAAATTTTGTCGACCTGAATTTGTAAGATAAAAAAATAATGAAGATTGTATTTTTAACACTTGAAAATATTTTTAAACTGCAATTTAGTAACTTGAATATTTTTGCATTGAATTTTAAATGCTTGAATTACATTTTTACTTGAAATATACAACCAAAATGAATTGCAGTGGGAAAAATTTCAAACACTGTAAATGCTCTACGGATTTTTTTCAATTCAGATTAAATTGCGATGCAGAAAAATTAAAAAAATTATTGCAACAAGTTTTTTTAGTTCATGTAATTTAACCTGCTATTGTGCTTTGAAGAATTTTGGCACTAATATACTTCCATACAGATCATCTTTCCTGTATATGTTTATGCTTTTTCTCTTAAAAATGTTTTTTTTTCCTTGAAAATGTGTGCTTTTTCCCTTATAAATGTGCTTTTTTCCCCCCTTAAAAATCTCCTTTTTCCCCCTATAAATGTATGCTTTTTCCCTTATAAATGTGCTTTTTTTCACTTGAAAATATATGCTTTTTTCCTAGTAAACGTGTGCTTTTTTCCATGTAAGTGTATGATTTTTCCTGTTTGTGCGCAACTACTTTTTCCGTGTGAGAACTATCTTTCTCCCGTATATTGCAAGCTTAAAGCTAATGCGCAAAGGACCATGGGAGTGAGGTCAAAATGCAACTAAACACAGAACCTTTCCGAATATGGATACCAGTGAATAATAGCGTGATAAAGTTATAATTTTTACTAAATTTTTAACTGCACACACTTACCAGGTAATGTTTAATATATAAAATTAATCAGATGTTACTGTTTTAGGCACTAATGATAACCTTGTAGCAGTGTTAATACTATTGAAGTGTTTGGAGGAAATGCCGAGCCGAGTGTAAATTGCAGTGATTAAAAGGAATATCATCTCATTTAGACCATTAAACACTGGTGTAAACCATCAGCTCCATGGCAACTCTGTAACCACATATGGATTTATAAGCAAGTTAAGATCACTATGCTAACTGCTAGCACTTAGCATGGGGAAACTAGCTTGTTGATTAATATATATTAATTTGCACACATACGTGATGTAAACAGTTAGCACCATTTTTTTCTGTAAAATTCCTGTCCAAATATGGATCTATAAGCAAGTTAATATAATTATGTTAAGCGCTATCTTACTAAAAGAGCTAAGGTAGCAGAATGTCAACTGTTGCCTATCAACTATTGCTAATTATCTCTGAGCTGCTCCTGTTATGGGTTAAATGTTACAGATGGTTAATTAATTGTTGTATGCAGTTTATTGAAGCTCATAAGTGCCAAATATTATATTCTACTGTATTATGTAGTGGTATTATTATAGCTAAAGATCTTCTATATAGTTAGTTATGTGCTTACACAATGTATGTAACAGTCATGGAAAGTGGCTTTTGTTCAGGTTCTATCTATTCTATTATAAAGTCATTAAATATATGTTTATACTCCTTATAATATGTATGATTTTGTGTTTTTCTTCTCACAGTGAACTGTGTCAAAATCATCAACCGCCTGTGTATCAGCTGATTTCTACACAAGCTTTACATTCTGAGCAGAAGGTAAGTGCTCAGTATTTACCTCTCTTTTCAGGAACACCAATGAGCACATCTTAATCAGGAGACAGGGACACACGCATCTGTCTCTTCATGGACATGATGTGTGTTAACGAATTGGGTAGATAGGGCCAAATTCTGCAGCATTCCTTAATAGCAAAAGCAAATAATTGTACACATCAAATGCTTGCATTCTATGAAATCTTGTGTGCGTGCCTGCCTGCCTGCATGTGTGTCAAACTGCATAGTAACATTATGAAGTCTTTTTACTGGACACTTATATTAACATGTCTTTATTTTTCCCCTGTTATAGATTGTTGTGGAAAGGACCGACTCTTAATGCTCTGCCTTCTTGCACCACCAATACATACATGTATTTCATTATTTTTGTAAATAAAGTGTTTAATGTAATTTATAGTTGAGTATTTATTTCCAGTTTGCTTAATCTTTAGCCAAACAGTTAAAGTGCATGGAAAGCTCTGCTGCAAATGACATTAAATAGTATAGCATTTTTCACCACTAAGCAGGCACTTGAAGAGACGGGTGAGCTTCCTTGCTGCTCAATGCAATGACTGGGAGTAGTTTATTATCGGTATTCGCACAAAATCACAACAATGGCACATTAAACCTCCTTAAAACACACCTCAAACACACACACTCACTCCTGGCCGAAGCCACTAACCCAAACACCTTTTCCCAACAGGGTGAACACAAAACAATCCCTCCCGCAAAGCATGATGGTAGCCAATCAAAACCCCGCCCACGCCACACTGCCCCCACCCGAGCTGTGACCGTCCCCGGTCTCCGTTGTGAACGCCGGAGTCTCTTTGCGGAGGGAGGAAGGGGTGCAACCGTCCTCCTGAGCGGCCCGGCCTCCACAGAGTTCGATGTCTCGCTGGCGTTGGGCTAATAGGGAGCGGGACAGTCCCGGTGGAGCACAACCACTCGCGACCGCCCCGTCAACCGCGCCTGGTAGACTACATCGGAGAGCTGGGCCAGTCCCGTGCAGGGCCCCACCCAGTGAGACATAAGCTTAGGCGAAAGCCCCCTTTTTCTTCCGGGGGAATACACCCAAACCTGCTCCCCAGTAGCAAAGTCTCGTCCCCGGCTGTGGGTGTCATACACGCGGCGCTGCTTAACACCAGCGTCCGCCAAGTGTCTACGCGCCAACTCGTGGACACGGAACAGTTTGTCTTTGAGCGAACAAAAATAATCCAACCCCGGCTTCGTAGGTAAATCCACTTGTGGAGGGGGACCAAACACAAGGTCCACGGGCGTGCGCAATTCGCGACCGAACATTAACGCCGCTGGCGTCAACTGTGAGGACTCCCACAGCACGAGGGGCAAATGTTCGTCCCAATCCTTCTGCCGGGCGCTGGTAAGCACGGCGAGCTGGGTGGTGAGTGTCCGGTTGAAACGCTCCACGAGGCTGTCACTCTGCGGGTGGAGGGGCGTGGTGCGGGTCTTTTTCACCCCGAGGCACTCGCACACCGCCGCAAACACCTCCGCCTCGAAGTTACGCCCCTGATCGCTGTGCAACTGCTCTAGGGCACCTGGAGCACCTGGTAATCCACACAAAACCGCCACGATTCGTCCATCTTACGCACAAGCACAACCGGCGAAGACCACGCTCCAGACGCTGGCTCTATGACGCCCGAGTCGGCCATCTCACGCAGCTTCTGCTCGGCGATAGCCCGTTTAGCTAATGGGAGGCGTCTCGGATGTTACCCGTATCGATTGTGTGTTGCACCAAGTTGGTGCAGTCCCCGGAGGAACGCGCGACGAGCTAGCTCTTCTTGCTGGGCGTGCTCAAATTCCGGGTAGCCCCAGCGCGCGAGAGATCTCAAGTCCATAGCAAACGCCCCCAGTGGCTCGGAGGCGCGCTGCTCGCGAGTCGCTAGCTCTTCGCACGCGGCCTCCTTACTCCTTGCGACTCCCGCAGCTTCGCCCAGTCCTTCTGCTCATCAGCCCGGAGGTCCTCCAACGCCCGGAGCGCGTTGCCTTCCAGCGAGAGGGCCACCCGGACGGCGGTTTCCGCCGGGGAAGTCGGCGACTAGCTCCACTTGGGCGAGGAACGCGTGTGGCTCGACAGCACCGTTGTAGGCAGGCAGGCGCAGCTGCATGTCGCCTCGCCGGCTGGCGGCGCACGGAGCTGTACCTTGCTCCTGCGCTGCATCACTAGAGGAATCCCCTCCAAAATCCAGCGCCGGAACCTGAAGCGCGCCGCTCCGCTCCGGTCGCCGCTTTTTGCTCGCGCTGGCCCCGTCAGGGAGGGTTTTCTTCCTCCTCACTAACCCAAACACCTTTTCCCAACAGGGTGAACACAAAACAATCCCTCCCGCAAAGCATGATGGTAGCCAATCAAAACCCCGCCCACGCCACACTAGAATCAGATGTTACTCCACTCTGTGTGAGGGTACAGGCTTATATACAGTATACTGTACATTACTGCACCTTGTGTGAGGGTACAGGCTTATATACTGTACAGTACACATTACAGCACCTTGTGTAAAGATACAGGCTTATAAACAGTATGTGATTTTAGCATCATTAATGTTTTCAAATTCAAATTTTGTCACATACACAGTCATACACAGTACGATTTGCAGTGAAATGCTTAGACAACTGCCCGTGACCTTAAAATTAAAGGACTATGAATAGAAAATAAATATAAAAAAAGAAAATAGAAGGTAAATTTAACTGAAAAAGAATGAAATAAAATATAGAATTGAAATAACATACAGTGGTGTGAAAAACTATTTGCCCCCTTCCTGATTTCTTATTCTTTTGCATGTTTGTCACACTTAAATGTTTCTGCTCATCAAAAACCGTTAACTATTAGCCAAAGATAACATAATTGAACACAAAATGCAGTTTTTAAATGAAGGTTTACTTTATTAAAGGTCCTACACATTCCATTTTTCAATAAATGTTAATATGATCTTTGGGGTCCTAATGAAAAGTTTGTATTATACGTTAATTAAAAATTCAAACGGATTGTGTAAAAAAAACACTACTTTTACCTGGTAAAAACTAGCTCTGTTCTCAGCAACCTGTTTCAGTACATGCTAATTTAAATGCTCATGACCTCGGCTAAGCCCCTACCCCCCCCCCCCCCCCCCCCCACACACACAGTTCTGTGGGGCGTGTCTTCACAGCACACGTGGGGTATAGCCACAGAAGTGTAGTCCAGTGCGGGCAATGCTTTGGACTGCATTACCCACAAAGCATTGCCCACAACGCAGGGAAAACTCTGGAATATGGAGCCTGAGCCTGTTTTCTTTAGTCATTTTTGGTTTAATTTAAGTACGGAACCTACGCGGAAGTTTGTAATATCGTCTGACAACGCAGAAATTAAAAGAATGGACATGCATCGACTCGATTTGTCTTTCTCATCAATGCATGGGCATGAATTAACGGGCTGTTACGCTGCCGCGAGCAACAACAACAAAAAGCGGAGAAGCTTACCGAGAGAGATACGGACGCGATGTGTTTACTGATGTGTTTACATGACTTCTTAATCTTTGACAGACATCGTTATAAACCATCTAACGTAACAAAGGTAAGCATAATATAGTTTTCCGACTACGTACACAGTTTGCAACTAGACAATCACCTTAATGCATTGTTTATTATAAACGGGAGATTAGGGATTATATAGAGACGGATGTACACAGAGAAGAAGCCATAACCATCTCCTATGAGAGTGTAAGTTAACTTACACTCCGCATTCATCCTGATTATTAGAAAAGGCGATCTGCAAAGAGTCATAGTAAAAGGAATTACTCACTGAGCCTGGTGAAGATGAAGCAGGAACACGAAGCGTTAGTACAGATCCGATTTTCAGGAGCAGCTTCCTAGTAAAACCTGCTTTATATTGACCCACGTTTATAAAGCAGTCTGGTGAAAAATGATTATCGCAAACATGCTACCGAGGTACCCTAGGTCACTAACCCTAGGTAGTGAATGACGACTGCTGTGTTCGCTATTACACCCAACAACTGTACACAACACTCGCTTAGGCGCCATTTTGCTCCAGCGGCGAAAAACAATGGTTGACAGCTTCTTCTTACTCGGAGCGGGTCTTTGCTAAAACACCAGTGTCAATCAACTAGTGTAGGAGCGGCCTCTTTTGGTGTGGCGTCACACGGCAAGGCATTTGCGATTGGCCTGATTTTAGAAGGGGCATGTTATTGTAATAAATGAAAAGAAAACCACTGGGCGGCTCTTTATCATCGTAGAGTGGTTATGTACGCACTCTCCTAACACACAGTTCAGTCCAAACAGCTTAAAAAAGTGCATGTAGGCCTGTATGACCCCTTTAAGGAAGAAAAAAAAAAACTCCAAATCTACATGGCCCTGTGTGAAAAAGTGATTGCCCCCTTTGTTAAAAAATAACTGTGGTTTATCACACCTGAGTTATTTTTAATCAATTTCTGTAGTCACCCCCAGGCCTGATTACTGCCACACCTGTTTCAATATAGAAATCACTTAAATAGGAGCTACCTGACACAGAGAAGTAGACCAAAAGCACCTCAAAAGCTAGACATCATGCCAAGATCATTCAGGAACAAATGAGAACAAAAGTAATTGAGATCTATCAGTCTGGTAAAGGTTATAAGGCCATTTCTAAAGCTTTGGGACTCCAGCGAACCACAGTGAGAGCTATTATTCACAAATGGGGAAAAACTTGGAATAGTGGTGAACCTTCCCAGGAGTGGCCGGCCGACCAAAATTACCCCAAGAGCGCAGAGACAACTCATCCGAGAGGCCACAAAAGACCCCAGGACAACATCTAAAGAACTGCAGGCCTCACTTGCCTCAATTAAGGTCAGTGTTCACAACTCCACCAAAAGAAAGAGACTGGGCAAAAACGGCCTGCATGGCAGATTTCCAAGGCGCAAACCACTTTTAAGCAAAAAGAACATTAAGGCTCGTCTTAATTTTGCTAAAAAAACATCTCAATGATTGCCAAGACTTTTGGGGAAATACCTTGTGGACCGACGAAACAAAAGTTGAACTTTTCGGAAGGTGCGTGTCCCGTTACATCTGGCGTAAAAGTAACACAGCATTTCAGAAAAAGAACATCATACCAACAGTAAAATATGGTGGTGGTAGTGTGATGGTCTGGGGTTGTTTTGCTGCTTCAGGACCTGGAAGGCTTGCTGTGATAGATGGAACCATGAATTCTACTGTCTACCAAAAAATCCTGAAGGAGAATGTCCGGCCATCTGTTCGTCAACTTAAGCTGAAGCAATCTTGGGTGCTGCAGCAGGACAATGACCCAAAACACACCAGCAAATCCACCTCTGAATGGCTGAAGAAAAACAAATTGAAGACTTTGGAGTGGCCTAGTCAAAGTCCTGACCTGAATCCTATTGAGATGTTGTGGTATGACCTTCAAACCCTCAAATAAAGCTGAATTACCACAATTCTGCAAAGATGAGTGGGCCAAAATTCCTCCAGAGCGCTGTAAAAGACTCGTTGCAAGCTATCGCAAACGCTTGATTGCAGTTATTGCTGCTAAGGGTGGCCCAACCAGTTATTAGGTTCAGGGGGCAATTACTTTTTCACACAGGGCCATGAAGGTTTGGATTTTTTTTTCTCCCTAAATAATAAAAACCGTCATTTAAAAACTGCATTTTGTGTTTACTTGTGTTATCTTTGACTAATAGTTAAATGTGTTTGATGATCAGTAACATTTTTTGTGACAAACATGCAAAAGAATAAGAAATCAGGAAGGGGGCAAATAGTTTTTCACACCACTGTAACTGTACAGTACAAAATATGCAATATAAAAGAAATATATGAAAAATATAGAAAAATAAAAGACAGCTGTACTCAACAGGACCAAATATACAATAAAAGAAACATATGAAAAATATATGGAAAATAAGAACAGCTGTGCAATACAGAGAGAAAGAATTCAGGACTGTATGTGTGGGAATTAGGTTGAATATAAATAGAAATGTCACAGATTTAAAGTGTTTAAAGTGACTGTGCAACCGGGTAACAAAACGTCCAGGGGGGTGTGCAAATATGCTTGAATGTGACATATTTAAAGTGACTTGTGATAATTTAATTAATGTCCACGAATGTGTAGTTGTGCAGTGGCCACTAGTGTAAGTGAATGTCCAGAATGTCCACAGTGAGTGCAAAACCGTGTGTGTGGATGTGTAAAATGGATCAGTACTGTGTGGTGTACTGATTAAGAGACCGTATTGCCTGTGGGAAGAAGCTTCTCCTCAGTCTCTCTGTGTTGGTCTTCAGGGAGCGGAATCGCTTTCCTTACCTCAACAGAGAGAACAGTCTATTGCTGGGGTGGTTGAGGTCCTTCACAATCTTCCTGGCCTTGGTCCAGCGTCGCTTGCTATAGATTGAGTGCAGGTCAGGGGCCCGGTGCGGATGATGCGCTCAGCACCACCCTCTGTAGAGCTCGTCTGTCCTGCATAGTGCTGTTCCCGAACCAGGTTAAGATGTTTCCTGTCAGGATGATCTCCATGGTGCAGGAGTAGAAATTTCTGAGCACCTTAGAGGGCATCTAAAGTCTCAAGCGTCTGAGGTGGTAGAGACGCTGCCAGGCCACTTCACCACAGTGTTGATGTGACAGGACCATGACAGGTCCTGTGTGATGTGAACACTGAGGTATTTGAAGCGCTCACTCTCTCCACTGGGCTCTCGTTGATGACGGGGGTCTGGTAGTTCCTCTCCTGCTTAGTGCTGAAGTCCACTATCAGCTTTTTTGTCTTACTGACGTTTAAAAGGAGGTTGTTCCTCTGACACCAGTTTTACAGATTCCCAGTCTCCTTCAGGTGGGCCGACTCATTGTTGTCAAAGATCAGACCCACCATGACTGTGTCATCAGCAAGCTTAATGCAAACAGAAAAACATGTTTTTCTGCTAATTGAAGCATGCTCCCTTGGAGATGATATCAGTGACATCTTTGTTTCAGCTCTAACAACATATTCCATAATATTTATAAATACTTTAATACCATATGTTCAGCAGTTAAAACAGAGGTTCTTAAACATTTTACAGCAAAGGATTCCTTCAACTGTAAAACAAACACCTCTGCATACATTTACTTATATTGCATTTTCAAAAAAAAAAGTAAAACTCATACTTTAGATTAAATACCTATGAAGCTCATGGCCTTTTTGTTTTAATTTAAATGATTACTGCTTACACCTCCATGAAAATCAAAAATCCATTATGTCAATATATTAGAATATTTCACTGCGATCATAGGGAAGACTGCTGACCTAACCAAGATGATAATCTACACATTCCAGGAGTTTAAGCCCCCTAAGGTCAAACACTACCACCAACTATTTCGCTGACTATGATGTTGCTTGATTGGCCAGCCATCTCATGGAACTGACGTTTCATGGAAAAAAGGAGCTGAAATCCGGGATAAATTCACAAGCTGAATGCTTCAAGTGTGACCTGCTAACATAACCAGGGTGTCTAACAGCTTAATGCAATGGATTACATAAAAACACCAACTATTTAAAAACATGCAGGCTTATGTGAATAGTAGCAACTTATATCTATGTACTGTGAATGTAATGTTCAAGAATGGGAGTATCATAAATTTTCCAATAATTTAAATACACTTGTAAACAATAAGTGTGACATTTAAAATGCCGTTTATCTAAAAAAATTAAAATATCATGCAAAAGTGTTTAAGTTTTGTGTTAAAATTATGGGGGGAAAAGACATTCACAAGGGAAACGTCATACACATAAAAAGAAAAAAAAATCATAGAGCACAAGGGAAAATTATACATTTACAAGGAAAAATTCATATACTTACAAGGGAAAAGTAATACACTTACAAGGGAAAAATCATACATTCACAAGGGAAAAATAATAAACTTACAAGGGAAAAGTAATAAACGTACACGGAGAAAAAGCATACATTTTCAAGGGAAAAATAATACAATGACAAGGGGAAAATAATACACCACAAGGGGGTAAAAACATGCTTCAAAGGCAAAGCATCTCTCTTGTGTGCGAAAACTAACTTTCTCGTTTAGGTTGCAAGTGTAAGGGTCCTCCACTAGAGGTCTGTTTTTATTTTGTAGTTTTTGTTGGCCGACTCAGTTTCCCAGCAGGCACCTCGGTCAGGTGATGCAGTGCACACCTGAACCGAGGTAGCCATCAATCAATCTATAAATAGCTGTTTAGACTGTGAAACTGGGTCGACCATTTTTGGTAACACCGCTGTCATTTGTGTGGGCTTTTTGTTTTGATTTGTTATATGTTTAGTTTGTACCTTGATTTTAGTTGTGTTGACTTGGGCTCTCTTATTGGCAATGTCTCTGTGTATGTTTTGTGTGTCTGTGTTTGTGGAGCTGATTCAGTCCTGTCCTCCTGTGTTCTTGTGGTTAGCTAGAGCAGGTAAGTAGTTAGGTGTGTGTGTGGCTAGGAGCATGATTAGCTAAATTCTATGTTGAGTTATAGTACAGCTACAGTACTAGCATGCTTCTAGCCATAGCCCCTCTGTGTCTCTAGCTATCCTGTGTTTCCTCTCCCCCTAGTGTGCCTAGGTTTAGAGTGCTGTCCCTCCTGGCTTTGGAGTAACGACTAGCTTGTGAGTGCCGCCTCGCTTGGTCATGGAAGGCTACCTCGCCTAGCCACTGGGTATCCTTTGTCTGTGTTTCTGTGCCCCTATTCCCTAGTGTGTTTAAGCTATTAGGTAAGTGTAGCTTAGTGCATGCTGGGGCTAAAGACATGCTTAGCTAGGTGTATGTGTAGCTGACTGCCATGGTTAAGCTTAGCTTAACCATGTTTAGCTAAAAGCCATGCCTAGCTGATTGCCATGTCTTTAGCCCTCGTCCCGTCCCTCTCTTGGTCTCTCGTCTCTAGTCTTTACGTGTCTCCCGTTCCTCTCTAGTGTCTCCCGCTCCTCTCTAGTGTCTCCCGTTCCTCTCTAGTGTCCAGTTTCAGCTCTACGCCTCGTTTGTGTCCTGTTAGGTGTTTGTCCCCCTGCCTGTGTCTCGCCACAGGACGTGTTACGTGTCTCCCTTAGCCTGTGTCTCGCCACAGGGCGTGTTACGTGTCCCCCTTTGCCTGTGTCTCGCCACAGGGCGTGTTACGTGTCCCCCTTTGCCTGTGTCTCGCCACAGGGCGTGTTACGTGTCCCCCTTTGCCTGTGTCTCGCCACAGGGCGTGTTACGTGTCTCCCGTTGCCTGTGTCTCGCCACAGGGCGTGTTACGTGTCTCCCTTTGCATGTGTCTCGCCACAGGGCGTGTTACGTGTCTCCCGTTGCCTGTGTCTCGCCACAGGGCGTGTTACGTGTCTCCCTTTGCCTGTGTCTCGCCACAGGGCGTGTGTTTGTTCCCCTGTCTGTGTCTTGCCAGAGAGCCCCTGTTAGCACAAAGTTAAGTATGGTTTGAGTTTGTTTGTTCCTTTGTTTGTCTTTTTATTTATACTTTGTTTAACCTTTATTAAAAGACTCTTTTTTTGGTTAACACCACCCCTCTGCCTCTATGCCTGCTCCTTCCGCCCACGGCGTTCAACACCTGCCACAACACCCCGGTCATGACAGAATGCTCGACCCACCAAGGCATAGCAGAGGGGGCTGGGACTTAAAAGCTGCAGCACGCTTCGAGCCTCACGGGGAGGCCACCGCTGCAGCACGCTTCGAGCCTCACGGGGAGGCCACCGCTGCAGCACGCTTCGAGCCTCACGGGGAGGCCACCGCTGCAGCACGCTTCGAGCCTCACGGGGAGGCCACCGCTGCAGCACGCTTCGAGCCTCACGGGGAGGCCACCGCTGCAGCACGCTTCGAGCCTCACGGGGAGGCCACCGCTGCAGCACGCTTCGAGCCTCACGTGGAGGCCACCGCTGCAGCACGCTTCGCGCCTCACGTGGAGGCCACCGCTGCAGCACCCTTCGCGCCTCACGTGGAGGCCACCGCTGCAGCACCCTTCGCGCCTCACGTGGAGGCCACCGCTGCAGCACCCTTCGCGCCTCACGTGGAGGCCACCGCTGCAGCACCCTTCGCGCCTCACGTGGAGGCCACCGCTGCAGCACCCTTCGCGCCTCACGTGGAGGCCACCGCTGCAGCACCCTTCGCGCCTCACGTGGAGGCCACCGCTGCAGCACCCTTCGCGCCTCACGTGGAGGCCACCGCTGCAGCACCCTTCTCGCCTCACGTGGAGGTCCCAGCAGCAGCAGCCGCCGAGCGCCTCGAGGAGGTCCCAGCAGCAGCAGCCGCCGAGCGCGTCGAGGAGGTCCCAGCAACACCAGCAGGCCTCATGTGGAGGCCCCCCACCTTCGTCCAGTAGCCCTTATTCAAGGCTCACCGCCTTCGGAGCGACACCCCAGCACAGCGTCCAGCACCCGGCTTCGATGTCGGGCACCCACCGCTGCACGGCGGAGGAAAAGCCAGTACTGCATCGGCCGCCCGGATTGGGGGACAACACAGCACTGTCTTCAGGGGCTCTACTTCTCAGAGCAATACAGTGCTGCCCCCTCCGCCCGGCCTACAACAGCGATCCGGTGCTGCCTCCGCCACACAGTTGACTACGGGAGCTAGCCCGTCGGGGTCGGGTGAAGGGACACCAGGGAAGTGCCTTGGGACCACCAATAGCGCTCCGGAGGAGCGGTTTAAGGGGGGGGGGTACTGTAAGGGTCCTCCACTAGAGGTCACTGTTTTTATTTTGTAGTTTTTGTTGGCCGACTCAGTTTCCCAGCAGGCACCTCGGTCAGGTGATGCAGTGCACACCTGAACCGAGGTAGCCATCAATCAATCTATAAATAGCTGTTTAGACTGGGAAACTGGGTCGAGCATTTTTGGTAACACCGCTGTCATTTGTGTGGGCTTTTTGTTTTGTTTTGTTATATGTTTAGTTTGTACCTTGATTTTAGTTGTGTTGACTTGGGCTCTCTTATTGGCAATGTCTCTGTGTATGTTTTGTGTGTCTGTGTTTGTGGAGCTGATTCAGTCCTGTCCTCCTGTGTTCTTGTGGTTAGCTAGAGCAGGTAAGTAGTTAGGTGTGTGTGTGGCTAGGAGCATGATTAGCTAAATTCTATGTTGAGTTATAGTACAGCTACAGTACTAGCATGCTTCTAGCCATAGCCCCTCTGTGTCTCTAGCTATCCTGTGTTTCCTCTCCCCCTAGTGTCCCAGTGTGCCTAGGTTTAGAGTGCTGTCCCTCCTGGCTTTGGAGTAACGACTAGCTTGTGAGTGCCGCCTCGCTTGGTCATGGAGGGCTGCCTCGCCTAGCCACTGGGTATCCTTTGTCTGTGTTTCTGTGCCCCTATTCCCTAGTGTGTTTAAGCCATTAGGTAAGTGTAGCTTAGTGCATGTTGGGGCTAAAGACATGCTTAGCTAGGTGTATGTGTAGCTGACTGCCATGGTTAAGCTTAGCTTAACCATGTTTAGCTAAAAGCCATGCCTAGCTGATTGCCATGTCTTTAGCCCTCGTCCCGTCCCTCTCATGGTCTCTCGTCTCTAGTCTTTACGTGTCTCCCGTTTCTCTCTAGTGTCTCCCGTTCCTCTCTAGTGTCTCCCGTTCCTCTCTAGTGTCTTCCGCTCCTCTCTAGTGTCTCCCGCTCCTCTCTAGTGTCCAGTTTCAGCTCCACGCCTCTTTTGTGTCCTGTTAGGTGTTTGTCCCCCTGCCTGTGTCTCGCCACAGGACGTGTTACGTGTCTCCCTTAGCCTGTGTCTCGCCACAGGGCGTGTTACGTGTCCCCCTTTGCCTGTGTCTCGCCACAGGGCGTGTTACGTGTCCCCCTTTGCCTGTGTCTCGCCACAGGGCGTGTTACGTGTCTCCCGTTGCCTGTGTCTCGCCACAGGGCGTGTTACGTGTCTCCCTTTGCCTGTGTCTCGCCACAGGGCGTGTTACGTGTCTCCCGTTGCCTGTGTCTCGCCACAGGGCGTGTTACGTGTCTCCCGTTGCGTGTCTCGCCACAGGGCGTGTTACGTGTCCCCCTTTGCCTGTGTCTCGCCACAGGGCGTGTTACGTGTCTCCCGTTGCCTGTGTCTCGCCACAGGGCGTGTTACGTGTCTCCCTTTGCCTGTGTCTCGCCACAGGGCGTGTTACGTGTCTCCCGTTGCCTGTGTCTCGCCACAGGGCGTGTTACGTGTCTCCCTTTGCCTGTGTCTCGCCACAGGGCGTGTGTTTGTTCCCCTGTCTGTGTCTTGCCAGAGAGTCCCTGTTAGCACAAAGTTAAGTATGGTTTGAGTTTGTTTGTTCCTTTGTTTGTCTCTTTATTTATACTTTGTTTAACCTTTATTAAAAGACTCTTTTTTTGGTTAACACTACCCCTCTGCCTCTATGCCTGCTCCTTCCGCCCACGGCGTTCAACACCTGCCACAACACCCCGGTCATGACAGAAAGCTAAACGCTAAAGCTAATGCGCAAGGCTTTATGGGATTTTGAGGCCAACCCAGACAAAATAAACGCTCGGAATCAAGCCAGGGTTATGCGCTAAAATGCCCCCAACCCCTGCCACGGATTTTTATATTGCTTATTTTATAATTAAATTCGTTGGGTGTAATTTGTGATTTGTAAATCATAAACCTACAAATTTATGTTTTAATATAATATTTGATAGAGATTATGTAGCGGGGCAATCCTAGCAGCCTGTGGCAAGGATTAAGGACAATTATGGACTATAAAGCACCAACAACCGGTATGACGAACGCGGATGTGACTCTGGCAGACGAGCTGAACACTTTCTATGCTCGCTTTGAGGCTGCAGCTAAAGACGTTAACAATGCTAATGCTAGCGGCGCTAACGGCTGCAGACAGGAAGACACTGCCAGCACCGGCACGACGTGAGGAGAGCCTTCAAGAGAGTAAACACCAGGAATGCAGCAGGACCAGACGGCATCTCAGGTCGTATCCTCAAAGCCTGCGCAGACCAGCTAGCACCTGTGTTCACTGAGATATTCAACCTCTCTTTTTCTCAGTCAGTGATCCCCACAAGCTTCAAAGAGTCCATTATCGTTCCTGTCCCAAAGAAACCTCAACCTGCTTCTCTTAATGACTATCGCCCTGTAGCCCTGACCTCAGTAGTGATAAAGTGCTTTGAACGCCTAGTCAGAGACTTCATAATTTCTTCACTACCAGACACACTCGTCCCACTACAGTTTGCATACCGCCCAAACCGTTCTACTGATGATGCCATCTCTCACCTCCTCCACACTTCACTTACTCACCTAGACACTAGTAAAGGGAATTATGTTAAAATGCACTTCATCGACTACAGCTCTGCATTTAATACCATAATTCCCTCCACACTCACCACCAAGCTGGAGTACCTGGGACGCAGCTCATCTATGCACCAGTGGATCTCCAACTTCCTAACTGGCAGACCACAGGCGTAAGGATGGGCGGTCATGTCTCAGCCTCCCTCACTCTCAGCACTGGAGCCCCCCAGGGCTGTGTTCTGAGCCTGTTGTACTCTTTGTACACATTTGGCTGCGTGGCCACTACCAACTCCACCGCTGTCATCACGTTTGCTGACAGCACTGTCGTGGTGGGCCTTATCACCAACAACGATAAGTCGGCCTACCTAGAGGAGATTGGAAATCTGGAGAAATGGTGCCAGAGGAACAATCTCCTCCTGAACATCAGCAAGACAAAGGAGCTGATTGTGGACTTTTGTACAAAGCAGGAGAGGAACTACCAGACCCCAGTCATCAACAGCAGCCCAGTGGAGAGAGTGGACAGCTTTCGATACCTCTGTGTTCACATCACGCAGGACCTGTCATGGTCCTGTCACATCAACACCGTGGTGAAAAAGGCCCGGCAGCGTCTCTACCACCTCAGCGTCCTGACGGGAAACATCACAACCTGGTTCGGGAACAGCACCATGCAGGACAGACGAGCTCTACAGAGGTTGGTGCGTTCAGCTGACCTGACCTGAACTCGATCTACAGCAAACGGTGCTGGACTAAGGCCAGGAAGATGGTGAAGGACCTCAGCCATTCCAACAATGGACTGTTCTCTCTGTTGTGGTCTGGGAACCGATTCCGCTCCCTGAAGACCAATACAGAGAGATTGAGGAGGAGCTTCTTCCTGCAGGCCATAAGGTCTCTCAACTACAACACAATCCAACACTGACTGGGCATTCATGGACACTATGGACACATTCATGCACACTTTTTGCACTATATACATATACTTTTATTATGGACTACTGCACAAATCACGTTAATAATAAGACACTTTAAGAAGTCACTTTATGCATATTTGCACACCTCAGCCATTTTTACATTACTTATATGGACAAATTTCTATTTTCTTCTTTTATATTTCTATATTATATATATTTTGTTCTTATTTGTACAGTATATTTTTATTTTATTTTACTTAGCACAGTATATTTTACTAGTTAATTTCATTTTTCTGCAATATTTCTTTTACTGCAATATATCTTTATTTTTACTTGTACAGTATATTTTACCAGGTAACTTTATTTTTTTTACCGTATTACCTTTTATTCATACTTATTTCTTATGTTTAGGCTTTTATTTTAAGGTCACTGGTAGTCGAAAAAGCATTTCACTGCATATCGTACTGTGTATAACTGTGTACGTGACAAATAAAATTTGAATTTGAATCCGGGGGCAGGGGGCATTTTAGCGCATAACACCGGTAAGGTTCCGTCTTCAGTTACGTTTTGACCTGACTCCCATAGTCTTTTGCGCATCAGCATTTAGCTTGCAAAATACGGGAGAAGGAAAGTTTTCACACGGGAAAAAGGAGTTGCGCACAAACGGGAAAAATCGTACATTTACAAGTGTAAAAGCACACATTTTCAAGGGGAAAAAAACACTTACAGGGAAAAAAAACATACACATATACAGGAAAGATAATTTGCCCTTCTGGGTCACCGTAGGTCACCACATTGTGTGTAATCAAAGCTAAAAGTGATTGAACAAAATTTTAGAGTGTAAGAAAAAAAATCTTTCAAAATATTATGATAAATGAAAATGTTAAAGAAAAGCTATTCTTTAAATTATAAAGAAGGTTAGATCACTAAAACGATTTTCTAAAACAACTTAAACTAAGTTCGACACTAATGTCTCTAAACATAAAAAAAATAATCATTTTTTTATAGAGCATTTAATGAGTATATTTATCAAAATCCAATAATGCCCACAGTTATTCTTTCAGACTGGTTTAGTTAATGATAGGTTTCCAAAATGAGACTTAATGTAACACCAGGAGACTACAGGAAGTCATCTTTTAGCAACACTGGTGGCACTGTCATGCGGTGCTGTGGGGTGGAGCTTCCTGAATATTAAAGATGTTAACATAATAGAATACATTAAACCTCTGGAGTATTTTTGTGACAGTTTGTTTTTTGTTTTATTTCTAATAAATCTGTTAAAACTTTTTTAAATGTTAATTTTATATACAGTATCTCTGACTTGATGATGTAAAGCTGTAAAACTTTATCTCTATGACAGATGATGCTATGGCAGCTCCAGTGGAGCCACTATTCACTCAGAAAGCTGTAGATGAAGGTGATAATGTTACTCTGTCCTGCAGCTACAAAGACTTAAGTGACACTGTACAGAATCTGCACTGGTACAGAAAAGCTTTAAAAATATAAACAAAAGTTTCTAATGCAGTTCAAGGTGATCCAGTTTTTCCACATATCTCTGCTGAAACTGAGGATAAAATTAAATAAGTGGATCTGCTCATCTTCTCTGCTGCTGTATCAGACTCTGCACTATACAACTGTGCTCTGGTGCCCACAGTGACAGGAAAGCCAACTGACATGATTGTTTTTTTTTTTTCAAAAGGTGGACATGTATGTATTTATATGTGTGCATTCACATTTTAAATGGCAGTTTTGTTTTGCTTTAAAAAAAAAAACCTTCTCACAGAATCTTAAAACAACAGATTTGTTATTTGACATGATTTACTGTCACTGATGAAAAATACATGCAACAGTACAGTAACAGGACTTCCTGGGTGTGGCCTTCTAGAGACGTGTTCCCTCATGTGTCAAATTCAGCACATACAGCACTATTATACAGAATCCTCACTGAGCTGTGTTTAGAAATGGCTCAACTGTACAACTTACTGTATACAGTGAGATACATAGCATTGATTCTCACTGTAGTTACAGGTAATTTATTTACATTGGTTAATTAACATTTTGGTATTAACATTATGTATACCAATATCAATACTAATATCTTGTAAAAATTGTGTATTAGGTTAAAATGTTTTGGATATTACATAAGAGGATGTTTTTAATATCTACATAATGATTTTTTCTATATTATTCCATACAGCAGGCAGTTTTGCAGCTAAAATTGGTCCAAATGATAAAGATTCCAGGATTGTCAGAAAGGAAACAGACACAGTTACTCTGAAATGTTCATATGAGTCAAGCAGTGATTACATCCAGCTTTACTGGTACAGACAATATTCCAACAGCGCACCACAGTTTTTACTGTTAAAAGGCGCAAAGTCAAACAGTTATGTTAACCACAATCCCACTGGTGATCGATTCAATGCAGAAACAACATCAGACTCTACTGAACTGACCGTCAAAGATCTGCAGATCTCAGACTCCGCATTGTATTATTGTGCTCTTGCAGAAGGGGCACAGTAATACAAAGTCAAAGAAAGACTGTACAAAAACCTGAAGATAAAAAAAACAATATAAATTATATACAGTATAATAAAGATACGTCCTTCACCAACCTCAATCAGTTAACCACAGACACAAACAACATTTGTGGTAAGATATGCACCTGAAGAAACTGAAAATAAAAATAAAGATGGATTGTACAAGGTGTTACTGTTGCATAGTGTTTAAAATTAAATTAGCATTTAGAAATGTCTGAACAAGGAGGTTGCTGCCCCTCTACAGTTTACTGAGAATTACATCGACAAACCAGAAGAATATTGCAACACTGTTGTTGTTCTGCAGACAACTTCTTTGGCCTAAAAACTGTAAGAACTGTTATATTTAAAGATAGAAAAAACACTGGATTTCAGCATAAGAACCTTATACCATTTGTAAAACATGATGGTGGAACCATTATGGTTTGGGCCTGTTTCACTGCTTCTGGGCCATGAAGGGTTGCCATCATTAGATAGAACTCTGATCTCTGAAATATACAGTACTGGCAAATTTAAAATGATAATGTCAGGTAATCTTTTTATGACCTGAATCTTAATAGAACAGATTCAGTGCTGATGTCAGAAAGACAATGACCTTAAGCACTTAAGTGGTTCGTGGCAGTGCAGGTGCGGTCAAAGAGGTGGTCGTTTCAGAATTTGCCTCAAATCATAATATACATATATTTTATCAAACTAAACTTTAAAATATAGTGATCATTCTGATCAATGTAGTTGTACACTTACAAAACATGATGACTGTTTGTTGGGTAGTTGTGCTGTTTTTTCGTTGGATGGATGAATAGATAGATAGATCAAAATCATGGTCATCCATCATGATCATGGATAAAATTACTATGAACTACTGTTACCATCGAAAATACGCATTGGATACAATGATACAGCAATAGTGTAATAATTCTGTGCTGTGACAGTTAACTGTAACTGATATGGTAAGGATCTGTAAAGATGTAACCTCTTTACACAGCACCACTTCCTGGGTGTGACCTTCTAAAAACATGTTTCATCCTGTGTCAATTTCAGCACAAACAGTACAGCACGTTTATGCAGAATCATTACAGAGCTGTAATCAGAAATGTCTATACAACTATACAACTTACTGTACATAGTGAGATATATACCACTGATTCTCACTGTAGTTAAAGGTAATTCATTTATATCAATTAAATTAACTAATACGTACAGTATGTCTTAAGTAATTAATTTATCAAGTCATTACATTGAGAAATACAAAAGTTAATACACCTCACTTCCCTGCACTCACCATCTGACCTCAAACACGGAAACAGACTCCAAAGCTTACCTGATCACGTTTGCCTAGTTCTACCGCGAATCGCTTCAGCTCCTGGCTCCTCACCCTTGTCCTCGTGTCCTGGTTCCTCTCCGTGTTTCTCGACTCCACGTCTCGTCACCGGTTCCGTCGTCATCGTGTGTCTCACTCTATCGCTGTTCGTCTCATCATCTCCACCAGCTCCTTTATCCACCCAGTTAAGACTTTCTGTTTTTTTTTATCTTCAGTTATTTCAGTATCCCACTATCTGTCAATAAACCACCCGTTCGGGTTCTGTTTAATACTATCATTGTCTGAGTCTGTGTCCTCGTAACAGAAGATACCAACGTTGTCAGAAAAAAAAGACAGCTTCTGTTTTTCTAAAATGTTCATATGAGTCAATCAGTGAATACATTAGGCTGTACTGGTACAAACAATATCCTAACAGTGCTCCAAAGTTGTTACTGTATAAAGGTGCAAAGTCAGCAAGTTGGGATGAGCACAATCCAGCTGGAACTCGATTCAACACATAAATAATCTATGATTCTACTGACATCACTATTAAAGATCTGCAGATCTCAGATTCTGCACTTTACCACTGTGCTCTTAAAGAAGGTGCACAGTAATACAGAGACAATAAGAGGCTGTACAAAAATCTATAACATGTTACATTAAAGTTAAAAGATATATATCAAAGCTACAGTACTTTCTTTATCAACTTATTATCAGTTACCCACATAAAAGTAACAAAAAAATAAGAAACTTACTTTGTCCGCATGGAAAAACCTAAAATAAAAAATAAGGAGGCATTGTATACAGTAAAATAAGCGTTGTAAAATGGGGTGTTGTAAAAGTCATGTTTAGCAATATTTAATTATAAGTTAACACAGGTCTCAGACCATCCACAAAAAGTGTGTTATAATCTTCCATCTGAAATAACAGTCAGTAAAAATTTTCCCACCTTAATCCACTGCTGCTTTTGTTACTGTGTTACAGAATTAAGCTAGGTTAGCTGTTTATGGTTATAGTGCAATATGGCTAACTTGCCCTTCTTTAGCTCTTAAAGGCAGATGGTCCATTAGATCTGGCTCCATATTTTAACTTGTGTTACTAAACAGGGGTGCGTTTCCCAAAAGCATCGTTAGCCAACTATGGTCGCAAGTTCCGTCGTTACCAACATAGTTCAACAATTCTGTGTTTCTCAAAACCATAGTTCAAAAGAAAATTCGCAAACAGCGTCGCAAACTTACGTGGTTGGAACTACAGCCTTCGACCTGTGGTTAGGAGCATAGTTCCTTGCTGTAGCTGGGTGTGTTCTATTTATAGTTCAGGACCCTAAGCCCAGTTTCAAAAAAAATTTCCAACCACTTTGAGCGATTTGGAAAACTTAATGTTTTGGTGCTTAGATATTAGGTTATTAATTTTTCGGTTATTTTGATTACAAATTCACTTTGAAACGCTATAACAGCGGTACCATTGCAATTATTCTCCCTTCGAAGTGCCCTACGAAAGCATTATTTATGCCGGTTGGAACACAGCCTTGGTTTCGTTTGTGCGAAGAAAAGGTGAGTTTTCAAGTGAGTATCTTTGTTAAAACATACCCAAAGAGAAATTTCTCATAACAATATTTGTAGTGTTAGAGGTTTTCACTTATAATGAATGTTATCCATACTGTTAATGTATTCCACATTTACAGTGTTAAGCACTTAGAAAATTAAAAAATTATACACTACCATAGTGTAAGCCTAAATTAACAACAATGTTATAAATAAGTATAATATGGACTATTCATAGGTTAATATAGCCTGCTTGTTTGCTAAAGTATTTAAAGTATGTCAGCAGGGAGAAAGCAAAATATTTATTAACACATGTTCATTCGAGATTCATTTAAACAAAAAAAAAAATACAGGATGCATTCTGCCTTGATGTGCATTCAAGGGATCATCATCATCATCATCATCATCATCAGAAGTGTCATCTTCCTCATCCACAGCTGCACCAGAAAGACCCCCCCTCTTTCTCATCAAAAAGCGGGACATTTTCCTTGACTGCAATGTTGTGAAGAATTGCAGTAACTACAATTACATAGCAGCTTTTGGAGGGGTTCAGTTTCAGGCCACCACTAGACTTGCTTGTTTGGTCACACTTGCAAAGTCCACTTGTTTCTGACTTCCATACCCATTTACAGAAGCATAAATCTTTTGTGCGATTTCATTCCATGTTTTTTTTTTTTTTTTTTGTCAGAATTTGTAAGTGTTTTTTAATTTGAGGAAATTTTTTTTTTATTGTTTCCCACCTCCTCCAAAAGAACTGCAAGCTCTTTTGTAGTAAATTGTGGTTTCTGTGTCATTTTTTCACGTTAACGCTCATTAAAACATGGCTTTATGTATGGGGACTTATATAGGAAATGATCTTGAGCAAAATAGGTAACAGGTGTTCACAACACAATCCCAGCATTTTGAAAACCCATAATTACTTTTTATTTTAATTCTACTTATGTATCAATACCAAATAAAAAATAAGTTCAAATGAAATATAATTAAGTTATAGACTTTGTTATCCGAAAAGAGCACATTTAAACTGTGTATGCCTATATATGTTTTATTGTACAAATAATGAATGTTGCGTTCGTGACACTATTACACCACTTCTCCGTAACGTCACTGCGTTGAATGCGAGCCGAAGAGAGAAAAAAAACCTTTACAGTAGGGGGCGATATGTGCCTATGGCATTACTCCGCCATTGTATTGAAGAAAAAGAAGAACGACAGATTAAACCAACATGGTTCTAATGATGGAAGTGCGACACAGGTACTATGGTGTTGGAAAACAGTTGTGACTAGTTAGTTATTTTCTTCAACGATGCATTGTACAACAGTGGTTAAGCAAAGAGCTACTGTACATCGTTGTACGGGAAATGCACCCCAGGTTAAAACTTTACATCTGCATTTGTATATCCACAAATGAAAAGTTGCATCAGAACAGAAAATTACACCCTTTATATAGTCGAAAGTATGTACGTTTAAAATGTCAGGTTGCATCACAACAAAATATGTAAAATATGGATGTATTTGTTACATAATGCGGTATAAAGAGCCGCACCAGGAGATGTTGTAATGATAAGAGCCCTGACGCAGGGATTTAGAGGGGGTCAACAAAATAGGAGTTGTGAGAGTGCTTACAGGCACGGGAAGAGATTTCCTTTTGGAGATGGCGTGGGATTATTAATTAGAAACTTAAAAGTAAATAAAGAAAACTGAACATGAAACAGTGTCCCAAAAAGCAGTGAGCTGTAATGAAACACACTTAGCCGCAGGTTTCCCTACTGTAGATGGAGAGAACAAAATTGGAAACAGGTTTAGGGAAATGAACAGTTATGCAAGTCAAAGATTCTACAATATAATTTGTAAATACAATATTAATTTATTTCTAATGAGTTTCAGTCAGGTTATCTGTGACCTACGTGATACAGATTATACACCGAGTGGCACCTGGATTTAACCACCTAAGCAAATAAGGAAGAGCCTTCCATTGGATAACTGCGGTGGTTAATATGTTTCAGCTGGCAACAAATTATTCAACCCTAATTGTTGCAGTGAGTAAAAAATTAAGTAAATAAACAATTCAATGAAATGAATAAAAATTTAATCATAAAAAATAAACAAACATAAGCAATAAACATATTGTTGCATTTTTCCCACTAAGAAGGAACTTGGAGAGACAAGTGAGCTTCCTGGCTGCCCAATGCAAATGGCTGGGTGTACTTTATTCAGCACCAGCACAAAACAGCACATCCAACCTCCATAAAACACACATCCACACTAATTAAAACAGACATCTACCCACACACACACACAACCTGGCCGAAGCCACTACCCCAAACACCTTTCCCCAACACGGTGAACACATAACAACCCCTCCCGCAAAGCATGATGGTTGTCACTCAAACCCCACCCACGCCACAATATGATAAAAATTAAAAATGATATGTGCCCAAACAATCATGTCAGCTGACTAAATATACTGAATGGCACAGGATTTATCAGGCTTAAATTGTAAAACAATGGGAGAATGAGAGATAATTTTCACACATGGATTGGCCACCACAAAGTCCAGGGCCAATATTTTCTAAGCACCTGCTTGTTCCTGAGTGGCCAAAATTCTCAGAATAAGCCTTTTGGTCCTACTTTCAGGAGTAGGAGTAAGAGCTATTTATCAAGATTCTTAAAAAAGGAAATCACTCCTAATTGGGAGAGCTATGGAAGGAACTGGATAGGAGTAGTTTTTTTTAACATTGTATTAATGAAAATGTTGTATGCTGTCTCTGCAGGTGACTGATACTGTAATGTCAGAAATAATAAATTGAACTCTGTTCTTACAGCATCGCAGATAATACGATTTTTGTGTTATTCATACATTTCCCCTCCACACGTACGTGATATCAACGAAAAGCCAGCTGCATTCGCGGAGTTGTGGGCATCATTCATGGCACACACAGTAAAATATATAAATTTTATATACTGATATTAAATTATTTAAATGTAAAAAGAGTTTTTTTAGAAAAAAAAGTTTTAAGCAGCACTTCATTACTTCATTAACGCAGCATATTCGTCAGGGGTATGTGCAACAAACTGACAGGTGGCACTCATGCTTTTACTAATTGCCATCCACTCACTTTTTATCTTTACAGGTAAGAGTAGGGCAGTTAATTATTTCTTCATATTTTACACCCTCAAGTCAACTCAAGTAGGCTTTTATTGTCATTCCAACCGTATACAGTTCAGTACACAGTGAAACAAAACAACGTTTCTTCAGGACCAAGGTGCTACATACATGCAACAACATAAATTTACAACACAACTCTACCAAAAGCTAGCTAAGATATCTAATTAGCTGACTAGCTCAGACATGACAGATTTACATTGTTTATTTTTAAGTTAACCTAAAACTACTTCTATACGAGAAAGAGACAACAATAGATAACAGACAACACAAGACAAGTGCATGTGCAAATGTGCAAACAAAGAGCTACATGGTGACAAACACAACAATGTAACACGTTTCAGTACTTTAGTAGTAATGAGGTATGAGTTGAGGTAGTGGGAGGAGAAACGATAAACATTTGACATTCCTGAGTAGCAGCAATGATTTAAAAATACTTTGTGTAAAAAATAGCAAGAAGATAAATTTTGTGCAATATAGATTGTCTGAGTGATTTGTATGTGTGTGTGTGTGTTTATTTATTAGTCCAGTCACTTTGTATTAAGGAGACGGATGGCTTATGGGTAACCCTGTTACATAGACTGGATGTGAGGCCTGAATGCTTTGTTGCCTTCGTCCAGATGGCAGGAGGGTAAATAGTGAGTGTGATGGGTGTGTCTGATCAGCCACAATGCTGGTGGATTTGCGGTGCAGCGTGTGGTGTATATGTCTTCAACAGAGGAAAGAGAGGCCCCACTGATCTTCTCACATGTCCTCACTATCCGCTGTAGGGTTTTGCGGTCAGATATGGCACAATTACCTCCTCACAAGCAAAATCCTCTCATCCTCTCTCAAGTTTTGCTTTTAAAAAAATATATATTTTGATCAGATTATGACAGTCCTACGCAGCTCTATTATGGGGGATTTAAACCGTTGTGATTAAAGCAGTCTGATTAATATAAGTCATGCAGAGAGTCACGCATAGAAACTTTTTCACAACTTTCGCTAATTTCACATTTCACTTTTCCACCATTTAAAACTACAAAAACCTGTAAAAACCACAACACCCACTATAACGTGGAGACTACTTTTACGGCTCTCAGTGTTGTCAAAAGTGATCTTATATGCTTTTCTTGACGCATTCCTACTCTTTACTTTAAAGACAACTCTTATGTCCTGCTCTGAGGTAGAAAGATTTTCAGTCCTTATTTAACTTTCAGCACAATTCCTACAAGTTATTCTGAGATGCTTAGTAAATACAGGCCCAGACCTTAACTCCATTGAGAGTCTGAGGGGTGTGTAGGAGAAGACATTACCCAGGAGTTCAGCTCTCCCATCATCATTACAAGATCTTGGAGGAAAATTAATATGGGTCTCGTCAAAAAAATATATGTTGTGATATGTACTGTATGTTCTCTTAGCATAAGCTTATTGGGATAATGCCACAGAGAGTGTGTAATTCTCTTTATTCTCTCTAATTGTATCACAATCCCTCACAAAAAAAAAAAAAAATAACGTTAAAGGCTCAAATTATTGGGCTACATCAAGCAAAAAAGTGGATTTAAAATTACTGGGTTAAGAATGCTTTAAAACATTTTTTTAAACCTTAAAGGATACTACAGAATTGTCCACTTGTGAAGGCAAAGCTGATAAAGTACTGAACAACAAGGTTATCACATCTTCTTCTTTGTCTTTCAGGTCACCACAGTGAATCATCTGCCTCCATCTAACCCTATCCTCTTCTCTCACCCCAACTACTTCATGTCCGCTCTCACTGGTTCCATAAATCTCCTCTTTGGTCTTCCTTTGGACCTCCAGTTTTAACCTCAGCATCCTTCTACCAATATGTTTATTTTATTTTATTTTATTTATATAGCATTAAAGGAACAACCATAGTTGACCAAAGTGCTTCACTATGCTCACAATATGCTCACAGTTGCTCCTCTGAACATGTCCAAAACACCTCAATCTGGCCTCTATGACTTTATCTCCAAAACATGCAACATGGGTTGTCCCTCTGATGAACTCATTCTTGATCCTATCCATCCGTGTCACTCCCAAAGAGAACCTCAACATCTTTAGCTCTGCTACCTCTAACTCTGCCTCCTGTCTTTTCTTTAGTGCCACTGTCTCAAAGCCTTAAAGAATCACTGATCTCAACACTGTATTGTGCAGCTTTCCTTCCATTCCCGCCGATACTCTTTTGTCAAATAACACACTGGATTTTTTTCCCACCTATTCCAACCTGCCAGTACCCGCCTCTTCATCTCCTTTTCACACTCTCCGTTGCTCTGGACCGTTGACCCTAAGTACTTAAATTCCTGCACCTTCTTTATCTCTGCTCCCTGTAGCCTCACTGTTCCACTTAGGTTCCTCTCATTCACATACATGTATTTTGTGCTGCTACAGCTAACCATCATGGAGGCATGCTCTGCTTTCCAGAGCATACCTCCACCTCTCTTAATTTTCCTCCACCTGTTCCCTGCTCTCGCTACAAAGCACAATGTCATCTGCAAACTGCAAAAATTCATTGTCCATGAAGAACTCCTGTCTAAACTCATCTCTCATCCTGTCCATCACCAGAGCAAACAAGAAGGGGCTCAGATCATTAATGCAGACCCACCTCCACCTTGAACTCTTCTGTCACACCTACAGCACATCTCACCACTGTCTCACAGTCTCATACATGTCAAAAGTTTATGCAAGTCTGGACAGAAATATATGGTGTGATGTGACATGAGTTTGTTAAAACCATGGTACTGTCAATGCAAACAATTACACTAAAAGTCTACTGAAACTAATCTCTTTTGGTGTTGAATCAGATGTTCCACTATACTAGCACTCTGGGACTCATATTGTAGGACAATGTAAATGATTCTCTGTTATGAGGAGCACTTTATCACTTCATTAACATACAGGATACAGTAAAGCTAATTTTACATTTTTAAACCAACAACCATTTCAGGGCTGCAAACTCCAACATTTGTGTCTGTAAAATCCCAGGAGATCAGCTGAAACCACAACCAAGTCATAGTTAAAGTCACACTAACCACTTTTTCCTCATTGACCTTTATCTGCAGGAACTTATATATTGCATATCTTGTATATCTTATACATCTTATACATCTTATGCAACTTACACACCTGCTGCCACATGACTTGGCTGAATAGTTTATTTAAATAAATATTCTAAAACTTTTCAAACCAAAAAGGTTAGGAGAGTGGTACAGTATCTTAACACCAAAAATGTAAAGAAAATTACATAAGTGAAAACATATTGCATGATTAAATGAATAATAAAAATAAATAAATAAATAAATAAATAAATAAATAAGTCCACTAGCTCATGGACATACACATAATTGCCAGGACAAAAACAGCTGTACAGTATGAGATAAGCAGTGTTAAAAAAAGAACAGCACTGTCTGGGTGTGGCCTTCTAGAGATGTGTTTCCTGATGTTTAAAATTCAGCAAATACAGCACTATTATACAGAATCTTCACAGAGGTGTGTTCAGAAATGGCTCAACTGTACAACTTCTACACAGTGAGATATATACCACTGATTCTCACTGTTGTTACAGGTTATTTTTTTTTTTACAATTGATTTCTTTTTGTGTTAACATTATGTATACCCTTATATATAATATAAATGTCTTGAGGTTGTTTTTAATATCTACATAATTATTTTATCTATATTATTCTATACAGCAGGCAGTTTTGCAGCTAAAATTGGTCCAAAGGATGAAGATTCCAAGATTGTCAAGAAAGAAACAGACACTGTTACTCTAAAATGTCAATATGAGTCAAGCAGTGATTACATAATCCTTTACTGGTACAGACAATATCCCAACAATGCACCACAGTTTTTACTGTTAAAAGGTGCAAAGTCACGTTCTGATAACTACAATCCCTCTGGCAAACGATTCAATGCAGGAACAGCATCAGAATCTACTGAACTGACTATCAAAGATCTGCAGATCTCAGACTCCACATTGTATTATTGTGCTCTTAGAGAAGTGCCACAGTAATAGAAAGTCAAAGAGAGACTGTACAAAAACCTGCAGATGAAAATAGGAGTTTTTATAGGAGAATTATACAGTATACAGAATATCAAAGATACTTCCTTTACCAACTTCAATTAGTTAACCACAGACACAAACAATATTTGTGGTAAGATATGCAATAAAAGAAACTGAAAACACACACACACACACGCGCACACACACACACACACACACACACACACACACACACACACAAAGCAGGGAGACAAGGTGCGCATGCGTGATACATGACACTCGATACTTGTAAACCAAGGCTTGCTCATTCTCCAAGTCAAAATGTATTGGAATTCTTTGCTCAACTTGCGGAACACTTGCAAACCGCATTACTCGCAATCTGAGGTTTCACTGTACTAACATTGCACTCGCTCACTTTTAATACATTAAAAATGATAATGTACAATACCAGCCTTTCCTGGGTGTGGCCTTCGAGAGGCATGTTCCCTGATGTGAAAAAATTCAGTACATTCAGCACTATGATGTAGAATCCTCACTGAACTGTGTTTAGAAATGGCTCAACTGTACAACTTAGTCTACAGTGAGATACATACCACTGATTCTTACTGTAGTTACAGGTAATTTATTTACATTAGTTAATTTCTGTTGGTATTAACATAATGTATAACAATAATAATAGTAATGTCTTGAAGAAATTGTACATTAGATTTAAATGTTTTGGATGTTACATAATTTTGAGTCTGTTTCTAATATCTACATAATAATTTTTATCTATATTCTTTAATAGAGCAGTCAGTTTTGCAGCTAAAATTGGTCCAAAGGATGAAGATTCCAAGATTGTCGGGAAGGAAACAGACACTGTTACTCTAAAATGTTCATATGAGTCAAGCAGTGATTACATTCTGCTTAACTGGTACAGACAATATTCCAAAAGCGCACCACAGTTTTTGCTGGAAAAAGGCGCAAAGTCATGGAGTTATTATAACTACAATCCCAATGGTGATCGATTCAATGCAGAAACAACATCAAAATCTACTGAACTAACCGTCAAAGATCTGCAGATCTCAGACTCCGCATTGTATTATTGTGCTCTTAGAGAAGAGGCACAGTACTAGAAAGTCAGAAAGAGACTGTATAAAAACCTGCAGATAAAAAAAGGAGTAAAATTATATACAGTATAACAAATATACTTCCTTTACCAACTTCAATCAGTTAACCACAGACACGAACATTTGTGGTGAGATATGCACCTGAAGAAGCTGAATTCAAAAGTAAGGATGGATTGTATGAGGTGTACTGGTACATTTTGTTTGAAATAAATTAACTTTGTTTTCCCTAAGATAGATTCCAGTTCATTTTATTTAAATATATACAATATGAATAGACACTAAGTAAGGTTTGTTGAATATTATTTGAAAATATTTTTTACCAATCAGACCATTAAGAAATGTCGTGAAGTACGAGGTTTAGTATAATCCAAGGAAGGAAAATTATGTTGTCCAAGTTCTTCCAACAACATTGTCAACCTTGCAATTTATGATGCAATAAAAGCTATCCAGCCATTTACGATACATTGCTAAGGCCGATTAACTTATTCTAATGAAGTCTAATTAATTCCTGCTAAGAAAATCAGTATATACTGTATTATTATTACTATTATCACTTTTATTATTATTATTATTATTATTATTATTATTATTGCTACCATTTTTACCATTTTAGTGTTGGTCCTTAACATGTCAGCACATCCACATTTATCCTCACAACCAAATGCTGTTGCTCAATGATGGCATCATTTTGACGTCAAATGCCAATACAGGGTTAAGAGGCACATGGAGCTATATTATCAGGAGATGATTTCAGGTAATTTCTGCCTATACATGCTTGAAGCTGGGGCATTAATTTTGGTAGTTATCGTTAAGTTTTAACAAAAAATGAGCCATTTCTATGAGCTGTGTTTAAAGCTGGTGCCCATGGCAGGGATGCAAGGAGCAAATTTCTTCTTTCCAAAAGCAACATTGCTGCCCCTCTACAGTTTACTGAGAATCACATCGACAAACCAGAAGAATATTGCAACACTGTTGTTGTTCTGCAAACAACTTTTTTGGCCTAAATAAAAACTATTATATTTAGAGAAAGAAAAAAAACAATGCATTTCAGCATAAGAACCTTATCCCATCTGTGAAACATGGTGGTGGTAGCAGTATGGTTTAGGCCTGTTTCATTGCTTCTGGGCCAAGAAAGATTATTAGATGGATCTTTAAATTATACTAGCAAATAAAAAACAACTATAGTGCCAGGTCATCTTTTCGTGTCCTGAATCTTAAAAGAACAGATCAGTGCTGATGTCAGAAAGACAATGACACTCAAGTGGGATGTGGCAGAGGTGGTGGTTTCAGAAGTGGTTTCCAAATCCTAAAATATATTGTTGCTTGTCTTTCGGCGACTCAAAGAAAAAAAAAATACGAGCAGAGGTAGAGGAAAGATACATAGCGGAGGCTGCTGGGTCTTAGTGCGTGTCTCTTACTGGTATAATCAACATATCTGCACGCGTGTACTGTTTACTATAACACTGTGACCACGTGTGTGTGCGTGTAAAACATATTTTATTTTGTGTCTGTATGCACGTGTGTAAAGCAAAAGCAAGTCTCATTAGAGACGTTAAAAATCCATGTTCTCTCTCTGCTCAAGGTGTAACCTGCTTTTTGGCTGCTGTATGTGTGTGTGCGAGCGTGCGCGCACGCGTCATTGGACACCGTGCCTCACACACACACACAAACACACTCTTTCTCTCAGCTCTACACAGAAACACTGCTCTGTCGTGATTCTTTTCAAATGTAAAGTGCAGGTTATTTTTTTATTTTTACTTTATAGCAGTGATTCCCTTAGTGTGTTTTTAAAAATTACATTTGGTTTTCGAGTGTTTTGGAATATGAGCCGCTTCCGGAACGAATTATCCAAGGTTCCACTATGTCTATTTGGCAGATGTAAAGCATACATGTCTATGTTTTTTGTGTTAGTCCAGTATAATGTCCTTGTTATTTCAAGACTGGACTACTGCAACTCACTTCTGGCAGGCCTGCCTCTGTCCACGATTCGTCCTCTGCAACTGATCCAGAATGCAGCAGCACGTCTCATTTTTAACCTCCCCAAGCTCACCCACACCACCCCACTTCTCCGCTCCCTGCACTGACTTCCTGTAGCCGCCCGCATCAAATTCAAAACACTGATGCTTGCCTACAAAGCTAAAAATGGCCCAGCACCCACTTAGCTCTCTGCGCTAATTACACCATTAGCACTGCACCACGTTCCCTCCGATCCTCCAGCACTGCTCGCCTCATCCCACCATCTCTCAGGGATCGAGGGCGGCATTCATCCAGGCTCTTTTCTGTTCTGACACCTAGGTGGTGGAATGAACTTCCTCTAGATGTCCGTACATCAGAGACTTTGACTATCTTTAAACGACGACTCAAGACTCGTCTGTTTCTCCAGTACTTGGACTAAGCTTCCCCCCCCCCCCAAAAAAAAAAAAAAACCTCTTCTTAGTTGTGTTGGACTAATGGCACTTAGTTATTAACCTAGTTAACCCAGTGTAAGTTTGTATCCAATTATGTAAACATTAAAGCACTTTTTGTAAGTCGCTCTGGATAAGAGCGTTTGCCAAATGCCTAAATGTAAATGTAAATGTATTATTATAACAGCTCAAGGAGCAACATGTTTGTGCACTTTCTAAAGATTTTAGTTTTGTTTTTGAATAAAGGGTTGGAAATGAATGCTTCTTTTGGGTTTTTGGCTTTTATCCGATTAACCAAAAAAATAATCGACAGATTAATTGGTTATTAAAATAATCGTTAGTTGCAGCCCTAATATTAATAGCACCTACTTTTTACATCTTTATACCATTTGGCTTCACCTTTTTCACAGAGAACGCGCGAGTTTCTTCATCTAAGAACAACAAACGAAATTTAGCTAAGAACAACTTAGAACAAAGCTCAGAACAATGGACAATATTCAGCTTGTTTAGTGTGTAGAGTGCAGGATGTTTAGACATTCTTCCTCCGTCATTAGTGGTAATTTTACTTGTGATAGGTGTGTTAGTGAGCACTCTGATGGAGAAAATATCAGCGTTGGAGGAGCGCATCCAGACTTTAGAGAGGGTTAGAGAGTGTGAGAGCAGCGCTATTTCCATAGTGGAAAGTCAGGTGAAGATAACCAGCCTCCGACTCCGACATTAGAGCCCTCACAGCAGGGCGAGTGCTGGCACCTCTGAACTGAAGCTAGACTGAAGCAGTCATTGTTAATAAAATTATCACAGGTCAGGAGTTTGATATACTCTGTTTAACAGAAATCTGGATTAAACAGGACGAGTATGTAGCTCTAAATGAAGCTAGTCCTCCTAAGTACAGCTACATACACCAGCCTCGGCTAACTTGTAGAGGTGGAGGCGTCGCAGTTATTCATAATGAAAATTTGATTACTGTACAAAAATACGAACACAAATTTAATTTATTTGAAGTTCTCTATAGTAACATAACAAGTGTAGCTTCAAATATTAAGTCAGCTCAGTCGATTCCACTAATTGTCATTTACAGACCTCCAGGGCCGTACTCTGAATTTCTTAGTGAATTTGCAGATTTCCTCTCAAACCTAGTTGTTTCTGTAGACAAAGTGTCAATTGCTGGAGATTTTAATATTCATTTGGAGAATCCAAAAGACCCTCTGAAAACAGCACTTATGTCCATACTGGACTCGGTAGGAGTCAATTACTGTGATTTAAATCTACTCATAAAGCAGGTCACACTTTGGATTTAATAATATTCTTCGGATTAAGTATAAGAAATTTATTTACAATTCCACTGTCTGAAGTTATCTCAGATCACTATCTTGTCTTAATTCAAGTGTGTAATAATAATTATGCACACACAGCGCCGCGCTACCGTATTAAACGTACATTTACATCAACTACCATACAGCAAATTATCAGCTTTATCAGTAACCAGTATCAGTTACCAACTTTGATTGGATCACTGTCTGACCCCACAAAACTCGATCAGGCGACTAAACATTTAAAGTCGACATTCTGTTATAACTTAAATAATGTAAAGCAGACTGCTCAGAAATTAGAATGTAAATGGCATCAAACTAAATTGTTAGTATTTCAAATAGCATGGTAGGAGAGCATCCTGAAGTATAGAAACGCTCTTAGTGTAGATCAACATAACTCTTCACTCTTATATAAAATAATAAAAATAATTGTAGATGTTTATTTAATACCCTAGCCAGATTAACTAGAAATGAGATCACTGCAGAAATCTCCACAGCAACATCGTGCAATAGTGAGGACTTTATGAACTTTTTTAATAATAAAATTGTAAATATTAGGCATAAAATTAAGGCTTTGAAACCGAACAATGTAATTGATGCAGAGAATCATAGAATCTAGAATACTAGAATCCTAGAATACTTTACTCCCCTTAAAGAGAATGACTTAATGTCACTCATCTATTCCGCAAAGTCATCAACCTGTATATTAGATCCTGTACCGACACATTTTCTTAAACAGATAGTATCAGCAATAACAAAACCCCTGTTGAGAATAATTAATTCCTCACTCAGCATTGGGTACAGTATGTTCCAAAATCTTTTAAATTAGGAGTTATTAAACCAATAATTAAAAAACCTGACCTTGACCCCTGTCAGCTGTCCAATTACAGGCCAATATTAAACCTCCCCTTTATCTCTAAGATTCTGGAAAAGATAGTAGCGGAGCAGCTATGCTCATATCTACATAGAAATAGCATTCATGAACTGTTTCAGTTAGGATTTAGGCCTCATCACAGCACAGAGACAGCACTCGTTTAAGTAGTAAATGACCTCCTATTGGCCTCTGATCAGGGCTGTGTAACTATGCTTGTATTACTTGACCTCAGTGCAGATTTTGACACCATTTATCATAGTATTCTTCTGTACAGAATAGAAAATGTAGTAGGAACTAAGGGTACAGCCCTCTCCTGGCTCAGATCCTATGTGATCGATCGTTATCAGTGTGTACACTTAAATGGTGATTATTCTACATGTTCTGCAGTGAATTTGGTGTTCCACAGGGTTTAGTTTTATGCCCACTGCCTTTTTCCCTTTACATGCTTCCTCTGGGCAACATAATCCGTAAGCATGGTATTAGTTTTCATTGTTATGCTGACGACACACAGTTATAGGTCTCAGCAAAACCAGATGAGAAAAAACAGCCTACTAATTTTGAGCAATGTGTGCAGGACATAAGAAATTGGATGTTAATTAACTATGGAGTTAATTATGTGCCAAAATTTAACAAACAAACACAATCTGCTTTGCAAAGAAAAAAAACGACTTTCTCACAAATGCAGCGTTTTGCAAACAAACACAATCCGATTTGCAAAGAAAAAAATTCAACTTTCTCACAAATGCACCCTCCATATTTTCTCACAAATGCATCCATCCGTATTTTCTCACAAATGCACCCTCCGTATTTTCTCACAAATGCACCCTCCGTATTTTCTCACAAATGCACCCTCCGTATTTTCTCACAAATGCACCCTCCGTATTTTCTCACACATGCGCCCAACCTATTTTCTCACAAATGCAATGGAGCAACTTCCTCTTCCAAAACAGCAGATGGCGCTATCGGTCAATTTACTCTATTCTCCCAAGACCTCAAACAACGTGTTTATATGGTTTACCCTTATGTCCCAGAGGAATATGAGTGGGGAACAGTTTTGAGGTGTCCATTATATATCCAGACAGCCAGACATATTAACAATCCACTATCTTTAGGATAGAGCCCTGTAGGGGAATACAGTTATATCAAACCACAGTTGCATTTTAATTAACTATTGAAGGCTTAAAGAACTGCCATCATGTTTGGCTTTTTATATCCATACCAGACGTATGCGACATGATGCATCAAAATCTTTTATAATTAGTGATCATATCTACATTTAAATAATCTTTAACAAAGTTATAAGGGGTAAAAAAGCTTTAAATGAACAGTAAACATACTGAATTACAGACAGAATTCTATTACAAACCTGCTTGTAAAAAGTTTCATAAATTTCATGCAGTCTAATACAATGATTCTTGCATCTTACTGTATCTACACCTCGCGCTGCAACAGCTGTCTACAATGTATGATTGTACTACAGACACAGATTATTTAAATGTAGATATGATCACTAATTATAGTTAATAATTCAATAGTTAATTAAAATGCAGCTGTGGTTTGATATAACTGTATTCCCCTACAGGGCTCTATCCTAAAGATAGTGGATTGTTAATATGTTTGGATATATAATGGACACCTCAAAACTGTTCCCCACTCATATTCCTCTGGGACATAAGGGTAAACCATATAAACACGTGGTTTGAGGTCTTGGGAGAATAGAGTAAATTGACCGATAGCGCCATCTGCTGTTTTGGAAGAGGAAGTTGCTCCATTGCATTTGTGAGAAAATAGATTGGGCGCATGTGTGAGAAAATACGGAGAGTGCATTTGTGAGAAAATACGGAGAGTGCATTTGTGAGAAAATACGGAGAGTGCATTTGTGAGAAAATACGGATGGATGCATTTGTGAGAAAATACGGATGGATGCATTTGTGAGAAAATATGGAGGGTGCATTTGTGAGAAAGTTGAATATTTTTCTTTGCAAATCGGATTGTGTTTGTTTGCAAAACGCTGCATTTGTGAGAAAGTCGTTTTTTTCTTTGCAAAGCAGATTGTGTTTGTTTGTTAAATTTTGGCACATAATTAACGTCCTTTTGCTTAATCCTAATAAGACAGAAGTTCTAGAAAATAAAATTTTGGATCATATTGTAACTTTGGATGGCCTTTCCGTTCCATCAAGTGCAACAGTAAAAGACCTCGTGTGATTATAAATTCCAGCCTTTCATTTGAAGCTCATATAGATAATATTACAAGGATAGCATCCTTTAACCTCTGAAATATTGCTAAGATAAGAAATATATTGTTGCTAAACGATGCAGAAAACCTCTTTTATCACCTCTTTTATCACCTCAGGTTGGACTATTGTAATGCCTTACTGTCTGGTTGTTCAACTAGGTGCATAAAAAAGCTTCAGCTAGTCCAGAATGCAGCAGCGAGTCCTCACTGGAACCAGAATATACGAGCACATCACCCCTATCTTATCTTCACTGCATTGGCTCCCTGTGAAATTTTGCATTGATTTTAAAATACTACTTTTGACATATAAAGCATTAAATGGTCTCGCACCGCAGTACCTGAGCGAACTGCTACTGTCTTACGATCCGCCACGCCTACTTCGATCAAAGGATGCAGGCTGCTTGTCAGTACCGCGTATCATGAAAACTACAGCTGGGGGCAGAGCTTTTTCTCACAAAGCCCCCAAATTATTGATTAGTCTTCGAAATAGTGTTCGGGACTCAGACACAGTCTCAGTGTTTAAGTCTATGCTAAAAACCTATTCATTTAATCAAGCATTTTTTATAAATAGATTTGCCTTAGGTAAAGGAGTAGATCTGGGGGACTCATGGACGTAGAGTATTATGGTGAACTGGTATGTTTAGATGCTGTTCTTCCCCACTCTCATTAATCGCTCAGGTTGGTTGACGGTGAGGTGATTGTTTGCTTTCTCAGGGAGCCCTCATGTCTGTGTTTTCTTCTGGCTCTCCCCTTTTAGTTATGCTGTCATAGTTAGTCCTGCCGGAGTCTCTGCTTGCACTCTACAGTAAATATACACTCACATTATACATTATGTGACTGTGACCAGACCTAACTGTTATCTCTCCTCTTCTGCTATCTCTCCCCCTCTTTCTCTTTCCCTCTCTCTCTTTCTCTCTTTGTCGAGCTACACATGTCATTCCTGAGCTGCGAGTGATCCAGACTCCCTCCGCCCTCCGGACCTGTCTGACCCGTCCTGGTGCCCCGTGATTGGATTGGAGATCTCGTCGCATGGATGCCCCGTGTGTCTCTTTGGGATGCGTCTGCCAATACCTCGACTGGTGTTGGCAGCTGTTTCTCTGAGGACTTAACTGTTCGATTGTTCAGGACTGGAACTTCTTACAAGTCTACCTGAGTTTTCAATAACTACCTGGACTCCATATTAACATCAACTGTTATTCTGTTCCCTTTCAAAGGCTACACTCGATGCTGTGTAAAAACGCTATGGGAACATCTTGTCATGTTGCCGGTTGTGAAGCATGTGTGTACCAAACACGCCAAATTTTTGGCTTTTATAACCTCGGTCAGGTGACGTCATCTGATAGGACACACCTGCAGGTTATAAATAGGAGTGAACCGGAAACATTCCTCAGATTCTTGTCTTCACCTAGCTGTGAGCGTGTGTCTAACCAGCAAAAATAAGTGTTTAACTCACCGATTATGGCAGAGTTTTAAACGAGATGTCCCTCCGTGTGTATAATCCATATCGAAGGGCGATCTCTACACTTTACTGCTTCGATTTAGTGCTATGCGCGTGCCTCGCATTCCGAGCCGCCGCGCATTCCTGGGGCTTAAACTCGTGCATCCGGCAGAGCAGTGAGAGACGGACTTAAAAACTCCTTTCTTTCACGTTCTCATCGGATCGGGAAATCCCTCTCTCCGCTCTCAAGCGCGCGCTGCGCTTCTTGTGAATGGGCAAGGATAAAACATCCTCTCTTGCTTCCGCGGAGATGGTAATAGCCTCTAAGCACTTAAAAATAATAATAATAAAAATAAAAACATAGACGTCGGGTGGCCGGGGGCGGAGCCTCAACGACGCTCTCTCCCCTTTTCTTAGCAATCTCCATATGAGTTAACCCTTTCATGGAGTAAGCTGTATTCATCCCGTGTTTTCCTGCCATCAACTTATTTATTTATTTAAATATAATTGAGGTAGAAACGCGGAGTTATATGATGACACCCAGATAGAAGAGACGCTTCCAGGCTATCTCTCTTCTGGGACATCATCCTTCCTGAAAAGCTATTACTTCCTTTCAAGCTGTGTAGACTTTTTATCTTCCCTGGAGGGAAAAGCTTTTCAGGCAGCAGGTCAGGTTGGCGCATTGCACACCATGGCGGTTTTGCACGCCTACCAGGCTGACCTGCTGAGAGACTTGAGTACTGGCGGGGCTCTGCAAGGTAAGGCGTATTGGATTTACGCCGGGCCACAGACTTGTCTCTTTGTGCAACAAAGCAGACGGCTTGTGCTATCGGCCGTTTTATGGATGCTATGGTCTCCGCGGAGAGCCACTTGTGGTTGAATCTCAGGGGCATTAAGGAGAAGGATCGTGTATTCCTCCTCGATGCCCCATCTTGCCTCCCGGCCTACTTGGCGATGTCGTTAACTCGGTCGCCACTAGGTTCATGAGGCGAAGTTATATAACAAGCCTTCGGGAAATTCCTTCCCCGCCTTGCTCAAGAGTCGGGACTGTCGGCCACCCAGTCTCGACCGGGTCTGACTGTTGCGAGGCATGAAACACACAAGGAGAGTGTTTTTGAGCTGGGCACCCCCTCGCAAGATTGGGGTGCGTCACGCAATCCGCCTCAAAAGAGGTCAGACTGGCATATTGTCTTCACAAAGAAGCCCTGAGGTTCATGTGCCCAGGACCGTGGGGGGTGGCCCCCCAATGGGGAGAGGCACGCAGAATTCCTTTTAAAGAATGAAGTGTTCTCCCTGGCACCCCCAGGAGGTTGGTGTTCTTGCTCCGCCACCACTGGTGTTTCGGGCAACTCCAGTCTCCAATAAAATGTTAGTTCTTCGGGTTTTTCCTGCCGTGTTTCAGGATGCCGAACATCTAACATCCCCCCCGTTTAATCAAGCCGCTGAGCTTTGCCCCTTTCTGAAAAACTGGCAGCGTGGAAGCTACTGCCAAGTATATCTCCTTGGGCACTAAGCACTGTACAGAGAAACTACAGGATTCAGTTCTCACATCACCCTCCGCGTTTCAATGGCGTGGTCTCCACTTCCATGAAACCGGAAAGTGCAAGAGGAACGGGGGCTGCGTCCAATTTTTTAGATTTTGCGGGCTTTACCGCTATCTAAAAATGAATCAATAGAAATATTGCCACAACACAGGAGGTTCCTGAGGTTTGCTTTCGGGGGCGAAGCTTACCAGTATCGGGTCCTTCCATTTGGTCTAGGTTTTCACCCGCACATACACAAAATACATGGATGTAGTTCTGGCCCTTACGACTCCAAAGCATCCATATTGAATTACATGACTGGCTGGCCCAGTCTCAGTAGCTAGCGCTTCGACATCAGCATGTCGTTCTAGCCAATCTTTGTTTCCTAGGATTGAGATCCAATGCCATGAAAGCATGCTCTTTCCTGTTCAGAGGACAACATTTTTGGGTGTCACATGGAATTTGAGCGTAAGCGGGCACAGCTGTCTCCCGCTCGTGTCGAATCCATTCTCAACACCGTCAAGGAAATCAAGCTAGACCAGAAAGTGACCATCACTCTCAGAGATCTTAGCTCTCATGGCAGCTGTATCCACGGTGACACCTTTGGACCTTCTGCACATGAGAGCATTTCAGTTGTGGCTAAGAACCAGGGGATTTTACTCTAGGGCCAATCCCCAATAAGGGCTACGCGCCAGGTGCTTCGTACCCTTCCTATGTGGTTCAGACCCCGGTTTCTGACTCTGGGTCCCACTCTAAGTTCGTCTTGTCGTCGCAGATGCTAACGACAGACGCTTCCCTCATGGGCTGGGGTGCGGTCTTAAATGACCGTCCAGCCCAAGGAAGCTGGAGAGGCCATCTTTTTGCGCGGCACATCAATCGCCTCAAAATTATGGCTCTATTTCAGGCCCTAAAGCACTTCCTCCAGCAGTTGAGACTACCATGTCCTAGTGCGGGTGGACAACACTATGGCAGTCTCATATATTAATCGCCAGGGCGGACTGTGCTTGCGCCGCTAAATAGCTAGCGCACCAGATTCCTGTCCCTCAGGGCGATTTACATTCTGGGAAAATTTCATGTAGCGGAGGTGGACCTCTTTGCCTCGCAAGATCAGCAAATGTCCCCTTTACTACTCTCTGACCCTAAGTCAAGCTGGTCTTCCAGCCAGCGTAATTAAGACTATTCTAAGTACTAGAACTGCCTCTCCTCAAATAGAATGTATTTGAAAGTTGGTGCATGACGAAGCAGGTAGACCCAGTCCACTGCCGAATTGTTTCAATGCTGAAGTTTCTCGGAAAAAATTTGTCCCTTGTTGAACCACTAGAGTCAGCGCCTCAGGTTTTTGACCCTTAAGATGTTTTTTTCTAAATGGTGTTACCTCTCTAAGAGAATCGGACAGCTATTGCCCTCTCCTATGAGGCGCGTGGGCTCACTTCGCCTCTAGGAATCAGGGCTCATTTAACCAGGGGAATCGCCTCATCAATTGCACTAGCAAGAGGTATTCCCTTGCAGCAAGTATGTAACGCGGAGGGTTGGTCCTCTCCGCACACATTTGCCAACATGCATCCTATTGTTTTGAAGCCTTCTGTCCTACGCCTTTACAGCTTCGGAGCAGGAGAGACTTCACTCACTGTGTCCAGTACGTGCTCTTCAGATTTACGTCCACCGCATCAGCCAGTGGCGTAAGTTAGAGCAGCTTTTACATGTTTTGAAGCCGCAAGCTGCGTGAGAGATGCTATTGCCCTTTTCCTATGAGGCGCGTGGGTTCACTTCGCCTCTAGGAATCAGGGTTCATTCAACCAGGGGAATCGCCTCATCAATTGCACTAGCAAGAGGTATTCCTTTGCAGCAAGTCTGTGATGCGGAGGGTTGGTCCTCTCCGCACACATTTGCCAATATGCATCCTATTGTTTTGAAGCCTTCTGTCCTCCGCCTTTACAGCTTCGGAGCAGGAGAGACTTCACTTACTGTGTCCAGTACGTGCTCTTCAGATTTACGTCCACCGCATTAGCCAGTGGCGTAAGTCAGAGCAGCTTTTACATGTTTTGAAGCCGCAAGCGGCGTGAGAGATGCTATTGCCCTCTCCTATGAGGCGCGTGGGCTCACTTCGCCTCTAGGAATCAGGGTTCATTCAACCAGGGGAATCGCCTCATCAATTGCACTAGCAAGAGGTATTCCCTTGCAGCAAGTCTGTGACGCGGAGGGTTGGTCCTCTCCGCACACATTTTCCAATATGCATCCTATTGTTTTGAAGCCTTCTGTCCTTCGCCTTTACAGCTTCGGCGCAGGAAAGACTTCACTTACTTTGTCCAGTCATGCTCTTCAGATTTACGTTCACTGCATCAGCTAGTGGCGTAAGTCAGAGCAGCTTTTACATGGTCTGGGGCCGCAACGGGGGGTGGCCCCCACTACACTGGGCTATTGCCCTCTCCTATGAGGCGCGTGGGCTCACTTCGCCTCTAGGAATCAGGGCTCATTCAACCAGGGGGATCGCCTCATCTATTGCACTAGCAAGAGGTATTCCCCTGCAGCAAGTGTGTGACACGGAGGGTTGTCCTCTCCGCACACATTTATTACATTTATAGTTTGGATGTTCATGCTACTCCGGGCCCACGGGTCCTCGAGTCAGCTACCCAGACATAGTTCTAAGACCTTCTCGGCCTTGTGTGCACACGCTACACAACCTTGGAGTCCAGACACTTGCAGTGCGGCGGCGTTGGCACTCTCGTTCCCATAGCGTTTTCACGCAGCATCGAGTGTAGCCTTTGAAAGGGAATGTCTCGGGTTACTTTGCTGTAACCCTGTTCCCTGAAAAGGCGGGAACGAGATGCTGCGTCCCAATGCCGCACTGCCTATGTGACCGGACGTCCGTTTAGACAAATCAATCTGAGGAATGTTTCCGGTTCACTCCTATTTATAACCTGCAGGTGCGTCCTATCAGATGACGTCACCTGACCGAGGTTATAAAAGCCAAAAATTTGGCGTGTTTGGTACACACATGCTTCACAACCGGCAACATGACAAGATGTTCCCATAGCGTTTTCACACAGCATCTCGTTCCCGCCTTTTCAGGGAACAGGGTTACAGCAAAGTAACCCGAGACGTACTGCCTGCTACCTAACACACAATATGAATGCAGATCAATTCCTGCTCTCTGTTCACCCAAATGAGGATGGGTTCCCTGTTGAATCTGGTTCCTCTCAAGGTTTCTTGCTACAGGGAGTTTTTTCTTGCCACTGTCGCCTTCGACCTGCTCACCAGGCACTATCTGACCATTTTGATTTATACACATTCCATACAAACTTAAATAATTATTTTGATTGTGTAAAGATGCTTTGCGACAATGACAATTGTTAAAAGCGCTATAAAAATGCTGATACAAACAATATCCACAGCACACCACAGTTTTTACTGTATAAAGGTGCTAAGTCATCCAGTTCTGCTAAGTACAATCCTAATGGTTATTACTTTAAAGCAGAATCTCCTAAACTGACTCTGAAAGATCTGCAGGTTTCAGATTCTGCATTGTATTTTTGCAATCTTAGAGAAGCACAATAATAGAAAGTTAAAGTAAGTCTGTACAAAAATCTTTATACTGTATTTTAAAAAAAAATACTTTAAAGATAGTTCCTTTACGAGCTTATTATTTAACTAGAGACAAAAATATTTGTTATAAGGTATGCAACTAAAAAAAATTAAAATAAAATAACAGACTCATTATATGAGGTCTTACTGGTGTAAAGTGTTTAAATATACACTTTTATTCCCCCAAGACTGATAATTAAATTAATCTTTTGAATTTACTTTTTTACAGTTTGTACAAACACAAATTAAGATTTGATACAGGAAATAAAGATAGAAGATACTGGAGATTGAAGATACAGAATCAGTGGCTCAGTATGATCTGCAAAGGCATCTTCAATCTTAAAATACTAAAAACAGCAATAAACTAAAATGACAATATAAAATAACAATAAGTTATGTAATTAGAATTTCAAAAAAGAAATTAGGAGCATGCTTTACAGTCAATGTTTAATTTACAAATGAGCAGATTTTGAAAAAGCATTCATTTTCAACCTTTATTCAAAACTAAAATCTTTAGAAAGTGCACAAACATGTTGTTCCTTGAGCTGTTATAATAATAATAAAATAGAATAAAAATCGACTAACACAAAAAACAGAGACACGTATGCTTTATATCTGCCAAACAGATATAGTGGAACCGTGGATTACGCACAAAATTTGTTCTAGAAGCAGGATCATATTTCAAAACACTCGAAAACCACACACTAAGACCCAGCAGCCTCTGCTATGTATCTTTCCTCTACCTCCACTCGTATTTTTATTTATTTTTTGCTCCGCCCTGTCTATGAGGCACCAAACACTGCTAGCATCAGTGCGCAAGATCGAGTGTGTTCACTCCGCTCTGCGCTCAACTAAAGTTTTTTTTTAATAATTAAATGTCTCCGCGTCACACGGCACAACGAATTGATTATGAAATATATTTGATATATATATATATATATATATAGCATTCTAAAATAATAAAAATATATACAATAAAACTATTTTGTTGGAGCAAATCAATTATCAAACCACTCCATCACTTGTGTCTTTAATTCCCAGAAGATCAGCTGAATCTAGAATACTCAACCCAGACTATGTGGCACCAGCAACCAAGTCACAGTTAAAGTCACACTGATCAGACTTTTCCTCATTCTGATCTTTGGTGTAGGCCTTAAGTGAAGATCTTGACCTGTATCTGCAGCAACTTATATACTGACCTGCTGCCACATGACTGGCTGAATAGTTTATTTATATACATTTTCTAAATGCAAACAAAGTAAAAGTTTTAAAACTGAAAAGTTTAAGAGAGTGGTATCTTTAAAAAGAATATGTTTTTATAATATTGTAAGACAATGTAATTTAATAAGAAGATTCCTGTGCTCTGACCCCTCACAGACCCCTCACTGTGCTTCCAAAAGCCTTGTTAACACTTTCTATATCCTGTATCCAGACAAGGATACATCTAAATGGCTCTTGTCTGCTGGAAGCCTTTTGTTTAATTAGGGGAATGCAAATGTATCTCCTCATTGGGTCTTTCTATGACTGACATGTTAATAATGTTCGGGACGTAGCACCGTTTAAATGTGCTCTCTTTGCTGAGAATAAACAGAGATCTTCAGACATCATGCCTGTGTGTGTGTGTGTGTGTTTTTCCCCGTTGAACCAGCCCGGACCGGTAAGTCTATCAAGGTGCAGGGGACACAACAATAAATAACTCTTCTTCTCTTATCTTAAAACCTAGCTCAGACACAAATATTCTTCATTTAAACCTAACACAATTCCATACTGTATGTGAAAACATACCACATAGTTAAATAAATACAATAATAATGAAACTCCAAAGGCTCGTAGTAACCTATTTTAAACATATACACTACCGTTTAAAAGTTTGGGGTCACTTTCTAACTCCATGATGGTTCCTGATTTTTATTTCTTTCTACATTGTAAAGGAATGCTGAAGGTGTCCAAAAAATTAATCTCCTTTGAACAGTTAATGGTGAGATGTGTCTGCTACTAATGCTCTGTAAAGACTTCATAACGCCTCTAATCTGAGGTGCTGTTAATTGGTCATTTTTCAGGCTGATAACTCTAAATGAACTTCTCGTCTGCGGCAGAGGTAGGTTTTGGTCTCGCCCTCCTGGGATGGCCTTCATGAGAGCCAGTTTCATTATGGTGCTTGAGGGATTTTGCAAATGATTGCTTATATTGGTAAGTCATATATTTGTATAGTACATGTTTTTTTTCCAGTCTACTATTAAATAATGCTCATAATTAAATTGTAATGTGTTTATAGCAGTGGCTGCTGACAACAAAATCAACCCAGAACAAATCAACATATATGTAACTGAAGGCAGCAACACCACACTCTCCTGTACATATACTGTAACAGTTTATACTCTCCTCTGGTATCAACAAAAACCTGGATCAAGATCCGATTTTCTGCTGCTGATTGGTATAGGCAGTGAAGTCTCAGCCACCTCATCCACAATTCTCCATTAAACTCCATAAAACACAAAAGAAAGTGGATCTGCTCATCTCCTCTGTATCAGACTCTGCATTGTACTACTGGGCTCTGGATTCCAGTGACAGCAAACACAACTACACTGTACAAAAAGCATTATTTTGTCACAAGATGGAGCTATTTACACGTTTACATTCATGTTTGTGCTGCCAGTCTGGCCAAAATGTGTGCTAATTAAACAAGAATAATTCCTGACATTGTTTTCAATAAAGAAAAAAAAAATAAGCTAAAATAAAATAGACACTGATATTGACTCTAAACTTATATATTTATTATATAAATATATTTATCAAAATTCAATAATGCCCACAGTTATTCTTTCAGAATTTAGTTAATGGTAGGTTTCCAAAATGAGACTAGATGTAACACCAGGAGACTACAGGAAGTCATCTTCCAGCAATAGTCATGTGGTGCTGAGGGGTGGAGCTTCCTGAATATTTAAGGTGTTACCTTAATAATTAACAGCATTCATCATGTTTGCTAAACTATTTCTGTCTCTGTGGATTTTATTAGGTGAGATTACAGTGACTTTTTAATTTTTTTTCTGAAAAATCTGTTAATTTTATATAAAGTATCTCTGACTTGATCATGTAAAATTGTAAAATATTATCTCTATGACAGATGATGCTATGGCAGCTCCAGTAGAGCCACTTTTCACTCAGAAAGCTGTAGATGAAGGTGATAATGTTACTCTGTCCTGCAGCTACAAAGACTTCAGTGGCACTGTACAGAATCTGCAATGGTACAGACAGACTTTAAAATCTAAACCTGAGTTCCTAATTCATATCTATCCAGAAGGAGTTAAAAGTGATCCAGTTTTTCCACATATCTCTGCTGAAATTGATGATAAAATTAAACGAGTGGATCTGCTCATCTCCTCTGCTGCTGTATCAGACTCTGCACTATACTACTGCGCTCTGGCGCCCACAGTGACAGGAAATACAGCTACACTGTACAAAAAGGACTGTACATGACAATACATGATTTCTTTTTTTAAAAGATGTAACTATACAGTGGGGGAAATAAGTATTTGATCTTCTACAGATTTTCTAAGTTTGCCCACTTACAAAGAAATAAAGGGTCTATAATTTTTATCATAAGTTTATGGTAAAGGATTGAGACAGAATATCAACCAAAAATAAAAAAAAAAGCACATGATACAAATGCTATGAATTAAGTTGCATTTCAATGAGGGAAATAAGTACTTGATCCCCTACCAACCAACAATAATTCTGCCTCTCACAAACTGGTTATGTGCTCTTGTGGTACACATTTTAATTTAAAAAGGTGCTCCCAACAATAATGTGGTATGTGTATAAAAGCCACCTGTCCACAAAATCTCTATCTTTCATTCAAACCTCACCACCATCGGCAAGACCAAAGAGCTGTCAAAGCAAGTCAGGAACAAGATTTTAGACCTGCACAAGGCTGGAATGGGCTACAAGACCATCAGCTAGAAGCTTGGTGTCACGAATCACGAAATGCAGCCTCCATTCGATAATATAAATTGGATACAGTGTGTTAATCAGTAACAGTGCAATAGATCTGTGTTGTATATGTGGCAGGATTCACTGTCACTGATACTATGAACTAAAGATCTGTGAAAAGATTTGCTACAGTACAGTAACAGCACTTCCTGGGTGTAGCCTTCTAGAGATGTGTTCCCTGATGTGTACAGTTTAGCACATCCAACACTATTATACAGAATCTTTACTGAGCTGTGTTTAGAAATGGCTCAACTGTACAACCTATTATATACAGTGAGATGCATATTTACATCAGTTGCTTTTATTTGGAATTAATATTATGTATATCGTTATTAATACTAATACCTTTAAGAAATTGTCTATTAGGTTAAAATGTTTTGGGCATTTTGGAGTGTTTTTAACATCTATATAATAATTTATCATAATATTATTCAATACAGCAGGCAGTTTTGCAGCTAAAATTGGTCCAAACAATAAAGATTCCATGATTGTCGGGAAGAAAACAGACACCTTTACTATGAATAGTTCATTTGGGTCCAGCAGTGATTACATAGCTAAGTAATCCACCTAGCTTAACCAGGCGCCAACAGCCAGCAAGAATCCGTAGGCCCTGCTAGCCCTCTAGGCCCTAGCAGCCCAGTTACCATCTCCAGGCTTTGCTTGGATCCTGAGGCCCTCCTAGCCTCTTTAGGCTCTAGCAGCCCAGCTTCCATCTCCAGGCTCTACTTGGATTCTGAGGCCCTGTTAGCCTCTTCAGGCCCTATCAGTCCAGTTACCATCTCTAGGCTCCAGGCCCTAGCAGCCCAGCTACCATCTCCAAGCTCTGTTTGGATACTGAGGCCCTCCTAGCCTCTCCAGGCCCTAGCAGCTCAGCTTCCGTCTCCGGCTCTACTTGGATCCTGAGGCCCTCCTAGCCTCTCCAGGCCCTAGCAGCTCAGCTTCCGTCTCCGGCTCTACTTGGATCCTGAGGCCCTGTTAGCCTCTTCAGGCCCTAGCAGCCCAGCTACCATTTCGAGGCTCCAGGTCCTCCAGCCTCTTCAGGCTCTATCAGCCCAGCTACCATTTCGAGGCTCCAGGTCCTGGCAGCTCAGCTACCTTCTTCCATCTCCAGCCCAGCTAACATCGCCAGGTTCTGCGTGGATCCTGAGGCCCCAGCTAACATCGCCAGGTTCTGCGTGGATCCTGAGGCCCCAGCTAACATCGCCAGGTTCTGCGTGGATCCTGAGACCCTGCCAGCTCCTCCTGGTCTTGCTAACACCTTTTGCTAACATGGCTCTTCTCATAATGCTACTCTGTTTATTGTTTTTGCAGAATCTAAGATCAAGTGATTTTTACTGGGTGAGTACTTCTTACAACATTTGTGGCTCTTTAGACATAGCCTATGGATTCAACTGTTCAACCTTTGTGCATTCCCCTCAAATGCCAAAAGAGTTGGCAGAGGACTTAAATTTAGCTTGGTTTCTACCCAGAGATATACTTCAGCTTCAAAATCTTTTGACTTAATAACTTAACTTTTTGGCTAAATAAATAGGTTTTTAGCCTGGACTTAAACACTGAGACTGTGTCTGAGTCCTAAACATTATTTGGAAGACTATTCCCTAATTTTGGGGCTTTGTAAGAAAAAGCTCTGCCCCCAGCTGTAGTTTTAGTAATATGTGGTACTGACAAGCAGCCTGCATCCTTTGATCGAAGTAGGCGTGGCGGATTGTAAGACACTAGCAGTTTACTCAGATACTGCGGCCCGAGACCATTTATGACCACAATGCTTTATACGTCAAGAGTAGTATTTTAAAATCGATGCGAAATTTCACAGGAAGCCAATGCAATGTGGATAAGATAGGGGTGATGTGCTTGTATCTTCTGGTTCGAGTAAGGACTCTCGCTGCTGCATTCTGGACTAATTGAAGCTTGTTTAAGCACCTTGTTCAACAACCAGGCAGTAAGGCGTTACAACAATCCAACCTAGACATGATAAAAGCATAAACTAGTTTTTCTGCATCATTTGGTGACAATATATTTCTTATCTTGGCAATATTTCTGAGGTGAAAGAATGCTATCCTGGTAATATTATCTACATGTGCTTTAAATGAAAGGCTGGAATCTATAATCTCACCGAGGTTTTTTACTGTTGCACTTGATGGAACAGAAAGGCCATTTAAAATCACATTGTGATCAGAAAGCTTACTTCTAGCTGCTTGTGGTACTATGACTAGAACTTCTGTCTTATTAGGATTAAGCAGAAGGAAATTAATTAACATCCAATCTCTTATGTCCTGCACACATTGCTCAACTTTAGTAAACTGTTTTTTCTCATCTGGTTTTGCTGAAACGTATACTTGTGTGTCATCAGCATAACAATGAAAACTAATACCATGTTTACGAATTATGTTGCCCAGAGGAAGCATGTAAAGGAAAAAAAGCAGTGGGCCTAAAACAGAACCATGTGGAACACCAAACTCAACTTGAGAACATGGGGAATGGTCACCATCTACATCTACAAACTGATATTGATCAGTCAAATGGGATCTGAGCCATAAGAGGGCCGTTCCTTTAATTCCTATTACATTTTCTAATCTGTGAAGGAGAATACTATGATCAATAGTGTCAAAAGCTGCACTGAGGTCGAGTAACACAAGTATGGTGACACAACCCTAATCAGAGGCCACTAGGAGGTCATTTACTACTTTAACGAGTGCTGTCTCTGTGCTGTGATGAGGCCTAAATCATGACTGATACAGTTCATGTTTCTACTACATATTCCTATGTAGATATGGACATAGTTGCTGTGATACTACCTTTTCCAGAATTTTAGAGATGAGGGGGAGGTTTGATATCGGCCTGTAATTGGAAAGCTGACAGGGGTCAAGGTCAGGTTTCTTGATTATTGGTTTAATAACTGCTAATTTAGGGGACTTAGGAACATACCCACTGCAGAGTGAACAGTTAATTACTTTCAACAGAGGTTCTGTTATTGCTGGAACTATCTGCTTGAGAAAATGTGTCAGTATAGAATCTAACTCACAGGTTGACGATTTTAAATAGGAGATAAGTGAAATTAGTTCTCTTGCTTCAAGGGGAGTAAAGTATTCTAGGTTCTGATAGGATGTGATTACTTTATCATCTCTATCACTTAAATTGTCTGGTTTCAAAGGCTGAATTTTTTGTCTAATATTTATGATTTTGTTATTGAAAAAGTTCATGAAATCCTCATTACTGTATGTTGTTGTTGTGGAGATTTCTGCAGTGGTCTTGTTTTTAGTTAATTTAGCTATGGTATTAAATAAAAATCTAGGATTCAAATTTCAAATTCAAATTCAAATTTTATTTGTCACATACACAGTCATACACAGTACGAAATGTAGTGAAATGCTTACACGACCGCCAGTGACCTTAAAAAGAGAATTAAAACTTATAAGTAATAAATATCAATAGAAGAAATATGATAGAAAATTTAAATAAAAATTTAACTAGAAAAAATAGAACCTGAAAATAGAAATATATTGTACACATAGAACTATAATTTTGTGCAAGTATGCATAGAAAAAGTGACTTTGTGCAATGGTTATTAAAGTGACTTTGTGTAATGGTCCAGAATGTAAACGTGAACATGTAGTGTAGATGTGATGTGCGTGGAGTTTTCCATAGTGTCCATGGATGTATAAAGATTAATTGATTGATTGTGAGAATTGTGAAAATATTGTGTTAGTTTTGCCTAGTGGTGTGGTTTAGAGACCTTATCGCCTGCGGGAAGAAGCTCCTCCTCAGTCTCTCTGTGTTGGCCCTCAGGGAGCGGAATCGCTTCCCAGACCGCAACAGAGTAAACAGTCCATTGTTGGGATGGCTGAGGTCCTTCACGACCTTCCTGGCCTTGGTCCAGCACCGCTTGGTGTAGATTGAGTGCAGGTCAGGGAGCTCGATGCGGATGATGCGCTCAGCTGATCACACCACCCTCTGTAGAGCTCTTCTGTCCTGCATGGTGCTGTTCCCGAACCAGGTCGTGATGTTTCCCGTCAGGATGCTCTCTATGGTGCAGGAGTAGAAATTCCTGAGCACCTTGGAGGGCAGTCTAAAGTCTCTCAAGCGTCTGAGGTGGTACAGACGCTGCCGGGCCTTTTTTACCACGGTGTTGATGTGACAGGACCATGTCAGGTCCTGCGTGATGTGAACACCGAGGTATCTGAAGCTGTCCACTCTCTCCACTGGGCTCCTGTTGATGATGGGTGTCTGGTAGTTCCTCTCCTGCATTGTACTGAAGTCCACTATCAGCTCCTTTGTCTTGCTGACGTTCAGGAGGAGATTGTTTCTCTGGCACCAGTTCTCCAGATTTCCAACCTCCTCCAGGTAGGCCGTCTCATCGTTGTTGGTGATCAGGCCCACCACGACAGTGTCGTCAGCAAACTTGATGACGGTGGTGGAGTTGGTAGTGGCCACGCAGTCAGAGGTGTACAGAGAGTACAGCAGGGGGCTCAAAACACAACCCTGGGGGGCTCCAGTGCTGAGAGTGATGGAGGCTGAGACATGGCCGCCCATCCTTACTGCCTGTGGTCTGCCAGTCAGAAAATTGGAGATCCACTGACACATGGATGAGCTGAGTCCCAGGTGCTCCAGCTTGGTGGTGAGTGTGGAGGGAATTATGGTATTAAATGCAGAGCTGTAGTCGATGAAGAGCATTTTCACATAATTCCCCCTCCGAGTGTCCAGGTGAGTGAGAGATGTATGGAGGAGATGTGAGATTGCATCGTCCGTGAAACGGTTTGGACGGTATGCAAACTGTAGTGGGTCCAGTGTGTCTGGTAGTGAAGAAATGATGAAGTCTCTGACCAGGCGTTCAAAGCACTTCATCACTACTGAAGTGAGGTCTACAGGGCGATAATCATTGAGGGAAGCAGGATGAGGTTTCTTTGGGACAGGAACAATGATGGACTCTTTGAAGCATGTGGGGATCACCGACTGAGATAAAGAGATGTTGAATATCTCAGTGAACACAGGTGCTAGCTGGTCTGCGCAGGCTTTGAGAATACGGCCTGAGATGCCGTCTGGTCCTGCTGCTTTCCTGGTGTTCACTCTCTTGAAGGCTCTCCTCACGTCGTGCTCGGTGATGATGAACGCGCTTCCGGTGCTGGCAGTGACTTCCTGTCTGCAGCCTGTCTGCAGCTGGCAGTGACTTACTGTCCGCTTCCGTAAACACGCTGACGTCACCATCGGAGCTGTTTCTGAACATGTCCCAGTCTGCGTCATCGAGTGCGTCCTGTAACGCGGTCACCGATTGGTCCGTCCAGCGAGCGACCTCCCTCTGAACCGGAACTTCCTGTTTCAGCCTTTGTTTGTATTTTGGCATGAGGAAGATGGCGGCGTGGTCGGATTTACCAAACGGAGGGCGAGATTGTGCCTTGTAACCGTCCTTGACTGTGGTGTAGCAATGATCCAGTGTCCTTTCGCCCCTGGTGGGGCAGGTGATATGCTGATAAAAGTTTGGCGCTGCGCGTTTGAGGTTGGCACTGTTAAAGTCCCCCGCCACAATAAGCGCAGCGTCCCGGTGTTGTGTTTGTTGCTGTGTGAGTGCCTCATGCAGCTCGCATAAGGCAGTGTCCGTGTCCGCTTGTGGTGGAATATAAACGGCGCTGATTATGACCGATGTGAACTCCCGAGGAAGGTAAAAAGGACGACACATGATGGACAGTAGCTCCAGATTTGGTGTGCAGGAGCGTGTGAGAGGAACAACACTCGCGCTGTTGCACCAGCTGCTGTTCACCATTAAACACACGCCGCCTCCCCTTGACTTCCCCGAGTCCCGCGTCCTGTCCATACGGTGAACCGAGAAGGACTCGGCCGGCTGGATGGCGTGGTCCAGCACCGCTGGGTTCAGCCATGTCTCGGTGAAGCAGAGGAGGTTGCAGTCCTGAATGTCTCTCTGGAACTTTATCCTGGTCCTGAGGTCATCGAGCTTGTTTTCCAGTGACTGGACGTTGGCGAGCAGGATGCTAGGCAGAGGTGTGTGGTGTGCACGGGCTCTCAGCCTGTTCCTGACGCCGGCTCGTTTCCCTTGAGGCCGCCGCTTCGCGTCGCGTCCTTTGTTTTCCCTCAGGAACTCACTCGGCCAGCTCGGATCCGGAGTTAAAAACGTCGAATTGTGAGTACATTGTATACCAATAGAGCTCTTTCAGGTTTTTCAGCGGGTGCATCACTGAGGAGAGCAAACATGTTGGACACGTGAACCGCAGAAGAGGTGTGCTCCGGTGGGCTAGCCTTAGCGTTAGCTTTGGCTGAACGAGTATGCCGCTGAGTCGTCACCCACTCGCCCCGCTGTGAGGGCTCTAATGCCGGAGTTGGGGGCTGGTTATTTCCGCCTGCGGCACCCAGACTGTCCGCTCTACAGGAATAACACTGCTCTCACACTCTCTAACCCTCTCTAAAGTCTGGATGCGCTGCTCTAATGATGATATCTTCTCCGTCAGAGTGCTCACTAACAAACACCTATCACAAGTAAAATTACCACTAATGACGGAGAAAGGATGTCTAAACATCCTGCACTCCACACACTGAACAAGCTGAATATTAGACATGATAATGTACCTGAGTCGGAGTTTAGTTGTTTGGTGATGGATTCCGCTTGTTGTTCGCCGATGATGAGCGCGTTCTCAGAAAAAGCGCAAAAAAACAGAAAAAGGCAAAAAATCAATAGTAGTATTAAAGTGTACAAATTTGTAAAAAATTTTACAAAAATTTTTTTTATATGTTCTTATTTAGAATAAACAAGAAAAGGCAATGTAATTTAAACTCTGATACAGACAAACAAGGAACTTTCGCGGGAACAATACGAAAAACAGGAAGCTACGTCACACCATTAGTGATTGACACTCGTCATGAGTGAGTCAAACTGCTAATGTACAATAGCAGCACTTCCTGGGTGTGGCCTTCTAGAGGCGTGTTCCCTGATGTGTAAAATTCAGCACATACAACACTATTATACAGAATCTTTACAGAGCTGTGTTCAGTAATGGCTCAACTGTACAACTTACTGTATACAGTGAGATACATACCACTGATTCTCACTGTAGCAACAGGTAATTTATTTACATCAATTGATTTCTTTTTGTGTTAACATTATGTATACCAATATTAATACTAATGTTTAGATGAAATTGTGTATTAGATTAAAATGTTTTTTATGAAGAAATTAAATTTTGAGACTTTTTTTATATCTTCAAAAAATTGGATCTATATTCTTCTATACAGCAGGCAGTTTTGCAGCTACAGATCTGGCCTGTAAAAACGCACGTTTTCGGAAAAGGGATCCCACGACTGTGAAAATGCCCTTCAATACCTGTAGGGGGCAGTCGTGTTTCAGTCAAAGTATTGTCTGTCTACTGAAGCCGAAAAATGTTGTCTCTTAGGCGCCCATTGACAGCAAGCGACAGAGCTCATAAATTTGTCAAGCTCAAACTGATATGTATTTATTCTTCATTTTCATTCAGAATTATTATTATTAGTAGTAGTAGTTCTCTGAATTTATTATTATTATTATTATTATTATTATTATTTATTATTGCAAAAGGGCTACAAAAATGTATGATGTTAGCCTATAACAGTATTGTTTTATTGTTTTTATGCACTCAGAATATATAAGGGTGCTGGTGGCTCAGTGGTAGGTGATTCGCCTGCCATGCGGGAGGCCCGGGTTCGATTCCCAGTCAGTGCTCAAAGTGCTGGTGATATGCGCTAAAATGCCACAATATAGCCATTACATTATCAAGTTATGTTTCAGTACTATATGCATGTTTGCGATTGAGATTTTTTTTTTGCTTAAGCTATGAAACACATTAGCACTCACCTCACAGTTGCTATAATTTAATGATAATCATAAGCAAAAAGTGTAAAACAAAGGAGTCACATTTATTACATTTTCACCCAGAGCGGGATTCGAACCAGGGTCTGGACGAGTTTATACTATTATTTAAGCAATGCCACACCACGTGGAAAGCGGCAAAATGCTTCAATTTCATTGGCTGTCACTAAGTGTCAGCTATTCACAACTGCAACTATGATGTGGGATGTGGTGCGCTGCTGGGTCCAGCCTCACTGTCCCTGACCTGTTATAGGCAGAATCTGTTCATTTGAAGCATTTCACAGCGTTCACCTCTAAAGCTTTTTCTTATTTTCTCTAAAGCTTTTTCTTATTTTCGCGTTACCTTTTCTTCTTTCTGCTTTTCATTCATGTAAATTATTATTATTTTGCTCAGAAAATTTGCTGCATCAAGAAAGGATCAATATCTAAAAAGTTTAAGATGCCCACGTGTGTGGACAAAGAAAACAAAAGTGTATGATCTTTAATAAAGTTAGCCTAAAACAATATTGTTTCCAATGTCTATTCATTGAATATAACGCGACAGCGCGCTCTGAGGTGAAGCGCACCCACAGTTACTGTAATCCCCCATCTTTACAACAGGTGTGAAGTCATCAAACCGGTTTCGCTGCTGGGGGAATTCGCAGAATTGGGGGTTTTAAAACAAATTTACAAGATCGAGCAGACGTCAGAGAGGGGGTTTGGTTGGTTAGAAGTGGTGCTGACGGGGCGGGAGGGAGTCTCGCCCGCGGAGCAATTCAGTGTAAAACCGCCAATGCCTATTTTCCACCACATCACGTACTTCCCTGATCTCCATCTCCACGCTTTGCTTTTATAATGTGGAGAAAGCCCGAGATCATATTAACGTTGCATTCATCATTCAAAGTTATTCATATCAGTGTATAGTAAGTGTGATTTAAAAAAGTGCTATAACTCCAGCCAGTGGAACAATCTGACTACATGTGAAGTGCCATGAAAAAATATTTGCCCCTTCCTATTTTTTTTCTTTGCATATTTGTCACACTTGTATAGGTGGAATCTCACCTAAACACTTTAAGTGAGAACGTATAGGTTAATATGTATAGGTGAGAACAGCTGATTCACACTTGGGGAGAGTGAATAATTTGCATTTAAAAGTTGTCTGGCATTGTAAGCACACGCAGTGATACTAAAAGAACAAAAGGATTAATAGGAATAGGAGGCACTAAAGAGAAAGATTTTAACTTAGACTATAAAAAAATTAACCTGCGTCTATTTTTAGGCGTGCCAGCTGCCACTTTTTAGTCTTATAATGCCCACATGACATGCTGGTACAGAGCTGGACATAGCTCATCCATGCCAATGATCCCGGGTTTGCACCCTGCGCTATAAAATACGAGTACGACGGCCATCCGCGGACAGCAGCTCCTGCCTCCGTCCGCTCGCGCTGGCTCTTCTTTGAAGTCCCTGGGGCGCGTTCCATTTGCCCCGTTTGCATGCCGCACTTCCGCGTTGTGTGCGCGCGTCTCACTCACACCGCGTAGTAAAATCCACTGTAAACCAACAAACCCCGAGTATTTTATAGCGCGGATTGGAAGCCCGTGATCTTTAGCAAGGAGAGCTCTTCTTCACCATTCGTGCCTAATTCCGCAGCCCCGCTTCTTCGCATATCTGAAGGGGAGGCCGCCTAACTAGTGAGCGAGGAGCGATATTGATTTGGGCGCACGCCGTGACAGGCTGAAAAAAAACTATTGTCCTCAAAAATTTAACAGATGAGGACTCTGATTAATGTGCAAAAACTATATAATAAAACTATATAAGACTACATGCCTTTATAAGACTCAACTTTTATTTAAGCGCACTCACAATAACGAAAAAACGTGATTTTATAAATGTTTGAAAGCAAATAAGCTGCGCTGTTCTGTATTGTTTTTGGTGAACTTGAGCGCGTCAGAAAATGAACGCAAAAGTTTTTTTAAATGGTCAGAGTCAGTCTGCTTGCTGTTTTCCCGACGCGTTCATAATCATTAGTCTACTTCTGCCGGTGCGCTCTGGAAAACTTCATGCATGCGGCTGAGCGCTGATTAAAACTATGGAGTAAATTAAAGAGGAGAATCACGATGCCGAGTCAAAGTCCTGAGCCCAAACCTCATTTAAATTAAATTAACAAATACTATAAGTAAAAAAAAAAACAATAGCCCACGTTTAGAAACCGTTTATAAATTCTTTCCGACATGAGTTGGCCCGGTGTTATGCGCAGAGCGCACGGGAGATTTCCTGAAGCTCCGAAATCACTGGGGCATTTTTTCTAAATAGATGCTATCTTTAACAACTGATGAAGGTTTTGAGCTGTATATACACACAGTTTTGAGGGGTTTAAAACGAATTAATAAGTCCGAGCAGACCTACATGAAAGGTGAGAAGTGAGTAACTGCGCGCGCTGTCGCGGTGTATATACTGTACAACACACGTTTATCAACCTTTTGAAAGTGAAAGTACTTTACAAAAGACAAACTGCTTTATTTCAGTCATGAATTCACAATCACATCACATTCCAGCTATTATTTCCAGCCGTGGTTAAATAATGTATGAAATAATTATTAAATGCTGGACACAAACAGCAAATATGATGATTATTATAAAAAGCCCGAAGAAGTTCGTGGTCATAAAATAATATTTACACATTTTTACGTTTTAAATAAGATATGTTGGCATATTCACGAATCAGGACATTTGCATAGGTAAGACTATCAGATAGCCAACTATCAGGAAATTAAATTAATTTCAACACCATGTAAACCGAGACATTGCCATGTCTTTCACTGTTTTGTTCCTGTTAAAACATTACAAAAAATATATAAGAAACTTATTAAGAATTTTAAAGCACGAATTTGGGCATCTCATTTTATCATTATGAAAAAAATATGAAGCACATATACACACATTTATCATGAAAGATGGTGTAAAGCAAAATAAAATTCATGTTTGCTTTAGCATTGGGAACAATATTGTTTTAGACTAAGTAATTATACACAGTTCTTCGTTTTACAGTACTTGATCCGGCTTTTAGTTAAAGTCCTTCCACGCGCCATCTGGCGGATATTCAGTGAAGCACAACACATTTATTTAAATTCCCGAATTAAGGCATCCCGCGGGAAAACACGCGCAGTCTTAATGGCCACATCTGTAGTTACCAAAATTTTTAATTTAGTTCTCATTCAGTGGCCACACATCACTTCCACATTTCCCTCGCTTTTATTACATTAGCATAAGCAGTGAAACAATTCACAGGTTTTATAATACACCGCGGCCAAGTGAACCACGTTCCCACCGATTAGGCGCGTGGTTCGTTGCCTAGCAACACTGAACGAAACGAGGCATAATCGTGGTGTTTGCTTCGGTTATGACATAGCATAGTTTATTATCTGCTGTGGTAGATCTGATTTATTCAAACACAACAATGAGGTTTTATATCCTCAGGAGGGGTCATTACATATGTAATAGGTAAAACAATATTGTTTTAGAGATACTATTTTACGGAAATTCACGGAAGCTTCTAACAGAATGAACAGACTAATGAATTTTTTCGAAACGTTATAAAATTAAGTAAAGCGAAATCCCCTTATTGTCCTTATAAAATATCGCTGATTATCAACGCCAGAATTCCAGAATTAATGGTGAATTGTCGATTTTTCACGGTAGCATATATATATATATATATATATATATATATATATATATATATATATTACGTAAATAAGAGCAAAATACTTTATACTGGCTTTTACTGGTGCGATTTTGAAAATGTAAGCATACAGGGTGATTAAGCTCACAGAACTAGGAAAAGTCATGAAAGGAGGGTCCTGGAATTTGATAGAGTGTGAAGTATTGTATTTTTTTTACCCCCTCGCGGTCAAATGACCGCTGCTCGGCGCTTCTAGTGTTAAATAAAAAAAAAACAACATAATAATTAAAAACACAAGTTTACAGTGTTAAAGCTGATGAACTTGTCAAAAGTAGATTAGAGTACCTTGCATTTTATAGTTTTTACAGTTCCGATGCAGGAAAAAAAAAAAGCTTACAGACATCAGACAATTGTGTTAATCTTTTGTATTACTATTGTTATTAATATGGCTACACGTTTTACCATTTTAGTGATGTCAGCTCAATGATGAGGTCAAAATAGGGACCTAATATTATCTCCTGTTAATGGAGAAACATTAACAGGAGATAATATCAGGTCATTTCTGCCCACACAGTCCATGCCTGTCAAACATGGTGAAGGCAGCATTATGGTTTGGGCCTGTTTCACTGATTATAGGCCAAGAAGGATTGCCAGGTGGAAAATTACCTCTGAATTATACTTTGTCAGGTTACATTTTCATAAACTGAATTTTAAAAGAGCAAATTAACTGCTGATGTCAAAAAGACAATGACTTTTAGCACTTAAGTGGTTTATGGAAGTTGGACATGTTCACAGAGGTGTTCAGAAATTGCTTCAAACCATTAAAAAAATCTTTTTAGAAATCCCAAAAACTTTTAAATAATGTGATCATTGTGATCAATGTGATCGTACACTGTGATCGTGAGTGTTTGTAGGCTATGTGTGCTATTTTATTTACAAAATGATGATGATTTGTGATAAGCAGTTATCCACCATAAAACAGCAGTACCTCCAGGGTGTGTCCTTCTAGAGACATATTCCCGCATGTGTAAAGTTCAACACTTACAGCACTATTGTACAGAATCATTACAAAGCTGTGTTTAGAAATATATAACAACTATAACTATAACACTATCACTGTTTTTTTGTTTTGGTATATTATTTTTTCTATGTTTTGGATAATATTATTAATACTTATACCTTAAATATGTAAAAGAAAGTGCTCTCATGAATAAATATAGCATGAATAAATATAACAATATTTATTACAAATACAAACAATATACTAAAAGAATAGTACTAACACATAAAAACCACTCACTTTTAATACATTAAAATGCTAATGTACAGTAACAGGACTGCCTGGGTGTGGCCTTCTAGAGAAGTGTTCCCTCATGTGAAAAAAATTAGCACATTCAGCACTATTATACAGAAATCTCACTGAGCTGTGTTCAGAAATGGCTCAACTGTACAACTTACTGTACACAGTGAGAAACATTGCACTGATTCTCACTGTAGCAACAGGTAATTTATTTACATCAGTTGATTTCTTTTGGTATTAACATTATGTATACCAATATTAATACTAATGTCTTGATGAAATTGTGTATTAGGTTAAAATGTTTTGGATATTACATAATTTTGAGCCTGTTTTTAATATCTATATAATGATTTTTTTATATATATTATTCTATACAGCAGGCAGTTTTGCAGCTAAAATTGGTCCAAAAGATGAAGATTCCAAGATTGTCGGAAAGGAAACAGACACAGTTACTCTGAAATGTTCATATGAGTCAAGCAGTGATTACATTTGGCTTTACTGGTACAGACAATATCCCAACAGTGCACCACAGTTTTTACTGTATAAAGGTGCAAAGTCAGCCAGTTCTGAAAACCACAATCCCACTGGTGATCGATTTAATGCAAAAACAACATCAGACTCTACTGAACTAACCGTCAAAGATCTGCAGATCTCAGACTCCCCATTGTATTATTGTGCTCTTAGAGAAGGGGCACAGTACTAGAAAGTCAAAGAGAGACTGTACAAAAACCTGCAGATGAAAAAAGTAGTTAAATTATATACAGTATATCAAAGATACTTCCTTTACCAACTTCAATCAGTTAACCACAAACACAAACAACATTTGTGGTGAGATATGCACTGAAGAAGGTGAAAATAAAAATAAAGATGGATTGTATGAGGTGTTACTGGTGCATAGTGTTTAAAATTAAATTAACGTTGTTTGACTAAGATTAATTGCAATTCATGTTATTCAGATATCTATAATATGAAGAGACAGAAATTATGATTTGTTAAATGTTATATAGAAATATTTTTCACCAATCAAAGCATTCAGAAATGTCGTAAGGTAGGAGGTTTAGTATAATCCAGGGAAGGTAAATTTCAAGTTCTTCCCACAACATTGTCAACCTTGCAATTTATGATGCAATAACAGCTATGCAGCCATTTACTATATATTACATTTTTATTTAAATGTTAATAAAAATTAATTACATTTTATCACCATTTTCTATTTTTCCATCAGTATTAATCATAAATAGCTCCATTTAAACTAAAATAAATTACATATTCATTACAAAGACAGGACTACATTGTTAAAGCTGATGTAATGATGCAATCTAATTAATTCCTGCAACAACAACAAAATTAGCATATATTATTATTATTATTATTATTATTATTATTATTATTGCTATATTTTAGTGTTGGCCCTTAACATGTCATCACATCCACATTTGACGTCAGGTTCTGCCAGGTGGCTGGGGGGCGGAGCCTCAACAACGCTCTCTCCCTTTTTCTTAGCAATCTCCATATGAGTTAACCCTTTCATGGAGTAAGCTGTATCTATCCTGTGTTTTCCTGCCATCTACTTTATTTATTTGTTTAAATATAGTTGAGGTGAAAGCACAGGGTTATATGATGACGCCCAGATAGAAGAGATGCTTCCAGGCTATCTCTCTCCTGGGACATCATCATTCCTGAAAAGCTAATACTTCCTTTCAAGCTGTGTAGACTTTTATCTACCCTGGAGGGAAAAGCTTTTCTGTTTTTTTTTTTTTTTCTGGTTGGTGCTCCATTGCACACCATGACGGTTTTGCCGGTCTACTAGGCTGACCTGCTGAGAGACTTGAGTACTGGCGGGGCTCTTCAAGATAGGGCGTTCTGGAATTATGCCGGGCCACAGACTTATGGCTGTATCTCAGCGGCATCAAGCATAGGATCGCGCATTCCTTCTTGATGCCCCTATTTCGCCTTCCGGCCTGTATGGCAATGTCATTAACTCGTTTGCCACTAGGTTCATGAGGCAAAGTTATATGAACAAGCCTTTGGAAATTCCTTCCCCGCTGTGCTCAAGAGTCGGGACTGTCGGCCACCCAGTCTTGACCGGGTCTGAAGCTTGCAAGGCGTGAAACACACAAGGAGAGTGTTTTTAAGCCGGGCACCCCCTTGTAAAGATTGGGGTGCATCGCGCCGCGTTTCGCAATCCGCCTCAAAAGAGCTCAGACTGGCATATTGTCTTCTTCACAAAGAGGTCCTAAGGTTCATGTGCCCAGGACCATGGGGGTGGCCCCCCAATGGGGAGAGGCACGCAGAATTCCTTTCGAGAATGAAGTGTTCCCCCTGGCACCCCAGGAGGTCGGCGTCGCCACTTTTGGGCAAGACCAGTCTCCAATAAAGTGTTAGCTCTTCGTTTTTTCCTGCCATGTTTCAGGATGCCGAACATCTAACATCACCCCCCCCCGATTAACCAAGACGCCGATACTTTTGCCCCTTTCAGAGAAACTGGCATTGTGGAAACTACTGCCAAGCATATTTCCTTGGGTACTAAGCACTGTAGAGAGAAACTACAGGATGCAGTTCTCACATCACCCTCCATCACCCTACCAGACAGTGAGTCAGGCTACTACATTCGGTATTTCTGGGTTCCCAAGAGGAACGGGGGGCTACGTCCAATTTTTAGATTTTCGCGGGCTGTTCTGCTATCTAAAATAAATAAATACAGCTTCAAAATGTTGACTGTCAAAGTGATTGCTCTCAAATCCTACCAAGTGATTGATTTGGGACAATCGATTGAAGGACGCTTACTTCATATAGAAATATTGCCACAACACAGGAGGTTCCTAAGGTCGCTTTCGGGGGCGAAGCTTACCAGTATCGGGTCCTTCCATTTGGTCTAGCTCTCTCACCTGCACATATATGAAATGCATGGATGTAGTTTTGGTGCTTACGACTCCAGGGCATCCGTATTTGAATTACATAGATGACTGGCTGGACAGTCTCAGTAACTAGCGCTTCGACATCAACATGTCATCCTAGGTCATCTTTGTTTCTTAGGATTGAGACCCAACACCATGAAAAGCGTGTTCTTTCCTGTTCAGAGGACAACATATTGGGTGCCACATGGGATTCTAGCGTAAGCGGGCACAGCGGTCTCCCGCCCGTGTCGATTCCATTCTTAACACCCTTAAGGAATTCAAGCTAGACCAGAAAGTGACCATCACTTTCAGAGATCTTAGCTCTTATGGCAGCTGTATCCACTGTGACATATTTGGGTCTTCTGCACATGAGAGCATCTCAGTTGTGGCTAAGAACCAGGGAATTTCACTCTAGGGCCAATCCCCAATAAAGGTTACGCGCCAGATGCTTCGTACCCTTCCTATGTGGTCAGACCCCGGTTTCTGACTTTAGGTACCACTCTAAGTTTGTCTTGTCGTCGCAGATGCTAACGACAGACGCTTCCCTCATGGGCTGGGGTGCGGTCTTAGATGACCGTCAAGCCCAAGGGAGCTGGAGAGGCCATCTTCTCGCGCAGCACATCAATTGTCTCGAAATGATGGCCCTATTTCTGGCCCTAAAGCACTTTCTCCAGCAATTGAGAGGCTACCATGTCCTAGTGCGGGTGGACAACACTATGGCAGTCTCATATATTAATTGCCAGGGCGGACTGTGCTCTCGCTGCTAAATAGCTAGCGCACCAGGTTCCTGTCTCTCAGGGCGATTTACATTCCAGGGCATATGAATGTGGGAGCAGTTGTTCTGTCCAGTCAATCTCTGACACACAGGGAGTGGAAACCCCACCCCAAAATAGTCAGTCAATCTGGGAGAGATTTCAGGTACAGTGGTTAATCAATCGGAATGTAGGTCCTACCGTCGCCGCGCTCGGCGGTATCGTTTGGCTTTGTGCGTTTACTGGCTTTTACCGTTGAGTGGCGCTATATAACTACAGCCTGACGCCTCATGCCTTAGTTCATTCTCTGCTGGATTAATGAGACACAGAGTTTTAGAACTGCACGTAGTAGCGGATAAAATCAAGTAAAACATTGTAGTTAAACAAATTTATAATCACAGAACTAAAATGACGATACAAATGTAGAATTTAAATTAAATTAAATCTTATTAGGATCAAATTTAAACAAAATAAATGTTAACACAGTGATGCTTTAAATTTTATCACGTGTAATTAGAAAAGACGCGTGTAGGGTTTTGTGTCGTCTTATATCTTGTGTTCTTTAAATTTATAGTAGATTTATTAACTAAAATAAATGACCATAAAAATTATAACATTGTCAGGACGTTCTACTGCGTCAGCTGATGTTGGTCATTCAGCCCCGCTTGTGTTTGTGCGTTATTATAAGAATGAAATGCAGTAGACTGTTATGATCTGTAAACGGGTTCGACCCATGTTGCACGGGCGGCACCATAAAGCACGGACACGAGGCGAGGTCTTACGGGAAAAGGGTAATTTATTTAGGTAAAATGGGGAAGGAAAGTGTTGAAGGAGGGAGAAAGGAAAGAATTGGATAAAGGTTGTACATGTGCAGTTTCGGGGGCTGTGCCACACTGGCATGCGGGCACACAGCTGATGCTAAGTGTTGGTGCGAGTGGCAGAACTGAGCATGCGGAGGCAGCGCTCCTGCACGCTCCCTCGTGACGGCCTTTCTCCCGCTGTCGATGGCCGGCGCGCGTTCTCGCTGACGCAAAAACCTAACCACACTTTTCCTCTTCGGCAGCGGGGCTGCGAAGTGGGCACGGTGCGGGAGTGAAGATGCCGCGCAGCTCTTTCTCGCGCTGTCCTCAGCGCGGAGATCAAAGGGCGGAATTCTAGTGTCCTTGTTTAAAGTGCCTGGGCCGCGTCACATCTTCCCACTGACATGCTTTTTTTTATATTCTCCATTACATCACGTACTTCCCAGACCTCAGACAAACCTCCGCGCCTTGCTTTTATAATGCGGAGCAAGCCCGAGATCATATTAACGTTAATTATCGCCAGCCGGCACAAATAGGCGGCCCCGTCCCTTTGCTGCCTATTCAGGGAGCCTACGGAGTGAGGGAGTAGTTATAGTAGATTTGGGCGTACACCCATCACACGCGCACGCCATGGCAGATCATCATAATTGTCCTTAAACATTAAACGAATTTACAAAGCTTAATGCGTGCGATTAAGCACTGATTCTACGTAGGAAAGTAAAGAAGAGGATCCTGATGCTCAACATTCCGGAGACCAAACCCCATTTAAATTAAATTAACAAATATTGCAAGTAAATAACAATAGCCCACGTTAAAAAAAGCATTTTTATTTAGATTTTAAAAAAATAATCCTGCATCTGTTTTAGGTGTTCCAGCTGCCACTGTTCTAGAATTCAAATTAAATCAAATCTTATTACACTTTACAGATTTGATTAATATATAGATCTTGTCTGTACGATTAAAACTGAAAGTGTAATTTAAGTTCTTATTGGCGTCATCAGGGTTTTTTTTTTTTCAAATCTTACACTTTTATATTTTAACATGTAATTTATGTGTAATTTGGGATAACAGCTATATTTTCTGTTATAGTGACTGCAGTAATGCAGCTAAAAAGTCAACTTTGATTGTTCCTTATAAACTGTTTAACTGAACTCGCAAGTGAATCTAATTTTTTTTTGTGTCAAATACATTCTCAAATAACCTAAACTTATTTTGTTCTCAGATACTTTTTTGTAACTCTCCTCTCAGTCACATACCTGTCTGATGGCTCATTATGCAGATCAGTATGCAGACCTTTGTCTTCTCAGGTGTGAATCACTGCATTAGTAATGATAGTTCACGCCTTCTCGCATAGAGTCTTTACACTCAAAAAGTGACTTAAAAAATGTTAATCACTATATATAATCACTTTCTTTGTGAGCAAGAAAAAAAGATAATTTTCACATCATTTTGAAGCAAAAACACTCAGTTCTCAAAAGGTCTTGTGAACAAATGTTCTGTATGAGTTCCATGGCCTTATTTAAGCTACTTTTATTTTCACAAAACTTACCAACCATGCATAATATTTTTTTCCTAAAAAATGCAAATACATACATTCATTTTGGTCACGTCTTATTGTAGAACAGTTTGTGCTGATTACAAGAAAAATACAGGTTGGTCAATAATATATTAAAAGTAGCTGAAAAAAGCACAAATATCAGAGCATGTCCAAACATCTCAAGGGCCCCAAAATCACCCCGGACCTCAGAGGGTTAAGACTATTCTAAGTGCTAGGGCTCCCTCCCCTAGAAGAGCTTATGCCCTCAAATGGAATGTATTTGAAAGTTGGTGCATGACGAAGCAGGTAGACCCAGTCCACTGCCGAAATGTTTCAGTGCTGGAGTCTCTGCAGGAAAAGTTGTCCTCGGGCTTGTGCCCTAGTACCCTCAGGACGTACGTAACTGCTATTTCAGCCTGCCACGTCCTGATTGGTGGGGTTACTGTGACACGGTCCCTTTTGTGGGTTTTATCTATCGTGCTTGAAGAGCCAATTGACACCCTTTTTTTGAACCACTAGAGGCAGCGCCTCAGGTTTCTGACCTTTAAGGTCTTTTCTAAGGGCCGTTACCTCTCTGAGAGGATTGGAGATCTGTCAGTCTTCCCATCCTGCCTAGACTTTGCCCCTGGGCTAGTCAGGGCCATTTTGCATCCTCACTGAACTATCTTCCGAAAGTTCCATTCTCAACATGCACCCTATTGTTTTTGAAGCCTTCTGTCCTCCCCCTTTTACAGCTTCGGAGCAGGAGAGACTTAGTGTGTCCAGTACGTGCTCTTCAGATTTACGTCCACTGCATCAGCCATTGGCGTAAGTCAAAGCAGCTTTTACATGTTTTGGGGCCGCAACCTGGGGGAGGGGGGGGGGGGGGGCGCGGCCGCCACTACACTGGGATAGAGATGCTATTGCCTTCTCCTATAAGGCGCTTGGGCTCACTTCGCCTCTAGAAACCAGGGCTCATTTAACCAGGGGGATCGCCTCACCTACAGATGGAGCCACGCCAAATAGCCGCGGCCGTGTGAATTGCGTACGAATGGCGTACGGCTGCCCTATGCACACCGTAATCCCCCCTCCTTTTCCTTCGAGAAAGGCGTGTCAAGATTTCACAATAAACCCGCCCATTCAAGCCCTATTTATTCATTTACCTCATTCCACCACTAGATGGCGCTTCGTTCTCAAGAACACGTTAACACAAGCCAGCAATTCTGTTGCGCTGAGTTGCAATCATGTGATTTTAACAACCCACCCCCACCCCCGCCGGACTGACGCTACCAAACTGCACTACAGAGATGAAGATGGCGGCTTAATGGACTATTCGCGGTAAGTGGTGTTTTAATTTATAAAATTTGTTTGGGATTAGTTTACAGTTTATTTCCCAGTTTAGTTTTTTTATCGGCCGTTTTGAAAATCACTGGCAGCACCAGCAGCGGTCAGATGTAACTTTAGATAACTTAATGATCTGTTTACCAAGTCTGGAGTTAACATTACAGCTTACTGTCAGTGTCACAAACTCACAATGTCACTCCTCTTTAACTAAAAAAGACACTAAAGCTTCGAAAATACTCTTAATGTCCCTATTACAAAAGCTGCACTACCGGATGAAGAGTGTTTGTGCTCTATAAAAATGCCTTTAGAATCTGACCGCGTGTTGTCTGGATAAATTCAGCATTTATTTATTCTTTGGGTAAGAGTTAATCTGCAGGTTATATCTGTGAATATAATGTGTTGCAGTTCATGAAGGACACAAGCTGAGGATAGATGTACAGGAGCTCGCGAGCTAAACGCTCATAACCGGGTTAATATTTTTCTCAGTTTGGCCGTGGCTTTGCGCGGTAGCGCGAGCGCTTAGTTACCGAGATGGATAAAAACTCTGAAGTGTTTATCAGTTAAGGAGTGTGAGGAGGGGGAGGTGTGTGTGTGGGGAGGTGTGGGGGGCTTCAGTACTGGGTAAGTTATAGTTTGGCTTCAGAGATGAACTAATATATACGAGTGTTATATCGCCTAACTTATTTGTATGAAAAGCGCATTTTAATTTAATGCAGACGATAATACAGACAGACCGGGGTTAACACTAACAAAGTTCAATGGTTAAAGTTATCCCAGTTTATTTACATTCCAGAATTCCCCAAAACAGTATTTCACCCACTCTGTGGTGTAGGTTTACTAATATATTTTATATTTATTACAATAGATATTCTGTAACGTTTATTCATCTTTGTCTTTACTAAATTCTCCTGTTGTCTTTAAGCAGAGCTCCGCCGTGGAGGATTGGGCGGTCAGACGAATGACGGTTGGCCTTTTGGAGCTACTGGAGGAGCCTGAACAAGCTGTTGAGGGAGCTGTAGGAGGGATGACGTCACAGTGCAACAGCTTTAGAATGATGTTTGGTCAGGTCTACTGTATGTTCTGAACATAGAATTGCAAAACGTCTGATACTTTAGGGGAAAAACAAAGAATTAAACAGTTCCATCTTTAATATATATTTTTTTTAATGATATTTTAATATAAAAGAACCAGATAGAGACTGATAAGCAGCTGGTGTTATCCGGGTATTTTAATGACCTTTAAGCAAAAATTTAACATGTTTTTACCTGTTTTATACAAATTATTGTTTTACCTTTGACTAGTTTTGGAAGAATAAATTTTATTTTTAAAGTCATGTGTGCGTGTTTTAATTGTTGGGGGATTGTTTGTGTATTTAAAAATACATTTACTTAAACCAACAACTTCAATGTGCAAAAATGGGACCCGACGTTGTTTTAAATAGTCAAAGAGTTAGGCTAATAATAATAATAATAATAATAATTATTATTATTATTATTATTATTACTGGTTATAGAAACAAATTAAAACAACAGTTAAACATTTGATCATATGTATCTGTGCTAGTTTGTGACTATGTGACCCATAATAATTTTTTCTCAGTATAAAAGTTTTGGGTTTTTTTAAGAACTCCATTAAAAGAGCAAAGACAAACTTAGAAAGAGTGGAAGGTAAGAAACCTCAGTGGAGAATACTGACTGTGACATGGTGCTAATTGCTCTCTGTGTGTGTGTGTTTGGCGGGGGGAGGGGTACTTCAGACTTACTTGTCTCTGCCCAAATGTTTGTGTTAAAGCAACGGAGAAATGCCGGAGCGCGCGCACACACACACACACCTCTCATCCACAAACGCTTTAACTGTTGTCTTGTAAATCGTTGATTAAACCTATGAACACAGCTGTTCAGCATCAGTCCTAAACACAAGCGCAGGGTATGTTTTTGTCCTTAATTAAAAGACACCAATATGTTAATAATTTACACAATGATAACATGTTGTTTATGTTTAATGTTTATTTTGCGGGAAAAGGTAATAAGCAATATTTAAAATAAAACAAACCAGGAAGTAAGTGTTTCATACATTAAGGTGCTGTGTATAACCAAGTGCCCCAACAGACATAGCAACAGTGTAGAGTGTGTGCGCTGTGGGGGATTGGAAGGTGAACGAAGATAATCATTTACAAGACAAAAGACGTTCAGAGGTGTGTTATGCCCTAAAACGCCCCCCCCCCCCCCTGCCACGGATTGCCCCCCATTACGCAATCGCTATCTCCAAAGAAAAGCCGCCGCCCCTTTTCATTCAAACGCGTTAGCGAGTGTTTTTCTTCCCTTACGCTCGGTTTTGTGAACACAGTTGTGTTCAGTAACACGATGGAACCAATTACCTAAACAGCAACAACAACAACCATTATGATCACACTTTGTTGAATTTATATTGCTTAAATATTTCGCAGCTCTGTCCTCTTTGCATTGCTACGTGTTTATTTATTTCCTTCTCGCATCGCACGTATAATGCACTCTAAAATCGACACTATCAAACTTGGAAATGATATAATATCAAATCAAACATCACGTTATTAAAATTAACGAATTTGTCACTACTCTTCTCTTATGCAGCACGGCTAAAAAGATAATAAAAATTACACCAAAGTGCTGCAGGTTTGGTGTCTGTGAGCTTTTCCTAATCAGAGTTAGACGGGGGCATTTTGTGGCTGCTCCAGTTACACTCTACTTAGATATTACACAGAGGGGAGTTAATTTTTGTTTTCTTCATCCTAGCTTAATTTCATCTCATGAAATAATATTAAGTTTTGGAGTTTTGGTATGAGTTCATCTCCCCAGCCAGTGTTGGGACAGGGTAGCATCATGGCAGGATTGGTGTAACTTTTCTTATCTTTTTAGCCGTGCTGCGTAAGAGAAGAGTAGTGACAAATTCATTACTTTCGTTACTAGACATGGTCTATTTTGTCTGCAAGTAAAATACATCGATACGTTAATAATTTACACCACGATAACATTACTGCAGAAGGATCTAGAGACGTGACTTTGAGACGTTCACAGTATATTCGAACCGTAGACAGGGTTTATTTTGCAGAACATTACAAAACAGCCATGTCCAATAAAACAGTGCATCTTTAATAAGCCGCATTGGTTTCGAGTCAGTAGTAAAATTAACGAAAGACTGAGAAGCCCCGTAAACTTGACCCTGACAATAATAGTCGATCTTATATTTATATTTATGTTTTTTTAAAATATATATATATATATATATATATATTTTTTTTTTTTTAAATGTTCAAATTAACGTTTCAGAGTAGCCAGTATATATTTGTCTTGTCATCTGTTTACAGCGTTGGCTGATTTTGTGATTGAGACCCATGGGTTACATTGAAATATTTTTTATTAGTAGTAGTAAGCCAGGCTTTAGTAACCCTGGATAAATCACAATATAAGCCCTCTCTCACGCACGCTCTCTCTCTCTCTCACACACACACGTACACACACGAACAAGTAAAACATGAAATCGCGTAAAACCAAATGAAACTATGGCAAAAATATATAAGCAGTAAAAATTACAGTAGTATCCTGTAGGTGATTCCTGTCCTGATAACAGGCGCTGACCCTCTGGACCTGTTTAGTTCTGTTAGTATTGTGTTCAAGTGTGAATGTTTATGGGGATTTAGTCTGTCACTGCTGCCGCATCTATTCACCGTAGTGATAAGTGATTAATGTCCCATCAGATCTTTGATGGGGAAACGTTATACTGATCCGTATGAACAGATATTTGTTCCAGATATTATGCGCCATTAATCGATTTGTTATGCCAATTTTTGACTATCAGCGAAAAAAAACATCAGCGAAAACATCAAAAATATAACGAAAACAAACTCAAGCAGAAGTTAAATTTTAAGCTTTACTTTGTAGCAAAATATTATCTACCAGTCTATTAAATGGAAATAGATAAAAACACCGTAATGTAAAATACTGTACATAGCCCGCATTTGTATTTCGTACCTATAACGACTGGTATAGATAAATTACAGATTTTACCGTCTTTAAGTATTATTAAGGATGTCGTGAAAAATATTGCAATAAGTAGTTTTATTAATTGATTTAATCATTAATTAAAATAGCATAAGCATCATGGATTGTGTATTGAGTGATTTAAATCTGTTTTATGAATCGTTTTTTATCCCTCTTTTTTACCACATCATCTATTTATGAAACTATGTTGACGTAAGTTATGATATATATATATATATTAAATATAGTAACCGGCTGCTTGGACACTGCAGTTAACTGAAGCAGTCAATGCTCCATCTGGCGGAATTATACAGCATTGCAACCATCTTTTTAGAAAGCGCATGGGGGCGTTTATGGGGTGGGGCATCGTTAACTACGTCATCGCGGGGGATCACATTCCGTGCACGGATCGATCATGGTCCTGTCACGGTCCTGTCATGGACCTATCATGCTCCAAGCGGCTGTTTGACGTGGCTCCCACTGTACTGCACTAGCAGGAGGTATTCCCTGCAGCAAGTGTGTGACGTGGTGGCGTGGTCCTTTCCGCACACATTTGTTAGATTTTATAATCTGAATGTTCATTCCACTCCGGGCTCACGGGTCCTCGACTCAGCTTCCCAAGTATAGTTCTGAGACCTTCTCGGCCTTGTGCGCACACGCTACACAACCTTGGGGTCCAGACACTTGCAGGTATTGCGGCGTTGGTATTCTCGTTCCCATAGCGTTTTCACGCAGCATCGAGTGTAGCCTTTGAAAGGGAACGTCTCGGGTTACTTTGCTGTAACCCTGTTCCCTGAAAAGGCGGGAACGAGATGCTGCGTCGCAATGCCACACTGCCTACGTGACCGCACGTCCGTTTAGACAAATCAATCTAAGGAATGTTTTCGGTTCACTCCTATTTATAACCTGCAGGTGCGTCTCATCAGATGACGTCACCCGACCAAGGTTATATAAGCCAAAATTTGGCGTGTTTGATACACACATGCTTCACAAATGGCAACACAAGAAGATGTTTCCATAGCGTTTCCATGCAGCATCTCTTTCCCGCTTTTTCAGGGAACAGGGTTACAGCAAAGTAACCCGAGATGATTCAGTGCTGATGTCAGAAAGACAATGACCCTAAACACAAGTTGCTCCAAATCCTAAAATATATTGTTGCTTGTCTTGTGGCGATTCATGTCAAGGGGTCACCACAGTGGACCATCTAATCCGCACAACTTTACAGGTTGTATGCCGGATGCTCTTCTTAAAGTGCCCCTATTATGCCATTTTAAAGGTTGCTACTATTGCTTAATGAATTTCTTAAAACAGGTTAACATGTATGCAAGGTCAAAAAAACACTTTAGTTTTCTCCAAAAATAGATTTAATTTTACCCCATTTCTAAATGATTCGTAAACGACTCGTGTGAAGCAGTTCGAAAATTCAGTCTGTCTAAACCCCTCCTTTCCGTGAGCCCTCACTGTTGTGATTGGTCAGATGGCGTGGTCCTTTATAACAGGTCTACCACTACAGCATGTGTCGGAAAACGAATGACTATAATATATCTGCAGATTTTAGATTCTGCATTGTACTATCTTAGAGAAGCACATAATAGAAATTTAAAGGGAGACTACACAAAAAACCTTTATACTGTATTAAAAATTTTTTGTTTCTTTACCAACTTATTATTACCTGAAAACAAAAATATTTTTCATAAGATATGCAATTAAAGAGGGCCTCTGAGTGGCGCAGTGGTAAACTGCTCGCACAGTCATCCGGAGATCGCTGGTTTGGCTCCCAGGTGAGGCTGTAACTTCTCGCAGCCGGAGGTCTAGTGCTCTGCCGTTGCCAGTTCCCAAGTGCTGGATGAGAAAGGAGAAGGGTTGAGCGTTGGGCTAGCAACCCGCCCCAGAAAAAACTACCACTACAGAAACAGTGAAAGTCCTCTACAATGGAGAACTCTCGTTGCCCTATGCACCAATCAGTGCTGGTGGCCCTAAGGATTAAGGATGCAACTAAAGAAACTGAAAATAAAAATACTGACTCATGTACGAGGTCTAAATATACACTTTTATTCCCCCAAGACTTGAATTATTTTATTTACTTTTATAAAGTCTAAACAAACAAAAATTAAGATTTGATGAAGATACAGGCTTAGTGCCTCATTACAATCTGTAGAGACATCTTCAATCTTAAAATAATAAAAACAGCAATTAACTAAACTGATAGTAAATAAATTATAAATTAACTAAACTGATAGTAATAGTAAGATGCAGTCGGCTGGCGTCACGTGGTTCAGAGGAAGTACGTGACAGTCTTTGGACCTCCCAACTGAGTGGTAGTAGTAGACTTAATGTGGGAGCCCCCTAGTGATGGGGAGGAATTGGACACGACTAAATTAAAGACAAAATCGGGAAAAAATAAAATTAAGTCCTAGAGAAGACTTTATGAAGTGATTCCACTCTCTCATCATCATTACAAGATCTTGGTCAAAAATTTATGTAAGTCTGGACAGAAATAAATGTTGTGATGTGATATGAGTTGATTGAAGTCCAGAGAAATCTAATATATTTTTCTGTTGAATTAGATGTTTTACTATACTAGCACTCTGGGTCTCATGGGACAATGTCAATTATTCTCTTTTATGATCAGCACTTTATCACTTCATTAAACATGGCATAGCCATTTTTCACACTCATGGGTATAGGTCCATGCAGCAAATTATCTGTAAAGTAAATCTTATTCCCTTAATTATTTTATTAGATTTCACTACCTACTCCACCAATAAACAATCTCAACATTTCTACAGTTTCACTTTTCTTTCAAAAACATTTTGATCAGATTATGACAGTCCTACACAGCTCTATTATAGGGAATTGAAGCAGTTCTGATTGAAGTCTGATTTGCATGATGGCATGTACTGTAGATGAGTCAAGAATCTATAAGTTTTGTCTATGTACATAAAACCTTTACAGAACTGGGACTGTTTACATTTGATTAAAACATTTCAGCATTCAAAACTACAAGACCTTGTTAAAATGACTACACCCATAAGCCTACTTTGCATTTCTTAGTGCTATAACCACTGACATCACACGTAAAAGTTGTTTACAAACCTTCTGATTCTTACACAATGTCCTACGCTAACATAGGAATATTTTTAGTCATATGTGAAATTTGAGCACAACTCCTAGAACTGATTTTGAGATGCTTAGTAAATAAGGGCCCTTGTTTGACTTGAATTCCCATTGTACGATGTCAACAAAATAAGTTATACCGCTATACAACCTTCTCTTGCTTACCCCCTATTACCACTGCTGCTAAAACAGTTGTACATTTGCTATATATGTACTGTATGTGTATAAAAGCCACCTGATTGGGATAAACTGCTGTGGTCACATGAGACCAAAATTTAGCTCTTTGTCATCAACTCAACTTGCTGTTTTCGGAGGAAGAAAAGTGCTGACTATGACACAGTCCCTACAGTCAAGCACGGTGGTGGAAACATTATGCTTTGGGGCTGTTATTATGCTAAAAATACAGATTGACTTTGCTGCACTGAGGGGCCAATGGATGAGGTGGCTCAAGAATAAGCACATTAAGGTCATGGAGTGACCTTAGCCAGTCTTCAGACCTTAATGAAAAAGAAAATTTATGGAGAGAGCCGTAACTTTGAGTTGCCAAACAACAGGTAAGAAACCTTAAACATTTAGAGAAAATCTGTAAAGAATAGTGGATGAAACTGCATCTCAAGATGTGTGCAAATCTGGTAAACAACTACAAGAAACATCTTTCCACTGTGCTTTCCAGCAAGGGTTTCTCTACCAAGTACTAAGTCATGTTTTGCTTGGGGATCAAATACCTATTTCCCTCATTGAAATGTAACTTAATTCATAACATTTGTATCATGTGCTTTTTCTGGATTTTTGGTTAATATTTTGTCTTAATCCTTTACTATAAACTTATGATAAAAATTATAGACCCTTCATTTCTTTATAAGTGGGCAAACTTAGAAAATCTGTAGGAGATCAAATACTTACTTCCCTCACTGTATATATTGCATTCGGAAATAATAAAAATGTATACAGTAAAACTATTTTGTTGGAGCAAATCAATTACCATTTCAGGGATGCAAACTCCATCATTTGTGTCTGTAAATTCCCAAAAGATTAGCTGAATCTAGAATACTCAACCCAGACTATGTAGCACCAGCAACCAAATCATAGTTAAAGTCACACTGATCACACTTTTTCCTTATTCTGATCTTTGATGTAGGCCTTAAGTGAAGATCTTGACCTGTATCTGTAGCAACTTATATACTGAACTGCTGCCACATGACTGGCTTAATAGTTTATTTAAATAATTTCAAATTGCATTTAAAAACATTTAAAACATTTTCTAATTGCAAACAAAGTAAAAGTTTCAAAACTGAAAAGTTTTAGAGAGAGGATTCTTTTTTTTTTTTAAATGACATACTGACATACTGTATTCAGCTAGTTGCTATACTGCACATCTGGAGACAATTATCTTTAAGCTACTGTAGATGTCTAAACTATGTCCTTTTATCACTGTTGTTCATATTGTTAAGTGATATACTTGAATAGATATGTTTTTTTTCCAGTCTACTATTAATTAATGTTCTTTATTTTATTGTAATGTGGTCACAGCAGCTGCTGACAAGAGAATCAATCCAGAACAAACCAACATATCTGTAACTGAAGGCAGCAACACCACACTGTCCTGCACATATACTGTAACAGTTTATACTCTCCTCTGGTATCAACAAAAACCTGGATCAAGACTCGATTTTCTGCTGCTGATTGATGAAGACAGGAAAGTTGTCACAAAGTCTCAGCCACCTCATTCATAATTGTCCATTTAACTCCACAAAGTGGTGGATCCGCTCATCTGCTCTGTATCAGACTCTGCATTGTACTACTGCACTCTGGCAACAAAAAGCATTATTTTGTCACAAGATGGAGCTATTTACATATTTGCATGTTTGTGCTGCTGGTCTATGATTCCAAGGTGTGTGCTGTTTTTGTGTGTAAAACATCCTAAACTAACTTAGACACTAAACTAAAATTAAAAAAATAAATAAATAAATAAATATATATTGTTTAATGGATCATTTGATGAGTATATTTATCAAAATCCAATAATGCCCACAATCATTTTTTCAGGCTGGTTTAGTTAATGGTAGGTTCTCAACATGAGGCTTAATCTAATGCCAGGAGACAACAGGAAGTCATCTTTCAGCAATAATGGTGGCACTGAGATGCGGTGCTGTGGGGTGGAGCTGGCTGAATATTTAAGCTGTTTAATAGACTACAGTTAACCTCTGGGGTATTTTTATTTGACTAAGAGAGTTCATCATGTTCGCTGAAATATTTATGTGCCTGTGGATTTTATTAGGTGAGATTACAGCGACTTTTTAAAATTTATTTCTGATGAATCTGTTAAAATCTTTTAAATGTTAATTTTATATACAGTATCTCTGACTTGATCATGTAAAATTGTAAACTATTATCTCTCTGACAGATGATGCTATGGCAGCTCCAGTAGAGCCACTTTTCACTCAGAAAGCTGTAGATGAAGGTGATAGTGTTACTCTGTCCTGCAGCTACAAAGACTTCAGTGGCACTGTACAGAATCTGCACTGGTACAGACAGACGTTTAAATCTAAACCTGAGTTCCTAATTTATATCTATCCACATGGAGATAAAAGTGATCCAGTTTTTCCACATATCTCTGCGGAAATTGATGATAAAATTAAACAAGTGGATCTGCTCATCTCCTCTGCTGCTGTATCAGACTCTGCACTATACTACTGTGCTCTGGCGCCCACAGTGACAGGAAATCCAACTGCACTGTACAAAAAACACTACACATGACAAGACATGATTACTTTTTTAAAAGATGGAACTATATGCTTGCTTACATTCACATTTTAAATGCCATTATTTGGTTTTCTTTTTAAAACTATCTTAATAATGTTCTCTCTCACACAGAATCTTATGTAAACTTATGTAATTCTTAAATCATTTTCGCCTCTTACCTTACATAAGAAGGCTCTGGATCCACTGTTACCTTAGTAAATATAATCAAATCTAAGTAGGCTTATATATATATATATATATATATATATATATATATATATATATATATATATAAGCCTACTTAGATTTGATTATATATATATATATATATATATATATATATATATATATATATATATATATAGAGAGAGAGAGAGATAGATAGATAGATAGAAATCCTGATCATCCATAAATTTCATGCAATCACAATAAATTGCAGCCTCCATTCAATAATACACATTGGATACAGTGTGTTGATCGGCAACAGTGCAATAGCTCTGTGTTGTATATGTGGCAAGATTCACTGTCACTAATACTATGAAGTAAAGATCTGTGAAAAGATTTGCTACAGTACAATAACAGCACTTCCTGGGTGTGGCCTTCTAGAGACGTGTTCACTGATGTGTAAAATTCAGCACATTCAGCACTATTATACAGAATCCTCATAGAGCTGTGTTCAGAAATGGCTCAACTGTACAACTTGCTCTATGCAGTGAGATACATACCACTGATTCTCACTGTAGCAACAGGTAATTTATTTACATCTGTTGCTTTCTTTTGGTATTAATATTATGTATACCATTATTAATACTAATATCTTTAAGAAATTGTGTATTAGGTTAAAATGTTTTTGGATTTTACAGAAAAAAATAATTTTTAGACAGTTTTTAATATCTACATAATTATTGTATCTATATTATTCCATACGGCAGGCAGTTTTGCAGCTAAAATTGGTCCAAAAGATGAAGATTCCATGATTGTCAGAAAGGAAACAGACACAGTTACTCTGAAATGTTTATATGAGTCAAGCAGTGATTACATTCTGCTTTACTGGTACAGACAATATCCCAACAGCGCACCACAGTTTTTGCTGTATAAAGGTGCAAAGTCATGGAGTTCTGAAAACTACAATCCCACTGGAAAGCGATTCAATGCAGAAACAACATCAGACTCTACTGAACTGACTATCAAAGATCTGCAGATCTCAGACTCCACATTGTATTATTGTGCTCTTAGAGAAGGGGCACAGTAATAGAAAGTCAAAGAGCGACTGTACAAAAACAGGAGTTAAATTATATACGGTATATCAAAGATACTTCCTTTACCAACTTAAGTCAGTTAACCACAGACACAAACAACATTTGTGGTAAAATATGCACCTAAAAAAACTGAAAATAAAAATAATGATTTGTATGAAAATTGAAAATAAAGATGCATTGTGTAAGGTGTTACTTGTGCATAGTGTTAACTTTTAAAGTTAAATTAACTTTGTTTTCTCCTCAAGATGGATTCCAGTTCATTTTCTACATTAATCCATAATGTAGAGACACAAATTAAGGTTTGTTGAATGTTATTTAAAAAAATTTTCACCAATCAGGGCATTCAGAAATGTCTGAAATAGGAGATTTTGTATAATCTAGTGAGGGTTAATAATGTCGTCCAAGTTCCCCCATCAACATTGTCAACCTTGCAATTTATGATGCATTTACAATATTCATTAAATATTATCACTAATTTCTATTTCTCCATCAGTTTTAAGGTTCGCATTTAAACAAAAATCAATTATATATTTATGCAAACACAAGGTTACCTTGTTAAAGCTGATGAACTTGTTCTACTGATACAGTCCAAATTATTTCTGCGTGGAAAAGAACTAACAAAAACTAAAAAAAAATTATATATAAATATATATATATACATATATATATATATATATATATATATATATATATATATATATATATACACACACACACACACAGTGGAACCTTGGATTACGAGCATAATTTGTTCCAGAAGCGGGCTCGTATTCCTAAAACACTTGTAAAACCAAATGTAATTTTCCCATAAGAAATAATGAAAACTCAAATTATTCGTCTGTGAAGGCGAAAGTAGGAGGGGTCTGTGTGTGTAAGAGAGAGAAAATGGATTTTTAACATTTCTAATGAGACTTGCTTTTGCTTTACAAAACACGCATACAGACAAAATAAATTATTTTACGCGCACACATGTGTTCACAGTGTTACAGTAAACAGTACAGTACATGCGTGCACGGATATTTGTTATACCAGTAAGAGACGCGCACTAAGACCCAGCGGAGGGGATTACCCACAATTCCGCAGCGCAAGAGAGAAAAAAAAACCTTGGTTCAGTTGTGATCATGTGAAGCTCGGCGACAAAACAAGAAGTGCATGCGTGATACATGATACTTCGTACTCGTGAACCAAGACTTGTTCGTTTTCCAAATCAAAATTTATTAAAAAAATCTTTGCTCATCTTGCAGAACACTCGCAAACCGCGTTACTCATAATCCGAGGTTTCACTATATAGGGAATCGAACCCTCTGCGCTGAAGGTGCGGGGCCACAGTGCTTACTACTGTGCCACCATACCACCACAGAACAATACAATAAAACTTTAATTTGACAATATAAAATGGCAAAAAGAATAGGCGTAATGATCAGGTGTCCACATATGTTTAACCGTATAGTGTATTCTATGTACATTCATAAAACAGGGTGATACAAAAAGTACTGAGCAGTAAAGAAACACACACCTTTTTACAAATCTTACTACTATAAATGAAGACAACAAAATTTGGAAAAAAAAAAAACATTTAAATTAAATGAAGAAATGTAAATCAAACATTCTGAAGTATATTTTGAAACAAAATATGAATTTATTTTAATAAATATTAAGTTTATTTATTTTATTTTATTAATATTGTAATATTGAGTTTATCTGTGACCTGTGTGATACAGAGTATATACACTGCATGGCACCTGGATTTAACCACCCAGACTTAACTAAGCAAATAAGGAAGATGCATTAATTAGATCATTAGTTTAGTAATTAATATGTTTCAGCTGGCAATTTAACCCTAACTGGTGTATTGAGTAAAGCAAAAAAATAAAAATAAATAAATAAAACATAAAAAATAAATCAAAGAAAACCAAATAAATCAGGTCAGCTGACAACTGAACATACTGAATGACCAGTTGTTCTATCAGTTTCTTTGCTGATGGCACAGGATTCATTAGGCTTAAATTGTGAAACATTGGTTCAAAGAGCATGAGATCATTTTCACACATGGATTGGCTACCACAGAATTCAGACCCTACTTCCAATGAGAGTCTTTGGGATGTGCAGGAGGAGGCTTTACGCAGTGGTTCAACTTTTTCATTATTAATGTTGGACAGACATAAATGTTAGGACATTGAATAGGCTTATTGAAATGATGCCACAGAGAGTGTGAAACTTGTACATGCCTCCAGAGGCAGTGTTATAATTTGGAGTGGCTTTAGTTTGTCAGGGTTGTTGCTGTCTAGGTTTAGCAACATTAGGTGGAACTAAAAATCACCTGATGACCGAATTATCACATCTATGGAGTTTTTCTTCCCTGGTGACACAACCATATCACAAGAAACAAATTATGAAAGAGTGGTTCTGGGAGCATGAGGAATCATTTTCACAAATAAACTGGACATCAAATTGTGTGTAATCAAAGCTAAAAGTTATAAAAGTATAAAATCTATACTTGTGGGTGGTAGTAATTTTTTATTTTTTTTACATACTAGTATGGCCGAGCTTATCTGACAAGCATGACGTGCTCACGACTGAGCTAATGGTTCTCTCTCGCACACTTGCAGACTTTTTCGTCCTGGTGGATTCAAAAATCTTTTGCCAAAAGCAACTTTCCAAACGTCAAATCTAGAGACTTTTTTTTTTCAGAACTTTTGTAGCCTCAGACGTGTAGCCTGCAGTTGTCAGATCTATTCACACAAAGTAAATTTTACCTATTTAAACTAAAGAATATTTTCTCCTAAGAACATAAATATGAATTACTTTCTAGTTTTAAGTTAGTGTTTCTAGTATTAATTAACGGAAGTATATTGCCATGGTTACCTTTTTTGAATGTGTTTAACTAAAGAATAATTGTTAAAATATTTAACCATTACATTGTATAATAGTATTTAGTATTTTATTACGTCTTTAGAATTAAGTCTGGTAAGAATTTAATGGCGACCGTTACAATTATGCAAATCAGCCGATGACATCATTTAGAAACTTCTAACTACTTTTAGGACAGCCAATAACTACTTTCTTCACTGAGGAGTTGGTTATAACACTGATTATGGGTAATGCTTTTCCATGCTCAGTCTCAGTGCGCATATGCCACTCGAATAGTCAACATCCGTGCGCACGGGTAGTGTTCATTATAATATTGTGACCCTGCATGTGCACGTGCAAAAAGCATTTTTTTATTTTGTGTCCAAGAGTAGTGACTGTTCTTTATTAATTGTACTGCAACAATGGCCCCTGTAAATAAAAAGGTTTTATACTGTATATGATAGCTATATCACTTTTGTGGGTGTGGCCTTCTAAAGACGTGTTCCCTAGTGTGTAAAATTTAGCACATACAGCATTATTATACAGAATCCTCATAGAGCTGTGTTCAGAAATGGCTCAACTATACAACTTACTGTACACAGTGAGATACATACCACTGATTCTCATTGTAGCAACAGGTAATTTATTTCCATCTGTACATTTATTCATTAATTAATTAATTTATTTATTTATTTGGTATTAACATTATTATTCTAATATAAATCATAATGTCTTTGTGTATTAGGTTAAAATGTTTTTAGTATTACAAAAATAGATCATTTTGAGGTTGTTTCTTTATCTACATTATGACTTTATCTATATTCTTCTATACAGCAGGCAGTTTTGCAGATAAAATTGGTCCAAAAGATGAAGATTCCAGGATTCTCAGGAAGGAAGGAAACACTGTTACTCTGAATTGTTTGTACAAGACAAGCAGTAATTTAATTTGGATTTACTGGTACAAAAAATATTTTTACAGCCCGCCACAGTTTTTGCTGTATAAAGGTGCAAAGTCATACAGTTCTGATTCTTTCAATCCCTCTGGAAAGCGATTTAAAGCAGAAACAACATCAGACTCTACTGAACTGTCTATTAATGATCTGCAGATCTCAGACTCCGCATTATATTATTGTATTCTTAGGGAAGCAGCACAGTAATAGAAAGTCAAAGAGAGACTGTACAAAAACCTAAGCATGTAAAGTGAGTTAAATTATATACAGTTATATTAAAGATACTTCCTTTACCAACTTATCAGTTAACCACAACAAAAAAAATATTTGTGGTAAGATATCCAACTGTGGAAACTGAAAATATAAACTGTTACTGGTGCGTAGTGTTTGGAATTAAATAAATTTTTACTTTGTTTCCCCCATGACTGGTTTCAATTTAATTTTATGTTTATTTTTTACATTCATACAGTATTTCAAAACACAAATTAAAATTTATTATCATTCTGAAAAAATTGTCACTAGTCAGAACTATCATAAATGACTAAACTAGGAGGTTTAAAATAATCTAGGGAAGGTAAATAATATTGACCAAATTCTTTCATGAACATTGTCACCCTTGCAATTTATGACATAAAAACAACTCAATGGCTTTTTATGATGCATAAATTAAATCTTATTACAATTTTTTATTTCTTTATCAGTACCACTTATTAATGTTTGCATTTGAAGATAAATTAATTATATATTGATTACAAACACAAGGTTTCATTGCTGAAGCTAATTAACATTTTCTAACAAAATGTAATTCATTCCTACTGGGTTAAAAAAAACAAAAAAACATTTAACCTCTTTTCCAGTAGTAGGGTAGAGTGGCTTGCATTTTATGTGCAGAACAATAAATACATAAGAAAATCAGAATTTTTTTCCTTCCATTTTTGCACTTTTATTATTATTATTATTATTATTATTTTAGCAACACGTATCCTCTGAGGATATAACAATTATTTTACTAATACAGCAACTCAGATTAATTCTGTGTGGTTGGTTCTCATTTTGATACCGCATACAAAGCATGAAGTATTATAATAGTTTGGTGTGTTGTACATCACAGCTAAATGCTTTTTGCTCAATGATGATATCACCTAAAGGCCAAAATTTCAGGAGGTTAAGAGACCTGCAGAGGTATATTAACAGGAGATGATATCAGGGCACTTGAGGGTCTGGAGTGCACAAGCAGGTCTGTAGGCAGTGGCCAGCTGGCATTGGGGCAGGAGCCTGAAGAGCAATGGCCGTGGCCAGGGTGGCAAAGTGGGCCCTCATGGGCATTGGCTTTTGCATGCTCCCTGAGCAACTACTTCCACTGACTCGGCCAACCAGCCCCTTTAACCCTTAGGAGCCTGAAGGTGTTTTGGGGCCCTGAAGAAATTCTGACATGTCCTGACATTTGTGTATTTTTCCGTTACTTATAAACATATAAATGTCTAAAGTCTCAGCACAAACTGGGCTACAGTAATATGTGAGCAGAATGTATGTACAAGTTTGTATATTGGAGAAAAAACAATAATGCTTGATTATTAAAAGGAAAAAAAAAAGTCACTTAAATAGTCTTTTCTAAGATGGCGCCGGTGAGGTCGGCTGCCGTCACGACTGCTCCGACCACCTTTTCTCTGTTTTTGTTTTTTAAGTTAGTTTTCAGTGTTTTAAAATCGGCAAAATTACCACCATGGAGTAAATTAGTTATGATAAAGACACTTTTGTTTCTATTGGTATACAATGTACTCACAATTCGACGTTTTTAACTCCGGATCCGAGCTGGCCGAGTGAGATCCTGAGGGACAACAAAGGACGCGACGCGAAGCAACGGCCCCGAGGGAAACGAGCCGGCGTCAGGAACAGGCTGAGAGCCCGTGCACACCGCACACCTCTGCCTAGCATCCTGCTTGCCAACGTCCAGTCACTGGAAAACAAGCTTGATGACCTTAGGGCCAGGATAAAGTTTCAGAGAGACATATGGGACTCCAATCTTCTCTGCTTCACCAAGACATGGCTGAACCCAGCGGTGCCGGACCACGCCATCCAGCCAGCCGAGTTCTTCTCGGTTTACCGCATGGACAGGACACGGGACTCGGGGAAGTCAAGGGGAGGCGGCGTGTGTTTAATGGTGAACAGCAGCTGGTGCAACAGCGCGAGCGTTGTTCCTCTCACACGCTCCTGCACACCAAATCTGGAACTACTGTCCATCATGGGTCGTCCTTTTTATCTACCTCGGGAGTTCACATCGGTCATAATCAGTGCCGTTTATATTCCACCACAAGCGGACACGGACACTGCCTTTTGCGAGCTGCATGAGGCACTCACACAGCACCAAACACAACACCGGGACGCTGCGCTTATTGTGGCGGGGGACTTTAACAGTGCCAACCTCAAACGCGCAGCGCCAAACTTTTATCAGCACATCACCTGCCCCACCAGGGGCGAAAGGACACTGGACCACTGTTACACTACAGTCAAGGACAGCTACAAGGCACAATCTCGCCCATCGTTTGGTAAATCCGACCACGCCGCCATCTTCCTCATGCCAAAATACAAACAAAGGCTGAAACAGGAAGTTCCGGTTCAGAGGGAGGTCGCGCGCTGGACGGACCAATCGGTGGCCGCGTTACAGGGCGCACTCGATGACGCAGACTGGGACATGTTCAGAAACAGGTCCGATGATGAAGTCAGCGTGTTTACGGAAGCGGTTGTGGGATTCATTGGGAAATTAGCGGACGATACCATAGAGAAAAAGACTATCATAACGTTTCCCAACCAGAAGCCGTGGGTGGATAAAACCATCCGCGACGCTCTGAAATCTCGCACCGCTGCCTACAACACGGGACTCGCGTCGGGGGACATGGAACTATACAAGGCTGCGCTACGGGAGGAAACTAGAGTCACAAGGTCTCAGGACAATTACGGACTATAAAGCACCAACAACCGGTGTGACGAACGCAGACGTGACTCTGGCAGACGAGCTGAACACTTTCTATGCTCGCTTTGAGGCTGCAGCTAAAGACGCTAGCGATGCTAATGCTAACGGCTGCAGACAGGAAGTCACTGCCAGCGCCGGAAGTGCGTTCATCATCAGAAGAGCCTTCAAGAGAGTGAACACCAGGAAAGCAGCAGGACCAGACGGCATCTCAGGCTGTATCCTCAGAGCCTGCGCAGACCAGCTAGCACCTGTGTTCACTGAGATATTCAACATCTCTTTATCTCAGTCGGTGATCCCCACATGCTTCAAAGAGTCCATTATTGTTCCTCAACCTGCTTCTCTTAATGACTATCGCCCTGTAGCTCTCACCTCAGTGGTGATGAAGTGCTTTGAACGCCTGGTCAGAGACTTCATCATTTCTTCACTACCAGACACAGTCGACCCACTACAGTTTGCATACCGCCCAAACCATTCTACTGATGATGCCATCTCTCACCTCCTCCACACATCACTCACTCACCTGGACGCTAGGAAAGGGAATTATGTGAAAATGCTCTTCATCGACTACAGCTCTGCATTTAATACCATAATTCCCTCCACACTCACCACCAAGCTGGAGGACCTGGGACTCAGCTCATCTATGTGCCAGTGGATCTCCAACTTCCTAACTGGCAGACCACAGGCAGTAAGGATGGGCGGACATGTCTCAGCCTCACTCACTCTCAGCACTGGAGCCCCCCAGGGTTGTGTCCTGAGCCCCCTGCTGTACTCTTTGTACACCCACGACTGCGTGGCCACTACCAACTCCACCGCCATCATTAAGTTTGCTGACGACACTGTCGTGGTGGGCCTGATCACCAACAATGATGAGTCGGCCTACCTAGAGGAGATTGTAAATCTGGAGAACTGGTGCCAGAGGAACAATCTCCTCCTGAACGTCAGCAAGACAAAGGAGCTGATAGTGGACTTTAGTACAAAGCAGGAGAGGAACTACCAGACCCCCATCATCAATGAGAACCCAGTGGAGAGAGTGGACAGCTTCCGATACCTCGGTGTTCACATCACGCAGGACCTGTCATGGTCCTGTCACATCAACACCGTGGTAAAAAAGGCCCGGCAGCGTCTCTACCACCTTAGACGCTTGAGAGACTTTAGACTGCCCTCTAAGGTGCTCAGGAATTTCTACTCCTGTACCATAGAGAGCATCCTGACGGGAAACATTACGACCTGGTTTGGAAACAGCACCATGCAGGACAGACGAGCTCTACAGAGGGTGGTGCGATCAGCTGAGCGCATCATCCGCACCGATCTGCACTTGATCTACAGCAAGCGGTGCTGGACCAAGGCCAGGAAGATTGTGAAGGACCTCAGCCATCCCAACAATGGACTGTTTTCTCTGTTGCGGTCTGGTAAGCGATTCTGCTCCCTAAAGGCCAACACAGAGAGACTGAGGAGGAGCTTCTTCCCGCAGGCGATAAAGTCTCTCAATCACATCACACCACACAGGAGTTAATGTATTTTAAACTTTGACACTGACTGGACAATCATGGACACATGCATGCAATACATATTTACATATCTGAAGCCATTGCATATGTCACTTTATACAGTACATGTTTACCTGCCATTGCACATGACACTTTGCCACTCTGACACTTTAAGACATTTCAATGCCACTTTAAAACACTTTAAAAAATTTCATATATATATTTCCCCCCCATATTCCTATATTCTATTATTTTTACATGCCCTTATTTGTACAGTTGTTAATTTTACTAGTTACATTTATTTTTCTTTGTATTTTATGTTATTTCTTTTATTAATATTTATTCCTTATATATAGTTTTTTTTATTTTCTTTTTAAGGTCACCGGCGGTCGTATAAGCATTTCACTGCATATCGTACTGTGTATGACTGTGTATGTGACAAATAAAATTTGAATTTGACTTTGAATTTGAATAAGACCAGAAAACACATTTATGACATTTGTGAACAAGACTTTTGTGACCTGGATCTTGTAGTGTAGAGGTTTTACTTCAAAATTATGTAACAATCATCTCGCTCACACATTTAAAGAAAATAATACATTATTTAAACTATCTAAGACACTTTTTGTTTAGAAAGACCATATACGAGGAGGTGTAAACGATCATGAATAATTCTATAATTCACACCAGAGAAGACAAGGACCTGCTTAATAAGCTGCATAATTACCCCTTTAATCAGGTATGTGAGTTAGGAAAGTGCTTCAAAAAAAATCATTTGAGAACAAAAACATATTTCTTTGTTTTTAGTTTATTTAGAATAACTCAAGATTCACTTGCAAAAATTCCAGGAACAGTTCAAGATAAATAAAAAGAATAAAAAGTGTAAAAACAGAACAGTGCAGAAACAAAAACAGTGCAGTATCTAATATATATATACTGTTGAAAGTTAGAGGATGTTTCTTTTTTTGCTGAGTGTATATATATATATATATATATATATATATATATATATATATATACTCAGCAAAAAAAGAAACATCCTCTAACTTTCAACAGTTTTTACTTTCAGTAAACTTAATGTGTAAATATTTGTATGAACACTAAAAGAGTCAACACCATAAGACATAAACTAAAAATGTTTCACAATGTGTCCCTGAATAAAGGGAGGCTCAAAATCAAAAGTACCAGTCAGTATCTGGTGTGGCCACCAGCTGCTTAAAGTACTGCAGTGCATCTCCTCCTCTTGTCGGTAGACAAGTCTCTTTAGTGTCCTGCGTTTTTAGAACTGTGACCTTAAATGCCTACTTTCTGTAAGCTGTTAAGGTCTTAACGACCATTCCACAGGTAAATGTTAATTCATTAATTATGGTTAATTGAACATGCATGGAAAACATTGTTTAAACTCTTTACAATGAAGATCTGTAAAGTTTTGGATTTTTACAACATTATTGTTGAAATACACAGTCCTGAAAAAGGGACGTTTCTTTTTTTTTGCTGAGTTTATATATATATATGTGTATATGTGTATAACACCTATATATATATATATATATATATATATATATATATATATATATATATATATATATATTATATATATATATATATATATATATATATATATATAGAGAGAGAGAGAGAGAGCACAAAACTGTGCAAACAGGAACAGTACAAGATAGTAACAAGATAAAATGGATGTATGGTTTCTACAGTCACACGTCCCTGCGCCACTCTTGGAAGCAGTTCCTGTTCAGCTAGGGAACATCCCATGCCTGGCATTTCCAAGGTGTTTTTTGCCGCTTGCTATGCACTGCTTTGCAATGCATATATAACCTGCGACCAGCAACGGCAACATGCCTGGTATCCGAAGTCAACTCAGCTCCTGGAACTGGTACATGGTCACTACTTGTCTATTTTGGAGCTACTTCCTGTGAAACACCACAAAGTTCTTTAATAAGTTGTTCCATAAACTCTTTATGGGACAGGTGACCATATAGTTCTTTATGCACAATGAAAGCACTGGTGGCAGCTGTAGGGATGAACAGGGCTTCCAAAGAGTGCAATCAACTGATCACTTTCCAGAGCCCCTCTCCCAGCCTGCATGTCGCCATTTTGATAATCTTATTTGATCCGCGAGCATAAAGGAGCGTCTGTAAAACGAAGCTGCAGGAAACTTTACAATGGGACAGGAAGTTTGCTGTTTCTGGAGCCACACTAAGACCAGATGCCTTGAAGTAAAACCAAATACAAGGGTGTAAATCGGTGATCTGGTAAACAAAGCGAACAGTTTTACAGCTTCACCCTGGTTGGTATAACCACCTACCTCCAGAGCACATGCCCTTCAATGAACAAAAAAGCATACGGCATCAACACTATTTTAAACCTTCTTTAAATTGTGTCAGTAGGGCAAGACGTATATACATACTGTATATTTACTCTATAAGTTTTATTCCTGTGTGTACATTTAGTTATTCTGCAGAACTTAAAAGGTGTTATCAGCATTTACAAACCCCTTTTATTAAATAACGGAGGAAATAAGTGGTAAGATATGTAATGTTTAATATCAATCTAAAGCTGGCTTTATTCAAAGAACGTTGGTGAACACAAAAAATTGGTAGCATGAACAGAGCTCAGGCAAAATTACTTTATAAAAGGTATTAAAACTCCAACAGGATAAGCCCACATGACAGCCGAAACACCGGGCTAATGTATTCACAAGAAGGGGAACCACGTAAACGGGGGCCAAGCCCCGCAACTGCATCCGATTGGACCAATCACCCGTGGGACGGACTGATGTCGAAGGGTCAAAACCGGCAGGCAGAAGGCAAAATCTAGGTCAATTTCAACTACTGCAACCTACAACCTCCAACAATCTGTTCCAAGAAGCTCGGGCTTCCGCCCCCTGCGGACGCGCCGCTGCTGCTGGCGTCAATCTGCTGCTGGCGTCAATCTGCTCTTCAAGACATGGTGCCAGAACTCCAAAGTCCTGCAACAAAGAAACTTTCAAGAGAAGTTCCAGAGCGCAGCCATCAGGAACTAGGCAACCAACACCTCACCGAAAGTTTTTGTCTCTTAAAAAAAGAGTCTGATCACATTCGCATAAACGAGTTGTTAGCAATTTTAATCTTTCTCTGTTACGGATCCACGTCACTCCGTAACATATTTGCATAATGTCCGCCCATGTTCTACGTCGCAAACAACTTGCCCGCCCACAAACAGTACAATTTCCATGTATATTAAAGTTACTGCATGTCAAGAAGACAACTGTGCCTGCGCTTACCACTGAGAAACGTCCTGCTTCAGTCGTGCTTGCGAAACAGTTTTTGTCGAGGTGCCACTTCAACCGTTTCATCATCAGACTCCGGCTCGAATTGATAGGGTAAAACCAACACCATCTTCTCTATGTATTAATGACCTGTCCAGAGTATTGTTTTCCAACACACGCTGTAGCAGGCATAAAGGACCGCGCCATCTGACCAATCACAGCAGTTAGGGCTCACGGAAAGGAGGGGTTTAGACAGACTGCTTCACACAAGTCGTATTTGAATCGTTTAGAAATGGGGTAAAGTTAAATCTATTTTTTGAGAAAACTAAAGTTTTTTTTTTACCTTGCATACATGTAAACTTGTTTTAAGAGACTCATAAAGCAATATTAGCAACCTTTAAAATACAAAATAGGGGCACTTTATTCAAATTAACCTGAATCGTTAAAGATTCCATACACCTCTGACCCAGAGCTAAACACTACATATTAATGATAAAGAATGCGACAGTCATTCATTGTCATTATTATGTAAACCCTACACAGCAACGTCCAAAAAGTGTAGAAAATGTTTCTGTACCACTTCACTGTTTTGTGCTGTGTGGTGTAACAGCTGATCAGAGAGATCAACATCTTTCATGTGCTGGTTGTAGACAGCTACATAAGGCAGTATTTTAGCCAAAAGGAGCTACTATGTTTGTGCTTTGTGTTTGTGATTAGCATAATCTAAAGCTATCCAAAACAAGGTGAAATACATTAGAACATTTACAAACATCTGTAAACTCCATAAGGCATTAGCTTAGCCACCGGGAAATAACATTTGTGCTAAGCCACATAAGGCAGCATGTTAGCATGATTTAGCTAAACTATGTAAGTGGCATTGAAAGACAATGTTACACATAAGCTGGAAGTAGGTAGTAGGGAAAATATATACTAATATTAATTATATTATTATAATTGGAGTTATATAAGACTTAATAACTTACTCATTGTCATAACAGCTTGCTTGAATGTCCACTGCTGGATCTATTCACTTCAAAATGCTCCCGTTTGTCGTCGGAGACACAATCTTCCGAGGGAAAGGTAAACTCCTCCCACTGTCCAGAACATTCTGAAGAGCTTCCACGGCTGTGTAGCGCGTGCCATCTTTTAAATATGCATTGTATCTGAGTGGAAACTGTGTTTTCAAGCAGGTCTGTGCGTGTGTTTTCATGCCTGTGTCCGGAGGGCATGACCTTGTACGTAGAGTACACAGACTGTTTTCGGTGTGAATAGTTATTTAGCACAAACATGGTAGCTAAAAGTTATTTAGCACAAACATGGTAGCTACTTTTAGCTAAAATACTGCCTTATGGGCGTGTTCTGCCTTGGGTTATTATCAGATAATAAAGTGCGACAGAAATTCTGTGCCTCTCCTTGGGTTCACATAGATTACATAAACTGAGAATGTTTGTTTTCAATATGCATGTAGGTGCATGTTATTCACAAGTTCTGACGCGTCTTTAGTTACACAGTGTCACTGACGACATCAGACGTTTCGTTGATTTCTTTGTCTCTTGTTTATTTTCAACATCAAAAACAACGGTTGTTACAGTTTCTTGCATAAATCCACTGTAGTCACGACAAGTCGCTTGCTGTGTTCTGTAGCTTCGATAGATTACAGTTACAACAACTTATTTTACCGTATTCCTTTTAGCTTACTGTCTCACGTTATCACGGTCAAAAGCTTGTGTGCTCCACACCTTTCTGTATCCTTCCGTGTCTTAACAACAACTACAACTAACGTGCGTGATAGACATGGAACTGCATAACTGTGGGATGATGTCACAGAACAACACATGAAATGATGTCACAATACAAGTTATATGTATGATACTTAATGCTTAATGCTTAACTAATAAACTGAAATAAGATAAACATAACAACAAATCACAAGAATAAAATATGGCCCTTACATTTCCAGCCCCTAATTGACAGGCAGGAAGACTGACAATTACACACATTTTTTGTTTTGTTGTTTTTTCCTTTTTTTTTTTTTTACAATTGGGCCACAACATTTACTATTGGATTAAAATTTGAATTAACTTTCTTAACACTTTAGAATTAACTTTCTTAACACTTTAGACATTAACTTTCTTAACACTTTAGACATTTGTTAACGGTTTAACTTAAGGTATTCATATCCCTGCGTACCAAATGAAAGGAACATGACTACTTTATAAGGTAATTAACAGTCCATTTCACATATCAGGCACAGCTTATCGATGGGTCTTTCCAGGGTACTGGTTTTAGTTTTGACCAGTACACGTCTCACAAGTCCTTTTTTATCAGGGAACACTTTCGTGATCTGTCCGACGACCCATGAATTTCTTGGAGAAGACTCATCAATTATTAGAACTACGTCTCCAATCGAGAGGTTTTTTCTCACCTGAGACCATTTTTGGCGCTCCTGAAGCAAGGGCAAGTATTCACGCACCCATCGCTTCCAGAATAGGTCGGCAAGGTACTGAATTTGCTTCCACTTGCGACGTGCGTAAATGTCCTCTTTTTTGAAAAGTCCAGGAGGCAAGTTTGACTGTTTTTTCATCAGCAGCAGGTGGTTAGGTGTCAGGGGCTCCAGGTCTGTGGGATCGTCTGTAGCGGTGGTAAGGGGACGGTCATTCATTATAGCTTCCACCTCACACAGAAATGTGTGCAAGCTCTCATCGTTTAGTGTTTGTTCTTTTAGTACAGACCTCAAGATTTTTTTAACTGACCTTATCTGCCTTTCCCATATTCCACCGAAGTGAGACCCAGCAGGAGGATTAAATTTCCATTGTATCCCCTTTTGCATGAGGACGCCTTCGATTTTTGACTGATTCCACTGTTGGATAGCTTTACGCAGTTCAGTCTCAGCGCCTATAAAGTTTGTTCCATTATCACTTCTCATAACTGACACCTGGCCTCTTCTGCACATGAAGCGTCGAATAGCATTTAAGCAGGAGTCTGTATCTAATGACTGCGCGACTTCAATGTGCACGGCTCTTGTTGTCAGACAAGTAAACAATACGCCATATCTTTTAACATTACTTCTACCCCGTTTGACCTCGAAGGGTCCAAAATAGTCTACCCCTACGTTAGTGAACGGTGGGTGATCTGGTGTTATTCTATCGCGTGGCAGTTCTGACATTTTTTGTTCACTATTCTTCGCTCTGATCTTTCTGCATGTCACACAACTGGACAGAAACTTTCTCACAAGGGAATTTGCTGTCGGAATCCAGTATTTCTGCCGCAATTTTGAAAGCATATAATTCCTTCCACAATGTCCGACCTGTTCGTGAGTGTTTCTTAAGATTAAAGTTGTAATGTGTGAGTCTTTGGGTATAATGACAGGGTGTTTTGCATGCTCAGGCATTGCAGACCTACCAAGACGTCCTCCAACTCTTAGCACTCCATCCTGCAGTACTGGATCTAGTTTGGAGAGACAACTGTTTCTTTTTACGGAAGCATTACCCTTTTGTAACATGGAAATTTCGTCTTTGAATTTTTGGTTTTGAACGAACTTAATGACTTCGTTTTCTGCCATTGTTAAGTCCTTAATTGTTAGAGACTTATGGTTTTCTATTATTGAGTTGTTTGCCTGTCCCTTAATCCTTTTTGTTTTCTGTTTAAGCATGTCTTTAATGCAAAGAATCCAGGCAACGGATCTTTTTAACTTATACCAGTCGGAGTGATAGTTAATCAGTTTACTCACGGCATCTGTGCTCTCTGTAGTTTTTACGAGATTCACTGAGGCTGAGTGTTTAATCTCAATGTCATCCTCTTTCATCGACAGATCGTGAATGTTTTCAGGCCATTTACTCTCTGGTGTTTTAAGAAAGGGGGGACCGTGGATCCAGTTGTTGTTTTTCATGAATTTTTCACAGGAAACTCCTCTGGAAGCAGCGTCGGCTGGGTTTTTTGAAGTGTTGACGTACCTCCACTGCTGTGGCTTGGTTGACTCTCGTATGATGGAGATTCTGTTAGCGACAAAGGTTTTAAAACGTAGTTTTTCATTAACAATGTATCTCAAGACGGTTGTGCTGTCGGTCCAAAACACAGAGTCCAGCAGTTCTATTTCCAGTTGACCTTTCAACATTTTGTCGTTGTTTACGGCGACCACTGCCGCTGTCAATTCCATTCGGGGAATGGTAGTTTGTTTCAAGGGCGCTACGCGAGAATTCCCCATCATGAATGCACAGTGTGTAAGTCCATCAGCATTTACTAACCTAATATATGAGACAACTCCATATCCCATTTCACTTGCATCTGAGAAGTGGTGAAGTTGTGCTGTATTTGTGACTCCAAAGTCAACTGGTTTTACGCATCTTGCTACACTAAACTCAGACAATTGATGCAACTCGTGTAGCCAGGCCCTCCATCTTTTTATAAATTGTTCGGGAATGTCATCGTCCCAAGCGAGTCTCTCTTTACATAACTGCTGCATTAAGATCTTAGCTGGCAGTATGACTGGTGCAAGGAAGCCTAAGGGGTCATAAATTGAACTAGTGACTGACAAGATTCCTCTTCTAGTCGCAGGCCGCTCTTTTAAACTAATCTTGAACTTGAGCGTGTCTGAATTAATACACCACAGCACCCCTAGGGCTCTCTCAACGGGGAGTGCGTCTTTACTCAAATCTAAGTTCCTCATGTCTTTAATTCTCTCACTCTCAGGGATGGAAGCTAGCAATGTACGACTATTACTTGCCCACTTGGTGAGGTGAAACCCTCCACTTGCGCACAGTTTGGTGAGATTACTATATAGCGCAACTGCTTGACTATGACTAGAGACAGACTTCAAGCAGTCGTCTACATAAAAGTTTTTAAGTACTGTGTTGACTGCCTCGGCAGATGCATTGCTGCGGTTTTCTTCTGCTGTTTTCCTAAGGGCGAAGTTAGCTACACTTGGAGATGATTTTGCACCAAACAAATGAACAACCATTTTATACTCAACCAAGTCCTGACTCACGTCTCCATTCGGCCACCACAGAAAACGCAACAAGTCTGTGTCCTTTTCCGGAACTCTGACCTGATAGTACATGGCTTCCACATCTGCCATCATGGCAACTTCTTCTTGTCTAAAGCGTGCGAGCACTCCAATGAGTGGGTTTGTCAGGTCGGGTCCCTGCAGAAGCTCGCTATTTAATGATATTCCCTGATAGCTGGCAGCACAGTCAAAGACTACCCTTAGCTTTTTCTTTTGAGGATGGTACACACCATGGTGAGGTATGTACCACACTTGCCCGTCTTGTCGACCTAGGTGGGGTGTGGGGACCTTGACTGCATGACCCTTTTCAAACATGTCGTTCATGAAGTTTAGATACTCTTTGTGAAAGGAGCGGTTATGCTTAAACTTCCGTTTGAGGTTCAGTGCGCGCTGCATGGCTGCGCTTCGGTTATTGGGCATTTGAGTAGCTGCTTTCTTAAATGGAAGACCGATGTAGAAGTGATTATTGGTAAATTGCAGGGAGTTAGTTACAGAGTCTAAAAACTGATAGTCCTCTTGTGACAACTCAGCCTTGTCATCACAGTTCCGTTCAGGAAAATCATGGTTGTACTGTTGTATCAGCATTTGTTCCACACTTTCGATGGAGACTCTGTTGACTGCAACGCTCACTTGCTCATTGTCACATGTGCCTTCCTCGACCGACTCTCGAAGAGGTCCATTTATGGTCCATCCAAGAGCAGTCTTTACTGCATATGGCCCATTGTGCCTGCTGTTAATTACTCGCCATGGTTCTAGGAGCCTGTGCTCTTTGTTACCTATGAGAATTTCAACTCCAGCATTAATGTAAGGCAGTTTTACTTCGCTGAGGTATGGCCACTTATCAATGTCGTGCTGTTGTGGAATATTTTCCACTGAGACTGGGATACTCTTTTGTGTGAACACTTTGGGGAGTTCAATAAAGGTGTTTTCTTCCAGACTGCTAACCTCTAGGTCAGTAAGCACGTAACTTTCTACTTGTTTCCTCGCGTTCATGGTGCTTAACATGATGTCAATTTTTTTACCTTGTACGTTTAATCGCCTTGCTAATGACTCTGTACAAAAGGTAGCAGAGCTACCTGGGTCCATAAAGGCATATACTTCTACTGTCTTGTTGCCTTTTTTGGACTTTATTTTAACAGGTACTATGGAGAGAATACAGTCATCTCCAGCCCCGATACACGCACTCGTTTCGTGACTCGCTGCAACAGGCAATGTTTGAACTGGTTCGGTTTCGTCAGCCTTTGCGATCGCTTGAGCTGTGTCTTTTGCTGCAATGTGTAGCATGCGAGGATGTTTCTTTGAGCACAACTGACATGTAATTTTCTTTGTGCAGTCTTTGCTTAAATGTCCTTTTACTAAACAGCCAAAGCAGAATCCATTCTTTTTTAGAAAGTCCAATTTGACCTTATATGTCTCATTGTTAAACTTGTGGCATTCGTCTAGGGTATGATCTTGCTCACAGGATGCACAAGGTTTAGTGAAGGCACTAATAACTAACGCACCACTACTCTTTACTGTGATTGAGTCTCTATGATTTTTACCAACCTGTTTTACGCCGGTCGCAAAGCTGCTACCTCTCTTTTCTTCCATTTTTTGCTTGAATCCTGAAGGGGATTTGTTGCCGTGCTTTTTACCACTAGTCGTTGTACCACTAGTCGAAACGTTCAGGTCTCCAAAAAGTGGGTTAGACATTGCCTTTGCTTCCCGTTCTACGAATTTCATCAGCTGCACGAACTTAGCTGTTTCTTCATTGCGCTCTTCGTACTTGTATACGTGGCTTCTCCATTTTTCACGCAATTTGTAGGGCAGTTTCGAGGCAACACCTCTCAAGTTGGTAGCATTGTCTAGCTCATCCATGTAGTTAATGCTTGACATGGTATTGTAACATTTTACTAGGAACAGGGAAAAAGTTTTGAGCGACTTTCCGTCCTCTGACTTTATTTCCGGCCAGTTGAGTGCCTTTTGCATCAGCGTTGTAGCGATTATTTGTCTATTTCCGAAATTGTCATGTAACAGTTTCATAGCCTCTGCGTAACCACAATGTTCTGGCATGAGCAGGCAGCTTCTCACTAGGTCCTTAGGCTGACCTTCAGTATACTGCTCGAGGAAGAACAGCCTTTCATGATTGCTATCAGTGTTGGTCTCGATGGCATATTTAAAAGCTCTTACGAAGGACGTGAACTCAAGAGGGTCACCATAGAATGGAGGAACATTGCGCGGAGGTAAGGAATGTTGCCTCTGACTCTTTGCAAACATTTCTGTAAGATCTGCCTGAAGTGGCATCCTACCCTGAGGCTCCACTATGTCAGTGTTGTAAAGTGAGTGTTCGTTACCTTGGGTGGGCCGTTCCATTAGGGTGCTTGACATTATGGGTTTGGCACTCACGGGCATGCTTAAGTGGGTTGCTCGGAGGCGTGATGGCAGCTCAAGATATTCCGTTGCCGAACTGTGGTCGCAGTGGTCTTTGTGCTCCGGTTTGGAAGCGCATGCACCGCGCGTTTTGATGGTCACGTCCTGTCTTGCAGGACCTTGCCGTTCTTCACAACCCTGATACACTTTTATTTTTGCATTAACCTTTGCAAGCTTCGCTTCGAGTTCCAGCCTTTCCTTTTTAACCTTTAATCGTGCTTGGAATTGTGCTTCCTCTATTTCTAACGCCTGCCGTTGCTCTAAGATTGCTGCTTCAGCCAGCAAGGATGCTCTGTCAGCTTCTGCCTGTTTTAGCCGAGCTAAGGATGCTGTAGATGTTGAGGACCTTTTGGATGCTACCGTCACTACGCTTCCGTGCTTGTTAGGAGCGAGCGCCCTTAGTTCCACCATTGACACACTGTCCTCTGGTAAAACTCCGTCGTCGAATGTTTGAGGCGGCTTAGAGCGGTTCTGAGTTTCTGTAATCCACGTCTCTACCCTTTTCCTGAATTCTGTGGCGCACAGCAATTTAGACATATACCAGTTTCGCCGGTCATGTTCGCGTTCGTTTTCGTTTAGGTGCAATCGCACATCCCTATTGCTTTCAACAAAGTTCTCCAGTAGCGCCTTGTATTTCGTATGGTATTTGGTTTCAACGTCATACAGATTGCAGGCATCGTACATAAGCAACTCTAATTCACCAGTTAATGCAGTCAATTGACTCCACTTGCCTTCTCTGGCGTTCTTCAGTTCGTGAAGCTTGTCTGCGGCTTCTTTGTCGTCGGGCGCCATCACATGCTCAGGTTCGGCGACAGCAGCGTTGTCCTCGCCGTCTGACATAGTGAAATTTAAAGCAGGCAAAGTCCGTTTATCGCTTTCGGTTTCGGTTGCTCGTTGGCAGTCGATGCGCGTTTTTGAAGTCGCACGTGCGCTCTTCACTCCACGTTCACACTCTTAAATCACTTATCTTCATTTTGCAGCGAAGCAAGCTTTTGACTTTAATGTAGGTGCATGTTATTCACAAGTTCTGACGCGTGTCTTTAGTTACACAGTGTCACTGACGACATCAGACGTTTCGTTGATTTCTTTGTCTCTTGTTTATTTTCAACATCAAAAACAACGGTTGTTACAGTTTCTTGCATAAATCCACTGTAGTCACGACAAGTCGCTTGCTGTGTTCTGTAGCTTCAATAGATTACAGTTACAACAACTTATTTTACCGTATTCCTTTTAGCTTACTGTCTCACGTTATCACGGTCAAAAGCTTGTGTGCTCCACACCTTTCTGTATCCTTCCGTGTCTTAACAACAACTACAACTAACGTGCGTGATAGACATGGAACTGCATAACTGTGGGATGATGTCACAGAACAACACATGAAATGATGTCACAATACAAGTTATATGTATGATACTTAATGCTTAATGCTTAACTAATAAACTGAAATAAGATAAACATAACAACAAATCACAAGAATGAAATATGGCCCTTACAATGCATCATTTAAAAGAAGACCCTTTAAGCTTTCTATAGATGTATTTCTCATGTCTGTCTGTGCAGTATTCGCGGAGTTTCAGTTCAGTTTACTGGCGTGTTTCGAAAATATTTTCACAGAATCTGAGATGGCTGAAAGGGCACCCTATTTATTTTCTTTATTTTACAAAAGCACACTGACTTGTAGATATTTTAAGTGTACATAAATAAAAACCCTTTACAGATTTAAATGATGTACTACACGTATGTGTATGATCAAACAGGACGGAGCATTTAAGTTATTTTCATGTTTACCAGAAAAAATGCATGTGTACCCGCCGGCGGGTACGCCGACTCCCAATTGGGTGTGGCCTCAAGTGAAAGTTCCTTCTGACGTCCGGCTGGCTTTCCTGGCTGGGAACGGGGGGCCTTAACGTGCATGCACAGTGGCCGTTTTTCGCTATTCATTGACAGTATCCCGAAGACTGGCTCTTCTGAGTGTGCAGGTGTCATGTGGAAAAATGCCAGGTCACCTCTCTATGAACTAAACCTTAAAAGAACAGATTAAGTTTTGATGTCAGAAAGACAAAAACCTTGAGCACTCAAGTGGTTTCTGGCCGTGGGAACATCGTCACAGAGGTGCTTGTTGCAGAAGTTGCATTTAATTATTTAAAGAAAAAAAAAAATCTTTTTAGGAGTCCCAAAAATTTTGATATAATGTGATCATTCCTGCTCTCATCTGGGCTCGAGATCAACTGCACACTCACTGAAGATACGCAAGTGTTTGTAAGCATACAGTAGTAGCCCTTTCAAACAGCTCTCTGGGCAATGACAGGACCAAGGCCAATCCGTGACGGGTCTCTGCCTAATCCATGCACAGGATGTAATTCCTGCGATGATGCAGTGAATGATGCCCCACCTCACCCCACTGTTCTAATAAGCTAGATGCAGTATGCTGAATAGTCCTGTCAGGGGCAACCTTGTAGACTTTTTGTGACTGGCAGTTCTTGCATTGTCAACATATTTTCATAATTAAATCAAACTTGTCATCTTGAATGATTCTGTGTTTTTGGGCTCTGTCACTCACATGCTTCCAAATTAATTCTCACATAAATTAAGGAATATATATATATATATATATATATATATATATATATATATATATATATATATATATATATATTATGAGTAATTAAGAATGAGTGCTTTTCCACAATGTTTCACAATATTGTACAGCAATAGAGCCAAACTTCAGCCCAAAAAAGATACCTAAATTTACACTTCTGGCTGTCTTTTGTCTTATAGCCTAAATGTTGTATTCTAGAAAAAAAGAATAGCATTTCAGCCAACGTGTTCTGTAAATATGTATGGCTAAATGGCTGAGGCTATCCTGAAGCAGATGATGCCCATCCGCATTGGACTTTGTCGAATTGCATTAGACAAATCCAAGTCCATTAAAATGCTTATATCCTACTTTTCTCAAGTAGTAATACATTTACAGTATACCAAGCTGTAGCATTTGTTTTTGGTTTTTGCACCATTGTAGTTTTTAGATACTGTATGGTTTGTGTCAGAAGTTGCTTCAAATCATAAAAATAAATAATTAAATATATTTAACAGAAATTGGTATTATATAACAATTAATAATATATATCTATATATCAGAAATCCCCAAAACATAATAACAAATAATAACAATTTCTGTTTCTCAGCCAACAGGAGATTGAGGATTTAGATTCTCTGTACACTTAGTAAAAATATTAGATAGATTAAATACATTAAGTAATACACACTGGATGCAGTGTGTTGATCAGAAACAATGCAATAGTTCTGTGGTGTGTAAGTGACACATTTTTGACACTGATTATGTAAATTAATGATCTGAGGGAGGTTATGCGTCTGTACAACAGCAGCACTTCCTGGGTGTAGCATTCTAGAGACATGGTCCCCTAATGTGTAAAGTTCAAGACATATTGTATACCACTGTTATAGAGGAATCCTCAGAGAGCTTTGTTTAGAAATGTCTCAACTATACTACTTACTGTATATAGTGAGATACACACCACTGATTCTCACTGTAGCAATAGGTAATTTATTAAAACTAAAAAATATATATTTCTGTATTACATTATGATTTTATAATTTTTTTTATTTCTACATTGTATCTATATTCAAATTTACAGCAGCCACTTTTGCAGCTAAAGTTTGGCCGAAGGATGAAGATTTCAAAATTGTCAGGAAGAAAACCTACACTGCTACTCTGAAATGTTCATACGAGTCAAGCAATGATTACATTCGGCTGTACTGGTACAGACAATATCCTAACAGTGCACTACAGTTTTTGCTGTATAAAGGTGCAAAGTCAGCCAGTTCTTCTGATTACAATCCCATGGGCAATCGATTTTAAGGCAGAAACAGCCTCAGACTCTACTGAACTTAGTATCAAAGATCTGCGATTCTCAGATTCTGCATTGTATTATTGCACTATTAGAGAAGGAGCACAGTAATAAAAAGTCAAAGAAAGACTGTACAAAAACCAGTATGTGAAAAAATATATTATTCAGAGATACTTCCTTTACCAACTTATCATTTAACCACAGACAAAAATATATGCGGTAAGATATGTAACTGAAAAAATGGAAAATAAAAATAAAGACATACTGTATAAGTGTGTCTGGTGCATAGTGTTTAAAATTAAATTCATTTGGATTTAGATTTTTTTCTCTTTTATACAGTCTGTACAAACATGAATTAACATTTGTTGAATATTATATTATATGGGTGTGACTGAATTTCCATGAAGAGACAGTAATGCACATTGTATTAGTCTGGTACTGATACATTCATATACAAATCTTAACATTATGGAGGCATATACAGTAAGGTATGATATGAGATGTTAATTAGCTAATTCTCTATTTAAATTTTCAATATTAGATTATTATTTTATATACTGTATAACTGTTAAGTTAGATATTATTTTATCAAATTTGTACTACATTCCTTTACAGTTTGACATTTATTATAAAATGTTCCCAATGTTTTTTTTCACAGTTGCTTATACTGGTAAATCATATACTTAAATATATACTAAAAGTTTTTGTTTCAATGTATTTTTTATCTTTTTTAAAGCTAGAGGTTTGCATTAAACACACTCAGAATAACACTGTTACTAGGCTTCTTTTTGTGGTTTGTTTATTTTTTTATGCTGAAATAGTTAAGTCATATACATATATACACACACAGAGAAGCAGAGAGAGATTGCATATATTATTATATTACAGTAGGCTATTTATCATTATTGTATTGTAAGGTGTTAATAGCAGAGGCTGCTGACAACAGCATCAACCTAGAACAAACCACCATATCTGTAAATGCAGGCACACTGAAAAAAATGGCCACAACGCCTTAGGCCAGTAAAACAAATTTTTCGACTTTGTAACAACTTGATTTTCACTTTAGAAACATTTAAAATTTTAAGTACACTGGAAAAAATGATACTTTGGATTAACTTAAAAAAAAATTGCAAGTTGTTACAAGCATTTTTTTTTCTTTCTCTCAAATCAAACGTTAGAATATTATTTAAGGTTTAATTTTGATTAAATATAAATAGATTTTTAAGTTTTCCCAAAGCAAAAGAAATTCATCCATCCAAATTAGAAACAAAAGTTATTACAATGCCTTAGGCCAGTCAAACTTATTTTTATACTTATACTTTATACTCTAAAAACTTGATTATATCACTTTAGAAAAACCTAACATTTAACATTATATTTAAGTTTAGTGTTTACCTTGAAAGAAACAACTCTACATGAGAAACAACTCATGTAGTATAGGAGTAAATTATAGTAGTAATCTTTTTTATTATTCTCAAGTTAAAAATATGATTACATACAAACTTAATTTTATGAATTATACAATATATAGTCTTTTTTTGAAATAAAAAAAAATTATTATCTTTAAATCCAAAAAGTTCTTTTATGTAGAGAAGTTACATTTATAAATGAAGTAAGCAACCTTTAAAAAAAAAAATACGTTTAAAAATGAAGATAATGAACACACAAGTTCTCCTCCAAAAACATTTATTACCATCCTTAAAATGATACATTACCTTTTCTTTTTGTTGTACTATTATTTCTCCAATTAAAAGACAGAAAACAAAAATAAAATAAATAAAACAATGCATTTTTAATAACTTAATCTTAAGAACTGTATAAACCTATTTGCCAACCATGTAAAAATCTGACAATTGTTTGACAAATGAAGTGACCAAAAAGTTTATATTTTACTGTCAATAAGCTATACAATCCCTAAATATTTTCTACAGGGCCACAAAAGTGTGTTTGAGCTTACCGAGATAGCTCAGGTTTAGCGCATAGATGAGGCCAAACAACATGGAACATTCATGTGCGACTGATAGAAACTCAATATGTCACAATCCCGATTTCATGTGGTGGCTGAAGACAGTCTTCTTCCTCCCCGAAAAGAAACAGGGTTATTTCTGCCTAAGCGTCATCTTTCTGAACAACCTAATAAAAGAAAGGACATTTGTTAAACAAGTTGCTCTACTTGGCAAAACAGTGTCTGATGTATGCATGTAAAAATAAATTAATGCTCCATACTGTATAAGTGCAAAAAAACTACTGATTGTAAAAAGTATACTGATTGGAAGCTCACAGGTTCAAACCTGAGCACCACTAAAGCTGCCACCTGGACATTAGAGCAAGGCTTTTTTATCAATTCAGTAATATTTTTCAGTTCTAAGATTGAAATGCCTTATAAAAAAAAACGCTTACCAGTGCTTAATCAGTTGGTCCACATCTTCCACTAAATACACCATAATACATTTCAGGAGATACTCTCTTCATACATTCACCTCCAGGCTCTAAGCATGTAAAAACAAACATAGTATTGTTGGTTATCTTAGGATTGTGAAGCGTGATAAAATTACCATGGCAGACATTAACACCTGTATTCAGACAGCATACACTAACCTGTGAACAAGTTAAACTAAAATGTTTTATTCTGCTAGTAATTTAGTGCGTCACAGCCAACTTGATTTGGATATATATATATATATATATATATATATACTGTATATAATTTGACACCAAGCTAATTTCTGCTTTTTTGAGCAAGTACATACCAGATCAAGAACTTGAAGATGAAGATTATATATTTGGTCTTCTCTCTGACCATTCCTTCCTTGTTTCTGATTATCTCAATGAGTTTGTAGTGTTGCTTGTTCGAGGAAACCAGCAATCTTGCTTGAAGTGGAGCAGTTATAATTTTTAGAAACTCATTACTGATCTAAGAAAAAAAACTGAACAAAAAAATCTTAGCAAATCTTAATTACAGTGTGTATAGAAAGAATCACCCCCCCCCCCACACACACACCTTTAAAATAACTGCATTCTGTTGCTTTGTGCTCACTACTGATAATACAATAAACCCATGAACATAATTCAGTTTCGCAGGATAATTGAAATTATTCTCTAATATTACCAGATAATTCAACTACTAGTTTTCAGTGCTTCGTCATTTTCAGGGAGTTTATTTTAGGATATTTAGATTACACTGACATTTACTAAACTCACGGCAATGCTATTGTATCTTTTCTATTTCAAAATTTATCCACATAATTTTTTTATTTGTGCATTTTCGGACTTAATTTCTGCAGTATGGGTAAAGTAATGCCCTTTCAGAAAAGCTAAAAAAACCTGTAAACACAAAAGTGAATAAAGATTTCATGTTTACTTGACTTACTGTAGTAATGGCTAACCTCAGCTTGTTGGTCTGTGTAAACACTAGCTGAAAGTGGAACAGTGCTCTGCCCATTAATCCAACCTAATACAACCAAGCAAATTGGAAGTTTTTATATAATTGTATATATAAATAATTTACTGTTTTGAGTTTTATTTCACATTTAATTTACATGGTTAATTTAATCGGTTGGCCTGTTGTACTTGTAGTAACGTTAAATCAACGTGTCAAAAAATTGCTGCCAGTGTTTATATACTGATAACCTTAAAAACGTGTAATAAAGTGTTACCAGTATGTCAGGAACATGTGCTAATGCCCCAATTCATACTAGTGAATATAGTTTTAGCGATATTACATTACTTGCACGTTAGCAAGTCCAGAAAGTTTTAGACATAACTATAAGTACTACAAACAGCACTCACATCAAACTGGCTTGTTCTGTGTTTAGGTCACTTCCCTATTAATTTTTCACGGTACTTAAATGTTATTAATTTCATGTTATTCGGCACAGCCGACTTAGCGTATAAACTCTAAATTTGCTCATGGAAGAGATACATTTAACATAAAAATGACATGAGTTTGCTTTCTTACCTGTTGTTTTCTTTGAAAAACTATGGCCGCCAGCAAACGTGCTTCAGTCCGCGATAATACTACGTCATGAGGTCACGTGACACAGCAAACTTTTGGTTTGAAGCAGAAATGTCCTTTGAGTGAACGGATACATTTAAGTTTAAACAGGGTCTTCGATGTTTGCTTTTAAGCAACGTAAAAATATCAGTTTCGTATAGGAAATCAAAAATTTCCATCAGATCAATGTAGAAACATTCTTTGTATCAATGACACAGCAGTTTCACTTTTTTCACTAACACCACACTGTCCTGCACAAATACTGTAGGAGTTTACAATCTTCTCTGGTATAAACAAAAACTTGGATCAAGACCTGCTTTTCTGCTGATAATTTATTATTCTCACAAAATGAAGCTATTTACATGTTAACATTCACATTTTTAGCATCTATCTATGTCTAAATTATGTGCTCATGCTCTTTATTAAACACCCTAATGGGTTGTTTTTAACCCAGCTGCTGGGTAACTATTGGACTAACTACATGCTGGGTTAATTTAACCCAGCAAAATGGGTTGTTGTTTTTTTACCCAGCAAAATGGTTTAAATATTTAACCCCAATGCTGGGTCATATTTAACTATAATGCTGGGTTAATTCTACCACATAAATTGGTCAAATGTTCTACCCAGATGTTGGTTCATTTTTACTGGAATGTTGGGTTAATTCTACCTCACAAATAGGTTATTATTATTTTCATGTTTTACAGTGAATTTGTAAAAAGAAAAAGAAAAAAACTACCCATGTCTATTAAACAGTTAAATTACTTTGATATACTGGTTTATTACAAAAAAAACCTAAAAGTTTTGCAAACCATACATATATGCAATAAACAACATCCTATTAAATGTTCATAGAAAAAACGTTTATTTTTTAAAAGCACAAGAACAGATAATCAACAGCGACATCATTACTATACTATGACTCACAAGGGCAGAATGGAGTAATAACACAAATAGGCTGAGGCAGCTTCTACAGAGCAGGATCTCTTTGTGACATTAGATATCTTTTCTGCAGAACAAAACTATCCAGCCCTGGTTCCGTTTTAACATACAAACACTGTCTATGACTTTTCACGTAGGCCTTGCTATTTTATAGCAACATTACAAAAAGTCCTATACAGGTGCACACTACTTTAAATAGTTAATGTCAAAAATATAAAATGCCTTGAAGCACACATCAACCGCCCCAAGTAGTGTGCATTGCTCCAGAGCCTGTCCCACCAGAATGACGAATGCCTGAGAGCAGCGCTGGTCATTATCTCCCAACGTCAGGATGTACAGTAGGGGTACGGCCTTGACACTTCAGCCTGCTGGACGTATTCCACCATATTGGTGCCAACCTTAGAAAGAAATGAAAAAAAGTTAAAAATTGGTTGAATAACAAAGATTAAACTGAATAAGACTATCAATTTAATGTGTAATAGGATTTATACTAAATTAAAAAAAATGACAAAGCTAGGGTATAGGTAACATGAAACAAAAACATGGAGACAGCTACTACCAAAAATAAAATAAGCAAAGTAAGCATGGATTTTGGGATAAAGCTCATATATATATTAGCTTTATCAGACTAGTTGGTCTTGTGGTCTGTGTTGATTTTAAGCTAATTACCGAGGAGATGCATTGTCATAGCTGGTGTCATACTGGCACATTACAATCACCCAAATATTAATATTTCCATCTAGTAGTTATCTGTACAGCTGACTGAAAGTTAATTTAGCCTGAGTCACAAGCAACTTTGGTTAAAGAGGGCTACCTGGTTATTTTACATGCAGCAGTCATATTTGCATACTACTTGCCAAAGGGGTAAAGGTGTAACATATTGTTATAACTCGGGAGAAACGCGGACGACTTTTGACCGCAGTGTAAATTACTAGCTAGTGAAAAACGGGAGGGTTAGCAGGTGTGTATATTTGTGAGAGGGTCAGTGTTTTGTAACACCCCAGCATTTTATTGTCTCAAACAGTGAGATTAATAAAGTTCTAATGTTAACTAAATGCTAGCGTCATGCTAATACTACAGTTACAGTTTCGTCACCCTGCAAATATTCTACAGAGAAAGATAAAAAGCTCAGATAGATAAGATAAGACATCTTATTCGTTTCCTTCACACACAGCTGGGGTTCTTTGGCTAACTATAGCAGCTACTGTCAGCTAAATTATCTTACCTCAGACCAGCCTGAAAGTTTAAGTGTAACATTAACACGGTAACAGTAATAAATGTTATATATAGTAATAATTTTTCAGTCATATGTGACTTAGGTGAGTGAACATGTGAATACAGACCTTGTATTTAACGTCATTTTCCCTTAAATGAACCGTCATCAGCGGTGTGGGAGCTCAAGAGAGACACGAAGCTCTGACTGACAGCCGCTGAATCCACCGGTGAACTTTGGGGGAGGGGCCAATCAAACTTCAACCCAGCAGCTGGGTTACACAAAAAACTACCCAACTCTCTTTAAATAACCCAGAAAAATGACCCAACAGAGGCAACAGATTTTTGATGTTAGTCAAAATTTATTCTTAATACACAAACATTATCTAGTATCTGGGTAAAATGTGTTTGTTTAATAATTGGGGTTAAATAAAATTGTGTTCATTTATTAAAATATTTACAATTAATAATATTGCATGCATCTTGTCATGTAAAATGTGTTTCATTTAACAGGGTTCTTTTATATTGCATTGTATTATATAAAATTTTAATTATACTCAGGAAAGATATTAAATGCATTTAAATATATGAGAATTGTATAATAAGATGCTTTAAAGAAGCACAGTATATTGTAATTTAGAGTATACAGTATGTGCAAGCTTTTTAAAATATGTGTTATTGAGCTTAGTTTAATGGAAAATGCTTTGTTTAAAAAAAATTACTTTATCCAGTAATGGCAATTCTCTCTATAACTTTAATGCATTTACTGTACTTTGCAGTTTCACAGTCTTTACTGTATCATGTTTCTTTGGCATTAAATGATCATATATTTAAATGAATGGTCTGTTCGCAAACAAAAATTTTTAAAAAGGCAAATAAAATTATCAAAAACAAAAAAATGTCAAATGTGCAGTATATGAGATGAAGCAGTGTTGAGATAAAGCAGTGTTGTGAATATGAATAAATATGAGTGGGTGGAGACATCAGACACTCTCAAAAACATAGAACACTGACATTTAAGTACTGTAGATGTTTGCGTTAAAGACATTCAGGATGACAATGTTACTGCTTTTCTTGTTTTTTTTCACTGTTTCTGATATTGGTAAGTCATATTTATTATTATATATATAATAATTATAATAATAATAATAATAATGTTATTATTATTATTATTATTATTATTATTATTATTATTGGTAAGTCATAATATTATTATATCATATAATGATATTATTGTCATATATTAGTAGCAGAGGCTGCTGACAACAGCATCAACCCAGACCAAACCACCGTTTCTGTAACTGAAGGCAGCAACACCACACTGTCCTGCACATATACTGAAGCAGTTCGGAGTCTTCTTTGGTATCGACAAAAACCTGGATCAAGACCTAATTTTTTGCTGCTGATACTTGAAGCCAATTTAGCTATCACAAAGGCTAAACCACCATATCCAGCATTGTCTATTGAACTTGACAAGACAAAAAAGAAAGTGGATCTGCTCATCTCCTCTGCTGCTGTATCAGACTCTGCACTGTATTACTGCGCTCTGGCGCCCACAGTGACAGGAAATCCAAATACACTGTACAAAAAGTATTTCATGTAACAACCCATGCTTTTTTCACTAGATGGCATTATTTAAATGTTTACATTCATATTTTAACTGCCTGTCTATGATAAAAAAAAAATTGTACCAACTGTATGATGAGTTCCTGAACTTCCAGTGTACTGGAAATGTGCACACCCATTCTGGAAGGCTCATAAATAATAAGGAGAATAATAAAGAATAGACACAGAACCAATAATTTTATTTGTTTCAGAGAACTTGGATTTTAGGAAGATTATGTCCTTTTCAGCAGAGCTGATGTCCTCATAGCTTCCTCATCATTTGACAGGATTTAATGTGAAAAAGAAATGATGAGCAGTCCAGAAGAAAATAACACATTTATTTGTTTATTTTACCTATTTAAAATAAATAGAATGAATATCTTTTTTTAAGATATTCACTATATAACATCTTTTGTGGACTGAGGCTGACAAATTACACATTGGAAATGGTCAAACCTGCATTAGGACTATAGCATTAAAACCCCAAAGTTAACAAAAAACATGTGTTCTTTACTTGTTTCACTTTCAGCTAGTTCATGGCACATGGCATGGTACAGCAAATGCTCCCTGTCTTTTGATGCTTCTTATTTTTTGCCACTGTTCTCTTCATCACCTGCACACTGCTTGAGTCAATCTTTTATCTTTCTATACTTTGCAGCATCAGCAAATAGAAGCTTTTGTTATGAAATAGGGTAAAGCTTGACCCAATTATCCAATCTAAAGGTTAGTTTATGTATATATTTTTTTTGAATTCCATTTTATTCCATTCCATTTAAAGTTATTTCAATAAAACTTACATAAATCTGCTTGTAGCTTGCATTGCGTGACAAAGCAGAATAAATCTTTGGGCTCGAAATTTTCATTAACTGTGTTCTTTCCTGTCAATGTTGGCCCAAATTTATTAGCAAAATGTTAGTTAACAGACATCAGTAATTTAAAATGGTTATTCAAGTTAGGCAGAAAATATAACAATAACAACATTTGTAGCAATAGTAAAGGTAACTGAGGTAAAAAAAAAAAAAAGTCATATTTTTTCATAGTATTGTCAAGTGCATTTGCAAAATCATCAAGCACCATGATGAAACTCTCATGAAGACCTTCCCAGGAAAGCAAGAACTAAACTTACCTCTGCTGCAGAGGAGAAGTTAAGAATCACCAGCCTCGGAAATCACTGATTAACAGCACCTCAGATTAGAGCCGTTATGAAGGCTTTAGAGGGCATAAGTAACAGACCCATCTTAAAAACAATTGTTAAAAGGAGTTTATTTCATATGTTGGATGCCTTTTACAACATAGAAATAAATAAAAATCAGGTAAAACCATGGAATTAGAAGGTGTATCCAATCATTTGACTGGTACTGTACATATCGCGAATAAATTAAATTTGTTTAAATAAAAGAAGCTTGTCTATATTAGACTATTTTGCAATAAAAATTTAATTGTTAATAAACGAATTCATTAAAATACAAATTAATTGCATGAGATTCTTTGAGGAAGTATATTGTAATACAGAATATATGTACTGTAATGACATGTTAAATACAATATGCTTTATATTAAAACTGTAACCATATCCAGTCATGGATGTCTTTTTATTACTGAATTTGATTGCTAATGATTAAAAGCAGAAGTAAAAAAAATAAATAAATAAATAAAAAGAAAGAATGAAAAGAAAAAGAAATGGTTAAACCGTGCAGTATTGGATGAGTGCTGTGATGAGTATGAATAAATATGAGTGGGTGGAGCTACCTACATGTGGAGACATCAAACAGTCTCAAACACACGATACATTGACATTTATTTAAAGAGAGACAGTGGGGTTAAACACATTCAGGATAACAATGTTACTGCTTTTCTTGTTTCTTTTTATTATGTCTGATATTGGTAAGTTATATACATATACAGGCATGTCATTATATTATTGTATGTGTTAACAGGAGAGGCTGCTGACAACAGCATTAACCCAGAACAAGCCACTGTATCTGTACCTGAAAGCAGCAACACCTCTCTGTCCTGCTCATATACTGGATCAGATAACAGTCTTCACTGGTATCGACAAAAATCTGGATCAAAACCTGAGTTTCTGCTGTTGATTATTGAAGCCAGTGGAAGTATCATAACGGCTCAACCACCTCATCCTCATTTATTCTTTAAACTTGACAAAGCAAAAAAGAAAGTGGACCTGCTCATATCCTTTTCTTCTGTATCAGACTCTGCACTGTACTACTGCGCTTTGCAGCCCACAGTGACAGGGAACACAACTACAGTACACTGTACAAAAAGCACTAGACATGACAGCACATGCTTTTTCACAAGGTGGAGCGATTTTTGTTTACATTTACATTTAAACCTTCTGTGTATGATGATAAATTGTATACCTACAGTATGATGAGTTGATAAACTTCCAGATCCAGATCAACTGTGCAATTACTAAAGATTAAATAATATCTGTAGTTTTATATATTCAGTTATGGACATGATTTAAGATTAAAAGTTTGTTTTCATTCATCATGTTCATGGACAAATTCATTATAAAATACAACTGATATTTAAAGGTACAAGGCAGATGAAGTGTGTTGATCAGCAAGAGTCAGTGGATTATTGAATATTATTTTTATCCCATAATGAATAGTAAAACACTTCATGAATCAGGGAATTTAAATGTAATATTTGATTGTACTCTTTCATACTGTTAAGCTGATATGTGGCCATTGCTTACATTATGGATTTTTATCTATTTCCATGTTTTCTGCCCCACAGTACTGTACCTGTATTCAATCTCACACTGGATCACCGTAACTCCTGCAACCTTCCCACAGCCTTATTAGATTTCACAGCCTATTCTCATAAAAAAGGTGTTAATTTCGCAACTACAATGACTTTAAAATATTATGTGTCTTTTCAATCCTATATTCAATTAGATTTAATTAAATGTCATTTATTTAGCACTTTTAGCAAGGTTAATTGTCTCAAAGCAGCTTCATAAAATCTAAAGAAAATTAGTATGGAAATGTGTATGAAATGTAAGAAAATGTGTCTAAATCATAATACTCAGATTGTCCCTGATGAGCAAACCGAGGGCAATGACGACGTTGACAAGAAAAAACTTCCTGAGATGACAATAGGAAGAAACCTTTAGAGGAACCAGACTCAACAAGGATCACATCCTCATTTGGGTGATAACGGATAAATGGATAAAATCTATGTCCAGGTAAATAATTTGACTGCCGATGATTGCAGAGTAATAATTCCTAACAGTCCTAAAATTACCAGATGTGGAGAAGAACATTTTAAATGGCCAGTAGTGTTTGTCAACAAAAAATGAATTGGCAGACAAACATGTATCATACTGTAGTAATAACAAACATAAAAACATGAAATGGCCAATTTTATCAATTAAAAGAATGTCATCTGCAAAATCAGAGACATGATGAGTTTAAATATGCCATCATTATTATACTTTTCTACTAATGAAATTAAAATAAATTCTGTATTTGCTTCAAGATTGAAACTCATCAATTGTGTTTTTATTTTCTTTAAGTCAACAAATCAAAAATCATTAATGCTGCTTCACACTCATAAATCTGAGGCTAATCATAAATGCTGCTTTTTCAGTTAATGTACAGGTATTGCTTGTTTATCAAATTAGACCCTTAAAATGATCCACATAAACTTGAATCGGTGACAATGGTAGCTTGCATTACTTTACATGCTAGTAATGTGAACATTTTTGGAATGGTACATTCCTTTTTTGCATTTTTAGCAAAATATTTGCTTAGAGTTTTTCTTTTCCATAATTATTTCCTTACAGTATATTATACTCCACAAGCAGGATGTCTTGCTAATAATTGGGCCAACTGATAAAGATGCGCCTTGTTTTTAAAATCGTGCCTACGCAATCGACGGACAGATAATTTTATAAAAAAACCTTAAAAGTATAAACAACTTTACTTTGTAATTTTTAAAGCATACATATTTAAACCATATATCAAACAGCCTTATCCTGACAAATTAGCTTGAATGCATTGCTTTTAAAACTCTTCTGTTCAGTAAGTTTCACATGCATCTCCTGTATACATTAAATCACACTTAGGTTAAAAAAAAACTTGAGTTAAACAACAGCATTATACAGTATGTTTGAGTTTTTCTTGCATTTAAAGATCACCTTATGTTCACGCTTATGTTCATGCTCAAACTCTTACCAGGCGATCCAAAAAGATGTCCATGCAAGGGAAAGAGGTCATCAAAGCTAAATTAAAATGTTAGGAAAGGAACAGCTCATGATCCAAAGCATGCTACATTACATAATCTGTCAAACAGAGTGGAAGTAGTTCTTATGGCATAAACCATTACCCTTACACTATTGCTGCCAACGGAACTGTCAAACTGGTGTTTATTGATGACCTGACTTCTAATAAAAGTACCAGCATGAATTCTGACCTGTTTAGCACTATACTCCCTGCTCAGATTCAGCCAATTGTAGATGAATAATGACCCAGAATATATAGTGAAAGCTACCAAAGTGTTTCTCAAGGCACAGAAATTAAATATTCTGCACGGACTGAATCAAGCATCTGATTTCAACTCAACTGAACATGCTTTTTACTTACTAAAGTCAAGAATGAAGAGAGAAAGACTCACAAAAAAGTAGCAGCTAAAGACAGCTATATTAAAGGCCTGGCAAAGCAACTTGAGAGAGGAAACTTAGCATTTGGTCTTATGCATGGGCTCCAGACTTTAAGCAGTTTTTGACTGTAAACCATTTTTATCCAAGTACCACACCTATGTTTATAGTCATGTTAGTTTGTTTTAATACTCGTGTGTGTGTGTGTTTGTGTGAGTGTCTAAAAATGGTTAATGCCACACTTTTGTTAAACCACGTGAATTAAAGGTGAAAGACTTGCTTGTCTTGAGTGTTTCATTTCCAATTGAATGTAGTGGTGTTCATACTGTATACTGAAAAAAACATCAGTCAATCAATCAATCAATCAATAACATGTGTTCCAAAATTTATGGACCTGAATCTCGTAATTTAAGTGCAGCACAACACATGGATGGTCACAGCAAATATAGAGAGCAAAGCTGAGGTCCCATTAGTACCTTCATAATTCCACCATGCTTATAGGATTTAATGTGTTTAATATGAGAAAGAACTAATGAACACTCCAGATAAAAATACTGCATGTATTTGTTTATTTTACCCATTTAGAATAAAAGGTTATGACTTCTTTATGAAATTTAAAGATATTTACCATAAAGCAATTTTTTAGACAAATTACACCTTGCTAATGTTTAAACCTGCAGCAGGACTCTAGCAATAAAACCCCAACGGTAAAACAATTTGTTCTTTACTTGGTTTACTTAGCTAGTTCACAGCCCATTTTATGGCACAGCACCTGCTCCCTGTCTTTTGAAGTTTCTTCCTCTTTGCCACTGTCATCATCATCACCTGCGTTCTATTTTGTTTGTCAATCTTTGTATATTTTGCAGCATCAGCAACTAGAGCCTTGTGCACTGAAATAAAAGCTTGATTCAATTCTCTACTTATGTGATGTTAAATGTAAATTATTGTTGAATACTTGGATTTTCTGTAGATAATTGTAATAATGATTGTTTTGTAGTTAGGATTCTTATTCCTTTCATATTCAGTGTTTCCCTATTATTTTTTAGTTGTTTAGTATCTGCTACTACTACTACCTCAATGCTGGATTTACATCAAGAGCAAAGCCCATGGTTTGTTTAAAGTCAACTTTAGAACATAAATCTTAAGTAAAGTGAGTTTATTGTTTGCTTATCACATAAACTTACCAGAATGATAGCTTATACTGTGTGTCAAAGCAGAATAAATAATTTAGCTTAAAATATTTATTAACTTGTAAAAACTAAGGTTTGCATTTTTCTGTTAATAGTATCTTTACAGATTGATTTTTTTTCATAAGCAGGCAGTCTTGCTAATTGAATTGGGCCAACATTGTCAGGAAAGAACAGACAGCAGTAATTTAAAATGGTCATACAAGTTAGGAAGCAATAACATTTAGCTTTCCTTAACAGTGTACCATAGTATTTACTTTTAAAAGGAGTGAAGTCATTACAGTCATGTGTGACTCTGTGTGAATTCTATGTGTTTTTGTGAGAAAAAAAAAAACATAATAAAAATCATCTGATCATAGTGAGTTGTGGTATTAGGCAAATATAACAACAACATATAGCTTGTTTCATGATGACATTATTTATTTAACAAAAAAAATGAAGCCCCCCCAAAAAATTATAATACAATCATTAGCTTGTAGATCCATCTTTTGCACAATAGCTGTAGCTAAGAAGACCTATCTCTAGATAAACTAGAGGGTTATAGGGTATAATACTATCATCCCTGCACTGGATACCTGTTCAGTTTATAATTAATTATAAACTAGCATTACTTACATATAAGGCTCTAAATGGTTTAGCTCCCATATATCTTACCAGTCTTCTGACACATTAAAATCCACCACGCTCCTTAAGATCACAAAACTCCGGACTTCTGGTAGTTCCAAGAATATCAAAATCTACAAAACCAGGGTGGAGCATTTTCATATTTACATGTCGCTCCTAAGCTCTGGAATAGCCTTCCAGACAGTGTTTGGGGCTCAGACACAGTTTACCAGTTTACAAGTACTGTAGACATAAGACCCATTAACTCATACTCCAATACAACTAAATGCACACTCTTATCGAGTACTGCTAATATCCTGAACGGCAACTATGCTAATTCTTTCAACCTGTTCATTATTTTTCTACCCATCCCGAGACATCTGGAGATTGTGCCCGCTCCAATAGACAAAGGCCAACACTGCCAGGATCTTTAGGCATCTAGAGAAGGACTGTTGCCTAAATAAAAGTAATAAAAGAAATGTTATAACTTGAAAAGTTTATTTTTTTAATTAAAAAGATCAGTACTGTAATTTATTCCAAATACACAAAATGCACCAACAAAGATATCTAGTATCTGGGTAAAATGTGTTTGTTTAAAATTGTGGGTTGAATAAAATGTGTGTTCATTTAATAAAATATTCACTTATCATAATAATATTGCATGCATCTTTTCATGTTAAAATGTGTTTCTATATCATGTTATTTTAAATAAAATTGTAATTAGACTCAGTAAATATACTAAATGCATTTATATATATGTAAATTTTATAATGAGATGCTTTGAGGAAGTAAATTGTAATGCAGAGGTAATACGCTTTGTTTAATTAAAAATGCTTATTTAAATAAATATAATGCGTTATCTTTGCAGTTGCAGAGTCTTTACTGTATCGTGTTTCCTTACTATGAAATAATCATATATTAAGATAAATGCCTGATTCCAAATTATTGAAAAAAGAAGGCAAAGGAAATTAGCAAAAGTAAAGAAAGGCCAACTGTGCAGTACGAGATGAATCAGTGTTGTGATGAATAAATGTGAGTGGGTGGAGCTAACTAAATCTGGAGATATCAGACACATAATACACTGGCATTTCTTTTAGACGTTTGAATTAAACACACTCAGGATAAAAATGTTACTGTTATTCTTGTTTTTTATCACTGTTTCTGATATTGGTAAGACATATACATACACAACCAGAAACAGAAAGAAATACCATATATTAATATATTATATATTATTATACTGTTATATTATTTAAAATATGTTTGTATATAGTATGTTATTATATTATTACATTGTCAAATCATTTAAAATTAAATTATTGCAATATGTTAATAACAGAAGCTGCTGACAGCATCAACTCAGACCAAACCACCGTATCTGTAACTAAAGGCAGCAACACCACACTGTCCTGTACATATACTGCAGCTTACAGTCTCCTCTGGTATCGACAAAAACCTGGATCAAAACCTGATTTTCTGTTGCTGATTTTTGAAGCCAGTGAGGCTATCAGAAAGGCTGAACCACCTTATCCACGATTGTCCATTAAAGTTGACAAGACAAAAAAGAAAGTGGATCTGTTCATCTCCTCTGCTGCTGTCTCAGACTCTGCACTGTACTACTGCGCTCTGATGCCCACAGTGACAGGAAATCCACATGCACTGCACGAAAAGCATTTAATGTTACAGCCCATGCTTTTTCACAAGGTGGAGCTATTTACATGTTTACATTTACATTACTGCCTGCCTATGATGACAAACTGTATACATATGATGAGTTGCTAATATTCAAGATGGAAGTAATGTTAAGGCTGATTTCAATTTAATGAAACATGGTTTTCATGCTTACTGAAAATAAAACTAAAGCCAGAAATAAAGAAAATTAAGCCACACCGTGAGGTCAGTGTTTCCCCGTTAGGGGTGGGGATTCAGTAATCATCTTCCCTAATTAATTATCTGTATTTACTTACATGTTTGCATTTTTATAATAATATCATCTTAACAGATTGTTTCTTTATATTTTCCGTTATAAGCAAGCAGTCTTGCTAATTAAATTGGCCAACATTGTCAACAGAACAGCAGTAATTTAAAATGTTCATACAATTTAGGCAACAAAAACATTTGGCTTTCCTTAACAGTGCATCTTTGTTTTTACTTTTAAAATGTATGAAGTCAATACAATCATGGGTAAAAATGAGTAACTTCATTGTTTAATTATATTTGTTTTTGTGAGAAAAAAAAAACATGATAAAAATCATCTGATCATACAAGCATGGTGGTTGAGTATTGCTGGTTTCAGGATTAGGCAAATCCAACCGTAGGTGAACAACGACATATAGCTTGTATCACTGTGCATGTATGTGAACAATGACATATAGCTTGTATCACTGTGCATGTATGTGAACAACGACATATAGCTTGTATCACTGTGCATGTATGTTTTAGTACCTTAGGGTCAGTGGTGTGCTTCTTAAATCTTATAACTTGTTTTAGCTAAGTTATGATTATAATATTTTTTGCTCAACACTGATTATATGATTATGTGTCTAGAAACATTGCTTATGTTACATATCTACATCAGTCAGCCATGAAAAATTCCACAATACATAATTAGTGTTATTACCTGTGAACCAAATTTAAAAGGTCAAAGCCAGGAATACTATGAACAAAGTACAGTATGATGAAAGACAGGAGTTAAAAGATGAAATACAAAAAAAAAAAAGATAAAAAAAATAGCACACACAGTAGAATGCAAGAACACTGGGCTTGGTAGGCATGCAATAATTTTGCATTGAGGAGAGGTTTAAGTCAGTAACCATCTGCATGAGCTGATTGATGTTACAAATTAAAGATTAGGACCAAAATTTGGAAGTGCAGATAAATTGACAGTGTAGGGTAAGGATGCAAAGTGGATAGTTCTCCAAAGGATCCATTTTTTGCTTTTGTGACAGCATGGCACACTCTTGCCATTCTCTCAGTTAGCCTCATGATGTAGTCACCTGGAATGGTTTTCCAAAAATCCAGAATGAGTTACCAGAGGTGCTCAGTAATTGTTGGCTGCTTTTCTTTAAATTGCCCGTCAACCTTAATCCAAACCAAAGTGACTGATGTGCCCTTACTTTTTTTCAGCAGAGCCTCTGTTTTACTAAATAATACACAACTTTTCATGAATATGTAAGACCTATTGACACCTGGCTCAGGTGACACCAGGACTCCTATTGATTTGTCAGCTGTTCACACCTGGTGTATACACTCAGATTCTGCACACAAAAAAAAATATTTTGAGAGAAACAAAAAAATAAGGCATGGTTTTAAACATTCATTAAAATAGAATTTTTATGAACACACACACACACACACACACACACACACAAAAAAAAAACAAAAAAAAAAACAGCAAAAATCTGTGTTAGTATTTCACTACACGTTTTGAGCAGTGTTGCAAAGGCAGTGTTTATTTAGCGAGTATATATTTGTCTTTGTTGTCTTTCTGGGGGGATTACTGTATGTCTCCATTTGAATTAATAAATCTTATATAATTCTCTTATATCGGCTCACGTGTTCACTGACTTTTGATCAAAACTCTCCAAATTAAAAGTGCGCGCCGCAGGTTTACGCAAACATTTTACATTCAATAAAAGGCTTCTTCACAACCACATTTCAGCCATTCACAGACAACATGCATTGTGCCATGTTTTTGTTTGTAATTTGATTATTTTATAAGTGAAATAAGGCTGCTCTTTTCGGTGCACACTTTCATTTTTTATCTCCCCTTCGATCAAAACACTGCTGATATAAGCAGATTTATTTTAGTCATAATATATTAGTGCATATAAAAATATTTACATGAAACTATTGAAAGTAGTTTTTAGTTCTTAGTATTTTTTTTGTAGCTTTATTCAAGCCCATTCTGTATTGTTGGACATGCATCAGCAGATCATACCCCCACAAACCACAAAGCAATTAGCACTTACTTGCACCTGTGCCCTCAATGTTTACCAACAATGTCACCAGCAAGGCACCCCACACCATCACACCTCCTCCTCTATGCTTTACAGTTGGACCTGCAGGTTCAGGAAGCATTGTCTCACTATATCTAAGTCCCTTGGTTAGAACCAAATATCTCAAACATGGACTCATCAGACCAAAGGACCAATTTTCCACTGATCTGTTGTCCATTCCTTGTGTTTCTTGCTGCAAGCAAGTCACTTATGCTTGATGTTCTTCTAAAGTAGCTTTGCCTCTATTCGACCATGAAGGCCTGACTTATGCTGTCATTTAAACAATAGATAATGAAAAATGTCTGCCACTTGAACTCCAAGAGGTATTTTTGTGGGTTCTAATTGGATGTGCTGGAAATTAGTGGTTTATCAGGCGGGTCACAATAATAAACTTGCAGCAAAAGTAACTCTTGGTCATCTTGGTCGTCCTCATGGCAGCTAGTTTTTTAAAAACGGTTGACGGTTGATTAATGAAGCAATTTCCCTCTGGGATTAATAAAGTTATTTGAATCTTGAATCTTGAATAGTGGTTTTGATTAGGAATACTTTAAAGTTCTTGAGATTTATTGTGTTGACTGGCCTTCATTTCTTAAAGTAATGAGGGATTGCCATTTCTCTTTACCTAACTGTTTTTTCTCATAAATATGGATTTGTGCAGCTGTAGTAGGAGTAGCACTAATTAATTCTGTATCAACCTTTCCTCTGCGCAAGACACAGTTAGAAGAGAAGAAATGTCACTGACATTCTCCTGACAAAGCACACCTGTGAATTGAAAATCATTCCAGATGACTGTGAATGAGTGTGCCAAGCTGTCATCAAAGCAGAAAAATACACACAAAGAAAAATAGCTACACCCCACAAACTGGACTGCATTTATGTAAACTATACACTAAACACTTTTTTGCTTACTACATAAGACCATATAAAATACAAATATATTCATATATTTTTATTATGTATATTCAATATATTCATTTTTGTCTAAAGGCTAATGGGGAGATATTTTGCACAAATTACTTTTTGCTGGATTTGCACCAAGATTGAAGACTGATTGTGAATTTGTGTAAGTCAACTTTAGATGATAAATAATACAAATAATACCTTTCTATTGCTTGTTTATCAAATGGCAAGCCATACTTTTTTTCACAAGATGGAGCTATTGACATGTTTACACTCACATTGCTACTGACTGTCTATGAGGACAAATTATGTACCTATGTGTAACTTAAAATATTGGCTTTTTAAGTTATTGTATTAGTTGTTTATCCAATTAGACTGTTAAACTGATCCACATAACCTCAGCCACAATGGTAGCTTGTATCACGTGCCAAAGCAAAATAAATCTTTAGGCTGGTAATTTCCATTAACCGTATTAACTTATATTAATCTCTTTACCAGCCACAGTCTTTCTAATAAATCATTGTCAGGAAAAAAACAGACACTGGTAGTTTTACAAATATTATACAAGTATAACATCAATAACATTTATCTGTGCAGTGAGTAACATTTAAAAGGCATTACGTTTTCAATGGCTTCATATTTTGGCATTTTAATAAAAATTAATGTTTTGTTTTAATTTTCAGTCTTTGATATTAAAGTAAATATTAATTTCTGATTGTACGTGAATAATCTTTATAAAATGTTGATCAACTTTAAGAATATTAAGAAAGTTTATATTGCTTATTAAAGTCTTGATGGAAAACGTAAGTACTTGGATTTATTCCTAATAAACTGTGTTCCAAAACAGCCCAAAAAGTTATGTAGCGTTTGCTTGTGCAAAATTTGTTAACAATTTGTTTGCTTAACGTTATGGTTAAATAAATGTAAATTTATTAAAATATTTACATATCGTGAATAATATTTCATGTATTTATTTATTTATGCTAAACTTTCTTTACATAATCGAAGGTTTTTATTTTATATTAGAATTGTTTAACGTGTTCATTGAAACATGTCCAACCTGTGCAGTATGAAATGAAGCAATGTTGTGATGAATATGAATAATTATGAGTGGGTGGAGCTAGCTACATCTGGAGAGATCAGACACAGTGTCAAACACAAAACTGGCATTTATTTCCCAAGATAAAGGTTTAAATTAAACAAACTCGAGATAACAATGTTACTGCTCTTTCTAATGTTTTTCACAATGTCTGATATCGGTAAGTCATATTTACACACACAGACACAGAGAGAGATTACATACATCATTATACAAAATATCATTATATTATTGTAATGTTTTAATAGCAGAAGCTGCTGACAGCATCAACCCAGACCAAACCACCGTATCTGTAACTGAAGGCAGCAACACCACACTGTCCTGCACATATACTGGATCGGCTTACAGTCTCCTCTGGTATCGACAAAAACCTGGATCAAAACCTGATTTTCTGCTGCTGATTGTTGAAACTGGTGAAGGTGTCACAATGGCTAAACCACCTTATCCACAATTCTTTATTAAACTTGATAAGACAGAAAACAAAGTGAATCTGTTCATCTCCTCTGCTGCTGTATCAGACTCTGCACTGTACTACTGCGCTTTGAGGCCCACAGTGACAGGAAACCCAGCTACACTGTACAAAAAGCACTACACATGACAACCCACACGAGGTGGAGCTATTTTTATGTTTCACAGTTTAACTACCCATTCATGATGACGAATTGTGTACCTATACAAAGTTAATGTCTATATGCATACATATTTACTTATGAATCCATTTTGTCTTATACTGCTATCCATCATTTAATCCATAAAATCATTATAAACTACAATTGCTATTATAAATCTACAAGACCAATAAAATGTGTTAATCAGAAAGAGTCAGGGATGTGATCAAAGTACTCAAATACGGTACTTAGAGATACCCTAGGTAAAATATAAGTTTAGTAAATGTAAGTTGTCCATTTACATTTGAACTCAACCTTGCATAAGGTGCAAAAGCCCTCCATTTTTTTTTCCATTTGCCTCCATATGTACTTAAGTATCAAATATATTGTATTAGCTCTTTGTAGCCAGGTAAAGTCATGGTAAAAGTATGTAAATCAGAAATACATCATGTAATAATTATGTAAAAATTTACAATGTAAAAATTATTCATGGTAAAATCGAAGTTGTTCAGAATTATATAAATGACCTGTAATCACAAGAAATAAAAATTTACTTATCACTTGAATAAATAAACTGAGTCCCTATAGCAATATTGATAGACTAAACCATTATCAAATCTTTTTCATATATTAAACAAAACATACAAAATAATTAGATGTCAAGATTCTGTGGTACTTGGCTGTTGTTGCAGTGGGCTTACAGGTAAGCATAGGCGCAGAGGGGGATGATGGTACGAAAAAAAATCAAGACATTAATAAAGAAACTAACCAAACCAACAAACAGAACAAGAACTCCAACTAAAAACACAGCTGGACATCTCTTTATTTAGCCAAGGCTCTTTAGCTTACAAACATAACCTATGCTCTGGGGTCCATTCTTTGTACGTCACTTAACACATCCGAGATAAACTGACACATCTAAGATGAGACCATCGTGCTAATTACAATCTGGCTAATTTGGTTCTTTGAGCTCACATGTTGATGATTAGTATGGCTGGATTGAGTTGTCTAGGATTATTGCGCGTTCATGCGTTGGTTTAAAAGGCGATGTGTATCGACAGTAGAAACACTGATCACAAGCCCTTTGATTGGTTGACGAAATGGCAAAAGAGCGGCTCAATTTTTTTTTGTAACACGTGTTATGCACGGAAATGCCCCCTGCCATGGATTGCCCTCCCACACACACACAATTGCTATCAAATATTATATTCGAACATTTGTAGGTTAATGGTTTACAAATTACAAATGACATGAGACAATAAAATAAAATAAGCAATATGAAAATAAATATGTTGTATATGAAAAGTAGAAATAGAATTTTTTTTCTTCAAATGTAACAGGTATAATTCAATTGTTTATTTTATAATAAAATTAGTTTCGTCCAATTTTTCATTATAAATTTTTGTTATTATATATAATTTTTTTTTTTTTTGCATATTCATGACAAACCCCTGAAGAATAAGTGTTACAAAATAAACATTATACAAGAATTTGTAATAATGGTCTTGACGGCTGTCTCGTGTCTAGGCTTCATCATAATAGTAATATCATATTTGATATTAATAAACCAATGAATTTCTGTTCTAATATAATATTTGATAGCGTTTATTTGGGGGGGGGGGGGCAATCCATATATGCAAGATACTTTTCTTTTTCCCCCCACATACTCAGGACCTTCTACCTCTGTGCCATCAAGAGCATCCTCACTGGTACGCCATCACGACCTGGTACGGCAACAGCACCGCCTACAACCGCAAAGCTCTGCAGAGAGTGGTGCAGTGTTCCGAAAGGATAATTGGAGGTGAGCTTCCCTTCCTCCAGGACATCTACAGGATTAGCAAAGACTCCAGTCATCCCAGTAACCACCTATTTAAATTGCTCCCGTCAGGCAGGAGGTATGGAAGCATCCGGTCCCGAACCAGCAGACTGAGGGACAGCTTCTATCATCAGGCCATCAGACTGCTGAACACTGACCAATAGGTCTCCACTGGCACTACACTATCATTTTCACACTGTCACTGTATAGTCACTAAGCCACTTTATGCACTCCATACTGCACATTATTGCCTTTTGCACAACATTCAATGCGAACATTTTTTATACATTTATACACAAGTACACACACTCTCACAACCGTGTGTGTATGTGTATATACATGTATGCATATGTGTGTATGTGTATATATATGTTAACATATATATGAGGGATGTTTTCAGCTTTGTGGCAGCCTGCAACATCTGCACCCACTGTAAACCCAACAACCGCCCTCCAGTTGGTCACCCTAGACCCCTACCCATACCTCACCGCCCTTGATCACACATCCTGCTGGATTTCGTAACAGGCCTACCCTCATCTGATGGGAATACTTGCACTCTCTTCTCCAAATCTGTCCACCCGTTTCCACTCCCCAAACTTCCTTCCGCCAAAGAGACTGCAGAGCAGTTCATCCTCCATGTTTTTTGTCTTCATGGCCTTCCCACTGACATAGTCTCAGATCGTGGCCCTCAATTCACCTCACGCTTCTGAAGGGCCTTTTGTAAACTCATTAGAGCCTCTCTTAGCCTGTCTTTGGGCTTTCATACCCAATCCAACGGCCAGATGGAAAGAAAGAATCAAGCAATGATTTTCAAGAAATTTCAGTGCTGTCGGGGCTACCAACCACCACTGTTCCCAACTCAAGAGGAGAAAGTAGAGGTCCCCTCGGCCATGTAGGAGACAGAGTCATGCTCGCCACCAGGGACATTCCCTAAGGACTGTCACGAGCGGGGTGTAATGGCTGGTGTTGATCGCCGTGGGCGTAGAGAGCAGGCATAGAGGCAGAGGGGTTGTGTAACCAAATGTAGTCTTTAATGAACAATAAACACAAAGAATAAATAAAGACACAAAAACAAAGGAACAACCAAACTCAAACAATACTTAACTCTGTGCTAACAAGGACTCTCTGGCAGGACACAGACTAGAGGACGAAAAACACACATTCTGTGGCGTAACACAGGCTGAAGGACGAACACACACCCTGTGGCGAGACACAGGCAGGGGGACAAATAACACACCCTGTGGCGAGACACAGGTAGGGGGACAAATCACACACCCTGTGGCGAGACACAGGCCGAGGGACAAATAACACACCCTGTGGCGAGATACAGGCAGAGGGACAAATAAAACCCTGTGGTGAGACACAGGCAGAAGGAGGACAAACACATAACGGGACACACAAACAATGCATGGAGCTGAAACTGGACACTAGAGAAAGACACAAGAGAGAGACACTAGAGAGAGAGGGGAGACACTAGAGAGAGACTAGGGGAGACAGGAGAGACACGTAGAGACTAGGGGAGACACGTAGAGACTAGGGGAGACACGTAGAGACTAGGGACAGGAGAGAGACGGGACTAGGGCTAAAGACATGGCAGTCAGCTAGGCATGGCTTTTAGCTAAACATGGTTAAGATTGCTCTTAACCATGGCAGTCAGCTACACATACAGTACACCTAGCTAAACATGTCTTCAGCCCCAACATGCACTAAGCTGCACTTACCTAATAGCTAAACACACACTAGGGAATTGGGGCACAGAAACACAGAGACAAGGGATACCCAGTGCCTAGGCTAGGGGACATTCAAAGGCTAGGCTAGGGGACACTCAAAGGCTAGGCTAGGGGACACTCAAAGGCTAGGCTAGGGGACACTCAAAGGCTAGGCTCACTGGGCAACTAGGGAGGCAGGAAACACAAAGGTTAGAGACACAAAGGGGCTATGACTAGAAGCATGCTAGTTAGCTCAACCTAGATTTTAGCTACACACACTTCTAGCCAAACACACACCTATCTACTTACCTGCTCTAGCATAACACACATGAAAACAAGGGGACAAGAACCACAGTACATACATACACAGATGACATGACGAAATCAGCTCCACACACACACAGAACCTCTACGGAGAAACATTGCCATACTGAGAGCCCAAGTCAACACAACTTAAATCAAAACATAAACTAAACAAAGAGCAAAACAAACTAAAACAAAATGCCCACACAACAGACAGTGGTTAAACCAAAAATGTTCGACTCAGTTTCCCAGTCTAAACAGCTATTTATAGATGGGTTAATGGCTACCTCGGCTCAGGTGTGCAGTAGCATCACCTGACTGAGGTGTCTGCTGGGAAACTGAGTCAGCCAACAAAAACTACAAATAAAAAACAGCGACCTCTGGTGGTGGACCCTTACAAGGACACTTTCTCGCAAGCTCTCCCCACGCTTCATCGGCCTATTTACAATAACCAAGCTAATCAACCCGTGCGCCGTTCGACTTTTAATTCCCTCGTCCATGCGACGCATTCACCCTACTTTCCACGTATCCCAGCTACGACGCATCGTAAATTGTCCTCTATGCTTTACGTTTTAGCACGATGACATCGTGGACAGACTTCATGGCCCTGATCTAACACTTCCGCTTTCACAACCACGGCTCTATCTAACGTCTCGGCGCCGATGCAACGCTACAGATCTCATATCTTTGCCCCAATGCCTCCGCTCTCACTACAGCGGCACCATAGAAGATCTGGAAGGCTCATGACCTGCACCTGCACCTGGGTCCACCTGCACAGCCCTCGATCCGCGCGCACACGTGAACTGCTTGTGTTTTATGTTCAGGCTTATTATTAAAAGTATAGCAGGGGGCAGAGCTGTTTTTAACAAATCCCTAAAGTTATGGAATAGCCTTCCAATTGATGTTTGGGACTTAGTGTTTAAGAATAAAAAGAAGGTTTTTTTGAGCCAAGTCTTTGTGAATTGGTTTTTCTTTAGATAAAGGAACAGATCTGGGGCACTCATCAATGTACAGTACTAAGGTGAACTAGTATGTTTAGATGTTGTCTTCTCCACTCTTGTTGATCACTTAGGTTTGTTGACGGTGAAGTGACTGGTTCCTTTACATCCCAGGGAGCCCTTATGTTTGTATTTTCTTTTGGCTCTCCCTGTTAGTTATGCTGTCATAGTTAGTCCTTCAGGAGTCTCTGCTTGCACTTTGCATTAAATGGACATTCACCTTATACATGTGACTTTAAACATACCCAACTGTTATCTCTCTTCTCTTCTCACCTATCAACTATTAACAAACAGCACGTCAAAATAAAGACATTATAAATGATTTACAGAGAATAACTAGAGATATCACAAGGAGTCACAAGAGCCAAAATGGACACGTGCTGTTTTTATTTATGATGCTGATAAAGGGTAATTGTGTTAACCCCTCACTGTTGTGGATAAATCTATTCATTGTGAACTGTCATTACGATAAAATACTGTAATACTAGTCAGCTTGTAACTAGTAACAGTTGTGTAGTTCTGTATTGTATTGGTGACTCAGTTCACAATTACTGATGTTCTGTGCAAAGTTATTCTACACCACCAGGAAGCCTGGGTGTGGCCTTCTAGTATTGGTGTTCAGCTCAAGTTCAGTACTATTCATTTACATTTAGGCATTTGGCAGACGCTCTTATCCAGAGCGACTTACATTTTTATCTTATTACACATCTGAGCAGTTGAGGGCCTTGCTCAAGGGCCCAACAGTGGCGGTTTGATTGTGGGGTTTGAACCTGGGATCTTCTGAACCGTAGTCCAATGCCTTAACCACTGAGCTACCTATTCACAATCTTCATGCAAATTTGCTAGAAATGGCTCAACTATGCAACTTGAGATATATAACTATACCACTGATTCTCACTGTAGCAACAGGTAATTCATTCATTTTTATCATTTAATTAATTTGATTCATTAATACTTATGTCTGAAATAAGTATAGTATATATCATTTTCATATATATATATATATATATATATATATATATATATATATATATATATATATATATATATATACATAGTATATATCATTTTCATATATATATATATATATATATATATATATATATATATATGAAAATTATATATACTATTACTTATTTTTTATTTTATTACTTATTATATATATGAAATGAGTAATATTAGATTTTTAATATTTATGTTATGACTATATTCTTCTCTACCCTCTACAGGAGGCAGTTTTGCAGATAAAATTGAGCCGACAGTTTTCAACATTCAGTCAGGAAGGAAACTGACACTGTTACTCTGAAATGTTCATATGAGTCAACCAGTCAATATGTTTACCTTTACTGGTACAGACAATATCCTAACTTTGCACCACGGTTTTTATTGTATAAAGGCGCAAAGTCACGAGCGTCTGAGGGGCACAATCCCACTGGTAATAAATTCAAGGCAGAAACAACATCAGAATCAACTGAACTCACTATAAAAGATCTGCAGATCTCAGATTCCGCGCTGTATTACTGTGCTCTGAGAGTAGAACCACAGTCATTAAGAGTCAAGGAGAGACTGTACAAAAACCTACTTAATAGTCACAATGAATTTAAAAGGCTTATATCAAAGAAACTTTCCTTACAGTGTTATCAGTCAACCACACACACACACACACACACACACACACACACACACACACACACAAAACACCAAACTATTATCAGTCTTTTAAGTTTACTTCAATGTTATATTTGGTTGAATGCGTTCACAAATTTAGGCATTAGTAGCTACTACTTAAAGCCATTGTTATTTGCACTATAATATATAAGTAAAATTAATGAACTAGATACAATTTTGGAGAAGATAAAAGCAGGGTTAGGTTATAAAAAAAACATACAAAACTTTGAACATTTCATGGAGCATTATTCAAACCGTCAATCAAAAATAGAAAGAGTATGGTACAGCTGCAAACCTACAGTATCACAATTTGGATGTCCACTTAAACTGACAGGATAGGCAACTAATGCATTATTTAGAGATGACTTCCAGATGATCCTCGAGAGATCATTCCCGATGACTGCGAATCTGAGTGTGCCACGCTGTCATCAAAGCTGAAAAATACACACAAAGAAAAACAGCTACTTTGAACTGCATCTAAAATATAACACATATAATGGGATATATTCTGTATTCTGTGTTATAACATAACATTGTTTACTACATAATTCCATATAAAATATGTATATACTTATAAATATATTCATATGTTTTTATTATATATACTGTATGTATTTATTTATGTGTAAAGTTTAATTGGGAGATATTTTGCACAAATTACTTGCAAGTATGTGTGTTTAAAATGTTTTTTTAGACATTCAGTGAACATATACAAAATAAAATGGAAAAAGATGATAAATAATACATTTTTAATGCTTGTTTATCAAATGGCAAGCCATACTTTTTTCACAAGATAGAGGTATTGACATGTTCCACTTACACTTACATTTTTACTGACTGTTTATGAGGACAAATTATGTACCTGCGTGTAACCTAAAATATTCAGCCTTTATGACACCTTCACCAACTTCACACACACACACACACACACACACACACACACACACACACACACACACACACACACACACACACACAAAAAAAAAAAAAACACCAAGCTATTACAAGAAATGTGTGTTGAATGCTACAAATAATACTAAAATATTTATACTGGCTATGGCATTATCTTTATATAGTAAATATTTATTATGAACAAGGATATGATTCTGGGAAAATTGCCTTTTTTTTTAGAATTATATTAATAGCTTCCAATCACAAAAAAGAACATGACCATATTATAGTCGTAGTCCTTGGCCTCTTAGAGCACTATGTTATTATTGAAAAAAAAAAAAACATGCTTTGGTTAAACCAATGTACGAGAAAAGATCATTTACCAGCTAACCTCTGCAGAATGAGATGAATCAGTGATGTTGAAGAAAAATTGTTGGGTGGAGCTACTGTTCCATCTAGAGATGAGAGACAATCTTAAACACACAACTCTGGCATTTATTTTAAAGGTAGTGGTCTTAACTAAACACTCAGAATAGCAATGCTACTGCTGTTTTTGCTTTGTTTCACTAATGCTTATATTGGTAAGTCATATACATTTATATATATATATATATATATATATATATATATATATATATATATATATATATATATATATATATACACAACTAAAAGCACAATTGTTTTTTGCATTCATTATTAATAAATAGTCATTATTTTATTGTAATGTGTTAATAATAGAGGCTGCTGATAACATGATTAAACCAGACCAAACCATTATGATTGTGACTGAAGGCAGCAACTCCACACTGTCCTGCACATATACTGACTCAGTTTGGTATCTCTATTGGTATCAACAAAAACCTGGATCAAAACCTGAGTTTCTGGTGCTGATTGATGAAACCAGTGGAGCTGTAACAAAGTCTCAACCACCTCATCCTCAATTTATTATTAAAGTTGACAAGACAAAAAAGAAAGTGGATCTGCTCATCTCCTCTGCTGCTGTATCAGACTCTGCACTGTACTACTGCGCTCTGAGGCCCACAGTAACAGGAAATACAACTACACTGTACAAAAAGAAATGCACATGACTGGAGCCATGCTTTTACACAAGATGGAGCTATTTACATTTTTACATTCACATACTAACTGTCTACTTCTGATGTCAAATTGTGTACCCATGGGAACTTGCTAAACATGAATATAAATTTCTGCCATTCAGGATGTGTCTCCACATGCACTGTGAACTTATTAAATATTACTGCAAGTGTGTATGCATATTGAGTTAGCAATCAAGCTGTGTGTGTGTGTGTGTGTGTGTGTGTGTGTGTGTGTGTGTTTTCAATAAGGCTGTTTAAGATAAAAATTTTTGCTTCAATTTAAATTTAATTTATCTTTATAACATTTCTGTACAATAATAGAAATTGTCACAAAACCACAAAGCAGCTTAACAGAAATTGCTTGTATGTAAATATTTAATTGAAAAAAAAAATTAACGTAACAGTTTGCATCAACATTTTCAGTTGTGGAAAAATGTAGATGAACTAACAAAGTTTAAGTCAAATGATTTTTTTATTTACCACATACTTAATTATTAGCAGTGCAAAGACAGGTCTTTAAGTATACTACTCATAAATATTAAGTTCCTTTAGTTACTTTTTCCAGTGTTTAGAAAAAACATCTTTAGTTACATATACTTTATTAACAGAATTGCAAGTAAACGTTTTAAGTTATCAATTAGTTAAAAATCAAGTAGGTCCAATTATATTTTTTCTAGTAGTTAATAGATTTCCTACTACAACACTTTCGATACAATTCAATACAACATTCAGCACTACAACTGCTATACAATAATTTTATTTCCCACTGCAGTTCTGTATTTCAAAATATTTCAGCTGGAAAGACACAATTGGAAATTTAGGTAAACAAACTACCATATAGACCTACCACATTTAAAAAAACAATGCCAAACATGTAAAATACATAAACTGTTTTAAACTCCCATTTAAAAAGTCTTACTGTTTAAAACATTAGCAAAAAAAAAAAGGATCACCTTGGCTGCTTTAGGTATGCTGTATTTTGAAAATACTGTATATTGTTTTGTAAAATGTGAGTTAATTTAGCTGTTCAAATAAGTAACCTTTTATTTGGTTGTAATCTGTGCATGAGCCACACACTTTTATGCATACAGTTAAATAAGTGAAACAAATAGATTGCATCCATAAGTATGACAATAATTAACTGGATCGAATGATTTTAAATAAATTTTACAAAACATATTACACATACACAGATTGCACATAAATGCATTTTCTTTTTACTTAAACTATATAATTTTGGCCAGAATAAATAAGAATTTAATGGTTCAAACTGATGCTAATTAAGGAAATTAAAGTCATCCAATGAACTGGCAAAAAAGTGGACAGAAGTAGAATATGCTATAAAACTTAAACTAAATAAAGCAGCTTCTGTACTTACTTTTCTGTAATATAATTTTTACAATATATTGTTTTTACTTACTACAAACTCTTTTAAAAAGTATTCCACCTTCTTTCTAAGTTGCCGATAAGGCAGCAGACGGCTACCTCTCTGTGTTTTTCAAATATATTGTGCTAATGATCTGTAAAGTTTCAGAGAAAAGCTCCTCAGGTAATATGATCTGATTGGGTGACTAATTTACAACCTTAATTTCGGAGATGAGTTTAAACAAACATTATACCTTAAGAAGTATGTCTTTGATCTTTGCAGATGTTGTAGTCACCAACACTGTAGATACAAGAGAGTCTCATCTCTCACTTAGTAGTATCCACATTCTAAAGGCTACTAAATTTGATCAAATAGAGTTGGTTTGTTTGCTTGTTTAAACTATATTATGACAATGTGAATAACAACAAATTGTAAACAAACATCTAAGCACGCAGTGACCTATGAGCCATTTAAACATAAAAAAGCATCTAATTTAAGGCATGAACCAGCAGGTGCAGATGCTGACAGATTATCGGTGATTAGTATACTAGTGATGCTGAATGCTAAGTGGTTGCAACTGATGAAAGGGCAAATGAGGTTGCTGCTAAGGTTGTTACACAACAACCAAATTTAAGGCACTTGACGACCTGTCATATTAAAACATCATACTTATTTTTAATTCAATGAAATAAAATTTGTTAATGGTATTTACAGTGGAAACTCGGATTGCGAGTAACGTGTTTACGAGCAAAAATTTTTAATAAATTTTGACTTGGAAAACAAATAAGTCTTAGTTTACGAATACCAAGTATCATGTATCACGCATGCGCTTCTTGTTTTGATGCCATCACATGATCACAACTGAGCCAACATTTTTTTTCTCTCTCACGCTGTGGAATTGTGGGTAATCGTCTCCCCTGCTTACTGGTATACACGTGTGTGTGCGCGTAAAATGACCTTTCATTTTGTGGTTGTAAGTGTGTGTGTAAAGTGCGCGTGTACTGTTTATTATAACACACGTGTGCGCACGTGTAAGGCAAAAGAAAGTCTCATTAGAGAGGTTAAAGATTTATTTTCTCTCTCCTTCTCTGTATCGGCCTGCACTTTGTCATTGGACACCGAGGCTCTTCACACAAACACACAAACACACTCACACACTCTTTCTCTCTGCTCTACACAGAAGCACTCCTCCTCCTCTCCTCTCCTCGATTTTTTACATACAGACACACACACACTCTTTCTCTCTGCTCTACACAAAAGCACTGCTCTGTCACAATTTTTTTCAAAGGTAAAGTGCAGGTTAATTTGTTTTATTTTTACTTTACAGCGATGATTCCGTTAGTATGCGCTCACGTGAGTGTCATTAACTATGTTCCTTGTTAATTTTTTAGATAAAACAGTCTTTTCGTTAGTGTGTGTGTGTGAAAGCAGAAAGCAATCTCTGTAATGCCTTAAGCTTAATAATGAGGTAAAACAAACAAACAAACAAAAAAAAACAATAAATAAAAATCACCTGTATAGTGTGAAAGATGTGATGAGCCCCATTTATTCACCTTATTTTACATTTCTACTGGTGTGACAACTTTCAACCCTAGACTCAAACTTTGTCCCTAAATAATTTGGAGAGAGAGAGAGAAGAGAAGAGAATGAGAAGGGACCTCGTCCATTCACCATTTACTTTATATCTAGGATACCACGAAAGCTGTACTATGAATAAACTGTACACTCTCACATAATGTATTATTTTTTATTAAAATGTGTGTTAAATGCTAAAAAGAAAAAGAAAATATTAATACTGTATATGTCATCTTCTAATAATTTTATCAAATATTTATTATTTAAAACAAGGATATGATTACAGGAAAGTGTCATTTGTTCTATAATTCTATAAATAGCTTGCAATCAAAAAAGGGCCATAACCCTATCACATGCAGTAAATAAAGACAATATTTGAGTCCTTGGCCTCTTAGTGCACTATAATATTATTGATTAAAAAAAAACATGTTTTTGGTTAAACAATATAAAAGAAAAGATAACTTACAGGCCAACTTGTGCAAAATGAGATGAAGCAGTGTTGTGATGAACAGAAATAAATACGAGTGGGTGGAGCTACTGTACCTACATCTGGAGATCAGAGACAATCTTAAACACACATCTTTGGCATTTATTTTAAAGGTAGTGGCCTGAACTAAACACTCAGGATAGCAATGTTGCTGTTATTTTTGTTTTTTTCCACTATTGTTTATATTGGTAAGTCATATACTGTACATAACACATAAAATTATACATTTAAAAAATAAAAAAAATCTTCTTGAATTTATTGTTTATTAATTGTCATTATTTTATTGTTATGTGTTAATAACAGCGGCTGCTGATGACAGCATTAAACCAGACCAAACCACCATGGTCGTGACTGAAGGCAGCAACTCCACACTGTCCTGCACATATACTTACTCAGTTCGGGAACTCCACTGGTATCAACAAAAACCAGGATCAAGGCCTGAGTTTTTGCTGCTGATCGATGAATCAAGTGAACGTGTAACAAATTCTACAACACCTCATCCTCAATTTTTTATCAAAATTGAGAAGACAAAAAAGAAAGTGGATCTGCTTATCTTCTCTGCTGCTGTATCAGACTCTGCACTGTACTACTGCGCTCTGAGGCCCACAGTGACAGGAAGCTCAACAACACTGTACAAAAAACATCACACATGACTGGAGAGGTGCCATGCTTCTACATAAGATGGAGCTATTTAACATTTTTACATTCACATTTTAACTGCCTATCTCAGATGTTAGATTGTGTACCTATAATTGCACATTGTGAAATTAATATAAATCACTAACCACTGTGTTTTTTATGTATTATGTGATTTTTAATAATGCTGTTTATGATCAAAAATATGTTCAGCCATGATTTTCAATAATCATCATTTCAACACCAAATTTATTTGTGTAACAATATACCTATCACAAAGCAGCTTTACAGAAAAAGAAATCTGAATATAAATTAAAAATATGTACACACGATAAATTTGTCCACAAAGAGGAAGCTAAAGTTTGTGGTGGCAAGGAAAATTTTTTTAAGCACCAATGAGTGGTCTCCAAACATCAACAACTTTAACCAAAAGCAGGGCAACAGGATGAATCAGGCAGGTCCAGAGGGCAGGACCATCAGTATCTCAGAATTGCTATGTGTAGTCGACACACACACACACACACACACACACACACACACACACACACATATATATATATATATATATATATATATATATATATATATAGAGAGAGAGAGAGAGAGAGAGATTGGGGCAGGGGAGACTCACCAAGCCTGATTTTCATTCAACAAAAATCCCAAGCATTATAAGTGTCCAAATAGGTTTTTATAAGCGAAGTATGCATTTAAAATGCTTAGTAGAAACTAGCTACAACAAATAAGCTAGCTGACTTTTGAATGTTGCCATATTCATAATCATTGTATAGTCTTATAATCATTGTATAGTCTTTCATAATGTTATGTTGTTATCGTGATCATGTTACTTTAACAGTAGAACATTGCTCTTGTTCTTTTTATTATAATAAGTAAAGAAGGTTGAACTGAGAAGCTCCGTATTTCTAGTGTAGATGTCACATCCCAGTATCAATTAGGGAGTAAGATACAGGTATAGAGTATGGAGCGTATGTTTTAGGTATTTTTTCAATTCTTATGTTATTTTAGCATTCTAAGTGAAAAAATTACCTGTAACTGAGTAATTTCAGTGGAATGATTTTGTTTGTTAGGCCAAAGAGTCACCATAGAATTATTCAGGTATAAAAAAGATTACGGGATGAACAAATGAGAAACAGGTGCAGATGATGACAGATAATCAGGTCGGTGATCAGTATACTGATGTTCTTAAATGCTTTTATTTTGCATAATTTAATTTAATTAAATTTAATTTTTTAAAGGTCATTATAGTAGTTCAAGGATTCACATACTTTTTCCACGAGCACTTTGAGGTTTTTATGCTTTCTCTCAATAAAGACATGAAAGATCAGAAATTGTTGGATAGTTATTTTAGGCACATTAAATCAATATGTCAATACTCTTTACTCGAAGATGGCGATCAGATTACATTTTATGACGAGTTAATGCAAAAACCATAAACTTAAAAAATGTTGACATACTTTTTTTTGCCACTGTATCTACAATATTATGAAAATGGAACATTGATAATATATCATATGATTAATTATTTCTTTTTGGTGTTGAATATGTGTTGAATGTTAAAAAGCTTAAAAGTTATGCCCATATATTAACTATTTATTACAGTGTGTAGCAAAGATATCATCTAGAGGAAAGTGTAATTAATTATCATTGTTGTGTTCATACTTATATAAATTTCATTTGATCTCAAGCAAACAATACTGGCATTTATTTTAAGCTAGTTGTAACAATGTTACTGCTCTTTTTGCTTTTTTTCACTGCGTCTTATACTGGTAAGTCATAAATATCACATATAAAATTATACATTTTAAATTAACAACAAGTACAAGTTTTACTTGAATTTATCATTAATTAATGGTAATTATTTTATTGTAATGTGTTAATAGCAGAGGCTGCTGACAACAGCATTAAACCAAATCAAACCACCACATCTGTAACTGAAGGCAGTAACACAACACTGTCCTGCATATATACTGGCTCAGTTTGGAGTCTCCATTGGTATCGAAAAAAACCAGGATCAAGACCTGAGTTTCTGCTGCTGATTGTTGAAGCCGGGGAAAGTATCACAACGGCTCAACCACCTCATCCACGATTGTTCATTAAACTTGACAAAAACAAAAGAAATGTGGATCTGCTCATTAGCGATGCTGCTGTTTCAGACTCTGCACTATATTACTGCGCTCTGGAGCCCACAGTGACAGGAAACTGTACTACACTGTACCAAAAGCACTATTCAGTACATACTGCAACTGGTGCGGAAACATGCTTTTACACAAGATGGAGCTATTTACATGTTTACATTCACATCCTAATTGCCTGTCTTCAGTGTCAAAAAATGTGCTTATAATATGAAATAAAGATAATTCCAGCCTTTCATCCAATGTCTTCAGGAAAGGTTACTAATACCCTGTGAACTTTCTAAACATCACTGAATGTACTGTATGCTGACATATGTAGCTAGTAATTAATGTGCGCTGTTACTTTCATTAATTTAGTTTATGATCAAAATCATGTTCATTCATCATTTCCAGGAAAATATTATCATCATTTCAATTCTTTTTTTTTGGTATAACACATTAAACAATGGAAATAACAGAAAAAAAAAAACTTTGAGGAAATTTAAATTCTGGATATAAACAGAAAAAATGTAAAAAAATAAAATAAAATAAATAAATACCTTACAGTTTCATCAGGGTTTTTTTTCCTAAAGAGCAAGCCAGGGCTGTAGTGGAGGTTAAATGCACATAAACAGCTAATCTAACTGTTTGTTCCTGTGTTGTGTTGGTTCGCCATTGTTTTCAATATGCTAACATGGCATTCAGGTACAGAGCAAGTTTATAATCAGTAGGGCAATTCAGTTAGCATAAAGTCCATTTTGTTGAGGTTACCAAATAGTCCCTGATGGAGACTTTTGTAAAAATCTGTTTATGGAAAACTGTTTGTACTAGTGCAGTAGAAAGCCATCTTTATAAATGTAAAGTGGAAGCATCCTCGGTTGTCACACCTTTAAGCAAATGACCATCTTAAGCAGCAGTAAGTTATCTCCCTGCAACAAAGCTTGAAAGAGAGAGCATGAGAGACTTTGAGTTTTATATATGTCGGTGTTGTGATGGACATACGCCATGCTGCACCTGTGGCACTACATGTATGAGAGTTCCTGCAGGAGCTGCTAGAGGATGAAGAAGTGCTTAAAGAACAGCTCAAGCAGCTCGATAGCCTTAAGGAGCCTGTTAGCTCTGTTAACCCTGAAGAACTTGTTAGCTCATGTTAAGGCTTTGTGTAATGCACTGCTAGCCCTTTTAGCTTCGTGGAAGGCCATGCTAGCCCTGTTAGTCTTGTGGAATGCCCAGTTTGCTCTGTAAACCCTATCTAGGGCCCAGTTTGCTCAGCTTAGCTAAGTTAACTGACTCTGTTGAATGTTGGCTAGTGTAAATTAGGTCATAGATAATCATGATCCTGCCATTGTGCTGTACTCCTGTCATCTCCAATGTGCTGTAGGGAATTTACTGTTGTTTATCAACATTAATATGGTGTCGGTATTATCTGTCTAGTTGGTATTGCTGTATAAATTTAAAATAATTTTATGCTGACACCAGACGCTGACACTACCAGTAGGCGAGCGCCTATAGCTCCGAACTGCCAGGGATCCATGACTTAAGTCGTACTAAGTATGTTTAGCACGCACTTACAACTAACGTCTGAAATGATTAAAAATCCACTTGCTAAAACAGCATTGGAATGCCATTACGCCATGCGAGTTGCTAAAGAGTTTTAGTCAAAATACACACTACAACGGTACATTCCGTGTGACGAAAGTGGAAGGTTATTCACTACAGTTTGATTAAGGAGCGGGAAACGTACTGTACTACTACAACCATGAAACGGAGTTACACAAGTGGTGCAGTAAAACAGAAAAAACGGGAGGAGAACAGACAATTGATAGCGTCTTTGACAAAGGTAACAGCATTTTTACACCAGTGCAGCAGATAGGTACTAACAACCCTATTGTAATAATGCTGATAGCAACAAAGTCGGGCAAGACGACACTGCTGTCACTAGCAGCACTACTTCTGTTGATAAGCAAATGTTACCACAATTAGCAGCAACATATTGCATATACAAACCTCATTATTTCATCAGTTAATGATTAACCGCTCAGACGTAAAATGAGATAAAAATGTAGGTTGCTCTGGATAAGAGCGTCTGCCAAATGCCTAAATGTAAATGTCAGTGGTGAATATACACATGTTGAGAAAGGAAATATAAATGCAAAAAACTGTTTGTTCACAAAGAACAAGGTACCCAGCAGGCTTTCCCAAACTTATTAATGCTGCATAGTAAAACCAGACAATAAATAATAGCTTGTATTGGCCCTGAGATGGATTGGCACCCCATCCAGGGTGTGCCCTGCCTTGTGCACTAAGTCTCTATAATAATGAGTGAGTGAGGTTTGCTAGTAGAGCATTTTTAAGCTATCAATTTCCATTTGCTGTATTTAAAAATAATGTTTTTATGTAAATATTTAGCTTCCAGTTTTCCAGAATTTATTTTATTATTTTCTAATTCACATTAATACATAAATACATCCCTTTTTAAATTTCCAGTCTTTGAGGTTATAGTAACTTTGACTTAAGGCAGATTGTGCTTGAATAACCTTTATAAAAACATAAATCTTTATATTTTTTAAATATTAAAATGTTTATTTCTTCAATTTATTCCCAATACACAAAATATCTTAAAATGTGGTGGTTGAATAAAACTGTTTATTTAATAAAATATTTACATATCATGAATTATATTGCATGCAACTATTTATTTTAAATGTGTTTAAATGAAATAAGCTCTTTAATATAAGAACATTGTTTTAAGATTAAATTTTAACGAGACTCAGTCAATACTGGATATTAAATGCATTTTAACATATATGAATTGTAGAATACAATGCTTTAAGGAAGTATTTAGAGTATACTGTATGAGCAAGCTTTTTAACATGTATGATATTGTGTTATGATTAATAGTTTCAGTGTCTTTACCGTATCATGTTTCTTGGCCATAAAAAATCATATATTTGGATGAATAGTCTGATTGCAAATTATTGAAAAAAAAGGTAAAGAAAATGCCAACTGTGCAGGTAGTTAAAGCAGTGTTGCAATATATATATATGAATAAATATGGGTGGAGCTATCTACATCTGGTGACATCAGACAATCTCAAGCACGCCATACACCGGTATTTATTTCCTATGGTGAAGATTTGAATTAATCACACTCAGGATAACAATGTTACTGCTCTTCTTGTTTTTTTTCACTATGTCTGATATTGGTAAGTTATATACATACACACACAGGAACAGAGAGAATAATATACTATATTATTATATTATATATCAATATATTATTGTAATATGTTAATAGCAAACGCTACAGACAACAGCATCAATCCAGAACAAAACACCATATCTGTACATGAAGGCAGCAACACCACACTGTCCTGCACATATACTGTAGCAGTTGAGAGTCTCCACTGGTATCGACAAAAACCTGGCTCAAAACCTGATTTTTTGCTGCTGATTTTTGAAACCAGTAAAGTTGTCACAAAGGCTGAACCACCTTATCCACGATTGTCCACTGAGGTTGACAAGACAAAAAAGAAAGTGGATCTGTTAATCTCCTCTGCTGATGTCTCAGACTCTGCACTGTACTACTGCGCTCTGACACCCACAGTGACAGGAAATTCAAACATACTGTACAAAAAGCATTTCATGTGTCAACCCATGCTTTTTCAAAATGGTGCTATTTACATGTTTACGTTTACATTTAACCTGCTCGTCTATGATGATAAATAGTGTACCCATGGTGAGTTGGTAAATTCCCTGTGCAATAAAATAAATCATTATGATGCCAATTTGCTTCGATATACATAAATCTAGTAATTTAAGTGCGGCTCCGCCACACATGGATGGCAAGAATAGAAACAGAACTGTGTTAATTATTTTACTTGTGTATGAGAATTTGAATATTACCCCATAAAATTTCAGTAGAGGCTTTCTAGGAAGATTGTGTCCTTATCAGGAAAGCCAAGGTCCCCTTAGCTCCCCCACAATTCCACCATTCTTATATGATGTATTAATGTGAGACAGATCTGATGAGCAGTCCAGATAAAAATAACACATATACCTGTTTATTTTACCTATTTAGAATGAAAGTCAATAACTATTTTTAAGCAATTTAAAGGTGTTTACCATATAGAAGCTTTTGTGGACTGAGGCTGACAAATTACACCATGGAAATGGTCAAACTCTCAGCAGAACTCTAGCAATAAAACCCAAAGGTAGCAAAAACAATTTTCTCTTCACTCCCTAACTGCTAATTCCACTTCCTGCAAGCCCAGGATGGGTCGAAATCCACCGTCCTTCTTCAGCACAAGGAAATATTTTGAATAAAGCCCAGTGGACTGTTCGCTTGGGCTTACCTGGACAAGTACCTGAAAAAGTAGGAGGACGCCCTCGGAACTGTATCCTGTATCTGTTCTTGATGATACGTAGGACCCAGAGATCTAATGTGCATTTTTCCTAGCTGTCCAGGCAAAGCTGGGAGCATGTTCCGGCGGCCCGAGACCTATATGCAGGACCTCCCCAGGGTTTGGAGCCCCTGGGGGTGTGTCTCCTTGGGAATTCTCCACAAGCGGGAGGCTGATCAGTCTGGTCAGTATCGTATGGTCTGGTGCCCTTTTCATGGGGCTGGTAACCCTTAGTTTGTCTTTTATCATGCCCCCAAGGATCCAAACGGTGGAAGTGTGAAAGAGCTGAGCACCTTTATGGTCAAATCTAGTGGATGCCACATGACCAAATGTTTGCTGGACAGACTCCCTTCTGCGCCTTGCCAGGTCAGCGTTGTCCAACACGGACTAAGAGTCAGAGTAAAAAACTCTACCAGGAATTACCGGCATATTGGTTAATTCTTTCCTAATGGTTTTAGGCAAGGAAGTTCAAATTTAAATTTTTTTTATTTGTCACATACACAGTTATACACAGTACAATATGCAGTAAAATGCTTATATAACCGCCGGTGACCTTAAAAATAAAAGCTAGATAAGAAATAAATATGAATAAAAAGAAATATAATAGGAAATAAATTTAACTAGGATAAAAATAAAAATATTCTGTACAAATAAGAACATTACACAATATAGCAAAATATAAAAAAATGTAAAGAAAAAATAGAAATTTAGTGTAAAATATAGAAACTTAGAAATTTATTGTAAAAAAAATCAAGTCAAGTTAACATGACTGGGGTGTGCAAATATGCATAAAGTGTCTTATTAAAGTGTCTTATTAAAGTGTCTTGTGCAATGATCCAGAAATGAAAAATATAAATATGTAAGTGTCCATGGATGTGTCGATAAGTGTCCATGAATGTCTAGCACGGGTGAGAAGAAACAGTGTCATACTTTTGGATGTTTAAAAAAAGATAATATTATCCTGTGAGGTGTTCTGGTTGAGAGACCATATTTCCTGCAGGAAGAAGCTTTTCCTTTGTCTCTCTGTGTTGGCCATTGCAGTCCATTGCTGGGGTGGCTAAGGTCCTTCACGATCTTCCTGGCCTTGGTCCAGCACCGCTTGCTGTAAATTGAGTGCAGGTCAGAAAGGAGCCGGTCAGGCTCCAGTGTTGACAGTGAGGTAGGCTGAGACATGTCCGCCCATCCTTACTGCCTGTGGTCTGCCAGTTAGGAAGTTAAAGATCCACTGACACAGAGATGAGCTGAGTCCCAGGTGCTCCAGCTTGGTGGTGACTTTGAAGGGAATTATGGTATTAAATGCTGAGCTGTAGTCAATGAAGAGCATTTTAACATAATTCCCTTTTCGAGTGTCCAGGTGAGTAAGTGATGTGTGGAGGAGATGAGAGATGGTATCATCTGTAAAACGGTTCGGGCAGTATGCAAACTGTAGTGGGTCTAGTGTGTCATGTAGTGAAGAGATAATGAAGTCTCTGACCAGCTGTTCAAAGCACTTCATCACTACTGATGTGAGGGCTACTGGTCGATAGTCATTGAGGAAAGCAGGATGGGGTTTCTTCAGGACAGGAACAATGATGGACTCCTTAAAGCATGTGGGGATCACCGACTAAGATAAGGAAAGGTTAAATATATCTGTGACAGGTGCTAGCTGGTCTGCGCAGGCTCTGAGGATACGACCTAAGATGCCATCTGGTCCTGCTTCTTTCCTGGTGTTCGCTCTCCTGAAGCCTCTCCTCACGTCATGCTCAGAGATGATGAACGCGTTTTCGGTGCTAGCATTGTCTTCCTGTCTGCAGCCGCTTGTGCCGCTAGCATTAGCTTCTCTAGCATCTTTAGCTGCAGCTTTAAAGCGAGCATAGAATTATTCAGCTCGTCTGCCAGAGTCACGTCTGCATTCGTTATGCCAGAAGGTTGGTGCTTTGTAGTCTGTTATTGTCCTTAGTCCCTGCCACAGGCTCCTAGAGTCACTTTGTTGGAGCTGGGACTCTAGTTTCCTTCCATAGCACTGCTTTGCCTCTTTCACCACCTTCCAGACGTTGTATGACGCAGCCTTGTACGAATTTATGTCCCCCCGGCGCAAGTCCCGCGTTGTAGGCAGTGGTGGAGATCTTAGAGCATCGCGGATGGTTTTATCCACCCACGGCTTCTGGTTGGGAAACGTTCTGATGTTTGTTTTTTCCACGGTATGATTCGCTAGTTTCCCGACGAATCCCACAACTGCTTCCGTAAACCTGTTGATGTCATCCGAGCTGTTTCAGAACATGTCCCAGTCTGTGTCATCGAGTGCCTCCTGTAACGCGGCCACCGATTGGTCCATCCAGCGTGTGACCTCCCTTTGAACCGGAACTTCCTGTTTGAGCCTTTCTTTGTATTTTGGCATGAGGAAGATGACAGCGTGGTCGGATTTCCCAAACAGAGGGCGAGATTGTGCCTTGTAGCCATCCTTGACTGTAGTGTAACAATGGTCCACGGTCCTTTTGCCCCTGGTGGGGCAGATGATGTAAAGTAAAGTTTGGCACTGAGCGTTTGAGGTTGGCATTGTTAAAGTCCACCGCCACAATAACCACTGCGTCCCGTTGTTGTGTCTGATGCTGTATGAGTGCCTCAACAGTGTCCGCTTGTGGTGGAATATAAATGGCACTGATTATAACCGATGTAAATTTCTGAAGAAGATAAAAAGGACGACACATGATGGACAATAGTTCCAGGTTGGGTGTGCAGGAACAACGCTCGCACTGTTGCACCAGCTGTTGTTCACAATTAAACACACACCGCCTCCCCATGACTTCCTCGAGTCCCATCTCCTGTCCATGCAGTCAACCAAGTAGAACTCGACTGGCTGAATGGCATGGTCCGGCACCGCTGGGCTCAGCCATGTCTCGGTGAAGCAGAGGAGATTGCCGTCCCGAATGTCTCTCTGGAATTTAACCCTGGCCCTGAGGCATTGTATGCCTGGCACATTGGTCGCTCTGTCTTTTGACATTCTCTACCAGGACACCTAGGGTTATCTGTGACCCGGTAAGGCCCTAAGGAGGTTAATGCTGCAATCTCTCTTTTCACTAGAGGCATGTTACCCATACCACTCTTAGAAGCCTAATTTATTTTGACAAATCGCCTGCAACCTGCATTTAACTGGGGTGCTGCGTTTGGATTATTCCATGTTTTTCTCAACATCTGAGAATAATTGTCAGCCACAGGGATAGACACAGGGGGCTCAACACGGGAAATACTTGCCACCCTGCTGTGGGGCTGAGACACTAACCTCTTCTTTAGTATCAAGACCCACTATTTTCGCAGCACTCAAAATACAAGAAAGGATGTCAAAGTGTGGGCTTTTCTCCTCAGTAGCACCAGACCTGGACTCCTTGTCATCCTCTCTAGCGTTCCCCCTACTACCATAAAGTGAGTCATTTGCATGCAGCGAAATAATATTTACTAAATTATCCATCCTCTCCCAATGTGATTGCTTATCACATTGCTTATCACCTGCAAAGGTTGCAGGTGGTTGTGTACTCTCAGTAGTTGTATGTGTTTCAAATTTATCTACTAAATCACATAAAGCTCTTGAAATTTTTAACTGGGTATCATTCTCGGGTTTCGAGTTATTATGGTCCTCCCACATTTATCCTGCAATACGTCAGAACGTGAGGACATAGAGTTATCTGGGGTGCAATCCCTCTTGCGCTCACAAGGGTGAGCAATAGCATTCTCCTTGTTACCATTTGAGTGCCTGGATCTCTGCACTCCTTCCTAAAACGTTAACTTTACTGCTGCTGAACAGGGATGCTCAATATCATCAAGCAAATGATGCATACCCAAACAGGATAGGCATTTTCTATGTCCATCCCATGGATGCATCTCTGCCTGACAAAAACGACACTTTGAGTGGCTCATTTTAACAAACCATGCTGCGCTGTAACTAGATACAGTATTACAATCAGCTCTAGATGACTGCCCTAGTACTCAGCAAAGAATTAAATGCACATAATCGATAAATACGCAAACCGTGACAAATCACTGTTCATTGATACAATCTACAATCAGTACTCAATAATTGTTAGTCGAATTAAGTCTGCAGATATAACTTTTCGAAAGCAAAGATCATGTAAACAAACCAAACAAGTATGCAAATATCTGTCACCCTACATGCAGTCACGTACTAATCGGGATGAAAATATCACGTCCACTGAGAACAGTAGACTCCAACACAAAACACCTGGAAAAAAGAAAGAAATAATTAAATTTAAAATTAACAGTATGCGATCACGCATTGCGTCTACAATATCAGGAGGAAATCCTATACAACCTTTAGGGACTTAAAGCACCTGCACGAAAAGACATGGTGGATTGAACCTGTATTCTCTCCTGAGTCATTTTTTTTTATTTAATTTTGGTAGTAATCAACTGATCTGGTCTCAGATGAGGCGAGAAAGGCAAAGAGGAAGTAGTTGGTCTAACCGGATGTTTATTTACCCCTTAGGTCAGTCAGACGTTGTTGGTATTAGGTTTCAAGGATAGGTGGAAGAATGGCATCATTCAGAATGAGACCGTAGTGAAGGTCTGACTGAGGTCGAAATAGATCTCCACCATTCGGAATTCAATTCAATTCAATTCAATTTTATTTGTATAGCGCTTTTAGCAATTTTCATTGCCGCAAAGCAGCTTTACACAGTCAAAAGAATTATTTAAGTTTGTATGAAATGTGAATTTGTATGAATCAAAATGGTCAGTTTGTCCCTGGTGAGCAAGCCGAGGGCGACAGTGGCAAGGAAAAACTCCCTGAGATGGTAATAGGAAGAAACCTTGAGAGGAACCAGACTCAACAGGGAACCCATCCTCATTTGGGTGAAACAGAAAGCAGTAAATGATCTGCATTTATACAGTGTGTAGGGTGGGAGGCAGTTCAGCTATAATAGCTGATGTTAATTGATGTTACTATGGAGTCCAGGTAGTTATTGAAGACTCAGGTAGACATGTAAGAAGTTCCAGTCATGAACTATCGAACTGTCAAGTCCCCAGAGAAACAGTTGCCAACACCAGTCAAGGCCAGAACCATTTTCTAGGTAGAAAGAATCATTCCCAGACACCAGACGCATCCCAGAGAGACACACGGGGCATCCATGTGACGAGATCTTCAGCCAGAAGCGGGGCACCAGGATGGGTCAGACAGGTCCGGAGGGCAGAGGGAGTCTGGATCACTGGCAGCTCAGGAACGACATGTGTAGCTCGACAGAGAGAGAGAGAAAGAGTGAAAGGGGGAGACAGGAGGAGAGAGGAAAAAGAAAGAGGGGGGGAAGAGAAGAAGAGGAGAGATGGCAGTTAGGTATGGTCACAGTCACACAATGTATAATGTGAATGTATATTAACTGTAGAGTGCAAGCAGAGACTCCGGCAGGACTAACTATGACAGCATAACTAAAAGGGAGAGCCAGAAGGAAACACAAACATGAGGGCTTCCTGACATGTAAAGCAAACAATCACCTCACCGTCAGCAAACCTGAGTGATCAATGAGAGTGAGGAAGACAGCATCCAAACATACCAGTTCACCATAATACTCTACGTCCATGAGTCCCCCAGATCTGCTCCTTTACCTATGGCAAATCTATTTATAAAAATGCTTGGCTAAATAAATAGGTTTTTAGCCTGGACTTAAACACTGAGACTGTGTCTGAGTCCCGAACACTATTTGGAAGACTATTCCATAACTTTGGGGCTTTGTAAGAAAAAGCTCTGCCCCCAGCTGTATTTTTCATAATACGCGGTACTGACAAGCAGCCTGCATCCTTTGATTGAAGTAGGCGTGGCGGATCGTAAGACACTAGTAGTTCGCTCAGGTACTGCGGTGCGAGACCATTTAATGCTTTATATGTCAAGAGTAGTATTTTAAAATCAATGCGAAATTTCACAGGGAGCCAATGGAGTGAAGATAAGATAGGGGTAATGTGCTCATATCTTCTGGTTCTGGTGAGGACTCTCGCTGCTGCATTCTGGAGAAGCTCAAGCTTATTTATGCATCTTGCTGAACAACCAGACAGTAAGGCATTACAATAGTCCAACCTAGAGGTGATAAAAGCATGAACTAGTTTTTCTGCGTCGTTTAGCGACAATAAATTTCTTATTCTGGCAATATTTCTGAGGTGAAAAAAAGCTATCCTGGTAGTATTATCTACATGTGCTTCAAATGAAAGGCTGGAATCAATAATCACACCAAGGTCTTTTACTGTTGCATTTAATGGAACAGAAAGGCCACCTAAAGTTACGGTGTGATCTAAAATTTTACTCCTAGCTGTATGCGGTCCTATGACTAGAACTTCTGTCTTATCCGGATTTAGCAGAAGGAAGTTAATTAGCATCCAATTTCTTATGTCCTGCACACATTGCTCAATTTTAGTAAGCTGTTTTTTCTCGTCAGGTTTTGCTGAGACATATAACTGTGTATCGTCAGCATAACAATGAAAACTAATACCATGCTTACGGATTATGTTGCCCAGAGGAAGCATGTAAAGGGAAAAAAGCAGTGGACCTAAAACTGAACCCTGCGGAACGCCAAACTCCACTAGAGAACATGCAGAATAATCACCATTTAAGTCTACATACTGATAACGATGGGTCAGATAGGATCTGAGCCAGGAGAGGGCTGTACCCTTAATTCCCACTACATTTTCTAATCTGTGAAGAAGAATAGCGTGATCAACGGTGTCAAAAGCTGCACTGAGGTCAAGTAGTACAAGCATAGTTACACAACCCTGATCAGAGGCCAATAGAATGTCATTTACTACTTTAACGAGCGCTGTCTCTGTACTGTGATGAGGCCTAAATCCTGACTGATACAGTTCATGTATGCCATTTCTATGTATATATGAGCATAGCTGCTCCGCTACTATCTTTTCCAGAATCTTAGAGATAAAGGGGAGGTTTGATATTGGTCTGTAACTAGACAGCTGACAGGGGTCGAGGTCAGGTTTCTTAATTATTGGTTTGATAACTGCTAATTTAAAAGATTTTGGAACATATCCAATGCTGAGTGAAGAATTAATTATTCTCAACAGGGGTTCTACTATTGCTGGTACTATCTGTTTAAGAAAATGTGTCGGTACAGGATCTAATATACAGGTTGATGAATTTGAAGAAGAGATGAGTGAAATTAGTTCATTCTCTTCAAGGGGAGTAAAGTATTCTAGGTTCTGATCTGACATGGCTAGATTAACATCTGCATCAATTACATTGTTCGGTTTCAAAACCTCAATTTTATGCCTAATATTTACAATTTTATTATTAAAAAAGTTCATGAAGTCCTCACTATTGCATGATGTTGTTGTGGAGATTTCTGCAGTGGTCTTATTTCTGGTTAATTTGGCTACAGCATTAAATAAGAATCTAGGATTATTTTTGTTATTTTCTATAAGAGTGGAGAGATATGTTGATCTAGCTACACTAAGAGCTTTTCTATAGTTCAGGATGCTCTCCTTCCATGCTATTTGAAATACTAGTAATTTAGTTTGACGCCATTTACGTTCTAATTTCCGAGCGGCCTGTTTTAAAGTGCGCGTGTGATCGTTATACTAGGGAGCAAGTTTCTTATCTCTAATAATTTTTCTTTTGACTGGAGCTACATTATCTAAGGTATAGCGAAATGTCGACTCTAAATATTCAGTCGCCTGATCGAGTTCTGTGGGGTCAGACGGCGATCTAATCGAAGTTGGGAACTCTGGGAGATTACTGATAAAACTCTGTTTGGTAGTTGATGTGAATGTACGTTTCATACGGTAGCGCGGCGCTGTGTGTACATTATTATTGTGACACACTTGAATTGAGACAAGATAGTGATCTGAGATAACTTCAGATAGTGGTATTGTGAATAAATTTCTTATACTTAATCCAAATAATATTATTAAATCTAAAGTGTGACCTGCTTTATGAGTGGGTCCTACTACATACTGATTTACTCCTACCGAGTCCGGTATAGACATAAATGCAGTTCTTAGAGGGTCTTCTGGGTTTTCAAAATGAATATTAAAATCTCCAGCAATTAGCACTTTGTCTACAGAAACGACTAGATTTGAAAGGAAATCTGCAAATTCACTAAGAAATTCCGAGTACGGCCCTGGAGGTCTGTAAATGACAATTAGCGGGATCGACTGAGCTGACTTAATATAGTTAAATTCACTTATGTTACTATAAAGAATTTCAAATGAATTAAATTTGTGTCCGTGTTTTTGTACAATAGTCAAATTATCATTGTGAATAACTGCGACGCCTCCTCCTCTACCAGTTTACCGAGGCTGGTGTATGTAGCTGTATCCAGGAGGACTAGCTTCATTTAGAGCTACATACTCGTCCTGTTTAATCCAAGTTTCTGTTAAACAGAGTATATCAAACTCCTGATCTGTGATAATTTCATTAACTATAACTGCTTTAGATGCGAGAGATCTAATATTTAACAGTCCTAGCTTCAGATCAGAGGTGCCGGCTGCGCATTCAGTCTGATCCAAGTTTGTAGTCTTTATGTTAATTAAATTACTAAAACAGACTTTCTGAGTCTTTCTAAATTTGATTCTAGCTCGGGACACTTCGGAACACTGTGTGAAGTCACCAGCGCTGACATCACTTCCTCCGTATTATTGATAATAATAATTAATGTACCGAGACTTTTTTTTACAGATTACTAGCCTATATAATATTGATTAATAATGATTTCTTGACTTAATTAAAGTTTAAATTATTGTGTCATATTAATATGATGTCATCGTTGATAATAATAATAATAAATATATTAATCTTACGGAGCCCCCCTAGGGGTCATGTAGTACAAAAATAAAAATAAAAAACTAGCGTGAGGATTAATAAATCATGCGCCTGGATTAAAAAAAAATGAGGAGGACAAACAGGCGTTGAGTATTTTATTTAAAAGTAAGATTTAATTTTCCCTGTAGCAGTTCATTGATTACATAAATGTAACACACTATAGTTTTCTATACATAGCATAAAGGTAAAAAACGATATATGCAGTGGTATGATTTTAGATGTTTAAATGGTTTTATGGCTTGCAGTGTATTCTATACTGTGAAAAACGGGTCCAAACACTCTTTGAGTATTTAAGATTGCCGACCCCTGGACTAGACTAATTCTACAAAGTGCTAGTTTTTATCATTCCACTAGGGGGCAAAATAAAACAATAAACTCTCTCATTGTCTTAGTGTCTATACCGCTTTATTCTGTATTTAGGGTCGCAGGGGCCTGGAGCATATCCCAGGAGACTTAGGGCATGAGGCGGGGTACACCCTGGGGGGTATTCCAGAAAGCAGGTTATGTGACATACCCGGATGAGGGTAAGTTAGTGGATAACCTCAACTTTCTGTTCCAAAAACGGAGGTAACTTTCTGGGTATGTATGTAACCATACCAACTTAATCTCTGAAGATAACCTGCTCGGTAGCAGGTTATGTTTCAGGGTAAGTTTGTTTTAGAAGGTTATTCAGTCTAAAGACATGCTGATTAGGGTTTTGTGTGTGTGTGCGCATCCAGGTGTGATGGATTAGCACCCTGTCCAGGGTTTACCCTCGTGCTCTATGACTCCGGGGACAGGCTTTAGGTCACCCACAACACTAGACACATACAGTACGTAATTAATGAAATAACTGAACTTTTTACTAAATACTTATTTTTTCAGTTTGACCTAATTCACAGATATAAAGCCAAAGAAAACAGCATGGGTTAACAATCTGTCAGCAACATTGTTAACACACCATGTGATCCTGTGGGGTGGAGCTTAAGTTTTAGCATGTTTACATAAATGTGAACACAAGCCCTCGACAGATTTGCATTTGTCCTTCATTTCTTCATCATGTTCACTGTTTTATTTACGTGTCTGTGGCTTTTATTAGGTGAGTTGAAAATGACTTTGTGTTATTTCAGAAAGAATTTAACTGATGATTCATTAATCTGTGGGGAAATTGGAAAAATCAGAATGTGAGTCTGATTGTATAAATTTTGCTTGTATTGAAAATAAGGCTCAAAATACTTCCATCTCTTCTCTATGACAGGTGACTCCACGGCAAATCCAATAGAGCCACTTTTGACCCATAAAGTTGTAGCTGAAGGTGATAATGTTATTCTGTCCTGCAGCTACAAAAAGAGTACTTCAACAAGGAGCCTGCAATGGTATAAACAATATCCCAAACTGAAACCTGAGTATCTTCTTTACATTATGCCTAGTGGAGCTAAAACTGACCCTATGCCACCACGTCTATCTGCTAACATCGATGATAAAAATAAACAAGTGGATCTGATCATCTCCTCTGCTGCTGTATCAGACTCTGCACTATACTACTGCGCTCTGGAGCCCACAGTGACAGGAAATCCAACTGCACTGTACAAAAACCTTAACAGAGTTCTCTCTCTCTCTCTCTCTCTCTCTCTCTCTCTCTGTGCATGCGCTGGGTGTGAGTGAGCGTGCGGAAGGCTGTCTGGCGTCCTGCCAAGTTTTTGCGATATACTGTCGAGTTTATTTATTTATTTATTTTTGGTTTATGTTATTAGTTAAAAAACAATAAAAGTTAAAAGATTATAGTGACAACAAAAAACAGGATACGAGTGAGAGACGTCATGGTCCAGGTCACATCTCTGTCTGTGCCAGCAATACAAGTGGTGATCTCCAATGCCCCCCCGTTCATTAAGGATGAGCAGATACTGAGGGTGCTGGCGCACTTTGGGAAGTTCACCGGCCCCCTGAAACCCATCCCGCCCATCCTAATGATTTTAAACGATCAGGAGAGCCCACTGAACGTTAATTTTAGAGTTAAAGACGGGAACAACAGTTACACTGTCTTCGCCACCACGGAGCGGCTGTGGTGTTTCGAGTGCGAGGACGTCCAGCACAAAAGGCTGAGCTGCCCGCACGGAGCCGTGCAGCCGGGGAGCTCACGGGGCGACACATGAGGACAACCGGCGAGGGAGCACTAAGGAGTCCGTGCCTGCGGTGGGCCTTGCCGACACACCTGAACTCCAACAGGTCAGTTCTGGACACACCGGCAGCACTGAGACACACCCTGCATTCGGCGCTGAACTCAACACCGGTACCACTGTACACAGCGCAAGCGCAAAACCTGATGCTGGTACAGTGTTCAGTGCTGACAGTGACCACGCCCCCAACGTCTGCACCGAAACACAGCAGCCGCAGGCCAACGCACCACCACAGACACCCAAAGACAACACAACAAAATCGAGGAGAAAACGGGAGGAGACATCCGGTATAGAACCGACGAATAAGCAAAAAACCCGCAGTCAGTCTCAGAGCACCGCGTACAGAAGAGCGAGGAGGCCGGGTGCAGCACCGCACACACACCTGTAGACATAGAGGAGCAGGTGAACCTATTCCTACAGCTGTCTAAAACAGAAGAAACGGGTAGTTAAAACGTAAAAAGAACTGAAAAAACTAACACAACAGGTAACAAAAAACAAACCGTCACTCAGAAAGAAGTAGAAAAAATGGACAACAGCTTAAACCAAACCACAAACTGTAAATACATTTGTAAATTAATGGACAAAAAAAACTGAAGAAAAAAAAAGCTTGTTAATAGTAGGGAAGTGGGGTGGGTGGTTTAGTGGGTGTTTTTATATAAAAAAAAAATTTATATGTAAATAGTGTATGTGTGCGTATGTAATGTATGCATGTTGACTTTGTTTGTGTGTGTATAGTATATAGGTATATGTGAATGTGTGTAAGTGTATGTATGCATGCATGTATGTATGCATGTATGTATGTATATATGTACTGTATAAGAAAAAAAATGTAAAGTAGGTTTTTCTTTATTGTTTCACACTAAAGTGTGTTTAAAACCTCAAAAACCTCTCTCTCTCTCTCTCTTTCTAAATGGCATCTTGCCATTTTTTTTCTTTTTTTTTTCTTGACATTTAAAACAACACATTTTGGTTGTTTATTTATTTACTTTTGTTGTTGCAAGTGAGTGTGTGAGAAAGTAGCTGTGTGTGTGTGTGTCCTTATTCTGAATATCTGACATTATAAGTGTATCTACAGTAAATATGAATGAAAAAAAAGGACATGAATAAATCTAAATAAGCAGATTTAAATAACTTAATTAAGTACAATGATGTATAAAATGAAGTATATGTAATCACAAAAAAATCACAAGTTATTGCAATAAGTAAAGATTAGTTAAAAAATGGTAGATAAAATTAAAAATAAGACAAGAAACAAATGTTACATTTACAAAATATTTTAACAGACTTTAATTCATAATAGTTTGTCAAAAAATGTATATGTTACAGTTCCTTAATTTATCTTTTACTTAATAAAATACTTTTTATTTTAATTTAAGTCGATATATTTAATTAAACCAAATAATGAATGTAGCAACAATACACACCACTGATATTTTAATTAAACATTTATGTGACAAATTTGATCAGACATGAAGTAAAAACAACCTGGTTTACTCACATTATAACTAAGGCATAAAAACAGTGAGCTGAACTGATTAGCAATTTCAAAAAGTTATCTGCCACAGAAATTATACAGTTAATATGTGGAAAGTAGTGCATTTAAAAGATAGGAGTTGCATTCAAGTCAAAACGGGGTTTGTGATGAAAAATTCCCTTAAACAAAGATGTTAAAGTGATTGACATTTACAGTACAGAAGTCTTACAGTACAATGATGAGATTCTTACCTGTTGTAAAACATTTGAATTATGCTAAGGTTTTAAAGAAGACTGTGAATGATAATTCTGGCTCACGTAGCTCGGAGCCCACGGCAGTCATCCAGTGGACATTCTGGTGGAATGCTCTTAGGAAAAATGGACTGGTTTGATCACCAAAGGAATTACATTTAGGCATTTGGCAGATGCTCTTATCCAGAGTGACTTACATTTTTATCTTATTACACATCTGAGCAGTTGAGGGCCTTGCTCAAGGGCCCAACAGTGGCAACGTGGTGGTTGTGCGGTTTGAACCTGGGATCTTCTGAACCGTAGTCCAATGCCTTAACCACTGAGCTACCCCTGGCCCCTTTTTTCACTGTAGATATTTAAAGAATTCTATATACTGTACTACTTTTCAAAACTACTTTATGTGCCTGGTCTTAATTGCAGTTACAAATGTACTCAAGAAGAATTTATTTGTTTTCTTTTCACACCGTCCAATCAGGTGCTTGTTCAATCTCATATCATTTGAAGAATGGATATGTACAAATTACTCCTGACAGGACTTCAGCTGAGCACAGTTTAATCTGAGCAAAATCACCCAGAATGCATCTGCATGGCACAATTTAATACTTCTTCAAACTTGGTTTCTACTTCTCTTGCTTTCTGTAGCTGCTCACATCAGATTCAAACCCTGTTGTTTACCTACAAGGTCAAAAATATATCAGCAGCCACATACAGTACAGTGGTGTAAAAAACTATTTGCCCCCTTCCTGATTTCTTATTCTTTTGCATGTTTGTCACACAAAATGTTTCTGATCATCAAACACATTTAACTATTAGTCAAAGATAACACAGTCAGGGGTAGCTCAGTGGTTAAGGCATTGGACTACGGTTCGGAAGATCCCAGGTTCACAACCACCAAGTTGCCACTGTTGAGCCCTTGAGCAAGGCCCTTAACCCTCAACTGCTCGGATGTGTAATGAGGTAAAAAATGTAAGTTGCTCTGGATAAGAGCGTCTGCCAAATGCCTAAATGTAAATAACACAAGTAAACACAAAATGCAGTTTTTAAATACTGTAATGGTTTTTATTATTTAGGGAGAAAAAAACCCCAAACCTACATGGCCCTGTGTGAAAAAGTAATTGCCCCCTGAACCTAATAACTGGATGGGCCACCCTTAGCAGCAATAACTGCAATCAAGCGTTTGCGATAACTTGCAACGAGTCTTTTACAGCGCTCTGGAGGAATTTTGACCCACTCATCTTTGCAGAATTCTTGTAACTCATCTTTATTTGAGGGTTTTCTAGCATAAACTGCCTTTTTAAGGTCATGCCACAACATCTCAATAGGATTCAGTTCAGGACTTTGACTAGGCCACTCCAAAGTCTTCATTTTGTTTTTCTTCAGTCATTCAGAGGTGGATTTGCTGGTGTGTTTTGGGTCATTGTCTTGCTGCAGCACCTAAGATCGCTTCAGCTTGAGTTGACGAACAGCTGGCCGGACATTCTCCTTCAGGATTTTTTGGTAGACAGTAGAATTCATGGTTCCATCTATCACAGCAAGCCTTCCAGGTCCTGAAGCAGCAAAACAACCCCGGACCATCACACAACCACCACCATATTTTACTGTTCGTATGATGTTCTTTTTCTGAAATGCTGTGTTACTTTTATGCCAGATGTAACGGGACACGCACCTTCCAAAAAGTTCAACTTTTGTCTCGTCGGTCCACAAGGTATTTTCCCAAAAGTCTTGGCAATCATTGAGATGTTTTTTAGCAAAATTGAGATGAGCCTTAATGTTCTTTTTGCTTAAAAGTGGTTTGCGCCTTGGAAATCTGCCATGCAGGCCGTTTTTGCCCAGTCTCTTTCTTATGGTGGAGTCGTGAACACTGACCTTAATTGAGGCAAGTGAGGCCTGCAGTTCTTTAGATGTTGTCCTGGGGTCTTTTGTGGCCTCTCGGATGAGTTGTCTCTGCGCTCTTGGGGTAATTTTGGTCGGCCGGATCCTTCTGGGAAGGTTTACCACTGTTCCATGTTTTTGCCATTTGTGGATAACGACTCTCCAGTTCACTGGAGTCCCAAAGCTTTAGAAATGGCTTTATAACCTTTACCAGACTGATAGATCTCAATTACTTTTGTTCTTATTTGTTCCTGAATTTCTTTGGATCTTGGCATGATGTCTAGCTTTTGAGGTGCTTTTGGTCTACTTCTCTGTGTCAGGTAGCTCCTATTTAAGTGATTTCTTGATTGAAACAGGTGTGGCAGTAATCAGGCCTGGGGGTGACTACAGAAATTGAACTCAGGTGTGATAAACCACAGTTAAGTTATTTTTCACAACGGGGGCAATCACTTTTTCACACAGGGCCATGTAGATTTGGAGTTTTTTTTTTTCCTTAATAACGTAAACCTTCATTTAAAAAGTGCATTTTGTGTTCAATTATGTTATCTTTGACTAATAGTTAACGTTTTTTTAATGAGCAGAAACATTTAAGGGTGACAAGCATGCAAAAGAATAAGAAATCAGAAAGGGGGCAAATGGTTTTTCACACCACTGTACATTAAGGCATTTATAACAACCTGCACAACCTGTTTTTGTTAGTTTGTGCCGTTTTTTGTTTTTCAGATTTTTTTGTAATCAGTTATACCAGGGCTGGACTGCTAAACATTCGGAAGAACACACCACACAATTTTTAACCGGTTCTTGATTATTCAGATGTTTTGTTAAACATAATAACTGGCAGAGCAGCATTTTTAAACACTGTTTTAAGCACAGTAAAACAAGTTTTAAGAAGTGCAAGTGGGAGAAAAATTAAAAACTCCTAGTATACATCTGATGAATCTCGCTCTTTACCCAACAAAATGGACAAATCTTTCCTGTTCTTCTGGAAGAATAAGGACTTTTCAAACTCTGCCACACTGTGTTTCATGGAAACCTGGCTGAATGAAGCCATTCCAGACAACACGCTACATCTGCCGGGCTTCCAGCTGTTCAGAGCGTATTGCGACACAAAATCAACAGAGAAATCGTGAGGCAGCGGGACATCCTTTTACATCAATGAACATTGGTGTACAGATGTAACAACGATGAAGATGTGTTGTCCCAATCTAGAAGCATACTTTATCAACTGCAGGTCTTACTATTCACTGCGGGAGTTACCCTTGTTCATTCTGGTAAGTGTGTATGACATTATATTCATGCCACAATACTGAGTGCACAGTTTTGACATTTTGAGAGCAGACAAAGCACTCTAAGTGCATGCAGTGTCTCCTCTGCGCTCTCAACTGTTTTGAGTGTGCGGCGTATCACCTGCGTTCAATATCCTCTTTACTGTGCGCGTTCGACTCTGTACGCTTTCTCAACTTTGTCCAGTGTTACAAAACTGCCACAAAATTACCACAAAACTAGCTAATCACAGACTTCCACACACTACTTCTATTGGCTGTTTCTTCTCTAATCAGTGGGCACTATTGACCGCATAACAGAATAAAATTTTCTTATCTTTTATTTGTATAGGGCTTTTAAAAATGGTCATTCTCTCAAAGCAGCTTTACAGTATCAAAAGAAAATTATATGATTATATATAATTATATATAAATAAAAAGAAATTACATAAGGAAAGCATTGTAAATGCTTTTAAATAAAAAAAAAAGGTTTTTAAAAAGGAACAAATCGTTCATAAACAACCCATCACTAGCGCTCAGGGAAGACACTGCACGCGAAGAGCCGAGGTGTTGAGCACGCAGAGGAGATACTGCCCGCGCATCGAGTGCTCTGTCTGCTCTCAAAATGTCAAAACTGTGTGCTTAGCATTTTGGCATGAATATAACTCCATACTGTATGTTCTGTTATAATTATCCTTGGTAATTTTTAACAAAGCAAACCCCACACGTGATCACTGCTATACCACAATAAAGGTGGCATATCGCTCCGTCTCCAGAGCACCTCTAAGACTTTCTGACCACTGCCTGATTCATTTTTTCTCGACCTACAGGCAAAAACTTAAATCTGCTAAGCCTGAAGTAAGGACTGTAAAGAGATGGACGAGTGAAGCAGACCAGGAATTACAGGCCTGTTTCGACTGCACCGATTGTAGTGTTTTTGAAGCTGCTGCCACCAATCTGGATGCAGTCCTTTCTTATAAATACAGTTTACAAAATGTCATGAGGGATTAATCATCGAAATCTTCGCTGTGTTCACCCTCATCACACCAGCTGTTTCCTCTAGTGAAAATGAAGCCCTTAATACATACTCTATAAACCTATAGTCTACTTTATAAAACAATCATGCTGCTGCTGTTTTAATTGGAAAAACTGTCTATATAAAACATTGCACAGTTCATATGGCGTTAACTACCATAGAGTTGTGCACATAAATGATTAAAACTAGTGACAGACAACATTCAATGCACTCATTTTAACTGCAGAGCAGTGTGATTTACAGAGATAGAAAAATACTTTTTTTTTGGTAGTAAATATTGTACTGTATTGAATAATGTCCCAAATCATAAATAGCCTTAGGTTTTGTCACTTTGATTTAAAAAAGTTACTTTTTACTACAAAAAAGAATGCTATTAAAAAGTTGCTTTGTTTAATTACATCAAAACAATGTTTTTCTATGTTAATGAATTTGAATAAATAGCCTAGTAGCTATCAAATTTTAAGGGGTTGAATAGAGAACCTACTGTCTTATTTATGTAGCTAAAACACTAAATTAAACTAGATAACACGATCATAGTTTTAAGTTTTAATATTTATATTTAACTGTAGATGGAAGGTTTTTCAAGTCACATGAAATAAAAAAGATGTTCTATTCTTACCTGCTGCTCATTCGGAGACCTACATGTGACTTATAAAAACCTTCCATCCACAGTTCTCTGTTCAGTTCTACAGTTCAGTTCTCTGAAAGGGCAGCCTCTCACATTAACACTGTGTTCCCAACTTTGATTCAAGTCATTGCATCAGAAACTATTTTTCACATTTTTTATGTCTGATAGTTTCCAACAAAAAGCAGCAGTATTGTCAAAGAATTAACAGATAAATGTTTGACATTATCGGCTCCCACACAGTTTATTCCACTGTCCAGCCTCATAGGTGTGTTGTTTATATTGCTAATCAATGTAAGTTTAAAGTTATATGCTGTTTTCTGGTTAATTTTTTTTTATTTTACCTGTACATAGAAAAAGGTTTATACGGTAAACAGCACGTGTGATCAAGAAGATTCATTTAAGTACTGATTCTGAAGAAGCCAAATATGTGTTAAACATTTATGGGGGCTGAGCCCCCCTTAACTGAAAATCCTAGAAACGCCCCTGGCTCACAGATTCTGTAACATCTGTTGTAGTACAGTAATTTGCCAATAGGTGTCATATTTTTTCAGTCAGTGTATTACGATGGTTCTGTCTTTTCTTATTATTATTTTTTTCTTCTCTCTGTTGTGTATAAGCAAATAAAAACTCTAACAGGTTATAGGCCCAGGACTTTGCTAAAACCTGAAGAAAAGAATTCTAGAAATGGAGGATGGACTGTTTATTGAAAATAGACGGAAACAGACAGCGTATCATATGAAGCAAGTGCAAAGGCAAGAGCAGAAATCGAAAAACGGAAATAAATTTTTTTCATGCTAGGTACATTAAATAAATCTATTTGTTTTTCAACTCTAATTCTTACTCTAATGTTACAAAAAATTAATTAGATTATAATTTTATAAATTAAATGATCCAGGTGCCACAGTGGCATTTTGGTTAGACTGTGTTTTTACACCTCCAGAATTGAGGGCTTGATTCCCACCATGATTATGTGTGCATGGACCCACCTCGAACCTTAAGACTCCTGGGAAAGGCTTTACCGCAACCCTGGACACGGGAAATGATCGAACTGTTTACTTTATTTTTATTTCTTTTATTTTGACTTTGACTGAATTTAAAAATTCCCTATATGCAGCTAAAGGTAAAGAAAGAAAACAGCATTAGGTTGACAATGTTTAAGACACATTGTTAACAGGTCATGTGATCCTGTGGGGTGGAGCTTCATGAACTTTTAGCATGTTTACATAAATGTGAACACAAGCCCTCAATAGATTTTTATTTGTCTTTCATTCCTTCACCATGTTCGCTGTTATATTTATGTGTCTGTTGCTTTCATTAGGTGAGTTAAAATTGACTTTGCGTTATTTGAGAAAGGATTCAACTAATGATTCATTAATCTGTGCAGAGTTCAAATTGTGAGTCTGATTGTATAAATCTTGCTTGTGTTAAAAATAAGGTTCAAAAAATTTTTATCTCTTCTCTATGACAGGTGACTCCACGGCAAATCCAATAGAGTCACTTTTAACCCATAAAGTTGTAGCTGAAGGTGATAATGTTATTCTGTCCTGCAGTTACAAAAAGAGTACTTCAACATACAGCCTGCAATGGTACAAACAAGATCCAAAACTGAAACCTGAGTACCTTCTTTACATCAGGCCCAGTGGAGCTAAAACTGACCCTATGCCACCACGTCTATCTGCTAACATCGATGATAATAATAAACAAGTGGATCTACTTATCTCCTCTGCTGCTGTATCAGACTCTGCACTATACTACTGTGCTCTGGAGCCCACAGTGACAGGAAATCCAACTGCACTGTACAAAAACCTTGACACAGTTCTCTCTCTTTCTCTCTCTCTTTTCTCTCTCTCTCTCTGTGCCCATGTCCGGTGCGGTAGATAAGCAAGTGTGGTGTGTAGAGCTTTTTTTTTTCTTTTTTTATTCTTGGCATTTACACATTTTGGTTGTTTATATTTACTTTTGTTCTGTAAGTGAGTGTGTAAGGGAGTAGCTCTGTGTGTGTGTGTGCGTGTGTGTGCGTGTGTCCTTATACTGAATATATAACAATATAAGATTATATATAAGAGTTATCTACAGTAGATATGGACAACTGGTCATCCCTAACCAAAAAAAAAAAAAAAGACATACATAAATTAAGCAGATCTAAATAACTTAATTTTGTACAATGATTTGTAAAATGGAGGACATGTAATAAAATTCACAGGTCAATGCAAAGGTAAGTCAAAATGAGTTAAAAAAAATAGTAGATGTAATTGAAATGCATGGTAGATGAAATTAAAAACGACTATTATTTAAGAAACAAATATTACTGTTACAAAAATATTTTAACAGACTTTAATTCATAATGGTCTATCACAAAATGAATATGTTACAGTTTCTTAATTTTATAAACTGTATTTATCCTTTACTTAATAAAATAATAAGTATTTAAATTTAGGGCAAAATATCTAATGAAGCCAATGTATAAACAAAGATTACAACAATATACACACAATATACATGAATTAAACATTTATTTACCATTTATTTACTAAACTCAACCTGGTTTACTATGAAAATGCTATGTAACTAAGCCATAAAAACAGTGAGCTGAAATTATTAGTAAGTTTAAACATTACATTTCCTGCAGAAATTACACAGTTAATATGTGGAAAGTAGTGTTTTTAGTAGGATCTACTTAGTCACATACTTTACATTCAAAAGATTGCACACCTTTACACTCTTCACTTTCATGTAAACTGTGGGATCTATATAAATGTGTGCACAGGCCTCCACAGGTCTTAATTTAGACAGGACACTGAATATCCATGACTTAAGGTACCATTCTTCACTTGATAAAGCTTGAGAAGTGACCCTTTTGATGAAGCGACAAATTTGCACAGCTATAAAGAGCTTACACTACCATCTCATAAGCGGGCACCTAAAAGGAATAATATTGTTACTGTATAAGTACAGTAACTATAAGTGTGACTGTTACTGCAAAGGCTCCCAGACTGGTAAAATTGTACTTCCATTCACATACAAACTTTGTGGACTAAAATGAGTTATCAAATTTTATCCAGAATCATCACAGATCAACCAGCTTTAGGAGGGGTATTTAAGTCAAATTGAAACTTGTGATGAATATTCTTTTGAACAAAGATGTTAAAGAGATTGACATTTACAGACGTCTTCAAGCACAGTACAGTGATAAAACTCTTACCTGCTGTAAAACATTTGAATTATGCTAACATTTTAAAGAAGACTGTAACTCGGAGTCCACTGTAGTCATTCCAGTGGACATTCTGGTAGAATGCTCTTAGGAAAAATGGACTGGTTTGATTACCAAAGGAATTTTTTTCTTGCAAGGCAATCCACGATCTCACACAGCCCACCGCACCACTTGCACATAACAAGAACTTGGCTGGGAGTTATGGCCATATCCCCAAGCATGTTTGCACCATTAAATGTGTTCAGGCAGTTGGATCATGGCTCCAGTGTACTGAGAAAACATTTGGTATCCAAGTACTAGTAAAGTACTAGTGAAACTCTGAATGAATGCATTAGTATAGCAGGGAATTATATAGAAAAATAAAGGGAGCTTTTCTTTGGTGAAACCACCCCAGCACTGTCCAGGCCTCTGGTCTCTGCAGGAATGTGACACACCAGCAACTGGTAAACATCATAATTCATTTCGATTCAATTCAATTTTATTTGTACAGTGCTGTTAAAAAAGCGCCATTGTGGCACATTAGCATAACAACAATCATAAGAAAATTATAGAAATATGTATGAAATATGAAAAACTGTATGGAATAAAATGTGATTGTAAGATAGTCCCTGATGAGCAATTTCTCATCTCCTCCATACATCACTAACTCACCTGGACACTCAGAGACGGAATTATGTTAAAATGCTTTTCATCAACTACAGCTCAGCGTTTAATACCATAATTTCCTCCACACTCACCACCAAGCTGGAGCACCTGGGACTCAGCTTATCAATGTGTCAGTGGATCTTAAACTTCCTAACTGGAAGACCACAGGCAGTAAGTATGGACGGACATGTCTCAGCCTCTCTCACTCTCAGCACTGGAGCCCTACAGGGTTGTGTTCTGAGCCCCCTGCTGTACTCTTTGTACACCTACGACTGCATGGCCACTACCAACTCCACCGCCATCATCAAGTTTGCTGACGACACCGTCGTGGTCGGCCTGATACCGAACAACAACAAGACGGCCTACCTAGAGGAGATTGGAAATCTGAAGAACTGGTGCCAGAGGAACAATCTCCTCCTGAACATCAGCAAGACAAAGGAGCTGATAGTGGACTTCAGTACAAAGTTGGAGAGGAACTACCAGACCCCTGTCATCAACAGGAGACCAGTGAAGAGAGTGGACAGCTTCAGATACCTCAGTGTTCACATCATGCAGGACTTGTCATGGTCCTGTCACATCAACACTGTGGTAAAAAAGGCCCGGCAGCGTCTCTACGACCTCATCTTGAGAGACTTCAGACTGCCCTCCAAGGTGCTCAGGAATTTCTACTCCTGCATCATCCTGACGGGAAACATCAAGATCTGGTTCAGGAACACCACTATGCAAGACAGATGAGCTTTACAGAGGGCGGTACGATTACTGTAGCTGAGCGCATCATCCGCACCGAGCGCCCTGACTTGCAGTCAATCTACAGCAAGCGGTGCTGGACCAAGGCCAGGAAGATCAGCCTCAGCCATCCCAACAATGGACTGTTCACTCTGTTGTGGTCTGGAAAGCGATTCTGCTCGCTAAAGGCCAACACAGAAAGACTGAGGAGGAGTTTCTTCCCGCAGGAGATAAGGTCTCTTAACCACAACACCATGCAGAACAAATTTAATTTTTCTAACATCCATGGACACTATGGACACATTCACGCACACCCACACTTACATATTCATGTTTACAGTACATTCTGGATCATTGCACTAAGACACTTTAATAAGTCACCTTAAGACACTTTTTATGCATATTTGCACACCCTCTTTCTTTCACCAAATTATTTTTTTAAATGTTCTATTAGACACTATATTTTTATTTTTATTTCTATTTTTATGTACAGTATATTTTTATTTTTATTTAAATTTTTATTAGAGTTACATTAAATTTTCTATCATATTTCTTTTATTCATATTTATTTCTTATCATAAGCTTTAAGTCTCTTTTTATGGTCACTGGCAGTCATATAAGCATTTCACTGCATATCGTACTGTGTATGACTGTGTATGTGACAAATAAAATTTTAATTTGAAGCCAAAGGCGACAGTGGCAACAATAAACAACCTGAGATGGCAATAGGAAAAAACCTGGAGAGGAACAAGACTCAACAGGGAACCCATCCTCATTAGTGTGATATCAGATAGTAGATATTGATCTGCAGTTATACTGGGAGTTAGGAGGCTAATGGTTTAATATAACAGATCATGTGCTCAGGTACAAAACTGTAGGATAATCCAGTCCTGAACTATTGAGCAACAGCAGTCACAAGTCCTTAAAGAGCAGGACTTGTCTGCCTGAGCTGAGGCCAGGAACATCTTCATTGTAAACTGAAACTGTATCCAGTCCACATTTAAAAAACAAAATTTAAATAAGAAAAAAAAATGAATAAGAGGATAGACACCCCACTGTGCCCTGTGCTCCATAGGGAAGGAAGAAATTATTTTTGCACCAGACCTTAACAAAAAGTGCAGCAACTACTGTATATATGGTTAGCTTAATCAATTCCGTCTATTCTACTTCATACAATGGGACTAGTAAAATGAACTTTCGAATTTAGAAAAAACTTATTATGTCGAGTGGTGGGCAAACCCATAGCAAAATTTGGTTGCTCAGAATGAGGCTTTTTCTTGTCTCACGAGACTGAATTGAGCTATCTCATTACAAGCTCAACTTTGTCTTTTCTACAGTATTTCCACCCGAGACATACTTAGGAAACATTTGAGAAATCTGAGATGTACATGAGAAACAGAACTGCATTTAAAGGAGTAACAAACGAGCCATATGAGACCATAATGAGATTAAAGCCATATATAAATAAGATGCATGAAAAACAAATGAGAAATATTATAGTTTTATTGAACATATTAAAATCCTCAATTAACAGCATTTTTTTTTATTCTTGTTCTCCTCAAAGGTTTCTGAGGTCGCATAATAAGTATGTACAAATAATTTTGTAGCAGTTAAACTTTTTTACAGACAGTTGTGAAATATACAAATTTTATTGTGTGGTTAAATTTCATGAGAAAAATGAGCTTTTTCTGATGCTGCAAAATGTTGGACAATGTTTATTGTGTCTGCAAATAAATGTCAATGTTACAATTGTTAAATGCTATTCCTGTTGTTTTTATGTTAACCCAGCACAAGCATTTAAGTAACCTAGAAATATTACAATTGTTTCAATGAAGTGACATCCAATATTATTGAGTAGATTTCATTTTTTATTTAACTGTATTTAGGTGCAGATGAAGATTTATCTGTAAAAGTGAATCAGGTTCACTTAAACATTTAATTATTGTTAGTCAATTTGTCTCAGATATTCAATTAAAATTAATCAAACTCTTCCAGATTTCCAGATGTATCTCAGAGATTTATTGAATGTAACACATTTTTTTCTAGTAAAGGTAAAACTGCAAAAAGTGAATCATGAGACTTGTCATTTTTATTTAAAAATTTATGTAATCATTAAAAATAATGTGCATATTTTATTTTAAAAAATGGTTTTCTGTGTTTTTTATAATATATTAAGAACATTTCACTAATAAAATTAAGAAATAAATTTTACCTATTTTTTTTTTTTAAGGAAATGAGTGCAATTTTTAGGCTTAATTTGAGGAACCATTTAGTCAAAAAAGTTGAGGAAAAAAGGCTTTATATTTATTTTAAGAGAATTGGCCCAATTACCTGGGTTTTATTAAGTCACCTTTATTTAAATCTCAACAACAGCAGTGGTCAGACGCCTTTTTGAAGGAACAGGCGAACAGTGTAAAAGGTTAAGAAGTAAGTTAAGCCCATTAATAATTTTTATACGTTATTTTGATTTCTTAAATAAGCTCCTTTGTTGCATTAGTGTCAGCAATATAAATGAAATAAATTAAACATTGTGAACATTTCTGAAAACATCCTGTCTGCCATTAGCATACTTGAGTTTGTTGTTCTGTCTCCACAGTTCCCTGAAACAAGTATTGGGGAGTTATACCCCTATCTCACCTACAGTATGTGGTTTTGCGCGGTGGCCGTTAGTACGGTTCATTATGATTCAGTGCGAGTTTTTGGCGCTGTGAGTACGTTTCCATTTTTCCGCGCGAAAAATTTAACGTTTAATTTTTTTGCCAGCCCTCGCGGAAGCTTGCAGATCTTACAGAACTTCACGGAATGCTAGTGGAACGTCGGCGGGCAATCGCGTTGACTCACGGTGCCTAACACCGCATCTCACCGTGAGTCAAACCGCATAGGTGAGATAGGGGTATTAGTGTTTTACAATGTTACAAAGATATGAAAATGGTTTACTGTACAAGTTCTCTCAGGTTTTAGTACAGAATGTGACTATTCCCACAAGAAAGGGTGTTAGCATATAATGCTAAACAGTTGATTTCAATGGCATAGAAATTGTCAGTTACAAACTGTTTTACAAATTGTTTTACAGATCTTAAATCTGCTGTAAATGTTATATACACTGTTTTACACAGTGTTTAATATTTTAATACCAGTGAAACATGAAATAAAAGCATGTTTAACACCAAAATGCATTATGTATTCATTTCATTATAAAATGTTTTTTATATTATTAAGTAATTTTCCTTAATACTGTACATATAAGTACCTTTTGTTTTATCTGCATAAACTAAAAAAGATTATTCCACTAATAATGTTAAAATCATCATGTATCTGGCTAAATAATTTAGGATGTTTTACATGATTTATTTAAGTAGATTCTGCTAGGGGATAAAATCAAGCCGTAAATACTTAAAAATAATAATTGTCTGGCTAAATAATTTAGGATTTTTTACATGATTTATTCAAGTATATTCCACAAAAAAAAACAAGCCTTAAAAACTGCTTAAACATAATACGTGCAATTTTGTTACCATATTTTAGCAGTAGTAGATATCACATAAGATTTTTTACAGTGTAAAACTGTTGTCCTTAAATTGATTTAATTTAGCTTAAAATATTTTTGCTGAATACATTATATATTAAATATTAATATTTATTAAATCCAACACAATAAAATACTTGATTTAATTTACAATTAAATATATATTTTGTCTTACATTTAAATAATTTATTCTATGTTTCTTACTCATTATTATAGTAGTAAAATTCACTTAAATTAGGTATCACTTTGTTGCCTTTTTTTTTTTTAAGTAAACCTTAGGTCAGATTTTTTTTTTTACAGTGTACAGGTACTGTGCATATGTCCTTGTAGGACCCCTAGAAAGTAAATTCCAAAATGTGACTTGTACTGTACTCTTTTGTTATTATTACTGAATGTTCTTACAATTAAAAATGCTTAAAATGTTTTAACAATACTTATGTGTTGCCTTGGTTTGAGCAGCTGTTGTTATGCATTTTTATTCAAAAAAATAAAAAATAATAATTGCCATGATTTTTTCTCATCCAATATTATTGAGTAGACTTCATTTTTGAAATCATCTGATATGCTATTTAAGAATTATTTATGGCTATTGTTTTTACTTTTTCAATTTAAAAAATTTATCTTAATTTTTTTGTAGCTTGTTCCTTGGGGCTATTTTTTGACTCTACCTTTTAATAAAAGTTTTTGATTTATATCCTTTCTGACGTGTTTTTTGTATATTTCATAGATATTTACAGAGCAATAATTTTCTACTTTTTAAAAAATATATATATAATAAGATTTATAGATAAGTTATTTTATTATCAATTATACCTTTGCTAAATAAACAGAGAACATAAAAGTTCAACTGAAATAATCAGTTATGAATTTATCTTTTACAGAAAATTGCAGAAAAAAGATCAATAAGTCTTTTTTTCTTTGACAACGACTCTGTCTCTAATACTAATGTTACAAATAATAAGTTCGATTATAATTCCGGGTAATGCAGTGGCATAGTGGTTAGCACTGTGTTCTCACACCTCCAAGGTTGAGGGGTGGTTTCTCATCTTGGTTATGTGTGCATGGATGTTCTTCCCATGCTTGGTGGGCTTGATAAAAAAATCTAACATTTTACTGAATCCTTATTTTTTTCAGTTTGACTTTGACTGAATTCACAGATTTCACATGTGCAGCCGACTATAATGCCAAAAAAAAAAACAGAATCATGTTAACAATCTGTCAGCTACATTGTTAACATGTCATGTGGTCCTGTGGGGTGGGGCTTCATGAACCTTAACCATGTTCACATAATAGAAACCATTTGTTCTTCATTCCTTCATCATGTTCACTGTTATATTTATGTGTCTGTGGCTTTCATTGGGTAAGTTAAAATTGACTTTGTATAATTTCAGACAAGATTCAACTAATGATTAATTCATCCGTGTAGAGTAAGGAAAAATCAGAATGTGAGTCTGATTGTATTAATCTTGCTTTCTTGTATTTAAAATAAGGTTTAAAATACTAATTTCTTCTCTATGACAGGTGACTCCACTGCAAATCCAATAGAGCCACTTTTAACATATAAAGTTGTAGCTGAAGGTGATAATGTTATTCTGTCCTGCAGCTACAAAAAGAGTACTTCAACAAACAGCCTGCAATGGTACAAACAAGATCCCAAACTGAAACCTGAGTACCTTCTTTACATTTACCCACATGGAGCTAAAACTAACCCTATGCCACCACGTCTATCTGCTAGCATCGATGATAAAAATAAACAAGTGGATCTGATCATCTCCTCTGCTGTTGTATCAGACTCTGCACTATACTACTGTGCTCTGGAGCCCACAGTGACAGGAAATCCAACTGCACTGTACAAAAACTCTTACACAGTCTCTCTCTCTCTCTCTCTCTCTCTCTCTCTGTGCCCATGCCCAGTGCGGTAGAAAATCAAATAAGGTATGTAGATGTTGTGAGTGCAATTAGTGTCTTGACATTTTTTTATTATTATTTTTTATTTTATTTTATATTTTATTATTTTTTTATTTTACACACTGCTTTTGGTTGTTTATATTTACAGTACAGTTGTTTTGTAAGTGAGTGTGTAAGCAGGTAGCTGTGTGTGTGCGTGTGTGTGTATAGGAAGCTTGTGTTACAGGAGCATAGAGCATATATCTTGTATACAAGGTCACAGGAAGCCATGAGACTTAGGACACAAAGCTGGGGACACCATGGGCCGGGTGCCGATCCATCGCTAGGGCACACACATGCACATTCACATTCTCATTCACACACTGCATGCAATTTGGGAACGACAGTTAACCTTACTGTATCTGCATTAAAACATGCAAACTCCATGCACACAGACCCCCAAAATTATATTTTTTGTGATAAAAAAGTAAACATCATCAAGACATACTTTACATACTTCACCTGTATATTTTAATTTAAAGCTGAGAGAAATGTTGTACTTTTACTTCATTTATTTTACAGCTTTAGTTACTTATTGCAGATTCTTATAAAATATTCTAATAAAAATTTTGATTTATTATGCATGAAGCTGAAGTCAGTTTGTTAAAATGGTCAAAATCATCTCCACTATTACTACCTGATGTTTTTGCGCCACACCAAGTCTCTGTAATAACACTGATCTTATGTTTAAATTCATCACTAGACTTTTATGCCATATTTTTCACCTTTGAAGGTTGTCAAACAAACATGGGCTACCACATTTATGTTATTATCAGAAAAAGCAATACTGTTTAAAGCATCATGTTCACAATATGTCAATTTAAGTAAAACGTTTGAAGCAATATTTGGGGTAGTCCTACTTTTATAAACAAAGCTATGGAACATTATGCTACTAATTAAATTCAGAATAGCTCCCTGCTGTCTTATAGCTCTTCAAACAGTGCTATAACATTCGAACAATGTTAAAAATTTGCACATAAACCATAAGCGGGTGAGTGGAGTCTTGGAACAGACTGAGAAAGATCCATGAGAGAGAACCGCAGTTGGGCTACACAGATCCTGTACTGCCGACACGCCACACGCTCTGTCTCTAAACATTGGTAGAGCCAGTCATTGTACCTCACCAGTCGAACTAATTGGGTTTCTCTACATTTCATCCTTAAAGTGTCCAAGTAAAAGAAGTCTCACAATTCAGTGTGCAAGGTGGAGTGTTACGAATGCATAAATTATTTTTCAATTCAATTCAATTTAATTTATATAGCGCTTTTAACAATGGTCATTGTCTCAAAGCAGCTTCACAAAAATGAAAGAAATTCATAAAAAAATAATAATTAATAATAAAAAAAATAATAATAATAAATTGTGTATGTGTGAGAAAAATGTGTCTAGATTATAATGAGATAAATGAATGAAATTTCTCTGATAAGCAAGCCAAGAGTGATGGCGACAGTGGCAAGGAAAAACTCCCTGAGATGGCAATAGGAAGAAACCTTGAGAGGGGGTTGAATTTCTGTTATTTTCTTCCTTATGCTATCAATTTTTTCATTAAAGAAGTCCATAAAGTCTTCACTACTAAAATGTTGTGGAGTACTCCCTGCAGGCATCTTAGGCTTTGTTAGGCGAGCCACTGTACTAAATAAGAACTTGGGAACTTGTTTTGTTTTTTTGCTATAAGTTGGCTAAGATGCTCGGTCTTAGCAGTTTTTAGTGCCTGTTTATAGCTGCACATACCGTCTTTAAATGCAATTCGAAAAACTTCTAATTTAGTTTTTCTCCATTTTCGCTCGAGGTTACAGGTTGCTTTCTTTATGGCGCGAGTATGACTATTGTACCAAGGAGCAAGTGTTTTATCTCTGACTTTTTTAATCTGATGGGAGCAACAGTGTCTAATGTATTAGTAAAAATAGTGCCCGTGCTGCTAGTCACTTCATTTAGATCGTCTGCATTTAGGGGTCTAATAAGTAATTGGGCTAGATCCGGCAGATTACTCGTAAATCTGTCTTTAGTAGTCGGATTCATATTTTTAACAAATCGATAACGTGGGGAGACACAGTTAATCATCACTTTGAGGTAAAATCTCTATATTAGAGACAGCTATACCATGGGATTTAATTAAATCTAGCGTATGATTACAGCGATAAGTTGATCCATTTATATTTTGTTCAACCCCAAAGGAATTTAGTAAGTCCATAAATGCGAGGGCTAAAGTGTCGTTAGCATCATCTTCATGAATGTTAAAGTCACCTACTATCAACACTTTGTCAGAGTTAACCAATAGGTCTGATAGCAGATGTCCAAATTCTTTAAGAAAATCGACATATGGCCGTGGGGGTCTGTACACAGTGGCCATTGTAAAATGTAGCGCGGGTTAATTATGTATTTCATTAAGTGCAACAATAATGATGAGCACTTCAAATAAGTTAAACCTGGGCCTTATTTTCTGAGTAACAGTGAGTACATCATTGTAGATAGTGGCGACACCACCACATTTGGTTTAAGCCAGGTTTCGGTGAGGCAGAGTGCGTCAAGGCAATAATCTGATATCATTTCATTAACAATAAGTGCTTTAGGCGCAAGGGATTGTTTCGGCTGGATTTAACGAAATTATTCTTTTTTCTCACTATTCGGGGAACAGACACAATTTCTATAGGACAAGCTATGTGTGTGCGTCTATTAGTATGGCGAGTTGCATTGTGGCTAATATCTAAAGAATCTAAGGTATAACTTACCGCCAATCAGATGGTTCGTAGTGTCCTGGAGATGTTGTCAGAGAGGACCGCTGCTCCAGCTCTGCTAGGATGCAGGCCATCAGTGTGGTAGAGCCTAGGATGCTCCCAGAAAACATTCTAGTTATCAACAAAGGGTAATCTCTGTTGTTGACACCAAGATTTTAACCATTCATTAAAGGCAAATAATCTACTGAACCTCTTGATTCCTCGCTGAAATGTCGGAAGTGGTCCAGATACGACGATCTTTGTCGTGGGTGATGCGAGAAGGTGCTGCGGACCTTCTTGACCAGGCTCCTGAAGTCCTTCTTTAGGATCTCCGTCTGCCTCAGCTTGGTGTCGTTCGTGCCAGCATGAAGGACCACAGCTCGAATGTTCTTCCTCAGGGCCGCAGGCACCTGTGCAGCAACATCAAGAACACATGCACCAGGTAAACAGCGTGTGTACGCCTTACCTTTAGCCGTGGTAGCACGCACGTGCCGGACGATGGAGTCTCCGATGACCAGCGCGTCGATTGCCATCTCACGGAGAGGAGCGAAGCGGTTTCGGGTCGAGATCTCGAAGACGGGTGGTGGCGGAGGAGGAGAAGTCCTCGTCCGGGGCTTGGCGCGCATCTTCCGCTGCTGCAGTATCCAGGCCTCGTGGTATCCCGGCGCCGGGGTAAAGAAAACCTGGGCGGGCTGCGTCCTCGGTGCGTTGGACCTGGGCAGAGAAACACGCGGGGTAGAGGTTGTAGGAGAATTCTCACGGCGAGAATTTACCTGGGACAGGTGAGCGTCGGTCCGCGATGATTCCTAGCCGTAGCAGCTAGGTTGAGCAAGACCACTGCATTTAATAGGTGGAAAAATTCTAATCTTGCTTTGCACAACTGCAGCCACTTACACTATGAAATCTAATGGAAACCTGACATGCACATGCATGCTGCACTGTGTTAACCAACATTTTAATTAGCTGTAATTACTTAGATAAGAAATTTGTTAGTTGCAACAAACAAGCTAAATTTTTCTGTATTAAGAAAAGGCCTTTGACCGTGTTGAACATGAATGCTAGTGGAAGGTGCTGGAAAACTTTAGATTCAATCTAGGTTTTATAGCCAATGTCAGGACTTTGTCCAGTGACATTGAGAGTGTATGGAATGTAACATTGCTTTTTAAAATGCTCATTACTGCAAAGAAGCTTTACAGATTCATAAAAAAAAATATGAAAATGTGTATAACATAAGAAAATGTGTATGAATCAAAATGATCAGATTGTAAGGTTATCCCTGATGAGCAAGCCAAGGGTGATGGTAGCAAGGAAAAACTTCCTGACATGGCAATAGGAAGAAACCTTGAGAGGAACCAGACTCAACAGGGAACCCCATGATATCAGATAGAAGGTGGTGAGCTGCAGTCTTACTGTGTGTTAAGCTGCTGGAAGTTCAATATAACAGATGATGTGTTTAAGTAAATACGGTATAAAGTCCAGTTCCTTATTGGAGGTTCAAGTATCAAACTGTAGGAAATTCCAGTCCTAAAGTATTGAGCAACAGCAGTCACAAGTCCCCAAAGAGCAGCTGCGTGCATCAGCCGATACTAGTCTTCATGCTAACCTTGAACTGTCCTCAGTCACACAGCAGCACACATTAAACACATGAGCGAAATATTATTTTAAGAATTTAAAAATTACAAGTCTATAAAATAATTATATAAAAAAGACAGAAGGTAACTTACAGTAGTGTTACGTTGTGTAAGCAAAACAAAATGTGAAATTATTATGTATCCAATAAGGCACTGGATAGTCTGACCGCCCAAATACAATTACAAAGAAATTTGTTTAATATGAAAGTGTAAGTAATTGAGGAGAATAATTCAAAAAAACTGCTAGTCCTTAGTCAAACAAAATAAAGTAATAAACTCTATCTCCTTCTATTGCTATTACTACTAATATATAGACATGTTCCTTTCACTCATAAACATATCTTTTTTTAAGGAACTAAAATTTAGGTTAAAGAATTTGAGAAATATATGTATACAATCTTTCCTTAATAAACTGTAGTATATTTTAGTACATAATATAAATGTTTTGTAAATAGAGAATAAAGGCTTCAAACAAAGGCTTGATCCATTTTTTGTCTTGTTTCTTTCTTTGTCTATATGTAGACTACTTTTATTGCTAGTTTTCATGATTCCACCAGGGGGCAAAATAAAGCAAGAAACTATTGTTTAATATGCTTAGCAGAATTCTCCAACCTGTCATCTGATGAGATTTAGCAGATCATCTCGTCATCTAACCCACCACCTGTTCATTAGACCCAATCCCTTCCACAATGCTCCAGGCCATCTCACAAGACCTCCTTCCCTTCACCACAACCATCATCAACCAATCCATACAGTATCATCTGGTCATGTTCCTGCTGCTTTTAAGAAGGCAAGGGTTATTCCCATCCTCAAGAAACCCTGCCTGGACCCATCAGAAGTTAACAACTATCCCCCGGTATCACTTCTCTCTTTTATTTCCAAAATTCGTGAAAGAACTGTTTATAACCAAATGTCTCTTCATCTCTCATAGAACAAACTTATTGATCCCAATTAATCTGGATTCAAAGTAGCACATTCTACAGAGACAGCCCTTTTGTCAGTCACTGAGAAGCTCCATGCTGCTAGATCTGCTAAACTGTCGTCTGTCCTCATCCTCCTGGACCTGTCAGCTGCATTTGACACGGTGAACCACAAGATTCTATTATCTTTTCTTACAAGCCATTACAAGCCATGGAATTTGTGAAACAGCATGGCAATGGTTTGCTTCTTACCTAAAAGATAGGTCATATGAGGTAACATGGAAGGGATCTACATCTGCCCCACGTAGACTCTCTACTGGTGTCGCGAGGGGCTCAGTACTTGGTCCTCTTCTGTTCTCCCTCTATACCCGGTCTCTTGGTAAGGTCATATCATCGCATGGATTTTCATACCTTTGTTATGCAGATGACACCCAACTTACTTTCTCCTTTCCTCCCTCTGACACTCAGGTTTCCACCCGGATCTCAGCATGTCTGGCAGACATCTCATCCTGGATGGCTGCTCATCAGCTGAAGCTTAATCTCAGTAAAACCGAACTGTTGTTTATCCCTTGTGACTCATCCCCATGTCAAGACCTTGTGATATCCCTGGACAATAACCAAATCACTCCTTCAGCCCCCGCCCGCAATCTTGGGATAACCGTGGACAATCATCTGTCATTTTCCCCACACATCGCTAACCTTACTCGGTCTTGTAGATTTCTTCTTCACAATATCAGAAGAATTTACTCATTTCTTTTTTCACAGGCTACTCAGGTCCTTGTTCAGTCCCTTGTTATTTCAAGACTGGACTACTGCAACTCACTCCTGGCAGGCCTGCCTTTATTCACGATTCGTCCTCTGCAACTGATCCAGAATGCAGCAGCATGTCTCGTTTTTAACTTTCCCAAGTTCTCCCACACCACACCATCCTCCGCTCCCTGCACTTGCTTCCTGTAGCTGCGCGCATGAAATTCTAAACGCTGATGCTTGCCTTCAAAGCTGAAAATGGCCCAGCACCCACTTACCTTTCTGCTCTAATCACACCACGCACTGCACCATGTTCCCTCCGATCCTCCAGCACTGCTCGTCTCATCCCACCCTCTGTCAGGGATCGAGGGTGGCATTCATCCAGGCTCTTTTCTGTTCTGGCACCTAGGTGGTGGAACGAACTCCCACTAGAAGTCCGAGACTTTTACTATCTTTAAACGACGACTCAAGACGGATCTGTTTCTCCAGTACTTGGACTAACCCCCCCAACAAAAAATAAAAAATCTTCCCAGTTGTGTTGGACTAATGGCAATTAGTTATTAACCTAGATAACCCAGGGTAAGTATGTATCCAATGATGTAAACTTTAAAGCATTTTTGTAAGTCGCTTAGGATAAGAGCGTCTGCCAAATGCCTAAATGTAAATGTAATGTAAATGTAATATTGCTGTTCCAAATAATTTATAAACCTGTTCCTTTCACACTGTAAATGCCTTTTTGTTCAAGAACTAAAATGTAAGAAAATTCCCTAAGGAACTGTAGTCTGTTTTAGCATGTAATGTACATGCTATGGACATTATATATATATATATATATATATATATATATATATATATATATATATATATATATATATATATATACGCGTGCGTGCGTGTGTGTGCGCCTCTAGATTAGCACACTGTCCGGGGGTTTACCCCGCCCTAAGTCCCCTAGGATAGGCTTCAGGTCCCAAAGACTTATTTTTTCATTTTGACTTTGACTGAATTGACAGATTTCACATGTGCAGCTGAATGAAAAGCAAAAATACAGCATTTGGTCAACAATCTCTCAGAAGCATTGTTAACACTGCCATGTGATCCTGTGGGGTGGAGCCTCATGAACTCTAACCACGTTCACATAAAAGCGAACAGGAAACCCTAAGCATTTTTTTGTTGATACTTTATTCCTTCATCATGTTCACGGTTTTATTTACGTGTCTGTGGCTTTCATTAGGTGAGTTTAAATGGACTTTGTGTTATTTCAGAAAGTATCCATCTAATGATTCATTAATCTGTGCAGAGTTAGGAAAAATCTGAATGTGAGTCTGATTGTATAAATTTTGCTTGTATTAAAAATAAGGTTCAAAATACTTCCATCTCTTCTCTATGACAGGTGACTCCACGGCAAATCCAATAGAGCCACTTGTTCCCCATAAAGTTGTAGCTGAAGGTGATAATGTTACTCTGTCCTGCAGCTACAAAAAGAGTACTTCAACAAGCAGCCTGCAATGGTACAAACAAGTTCCCAAACTGAAACCTGAATACCTTCTTTACATCTTGCCCAGTGGAGTCAAAACTGACCCTATGCCACCACGTCTATCTGCTAACATTGATGATGAAATTAAACAAGTTGATCTACTCATCTCCTCTGCTGCTGTATCAGACTCTGCACTATACTACTGTGCTTTGGTGCCCACAGTGACAGGAAATCCAACTGCACTGTACAAAAACGTTGACACAGTTTTCTCTCTCTCTTTCGTTCTTTTTCTCTGTGCCCATGCCCGGTGTGGTGGAGAAACAAGTGTGGTGTGCAGAGCTTGTGAGTGCGACTGGTGTTTTGCCAATTTATTTCTATTTTTCATTCTTGGCATTTACACATTTTGGTTGTTTATATTTACTTTTGTTGTCCAAGTGAGTGTGTAAAGGAGTAGCTCTGTGTGTGTGTGTGTGTGTGTGTGTGCGTGTGTGTGTGTGTGTGTGCGTGTGTTTGTGGTAAGGATCGTGTTGTAGGAGCATGGCAGGTCCAAATTTGCGGCAGTATGAGGGTTTAACTCGCCACCACGATGTGCATGGCATCTCATCCTGGATGGAAGCTCATCAGTTGAAGCTCAATCCAAGTAAAACCGAACTGCTGTTAATTCCTGGTGATTCACCCCTTGCTAAAGACCTTGTGATATCCCTGGACAACAATCATATAACTCCTTCAGCCACTGTCCGCAATCTTGGGGTATTTGTGGACAATCTTCTGTCATTTTCCCCACACATCGCAAACCTTATTCGCTCTTGTCGATTTCTTCTTTACAACATCAGAAGAATCTGCCCATTTCTTTCTACACAGGCTACTCAGGTGCTTGTTTAGTCTGTTATTTTAAGACTGAAATCACTCCTGGCAGGTGTGCTTCTAGCCACCATTCGTCTTCTGCAGCTGATCCAAAATGCAGCAGCATGTCTTGTTTTCAACCTTACATAGTTCTCCCACACCACCCCACTTTTTCGCTTCCTGCACTGACTTCCTGTAGGTGAACATCAAATTCAAAATCCTGATGCTCACCTACAGATGTGGCCATTAAGACTGCGCGTGTTTTCCCGCGACTTGCCGTAAGCAACGTTTGGGAATTTAAATAAATGTGTTGTGCTTCACTGAATATCTGCCAGATGGCGCATGGAAGGACTTTATCTAAAAGCCGGACCAAGTACTGTACAACGAAGAACTGTGTATAATTACTTAGCCTAAAACAATATTGTTTCCAATGCTGAAGCAAACATGAATTTTATTTTGCTTTACAACAGATCTCTCATGATGAATGTGTGTATATGTGCTTCATATTATTTTCATAATGATGAAGTGAGATGCCCAAATTCGTGCTTTAAAATTCTTAATAAGTTTCTTATATATTTTTTGTAATGTTTTAACAGGGACAAAACAGTGAAAGACATGGCAATGTCTCGGTTTAAATAGTATTGAAATTAATTTAATCTTAATCTTAAACTATGCAAATGTCCTGATTCGTGAATATGCCAACATATCTTATTTAAAACGTAAAAATGTGTCGACATCATCAGAAAACATGAATGAACTATATATATTATATTATTAAATAAATATTATTTTATGAACACGAACTTCTTCGGGCTTTTTATAATAATCATCATATTTGCTGTTTGTGTCCAGCATTTAATAATTATTTAATCCATTATTTAACCACGGCTGGAAATAATAGCTGGAAGGTGATGTGATTGTGAATTCATGACTGAAATAAAGCTGTTCGTCTTTTGTAAAGTACTTTAACTTTACAAAAGGCAGCATTTTTATCAAAAGATTAATAAACGCGTGTTGTACAGTATATACAACGCGACAGCACCTTATTTGCTTTCAAAAATTTACAAAATCACAACGTTTTTTTGTTATTGTGAGTGCGCTTAAATAAAAGTTGAGTCTTATAAAGGCATATAGTCTTATATAGTTTTATTATATAGATTTTGCACATTAATCAGAGTCCTCATCTGTTACATTTTTAAGGACAATAGTTTTTTTTCAGCTTGTCACGACGTGCGCCCAAATCAATATCGCTCCTAGCTCACTAGTTAGGCGGCCTCCCCTTCAGATATGCGAAGCAGCGGGGCTGCGGAATTAGGCACGGATGGTGAAAAAGAGCTCTCCTTGCTAATGATCCCGGGCTTCCAATCCGCGCTATAAAATACTCGGGGTTTGCTGGTTTACAGTGGATTTTACTACGCGGTGTGAGTGAGACGAGCGCACAACAACGCGGAAGTGCGGCATGCAAACGGGGCAATTGGAACGCGCCCCAGGGACTTCAAAGAAAAGCCAGCGCAAGCGGACGGAGGCAGGAGCTTCTGTCCGCGGATGGCCGTCGTACTCTTATTTTATAGCGCGGAGTGCAAGCCCGGGATCATTGGCATGGATAGCTTACCAGCATACCATGTGGGCATTATAAGATTTGTATTGAAAACATCTAACTAAAAAGTGGCAGCTGGCACGCCTAAAAATAGACGCAGGTAAAAAAAATTTATAGTCTAAATTAAAATCCTACTCTTTAGTGCCTCCTATTCCTATTAATCCTATTGTTCTTTTAGTGTCACTGCATGTGCTTACAATGCCAGACAACATTCAAATGCAAATTATTCACTCTCCCCAAGTGTGAATCAGCTGTTCTCACCTATACATATTAACCTATACGTTCTCACCTAAAGTGTTTAGGTGAAATTCCACCTATACAAGTGTGACAAATATGCGGAAAAAAAAAATTAGGAAGGGGCAAATACTTTTTCATGGCACTTCACATGTAGTCAGATTGTTCCACTGGGCTGAAACTGTGGCAGGTGGAGTTATAGCACTTTTCAAATCACACTAACTATACACTGATATAAATAACTTTGAATGATGAACGCTTTTTAGCACCCTTGTGACTCAGTAAGACACAATGCACAGAATATTTTCTAACAGCCTGTAAATGATATATTTTAGCATGAGAAATGAGAAAATGTCTCATTTTGCTGTCAAACTGTTTATAAGCCCTGAATAGGCGGCAAAGGGACGGAGCCGCCTATTCGTTCCGGCTGGCGATAATTAACGTTAATATGATCTCGGGCTTGCTCCACATTATAATAGCAAAGCGCGGAGTTTAGTCCGAGATCAGGGAAGTACGTGATGTGGTGGAAAATAGGCAGTGGCGGTTCTACACTGGATTGCTCCCCGGGCGAGACTCTCTCCCGGCGCCCCCGTCAGCGCCACTTCTAACCAACCAAACCCCCTGTCTGACGTCTGCTCGGTCTTGTTAATTTGTTTTAAAACCCCCAATTCTGCGAATTTCCCCAGCAGCGAAACCGGTTTGATGACTTCACACCTGTCGTAAAGGTGAGATGGGGGATTACAGTAACTGTGTCACGGTTCGGAGCGGAACAAGGTGAATCCAGGCGCAGATAAGTGACAGCAACGTGAAAACAAGAGTGAGGTCGGAATGCGGAAGCGGAGGTCAATACCGGGAGATAAATCAGCGCAGCGTTTAAGTCAAATCGTAAAACGAGAGCAGTAGTCAGAAGGGGAGGCGTTTAATCGGTAACCGGGAAATCAATCAGCGAAGCGACAATCCAAAAAGCGAGAAACAAAAGCCGTGGTCAGAGCAAGGAAGCGCGAGGTCAAAGCCGGGAGATCAAAGAGCGAGGCAAACAAAACCGAGGCGAGAAACCGAAAGCAAAAATGAGAAACAAAGCAGACTTAGCAACGTGAAAGCAGGAACAAAAATAACGTGAGAGAATCGAGGCAAAATACACAAGATAATGCAGCGATTTAAGCAGCGCGTGCTTAAATGCTGGAGTAATCAGACGGGGATTAGAGACAGGTCTGCAGACGGGGCGGAAACGGGGGCGTGGGAAAGGATACAGACAGACTAGGGTAAACATGAGCACATGGAGAAAGTGACAGCGTGGGAAAAAAGGGAGCACAAAGCAGACCGGGCATAAATCATGACAGTACCCCCCCCCCCCCCCTTTATGAACGCCTCTGGGCGTTAGAGCGCGGAGCCTCAGGGTTGCGTTTATAATTATAAGTCAGAAATTAACTTGGGGTCTAGGAGAAACTTGCCAGGGATCCAACTTCTCTCCTCAGGTCCATAGCCCTCCCAGTCCACCAGGAACTGAATGCCCCTACCTTGGCGGCGAGCTTTCAGGAGTCGGTGGACAGTATAGGCTTCACTGCCGTCAATGATACGGGGAAGAGGTAGAGGGTGGGTGGGGGGATTTAATGGGCATGAGGCGAGATGGCGCAGCTGGGACACGTGGAACGTAGGATTGATTCGTTGCATAGTTGAGGGGAGCAAGAGTTTAACAGCGCAGAGGTTGACTATCTTGGTGATGGCTCCAATGAGTCTACAGAACGCCTTCCAAAATTGTGATGTGAATTGGGGCCCACGGTTAGAGACAATGTCATTGGGGAGACCGTGCAGCCTGAAAACAGGCGTTATCATGAGATCAGCGCATGACAAACTGTGTGCGCGCTTCACCTCGGAGCGCGCTGTCGCGTTGTATTCAATGAATAGACTAAAACAAAATCATGTTTGCTTCAGCATTGGAAACAATATCGTATTAGGCTAACTTTATTAAAGATTATACACTTTTGTATTCTTTGTCCACACACGTGGGCATCTTAAACTTTTTAGATATTGATCGTTTCTCGATGCAGCGAATTTTCTGAGCAAATTAATAATAATTTACATGAATGAAAAGGAGGAAGAAGTAAAGGTTACGCGAAAATAAGAAAAATCTTTAAAGGTAAATGCTGTGAAATGCTTTAAATGAACAGATTCTGCCTATAACAGGTCAGGGACAGTGAGGCTGGATCCAGCAGCGCACCACACCCCACATCATACTACATGCTCTTGATGACCAACACGTCTCTCCTGATCTACCAGAGCCAAGTAAAAAGAATGGCAATCAAACAGAATAAAATTAGTAGCAGCATTAACTTGTGCTAGTTATTATTATGGTGGTCAATATTAATTAAAATAATGTTTCTCAGCATTATTTCGTATTAATATTGACTACCATAATAATTAAAATAAGTAACTAGTTTACTAGCGTGAGCTACTGCTGCTACTGATTTTATTTCAGCTTACCTGTTCAGTTTTATTGCCATTCCTTTTAAAATATTGTCTTTATAGATTATATGCTTGTCATGATGTTCTTTTTTTTTTCGTTTTTTTGTTTTTTTCTAATATGACCCAATATATGTTCAGTGATACTTCAAATAATGTTTAAATAGCATTGATTTCTGTATTGTGTTAGATTTTTATACTAGTAACTGGTGTTAAAAATGTATCTCCACATTAATGAGCCAATTTATTATGGTGTGGGGTGCTGTGGGCCAGGAAGTCCAGGGCCACTTTTTGGTCCCAGTCCGCCCCTGTAATAACGAATGGAGAAAGCGCAGTCAAAGCCCGGGGATTCTGCGTTCCGCGGGGGCCCGTTGTGAATAGCTGACACTCAGTGACAGCCAATGAAATTGAAGCATTTTTGCCGCTTTCCACGTGGTGTGGCGTGGCTTAAATAATAGTATAAACTCATCCAGACCCTGGTTCGAATCCCGCTCTGGGTGAAAATGTAATAAATGTGAATTCTTTGTTTTACACTTTTTGCTCATGATAATCATTAAATTATAGCAACTGTGAGGTGAGTGCTAATGTGTTTCATAGCTTAAGAAAAAAAATCTCAATTGCAAGCATGCTAATAATGTAATAGCTATAACGTGGCATTTTAGCGCATAACACCAGCCTTTTGAGCACTGGCTGGGAATTGAACCCGGGTCTTCCGCATGGCGAGCGAATCACCTACCACTGAGCCACCAGTACCCGTCTGTTTTTAAAGAGCATAAAAACAATAAAACAATACTGTTTAGGCTAACATATTATACATCTTTGTAGTCCACACACCTGCGGGTGCGTTACAATAATAATAATAATAATAATAATAATAATAATAATAAATTCGGAGAACTACTACTACTAATAATAATAATTCTGAATGAAAATGAAAAATAAATACATATCAGTTTGAGCTTGACACGTTTATGAGCTCTGTCGCTTGCTGTCAATGGGCGCCTAAGAGACAACATTTTTCGGCTTCAGTAGACACACAATACTTTAGACTGAAACACGACTGCCCCCTACAGGTAATGAAGGTCATTTTCACAGCCGCGGCAAGTCGTGGGATCCCTTTTCCGAAAACGTGCATTTTTAAAGGCTAGATCTGTACAAAGCTAAAAATGGCCCAGCACCCACTTACCTCTCTGCTTTAATCACACCACGCACTGCACCACATTCCCTCCGGTCCTTCAGCATGATGCTTGCCTTGTCCCACCATCTCTTAAGGATCAAGGAAGACATTCATCCAGAAACTTTTCTGTTCTGGCAACTAGGTGGTGGAACGAACTTCCTATAGATGTCCATACAGCAGAGTCTTTGACAATCTTTAAATAACGATTCAAGATGTATCTGTTTCTTAAATACTTGGACTAATGGAGTGAACGTAGTAAAAAAACACGTTATTGCAATAGTAAGTCAAAATGGGTTAATTTTTTTTAGTCTTGTAAAAACAAGATTAGTATTTAAGAAACAAAAGTGTTACATTTACAAAATATTTTAACAAAATTTAATTAATAATGGTCAATTACAAAATGAATATGTTACAGTTCCTTAATTTTTTTAACTGGATTTATCGTTTACCTATTTACTTATTTGGAAAATTTAATAAGGCATAAAGTCTTAACTCAACCTGATCATTATAAAAATGCCATGTAACAAGATCATAAAAACAGTGAGCTGAACTTATTAGTTAGTTTATACTCCTTCTCACTTTTCAGTTTCCTGCAAACTGTGGGATCTATACAAATGTTCAGTCCTCCCCAGGTCTTAAAGGAGCAATGACAATCTAAATTTAGACAGGGCACTGAATATCCATGACCAAAGGTAACATGCTTCACTTTATAAGACTTGAGAAGTGACCCTTTTGATGAAGCGACAAATTTGCAATCATTTCAGTGAACATTCTGGTGGAATGCTCTTTGGTGATCAAACCAGTCTATTTTCCCTAAGGCATTGTGTTCTTGCAGCCCAACGCACCACTTGCACATTAACCCTTGTGTTGTGTTTGGGACTGTGGGACCCGTTTTCATGTTTTATCAAAAGAAAAATTATACAATTTATTATTTTTTTAAACTCAGGCTCACTGGCCTTGGCTCATTTTCTGTGAAGAGCATATATCAGAAAACATTTTCAATGACCACACCGTTTACATCCCTTCTACACATTATTATTACATAGAGGATGTTTGGGTCCACTGGAACTGGGGCTAATAAAAGTGTGAAAATTGTAGGTCCTGTGTACCTTCACTCTGGCCTCCTGATTGCTGTAAGTATGTGTGTGCATGTGTGTGGGGGAGAGTTTTGTGTTTTGGCCCTGTTGTCCCACACAAGGTTGCAAACAGTGTCAAACAACATTGTGGCAAAATTTAAGCATGACACCTTTCGCTTTACCTTCTGTCTTTTGGGAACCAATCTTTGTATGCTCACATTTTTCATATCCCATGTTGGGGACTGGATGCAATAAATATAGCATTGTGGTTCCTTATCGCAAATTATATGAATAGTGACAAGAAACTGGAGGACCCAGGGGAAACACCAAAGGAGATCCTGCACAAGAAGACAACCTTACGGTCAAATATAAAACATGTTCTTTTGTAAGGTAATTGTACCTTGTCTCTTTTTAACTAAATTCAGTCAGTCAATCAATCAATCAAGTAAAAAAAATAAGAATCATAAATGTGTTTAGGCGGCACGGTGGTATAGTGGTTAGCACTGTCGTCTTGCACCTCCAGGGTCCGGGTTCGATTCCTGGCCAGGCTTGATTCCCGTCTCTGCGTGCGTGGAGTTTGCATGTTCTCCCCGTGTTTGGTGGGTTTTCTCCGAGTACTCCAGTTTCCTCCCACAGTCCAAAAATATGCAATTGGCGTTCCCAAATTGCCTGTAGTGTATGTGCTGTGTGATGGATTGGTACACTGCCTAGTTCCCTAAGCCTTCTGGGATAGGCTCCAGGTCCCCACAACCCTGAGTACAGAATAAAGTGGTATAAAAGAAAAAGATAAATGTGTTTTTCAACATAATGATTTAGGGTGTCTTTTAAATTTTTATGGTGCTTTTGGATTTACAATAATAATGATAATAATATAAATCTGTCAGGAAAAAATGCTACTAAACAGATTTTCCCCTTTAATCTCCCTAATTGACACCAAATATTTCTTGAGTTAGTTCAAATATTTTACATATTTGGTGTAAAACATAAGCCTGTATTATTAGATTATGATTCTATTGAATGAAATTACAGTTTTTATTAAATCACCATGTAATTAATTTTCATAAATTAACACCATTCATCATGTTCACTGTTCTATTGATGTGTTTGTTAGGTGGGTAAACACTGAAATTTTGTTATTTTGGAAAATTCACCATTAACATTCTGTGTAGAAGAAAAAGTCTCAGAATGTGTGTCTGAGTTATGTAATACTTTTTTGTAAATTCAGCGAGTAAACAATTTGCAATTCTACAAACAGTATCCAAAATCTAGCACTGACGTCCTTCTTTTCAACTAGCTAAGGAGATTTAAAATTCACTCCATCCAACTTTTGTCTGCTGAAGTGATAAAAATATTAAACACATGGATCTACTCATCTTGTCTACTAATGTATCAGACTCTATACAGTTCTGCAGCCCACAGTGATAGGAAATGCTGTACAACTCCACTGTCCTAAATATTTTACATGGTTTTGTTAAACTATTCACACAGTGTAATATTTGAAATATTTGCAGTGTCCTTACATACATTCAATCACTGCTTATATGGAAATGTACATTTTTTAGGGAATTCTGCATGTCATGTTGATGTATTAATGATCATAATGCCATCTGATGATAATATGATGTTTATTTATTTATTTTTGTATTTATTTATAAAATAAAGAGCTTTACTGTAATTTTAAAATGTTTATAAACCTGAATAAATACAGATGTCCTTATGTTTCCTTCTAACCCTCCACTACAGATCACCAACTCACTGATTTCACATCAAATAAAACTGTTACAGCAGCACACATTAAATACATGAACATTTTTTTAAAGAACACTCACAGACACATAACGGAGGTGATAATCAACCCCTCAACCCTGGAGGTGTAAGAATACAGTGCTAACCACTATGCCACTGCGTTGCCCAGATCATTTAATTTATAAAATTAGAATGTAACTTGTTTTTTGTAACATTAGATTTATAGTTAGGGTTGTTGTCAAAGACAGAAATAAAGGCTTTAAACAAAGGCTTTATTTTTATTATTATTATTGTTGTCTTCTCTCTTTGACTAGTGTAATTGACCAAAGTGCTAGTTTTTGTTATTCCACTAGGGGGGACAATAAACCAATAAACTCTATTGTTTCGTCTTGCTATTCCTACCAATGTGTAAAACAGTTTCTTTTACTCTGTAAATGCCTTTTTTTTTTTAAAGAGCTGAAACTCTAATGTTACAAAAAAATAAGTTATATTATAATTGTATAAATTAAATGATCCAGGCAATGCAGTGGCATAGTGGGTAGCACTGTGTCCCTGCACCTCCAGGGTTGAGGGGTCGATTCCTACCTTGGTTATGTGTGCGTTGATATTCTTCCCATGCTTGGTGGGTTTCCTCCAGGTACTCTGGTTTTCTCCCAGAGTCGAAAGACATGCAGATTGTGATTTTTTGCTATTCTTAAAATCGCCCGTACTATTTGTATGTGTGTGTGTGTGTGTGTGTGTGTGTGTGTGTGTGCATGCGTACGTGTGATGAATTGGCACCCTGTCCAGGGTTTACCCCGCCTCATGCCCTAAGTCTCCTGGGATAGGCTTCGGGTCCCCTGCAAACCGTCGCCACAGGATAATTAATGAAATGATAATTAATGATTTTTTTTACTGAATAATTTTTTATTTTATTTTGAGTTTAACTGAAGTTACAGACTTCCCATATGCAGCTAAATGTAAAGCCAAAAAAAAAAAAAAAACAGCACTGGCTTAACAATCCATCTGAAACATTGTTAACATGTCATGTGATCCTGTGGGGTGGAGCTTAATGAACTTTTAGCACGTTCACATAAATATGAACACAAGCCCTCAACCGATTTTCATTTGTCCTTTATTTCCTCATCATGTTTACTGTTTTATTTACATGTCTGTGGCTTTCCTTAGGTGAGTTAAAATTTACTTTGCGTTATTTTAGAAAGAATTCAACTGATGATTCATTAATCTGTAGGGAAATGGGAAAAATCAGAATGTGAGTCTGATTGTATAAATTTTGCTTGTATTAAAAAATAATGCTCAAAATATTTGCATCTCTTCTCTATGACAGGTGACTCCATGGCAAATCCAATAGAGCCACTTTTGACCCATAAAGTTGTAGCTGAAGGTGATAATGTTATTTTGTCCTGCAGCTACAAAAAGAGTACTTCAACATACAGCCTGCAATGGTACAAACAAGATCCAAAACAGAAACCTGAGTATCTTCTTTACATCTTGCCCAATGGAGATAAAACTGACCCTATGCCACCACGTCTATCTGCTAACATTGATGATAAAAATAAACAAGTGGATCTGCTGATCTCCTCTGCTGCTGTATCAGACTCTGCACTATACTACTGTGCTCTGGTGCCCACAGTAACAGGAAATCCAACTGCACTGTATAAAAACCTTGACACAGTTTTCTCTCTCTCTCTCTCACTCTCTCTCTCTCTCTCTCTGCCCATGCCCGATGCGGTAAAAGAGTGAGTGTAGTGTGCAGAGCTTGTGAGTGCAATTGGTATCTTGCCTTTTTTTTTTCTTTTTTTATTCTGGATATTTACACATTTTGGTTGTTTGTGTGTTTATATTTACTTTTGTGGTTCAGGTAAATGTGTAAGGAAGTAGCTCTGTGTACGTATGTCCTTATACTGAATATCAGACATTAAAAGGCTTATCTAGATATGGACGACTGGTCACCCAGTGCATGCAGTCAAGCTCCTGTACCACCTACCAGATGGCAACAGAGAAAAAAAGTCTGCTTGCAGGGTGGTTGTGGTCCTGGATAATGCAACGTGCTTTCTGCAGGCATTGTCTGTGGTATATATCCTGGATGAATGGATGGGAGTGTGCCACCAGTGATGTACTGTGCCGTTTCCACCACTTTTTGCAGTACTTTCCGGCTTTGTCTGTAACAATTCCCATAACACACTATGATACATCCTGTCAGCAGGCTCTCGATGGTGTACATATAGAAGTTTATGAGGGTGCTGGTCTTGATGCCAAACCTCCTCAGCCTTTGCTTAGAAAATGAAGTCGCTGACGAGCTTTCTTTACCATAGTTTCAGTGTGTGTTGTCCAGGAGAGGTCATTTGTGATGTTGACGCCAAGGAATTTTAAGCTGTTTACCTTTGGTATCAAAGCACTAGGGAAACTCTATCTAAGAATTGGAGATCTATCCAAGATAGCGCCGGTGAGGTCGGCTGCTGTCACGACTGCTCCGACCCCCTTTTCTTTGTTTTTGTGTTTTAAGTTTTCACTGTTTTAAAACCAGTCAAATCATCATCATTGAGTACATTAGGTATGATAGAGACACTCTTGTTTCCATTGGTCTACAATGTACTCACAATTCGAAGTTTTTAACTCCAGATCCGAGGTGGCCAAATGAGATCCTGAGGAAGAACAATGGACGCGGCAAGAAGCGGCGGCCCCAAGGGAAACGAGCCAGCATCAGGAACAGGCTGAGAGCCCGTGCACACCACACACCTTTGTCCAGCATCCTGCTCCAACATCCAGTCACTGGAAAACAAGCTCGATGATCTCAGGGCCAGAGTAAAGTTCCAGAAAGACATTCGGGACTGCAATTTCCTCTGCTTCCCCGAGACACGACTGAACCCAGCGGTGCCGGACCACGCCATCCAGCCGGCCAAGTTTTTCTCAGTTCACCGCATGGACAGGACATGGGACTTGGGGAGGTCAAGGGGAGGCGGCGTGTGTTTAATGGTGAACAGCAGCTGGTGCAACAGCACGAGCGTTGCTTCTCTTACACGCTCCTGCATACCCAACCTTGAACTACTGACCACCATGTGTCGTCCTTTTTATCTACCTCAGGAGTTTACATCGGTCATAATTAGCGCCATTTATATCCCGCCTCAAGCAGACACGGACACTGCCTTATGCGAGCTGCATAAAGCATCTCACACAACACCAGACACAGCACCGGGACGTTGCGCTTATTGTGGCGGGGGACTTTAATATTGCCAACCTCAAACTTTCATCAACATATCACTTGCCCCACCAGGGCCAAAGCAGTGGACCACTGCTACACTACAGTCAAGGACGGCTACAAGGCACCATCAAGTCCACCATTTGGGAAATCCGACCATGCCGACATCTTCCTCATGCCAAAATACAAACAACGGCTGAAACAGGAAGTTCCGGTTCAGAGGAAGGTCGCGCGCTGGATGGACCAATCGGTGGCCGCGTTACAGGACGCACTTGATGACACAGACTGAGACATGTTCCAAAACAGCTCTGATGACATCAGCGTGTTTACTGAAGCGGTTGTGGGATTCTTTAGGAAACTAGCGAATAATACCGTGCAAAAAAACGACTATCAGAACATTTCCAAACCAGAAGCCATGGGTGAATAAAACCATCCGGGTCGCTCTGAGATCTCGCACCCATACAAGGCGGCAACTTATAACGTGCAGGAGGTGGTAAAAAAGGTGAAGCAGCGTTACGGGAGGAAACTAGAGTCACAGCTCCAACAGAGTAATTCTAGGAGCCTGTGGCAGGGACTAAGGACAATTATGGACTATAAAACACCAACAACCGGTATGACGAATGCGACTCTGGCAGACGAGCTGAACCAGCAGGACCAGACGGCATCTCAGGATGTATTCTCAGAGCCTGCGCCGACCGGCTAGCACCTGTGTTCACAGAGATATTCAACCAATCTTGATCTCGGTCACATGATCCGCTACTTACCTCAGTAGTGATGAAGTACTTAGAGCACTTGGTCAGAGACTTCATCATTTTTTCACTACCCAACACACTGGACCCTCTACAGTTTGCATACCGCCCGAACCATTCCACAGACGATGCTCTCATCTCCTCCATACATCACTCACTCACCTGGACACTCGGAGAGGGAATTATGTTAAAATGCTCTTCATCGACTACAGCTCAGCATTTAATACCATAATTCCCTCCACACTCACCACTAAGCTGGAGCACCTGGGACTCCGCTCATCAATGTGTCAGTGGATCTCCAATTTTCTGACTGGCAGACCACAGGCAGTAAGGATGGGCGGACATGTCTCAGCCTTACTCACTCTCAGCACTGGAGCCCCCCAGGGTTGTGTTCTGAGCCCCCTGCTGTACTCACTGTACACCTATGACTGCACAGCCACTACCAACTCCACCGTCGTCATCAAGTTTGCTGACGACATCGTCGTGGTCGGCCTAATCACGAACAACGACGAGATGGCCTACCTGGAGGAGATTGGAAATCTGGAGAACTGGTGCCAGAGAAACAATCTCCTCCTAAACATCATCAAGACAAAGGAGCTGATAGTGGACTTCAGTACAAAACAGGAGAGGAACTACCAGACCCCCGTCGTCAACAGGAGCCCAGTGGAGAGAGTGGACAGCTTTTCTTAATAAGACACTTTTTATGCATATTTGCACACCCTCTTTCTTTCACCAAATTTTTTTTTTTTCAAATGTTCTATAGCACAGTATATTCTATTTTTATTTCTATTTTTATCCTAGTTAAATTTAATTTTTCTATCATATTTCTTTTATTTATATTTATTTCTTATTATAAGCCTTAATTCTCTTTTTAAGGTCACTGGGGGTCGTGTAAGCATTTCACTGCATATCGTGCTGTGTATGACTGTGTATGTGACAAATAAAATTTTTATTTGATTTGAATTTTAACTCTGGATAAATGCATTAATAATTTTAATTATTAATATAAAAAAGACAGAAGTTATTAACATAGTGTAATGTTGCATAAGCTAAACAAAGTTTTAATTTATTATGTATCCAATGAGGTACTGGCTAGTCTGATCGTCGAAATACAATTAGAAATAATTTTGTGTTATACTAAAATGTAAGAAAAAGATCCGGGCAAAAAATAGTCTTTATTTCACTGGGGGCAAAATAAAGCAATAAACTTTGTTTACTATATAAACTGAAACTGTTCCCCGTCACCACAAGCATTCCAAGCAGACCACATAAGCACCCATGAGACGACATCTCCAACCAGAAGTGAGGCACCATCATAGGAACAGACCTGTCTTGAGCAGAAGTCGTGGCCTTGCATTATGTCCCTGCGGCCTGTCAAGCAGCTCCTGCCTTGCTGGAGGTCCACTCTAAAATTGATGGAGTGAGCTTAGATGATGGACTACAGAAGATGTAAAACAAGTTCTACAGAGGGGGGACTCATTACCAAGTTGAGCATCGCTTCAGACCTAGCCGGGCATGGTGACTCCCTCCTAGAATGCAGGGGTAAGAGAGAGATGAGTTTTGGGTCGATGCTTTGTAAGCTGCTTTACAGGGTTTTTGTTAAAGTTTTAAATAAGAAAGAAACTGAATCGTGGGACTGACATCACATGATGCTCTGTGCTCTGTAGAGAAGAAAGAAAAGATTTTTGCACCAGACCAAAACAAAAAGAAGTGCAGCAACTATATAGTATATTTGGTGGTGTAGTGGTTAGCACTGTTGCCTTGCCCCTCCAAGGTCTGGGTGCGATTCCCAGCCAGGCTCGATTCCCCTCTCTGCATGTTTTCCCTGTGCTTGGTGGGTTTCCTCTGAGTACAACGGTTTCCTGTAGACCTGCAGATTAGGCTACTTGGGGTTCCCAAAATTGCCCATAGTGTGTGAATGAATGTGTGTATGTGTTTGTGTGCCCTGCATTGGATTGGCACCCTGTTGAAGCTTTACCATGTCTCATGCCCCAAGTCTTCTGGGATAGGCTTCAGGCCACCTGCAACTCTGAATGCAGGAAAAAATGATGAAAATTTAATAGGACATGATAGTAAAAATGAATCATGTCCAAGGGTAGCCAAAATACTGATCCTGTACAACTCTTGTACTGATTTCCTGCACAAATCTTGTACTTGAGAAAAAGTAGGGATATCCCAAGTAACTTATTACATAGGTAAAAGCAGAGGTCCGCCATTTGCAATTCTACTTGAGAAAAATACAAAAGTACTTACTTAAAATGTTACATACTGTAAGTGTCAAAACTGTAGGGTTTATATTAGCTCACAGTATCATTTAAGTCATAATAAATCTAAAGTAAAACTATGTGGCAGCATAAACACATGAGCAGAATATTATCAGATAAATTTTATATACTAATTCATAAAGAATTATTAGTCCATATTTGGAGAGTCTTTGTGCAATTACAAATTTACTAAAGAAGGATTCGTTTGTTGCCTTTCACACCATCCATTCAGGTTCTTGTTTAATCTCATGTAATTTCAAGAATGAATATGTACAAATTCCTCTTGACAGGACTGAGGCTAAACACAGTTTAATTTCAGTTATTTATCCAAAATAGAGCTGCATGACTCAATTTAATACTTCTCTCCACAAAGTATAATAGAGTATGTTTCTATGACAGTGGAAACTTGGATTAGGAACATAATTCGTTCCGGAAGCGGGCTCGTATTCCAAACAGTCGTAAACCAAAGCAAATTTTACCATAGAAAATAACGGCGACTCAAATAAATTATTCTACAGTCCAAAAAAACTAAAAACATAAAAATAATTAACGCAAAATATAAAGTAAAAATAAAACAAATTAACTTGCATGTTACCTTAAAAAAAGTAAAGATAAATCCCGACCAATAAGTGTTTGAAATTTATGCGCACAGGCGCTGTGTGTGTGTGTGTTTTTCTCTCCTGCGCTGCTAAATGTGTGTTATGAATGTGCGCAAGCGTAATTTAACACCGTGCCGGTTGTGTGTGAGTGAAGCACCCCCTCTCTGTTTCACACACACACACAAACACATTAAAGGCGAGAGAGAGAGAGAGAGAGAGAGCCGGCACGGTGTCAAATTTGCGTGTTATGTGCGCACACATAACACACACACTCAAAACCTGACATACACTAACGACGAGAGAGAGTGTGTGCAAACCTGCGCGGTGTCACACTCAAACACACTCAACACACTCACTCTGCAGCGCAAGAGAAAGAAAAACACACACACACATATAACACACACACTCAAACACAGTAAACACAGTAAAGGCGAGAGAGAAAGAGAGTGTGTGTGTGTTTGTGTTTGAACAGGCACGGTGTCAAATTATGCGCACACACATACACACACACACACACTCTGCAGCGCTTTCTTCCAAGAGAAAGAAAAACACACACACTCAAAGGCCTTGTTCACACGGGCGTTAAAATCGAGCGTTTTTCTTGCGTTTGTAGCATCCGGTGAGCGCAGATCAAGCGGTGAGTGTTTTCTACACATAGGAGTCAATGAGAGTCTTTACACGGGGTTTGGTGACGTGGGTTTGTCCGGCTGCGCGTTTATACCGCATCAAAAAAACGTTGCATGCAGCTTTTTCTTGGCGTTCCCAACAAACGCAAGAAAACCGCTTTTAGTGCATTCTCTTCACGTTCATTTTACGCTTCGGAGGACCGGATATATCCCATGATCCTTCATGTTATACATAGGGAAATGCGGAAAAGGCAAAATAAAATAAAATAAATTGTTGAAAAACATATCATATCCAGTTCCCGACACACTGCCTTCACAGGTTAACACACAAACTACAATCTGGGCTGCAGGCTGACGTTAGACAGAGACAAACGAATGCCGGTGTAGAAGTCAATCGATCGCCACTACAGAACGCAACATAAACGTCTACGCCGTTCGGAGCACGTTCGTTTATCCAAAAATTTAACGCCCGTGTGAACAAGGCCAAACATTGACACACAGTAAAGGCGAGAGAGTAAGAGAGCATGTGTGTGTGTGTGTGTGTGACCGGCGCGGTGTCAAGTTATGCGCGCACACACATAACACACACTCTGCAGCGCACACACACACGGATTGATTATACCAGTAAGAGACGAGCACTAAGACCCAGCAGGGGAGATGAATACCCACAGCACCGAAGAGAGAAAAACCGTTGGCTCAGTGATAATGCGACGCTCGGTGTCAAAACAAGAAGCGCATGCGTTAAACATGATATTCAGAGCTCGTAAACCACGACAACGCTCGTTTTTTAAGTCAAAATTTATTAAACTCGTAAACCGCGTTACTCGTAATCCGAGGTTCCACTGTATACTCTAATCGCTTTCTGTAGCTGCATCAGATTCAAAACCCAGTTGTTTACCTACAAGGTCGAAAGTGGACCAGCAGCCACATACATTAAAGCATTTATAACAACCTGCACTCATACTCTTCACACACACACACACACACACACACACACACCATCCATCTAATCATCTTGCCTGGCTTGTTCTACTATCTCTCAAAGTACAAGGAAGTCCTGCACCAAGATCCACCTCAGTTATGGCACCTAGATAGTGGAAAAACTACGGTGGCCCAGAAGGGCAAATCATCTTTCTTGTATATGTGTATGTTTTTTCCCTTATAAATGTGTTTCCACCCTTGAAAATGTGTGCTTTTTCCCTTATAAATGTGTTTTCCCCCTTGAAAATGTGTGCTTTTTCCCTTATAAATGTGTTTTTTCCCCTTGAAAATGTGCTTTTTCCCTTATAAATGTGTTTTTTTCCCTCATAAATGTGCTTTTTCCCGTTTGTGCACAACTGCTTTTTTCCCGTGTAAGAACTCTCTTTCTCCCGTATTTTGCAAGCTAAAAGCTAAAGCTAATGTGCAAAGGACTATGGAAGGGGGTTCAAAACGCAACTGAACACGGAACCTTTCTGGATATCAGCTCCAGGACTCAACATCATGGAGTATACAGTGAATTATAGCGTGTTAACGGAATAATTTTCACAAAATTTTCAACTGCACACACTTACCAGGTAATGTTTAATATATAAAATTAATCAAGTGTTACTGTTTTAGGCACTAATGATAACTTTGTAGCAGTGTTAATAGTATTGGAGTATTAGAGGGAAATGCCGAGCCGAGTGTAAATGGCGGTGAGTAAAGTGAATATCATCTTATTTATACCATTAAACACTGATGTAAACCATCAGCTCCATGGCATCTCTGTAATATACATCCACATTTGGATTTATAAGCAAGCTTATATCACTATACTAACTGCTAGCGCTTAGCACAAGGAAACTAGCTTGTTCATTAATATATATTAGTTTAATAGTGTATTTGGACACCTATACGTGATGTAAACAGTTAGCTCCATTGTTTCTGTAAAATGCCTGTCCAAATATGGATCTATAAGCAAGTTAATATAATTATGCTAAGCGCTAGCTTACTAAAAGAGCTAAGATAGCAGAATGTCAACTGTTGCCAATCAACTATTGCTAATTATCTCTGAGCTGCTGTTATGGGTTAAATGTTACAGATGGTTAATTAATTGTTGTATGCAGTTTTTCGGAGCTCATGAGTGCCATATAATGTATACTGCTGTATTATGTAGTGGTATTATTATAGCTAAAGATCTTCTGGATAGTTAGTTATGTGCTTACACAATGTATGTAACAGTCAAGAAAAGGGGCTTTTGTTCAGGTTCTATCTATTCTATTATAAAGTCAATAAATATATGTTTATACTCCTTATAATATGTATGATTGTGTGTTTTTCTTCTCACAGTGAACTGTGTGTAAATCATCAACCGCCTGTGTATCAGCTGATTTCTACACCAGCTTTACATCCTGAGCAGAAGGTGAGTGCTCAGAAGTATTTACCTCTCTGACACATTTCTCTTCATGGACATGATGTGTGTGTTAATGAATGGTGGAAATGGGCCAAATTTTGCAGCCATCCTTAATAGCAAAACCAAATAATTGGTTTTAATACACAGCATTACTAAAAGCTTGCATTTTAGAAATTTTGTGTGCATGCCTGTCTGTCTGCATGTGTCAAGCGGATGTCATATGATGTCAAACATCATAAAGTGATATTACTTTGCTTATAAATCCACATGTGGATGTATATTACAGAGATGCCATAGAGCTGCATAGTAACACCATGAAGTCTTTTTACTAGACACTTATATTAACATGTCTTGATGCTCTGCCTTCTTGCACCACCAATACAAACATGTATTTTATTAATATTCAAATCAAATTCAAATTCAAATTTTATTTGTCACATACACAAACATACACAGTACGAAATGTAGTGAAATGCATTTTACGGCTGCCATTGACCCTAGAAGAGAATTAAAGTTTACAAATAAGAAATAAATATGAATAAAAGAAATACGATAGAAATTAAATAAAAATTAAATTAAACTAGGAAAAATAGAACTAAAAATAAAAATAGAAATAGAAATATGATGTGCAAAAATAGAAATCTACTTGTACAAATTGAAATATACTGTGCTGTGTGTGCAAATATGCATAGAATAAAGTGACTTTGTGCAGAGGTTATTAAAGTGTCTTTGTGCACTGGTCCAGGATGTAAACGTAAAACTGTAAAATGTAGTGTAGTTGTGAAGGTAGGTGTGCAAAGTTATTAAAGTGTCTTTGTGCAATGGTCCAGGATGTAAGCGTACGACATGTAGTGTATATATGAAGGAAGGTGTGCGTGTAATTGTCCATAGTGTTCATGGATGTAAGAAGATTGATGGATTTGATCAATTATGAAAAAGATGAAAAGATTGTTAGTTCTGCATAGTGGTGTGGTTGTGGTTGAGAGACCTTATCGCCTGCGGGAAGAAGCTCCTCCTCAGTCTCTCTGTGTTGGCCTTCAAGGAGCGGAATCGCTTCCCAGACCGCAACAGAGTAAACAGTCCGTTATTGGGGTATGTAAATAATATGTAATATGTAAATAAAGTCTTTAATGTAATTTATAGTTGAGTATTTATTTCTAGTTTGCTTATTATTAAGCAAAACAGTTAAAGTGCATGTAAAGCATTGCTGCAAATGACACTAAATAGAATCAGATGTTACTCCACTCTGTGTTAGGGGACAGGCTTATATGCAGTATGTGATTTTAGCATCATTAATGTTTTTCTGCTAACTAAAGCATGCTGCCTTGGAGATATTAGTGACATCTCTGTTTCAGTTCGAACAACATATTCCATAATATTTAAGAATACATTAATCCCATATGTTTAGCAGTTAAAACAGGGGTTCTTAAACATTTTACAGCAAAGGACATTTTTAACTGTAAAACAAACACCTCTGCATACATTTACTTATAGTGCATTTCCAAAAAAAAAATTATGTTATTAAAAAAATGAAACTGTTTGTTTTCATTTAAATGATTACTGCTTACACCTCCATGAAAATCAAAAATCTAGTATGTCAAAATATTAGAATATTTCACTTCGATCATGGGGAAGACTGCTGACCTAACAAGTTGTCCAAAAGATGATCATCTACACCTTCCAGAAGGAGTGTAAGTCTCCTAAGGTCAAAGGTTACCACCAACTATTTACTATAGTAGCAACTTAGATTTATGTACTGTAAAAGGAATGTTAAAGAATAAGAGTATCATAAATTGGCAAATAATTAAAATACACATGTAAATAATGAGTGTGACATTTGAAATACAGTTTATCTAAAAAAAAATAGAATATCATGCAAGTGTTTAAAAAAAACACAGAAAACACACTCACAAGAAAAACATTATACACATAGAAAGAGAAAAAAAATCATAAAGCACAAGGGAAAAATTATACATTCACAAGAGAAAAGAAATTATACATTCACAAGGGAGCATAATATACTTACATGGGAAAAAGCACACATTTACAAGAGAAAAATAATATACTTACACGGGAAAAATAATATACTTACACGGGAAAAATAATATACTTACACGGAAAAAATAATACACCACAAGGGGGAAAAAAACATGCTCCAGAAAGGCAAAGCATCTCTCCCGTGTGCGAGAACTAACTTTCTCATTTAAGTTGCAAGCTAAACGCTAAAGCTAATGCGCAAGGCACTATGGGATTTTGAGGCCAACACGGACAAAATGAACACTCGGAAGCCAGGGTAATGCACTAAAAATATACTGCGTGCGAGACCATGACTACAATGATTTGTAGTATATTTTATTATGTTATATATATGATATAAATGTTTTGTAAATGAAAAAATGAAGGCTTCAAACAAAGGCTTGTTTTTTTCTTAGTCTTCTTTTTCTCTTTGACAATAGACTAACTCTAATGTTACAAAGTGCTAGTTTTTTATTATTCCACCAGAGGGCAAAATAAAGCAATAAACTCTATTGTTTAATATTGCTATTTCTACTAATTTATAAACCTGTTGCTTTAACTATTTAAATTACTTTCAAAAAAATGTAAGAACATTTATGTAAATATATATCTTTTAATGAACAGTAGTCGGTTTTAGTATGTTATGTACATTAAATAAATCTTTTTTTCTTCGAGAATGACTTTAACTCTAATGTTACAAAAGTAAATAAGATTATAACTCCAGGTGATGCAGTGGCAGTGGTCAACACTGTATTCTCACACTTCCAGGGATGAAGGGTCAATTCCCACCTTGGTTATGTGTGCGTAGATGACCTCCCTGTGCTTTGTGAGTTTGATTGAATGATCAACTTTTACTAAATACATATTTTTCCATTGTGACTAAATTTACAGATTCCCCACATGCAGCTGAATATACAGCCATTTCTGTCAGAAACATTGTTAACATGTTGTGTGATCCTGTGGGGTGGAGCTTCAGAAACTTGTAGCATGTTTACATAAATGTGAACACAAGCCCTCAACGGATTTTCATTTGTCCTTCATTCCTTCATCATGTTCACTGTTTTATTTATGTGTTTATGGCTTTTATTAGGTGAGTTTAAATTGACTTTGTGTTATTTCAGAAATTATTTACCTGAGGATTCATTAATCTGTGTGGAGTTAGGAAAAATCATAATGTGAGTCTGATTGTATAAATCTTGCCTGGTTGTAATAAAAATAGGGTTTAAAATACTTTCAACTCTTCTCTATGACAGTTGACTCATCGGCAAATCAAATAGAGCCTCTTTTTGCCAATAAAGTTGTAGCTGAAGGTGAGACTGTTACATTGTCCTGCAGCTACAGAAAGAGTACTTCAACAAGGAGCTTGCCATGGGTCAAACAAGATCCAAAACAGAAACCTGAGTACCTTCTTTACATCTTGCCCAGTGGAGATAAAACTGACCCTATGCCATCACGTCTATCTGCTTACATTGATGATAAAGAGAAACAAGTGGATCTACTCATCTCCTCTGCTGCTGTATCAGACTCTGCACTATACTACTGTGCTCTGGTGCCCACAGTGACAGGAAATCCAATGGTGCTGTATAAAAACCTTGACACAGCTCTCTCTCTCTTTCTTTGTGCCAATTCTATCATACAGAAGCGAGCGTGGCGTGTGGATCTTCTCTACAATGGAGAATGACATCTTGCCAAGTGGTTTTAGAAGTGACTCCACCCATCTGTCGGTTAATTAAAAAAAATTATAAACACATGGACCTGCTCATCTCTGCTGCTGTGTTAGACTCTGCACTATACAATACAACTGTACTCTGCAGCCCACAGTGACAGGAAATACAACTGCACTGTCCTAAACCTTTCACATGGTTTTACAATATTAGTCACACAATAGGGAAAAGCGGAGCCCTGTGTTTTTTTAGGAGATTAGGTTGATGTATTAATGATCATAATGTCATCTGATGATGATACGCTAATATTTATTTTAACAAAAAGCTCTACCATAATTTTAAAATAGGAAATGTTTATAAACCTGTAAAAATACAGATGCTGTCATGTTCCATCCAACCCTCCACTACAGATGACTAACTCATACATTTTAGGTAAAATAAAACTGTTACAAGAAGAACACAATAAATACATGAGCCAGGAGGGGGCGATCTGATCCAACCTTATCCAATCTGGCTCTGGAACATGACAACATTGGTACATGCAGATCTGTAAGGAGAATTTAATATGCATACCTCATCTCCTATTAATTTTAACCCTTTAAACTGGTCTTAAACAGACCAGACGTCTATTCATGAGCCAGATACACCAACAAAGAACATAGCTAATGTGTAATATTTTGTTAACCAAGTTGCAGATGAATAACTAATATTTCTACATATTATGCCTGCTGTGTTTGTTTTTTATCACCTCTAGGTTGGTCTAAGTGAACTGCTAGTGTTTCACGATCCACCACGCCTACTTCGATTAAAAGATGCAGGCTGCTTATCAGTACCGCGTATCATGAAAACTACAGCAGGGGGCAAAGCTTTTTCTTACAAAGCCCCAAAATTTTGGAATAGTCTTTTAAATAGTGTTCGGGACTCAGACACCGTCTCAGTGTTTAAGTGTTTAATTTTACACCAGCAGCAACTTACCAATGAAGTCTCAATTTGAAAAGATGTACAAAACATAAAACACTACAAATAAGTATTAATCATAGAAAAAACAATTTAACACCAACAGAAATGTTTTGTACTTTATAACTGTACTTTATGACTTTTAAATATGACCGTTAGAGACGGTTGGTCAGGAAACTCCTGAAGTCAGATGCAGACAGGACACTTTCACTCACAAACTCCTGTGGAAAAATACAAAGATAGATTCAATTAAAATTCATGATACTTAATTTATCAAATGAACAATATTTATACTTTCTTCCTCTCGCTTCACAACTCATAAGAATAGACCGAAACCAGAACCGAACCGCAGATTAAGCACACGCATATAACCCTCGGTATTTTAACACTAGAAGCGCCGCGCCAGTGTCACCTACTAAAAACGCCGTTCAGCGGTCATTTGACCGCCTATTGTTTTGAATGGGAAGCTGCTGCTGACACACAATGATCGCTAGATGGCGCTTTCACCCAAAGCAAATAGTTTAGCTCCAAGATCAACTTGCACTTGGACAATGCGCCACTCATTCCCTCGTTGATAATCAGCGGTGTCTTTTTTACATATTCAACTGAGAAAACCTACTACAGAGTCTCTAAGGAACAAAGGAAGAGGGGGAAAACGGCAGAAAAAAAAACAAGTAATTTTTTGCATTATAACCCAAAGTTTTGGCATGACTTTTTTCTGCCGTTTTTTCTCCTCCTTTGTCCATCTAGGGGCTTCATACTATAACAAAAAGAAAAGCTCTACTTAATTTTATATCGTATGGAGAAAATTTATTCGTTTGTTCATTCTATTTGAAGCTTCTGAACGTCTCGGAGCAGCGATTTAGTTCTGAACTCGCTTCCGTGAAATTATCGCTAAAACAATATTAAATTTGATCTACAGATCTACCACAGCAGATAATAAACTATGCTATGTCATAACCGAAGCAAACACCAGGATTATGCCTCGTTTCGTTCGGTGTTGCTAGGCAACGAACCACGAGCCTAATCGGCGGGACTGATTATGTTCATGTAATAAAAGCGAGGGAAATGTGGAGGTGATGTGTGGCCACTGAATGAGAACTAAATCAAAGATTTCGGTAACTACACTGAGTGTAACATCTGCATAGTGACACTAAACAGCTGAACAACTTCACTTTTCCGTTTACCTCTGAGCAAAAAAAGCTGTATTTTGTGTGTTTATATTTAGAATGTTTATAATAGTACACGAAGTAGGTGCGCACGCGCACATACACACACACACACACACACACCTCCCCTGAGCCCTCGGTCAACATCTAATGACCGTCGATATGCAAATGAGTCAAGACGTAGCCTAACGTGGTGTCGTGTCGGATTTCAGCGGTCACGGAGAGGAAAGACTTTGAAACAGTTGCAGCGTTTTTTTCAGTTACAACAAGCACAGCGATGAGTCCACGTTGTTTCACTGGTTATGACATAGTGACACTAAACAGCTGAACAACTTCACTTTTCTGTTTACCTCTGAGAAAAAAAGCTGTATTTAGTTTGTTTATATTCAGAGTAACACCTTCCAACCACCTCTCATAGTCTATTGTTAGTTTTAATGATTTGGCAGAAACTAATTATCACTACATAAGTACCCCAACACCATTGATCATGAGTTTCAGCTGAAACTAATTCTATACATGCAACAGAAAATGTAGATGCAGATTCCAAATGTATAAAGGTGCTCTCTCTCTCGCTCTCTTATATATATATATATATATATATATATATATATATATATATATATATATATCAGCGGTCACGGAGTGAAAAGACTTTGAAGCAGTTTATATATTAATCTAAGCTTGAACTTATCAACATTGTTTCGTTCAGATTCCGCTCCAGTGTGTTTCTTAATCTTTCTATATATATATATATATATATATATAGCTATTACTTGACCCTGAAGTTTAGTTTAGCACACAAAAAAGTCCTTTCTGGTAAATCAACTGCATATGTATTTTATTTACAGCAATTCATTAAAAATGAATATATATTGTACAGTACAGGGTAAACACGAGAAAGATTACAAAATGAAAAAAAAAAAACAGTGTCTTCTTTATAAACAGCTTCTACTGTGCGTCGAGATGCTGAAATCCCTTGCATGTTGCCCCTCAATTTTGTGCTTCCATTTCAAGTGGAGAGATATTTGACCGACAGCTTAGAACAAAAGAACTGTAGGTGTGATCACAACCCCCTCCGAACGACCGTGCCATCAATCACTGACCACCTCAGAAGTTCCCTCCAATGTATGCTGATGTTTTGCAAGTATTTTTGCAAAACTATGGCACTCTCTTGAGAGGTGGTTGGAATGTGTTATTTATTTATTTATTCTATACAAGGGCACTAACTACACAGATCAAACTGTTACCTAATTTTATTCTTATACTCATCAATGTGCTTGCTGTAACTGAAAAACGCTGCAACTGCTTCAGGGGAGGTGTGTGTGTGTGGTGCGCTGCAGCCTGTGAATGAATACGCACAGCCGAGAACAGAGACATGAGGGACATCTAATACCTTATTGTGTAGTGTCCCTTTTTCAGCGGATTTCTCTGCTACCGCAGATCAGTTTATCAACTTGTAATATATTAATTTTAGGAATATATTAACATGTGCAGACATTTAGTTGAGGGGGCGCTGCCCCTCTTGCCCCTGAATAGAGCCAGCCTCGATTACACACACACACACACATATATAGCATGCATCTTTATACATTTGGAATCTGCATCTACATTTTCTGTTGCATGTATAGAATTAGTTTCAGCTGAAACTCATGATCAATGGTGTTGGGGTACTTATGTAGTGATAATTAGTTTCTGCCAAATCATTAAAACTAACAATAGACTATGAGAGGTGGTTGGAAGGTGTTACTCTGAATATAAACAAACAAAATACAGCTTTTTTTCTTAGAGGTAAACGGAAAAGTGAAGTTGTTCAGCTGTTTAGTGTCACCATGTCATGCAATGAAACAACGTGGACTCATCGCTGTGCTTGTTGTAACTGAAAAAACACTGAAACTGCTTCAAAGTCTTTCCTCTCCGTGACCGCTGAAATCCGACACGACACCACGTTAGGCTACGTCTTGACTCATTTGCATATCGACGGTCATTAGATGTTGACCGAGGGCTCAGGGGAGGTGTGTGTGTGCGTGTGTGTGTGTGTATGTGCGCGCCTACTTCGTGTACTTTTATAAACATTCTAAATATAAACACACAAAATACAGCTTTTTTTGCTCAGAGGTAAACGGAAAAGTGAAGTTGTTCAGCTGTTTAGTGTCACTATGCAGATGTTACACTCAGTGTAGTTACCGAAATCTTTGATTTAGTTCTCATTCAGTGGCCACACATCACCTCCACATTTCCCTCGCTTTTATTACATGAACATAAGCAGTCAAACATTCCGCAGGTTTATAATACACCGCGGCAAAGTGAACCACGTTCCCGCCGATTTCGACTGAACGAACGGAGGCATAATCGTGGTCTATATAATAATAATAATAATAGTTTATTATCTGCTGTGGTAGATCTAATTCATACAAATTTAATAATGAGGCTTTATATCCTCAGGAGGGGTCATTACATATGTAATATGTAAAACAATATTGTTTTAGAGATAATTTCACGGAAGCTTCTAACAGAATGAACAAACTAATGAATTTTCTCAAAACGTTATAAAATTAAGTAAAGCGAAATCCCCTAAATGTCCTTATAAAATATCGCTGATTATCAACGCCAGAATTAATGGCGAATTGTCGATATTTCACGGAAGTATATATATATACGAGTATATTTAAGTATATATTTAAAGTATTAAGTACGTTACAGCTATTTTTACTGTTTCAAATACATGATTAATATACATTACAAATACTAAAAATGTACACTTTGTGGTTAATACAATATATATATATATATATATATATATATATATATATATATATATAATAAACTGCATATATGGAATGAAACCTGTGATAGTTACATATACGCTCTGAATGACGCATAGATAGTATGCGCGATTCCTTGCGCCATCTGCTGAGAGAAATGAGAATCGCAGGTTGGAAAAGACAGGAAACGTCATGCCGCCGCGCAGCTGTCAGCGATTTCACGTAAATAAGAGCAAAATAGCTTTATACTGGCTTTTACTGGTGCGATTTTGAAAATGTAAGCATACAGGGTGATTAAGCTCACGGAACTAGGAAAAGTCATGGAAGGAGGGTCCTGGAATTTGATCGAGTGTGAAGTATTATTTTTTTTTTACCCCCTTGCGGTCAAATGACCGCTGCTCGGCGCTTCTAGTGTTAAGTGTGATTAAAAATACAAGAAATAGCTTAAACCAAAATAACGTGACTAAACATCGCTAAACAGAAGGTAACATTTATGTTCAGTATTTCGTTTCTATTTAGAAAGATGGGAATTAATTCCTGCTTACCTTTTCCACACGCCCGCCAAACTCCAAATGTCTTCTCGCGATATTTCCGGTTTTGCTATTTCCGGTTTTCATAGTGAGAAGATCTCTTTGGTTTATCTCAACATGATTAAATCTAATACATGTTAAGTTGTGGAATTTCATGTAAATACAACATAATTTATTCATGTTTATCTTGGAAACATGAAATTATTATGTACAAAACACATATTACATTTTAGTACATATAACAGGTAGCCATGTTCATTTTTTTGAGTGTGCTTTGGGACAATGGGAATTGTTAAAAGCGCTATACAAATAAAATTGAGTTGTTTTGACTGGTGCACCTCCACCTCTCTAAGACAGCTCCAGAATAAATCCGGCAGAATTAAACCCCTCCTGGAGCAGAAGGCCGATTGGGAACTGAGCTGCTCAGGTCTTTCGTACAAAATATTTGTAAAGTATTTTAAATTGATAGCCTCTAAATTAACAATATAAAAATGGCAGAACTTATTAACATAGTTTAATTCAAAATGTAAATTTATTATTTATCCAGCTGTAAGGGTTCACCCCTAGATGGCGCTGTCTCCTTTTAGTTTAGGTCAGCTCCAAGTTTGTTAAGTTCTACAGACTGTGTTAAGCTAAAAAGCCTGAGTTAGAGTTCGTTGTTTAGAGTTAAGTTATTTTGTTTATTTTCTGTATTATTGATGAGTTTTGTAATGAAAAGACTCTTTAAGTTCATACCCTCTGTGTCTATGCCTGCCCCTTTAAGCCCACAGCCCTAACACCAACACAATTCATGACACCAGCAAGGTACCGGCTTGTCTGACCCCCAAATACAATTAAAAATTATTTTGTTTCATATTAAAGTGTAAGTAATTGAAGAGAAAGAAAAAACTAGTCTTTATAGGGGCAAAATAAAGCAAAAAAGAATGTGAAATATATATGTATACATTGAACTGTAATATATTTTAGTATGTTATGAACATGGTATAAATGTTCATTCTCTCTTTGACAATAGACTTATTCTAATATTACAAAAAATAGTTTAACTTTTCTGTTAAAATTCTTTTAGATAGATACTGTAGATACTTTATTTATCCCGAAGCTTATTCCAGATATCCAGCAGAAATAGACAGTAACAGAAAGACAGGCTGTACTGTAGGTTGCTCACTGTATATCTTACATATACCGTGGAACCTTGGATTGCGGGCATATATAGCGTGCTCATATATCAAACACTCGTATATCGTTTGAGTGAGGATGACTTTCACTCACACACACAACACCGAAACATCGTTTTATCTGAAAGTGTCTTTAACAAGGAACATCTCTAATGACACCTTAGTGCCCACACACTAATGGAATCACTGCTGTAAAGTAAGAATAAAACAAATTAACCTGCACTTCTTTTGAAAAGAATTGAGTCCAGCAACTCCATTTCCAGTTGGCCTTTCAACATTTTGTTGGTGTTCACAGCAACTAGTGTCGCAGTCAATTCCATGCGCGGAATAGTGGTTTGTTTCAGAGGCGCAATGTGTGAGTTCATCAGCATTTACCAACTTGAGGTATGAGAAAATTCCATATCCCATCTCACTTGCGTCTGAAAAGTGATGAAGTCGGGCTGTAGTTGTAACTCCAACGTCAAATGGTTTTATGCATCTTGCCACACTGAACTCAGACAATTGATGCAACACTTGTAGCCAGGCCTTCCATCTTTTTGCAAACTGTTCAGGAATGTTGTCATCCCATGTGAGTTTTTCTTTGCTCAACTGCTGCATTAAGATCTTGGCAGGCAGTATGACAGGTGCAAGGAAGCCCAAGGGGTCGTAAATTGGACTAGTAATTGACAAGATTCCTCTTCTGGTCACAGGCTGCTCTTTTACGCTAATCTTAAACTTGAACGTGTCTGAATTGATGCACCACAATACCCCTAGGGATCTCTCGACAGGAATCTCTTTACTCAAATCCAAGTCCCTTATGTCTTTGATTTTTTCACTCTCAGGAATAGAAGTTAGTAAGGCACGACTATTACTTGCCCACTTGGTGAGGTGGAACCCTCCACTTGCACAAAGGTTGGTGAGATCGTTATATAACGCAACTGCTTGATCATGGCTCGAAACAGACTTCAAACAGTCATCTACATAAAAGTTTCTAAGTACTGTGTTGACTGCCTCAGCAGATGCATTGCTGCGTTTTTTTCTGCTGTTTTTCTAAGGGCAAAATTAGCAACACTTGGAGACGATTTTGCACTAAACAGATGAACAACCTTCTTGTACTCGACCAAATCTTGATTTACATCTCCATTCGGCCACCATAGGAAGCGCAGCAAATCTGTGTCTTTTTCCGGAACTCTCATCTGATAATACATGGCTTCCACATCTGCCATCATGGCAACTTCTTCTTGTCTAAAGCGTGCGAGCACCCCAATGAGTGAGTTTGTCAGGTCGGGTCCCTGCAGAAGCTCGCTATTTAATGATACTCCCTGGTAGCTGGCAGCACAGTCAAAGACCACCCTTAGCCTTTTTTTCTGAGGATGATATACACCATGGTGAGGTATATACCACACTTGACCATCTTGTTGACTCAAGTGAGGTGTAGGGACCTTGACTGCATGACCTTTTTCAAACATGTCGTTCATGAAGTTTGAATACTACTCATGAAAAGAGAGGTTATTCTTGATTTTTCTTTTGAGATTCAGTGCGCGATGCATGGCTGCCCTTCAGTTGTTGGGCATTTGAATAGCTGCTTTCTTAAATGGAAGACCGATATAAAAGTGATTATCGGTAAACTGCAGAGAGACACAGAGTCTAAATATTGATAATCCTCTTGTGACAACTCGGCCTTATCATCACAAATCCGTTGAGGAAAATCATGGTTGTACTGTTCTATCAGCATTTGTTCCACGCTTTCGATGGAAATTCTGTTGGCTGTAACACTCGCCTGCTCGTTGTCATACATGCTTTCCTCTACCGATTCCCGAAAAGGTCCATTTAGAGTCCATTCAAGAGCAGTCTTTACTGCATATGGCCCTTTGTGCCTGCTGTTAATCACTTGCCATGGTTCTAGTAGCTTATACTTTTTGTTGCCTATGAGAATTTCAACTCCAGCATCAATCTGAGGCAATTTCACTTCACTGAGTTATGGCCACTTATCAATGTCGTGCTGTTGTGGAAATGTTTTCCACTGAGCCTCGGATGCTCTTTTGTGTAAACACTTTGGAAAGTTCAACAAAGGTGTTTTCTTCCAGACCACTAACCTCCAAGTTAGTGAGCACATAGCTTTCTACTTGTTTCTTCGAGTCCATGGTGCTTAACATCATGTCAACTTTTCTGCCTTGGACATTTAACCGCCGTGCTAATGACTCCGTGCAGAAAATAGCAGAACTACCTGGGTCCATAAAGGCATACACTTCTACTGTCTTATTACTTTTCTTGGACTTTATTTTAACAGGTACTATGAAGAGAATGCAATTGTCTCCAGCCCTCTCACTGTAGCAGGCAAGGTATTAACTGTTTCAGTTTCATTCACTTTTACCATTACCTGAGCTGTGTCTTGTGCGGCAATGTGTAGCATGCAAGGATGTTTCTTTGAGCACGACTGACATGTGATTCTTCTTGTGCAGTCTTTGCTTAAATGTCCTTTTACTAAGCATCCAAAGCAAAATCCATTCTTTCTCAAGAAGTCCAATTTGTCTTTATATGTCCTAGCGTTGAACTGGTAGCATTCATCTAGGGTATGACTTTTCTCACAAAATGCACAAGGTTTAGTCATAGCACTGATAACTAATGAACCATTTCTCTTTGCTGTAATCAAAAAATATGATTGTTGTGTGATTATTACTTATGATATATACTGCTATGGGGCTAAATAAGTGAACAACCCTGCAAATAAATGCTTAAATGTTCTGTATACCAGTTCAGGCAAAGTGAGTACAAATACAGACATTCTGCTCACAACTAGGCCCAACGTTGCAATATTACAACATTTCCCTAAAAACTTACTAGAAAATAAAAAATGTGAAAAATCTTTAATTCCTACATCAGAGGCCTCCTAAAACAATATCTGAGAGGTCAAAAAATTTTTTGCTCGTTTTTTTCTATATTTGGGTCTTACAGGGTTAACCAACAAGGCTGCTCTGTTGGCTTCTTCTTTAAGATGAGCTGAGAATGCTGCAGATGTTGAGGACCTTTTGGATACTGCCATAGCTACACGTCCAGGCTTATTAGAGGCGAGTGTCTTAGCCACCATTGACACGCTGTCCATTGGTGAAACTTCATCGTTGAATCTTTGAGACATCTTAAAGCGGCTCTTAGTGTCCGCAATCCACAACTCCACTTTTGCCATGGATTCTTTGCAGCACAGCAATTTGGGCTGATACTAGTTGTACTGATCACGTTCGTGTTCTTCTCCATTTAAGCACAACCGGACATCTACATTGCTTTCAATAAAGTCTTTTAGCAGCCCTTTGTACTTATAACATAAGCAACTCTATTTCGTTGGATTTTGTAGTCAGTTGACTCTTCCTGGGATATCCCAGATGTAAAGACCTGCATTTTTTCGACCTGAATTTTATTACCTGAATTTTGTTGACCTGAATTTGTAAGGTTGAAAAGTAATGAGGATTGTATTTTTAACACTTGACACAATATTTTGAACTACAATTTAGTAACTGAAAAAATTTGCATTGAATTTTAAATGCTTGAACTGCATTTTATTTGAAATACACTCATCTAAAGGATTATTAGAAACACCTATTCAATTTCTCATTAATGCAATTATCTAATTAACCAAATCACATGGAAGTAGCTTCAATGCATTTAGGGGTGTAGTCCTGGTCAAGACAATCTCCTAAACTCCAAACTGAATATCAGAATGGGAAAGAAAGGTGATTTAAGCAATTTTGAGCATAGCATGGTTGTTGGTGCCAGACGGGCCAGTCTGAGTATTTCACAATCTGCTCAGTTACTGGGATTTTCACGCACAACCATTTCTAGGATTTACAAAGAATGGTGTGAAAAGAGAAAAACATCCAGTATACGGCAGTCCTGTGGGCGAAAATGCCTTGTTGATGCTAGAGGTCAGGGAAGAATGAGCCGACTGATTCAAGCTGATAAAAGAGAAACTTTGACTAAAATAACCATTCGTTACAACCGAGGTATGCAGCAAAGCATTTGTGAAGCCACAACATGCACAACCTTGAGGCGGATGGGCTACAACAGCAGAAGACCCCACCGGGTATTACTTATCTCCACTACAAATAGGAAAAAGAGGCTACAATTTGCACGAGTTTAACAAAATTGGACAGTTGAAGACTGGAAAAATTTTGCCTGGTCTGATGAGTCTCGATTTCTGTTGAGACATTCAAATGGTAGAGTCTGTTTCTGACCATGTCCATCCCTTTATGACCACCATGTACCCATCCTCTGATGGCTACAGTACTTCCAGCAGGATAATGCACCATGTCACAAAGCTTGAATCATTTTAAATTGGTTTCTTGAACATGACAATGAGTTCACTGTACTAAAATGGCCCCCACAGTCACCAGATCTCAACCCAATAGAGCATCTTTGGGATGTGGTGGAACGGGAGCTTCGTGCCCTGGATGTGCATCCCACAAATCTCCATCAACTGCAAGATGCTATCCTATCAATATGGGCCAACATGTCTAAAGAATGCTTTTAGCACCTTGTTGAATCAGTGTCACCTAGAATTAAGGCTGTTCTGAAGGCGAAAGTGGGTCAAACACCGTATTATTTTGGTGTTTATAATAATCCTTTAGGTGAGTGTATATATATATAAAATGGTGTGGGGGATGTTTTCTTGGCACACTTTTAGTGCCAATTGGGCATCGTTTAAATGCCACGGGCTACCTGAGCATTGTTTCTGACCATGTCCATCCCTTTATGACCACCATGTACCCATCCTCTGATGGCTACTTCCAGCACTGGAGTACACTCCTGTAAACAGCTGTCGTAAATCAACCTCTCACTCCCGCAACAACACGCTCTTTGTCGGCGACGCCCGTGCGATCGACGCACTCATTCATATGAGTAGGAAAAAGATGCAATATTATGGTTTCTGTCATTTTTTTAATATATTTGCGTACTGACTGGGCCAGCCCACACTGGCCAGCGGCCCACCAGGAAAACTTCCGGTACTCCAGATGGCCAGTCCGCCACTGCCCATGCCGATTTGCAGGTGAAGTGCTACGATGAACTGTTGCACTCTGTATTGTTTGCTGGTGATATAAACCATTTTTGTTTGTACAAATCATTCTTTAAATAATTTTAAAAAACATATTATAGTCTCCTTGACTTTGCTCAGTGTTTCAGCATTGTAAAGTTAGTTTGTTCATATAATTAAAGTAGCTCGTGGAAGGGGAAACTAGCCAGAATTTTACGTACAAATAACATAATGAATTTTATGATAAAGTCCTAATATGAGCTTCCCCTGTTTCAAAAGCTAGCAGCCGCCACTGGTTTCTTGAACATGACAATGAGTTCACTGTACTAAAATGGCCCCCACAGTCACCAGATCTCAACCTAATAGAGCATCTTTGGGATGTGGTGGAACGGGAGCTTCACTTCATTTCGCCGTGTTTGGAGAAAAAAAGAATGATGAGTATCATCCCAATAATACCATACCTACAGTGAAGCATGGGACTAAAAGCATCATGCTCTGGGGGTGTTTTTCTGCACAGGGGACAGGAAAAGGAGAGGATGAACGGGGCCATGTATTGTGACATATTGGGCAAAAACCTTCTTCCCTCAGTCAGAGCATTAAAGATGGGTCGTGGCTGAGTCTTCCAACATGACAATGACCTAAGACACACAGCCAGGAAAACCAAGAAGTGGCTCCGTTAGAAGCATATCAGGGTTCTGGAGTGGCCTAGCCAGTCTCCAGACCTAAATCCAATAGAAAATATTTAAGGGTAGCTAAAACTCTGTGTTGCTCAGCGACAACCCAAAACCTGACAGATCTAGAAAAGAAGAAGTGGGCCAAAATCCCTCTTGCAGTGTGTGAAAACCTGGTGAAGAACTACAGGAACCGTCTGACCTCTGTAATTGTTAACAAAGGCTTCTGTACCAAATATTAAAAATTTTTGACTCAAGTGATCAAATACTTATTTGAAACAGTAATTCACAAATTAATTTGTAAAAAATCATACAATGTGATTTCTGGGTTTTTCTTTTTAGATTCTGTCTCTCACAGTGGAAATGGACCTATGCTGAAAATTGTAGACCTCTCCATGATTTCTAAGTAAGAGAACTTGCAAAATCACAGGGTGATCAAATACTTATTGACCTCACTGTATACTGTATATGAGAAGCATATAAATAAAGAATAGAATTCACAAGTTTAAAAAGATGCGGGAGAGGGTATGATGAGGCAGGTAGAGGATGGTGTCATCAACACCAACCTACTGCCTGTAGGCAAACTGCAATGCTCTTTCGTAAACTTTAGGCATGCAGCAATGGTATTTTTAGTAAGCAATAGCTTCCTTTGTGGTGTCCTTCCATGAACACTCTACTTTTTTATCATTCCACTAGGGGGCAAAATTAAGGAAATAAGCTCTACTGTTTAATATGGCTATTCCCCCTAATTTATAAACCTGTTCCTTGCAATCTGTAAATGCCTTAGTTAAGGAACTAAAACGTACTGTAGTGTGTTTTAGTATGCTATGTAAACGTTATGTACATGAAATAAATCTTTGATAATAAATTAATTTAAATGTTACCAAAAAAAAAGTTAGATTGTAGTTAGCACTGTGGCTGAGGAGTTTGATTCCCACCTTGGTTATGTGTGCGTGCATGTTCTCCCCATCCAGGATGGGTTTCCGGGAGGTTCTTTTATTTGCTCCCACAGTCTAAAGGCATGCAGATTAGGTTTATTGCCGTTATCAAATGTGTGTGTATGTGTGTGTGCACATCTGTGATGATGTACCCTGCCTCGTGTCTCTTGGGATAGGCTTTAGGTGCCCTGCAACCCTGGGCACAGGATAATTAATAAAATTATCAAACTTTGTTAATACTTTTTTTTTTTTAGTGTGACTTTGACTGCATTTACAGATTCCCCATTTGCAGGCGAATGTAAAGCCAAAAAGCAAAAAACAGCATTGGGTTAACAATCTAACAGAGACATTGTTAACAATTTTATGTGATCCTGTGGGGTGGAGCTTCATAAACTTTTAGCATGTTCACATAAAAGTGCTCAAGCTGTCAACATATTTTCATTTGTCCTTCATTCATCATGTTCACTGTTTTATTTACGTGTCTGTGGCTTTCATTAGGTGAGTTAAAATTGGCTTTGTGTTATTATAGAAAAGACTCAACTAATGATTCATTAATCTGTGTGGAGTTCTCAAAAAAATCAGAATGTGAGTTTAATTATTTTAATCTTGATTGTCTGTATTAAAAATAATGTTTTAAATACTGATTTCTTCTCTATGACAGGTGACTCAATGGCAAATCCAATAGAGCCATAAAGTTTCCTTTAAAATCCTTTTAACCCATAAAGTTGTAGCTGAAGGTGATAATGTTATTCTGTCCTGCAGCTACAAAAAGAGTACTTCAACAGAAAGCCTGCAATGGTACAAACAACATCCCAAACTAAAACCTGAGTACCTTCTTTACATTTACCCACATGGAGCTAAAACTGACCCTATGCCACCACGTCTATCTGCTAACATTGATGATAATAATAAACAAGTGGATCTGCTCATCTCCTCTGCTGCTGTATCAGACTCTGCACTATACTACTGTGCTCTGGTGCCCACAGTGACAGGAAATCCAACTGCCTTGTACAAAAACCTTGACACAGTTTTCTCTCTCTCTCTCTCTCTTTCTTTAGTACAGACATCACACTAGATGTAAATTTTTTTATAGACATCCAATAGGGAAGGATTGTTAAGTCCTTTAATTTTTCATATTTATATGACCTATTTATTATCAAATACATATAAAATGACTGGACATTAAAAAAGGTACAATTATTAATTAACCTTGCATGTCAGAAAATGCTAACTATGATAAAGCTTTTCTGTGTTATCAAATTGACATATATTTATAATTCTGGACAAAGCTTTTCTAAAACTCAGACGACCAACTCACACATCTTGAAATAAAACTGTTATAGCTGCATGAACACATTAGCAGAATATTATTGTATGTCTTTCCACTGTAGATGGTCTTTACGGTATTTAATATACTAATTTAACTTAATATACTTATTTTATTTATTGAAAATTAATTTGTGTATTTTTGTCTACACAGACCTGTGCTTCTTCCATCTATGTTTTTACTTCAACCTGAATTCTGAAAAAGTTGGAAATTTTTTTTTAATAAAATTTGAATAAATGAAAACTTTCAAATTTTATTCACAATAAAACACAGAGAAAATAACAAATGTTAAAATTGAGAAATTTTACAGTACATAATAATCCATTAAATGAGCTCATTTCAAATTTGATGCCTGCTTCAGGTCTCAAAAAAATTGGCATGGGGTAACAAAGGGCTAAAAATGCAGAAATTTTAAAAAGAATCAGGTCTGTAACATGATAAAAATGCAATATTGTCAATTGTTAAAAGTGCTATACAAATAAAATTGAAATGAATTGAATTAAAGTGAATATAAAAGGGATATCTTAGGAAGCCTCTTAGAAGTAAAGATGAGCAGAGGCTCCCCAATCGGTGTAAGAGTGCGTAAAAAGAATTGTGGAATACTTTAAAAACAATATTTCTCAATGTCAAATTGCAAAGGCTTTGCAAATCTCTTCACCTACTGTGCATATTATCATCAAAAGATTCAGAGAAACTGGAGAAATCCTTGTGCATAAGGAACAAGGCTGAAGACCTTTGTTGGATGCCTATTGTCTTCGAGTCCTCAGACGACACTTCATCACTCAGCAGCATGATTGTGTCACTGACATTACTAAATGGGCCCAGGAATACTTCCAGAAACCACTGTCAGTAAACACTACTTACCATTTGCAAATGCCAAATAAAGCTCTATCATGCAAAAAAAAATACGTGAACGTGGTCCTGAAGCCCCGTCGAGCAGCGCGGGCCAAGGCCCATTTAAAATGGACTGTTCTATGGTCAGACAAGTCCAAATCCGTGTAGGGAAGTCCTTGTGTACAACAGCATGTCTCCATAGTAGAAGAGTCGGAGTGCTAAATTGGTCTGCCTGCAGTCCAGATCTTTCACCTATAGAAAACATTTGGTGCATCATTAAACCAAAATACGTCAAAGACGACCATGAGCTCTTTAGCAGCTGGAAACCTATATCAGGCAAGAATGGGACCAAATTTCAACACCAAAACTACAGAAACTCATAACCTCAATGCCCTTTAATTTATTTATTTTTATCTTGGTCTCTGCTACCAAACCCAACTGCATTACCTACAGCAACTGGTACTGTCACTGCAATACCATCAGCATTAAAGATATTCTCATAAACAGATAAAATTTTATATAAATAATTTATATTAGTAATTAAGTCATTTGTCCAACAGTGGATAGCCTTACTCTTTCCTTTGTCTGATGGTTTGGCTCAATGTGTTTAGATGATATTTTAATAACTAATGAGGAAAAGAATAAAATGTCTGTGCTCCACTACCTACAGACTAGACTGTATATCGGCTGAATAATTGGAACTCGGAAGTGATGATCTGTAGAAAGTTGTACTACAAAAGCAGCACTTCCTGGGTGTGGCCTTCTACAGACATGGTCCCTCCTGGTAGCACTATTATACAGAATCCTCACAGAGCTGTGTTCAAAAATGGCTCGACTGCCCGACTTACTCTACATAGTCAGATACACGCCACTGATTCTCACTTTAGCAACAGGTACTTACATTTCATCAATTCATTTATTGTAATAATTATTATTCATGCTTGAAGAATAAAGATTAATAATTTCTTTACAAAAAAATACTTCATTGTTTTGTTGAATTAATTTATTTTAAATGTATTTATTTATTTATTTATTTATTTTTAATGTTCTTTACACCAGGCAGTTTTGCTGATAAAATTGGGCCAAAAGATGAAGATTCCAACATTATCAGGAAAGAAACGGAAACTGTTACTTTGAAATGTTCATATGAGACAAGCAGTGAAAACATTTATCTTTACTGGTACAAACAATATCCTAACAGCGCACCACAGTTTTTACTGTATAAAGGTGCGAGGTCATATAGTTCTGCAAGCACTCCTTCTGACACTCGATTACAGTCAGAAACAACCAGAGATTCTACTGAATTTACTATCAGCGATGTAAAGCTCTCAGATTCTGCTCTCTATTACTGTGCTCTTAGAGTAGCAGCACAGTAATGTAAAGTCATTAAAAGGCTGAACAAAAACATAACAATTGTATCTATGAAGATATTTAACAACAGAACATCAAAGAAAATCTTATCAGTTAACCACAGACACAAACAAAGTTTGTGGTAACATACAATACGTAGTGCTAAAAATAAACAAAAATTTAAATTATTGTTTAAAAACACATCGGATAAATTGGATAAATAAAGGAACAATTAAAATAAAAAAATAATAATAATAATTTGTGCCTGGTGAAAAAATGCTGTCTTATGCTTCCTGATTTTCATTTTTTCATTTTTATTTTTTTTATTTCACTGAGTATTTAAGTAATTTCCCATCGTGGTTGTCAAAGATATTTTTCTGACCACACTTTTTTTTCTCGAAGATGATAGTATGCACTACTATCCATCTAGGTTTCAATAATGCCCAATTGTAGCAGTTTTAATAATTTCCATATTTTTTTCTTCATGTAGGACATCCTTGTGTGGTGTTCATATTTTTGTTATTTAGACAGTGTTCCATGTCTTTTGGACCCGCTGCCTTTTGTAGTTTTTAATTCAACACAATCCATCAATTTTATGTCAAAATACTCAACAGATGTTTACTTCATCTTGTAGTAAACAGGATTTTTAAAAAAAATAATAATACCCCCGAAGTTTCACCAGGACTACTTTGGGAAACACGAAAAGCATTTTTAAGAGGATGTGTTATATTGTATCAGGGGTCTAGAAATAAACTTTTAGAGTTAGGGAAACAAATTCATCAATTAGATAATGAAAATGCACAAAGCCCTCATTAGAAATTTACAAAAAAAAATCTACAGTTAAGATATGAGTACAATAAATTAGCTTCAGACAAATTAAGTAAATCATTCCTTTTTTATTAAACAGAAACATTTTGAATTCGGCGATAAGCCACTACTTGCAAGACAGTTACGTAAATTAGAAAATGATAAGACAATTCATAAGATTAAGACAAAATCTGGAATCCAACTTCTTCTAAAAAATATAAACAACTGCTTCAAGGAATTCTATTCAAATTTATACACCTCTGTCCCTTGTATTGATTTACAAGCTATGGATAAGTTTCTAAATAAATGCAAGCTTCCTTCTCTTAATCAGGATGAGCATGATTCTCTTAATGAGGATATTTCTTTGGAAGAGTTAAAATGCACAGTTAATTCCCTAAGAAGTGGTAAAACCTCAGGCCCGGATGGCTTGCCCTCTGAGGTATATAAAAAATTTAATGATATACTCTCTCCCTACCTTCCCAGAACATTTAAGGAGACATTAGTGACCAGACTACCAGCAACGTTTAATGAAGCAGTTATAACTGTCATTACAAAAAAAAGGTAAAAGTTCAGAGGAGGTTGAAGGATACAGTCTCTCCTTAATGTAGATCAAAAAATACTGTCAGAAAGATTCTTTCAAATAGACTTGGTAGATTAATTAGTGGTCTATTTCATAATGATCAGAATGGTTTTATCCCTGGTAGGAATGTATCACAAAACCTCTTTAACATATTGTATCACTCAAAAGTTATTCAAGAAAATCTGGTAATAATCTCTCTCGATGCGGAAAAAGCATTTGATAGGGTCGAATGGCACTATCTTTTTGCAGTACTTGAAAAATTTGATGTGGGTAACTTTATGAATTGGATTAAGATTCTGTATAAAAGTCCTTCAGCTCAGGTATTAACTAATAATACTTTGTCTGGTCCCTTTTCTCTTTTCAAGCTAATATACACTCCCAATTTCTCTGTTTGGTAAAATAAATGCAATTAAAATGATATTATTACTACAGGTACTGTATCTATTCCAGAATATTCCAGTCTTTCTGCCTAAATAATTTTTTAAGCAATTAGATTCAACCATTCTTCCGTTCTTGTGGGGATACAAAAACCATAGAGTTAAAAAGGCACATCTCTGTAAACCTAAACAAGAGGGAGGTCTGGCACTTCCAGACTTGCGTCTTTATAACTGGGCTTGTTATATAAGTCAAATTTCAATGTGGTTGGATGATCATGATGCTCCTCCATTTTGGCTCCAAATAATTCATGATCAGTGTTATCCATACAATCTGGGAGCAGTAATTCTATCCCCTGTAGCTCTGGATCATTCTACCTTCAATAATAGCATCATAATCCGAAATATACTTCGTATACGGAAACAAATAAAACAACACTTAGAAAACAAAGTCCCTTTCGTTTCTAACTCCTATTGCTAAGAATCCATCATTTACCCCATTAAAATTTAATAGGACCTTTGTGCAATGGCAAGAAATGGGTATACATAGTATAGGAGACCTTTTTATTTATGGGGCTCTGGCATCTTTTAGTCAACTGCAACAGAAATTTAAATTTCCCCAGAATCATTTTTTTAATTTCTACAGATTAGGAATTATATATGTGCTCATATACCCTCATGAGTTAATACATCATCCTCAGTTATTGATAAGTGTCTTATTCAGCCTAAAGGAAGTTAAAAAAGCATTACCGATAATTTCTGATTTGCTTTAATCCTTTACTTCCCCCTCTACAAGTACTCTTAAGGAAGAATGGGAGAAAGAACTACGAGTGGAAATTTCTGAGGATATGTGGCAGAGAAGTTTAAAGGATATTAACAAACATTCCATTAATTCTAGACACTGCCTTATTCAGTTTAAAGTTATTCATAGATTACATTATTCAAAAAAGAAATTACATAAAATTTTCCAAAATGTTTCACCTATTTGTGACAAATGTAATTTAGTGGATGCTGATTTGTCCCATAGTTTTATTTTTTGCTCAAAAATGTAGAGTTATTGGATTGGAATTTTTGATGTGCTCTCTGAGATTTTCAGGGTGCAATTGCAGCCAGATCTGGCACTTTTGATTCTGGGATTTTCTGAAGGTATGCATTCACTATCAGGAGCACAACACAAACTGTGCAGCCAAGAAGTTAATACTGTTATTTTGGAAGAAAAAAGAGGCTCCTACGTGTAAGCTATGGCTTGGAGAGATGATTTCTACTTTACATTTGGAACGAATTACTGTTTGAAGGGCAACTTTGAGCAGTTTGACAAAATCTGGCATCCTTTTCTCTGTTACTGTACCTTGATTTAAACCCTACGGATTAATGCATGATTTCATGTTTTAATATTATTTTTCATCATACTTTACAAACTAATGTAAACAGGTTGTGTAAGGGATGGTTTGTAATGTGGGTCTTTGTTTTATTCAGTTTTGTTTTTTATTATCTTTCTTTTCTACTTTAAATGTATTCTTTGTACATGTAAAAGAAACAAAGATGGGGGATTGTAAATTAATCTTCAAAATCTTGGTTTCTCAATAAAACTTATTAGACAAAAAAAGAAAATGTTTTCTGATATATGCTCTTCACAGAAAATGAGCCAATAAGTCTAATTAAAAAAAAAAATGATAAAACATGAAAATGGGTCACACAGATCTGAACACCACACAAGGGTTAAATAACTTGTTTTCAGGTGAACCATATTAATCACTACTGGTAACACTATTAGTAACACTATTTATTAGTAACTATTTACTTGGTTAAATCCAGGTGGTGATTTTTTTGTTATTTTATGTGTACATAAAATCATGTTATTAGTGAATGTCTCTAGCTTTTAATATCTATAGCACTGTATTTCTCAATGGAACTGTAAGCCATTTTACATGACAACATACAGAATATGCATAGACCATCAAATGTTGGGCTACAGGTTCAGAAATCTAAACAAATGCCTATATGTATAGTAGTGGTACTATACGGTAGGTTAAGGTAGATTCAAGTTTGGATTTAATCATATATTTGCCCAAAACCAACATTGATGATCTGAAAGGTTCATTTGGCACTTGGTTCCTGAAGTCTGTAGATGTGGCGGTTATAAAACA